>NC_049169.1:140116988-141316988 GCF_009769625.2 Cygnus olor | reverse complement strand
GGGGGGCGGATCGTGAGGGGACGAGGAGGGGGCGGGGCTGAGGGAGCAGGGCTGTGGCCGTCCCGGCCGGGATGTGGCAGCTGGGGGCTTCTGCTGCCGTGGGGTGTCCTGTCACGGCTCTTTGGGCAGCAGGAGTGTCACACGTCTAGTTACATCCCCTAATAGCTGTTGCTGAGAGAAAAGAAGCTTCTGTCCCAGGCGTATCACAATCACAGAATATCCTGAGCTGTGAGGGACCCACAAGGGTCACTGAGCCCGGCACTTTGCTCCCCACGGCACCACACAAAAATCAGCCCTTATGTCTGAAAGCACTGTCCAAACGCTCCTTGAGGCTCAGTGCCGTGAGCACTGCCCCGGGGAGCCTGTCCCAGTGCCCGACCACCCTCTGGGTGCAGAACCTTTCCCTAACCCCCAGCCTGACCCTCCCCTGTCCCAGCTCCATGCCGTTCCCTCGGGTCCTATCCCCGCATCAGCACCCTACAAGGGAGCAAAGGCACGCTCCAGGCACACGCTGACCAGCAAGCCAGCATGTCCCAGGATTAGTGCCAAGAAGCTCAGCGAGCAGCCCTGCAACCTTACCTTGCCTCTGGTGTAAAGAACAGGAGGTGTCGTTCTCCTCCTTGCACTGCCTTCCTTTGCCCTGACTACGGGGCATCCTGGAGGTAGTGTTCAGGTGTTTCTTTCATGATCCAGTTTAATTGAGATCTAACTACTTTGCTGTGGGGTTCTTGGCAGAGCTGAAGGAAGACGAGCTGTAGCAGTGTGTGGCTGGAAGCAGGGGACGGAGGAACATCCCTTTGAAGTGCAATGCTTGGTTTTACCAGCTTGTCTTGTGGAAGTACATCTTGAGAGACAGCAGCTCAGAGATGTGCCAGGCGTAGTGTGAAGAAGTGCTGAGGGCATGGCCTAGAGGAAGAGCTTTCTGTGGTATACAGTTGGAAGGTCCTGAGAACAAACGCTGCTTCTGCTGTCTGATTCTTATGGTATCAGCGACTGGGTTCCCGCAGATATACACCTCCCAAGTCACACAGGCCGGAAGACCTTGGCTTTCTAGTTAGCCATTCTGATGTAAGAGATGGGATTCAGTTTATAAAATAAATTGAAGGGTAGGGTTCTGAATGCAAAGCAAGTAATAGATGGGAAGGAAAGCAAGACCTGAGAGGTGTAAAGGCTTCACATACACATATAGAAGATAAAGAAATGATTGCTTTGGAAAGAAACACACCCACAAAAACAACACCAAAAACACAGGGTCTGCAGCCATGTGAGGGATGATCTAAAAACCTTCTTGTTAGAGCGAGCAGCTGCTCACTAGCTGACTAGTTCACACAGCAAAATACATGCCTAGGATAATAAAGCAAAAGGAAGAGGGTGCCAGTGAGCTTGCTGCCATGGCCAGCGTATTCCAGGAAACAGGGGAGTCCTTGGAATTTGGGATTTTACTAACAACTGCAGCAAGGACTTACACTATGAGATTTGGGAAGAAGATCAAACAATTGCAAATTGATGAGGAAGTAATTTGTGTAGGTGTGTAGTAGGGCTGGCAGGACAACTTGGGAAAACATGGACATGTACAGAAGCTTTCCACCCTTGCAATGCATAGGGAGAAGAGGTTGAATATCTTCAGTCAAAAAATGTGAAAGCTCAGTACTTTAGAGAGTAAGATGCTGTAGGAGAGGAAAGTTCTTCATAACTCAAATGGATTTATGGAAAAATAGGTACAAAGATGAACTTCAAGCTGAGTTGAATGCTCAGTCTTTGGGAAGACATTTCAAATTACAGAGGAGCCGAGGATATGCAGAACTGGCCAACTTTGTCTTCCCCTCTGTCATATCATGTCATAGAACAGTTTGGGTTGGAAGGGACCTTAAAGACCATCTAATTCCACCCCCCTGCCATGGGCAGGGACACCTCCCACCAGACCAGGTTGCCCAAAGCCCCATCCAGCCTGGCCTTGAGCACCTCCAGGGATGGGGCATCCACAGCTTCTCTGGGCAGCTTGTTCCAGGGCCTCACCACCCTCTGAGTGAAGAATTTCCTCCTAACATCTAATCTAAATCTCTCCTCTTTTGGTTTAAAACCATTCCCCCTTGTCCTATCATTATCTGCCCAAGAAAAAATTTGTTCTCCATCTTTTTTATAAGCCCCCATTAAGTACTGAAAAACTGCAATGAGGTCACCCCTGAGCCCTCTCTTCTCCAGGCTGAACATCCCCAGCTCTCTCAGCCTCTCTTCACAGGAGAGGTGCTCCAGCTCTGTCCTGCTGAGCTGTAGAGAAATTGTTGCAGTTCTTCGTTCCTGTCAGAGTTTTGGTTTTGTGGGGCTGAAGAACTATTGCAATAGATTGGGAAGGTGTAAGTGGTCTGCAGAGTGGAAAAGACTGGTTACTGTTTCTCTGCCTCTTTTAAACTTCCTACAAAGAGACAAGGTTTGATAGAAGGATAAAAGAGACTTGGGAGAGTGACAGCTTATTACAGCAAAACTAAGTTTTCCTGGTAGGTGTTGGTGGTCTAAATGAAAGAAACTCGTGTGAGCAGCTGTGGCTATAAATGTCCATAACTCTACACAGAACCATAGGATGGTGTTCATCGAGCTCAGTGCCTTGCCCATGACTGGAAGCAGAAGCTTAGTGAAAGCACAGAGTGACTCTTTCCCTGTGGGCTCTTGGCTTCTGTCCATCTGCAGTTTAGGTACTTCCCGAGTCCAAGGTTGAACGCTCACCATGGCAGTTCCCAGCCCTGACAAACTTTTCTTCCTTGAGCTCGTCTTCGGTGATTTATGAACCTGCTTGTACTTTTGGCATGCGTAAAGCACCGTGGCAATGAGTTCTGCAGTTCGAGAGCTGTGCTCTGCAAAACAGTGCTTCATTCTCCACTCTGTTCGTTGCTCATCATTCCGTGCATGTCCTGTCATGCCACACCTCAGTTGTTCCCCTCTAAGATAAAGGCACCCTCTGTGGACTCCTGTCATCCTTGCTGCCCTTCTCTGCTTTTTCCACTTCTGCTGAATCCTTTTTGAGAAGTGGGGATTAAATTTGCATCCAGTATTCACCTGTGAGTGCCCCATAGATTTATACATTCATACACCTTTTTACAATGAGTCTTATTTATTTCTCTGCTCCTTTTTCATGTTGCTTGATCTTCTGGGCTGTGAACATTGACCTGATACTATAAAAGAACTGTCCTGAATGACTTTGCCCATCTTTCTTCAGCAGCAATAATTAGTTAGCACCCACCACTACAAAAGGGACAGTTTCCTTCTCTTTCAAGCCCACCCTCATTGCAGTATTTTATTTTGCATTTATCAAATATTTGACTTCTCTGCCATTTAATTTACTCATTCAACATTATGAAATATCCTGCAACACCTTCCTGCCAGTTTTATTTTTTACAGACCTGAATGATTGTGTCTCTCCAGGAAACCGAATGTGTACCTGGGAAGGGTGCACGCACATGGGGTTTACTCCTCAGTCTCGCCTGTGCATGCACAAGTTCTGGTCATTGCTGTAGTTTCATGTAATTTCCTCAGTACAGAAATTGGGCTTGATGGTTTACAGTGTCTCGGGTTATCCCTATGGTCTTTTTAAAGATTGGTGTCACACTATTTCTTTGCTACTGAGACCATTTTGATGAGCAGGTTGCACACTGCAGTGTAGCATCTTCATCTTTCAGCTGATATACATCTCTTGACTGAATCCCTTCAGATCCTGGTGATGAATAACGACTTGATTCATGCATTTCATTTCACATCTCTTACATCTCTTACTCCACTGTGAGGCAGTTCTCTTGACTCGTACCCTGCCAGTAAAGGTTCTTGTCTGGGAAAAACTCCAAGATCCCACGCAGAGATGCAAAGAATTCATGTAGCTTTTCCCCTATAGCCTCCTTCCCTTGATACTTTTGTATATTGTGCTCATCTGTTGGCCTGAGACTGGTCAGCAGATTTTCTAATTCTGGTGGGCTGGCAAAACTTTTCTTTGTTCATTTGTGGGGATGAAGTTTGTGGTTAGCAATGACCGTGCCTAAGATTGTGCATTAAATGAAGGATGTTTTTTCTGGGTGCTAATCCACACTCACATGGACCTGTGGTCCTTCTGTCCAGGTGGTCTTTTTTCTTCAGCCTGCTGCTAACAACAAGTTCTGCTGAAGACAGCAGAGCAGGGGATTTGTTGCAAAAAGGAGAAAAATGCTGAGAAGGAGACATCTGTCTCTTCTTTTCCTATAAATTTCAGAAATGCAAGCTGCTCTTGGATAATGTACTTACTGGAACAATGGACGTAGAACTGCAGAAATGGCCCTCAGAGCAATAAAAAAGTCTCCCCAATGACTGAGATAGCAAAAAGAACGTGGCTTATATGTGGCTAATGCAGCCATCTGAAATTATTCTCTGCAAATTAAAAGGTTTCTGGTCGGAGTAGGAAAGCTAACTGTTCAGAAGGTGGAATATTTTATAGGAAGTGGGATGGGCACAAACATCGGCTGACAAAGGGGAACCTGAAGTCATCACGATTTGAAATCAGATTGCCATTTCAGGGTAGCAAACATCTTAATCTAAGGAAAAGATGGGGGGTAAAATATTCCCCAGGGGTAAACGTGCTGCGAAAGAGGGTTTTAGTAACTCCACGAGGTGTGGTGTTCTGTGGGCGCGTGAGTGTGCTGGGTGTTCTTGGGCTCACAACTCACCTAACAAAGAAGCGAGAGCGTGGGATGGTAGCGGAGACTCAAATGAGTCCTCAGCTGCGTTTGATTTCCGAAATCAACTTTCTGAAATGTTCCCCCCAGGAGGAAGGCCGGGGCCCCAGCTACTGCAGTGGGCATGGGGCAGCTGAGGATCCACAGCGGGTCCATCACCACTGCACGGCCTCCTGGTGCCAAGGGACAGGTCCAGCTTGCTGCCTCCGCACAGCAGGTCCTCTGGGACCAGGCTGAGCATATTCCGCTTCTTTTTGATGCACATCTTTATCTTGTGCTTGAGTAAGGACCTCAGTAAACATCATGCTTTGAGTTCCTAAAGAGGGATAAAGGGATTGGGGCTAAATTTACTGACTCAGGTTCCATTTCTAACTCTGTCCTACTGACTCATAACTGCTAAGGTGGACGCACAGATTTCAGGCTACAAGTGACACAGACAATCTGCTTTGGCAGATAACCCTTTACCAGTACAGATAAACGTTACAAATTATTTCACTGTTAGTATGAAATAGTTTTACTATTTAAATGGTCACCATCATTTGAGAAAATTGTAATTGTTGCTGGAAAATCAGATCCCTAACCAAAGGAGCACATTCGTTTTGATTTGATTTGATTTCCTAATAGCAGGAAAAAAATTAAAAATTTTAAATTAAAATTGATTATGTTATTGTTTGCTATAGTATTTTAGATAACAACACGGAACAAGAACTGCATTCTGGGCACTAGGAAAAAGAAAAAAGCTACTAATGAAGAAGCAATAAAAAAAAAAGAGTATTAGGAAGAAGAAAGAAAAAGTGGCAAAGAAACTGTATTAAATTGACTCGCTCTGCAGCAAGTATTTGAGTTTCTTCTAGCAAAGAGGCTGAGTACCTAGGCTGGGAAACAACTCCCACCGGAATATTTTTTATCCCACATTTCATTTGGGAAGAACATGGTAGGAAGGAATTAAGTCACACCTTAAAGTCAAAGGGGAAATTAAAACACTTCCAGATTGTTTTGTTTATTCTCACAAGACTTTTCTCTTGTACACATATTCCTTTCCTCAATAATTTAAGTGACCCAGGCCATCTACAGTGTATTTTAAATAGCAACATTTACAAAAGGGGAGGGAGAAGGTGTGTTTTTTGTGCATCTGTTCAACTGCAGATTCCTAGTGACTATGTTATCCTTACTAGTTTTTCTCTTCGATTCAAAACACAAGATGAGACCACCAATGCAGAAACAGATTTTGTCATTCCTGGAGTGATCAGCAATGTTGGCATGCTAACAATGCCTAAAAGCCTTCCCGAGTAACTGTACGAGATTGCATCTCCACTTGTTCATCAGACCTCAAAGTTGCCAAGGGATTCTTGGATATAACTTGAAGAGCACTCAAGAAACACCTAAAATATCATTTCACAGTGGCTTCATAAGTGATGAACCCTGGGTGGTTTAGAAACAAATGTGATTGTTGATGAATTCTTTAGCTACTGTGAATTTTACTGATACCTCTGCATTTTAAGCTAGTTTTGAAATGTCAGCTGCTCATCCACGTTAATTTATGTTACTGCAATTACCTGGTTTCTCGAGTGTGTCAGACACTTCCAGAAGAGATGGAATTTTGGCCACAATTAAAATGGTGAAACTCAGCAGGGTCATCCTAGCACGTAAAAACAGGATACAATATGGATTTTTGCACATACGCATGTGCATAGACCCTTAATCTGGCTAGAAAACCCTTCTGTGATAACTCTGACACATTTTCTCCTTGGCAAATGATTTGAAGCAAAATGATCTTTTCATTTGGCCTTTTTTTTTTTTTCCTTACTGTTTAATCAGGAATATTTCAAAATCTGTCTGCAATTTGAAAATAGCTGAGCATGTGTTTTATGTGAAAACATTCAGTATATGCATTGCTCGGGAACTCTTTGCTGTGAACTCTGAGTGCTCAGCATTTATAATTTGAGCTATGCAACTGCATGCCTGCCTCAAATGGCACTATTTCTGTTCCCTGGCTCGATGACTCGATTTATGCCTTGTTTCTGTTTTCATCTAAAATCAATTTCAGTTGAATCTTTACCTCTGCAGATAGCATTGCAGGAGGAAGGGCTTTATGCTTAAGCTACAAATTTGAAGTCTGCTTTCTGAAAAAGTGTTCAATAATTCAGAGCCGATTAGAGCTCTTGCCCAGGAAGTGGGACTTTCAGGTTCTGTTTCTTCTCCTGCCTGTAGGGTTTTAAACTCAAATCCAGGGAATGGTTATTAGGAGCAGAGGGGAATATTCATCTCTGGCTAAAGTTACATTGCTCTGTTTACAGGAATTGAGGATTCACCGGAAGGAAAAGGAGAAAAGCAGAATCTGATGGTTTTAGTGAGACTGTGCTTGGTGAGATGCAGGATGATGGTTTGTGTTCTGGTCCTGTGCCAGGAGCAAGGCAAGCATGCATCCAATGACAGTCAGGTATGAAAGCATAAAAATATGTGTGTCGGGACTGGAAATCTGTTGTTCCTCTTGCCAGCTTAAACTCACAGCCATTGGGAGCGTCACTTCTCCCCATTCTTTCCCCTTAGAAAGAAAATGTCAGAAATTTAGAAAGGAAGCGCACTTTGTCACACGTGTATATAATTTTATGTGTACATACTTGTTCATTTATAAACATATGTGCACATTTAAGTAGCAGACCAAAAGTTTTTCATTAGAAATCTATTTTAGATAGGGAAGAAGTAGGTTAGGGTATCTGATGATGTGACACATTTTCACGTGACATTTGACCAGAAAGAGGTTTGGAAATGCTAATTTTTAAATGTGCTTTTAGGACCTAACATATTCCTTTTGTGCAAGAAGGTAAAACATATTTTTGTGTGTTATGGAGCACTGTGGTATAGTGATTACTATAGACTACATTATATAGACTATATAGTAGACTACACAAGGAGAGAACCTCAAATTGCAAAGACCCATTTATAAAAGTACCTTAAAAATATGTGATGATTTTGATATCCTCCAGCAGTGGTGCAGCCCCACTGATTTGTCTGTATCCTCAGAGTTCTGCTTCATCTGTTTTATAATGTTCCCATATGCTTCCAGCACTCAGTGAGCTCCTTGCAGGGCTTTCTTTCCAACTGCCTACAAAGTTTCTCTTATGACTGACTCTTTATTGCCTTCTAAGTATGCTGCACATTCTCAGAGCATCTTGTTATTCATCCCATCTCCCGTTTTATGCTGAAAGCTTTTAAATACATTTTAATGATGCATAACAGCAATATAATGAGCCTAATAGCATGCTATTGATTTTCATTTGAAACACTGACATTTGAACATTTCAATAGCCTTTTAGCAGTGTGTATATTTAATGCGATTCAAAGACAAGGCAAATGGACCACAAGATCTGTCTACTAAAAGAAGTCCACAGCCTCTATCTACTGAATATACCCCCACCCTCACCCACAATCCGGTTGTTGCAATCAGCTGCATTAGAAGTATATTGTTTTCAGTGTCTTAAAACAAACGGTGTGTAATCCTTGGTACAAGGAAACAAAAGGGGAAAACACCAGATCACTGCATTAAGAAATTAGTGGTGCGGATCCAGGCAGTGCTGTCAGCTCCAGAGTGAAGAGAGCTGCCCGAGGATGCTCTCTAGATACGAGCCGGTGGAGTTATGGGATACCCTAACTCAGGTGAAGAAAAACAAACAGAAGAATGAAACTGGCAAACATACACGTCACCGTAAGATAAGATAACGGGTCCCTTTTGCAGAATAACTCAGCAGTTACATCCTAAGGAGAGCACTGTTTTCAGGAGAGGTGTCTGAGAATTCAGTGAGCAAGGTGTGCAGCGCCCCAAACCGCCTGCATGTGTGGCTACTCGGAGGTACTGCTAACAGCAGTGTTGTGAGGCTGCACCAGCCATATGTATTGCTGTATCTCCTTGTCTTACAATTAGAGACCTACTTTCTCCAGTGCTGTGACATATTTTTTTTCAGGGGCTGTTTATAATGGATGAATAAAAGTGAACTTGACATCAAATATAAATCTTACCCTTCTGGTTTTTCACAGCTTCACTGATATGCATTACACATCAATTAAAAAAAAAAAAAAAAAGGAAAGAAAAGATAAGATAAGCCAAGGACCAGCGATATGTGTGAAACTTCTGCTTTTATAAGGTCTTCAGCTTGCTTGCTTTCCCAATACATAGCTGTTCGTTCGCAACCACATCAACAAACAGAGTCATCTGACAAGTCACGACTCAGACTTTATTGCAGTGAAGTGTAAGTATGCAGGGTTTTTGCTGTTGAGCTAAAAAAAATCAGCTGCTTTGATTAACATTTCTTCAGATTCTTTTCCAATCTTTGTGCTTTTCATTCAAGATCATATGCATGGGAGCTCAGGAGCAAAATTCCTGAGAATGTGTAAGTGAGTCTGAAGTTTAAGAAGCTTTTTGAAAATTAGTAGCAGTTGCCCGTGTGCAAGTTAGGCTGAAATTAAAATGCCATACCCAATTCTAAGAAGTGACCTAAGAAATCCTAAAACCTTGAACAGATAAGATACCTAAGACAGACATAGGCAAATGTGTTAAGTCATATATTAAAATGTAGTTGAAGTTGTATTTCTGCCCATACCAGAGACACTGACCTCTAACTAGGGACAGAAAGGATAAAGAAGGCCGTCTTCATCTGGTTCATAAATAAGGAAATAGGAAAAATAGCTTATCTTTAGTAGATGGTGGTAGTAATGAATGACTGCTGGGAGCAGTAGACAATGGGTTTTAAACCAGTCTAAGAAGAAATTTCAAATGCATGTAATTGAAGACAGAAGAAATGGCTGTTATCTTTTTATTTAAAACAGGTCCCATGAGCAGTCTCCTGCAAGTACCTAATTCTCTTGGCTGACTGCAGAGAGTTTGTAGAAGGATGAGCTCAGTTGTCTCACTTTTTGACCGCTACATGGACAGATCAGTCCCATCCCCAAAGTCAGGCTGAATCTCCTGGAGAAGCAAGAACAAGTTAGAAGTTGATTTGAAGGTAACTCCTGGCAAGAGCCCCGGTTATACCTGCAGGCAAAATATATGTTCCTTTTCTTGTCTTCTAGCAGTGTGTTGCATCCTTTTTTCCCCAGACTGTGCTGGTCTTTCATATTTTGAACCTAAGTTTTTCAGGATAAGGACCATCTCTAATGACATGTTTACGTGGTCCTTAGTACAGTGTTTGTTAAGTATTCCTGTAATGGAAATAATTGCATGTCTCAGGAAGAAGGGGCTTCCGTGCATAGGCCATTGAAGCAAAAATGAAAAGGTAGTGCACAAGCAAAGGAGATGGACAATACAAACACTTCTACACTGCCAGCTTATGCTTCATGATGGAAGTCCCCCTCAGCTCCTTCTGTACAAACTCTTTTCTCTTCTTCAATGTTGTGTCGGCGCTTGTGTCTCGCAGCAATCAGAGGTTTCTGGGGGATGTGGAACTACTTTGTTCCCTGTCTGTTAAGTACGACTATAAAAGCACATCTCCAAAATGCTGCCAGTTCAATGAAACTGAAAAGTAGTACTTTCAGATTTTGTAAACAGTAAGCGTTTTCTATACAGCATACATAAAAAGAACTTACTGCCACAGCCTATCACTGAGGCCAAGGCTGGGAGAAAAAAAATAAGATGTTTTCAAACATAAAAATACCTAGTTAATGCAGAAAGGAGAATTTTAGAAGGTGTGTAAGTGCTTCTTCAGCTTACACAACCCGTTAATGATGGATGAGACTTCTGGGGGAGTATTTCCTCTGAAGCAGCTAGTCTTGGTCACTGTCAGACAAGAATCTTTAGACTGTAAATCTGATCAAACACAGAAACTTCTGTGTTGCTCACTTACACCTGTGAGAGTCTGCTGACTTCAAGGTACATGAAGGATTTGGTCTAAGACACATCATCCGTCTTCACTGCAAGAGATGTGCATTCATTTTGTGGTGGGGTGAAAAATTGCCCAACGGGCAGTTGGTTAGCAGGCCAACAATTTACACACGGATAACGTGGCGTTAATGTACAAGACCCCACATTCGTTGCCGTGCTGTCGTGTCTAAAAAGGTCTCAGGTTTTAAAATTCACATACCTCTTGCTCTTCCTTGTAATTCTCTGCTCAAAACCCAGTGCAAACTTCCTCTCCCATCCTGACTATTTATAAGTATACATAGAAACAAAAGTTTTGTAAAGATGTGAGAGACATTCTACTTTATTCCCAGGGGCAAATAAGGCCTTTTATTTTTAGCCCAGTTTCCTAAGGAAATGAGACTGATGCAATCACATTGTCTATATGTCAGTCTATCAAATCAACCCTCTTCCCTCCCCCCATCAACTTCTGACCATTAATCTTTTTTCAGCTAGATCTGACCGAAAGGCAAAATTCTTTCAAAAATATTAAATGCGCGTAAGTTTTATGAAAATCAGTGGCTGAGCCAGAGAAGAGACCTCATCCGTTCCCTCCCTGGAGAAGTCAGTCCTGGCTGAATTCAGCCGGTAGGCAGCAACGTGCTGGCAAGTCAACCTGTGTGCAGCCGCCATACTGCCATGATGCGTGCTGTCTCCTGGAAGGATGAGAGGGGCTGGAGAGGCAGCTCGCAGGTGTTCCTGGAGGGGTTCTCCTGGGTACGTGGCAGCATTTTAGGGATGGGGAGAGAGAAGAAGGGAAGTAGCTGGGGCTGCTGGGCGTGTTGGAGTGTCGGTCAGGGAATGCTTCTAGTTTTCCTTTATATCCCAAAGTTACTGAGTTTTAAGGTGAAGTTCTAGGGAGCTTCTCAGTGATGGCTCAAGGAACAGAGTGGAAAAGAAATGCAAAACTAGTGCTAAAGAAGAGGTCATCGCCTTTTTGTCATTAGTTGGCAAGTGTTTCCCAGGTAATTCCTGTTACGAAGAGTAACGTGCACTGAGGAAACAGGGATAGGTCCACATCTAACCAGTCATTTGATAAAACTCTTACAAGTGCACGTGTTACCTCAAATAGAGAGTGCAGATTTGCCCATTTCTTAAGTTGTGGGCAATCTGAGTGTTTTCAGTGTCACTGTTGGTTGACTTTTACCTGTTGAACATACCGAGTACGTGCAGGTCAAGGCAAAAGCCCAGCCTGTTCCTTCGCTGCCTGACCACCCATCTGCTCCACTGTAGGGTATGGTCCTGAGCAGTGTCTGTGTGTTTCTGTGCTGGAGGGAAGCGTGTAACATGTACGTAGCACAATTGTCTATTTACCTGCGTTCGCAGTGATGTCTGGAAAATAGTCTTAAAATGAAGCTATGATTATAGGCCTAGTGACATAAGTTCGTATTTCCACTGTGACATAACATGCTCTTATATTTCAGTATCACAGCATCGTCCCCCGTGGCTGGTGTTTTAAGTCCCAGTGGCAATGGAAGTGCATAAACACCTTGGGGATACGTAGCATGATGCCCACATTATGGAAGAAAGGCGTACAGGAAAAAGGAAAAACAGATTTGCTTTTTATGTAAATAAGAAAATTCTCATTTTTTTCCCCAACTAAGAAAAAAGAAGTGTTTTTACCCAAGGGAGTAGAATACCATTTTCTTCTTAGATAAGATTACCTGGCAGGAATCTCCTGGGGAAGAATAAAAGTTCCCTGTTCTGCAGATGCTTAGTGATTTTGGACACAGATTCAATTGGTTATTTTTAAAAAACGTGGTTGGCCTTGGAGTGCACGGGAAAGAAAGAATGGTACCTGCAGCATAAAACTTACACACACAAATCCTGATGCACACAAGCATGCCACTTGCAGTGCAGAGACAGGAGGACATGTGCCATCCCTGATTTCTCTTGCTCTCCCCACCTATCGCGGAGGACCAGTGTCCTTAACTGACACCCTTGAGGAAGCTGTGAAGGTGCAGAGTGTGGTGTTAACAAAAAATGCATGGAGCACACTGGCATCCAAACAAGTCAGAAGGCTGGGCCATTTTGCCTTCAGCAGCTGAAACCATTCTGCAAGTATTTCGTACATAATTAAACCTTTTTTTTCCCATCAGGTGTTCTGACCTCAGCACATAACTTTGCGTGCTAGGACAGAAGATGGTAAGGTGGGTCAAATAACGTAATAATGGGCAGAAACCTCCTATTTATAAATATTATACTGGAATTAAACTGAGTGTCTTGTCCAAAAGGGAAACACTAGCTCTTCTCAGGATCCTTGTTTCATGCACTGTGCATCCCGTGCTTGTGTCCATAAATGTTTCCCTGTGATCAGCCACCATCTGCAGATCTATCCAGCCATGCCCCTGCCTGCCAATCATTCCTGTGTTTCTTGCAGAGATCACACCAAGGACGCCCGCACTCTGTCAGTATAGTTGGAAAAGTGCAGTCTCCCTCAGCCAGCTATTATTTCATGTGTACTAGCCACTGGAGCCTGTGGTTTGGCGTCAGAGACCACAGCACAGACATCTTACTATCGCAGCATTAAAACGTGTCTAATCAACATGGAAATGGTTACCTAGGTCTGGCACAGCCATCCCGGGCAGTAGTGATGGCTCATTTGCACGCTGCCCCCTCTCCCTGGTTTATTATAGCACCTCTTGTGTCAGAGCGAGCTCTTCACAGGGCTCCACGAAGGTGGCTCTCCCTGTGCAATAACTCCGTGGCTGCTGCTCATCACCCCTACTCTAGATATTGATGTAATTTCACAACCCCATGGCACCAGAGACCTCAGCTGGCGAGGGCGGATGCAAACAGCAGCTGTCTCTGTTCTGCTATGTCAACATGATTTCTTTGCCAATTTCTTTGAGCTGTCACCATCAAGTAGGGGTTAAAAAAATAACACTGCTGAAATGCCCCTCATGGGCAGAGCCTTCTGTGTGCATCCCATTGAGATAACATCACAGTCCAAAACGGGAACGGTGCGGTCACTGGTGCAGGATCTATGCCTGGGCAGCAGCTAGAGGGGACACACGGGGGAAAATGCTGAACCAGAAGCATTTTATTTTTGGTCATTTAATAATGGGCTAGGAACGTTTGTGAACAGGGGCGGAGGAAAGACAAACACGTCTTTCCGCAACAGACAATGAGACAGTTCCCTTGGTGGTTCGTGCTAGCGAGGCTTTGAAGTCCTCACCACCCTCCCAAAGCTTCTCTCGTGGACTTCCACATACAGCTGTGAACAAAATGCGTGCTTTCAGGCACGCTTGGTGTACCCTGGTATCCACACCCTCCACAGGTAAGCAAGTCCTACAGCGAGAAGTGGGCAGGGGTGTAACCCGACAGAGCTGTAGACACGTGGCAGGGCTGAAAGCACCAGGTCTCCCAAGTCCTGGGGCTGCTCCTCGGTCAAAAACAGGCACAGCGTGAACACGGCCAGCTTCACTGCACCTCCCCAGCTGGCTCGCTGCTTTGTCCATGCAGGCGTACGAAATACCTGTGCACATGTATGTGTACCCACAGTTTTGTAGGTACATCCTTTGTCCTTAGAAGACGGCATGCCCCAGCAAGCTCCTTACTCTACCACATCCTTCCCCTTGTGCAAATGTGACATGAGGTTTACTCTGCCTCAGCTTCCTCAGGCCATTCCTGCAGAGTAAACTTCGTGCCCCCTTTGCACAAAGGAAGACGGGCTGAGGGTTACTACAGAACAGCCTGATGGCATGAAGATGCTTCTGAAAATGTTTGGGATCTGCCTATTGCCCTTTTGTTCACAACGACTCCTGTTGCAGGAGAATATAGACGCTGCTGCGATAAGCCACGGTGTCCTTCGTAAGGCCAAATCTGCACCACGGGCGTATCAGCTCACATGCATGTATCACTGTCACTACTGCCTTGCAAAAAGGAGCACCTGGAAATGCCAGTCCTGTATTAAGATAAACAGTTTTAACTGTAAAAAGTGAGCTTGCTCAGCACAGTTTATTTCTGACCTGAAAATTCGGAGCGTTTCAAATGCCTGTAGACAAAGGAAGAAACCGGCTCTGTTTTCCCACAGCCCTATAGCAGCCTCCCCCTGCCCATTCCCCCTAAATCCTCCACCTGGGGCTAATTTCACCCAAAGGGGAGAGAGGGACAGAGGCCCGCAGGACACCCAGCTTCAAGAGATCCAAGCCCACCGCTTCAGCGGGTGGCTGGGCAGAGAAGGGCCGTGCTGAGGGGCCTGCCGTCACTTCTGCTGCGTGGCCTCCCGGGTCAGCCACTTCTCCTGCATCCACTACCCCCACACGGGGCCTGACAGGGAGCCCTGGACCACAGGGGAAGGAGAGGAGACAGGAGGCACTGCAGCACGGGGGGACTGCCAATGTGAAGGCCACGCGGGGTTTGGGGATGAGGGTACAGGGAGACGGCTACGGGGAGGGAAGTGTGGAGGAGAGCGGAGGTTGTTACAGGTTTTGCTGGTTCTGCTGCTTGCAAAATCCCCTTTGACGTGCGAAAGGAATGCAAAGGTGCAAGACAACAGGAATTAATAAATAATCAGAAATACTCGGTGCTTTTCAGTTCCAAGCGTTTTATAAACATTAACGAATCTTCACGAGCTGCTGGAGAGGTATTTAAGCCGCATTCCATTTTTATAGATAAGGAGATGAAAGCTCTGGCTGAAAGCCAAAGTTTTCAAAAGCAGAAACTACTTTTAAGAGCTCCACTTGCTGCTCAGCACCAGAACTCCAGAGGGATTGATTGCTCGTTTGCCATTGTTGTCAACGGGACGCCAATTAGTTCTGCAAAGGTAGGCCTGAACCCGCGGGCTCAAAGCAACAATAGCTGCTGAAGATTCAGGCTTTGTTGGCTTGTTGGGTTTCCCCAACATGTTTAGGGATACACTGGTTTGCGAGAGAAATACATATATGAAAGCATTTTAATTTGTCATCATTGCACCGTGGCAAGAATGGAAATAGAGATTGTGTGGGCTTAAGGTGCTTACAAAAAGGGCAAAGAAGAACCAAGGTTAAAAGAAAAGAGTTCCCAAGTGAACCCATTCATCTGTGCAAATGGGAAGGGAAGCAGAGCATGTTTTCAGATCTTTCTACATCTCCCATAAAGGCTAGGCAGGCGGTTTGGATGCATTTCTCTAAGTGTGTGATGAATATTTTATTCCTGCGAAGAATATAAGACATACAAGTGTATATAGTTACTAGCTTTGCTGAAGTGAGGAGGAAATAACACAGGGCTTCATTAGAAATGATGGGAACTGGAAATCCAGTGGAAAAAAAAGAAATAGCAGTATAAGACAAAAATTATAGCAGTATAATAAAAAAGGAAGAGAGAGTTAGTTATGTTCATTGGGATTATGCATTCTCAGCTTTAATTGCTTTGTGCACGTTTCCTTCGAAGACTAATGTCTTGTTTGCCGACCCTTGAGTTCTGTGGAAATGGAGAGAGTAGCATTTAAATTAGTCAGCAGCCCGAACAGGAGGAAATCACAGAGTTTTCATGCAAAGAAAAGCCTCAGTCAGATAGGAGCAGAAATATGGTGCTGATCAAAGACAGCCGGTTCAAACCCCGTCCTAGGCCTGTGCAGCACGCTTCCTTCCCAGCAATATTAACCACGGGCTGCGAGAAGTCTCAGCACAGCCTCAGATGTCATAGCAGATCAGTGGAGGATGTAAGAATCAAAACAGAAATGCTCCTCTGGGGATCCCCTCATGTGCGAAAGCGAGGAAAAATTGCCTGAAAAATTACCTCAAAGCGTATCTGAAAGGCACTCACATACACATTTTAAAGCCTGTGGCAGAGCACTGACACTTGTGTGATCTGGGGTTTGCTTTGCAGCACAGTTTTGCTGTTCTTGCAGCTGCCTTTCCCCACAGGTGTGTTGAAATGCTCAGGGGTGAGCAAAAGCTGTGGCTTCTACCACCACGGTCACCCCGGGATTACTCGGGTTGTAGCAAGGCGTCGAGCTCTGCGCTGGAGATACCGTCTCCTCCACGGCTTTCAAATGGGATCAGAGAAAATGGAAAGCAGTAGAGTTTTAGCCAGTCTTAAAGCTGTTTGCCAGCTCCCACAAGGTGATGAGAAATCCCATGGGGTAGTGCGGCATCGGGTCCTGCTGGTACAGGCAGGACTGAGACCACAGTGACTGTAAATGAGACCATAAGCTCTCATGTCCTCCAGTTTTGTAACCATCGTGTGCCTGGAGTCATTGCTGACTGAGAAAAAGGCACGGCTATTTCAAGGCTTCAAAAAAGCTCTACTGTCCACATGAGTGTGCATGTTCAAAGCAAAAATATATTAAGCACCTAAAGGAAATCTTGAAAGCAACAAGAGCCTCTGGCTCCGAGTGCAGCAAATCAAAACGTAAATTCGACCAGCTCCCTAGGCCAGACTTTTGGTGCAGACAGCTTGTGCCCAGGTCCAGCAAAAGATAGCTATGGCAGAAATACCACTGCCCATCTTCATACGAAAACAAGATTTGGCACTATGAACAATTCTGGCGTACTTTTGGAGGCTTTTTATTTTTCTTCCCAGAACCACCTATCTGTTGCTGAACCCCCGAAGACTTTTTGATCTTGAACGCTGAAACAGTACAGGGATTTTGGATCAGGAAACAGCCTTGGAGGAAGTTGCTATTAAGCCTGGCCTCTCCACTTCAGGCTTCCTTTGAGACTGTACCGCATGAGTGAATGCCAGCAGCCACACTTCAAGTGGCGTGTTAGCTCAGCAATACCTTTTCATATCAAGGTCATTTGCTTTCCCAGCTAAACCACCACTGCTACACAGAAAATTTCAATTAGAAAAATGGCAATCAGAAACACAGTTTATGGAGTTTTGCTCTTTCCACTCTGGGCTTTTCGCCTTGTCACAGCTTACAGAGCCTTTACACCTTCACCTCTGATTCTGCCACCCTCGTCCTTAGCACTGCTTATTTATCAAAAATATTTTCTGCTTGTTTCATTTTCCTTAAGGAGTGCCGACATATTTTGGGAGGCGAGCTCTCCCCTTCCCACTGCAATACAGTGACTATCATGTGCCAAAAGCAAATGGTATTCTTGGAATGCAGTTTCTTTTTTTGGGGCTGGGCATGCCTGTCCTTTTGTTCCAGCATAATTTCAGCATCTTATTTCAGTGTCAAAGTGGGCAACATAGAAAAGTCTCGTGAAGACGGGTATATCCATAGCTATGTCTTTGGGAATGAAAATAACTCTGAGACAAGGGGTTGGGCCCCTGCAGGACAGGCGAGGAGGGTGTCCTGGGTGGGAATATGAGAAGTACCCTCTTCTTTCCATCATACCACTGACTGCCTCTTCTCTTGGCTGCCTGAGGTCATTTACCAACGGTGTTTGGCAAGCTGTGGTGAAGAGAGATCCTCTCTGTGCTCTCCTTTGCAGAAGGGGTGTAGTGAAACCGCTGCTTGGGTTTCCCCTCAATCACCTTCTTCCCAGAAGAGGCTTGGCAGTCCTAAATTGCAGAAGTGGGATCTGCAACTGGAAGTCAGGGAGCAAAGCTGGAAGTAAAACAAGAAGTGTAATCAGCACCAAAAATATGTTGGGCATTTTTGTCCTAAGTTGCTCATCAAAAGACCTAGTATTTGAATGAGTTTGGCCAGCTGAAATATAAAAATGCTCCCTGTGATGTTGTTGACAGGGAAAAAGCCATGAGATATTATTGCACAGAACTCTGAGTCAAGACCTCTAATCTGTTTTTGCAGTGTAGCCTGTAGCTTAATTACACTTGCTCTTGAGAGTGTGTACATCTTCTTATATCTTCATTATTTCACGGGCATTAATTTAATCAGAGGTAATAAATGAAACCTCTAATTACAGGCCATAACAGTTTGTTACTTTACAAGAAGAGGTGGGAAGACAAAAACACGTGGACTCGTAACCATTAACAGGCTCTCGCAATCCCGTTGTTACAGGACGTTGTAGCTGAGAATGCTCCAGCATTTCCACAACAGTCCTTGGTGCAGAAGACCTTGATAACCTTTGCCATCTCCTGGATCCTTTCAAACTCAGGTGTGTCTTGTGTTTGAATCTTTTTAATGCATCTAAGCTCAATAATTATTTTTGCAGATTCCCAGGGTCTGATATGTCTAGAAGGAAAGGGCTTTGCAGTATGGTTTTGATGGAGGCCTGCTGCCAGGAGCTGGGAGCTCCTTGTGAATGACCACGATTTCCCTTCGGGCCCTCTTGTTTCTGCCAAATTTGAAGTGGGCTTTCTGCAAGTGAGAAGCAAACATGGCCCCTTTCCGACAGGACAATGTCTGGGAGGGTGTCTGATGAGAAAAACCTTGCAGAGGCCTTTCAAAGCACCTTAAAAAATCCCCTCCTGTAGGGGATTTCTCGTAGTGAAGGAAGTAATTAGCTGGGCACGGGAGGCATTTAGTCAGTTGCCTAATCTATCTGATCCCTGAGTTACATTAGAGAGAATGATCCATCTTTTACTATTTCTAAAATTACTCTGGTTCCTTGGTACGCTATTCAGCACAGTAAAAAAAATAAAATAAAAATCATGGTCACGGGATTTTCATAGTATTTAACCTTTCCTTTTCAAAAAAAACATCTCTCTTACTGCCTTAGTGAATTACTTTTTAAACACAGGAAATACATCATCTTCTTTCTTTGTGTTTAACACACTGATAATTGTGGGCAGCTATTTTGCGCTACACTTCAGTTGTCACTTTCAGCCAAGGTACACATATATCAAACACACCCAGTCTGAGCTCACAAGGCAGCTTTGAACCTTTAATCATTTCTGTTGTTCTTTTCTTAAACTGTCTCCACTAGATCTACGTCGTTCAAGCACTGAAGTACTCTGAAATTAATATGATATATCAAGCATGGTCCCTTCAGACGTTGATAGAAGAGGATTGCTATTTGCCTGGTCTGTGAGGGCCATTTGGCTCTACAACGCAGGAAATACAATCTCAATTTACGTGGAAAGCCTGGCAGTCTTAGCAGTGGGGATGGATTTCGAGGGTCCTTTCGAAGGTGACCCCGAGAACTTAACGGTGCTGAGTGCTTAAAACTGCTGCTGGGTGCTGACCAAGTGTGTATGCCTGCTCCTTATATCAGTGTGGCTGGGAGATAAGGTCTTTTCCATAAGTACTTTCCAGCCAAGTACTAATACAGAGAATCTGAAGAGATGTGGTTCAGATCTTTAGAAAAATCTCTTTCCTGCTGTCAGGGAGTCAAATGGTTTCAGCCACAGGGCTCTGGACCTCCAAATTGGCGTGTGGCTTCAAGGGGACACGTGACTATGAAAAGTAGGTGCACTGATGCCTGCTGACAACTGATCTACCAGAGCCAGCACCCACCAATGCCGTCTCAGAGGCTTCGGTACTCTCCGCAGTGGCCAGACAGACGGGAGAGCCAGACCGTTGTGGCTACTTGTTTCCTTCCCATAGATGCACAACTCATTTTATACATGTGAGGAATCCACCTCCTCCGAGCACCTTGGTGATATTCAGAGGAAAAGTTACACATGTGCTTTATGGATGAAAGAGATGAACCAAGAGGGGTTAGGAAAGAAATCAGTGAAAAAAGCAAGAGGAGAAGGTAACGTCTTCCCCGTGACTTCCCTCTGCTCCCTTTGTACGCTGTCTCAGACCCTCGTGAGCTATGCAGTTTACGATGCCCCCTCTGCAACTGCAGTTTATTTCAGGTGCGATTGATTATTTGCTCCAGTACAGTCTGAAAGGCAGACTCCCTGTCTTTTGCTATTTGTGGCTTAAATCTAGCAGTGATACGCAGCATTATAAATAAACCGAATGCAGGCCAGAAACCTCATTTTATTTCAGTTCTTTCCTTTCAGTTACATCTTAATTTATTTCTGAAGTTATTTTTTCAGCCTACTAAGCTTAAGTACCTTTGGGAAATTGAGTAATGCAGTGTGAGATAGCTCTGTTCTTTCCTAGACTGTGTAAGAAAATACACAGCAAGGTGTATATCTTCACAGCATGCTGTTTTGTGTCTAATAATCTATCAGATGCCCATCCTCTCTGGTTTTGTTTACCTCTCCAGACACCAACATTATAAAACTATTTCTCCGTGTGAGATTTCAGAAGATCCTCAGGTCCAGATCCAGTTCACATAGAATGGAAACAGCCAGTGCATGACTGCAGGGCTTTCTCCACAGACACAAACCTTCCACCAGCTGTTCCCAAAGGCTCTCCAGTTAGCAGGTAGAGGCTGCGTCATTTGGTGACGAGGGACATATATGTGTATGGGCTTTTTCCTTGCAGGTTCTTGGTTAAATAATACAATAAGCATGCTCAGCTCCTTCCCGCCACCCCTGCTGACCTCGAGGTTGCTGGCGCCGGTTCAGTGCCAAGGCGGCTGTGCTTCTGCTTCCCCATGTCTGCGGCTGCCCTTCTGCCAGAGGTTATGAGAGGCAGGAAAGAGCCCAAGGAACGGCATGTGTGAACAAACCTGGGCCGTGCTACAACAAGGGCCAGGAACTGCTCAAAACACCTGAGCTGGCAGTTTATGGCAGGTGGTGAGCACTGTACGACTTCAGGCTGGAGTGGCTCGGGAGCATCGGCATGCTCTGCTGGCTTCCCTGAGAAAGGGAAATCTGCACGCGATGCCGTGTTGAGAAAGATGTACACTCCTGTTTCCAATGTATGCCAAGTATTTATTACATCATATATTAAAGAGTGCTTTGATTTACTCTGTCATCCAGGATGAGTTTTCCCTCTTCTCATCCACCCCCTTTTTTCCCTCTCCAAAGCCATCTCTAAGAGGTTCTTTGCCAACCTCCTTCCACAGATGCCATGTGTTGGAGAAACTGCTCAGATAGAAAGCATGAGTTGTAACACTTTGATTGAACGATTGTCAGGCCGACTTTGATGTGGTTACAGAGCTTGTGGCTTTGAAGAAGTGCTGTTGGTTGGGCTCAGTGTATCTCACGACGGCGTTAACGAAGGCAACGTGCGTGATGGGATGCTGAAACATGCTGTGTAACTCTCGAGGTCTAAAGCACCTCAACGGTCAGCAGTCCTCTCGGTCCTCTTCCCACATAGGACTCAAACCAGTGTGCTCAAAAAACAGAGCTGAATGTAAAAAAACTCCGAAAAACAAGAATGGAAGTTAATAATCAACTATCTGAAAAGGGAAGAAACACCTCACTGAACATTGAAATGCCAAGACTTACATGTCTTCAGGATCATTTTGGGGGAACAGGAAACTCTTGAGCTATTCTTATCCTGAAAGAGCCTTTGAAATAACCCCTTCTTACACTCTCATGAATTTTTAAAGACTTTGTAATGTGGACGCCCATCATCTCCTCCTTTTATTAGCCTTTATTTTTACATCCGACGAGTAGGACGCTCACAACGCTTGCTTGCTATGGAGATGAAAACATCGCTTCACGCCGAAATCGTAAAAAGACGCAGATCCCGCAGTGTTTACCAGACTGCGGCCAGCGACACTTTTGCCTGCTAAATATTTCCACTGGCAGCCGGACGCGAATCCACGCGTCCACCTCCCACAGCCCAGCCACCGCTGCCTGCACGAATCCTCTTACAGGGAACTCGGGAAATCAGATTTCCCAGAACAGCCTCCCGAGCTCTCTCAGGTGTAGGATTTTCGGCCAAATCCCCTTTGCTGGGGGGGGGGGGGTCCCAGCTGCCCAAATGATGGATATGGAACCGGGGGTCCCCGCCCCCGGCCCCTGGGCTCCTCCTCCGGCCCCTCCCCGGCGGCCGGGCCCGCTCGGAGGCAGCCGGCGCGGCGGAGCCCGCGGGGGGCGATGTGAGAGCGGCTCGGGGGGGGGGGGGGGGTGGTCTCGGAGCCGAGGGGTCCCGGACCGGGGACGGGGGGGTCGCCATGTGGCTGAAGCCCGAGGAGGTGCTGCTGAAGAACGCCCTCAAGCTCTGGGTCACGCAGAAGAGCAGCGGCTACTTCGTGCTGCAGCGCCGTCGGGGGCACGGCGACGCCGGAGGGCGCTTCACGGGTACCTCGGGGCACGGCCGGGGGGCGCCGGGCACGGGCAGGGGGCTCCGGGAGGGTGCCCGGTGCCGGCGGGGCCGGGGCGGGCTGCGGGGAGGCGGGAGCGGCCTCTTTGTTCGGGCTCGGCTCGGCTCGGCTCGGCGCGGGGGGGTCCTGAGGCACCGGTGGTGCAGCCCGTGCCTGAGGCTGCTTCGGGCTTTCGGGGAGAAATCGGGACTTTTAGGGCGGTTTGGGTGTCCGGGGGGCTGGTCTGGTGTGTGCACAGGGAGTGTTGTACGCGGCGAGGGAAAGAGCCTGCGTTATCAGCTCTCATTTTGGTGTTAGTGAAACCTCTCGCTGCCCCTTACACCGCTTCCCGCACTATTACTATTACTTTATAGCAGTTTAGCCCGGGCGCAGCTTCCTAAAAACTTCCTTTGGGCTTCCTAGGTCCCACGTTACCCCTGCATTGCTAACAAAATGCCAGCCCTGGTGAAGTGGATGGGAGCCTTAGGCAAACCTCTGCCCTCTGATTTTCCCCGGCCCCCCGCGAGGAACTCGCAGGCCACCCCCTTTTGTGATCGTAAGGGCGACGTGGATTAATTTCCAGAGTTAAAAATAACCTTTTACAGCTGCTTGATTTGGGTCCAGGACGATCATGAGTTTCAGATCCACAACTATTAACTCCTCGTGCCCGAGCTTTCCGCGGCAGAGGCTTGCAAGCTTAAACCAAAACACACCGCTTCGCTCTCTGGTTTGCTTTCAGGTGAATCATTTTGCCGAATCTCCAGCGCACAGGCTTGCACAAATCTCTTTTGGCTGGCAGAGCCGAGCCGCTCCTGCCTTAGAAAACATTTTCTAAGGGAACTGTAAGTTCTGACAGTCTCTGAAACAGTTTGGAAATATCAGTATTTAAGAAGGGATTAGAAATTAGAGTCCTGTAACAAAAGAGCAAGTGTGTAGGCGCATTAAGCATAGCTGGAGGTAGGCAGCTTATTTTATTTTTTATTTTATTTTTTTCCCGATTTTTTACTTGGGACAATCAAAATGGAGACCTGTACTGAGAAACAGTTTGGCTTGGCTGGTAAGTCTGTTTCCTTTTGGTGCCGAGCTTGGGTCTCAATTCTTGCTTTACGTGAACGTAGAGACAGCTTACTGGTACCTGCCTCCTGCCTTTCCCAGAACGACAGAGACGAAGGTCAGTGAAATATTACTGTATTCCAGAATATGGTCTGCCAAGCTGGAGAGCCATAACTTTGGTTTTGTTTGCTTTGCTGGTGAAACAAAGCTTAAGTGAGAATGTTATCTGTTTTCTTTTCCCTTCAGTAACTTGAGCCTTGGCCAATTCCAGCTAGATTTGACAGAAGGGTAGATGTTTGAAAGAGGTAAAGACCCTGTATGTTTCATGAAAACAGGTGATTCCATCAGAGAGGGTCTCAGCTCCTGCATTGAGGCTGCATATGCTCAAGCTGTGTTTCACTCAGAGTCCGTCCAGGATCAACAGGGTGAAAAAAAAAAAAACACAATGAGGAGACTTAGATTTCATAAGTAGAGTGTGCAGATGGTGCTGTGGACCACCCGACATAATTTGCTTTAAGCAGAGTGAAATGGCAGTGCCAGGATTATGCCACACCTGAGCTGCCCTTCTACTTGTTCCTGCAACGTGATGTTTTCCCTGAACCTATGAGAGGACATCTGTTTTATTGCCCTATTCTCATGGTTGCATTTTTTTTTCTCTAGGACGCTTCTCTCTCCTTACGTGGGGCATTTTATCCATTACATAGGAGTAAGTTAGCACAGCTCCAGGGTGTATTTTATCTGGATTTAATTCCTGAAGGATGGACTAGAGGAGATCTATCACAGGAAAGTGCTTTCCTTCCATATCTGCCTTTCTTTCTTTGAGTAGTGTGTTTCACTTGGACTCTGAGCGGATGTTGGTAAGAGAGAGACTATATTTGCTACTGTTATTTGATTTGTCTTCTAGGGCAGTTACTGAGTGTACAGCAGGTCTGCAAACAGTAGGTACAAAAAATGATGGAGGCAGTGTTTAACTGTTCATTACCTGACCGGTGCAGTTCTTTTCCTGTCTTCCCGAGGGATATGCTTTTTGAGTAAATGTTTAACTTGCCAGTTAGCCTGGATCTCTACTTGAGACCTTTGTTGGATTAGAGACTCAAGAAGGAAATTGCTAATGTTTTAGAAATACTCTGTAGAAACTGAATTATATTTTTTAATTAGCAACTAATTTTTAATTTAATTTTAAATCAGAGGGTTTTTTTTCCTAAAATAATTAGCTCATTAATTTATGTTGGTAATAGCTTTGGGGTTTTTTTGGCCGTTAGTGGAGACCTCCCTATATAATGACAAAAAGACTTGTCATTTAGCCACGATTAATAGGTCTAAGTTAGATGGATCTGGTACTTGCCAGTGTTGTTGGCTCAAGGTTACGTGTTAATGATAAGCTTCAGATGCCATCAGTAGTCAAATCCTTTATGGTAGAATAGTGCACGATGGCTTAGCATGTAAGTGAATCACTACTTCTGTTTTTATTGGGGGGTGTTGAAAGCTTCATTCACCCTCCTGTTTGATCAGATTCATTTTGTGCATTTTGACAGCAAAGCTGCATGTTCTGAAACTTGTTGGGAATGTTTTCATTGTGGGCACCAGATTAAGAGTAGCTTTTCACTCCTTCCAAGCAGCTAACTTTGCGGTTTGGTTACACAGTACTTCACATTGCACACACTTAGTATATAAAAAGCACTCAAGATCCTTCTAAGTAATTGTGAATTTTTCCTTTTATAAATAATGCTAAATAAAATTTTAAAATAAACTCCGAAGTCTGTAAACTGTTTCAAGCAGCTTTTTGTCTTTATTTTTTGAGATACAGTGCTTCTTCAACTTCTTGCTTGAAATAGATCAATAAAAATTATATTTTGTTCCTGTTTTACCTTTTTTTTTAAATTTAGTTATATTTCCCGCACATATTCTTCCAACCTCCAACTGTTTTCGTCTTAGGGCATTTTCCAAGATGGATGTGGTCCTAAATGTTTTTTGTTTCTCAGAAGATGAACATTTTAAAGAGAAATCTGTTTCTCCTTAAGATCTTATAAGCCCTTACAGTTCTCAACCTTAAATATCAAATAATACCCTGGCAAAAAGAGACATCTTCTGTATGTGAATATGAACCTTATTCTTTTAATAAAAATAAATGTGGTAGGCATAATAAATACACTTAAGCTATTGCCAGTAGTTGAGCAACCCCCCCATCTTTATTTTATTTTCTCTTTTAAATAGCGTTCTTGCAGGATGCTGTTTTTCAAACTGATCTATAGAGAGCATCCTGCTTGTGAGTAGAGATCTTGACTAATTACATGGTAAGAGCTCTGTTCCTTGTTTTCCCCTTGACTGGATTTTGAAATCTTAATGCACATAACAAGATGACTATTGGTAAGCTCTATGTCCTTTTTTTTCAGGGGGGGAGGGGAGGTGGGAATTAAAAAGCAAAAGATGTTTTGCTGCTCTTTCATACTCATCAGTCCAAATAATACTGTAATTGTCTTGCATACATCAGCTTTTATTAGTCCTGTTCATCTCCCAAGGTCAGGCTAAAAAATAAATAAATCGTACATTCAGAGAAAGGCAGCAGGAAGACCACAGAAGTTGAAGGTTCCCATGGCTAAGGCAGGAATCCCATCTTGATTGTTCTCATCTATTGCTGCACTCTTAACAGGAGAGGGTCAAAATGCAGTCAAGGCTTGGGTTTTTAATAGAGAAAGCAAATGCATTATATATATTTTTTAACCTTCTGGAGGGGTGAAAGGCAAAGCGGGTAGCTTATTAAAAGATCTGTCCTGATATAGCCCTCAAAACCGTCCATCTACCAACATCAGGGAAAGTTGCCTTTTCAGATTAAAATATGAGTAAGATAACAGAGCATGTTGGTATCTACTGATAGACAAAGGTTAAATTTGAGTTCTAATTACAAAAAAAAACTTGTATTTTGGATGCAGTAGATTGAGGAAAGGAAGATGACACATCAACCGTGTTAATAAAGGATAGTTATTAGTGCCCAACGTCTGTATTTATGACTTTGTTTTTTAAGGGCAAGCTATCTGGAACCTTGCACAAGGACGGGGGAAATGCAAATAGTTTACTGAAAGCTTGAACTCTCATCAAAATGTTATCTAGCCTTGCCCACAGCTGGAATTCAGATCGGCAGGTTTTTTCCCTCTACCCTTTCCTTTCTTATTTTTTTTTTCCTCGCGTTTCCAGTAACATGTTATAAGCTCTTTTCCTGTGCAGGTGGCTTCTTCCCAGCAGAGTGCTTGGCCTGGGGGCTGCCTCCTGCAGCAGGGGTTGCAATGGGGAGGCCAGGCTTCATCCTGCAAAGCTCAACACTCACATTTCTCACCCCCAGCTTTGCTCCGGACTCTGTATGTGCTGCTCTGGCTCCTTCTGCCTGCCTGTTTTATCTGTATTTCAGCCTCCTTGTATTAAAGGCGAGGATGCACCTGCGTATGGAGAGGGGGATTTGGGCCCCATCTGCTTAGACCACCAGCCTGTGCAGTGCTGTAAGCCAGTCAACAGCTACAGCAGCTCTTTATTTTCCTCTTGTGGAGTCCAAATGGACCACAAAAAGACAGGAAAATCATTGAGCGTGCCTGGTGGCAGAGTTTTAGTAACGCTGGCTCCTTCCCTTTAGTGTTATTAACACCACTCGCCAACAGTGTGAGGCATGGCTTTTTATCACAGTGCCTGGAGCAGCGTCCCATCCCATGTCGTGTCGGGTAATTTACGGAGCTGTGAGCTTGCGTGTCCCAATTCCTGTAGGTTTTCAGGTAGAAAGCCCTTTCCATTCACACTTGTTGCAAGGAGAGAAGCGAGGCATTTGGCGGGGCTTGCTGCGAGTGCGGCCTGCGTCGCCATGGCGCAAGAGCCAGGTCAGGCCACGCTCTTGCCCAGCACGCAGGCTGGGGACGGCGATTAAAGTATGTGCTTCCATTCATTTCTGTGTTCAAGATTTAAAAATAAAGTAATAATAAAAAAAGGAAGATGAAAAATTACGTCGTGGCAGTGTTTGATCTGACAAAGCACAGACTGAAAGTAACTGAAAGGCTCGAGTTAATAACTGGGTTAATAACTACTCAGAGCAGTAGGCCGTTACACTGAAATTTCTTACGTGCTTACACAAATAAGTTGTGTGGCTTTTATTTTGGAGGGTGGAAGAAAGCCTCTTGAGAGATGCTCTGTCTGGAAGCTGCATTGTATCAAAACCTGTTTATATAATTTAGCAGAATCCAACAAGACAATGTCCGGTGTCGAGCCAAGGCGTTAAGCCAGTTGGTGGCCTTCACAACTCGTGCTGCTCTTATCTAACATAAACATAGCTTTTAGGGAGGCCTGAGTGAAAGTAACAACCTGCTAAACACCTGTGGTTTGAACTTCAGAATCGTATCAAGATGTAGAGAAGGCCCCAGATGTTTCTGCTGGGAGCAGCCACCTCTGGCAAGCAGCAGCTCCCTACCCAGTGTCCTGGGCTGTGTCCAGCCTCTACGGGATGAGTGGGTGCCCTGCCAAGATGCAGGAGATCAGGGTGAAGATGTGCCAAGGGGGTCCTCAGGGCATCTCAGCTCCTAGTCTTGCCATGGGCAAGAAACTACCCTTCTGATACAGATGCTTTTTTTTTCTCTCCTTTTTTTCCCCCCTCCAAATTCTCATGCCTGAGCAGCTGAGAGTGCCACTTGTAGCTATTAACTCTCAGTGCAAAGCTGCGTCTGCTGGGAAGCAACCTGCACCATTAGCTCCTTCCACTTCTTTGTAAGAACTTCATCCTGTTGAGTAGGGTATGCATTTTGCCAAGCTGCTGCTTTTGTTTCCCAGGCTTCTTTTTCTTGCAGCCTTCATGTTTCTGATGGGGGAACAGAGGTAGTGAGCAGCAGTAAAAGGCAGTGCTGAGCTCCTGAGGATGCATTCAGAGGCATGCATCATGCTTTAAAGCTTTGTGCTGGGGTGAGGGTCTGTCGGTGTAGTTGTAAATCCTTGAATCCAGCATCGGTGGTGGTTGTGTCTAACAAAAATAACCCAGCCTGATTCAATAAAGAGAGCAAGTACTTAACACAGGTCTTTGACATAATATAGGTAAGTGTAGCTGCAGACTGCTCTTCTGAGTGGTCCTCCAGAGCAGCCACCAGTCATCACAGTCCCCAGAGACGTCTTATGTTATCATTTTTCCGACAGAGCCCCAGCTGCCTGCAGCTTCTGCTCCAGCCGAGAGGAACACCCGCTGGGGAGGAGCTGGGCATCTCCGCAGGAGGATTTGGGTCCGGGTGCTATGATGATCCTCTGCCCATTTTCTCTGGAGGGCTTGATTTGGCAGATAAACTAAAGCATGCCTGTCCAGCTGTGCTGGTTTCCAGTACAACGGAAACCTCAAGTCTTTTTTTTTCAAGCAGACCAAGGAGAGCTGGAAGGACACTTTTCTCTCTGCTTCAAATTTTGGCAGTGGCCTGTTTGCTTGTAGGGTGGCTAAAACCATTAATGAAAATGCTGAAAGTGCAGGTTGGACCCTGGCTGCTGTGTGACCTGTCTGGTTTTAGGAGAGTGGGTGTAAGCACCTGCTTTTGGGGAGGTTCAGGGCTGTGGCACATGGGTGGAAGAGGTGCCTCCTTGCCACGTGCATGCTGCACCCTACATTTTAAAAGCACTATCAGAGTTTCTTACCAGCCAACTGGAGATCCTGTGTATTACTTTGCCTTTGAACTACACTGTATGTCACCCCATGCTTTGTGATGGATGTCAAAGTTTGTGTTAAGCAAATGGCTTTGGGGACCAGGACCTCAAGGGTAACATTGCACAGTATGGTGATATTGCTATCTTCCTTGTGACTTAGTGTTCAGTTTAACTCTGATTTATTTATTTATTTATTTATTTATTTATTTATTTTTGCAAATAAATAGTAGTGGCTTTGCTCTTTTGCCTGATTTTTTTGAGGACTTTATTAATATATGGGTCCTAGACTCCTAAATGATCAGTCTTACTGCTGAAGTGACCACCCCATGTATGGGAAGGCATTTGAGTAGTTCTGAAAAATTTCCCTGTAAGGTTTTGAAAGTATGATGGAAGTATGCAGAAATGGTCTCCTTGTTCTATGTTGGGGGGTACCTTTACTTGTGTGCTGTTCAGCTAGGCGTAACTGTTAGTGTCGTGGGTTGTCTCTTGAGCATTGTCCTAAAAGATGGAAGTAATAGATATTTTGTATCTACAGGGCCTTATATTTTATATCTATATATCTTGTATTTTATATCTGTAGGGCCTTTGTATCTATAGGGCCTTATAGCAGTCTTCCAGTGCCTAAAGGGGGCCTGTAAGGGAGATGGGGAGGGACTCTTTGTCAGGGAGTGTAGTGATAGGACAAGGGGTAATGGTTTTAAACTAAAAAAGGGTAGATTTAGATTAGATATAAGGAGGAATTTCTTCACTCAGAGGGTGGTGAGGCCCTGGCACAGGCTGCCCAGAGAAGCTGTGGATGCCCCATCCCTGGAGGTGTTCAAGGCCAGGCTGGATGGGGCTTTGGGCAACCTGGTCTGGTGGGAGGTGTCCCTGCCCATGGCAGGAGGGTAGAATTAGATGATCTTTAAGGTCCCTTCCAAAACAAACCATTCTGTGATTCTGTGATTTTTTTCCTAAACCAGTTCCAGTTAGATTAATTTACTGTATGGATGTTCCTTTGTCTAGATTAGTTATGGGCGTGACATAGAATAGCTTGTAATGGGATCTCTTATCTTTCTGTGGGGGTATAAGGAAATGTGTCTTTAAAGATGAAAAGAAGTGTGAAGCACTTTTGTTGATGCGTTTGAGAACCAGTTCTTTATAAAATAACCTTGACTTTTTTTTTTTTTTCTGTGAAAAAATGCTCAACAAGTTTGTTCTACATCACTCAGTTGGTATTTACTTGGATAGCAAAATCTGATTATACGGTGCACAAAATCCTGCTGGCATTCCATTTAGTTACAGATTGACCTCTGTACAAGGGAGACACTACCTACCTGTTACAGAATGGGGAAGGAATCCCCTGGTTCCTTGCTAATTTTTAAACTTGAGTTTATTTAAGTTTTTCAGTTTTGATTGAGAGGCTTGCTTCTGAAAAAAATATAGGCAGATGTTCCCTCTGTCTGAAATCCAGCTTTCAGCCGAAGCGATCGATATATTGAGGCAAAACATGTCATTTCAATAAGGGTATTTCCTTTTCCACTTCTGCCCCCTCCTCCATATTTTTATAAGCATACGTTAAGCCTGAGATTTATGTAGGAATTTTATCCTGGGAGTGTTCTTTAGGTGTGACGTTCCTTGCACGTTTTGAGGAATCTGAGATGTTTTCTTGGTACTTGCTAGCAGACGTCCTTTCAAACCAGTGTCTGCAGCTTCCCGAAATGCAGTCCATACACAGTTAACTGCTTCCCTGAAATAGTTCTGTGTCTTGGGAGCTCAAAAAGCTGACGAGAAGTTGGTAGAGTGGCATGTAAGGGGAAAGAGGTACTTGGTTCCTGCCACAAGCCTTCTCCCACAAAACAAAAATCAATGGGAGCTTTGGGAAAGAAACCCGTGTAGCAGTCTTTCTCCCCTTTTGCCCTCTGCTTCTGAATCCTTTTAGTTTTTGACTGCCCTATAGATATGTATATATATATATAGATATAACGGGTTGCACTGTCACTTGTGATAGAGGTCTGCTTCACCCTAGCTGAAGGCATACTAAGGCATCAGCAAGCAAACCAGAAAAAAAACTTTGTATAATTTATATGTATCTGTGAGCAAGAGACCCTTTATATATCTTACAAGAGACCCTTCCATGGAAGAAGCTGTTAGGACACTGTTTGAGAAAGGTGCTTGCCCACATGCTAGGTATTTTTCAAAGCATGTTTCAAAGTCAGTGTATTGTGTCAAGTTTCTTGCGTGTTTGTCCAGGGATTTTTTGGTTGTTTAATGCTTCAGTGTGACTCCAAGTGAACAGGAGACAACTCACACGTAAAAAATTTTGCCTCTAGTTTTAGTCATTTTCATTCTACTTCAGCTTCCATTCAATTATGGTCAGCCTGGATGTATTAATTAGTGTTAAATCCTTTTTATGCCCTTGCAAATGCTCTCTTGGAAGGTCTTGTTCCCCCACTCCGCTTCTCTCAGTCTCTCCTTTATGTTTTGGCACTCGTACATCAATTTCACACGGGGCTGACCTGCTGTAGAAGTGTGGATGCTAAACTGTAGTCACGAGGCTGTACTGAACAAGCTTGTTGCTTGGGCTCTATTCTGGACGCAGAAGCAGCAGAATAGCACAGACCTTGGTTCGTCTTTTAGCTATGGGTAGTTTACGCAAGGGACATGATTTTTTATTTGCATGGTTCTTGGTTGAAGGAGGAAGCTTTTTCTTTTTTTTTTGGTAATAGTTGATAAGCAAGATGGAAATTGTAAGCAGAAGTCAACAATGAGAAGAGGAATTGGTTTTTCTTGTCAGTTATTCAGGAACAGAAAAGGGAATTAATTTTGCACAGGCTAAGAAGTAAAAACAAATTTTGCAGCTCCTTCTGTACTTTGATGCATTTTTTCGTAATTTCTGAAAACAAGTTCTTCACGAATCAGATGTTCATTAAGTGTTCTTATAGGATTTTCATAGCACTAAGTATTAGTTGACTTTTTTCAGTGACTTTAGTGAAATTAAAAAGAAACCTTTCTCCTAGATCTATCATCGGGGAAATCATGAACAGCACTTTGTAAGTTTCTTTTTCTTTCTTGTAATGTCTCACGTCTTTTGAAATTTGGAAGGTAAACCATAGTTTTGTGCTCTGCATGCTTTGATGCTATCCTACAGGCTTTCATCCAGCTATTTTGAAGACTGATGCTGTGTTTTCTGTGAGCACAGATAATTTGCTACCTTTTATACTTGGATGATTTCTTTTGTGCTGCAGTGACAGAAGGGCATGTGGCATTTTCTGGTATCATATAAAGTATTGGTCACCAAATTCCGGTCTCCATTTTGAACAGATGGGCGTTACATCTCGATGGGCATTTAGCTGAGAAGCGAGTTGTTGCTGAGTATCTCACGGTATACTTTTAAAACGTTTTCGTGTCCAACGTCTGCCTGGCTTTGAAGGCATGAACAGGGTGTGTGAATGCAAGGAGGAAGTAGGTGATGTAATCATCTTTGCTTTTGGAAGGTTTTTGATGCCGTTCCATGTGCGACTCCTATACCTCCCAGACCAGAAAGTGGTAACACTGCTGCTTTGTTGTGCTGTGCTCAAATTAATTACCAGTGGCTTGTTGTCCAAGTGAGGAGGCATTTCAGATGAGGCCTTTGTAGGTCTCATTTTATTGTTTCCATTAATCACTTAGATAATGGGCTGGTTGAATGCAATTATAAAAACTGAAAGTGACGCCAAGGGCTGGCAAAACTTCTGGCCGGTTCATTTGGTGTTGGATCGATGGCGAAGGAACAAAAATACAGCTGTAAATACAGCATTTAGCTTGGAAAAAATAAAACGTGCGAAGAAAAAGTGCAGTATTGCAGAAAAGTTGTAGATACAACGAATCAATTTTTGTGAGTGATGGAAGCCAATAACCAGTGCTGAGTTACTTTAACATGCCAGCTTGCAAATCGTGGCACTTGGATGACTTTTCCGTGCATACCTTGGTTCTGCCTGCTGGAGGAGGGAAGGGGAAAGGCCAGCAACTCCAGCTGGCCTCCGGACTGGGAGTCTTCTGGGTGGTTGCAATTGCTCCAACTCTCAGAAATTAGTTTACCGCTCTGTAAGTCAAGTGCCAATTTGCACTGGGATACGACCGCAAGCTTTCTTGGATACAGTTACGGGTATGCAAGATACAGGAGATGGTTTGTACTCTTTGTACAGCATCACGTCCAGTTCTGAGCGTCACACTTAGAGATAAGCTCAGGAACAATGAGCTGGTTCACAAACATGACCCGTGAGGAAGACGTGAGGCAATTGGGGTTTCTTTAGAACAAGAGAAAGCATTAAACAGCAGGGAACGATGTTGATACTTTTTCAGTATGTCAAGTATTAACATCAAAAACATCCGTGGCCAATTACTCTCCGTGTTCCGGGGAGCAGGATTCATTTCCAGCGAGACAGTTTAGGATTGTGGTGGTTGGCTTGTTTGTTTGTTTTTGCTGTAAGAATACCTAATGATAATAGTGGAAGAGGCTTGCTGGGGAGGTGGTTGCATCTTGGTTGTGGGAGGTTTTGAAGAACAGGTTAGACAAATGCGATTTCTGGCACAGGTGCATTTATCCAGCTCCAGAGCAGGGGCTGGCACGGTAACCTCTCAGGTTCCCCCAGGTGTTCGCTGCAGTTCTGTGACTGTATGTACATACACATGAGGCAAAACCGGAAACACAAAATTGCTTGTTCTGCTTTTGATCTTCTGATCTGGTTTGCCTCTTGCCTTTTGAGCCTGTGTGAATTGCCACACAAACCAGGGACAGAACTGCTATTGTTAAGTTCTCTATTTTAGTTTTCTGGTTTTAGATGCGAAAAGACTCGAGGGCTGCAGTACTGACGGCAGTGAAAGTTGGCTCTAACTCTCTTTTTTCTCCCCCTTTTTCTTTGTGCGTGGCTGCAGGTCGCCTGGTGGGTGCCCTGGATGCCGTGCTGGATTCTAACGCGCGCGTCGCGCCCTTCCGAATTTTACTGCAAGTCCCAGGCTCACAGGTTTACTCTGCCATTGCTTGTGGTGAGTTATTGAACGGATCAGAAGTTTACTGGGCCATAGCTATTGGTGAGTCACATACGAAAAAACCCGAACTGATTCTGAGCATGCTCAGCACCTGCATGTCCAAGAAGCTCAAGGTAACCCCAGCTGGTCGTGTGCGGGTGTGAAGCTCTTGGCTATAGCTCGTTTAACAACCAAATTAACCTTTGGTTAGAATCCTAGGTATTCATCATGAGAAAACGTTAACTGGTAAAATGAGGTTTCGAGCTTGTTTAGGTGAGGGTTTTTGCGTTAATCTTCTATCTGTTGCAAAGTGGTGTGGTTCTGCTCGTATGCATATCTTTTTGTATGGCAGTGAAAGTTCCTTACAGCAAGAAGCTATTTAGTCTTGGCTTTCATCAGTCTTGTCTTTTGCTTGCTAACTGTGAAATGTCTTGCAACATTTGATTATAATCAAGTGTAACTGGAACACTTAGAAGATCTTACATGAGGTAGGTGATAAATGGAGTTGGCAAGGGAGAATGTCTAACTGCTGGGTTTGTTGTGCACTAATTCCTTTTCTGCAACTTTTGGAAGTAAACCCATCTTCAGGAAATTGATGTGGATGGGAATTGCAGCAACCTTACTGGGGCATGTTAAAAACCACCCGGGTGAACTTGTTAAAGTCCTTGTTTGACCAGTTTGCAGTTCTCATCCCTTCAGTCTATAAAATCCTAGCATTGAAATTTACAGCAGGTTTTCCTTTCCTTTCTTGCATGGATCAAGACATGAAATAGTTAGTTAATATACATGCTGACATGTCGTTGATGCTGTTTGGCACAGTAGTCCTTTCAAATGATAGGGGCAATCTGTGTATCCTGCATCCTGCCCCTGTACAAGCTCATTTAACATTTGTTCCTTGGTCCTAGCAGAGATCCCTCTGCATTTCCCCATTGATATTGGGATTTTTCTCCTGTGCCTGTGTGAAGATTACTTAAAGTTTGCTTACTCTATTTCTGTTGTGGCTAGGTTTTCTTGGTTTTGCAATTGCTTGGTGCTTTATATCCCCACCCCTCACCCCCTTATTATTTTGTTTATTTTTTAAAATAATGCTACCTCTTGGAGAAATTTAAGAGCTTCACGCTCTTCTAGTCTTCTGATGAAGCTGGTTGGCTTTCATTGTGAAAGTAAGTATTGCTGTCAAGGGCTTCTTAATCATTTGAATGTATATAATATTCCTTTCAGGGACTGATCCTAGCCCTGTCCACACTCTTCTTGCCCAAAGCTTTTTTATATTGAAGGAACTACAAATCAAAAGCCTGCGTGGCTGGAATGGTTAAGGATTTTGCTGAGATGAACTTACTTGATTAATGTTTTCTAGAATTCTCTTTTGCCCTCTTAAATGAATACTCACCACTGAGAAAATAAGATTTATGGTAATGGAGTGGAAGGCAGAGGGATCCGTTTTGTATGCCGTAAGGGCATGACACGTACGCCGCTGCCAGAGCTGCACAGAAATTAAGAACCATGATAGCTGGAGCTGTTTCTGAATAATATCTCTGTTGTGAAACCCTGACGTGAGCATCCAGGGGAGAACGGGCTTTGGCAACAGCAGTTGGAGGAACAGCGTGACCTGACCCTTTTCTTAGAAAGCTGGAGCTCCGCACGGGACTTTTCCTCTCCCTGAGGCCCTGCAGGAGCCCCAGCACAGAAGTTGCCATCGCTGCTTGCCCAGCTCTTTGCTTTGCGTAAACACAGTGTTAGGGTCTTGTTACTGGATTTGGAAGGAACAGCGAGTCAAATTAAGTTCCTGCTATGTAGCAAAGACAAGGAGCAGCTCTAGCAACTCCTTCCCGTCTCCCGGTGTAACTGCATTAGGGATAGCCATCATGTCATTAGGCAGTTAATTAAAACGACATTTTCCAATTGGATGTTGGCGCTCCTGTGTTCCAGGAGCTGCAGACTGAAATGATAATTACTGCGTAAGGGTCATATCTGTGTTACAGACTCTTGCAAATCTCTGAGGGCTGCTAGGAAGTCTAATCCATGCCCAGCACGCTTGTTCTGGCAGAGCTGTTTCAGCCCAGATGGTTAATCATCCTACACCAGCAAGGGGAAACAAAACCCTTAACCTCAGCCCTAGTGCAGATCCACTTAGGTCTTTCCTTTCAGAAGGCTTGTGGGCAAAAGAGAACCACGAAAAACAGACAAGTGAAGTACCATTTAGGAGAGGGAGAGCAAGGGATTGCTGACAGGTGGGTTTAGAGAAGGGAATACGAGGAGTTGAGGCGATGGTTAGACTGAATACGCATTTGGTACGGACACATAAAGAAGGTGCAGAAAAGGTGGAACAAAATGCTGTGCAGAGCATTGGCATGGGCAGAGGAATAAGGAGAAGGTTGTCAAGGCTTGGGTGAAATCACAGGATAGCTTTAAGTGTAAGCCAAGAAGTGTAAATTACAAATAAAGAAAGGACCCAAACAGTTGAGGAGCTAGCCTGACCAAATAAAAGGGACAAAGAGATCTTTCAGCATTTGATCACAACTTGTGGAGGTACCTGAAGGCAGGCAGGCAAGAGAGCAGTAGCCTCAGTGGGGGACAACCCCTGCCACTGGGGATGCTACAGTGAAGGATGTCTTATTTCTTATTTCCCAAGAGATAACCCACCAGCCCTCCCGTACAGCTGGTATCTTTCAGGTAGCCCAGACATAGAGAATCAACTCAGTATTTTCTTTGTGCAGCCATTTCAATACAGAACAACTGTTTCTGGTGTCCTTAACAATTGATATAATCTGATTTCCTTACAAAGAGGCCATTTAAGTGTCTCTTCTTTCTTGATTTTTTTTTTTTAAATCTAACCTTGATTAATGATATTTATGAAGTTCCATCACAAGACCTTCCTGTCAAGGAAGTTAAAGCTTGGAAAGTTTCCCTGCCACTTGGCATTCTTTATGGAAAATGGAGCAGAGGAGGGTGGAAAATTCTTAGCTAAATTTATCATTTTGTGTTGTGAAGCAATGTGATGCATCTCCGATGTACACGCAAATCAAATTTCAAGATAATAGGTCTTCTATCTGAGATTCATTTTATAATTATATTCCTCTGTATTTTGTATGCCTCTTACGTCTAACTAATTTTCTCCTTTCTTCCACTAATAAGGCATAAGAAAAAACAACTTTGGCTGCCTTTACTTTTTTTTCCCATATAATATTTAACCACTGACGGGTAAGAGCTAGAGTGCTCAGATTTTCCCTTAATTGTCCTCGGTGTTGCCTCTCTTGCGCTAACTTTTCTGGCATAATGAGATGCAGCAGCAGTTCAGGTTCAAGCAGAAGCAACCAAAGTAAATAGGCAATGACTGAAATAGTGTTTCTGGACTTAGGGTGAACACATGAAATTGGAAAATCTTTATTTTTCAGAGATTTTCTCTTCACCGTTTTTCTCCCCAAAACTGTAAAATTGTGCTCTTGCAGACGTTCTAGGTGTTCTTGACCCAAACTCCTTTATTTTTAGATGTTTAATTATTATAGGAAACTTTTCAGATAGGATGCAAATTATGACTATGTCATGTGTCCATGCATGTGTGGCAGCTGTGTGTGTGCATGTCCATACAAAGGGAGGGAGAAAGGAAGATCAGGGACTTTTGGGAACAATACATAAAACAGCAGTTTACGGTGGCTGCTTGAGGAATGCCATGTCAAAATAAGCTGTATTCTAACAGTAAGAGGTTTTGCTGGTTTTTCTGCTTTGACTTTTAATGCAGCGTTTGCTGGCTGAGAACGTTTGAGAAGATAAAACTAAAAAGCACCAGAACTAAATTCCTAAAACAATACGGTTTCTGTTTTTCTCTGGCTATACTGTTACAAATTAGACCTTTTTGACCTGTTTGCTACTAAGAGTTTTGAGGTTGAAAGTTCAGTTTCTCATGTTCTCTTACAAAATAGTACATTTTTTTACTTCTTTTTTTTTCTTCCTTTTGATTTTATTTTATAGGATGAGTTTTAATGCATTGCTTTTAACCTTTCTAGGTGCCACTGCAGAGGAGATAAATCAGCACTGGGAATGGCTGGAACAAAACTTGCTCCATACTTTGTCTGTTTTTGACAATAAAGAAGATATTGTTAGTTTTGTCAAAGGGAAAGTAAAGGTAAGGAAACTGCCTCACTTTTGCCCAACTACTTGTGATGTTTTAGAAATAATGTCAGGAAGTTATTGTCATTCATCTTTGCTTTTGTCCATCTGAATATTGTTATTTTTTGTGTGCTGACCTAGCTACTGTGTTCGTCCCGAATGCAATTAATCATCAAAAGCCCCTACTTTTCTCCTTCACGTTTGATTTTTATCGATGATCTCACTGATTTGTTTCCAGGCAGACTTGTATAAAGCAGGGAAGTGTTTGTACCACTGCATTTTCATACAGTGACTATAGAGGCAGCAGCTTCTTGTAGAGAAAGGACTCTTAAATCTTCTTTTGGCCAAGTCTTACCATTGGCATCACAGTGCCAGCTGTGCCTCCACGGGGAGCAGGAGGACCTCCCATCTGAGCAGGCACCTCACCCACGATGTGACTTGTAAACCCAATTCATCTTGATCTGATGTGGGGTGAAAAATACCTTTTCTGTCATGCAGTCAAAAGGATACCAGATGTATGGCCAGTTTCTGTGCAGTGGTTAGAGATAGGTTATAACTTGTTTTTCTGCATGACACTTGGACCTGATGTGGCCGGCATCCTTGCATCTCCACTCACATTTCCTTGGAAGCTGCATGATCTCAAAACTGAACTATCTAGTTTAGTCTTTATCACTCCCCGTCCCTTTACAGCTTCACTGCTCTTCTCTTCCCTGTAAGAGGCTGTGGTGTGCAGGTGAGCTTTCTTCAGCATCTACTTTCAGCTCCTTCACCTCTTCAGAACATTGTTAGCCAAAGTGTCTGACCCATTTGTGAATGGTGAGGTTGTCCCCACTGCACAGGGAGAGCTGGTCCCTCATGCAGAGGTGGCCTCTGCCCAGCAGGCTGGAGCTGGGAGGCTGCTGTGCCACTCTCCTCTCGGACTGTCTTCCCAAGGGTTTGGCACAGAAATTGTTACGGGCTTCACAGGGTGTTGGTGTTGTGGATGGGGACTGCACCGAGGCTGCTGGCTAGCTGTTTAGTGCCTGAGTGAGCATCTTTTTAGAAGAGTAAAGGTAGAATTTAAAAATTTTAGGGGAATTGGGTGATGAAGACAAGGCTTAAAATAATAACAGCACATGCAGTAAAACTTAGAAAGCGTGGCCTCCAGTGTTCTGCTTCTAAGAAAACACATGATCCAAGAGGAACTTGTCAATGGCTGGCAGTGATGCAAGTCTCCTGGGGACTGCTCTAAGTCAGGTCCTGCTGCAGGCTTCTCCTTGGTAAGAGTTTCATTCAGTGAGATGCTCTCCACTCTTATACCCACTGTTTTGGTCCAGAAAATATACGGGAACATAAATGTTTCTGGCAAATTTCAACCCTGCTGCTATGATCTCAGTGGGTTCTGAAGTTGGGGAGGAGACAGAAAGCATCACTGTGCAAATCTTAGTTTTTATCCTGCTATCTTAAAAAACAATTTTGGCATGCTGCACCTTGCTGAAAGGTTAAACTTGCTGTGCCTGCTTCTGCTCGTGGTGCAGCGGCTTGCTCTTGGCACAGAACGTGTCTAAGTGCACTGACAGGCTTGAATAAAATTAATCTCTCTCAATAGTGCTGTGGCAGCTGATTACCTAGCACAGCGGATATTTAAAATTCTTCAGGTTTCATTACTTAACGTTAAGCCCAGGTTTTGGACTCTGTCCTGTGCCTAACTCTTTTGTTATAATACTGCTATTAAAATTCTAAACACTTAGTTATAATATCCACGGAGATGCTCTTGAAGTCATTTTTAATGGTTCAGAGAATGTTACAAGTTACTGACGTCTTACTGCATTGCTTCTTCATAGCAAAATACTGCTGGTCAGCATACAAAAATGTTCCTGTGTCTTTTCTCTGAATACAGCAAAAAACAGCAATCATAATTTGTAATGAAACTGTAAATATGTGGTTTTGCCAGATAGACTGAAAAAGTAAAACAGCAAAACAACAAACTCCCCCAAAACAAAACAAAATAAAACAAAATCCTAAAACTCTTGTTTTGGACGCATTCAAAATGCATGAGATGCAACCACTGCAGAAAAGTATCCATTTGTGAAATTTGCAAATCGTCTGGAAATTATTTTTCAGAAAGTGCTGTGTTATTAAAATTTGAATGAGTAGCTTGTAGTAACTTGCTTGAATGTGAACACTGTAGATTTATCATATGTTATCTTGTTATTGAATCAGGCTCTGATTGCAGAGGAAACGAGCAGTAAGCTTGCTGAGCAGGAGGAAGACCCTGAAAAGTTCCGAGAAGCCCTGGTGAAATTTGAGTCCAGATTTAATTTTCCCGAAGCAGAGAAACTGATCACCTATTATTCATGCTGCTGTTGGAAAGGAAAAGTTCCTCGGCAAGGCTGGCTTTATTTGAGTATCAATCATCTCTGTTTTTATTCCTTCTTCCTGGGCAAAGAACGTAAGTGTAAATATGTAAGAAATCTAACACTATGGAGAGAGATAAACATAACTGGTTTTAAATGCAAAAAGAGTTAGGATTTTTATGAGAAGTATAATTCTGCTCTGAAGTTTCGTTTCTGAGATTTTCATTGTTCAGATGAAAGATCTTGTTTAATTTGGTTTTCACTTCATCCTCTATGTTTACATTTTAGCATTAATCCAGTAATAAAAACGAGAATACAGGAACATGCAGACACAGTTGCTCTCCAGTTCTTTTTCTTTTCACGTGAAGCAGACTTAAAATGTACCAGCCCTCCTACATCTTCTCCAACAGCTAGTTTTAGTGCCGAAAACGGTCAGTCAGGAACCGTCCCTCCCACATTGATGGGAACACACCAGCAGCCGCTGTCAGCACCGCCGCTGCGAGCGCAGAGACAGGCTGCAAGGCAGAAAAGGAAGCGCTAGCTGGGAAAGAGAGCGTGGTGCTAGAGATGTGTGAGGCTAGCTGCGGGACTGAAAATAGAACAGGAAGCACAGCAGTGACACTGGTGCTGTTCTGAGTCCTCTTCATCCTGCTGCAACTTCAGTGAGGACGGTAATATAAACCTATATTACTGTGAATGTAGCAAGAATTTATAAATCAGTTATAGCAGTTAGGAAAACATTACCATTTACTGGTCCGGTTTAAAATGGGGCTGGCTAGACAAAACTAGATTTAAAAATGAAGTGCACTAATGTAAATGTAAGAAAGATAGTAACTGGCAATTTCTAGGACTTAAAACATACAAGGACATGTCTAGAGTTAGAGGTTCTTTCTTCCTATTTTATTTCAGGCCAGTTATTTTGTCATATCTGCAAAAGGTGGCAGAGTTAGATTGAAAATACTGATAAGTTTGTTATTCCTTATAAATACAGAAGTTGAGCTTTATCTTTTTTTTTGCAAGACTAGTGGAGTTTCTTGATACATACTAGATATCTGAGTTCTCTTTTAATCTCCTTGTTTTCTGTTTAGTATCAAATAATATCCTTTGTGAATTGTTTCTCCTTGTTATCATTGCAGGCTTTTTCTCATTAAACCGGAGATAGCCAGTCTGCCAAAGCACACAAAGCAAAAATAATGCTTATTAGTGAAAGATAATGGGGGAAGGAGGAAGTAGGGAGAAAAATCCTTCATACTGTTCCAGAAGTTTTGTTTATGCAATATCACAGATCATTAAATGATACTGGAAGTAAAGCACCACACTCTGTTATGGAAGATGAAATTGCTTCTCATCCCTTTCAATAATAATTCATTATGAAAACACAAATGAAAGCCCAAACAACTACGTGTTTGCAACTTTTTACTTTGAACATGGAAAAAAAGCTGTTCATTCACTGTTGCAGTCAGTGGCATTGCCTTTGTGTTCCATGCGTTTTCATGGAAATGTGAAATCCAAAAAAATTCCATAGCTTGCTGGGAAGCATTACACGTTGAGATGCTTCCCAGCTCCCTGCTTCTGATAAAGATGATCGCTTCTGTTTGAAACCCAGTATTTTGTTACATTTATGAAATGCTTGTATTACATCGAATAATCCAGATTTACTATAGTTCTGTTTACTGCTATTTGAGAAGCTGCTACTGATCATATGTAGAACAAATGATTTATTATCTTTCTTGTTTTCAGGTAGTAATCACAAATTAAATCTGGCTAGACCTGGTTTAGAGAATATTGTTAATAAATCACATGTATTGTGTTCTTTCCCTTTCTTTTTGGGAAAAAAAAACCTACCACAATATGAGAGTTTCAATAAAAACAGTTCCTTTATGTGCTTTAACTCTATAAAAATTCCCCCAAATTGTAGCCTGAAATCTCTTTATAGGCAAAGTGTTAAGTCTCCTGCTTCTGGCAAGTCTGTTGCCTTCTCCTTGTTTTTATTTTATGTTGAAATGACCTGGAATGCAATGCTGGAACCTGTTTTCAGCTTGTCATAAAATTTATGTGAGCATAGACTACATGGAACATATTTTCAGGACAAGTCCCCTTTTATCTAAGCTTCGAAGTATTTGCAGAACTTGGGTGGATTAGAATGTCAGATTTCTTGCAAGGACGTGCCAGGGTTTCTTTGCATTTTTTTTCATTAAACTTCTGTGTTTTTTTTCAAACGTTGAAGACTTTGTACCTTTTGTCAGAAGTCGGGCCCATTCCAGCGTGCTGTGCTGTTTCTATGACAAACACTGCACAGGCTATACATTTTTGACCTGCTTGAACAATAGCGCTATTGCTACAGTGCTGGTTAATCTTTCTTCCCTTGGCTGTGCCGATACAGATGGCTCTGTGACCATTCACAACAGTTTGTGTGTGTTGACGCAGCTGTGCTTTATTTAAGAAAGAAGAAATTTAACCTGCAAATAATCTTGATAGCTGTGTTTCTTGTAATACAGAAAAACTTGCTGAGGGTAGCTGCTTATAAAATTAATGATCACGGATAAGTGTCATATACAGATGACAATGCTTGTTATTACTGTCTTTTTATTAACTTTATTGGCATCAGGAGACCAGCCAGGGATGTTAGGGAGTTTAGTCTTGAAGTTTATTGGCACAGAGAATACTGGGAAGCATCCAACAGTCAAGTATAAATTTAATCTAAGTCTTTTTAAGTCTTTTCCAGCCTAATTTCTGTCCAGAGATTCATAGGAGAGTGGAAGGTCACGTCTTTTAGTGGATATGTAAAATAAGTTGTCTGTGTCTATCTGATTTGCTGAAGTATAGAGAACAGTGTCCTATACTTTTTCTTTTCCATAAACAACTCTGACTACATTTAAAGTTTAGGGCAAAGTCTGCCCATGCACCTTTTAAGTAAAAAGTGATCAGAACGAGAAGATCCCAATGCCTATGTGGTTTTCTTTGATGACCACTTTATAGTAGTCTTAAACCCTATAAAAACTTAAAAAAAAACCCAAACTATAAAAAACAACTATAAAAACCCTGCAAAAACTTCCTTTTGTATGGAAGTTACCTTTGTTTTAAATTTAAAATACTGTCCATGTAATAGGAATAGGTTTGCCACCTGCCTAAAACATCACTTCTGGAAGATTACAGACCCTTTCCCTATTTTCTTCCTACTCTTGAAATCCACTGTTTCTTCTGGTAGTAAAGAAGAAAGCTGCAGAAATGACTTGTTAAGAAGTTTAAAGCAAAAGCGTACAGCAGATGTTCAACAGAGACAGACCTCCTCAGTCTAGCATTTCTTGTGAATATAGGTGAAATTTTGAGGGGGGGGATTGATTCTCAGCAAGGCAGTCTTTTGGGATGAAGGCAAATGAATATAGAGTAATACCAGGTGTTTCATCTTTTCCTTGGGCTTTAAAGATGATTCTCTCCTCTTCTGTTGTTTGCATTTCATTCTTAATCTGTGTATTTCCCAAATACGATCAATTTAAACAGAATTTCTAACACACTTTTGGTCTTCCTGCAATGGCAGTGAAACTTATCATTCCTTGGGTTGAGGTCCAGAAGCTGGAAAGAACCTCCAACGTCTTCATGACCGACACCGTCCGGGTCACCACACCGAACAAAGAACGCGATTTCTCCACGTTCCTCAACATAGCTGAGGCATTCCGGATCATGGAGCAGCTGGCAGATGTAACACTCCGAAGGCTGCTGGATAACGAGATCTTTGAGCTGGATCCAGGCCTACAGGATCCTACTCAGATTACCAAGAGGTAAAAAGCAAAACTGTTCTTTGTTCTGTGAGCAGAGGTTCAGTAATGGGTTTTGTGGATTGCGTTGCTAGCTGGGTAAAGCTTTAAAGACTTACCTGATTGGAAAAAAAACAAAAACAAAACAGATTTTAGAATGTACTGCGGTATATCACAAAATTTTGTGTGCAAAATACTTTTTTTCCCCCATTTTTGTTTTCTTCCTTTAAAATCACTGTAGTTTTTATTTGGTTTAAAAGTACTATTTCTTGTCGAAGGGATAGTAATTGTAAAATTATTGCTTTTTATGATACCTGATACATGGAATGTCCTACTAGGACATCCTACTAGGACTAATCCTACTAGGATTGCCATAGCTGATTTAGCAAGCAGTTGTAGGACCCAGAAAGACCCAGGCTGTTGCAACAGAGTAATGTGCTGATGCCAGCTCTACCCGATGCATCCCTGAAATGCATTTCTGCATTCCCCTCCCACTGGAGAAATGCACTGGGTGCTCAGGGAGAAGGTTAGTAACTGTTTCCCTGGCAGTAGCACAAGACAGAGGGTTGTGTATTTTTGTGAAAGGAAACTGCAGGGAGGAATTTTAGGTGGGCAGAATGTAATATACGAAGTTGGAATTTGCCTGGGGCACCAGTGTTAACACGCCAGTCTAAAATACATGTTTTCTGAATGGAGTGTGTCTGGAGTGCTTATCCACTCCTGACTCATACCATTTCCTGCTCTTCCTTCCTATCCTGCCAGAGGTGTGTAGGGAATTAACCAGGTGTTCCTTCCAGGGTAAAACATAAGGAATGCACAGTGACATTTCCAACAAACAGACATGTCCAGTAGCCATTATGTTGTTTCTGAGGGGCATTTTTGCAGTGGTGTTGCACGTATGTCTCAGCTAAACAGTTCTGCAAAGGTTCATAAAGGCTTTTAAAGCAATCAGACTTACTTTCCCTGTAACTTCATACGTACACACTGTTAGGAAAATGACTGACACCAGTGTTTCATCCATGACACACCATCATTCGAGGTATTTGTTAGACTGATACAATGGTGAGCAGCCATGAACTTCCTCACAGGCTTTTTTCATAGCTAGGACTCCTTTAAAACACAAGGGCTGTCATTGTTTTTTCACCATGTATGTGTAACTGGATATTGTTAACATTGCAGGCTTTTGGCCAAAGAAATGCAGTTTATGTTCTTTGAGTAGTGTCAGATATGACTTTGAGTAATAGGTTGTATTGAAGCCCACTTCCATGCTTTACAACACCTTCCTGCTTTTGGGCTGAAAAATTAGAACCATGAAAGACGGAAAGTAAATCCAAAATAGATGTAACAATCTGGGGGAGATGTTTTCAGCATCTACTGATTTTAACTCATTGCTGTCTCTTCCCAAAAAAGTCTTTGAATCAAATATATTAACTGAATGGAAAACTAACCAAACCAAACCAACCCAACCCAACACCAGCCTAAAGTTACAATTACAATGAAAAGTATAACTGCAATAATATAGGGGCTCTCAGGGAATCAACCTGTAAGTGCCTTGTGGGATTTTTGGAAAGTAGAATGTCTATTAGCAAACAAGCAACAGAAACCATCCCACACATTTATTCAAACAGGTTTGTTTCTTTCCTTCCAACTTAAAAGGAAAAAAAAAAAAAAAAGAGGAGAGGCATGGGGAAGAGGAAAAGAGAGGATGAAAATGTGATTGCTGGAGAATGGCAGGGCAATTTTTCTTAACCACACTGATGTGCTGTAACTAAAGGTAACAGAAAGGAGAACATGGAAGATGTTGAAATCCCATTTCCTCTGTAGGAATTAGAGAGGTAGTGGCTGGATAAGCTGTTGTTTCTGGTGCCCTTTGTCACACTTCAGCACCTGCTTTGATGTGATGTGATTAAGCAAGACTGTAGTTTGAATAGTAGATAAACTGGTTTTTAATACTAACATTTTTTTTAGGGGGGAGGGTTTTTTTGTGTGTGAGGTTTTTCTTTTTTTCTGAAACCATTGTAGTACTACAAGAACAATTATTTTCCACTTGACATTTTCCCTAATAATTATCTTTGCTAATTCTTGTGCGTGATTAGGAAGCACATAGTAGTGTATTAAAATGAAAGCAGTAATGCACACATCATTAAAATTATTCCAGCTGTGTCACATTAATGAAGTTACTTTAGATTTCTTTTGTTTGCTAGGGTGCTAGGGTTTCTTTTGCAAGAGGCTCATCTCAGTATCTTCATTTTAAAAATACATTTTTAATGTCATTATGGACTGTATATTATACATTCTGAAAAACAGAGCTGCTGCTCTCCCTGAGGTTCCTGGGGTCATTCTGCTGAGCAGTGCAAGGACGAGACTCCGAGAGGCTGGCAGATCAGGCCAGCAGTCTGTGACACAAATCATATCATGGCCACAGTCAAAGAAGTTAACATACAAGTTTCCATGCAGCTTGATGAAAGAATGAGGCTTGGAACAATGGATTACATAGGGATTAATGGCAATTAAATTAATTGCCATAGGAAATGAAGTAAAGGTGTTTGATAACTATATATGCCATTTCTTGCAGACATATTCAAACATGCCATGCAGTTTTGCTGGAATATGAAGTAACTATTTTTCCTTTCTAATAAGAAGGTCATTAAAACTCTGCTATACTTTTCTTGTACTTCTTATTTCCATCTCTTTCAGGACATAAGAATATTCATTGCATTCCTCAGATGTAAAGAGGAAATTGGCCAGAGCAGAACACAAGATTTAAAAGCTTAATGCTGGTGTCAGTAAGGTTTCAAAAGTATAATACATTTTTACAGGCTCTAACCAACTTGGTTTCTTTTCTTCACGTCTGACACTGAATTGCCAGTAAGGATGGCTTTGCTTTATATGAAAGCAAAGAAGGATTTTAATACTGATCTAAGCTGAACAGAAACTGTTTGAAGTATCTTGAATCATGAGTATCACTTCAGTCTGCATTAATTCCATGAACACTGTAAACCTTGAGGAACACGGAAGACGTGTTGAGGAAGAACCTTATTTTATTCCATCTGCTTGGCAAAGGCAGGGTTTGGATTATCTTTGCATGTCATTCCTGACAGATGTTTGCCTAACCTGTTTCTAAGGATTTCCAGAAACATAAATGCCAGAACCCGTAGCAGTATTTCACTGCTATACCATCGTAAAAGCTTTCCTGGAGTCTAACTTGGATCTTTCTTGTGGGTTTTTGAGTCCATTGCTTCTTGTCCTATCCAGTACTGTGGAAGAGATTAGATTTTCTCTCTTTAGAGCAACCATTTGTGCATTTGCAGATTGGTTATGCATCTCCTTTTGCTTTTCTTCTTTAAGCTGCACTGCTCTAGTTTATCCCGATGTTTGTCACCCATCCTGTCTTTAGCCCTTCTGGTTCCTCTTCTCTGGACATTTGCCATTAATCCTGTAGGGCTTCAGGCATGCAATGGCAGGATACAGGAGTGCCCCTGTCCCTGCTGTAGCCCCAGGACTGCCCTGCTGCCTCTCAGGAGCCAAACACTTCCCTGTGCAGCCTGGTGCAGTGGTCCTCTTCCTCTCAGCAGCATGAGGCTGCTGGCTCATGTTCAGTTCATGAATCCTTGTAACTCCTCTGTCTATTTTTTTCTTTCCAGAATGGCTGCCGGTGGAGTTGGTTCCCAGGCTGTATTTGTGCAGTGCACATCTACAGCTGAAAATACTTACATTGCTTTTTTTTTTTTTTTTCTTCACCGTCCCTTCAGTTTATGAGCACCAGCCTGAATTCTGATCCTGTTCTTTTGCTCATTTGTCTCTGTCAGGCCCATGTCATGTGCAGGTGTAATAACAATGATCTTTGCTCCATCGTACGAGTTGCTAATGAAAATCCCGAACAGAAGCCAATCCAGGACAGACTCCCAAGGAGGTCCTCTCCATACAGCCTTCCACTTTAACAGTGAGCATTTGAGGGCTGCTTTTTGGGTACTCTTTTTCAACTGGCTTGGTACAACAGCTTTTCACTAGAATGTAGTTTTATTAGTTCCTGTGTGAGGAAATATCAAGAGTTTCATAAAGCATGGCTAAAACATCTGTTGCATCTCCATTTACAAGTCCAGTGTTCCTGCTCCATCAGGGAATTACATTGGTTTAACATTTGTCCTGACAAGTCCACGTCGGCATTTGTCAGATGACTTTTCCTACCTTGCTTGTGAGAAGCCTTTCTTGCCACACGAATTTAGTGGGTTTTCCAATAAACAAGGTGCGTATCGCTGGTTGTGTTGCCTTCAAAATCACAAGAGTTTTCTGGAGTCTGAATAGTGAGAGCAGGGCAGCAATCATTCTCTAAAAGCAGGAGGTCAACTAGTGTGTTCAGATTTTTTTTTTCCTTGTTTCTGTTGCTCAACTTTATGCCATATAATTCTTCGGCTGGCAACAGGCAGCGAGTGACTCAGCAGGGCTAAAATCCTGCCAAGTTGACTTCTGCTGGATTGAAAGCAGAGAAAAAAAAAACACATGCGACAGCAAGGACATCATTTCAAGTGTCCTGATACTTTTGGGCATTTTGTTAGTTTTGTGTGTTATTTCCTTTCATTTAAAACTCTTGGAAGGCAACTTGGAAGGGTCACACACGAGGAGTTATCGCAGTTCAGACTTGCAGTCCCTTTGAAGTGCTGGAGGCGGAGGCCGTGCGAGAACCCCACAGTGTGCAAGTCAGGAACTGCATTCGGAGAGAACTGCTGATTTTTTCTGAAAAGCAGGGAACAAAGCGATTGCATCCTTTAGCCTTTTGTTCTTCTGGTGCATGTATAAACATTTGATCAACATATTTTTACATGAGGATAGCTTTCGTTCTTTTCCTAGGTACAGCTGAGTACACTGCATTTGCTTAAAAGCCAAACCACCTTGAAAATTGTGAAGCTGGAAACAAAATTTCAGATAGGCTGGGCAGCAGGTAGAAAAGTTGTGTTTCTGTTCAGTGCTGCAGGTGTTGTGAAACTCAAAATGGAAGTTGTGGGACCCGGTGACATGGGACATGGGCTGAATTTGCTGTATCATATTTAAACAATTGGATGTCTTGTTTTAGGAACAAATGTTGTTAGTGTTTTTTTTTTGTTTTTTTTTTTAACCAGCCCTAATGTTGTTTGTCCATTTCTGAAGGCAACCGATTACGATAACCCCTAGAATTTGTCTGCCTAACAGGAAATATTGTCATGGTGTGCCACTTTCCAATCAAACCTTTAATTTGAGCCCACAGCAGTAAGTGCTGACACTATTTCATTCCTCAACTACCATTTTTCTTTCTGGGGACACAACCTGCAGCAGGCTGGCCCCTCTTTCAGCACTTTTCTCAGGGGCAGCCATGAGTAAAGTGAGGTCTCTGAAGTGACCCTGTTTCATGAGGCATGGGGGACAGGCAATGCTGGGGATGCTGGGCTTGGCAGTCTTCCCCCATTAGCTGATTTGGGGCAGGTGGGGTTGAATGCTGTGCCCTGGTGAAAGTTGCTTGATGAATTTACTTGGTTTCAAATATGGAAAGTGTCATGCTTCAGTTTAAAAACCAGTAGCTAGGGATGATCTTGTCAGAAAGGAGCCTGCAGCCTCAAGAGATGCAGCAAAATCCTAAACACTCAGAACTGGACAGAAGCTGCAGATTTTGGAGCATTAGAGTCAACTCCTAAGTAACAGACAATCTCTGTCTCAACGGAGCTTCCGTCCTTGTGTATAATGCATCTTTTAGCATGAAGGTATGGAAATTGCAACAACCGTATACATTCTGGTAGGGTCTCACCTTCCCAGCACAATAGCAGGAGAGAACAGCTCCACGCAGACCTGACTGCAGATGCTATCAGTAGCATTCATCTGTGCTGTGCAGGAATGGAAAATATTTTTGTGCTGAGTTAACTAGGAGGCATATCCTGATCTAGGTTTGTCACAATAGCAGATCTCTGCAGGCACTTATCAGAGTTTCTTTTGCTGTGGAATTTTAACTTTGGAGCAGCCTTTTTGTCTTCCTTCACAAAGAGTGTTTCTCTTTGTTCTTTGTGAAAAACAGGAGGCTATTTGTCTGTTTTCCTTGGATAATCTTATGAAGGAAGATAATGCTTCAGAAGGAAACGACAGCTGAACGCTGGTCAAGTGGTGTGTCTTTTCTGTTGGTCACACAGACAGATCTGCCCCTCTCCTTTCTCAGTTTGTTCTCGATCGCCTTTCTCCCTCTTTCACACAGCTTTAGCTTTCTTTGCAGATGAAACCGAAATAAAACATGCAAGTGATTTATTTGCTGAAGCAGAGGCTTCATCTGTGTAAACTTCTTGCTTTTAAACAGCAGGGATGGGGTAGGGGGAGGGTGTTTGCAGAAGAGGAGGGCAAAGGAAGGAGCAGAGAGGGAATTTACAGCTACAAGGTACCACTCCCTGCTGCACTTCAGCCCACGCTTTAAATTCTTGCAGTGGAACAAAGTCAAACTTCTTTTTTTTATATATATACTTTTTTTTTTTATTTTTATTTTTTCCCCCTAAGGTGAGTCATGCTTGGAAAAATTTACTTGTAAAGAAAATGATAGTATTTGAGTCCTAAAGTTTCTGGAACTGCTGTTATTGAGCTAATAGCCATGGCCTGTTTCTAAGGGAACTGCGTAGCTCAATGTATGAACTACTGCAGAATTCCTCATGAAAAATGGAGGGGTAAAAAGTCCTCCCAAACCAAGTCTGTGTTACCATAGTTCAGCAATGAAAGCTTAATGTACTTTTTTCTTCTTTCTCTCAACGTAAATGTGGATAATTGAATGGAAGCAAGCCAAATCCAAACTGGCTGTAGCTGATGCTGTTATTCCCTCCTGAGTCTAAGTAACCTGTAATTGTTTTGCATTTATAACTGTTCTGAGGCTGATACCTCTGCAAGTCAATGATGCAGTGATGTAAATCCTTAACTATTCTCTTACTGACCACTTTGGTAGTACTTGTTGAGCAAATGTTTCACTTTTGAATGCAGGTGTCAGTCCCTGGGGTGATGTTGGAAAGGCTACTGGGAAGGGAAAGAAGGAACACAAAGCTAATGTCTGTTGCTCAACGTGTGTTCATCAGATGAAAGATTTAGTTATCTGCTGGGCACTGAAATCTGTAACTCTTTAAGGCTGGAAAGTCGTACAGCAGCCAGAGAAAATGTATGGCTAAGTAATAATAATAATAACAAAGCCAGCTGATTTAAATTAATTTGTGTTCTTTCATTTTCTAGTCATTCAAGTAGGTGCTTTTGATCTATTGATAAACAAAAAAGTGTTGATGATGATTATTTTTTTATTTCCAACTTATTCTTTTGTTGATCTGCTCACGTAGGCAGTGAAGATTTCTGTGCATGTTGATTTTATTCTGTATCCCTTGGTCTCTGTGAGAATAAAAAGAAGAACCTCGCACTTGGTGCCTTGATTTTCAGGGTCCTGTGATTTGCTCTTGATGTTTTTTCCTAAGGGATCTTGAAGCCAGAGCACAAAACGAATTCTTTCGGGCCTTCTTCAGATTGCCCAGGAAGGAGAAGCTGCATGAAGTTGTAGACTGTTCTCTCTGGACACCATTTAGTCGCTGTCACACAGCAGGAAGAATGTATACTTCAGACAGTTATATCTGTTTTGCCAGCAAAGAAAATGGCTGCTGCAATGTTATCATCCCACTTAGAGAGGTAGAGTTGCTTGTTTGTTTAATTTCAAGTCTGTATCTGCCTTCTTCTGCTTTAAGCATCCACTGTCATGTCAGTTGATTCATCTGCAAACTATCATTTGATGAAAAAGAGTAGGATGCTTACGTATATGATGCCTACAGGTTTGTTTAAAGTTTGTTCTGGGACTCATTATGGCATGAGTTCCTAGAAATATGTATGGGGGAGTTACCATGATCCTCAAAATGAAGTATGGGCAGGTAATGCAGCAGGACAGAGCACTGCAAGGCCAGAGTCTGATCCATCCAAGACTGCAGCAGTGCTCCCCTCCCAGCTCCACAAATGCATGCATCCAACTCGATGTTGAAGGAGACTTCAGCTCAGACCCAATCTAGCAACATGAAAGCATCCTTAACTGGGATCAATGCTCAGAAGTGTTGATGCTCTCCCTCCACAGACAGACTCTAGTAAACCTGTGTGTACTTTGTAAACCTGTAGGGCAGAAGGAAAACGGGGATATTCTGGAGGCAGTGATGAGCTGCCAAATTTCCATGAAATTAGAGACTTACTTAAACAAAGGGAGGATGCATGGGAAGATGGTGGGAGTAGAGGAGGAGAAGGGAGCTGTCAGTAAACACCTGCCTGATCTGCTGTGGATACAAGGCTGTTATGATCTCTTAATTAAAGCTTTCCTTTCATCCTCAGCTAATAACAGAGTAACATCCAAATGATATATATCCTAACTGTAGCAACTTATCTTCCACTGTTACAGAAATAGAAAACAATAAGAGAACACTGTTATATATCTAATCAGAAACAACAAAACAACTGTTTTCTTCTGTTTTCAAAAGTGTGAATGTAAATGTTCCGCTCTGTCCCTCCAAGTCAAGTTGACCCTTTTCTAAATCTGATTTTAACCATCACTCCCCTTTCCTATCTTTGCCCTCAGTCTGCTCTGCTGAGTGAGTGGCAAAGTCAAAATAAAAGCAAAGCAAAACAAAACATAAACAGCTGGGATACGTTTTGTTGCCTGCTTTGAGCTTGTAAAGATACCATAAACTTTGGGTGGCAGGATGTGTCTGACCAAGCAAAGCCAATATGAATAACCACATTTAAAACGTGCATGCAAGTGAATGCCATTTTTGTGCATTGTGTACCTGCAGAATTTTGGAGACATTTCTGTAAATGTGATGCATAATGTGTTTTCTGTCATGTTTTTGGAAAAGGTAATCAGTATAGAGAAGATGGAGGACACAAGTCTTCTTCCTAATCCCATCATTGTTAGCATAAGGAGTAAGACTGCCTTTCAGTTCATTGAGCTGAAGGACCGGGATATGCTGGTGGAGAACTTACTCCAGAGGCTAAAAAAAGTGAACTCCAGCAACCCAGTGCAGTGTAACAACTTGCAGAATAAGAAGCAGGTACTGAACTTCTGTGTTTTTTTTTCAGTTATGAATGCATTGTGTTTATCCGTTGGTCTTCCTCAGGGGTCAGTTTTGGTCTGGTGATGTCTGATGCCTTCCTTAATGACCGATGCAATGGTGTGGAGGGAGCAGTTGGGGCCAGCACCAAACTGAGGGGAGCACTGGATATGCTGGAGCACAGGACTGCCCTTCACGTAGGCCTCAGCAATCTGGAAGAATGGGCTGACAGGGACTTCATGAAGTTCAACAAAGGCAAATGTGAAGTCTGACAGAGCAACTCCGTGCAACAGGAGAGGCCGAGGCTGGCTGGCTAGGGAGCAGCTGGTCAGCAAAGCCACGGGGTGTCATGGTGGACACCGGGCCTAGCATCAGGGTCAGCAGTGCCCTCTTACAGTGAAGAGGGCCAACAGCCTCTGAGGTTGTACCAGCAGGAGTGTAGACAGCAGGTCAAAGGATATTACTGCTCTCTTTTATTCAGCAGCTTTGAGGGTGGTCTTGAATACTGTGCCCAGTTTTGACTGCCCCAAGAAAAAAAATGGCAAACTGGAGTAAGTGCAGTGGAGGGCCACAAGATGGCCGGGGCTGGAGCACGTGCTTTATGAGGCGAGGTTGAGGAGCAGGGCTTGGTCAGCGTGGAAGAGGGAAGGTAAGGGGGACCCAGTCATTGTCTACCATTAGCAAATGGGGACTTGATTAGAAAAAAAGAAAGATTTCCCCTTCAGGGTGGGCGGAGCTGGACCTAGCTGCTCAGAGAGGCTGTGGGTGCCCTTTCCATGGTGATGCTCTGAACTTGACTGGACATGAACTCCAGCAACTTTCTCTGAGTGGCCCTGCTTTGAGCAGGGAGTTGAAAAAGATGGTCACCTCCAACCTAAATTATTTTGTGATTTTTTTTTTTCCAAATCCTAACCAAAGTAGAAGATTGGTACCTTGTTACTAAGGACACAGAATTTTCTAACAATTGCTGTTTTGAAGTAACAACCCTTTTTCTGGCATATAAATGAATGGTGAGATAATACAAATAAAGTAAGGCCTTTCCTCCTGAAAGGTGTAAAACATTTTGATGCAACAGGCAAAGGTTAACCCAGCAGGCAGGCTGCTACTTGTCTTGAATATTGTTTGGGAGGCAGTTCTTAACCTTTTCTTATTTCTTGCCCTCCTTGGTCCTGCATCGCAGAACACTCCTGAGTTCGCATCCACCTGTGTGCTCGGGGACTGTGAGCCCGAGGGTCCGGGCACAGAGGCTGTGCAAAGCAAGGACAGAAGCAAATGTGACAAGGAGAGCAGTTACATGCTCAATGCAGAAGCACTGAGATCAGACTTTCATCAGTCGGGAATGGCAGGCCTTGATTTTGGAAAGGTATGTAAAATTTGGGGAAAGTTGTAGGAGGGTTTTTTCTTTATTTCTTTAAAAAAAAAAAGGAAAAAAAACTGTGGTGACATTGAAACAGGTAACAGTAGTATAACGAACTCCATATTGGCTAGAGAAGTTACATGTGCACTAAATAGGGAATAGCTGCTTTTCAATTTGCTTGGAGTTTTTTCTTCTCCATCCCTTCATTCCTTTCTGGTGAATATTTATAATTTTTCTCCCTGTCTGATCAGTTCTGCTCTTCCCTGTGTGGTGAATCACATATGCAAAATGGGGAAAGTTTTACTTCATAAAGCACACTTCCTGTGTCCATTGGTAATGGAAATATCTTGCAAAATTTCTAGCATGTAAGACCTTTCTGTTTACAAGTTCTCACATGTATGTGATTTGTTCTTTTAAAAGATACCTTCTTGTTCGCAGTCTAGGGAGCAAATCAAAGAGAGTCTGTGGAATGACCATTTTGTAGAATATGGCAGAACAGTGTGCATGTTTCGCACAGAGAAGATCAGAAAACTTGTTGCTATGGGAATCCCTGAATCCTTAAGAGGCAAACTCTGGCTGCTCTTTTCAGGTGGGCACTCTTAGAAACTCTGGCTCTAGCCATATCTGATTCTGAACATGGCAAGACATTTAGGCATGAAATCTCCCAATGGCAATTAAATGTCTTTTGCACGGGGCCTATCACAGTGCTTATAAAGGACAGCTGATCGGGTACTGAAATAGGTAGAGTAAGTAAGTACCTAGGTAGATTGGTAAGAATTTTGTCTCAGGGTATGATGACACGGTGTGCAGAAAAATTTAAATAACATCTGCTTCATCTGTGTAATTTAAAATTAACGTCATGTTTTCATAAAATGATATTCTTCTTCAAGGAACAATTAGATTGTAGCATAAATATTGATTTAAGCCTACTCAAATCAAATTAACTGCAAAATAATGACATCTTAAAGTCGGCGGTTCTGCTTCTGCTTCATGTTGAATGCTGGCAGGAATAATAGAACTAAAGATGGAAAAAAACAACTCATTTTGTCCACAGATCTGGCAGAGCCAGAAAGTTCCTACAATATGATCTCGAGTTTAGTCAATCTGGCATATGACATGTTCAAACATTTGTAAAATGTAGTCCTTCCTGTGGGTTTTTTTCACTTTGGAGGGTGTGCATGGTGCTGAGCACATCTTTCCCAGTAGGACTTTCGCCTGGGAATTTTTTCTGGTCAATGTCAGTATTAAGGTGTTTCAAATTCTGTTGCATCATATAGGCTTTGCAAATAATTGTTTGGGTTTTCAAGACATGGATTCTGCTGGGATATTATTTCTTTTAGGTCTGGAGATTATCTGAATTCATGGACCTTGGGGAAAAACATTTTTCTGGCAACCTTTTGAGCAGCAATTCTCACTACGCTGTTTGAAGTTGTCTTAATCCATCCTCCTCTTCCTCTCTTACGGCTGCCTTTAGACGCTGTGACGGATCTCGCCTCCCATCCTGGTTACTACATACATTTAGTGGAGGCCTCCATGGGCAAGTGTTGTATGGCAACGGAGGAGATCGAGCGCGACCTCCACCGCTCGCTGCCTGAACACCCGGCCTTCCAGAGCGAGACAGGGATAGCGGCGCTCAGGAGGGTGCTGACTGCGTACGCGCACAGGAACCCCAAAATTGGATACTGCCAGGTGAAAAGCTCCTAGTGGGATAATGATGCCTTTTTTTTTCCTTCTTTCTGCTTTCTCAGTTTTATTGCCCTCTTGGGAGTTTATTTAACAGTGGTTTTGATGATTAATGTCTTTTAGTTACAGAAAATGCATAACTTTGAGTATTAAATGTGGTTTACTTTGAAAAACAAGCGTGCAGATTAGTACGCTGGCCTAACAAAAGTACTCCCTCAGCGTTCTGCAAACCGCATTTAGAGTTAGAGAAGGGAAAAATGTTTCTGCTGCTTCTGCTTTTTCTAAGGTGAGTTACTTGCGCAATACTTGGAGACAGTGCAAAGGGAGCTGGCCTGCATAGACAAGATTCATGTAGAGCACTGGGACAGAAGTTTAATGAAGTTCTGCACCTTTCCTCCTAAACTGATGACAAATTATGAAGTACTTTACCCAGCTGTCACCTAAATTAATATTTTTGCATTCTGTGCAGCTCTCTGAACTATGATTAAGTTCACAAAAGTTCCTGATCCCCTATCTTTTTTTGAAATACAAAAACAAGGGAGGGGAGAAAGCAGCCCCAAAACATCTTGCACTGTCAGTTACCTACTTTGCATCTGGGCAAATCCAGTACTGCGATTTTCTCAGTTGTTTCATATTGCTCTTATGAAAAGCAGCATACGTAAGCTTGAAAAACTTGTTATGCCTTTGTGTCTTTCTAGGGTTACAATTATGCATTCACTATTACCTTTCCCTTGCTGTTTTTGTCAGTTGTTTAAATCATGTTAGGCTACTTTTTAGTTTTAAAATAGCTGTCGTTTATCTTTTGTCAGTAGGTTTTGCTGTTGCTAATAAATCCCAATTTTCTTCTTTGCCCTCGTAAGTCGATGAATATTTTGACCTCCGTGTTACTGTTATATGCCAAAGAGGAAGAAGCCTTCTGGCTGCTGGTTGCTGTGTGTGAGCGAATGCTGCCAGACTACTTCAACCACCGGGTGATAGGTGAGCTGATCTCTCTCCCACTCTTCTTGCTAACATGCTGCACTGGGAAGGGGCAGCTGCATGGCACTGGGACAAGTAAGTGCTCACAGTTCTTCTGAGGTCCAGAAGCCACGGGCACAGTGGTCCATCTGCTTGCATGCTGTGCAGACGGCAGTGGTTCCAGTCTTATTTCTGGTTCAAAGGGTTTGAACTGCAAGATCTATAAACATATGCTCAACTTTTATAGTTTGTTATTTTCTTCCTGTTGGTCAGAAGGAGGTAGCATTTTTGCCTGTTAGGTAAAAATAGATGAGCTTGTGTGTCTTGGTTAGGAGTGTTTGATATTAGAGACTCTAGCTGTTTCGGATGGGCGTAGGAGAGATTTGCTGGGCTATTTCTGAGCTGATGTGTCTGCATTGCCTGGCCACTAGAGTAATTATAGACTCGCATCTAAAATGGCTCTTTCTAATGAGTGGTGTTACAAAGCCATATTAGATCTCTGAACATGAGATGCAGTGTTAATAAATAACCCCAGTCCCTCTGAAGTGCATGCCTTGTACTGAATGTGGCATATTTTTGCTTCTTTGCAACGCAGCTATTTTTAAGACTTGTGAAAATATTCATGTAACTTGCAACTGCCTGCCTCACGCACAGAAAGAGAGGCTGAACTGTTTGACACAATAATTGCAGGTAGGCATACAAGAAAAAAGCATTTGTTCTTTGCAGTCACTTTACTTCCTCCTCTTACAGAAATGTCTGATAGCTTTTCCCTCTTCAGTGCTAACCTTATTTTTTAGTTAGTGGTCGCCATTATGCCACTGCTGTAGCAGAGAGGGATCTGGTCTCTTGTGAGGAGGTGGGGATAGGAGGAAGGTCCTGGCAGTAGTGATTCTGGGAGCTAGAGATGGTGTGGGCACTCCGGTGCTTCCCTGGGGAGCAGGAGGAGATGTCTGGGGAGATTTCTAATAGTTTTCTTGGAGGATGGGCTTTGTAATACTTCCTGGTGCTATGCCACAGCACAGTCACTGTCGTGTCACGAAACTGGCAGATACGGTAAGTTAAAGCAGAATTATTCCAAAGTCAGCTGGATGCTTAGGGTGTTTTGTGGTGTTTTGAATGTCATTGATATTTTCAACTAGTGGATCAGGTACTGTAACTCTCCCACTTGTCAGGACTTCAGTTCTTGCCTCCAAGCATGTTTTTGAACTGCCATCTTGATGACTTACTTCCATGTTCGTGCATCGTTTTTCTTGATTTGAAAAAAAACACCACACAGCTTTATCTGTCCTTCTGCATTCCTAGATATCATCAGCCTAGGGCCTGTCTTGACTTCCTGATACCTTCAGTGCTTGCTGGGCAATTGCCTGTAAAGTAGAATTCTTTGTACCCAAATAAACTTGAATGGTCCCACATGGATGACCATATTGCTACCTTGAGTCGTACTTAACTTTGAGTTTTTTCTCTTGCCCATTACTCACTATGGCTACAGACTGAGCTGTGTGAGGGCTGATAGTCTTGGTTGTACAGCCTTTCTGTTTTCCTGTCCTCTGCACCCACACAAAAGGACAAGTAGTGCCATACCCTAAAAGAAATATTGCTGAGCAAAGGACCAGGGGGCAGCTCAGAACCTCCTATTCTTCCCCTAGTAGAACAGCAGCCGTGCAGTTTTGCAGCATGGTTGCTTTGTTGAGTAGTTATTTCTGCAGCTTTGATTTACCCTAGACCTTAGCGTGGCCAAATCAGTGCTTACTGATCTTCCCCACCCTGCCTCCTCTGGTTCCTGTTGCTTGAGTTAGTATTTTTGGCTTCACATTTCATTTAACTTTCTTTTTTTGATTTCTAACCAGCTCTTGTCTAAACTTTGTCTTGTTTTTTCCTGCATAACACTTCCAAGACCCAACTTTTCCTCTTTATCCATGCTGCCAAAAATGTTGTCCAGATTTTGATCTCTCTATAACTTCGGTAATCTCTGACCTTGGTACCCGTCACTGTGCTTTTCCTCTTCAAGTGTGAGTTAGTCATTTGTACAGGCAGAACAGCTACTGAATTAATGACCTTGGTTATTCCAGCCCTCCATAGCTCAATCTTTTCTTGGACCTTTTCTTCATGACATTCCATATCATTTAATTTTTTTTTTAATGTTTGCTTTCAAAACTTAGGCAATTCAGTCCTACTCAACCTTTTTATCATGTGACCATCTCCCTGCTTCGATTTTGCCAGCTGTGACCGTTGCCTTTTAACAAGCATTTTCATCATTTCACTGCTTGCAAATAGGCAGGATTGGTACCCGTTATCTCATACTTCAGGAATTCTCTCAGTCCTTGTCCCTTCTGCAGTGCATGGAGGAAATTATAAGCAGATAGCTGCAAGATAGAATCAAGTTTTACTTGAGTCAAGAGTGGAGGCAAGAGTCATACATACCTGTTTCTCATGTTACCAAGACATTTCCATCCTCTCCATGTACCAGCAGGCCATCTTACTCCACTTTATCTTTTAGATTGTCATCGTGTTGCTATTATGATTTTTAAATCAGTGAAAACCTCACTTCATTTCTCTGATTTGCCTTTTCAGTCTTGGGGAAGTCATTTAGTTCGCACCTTGGGTCATCATTTTTTGAATGGATACCCTGGTATTTTCCTACCTCATTATGGTTTCATGATTTAATACACTAGAGATTCAGTTGCTCAGATATCATGGTTTCTGGGAGCCTAATGAAAAGGTGGGCATAAAAGTAACTTTGAATACACCTGCTTGACTTTCATGTACAATGTCAACATTTAATTATAATGTGATATTCTGCAAAAGATCTGGTTAGCAGTGCCTATTCCCTTTAAATGTCTGCTTTTGTCAGTCTCTTCCATGCTGAGGCTGGAATGATCTTTCTATGTGTCTGCCTATCTGTCTCTAGATTCCTTCAAATACTGCTAAAAGCTGCTGTAGCTTTTTTTCATCTGTTAGCTGTGGCTATTAAATTGTTAAAATTAAAAAAAAATAAAAATAGCTTGTTAAAGCAAAACAAAAGCACTCCGTTGAGTAACCGCAGTCTGTTTTCTCTTCTGTTTTCTTTATCCTTCTTATTCATGATCATCTGATGTGAGGAGGCTGTCCCTTCAAAGCGTGCTTGATGTGTTTCGTAAAAGCTCTTTGCATGTCCCTGGGTACTTATTTTCGATTTGTGGTATTGAAATGTTTGTTCACTGACTGGCAGAAGCTTTTTGTGGCTTAATGTGAAAAGTTCTAAGGCAGAGAACTATCTTACCTGTTTTTTCATGATTTGGATTCAAAACCAAAAGATGCTGGCTCTCTGCCACGGTTTGCCCAGGATCTTTTCTGCTTTTGGATAGCAGAAGTTTTGAGAGCTAGGGATATATATGTATCAGGATCAAGGCAAATGAAGTTGTCTTCCAGTATTAGCATAGCCTGTAGAATACAGACTATGAGAAAGAACAACTAGCTACCTGAAATAACTTGAAAGGAATGATAGAATAATCGAAATTTTGTATTAAGGAACATTTTAAACTTGTAGCATCTTTGGTTAAAGCTCCTGGGGTGTGTAACCTGGGGTGCGTCAGGCGCAGCATTGCTAGCTGGTAGAGGGAAGTGGTTGTCCTGCTCTGCTCTGCGGGTGAGATCTCACCTCAAGTACTGCGTGCGGTTTTGGGTGCCACAGTATAAGAAAGATATAAAACTGTTAGAGAGTGTCCAAGGGAGGGCTATGAAGACGGTGAAGGGTCTGGAGGGGAAGACATACGAGGAGGGGCTGAGGGCCCTTGGTTTGTTCAGCCCAGAGCAGAGCAGGCAGAGGGGAGGCCTCATGGCGGCCTGCAGCTCCCTCACGAGGGGAGCGGAGGGGCAGGCGCTGAGCTCTGCTCTCTGGGGACAGCGACAGGACCCGAGGGAACGGCATGGAGCTGGGACAGGGGAGGGTCAGGCTGGGGGTTAGGGAAAGGTTCTGCACCCAGAGGATGGTCGGGCACTGGGACAGGCTCCCCGGGGCAGTGGTCATGGCACTGAGCCTGACGGAGTGCAGTGAGCCTTTGGACACTGCTCTCAGACACATGGTCTGGTTTTTGGGTGGTCTTGTGTGGAGCCAGGGTTTGGGCTCAATGATCCTTTTGGGTCTCTTCCAACTCAGTATTTTCTGTGATTCTTGATGTGTCAGATCTGGTTTGTAGACATAGGCTACGTGAATGATATGAAACTATATCTTCCTGCATCTGCTTGAAAGTAGGAAAGCTCTGCTGAGGGATCAGGATGGGTTGGATTGATGGGCCACATCCAGCTCTACGGCATTCAACAAGGTTAAATGCTGGCTACTGTACCTGGGTCACAACAACCCCATGCAGGTGGATAGGCCTGGGGAAGAGTGACTGGAAAGTTGTTTGGCAGAGAAGGACCTGGGGGTGCTGGTCAACAGCCGGCTGAACACGAGCCAGCACCGTGCTCGGGTGGCCAAGAAGGCCAATGGCATCTGGGCCAGCATCAGAAATGGTGTGGCCAGCAGGACGAGGGACGTGATTGTCCCTCTGTACTTGGCACTTGTGGGACTGTACCTGATCTAATAGCGGAAACAGAAGGAACAGGGCCCTTATCTGCTTCCTTTGGAAAGACTGGTTGGGATGGTTAGGAAAGATGTTATCTGGGCATTGCAGAAAGCTTGTCTTATTAAAAAAAAAGTATCTTTACACTTACATATGTATAAATATTTGTGTATATTTTTGTATATAAATATATATATATATGCACATGTATATATGTGTAAATATTTTTCTTCTTAGTATATGTAGCCATCTCTTATATTTTGTTACCTGGAATGAAAGCTCTGCTGCCTGCTTGCTTGAGTACATACACTGGAGAGGAATATGTGCTGCTTTATTTTCATTGCATAGATCCCAAGTTGAACAGTAAAATGCTTTAAGATTGCTTTTGCTATCACTTAACTATTATGTGCTCTTTTAGCCAAAAACAACAGCTGCTGCTATTACTATTTTATTGCACCCTAAAGGCACTTAGCAGAACCAACATGGTCTTCTTGCAGAAAGTTGTTTAGTAAGAATTACAAACTTAAAGGTTGGGGCTGAGATCACAGCAGGAAGATAATGGGATTTTTCATTGTAGGTGCGTGCATATCTTGTCAGTTTAAATTTCAAAGAAGCCTTGCAGTTGATAGTTGACAGCGATCATTAACTTTAAAGAATAATTTTGCCTGCAGTGGTCCTGGTTAATACTGTTTTTTATGACTTGCAGGTGCTCAGGTAGACCAGTCGGTGTTTGAAGAGCTGATAAAAGAGCAGCTTCCAGAACTGGCTGAACATATGAAGGATCTGACTACATTAGCTTCCATTTCTCTTTCGTGGTTCCTCACCCTTTTTCTGAGCATCATGCCTCTGGAAAGTGCTGTGAATGTCGTCGACTGCTTTTTCTATGATGGGATCAAAGCCATCTTCCAGCTAGGCTTGGCCATACTTGAAGCCAATGCGGTGGACTTGTGTAACAGCAAGGATGACGGGCAGGCCCTGATGATTCTGAGCAGGTACTGTCACGCATTTGGTTGCGGGAGCTTCGCTTCCCTCGCAGATCATTCTGCTGTAAAACAAAGGCATTTAGGTGCCGTTGTCATAACAACTGGAGGCACAGGCAGTACCCTCCGTGTTAACTTGCTCCTGCTGCTTTCGCAGTGTCTGCCTTAAACAATGGGCTTTGTAAATTTGACAAATCCGTGTCCTGTGAAATTTCCTGGCGGTGCTGAGACATGCGTGGACTGCGTCAGCGTGCAATGTATACTGTTGCTCTTAGTGTCTTCCTTAGAGTGACGAGCTTCCTGCTCCAGACTTCAAGGAGACAGTTTTCTTCCTTGGGCAGCATTTGTTCATCTGGCAGATTTGCAGTTCCTAGAATGAGTAATATTGAAGGCATTTCTGAAAAGTGTAGCAGCCTAAAAACAAATTTATTTTTTAAGTCTGACCCATAGGACTTATTTGCTTATACTGAGAAAAGTATAGTGCAGAGTAATCCGTATTGCTTGTATTTGTTCCCTGTAGGTTTTTAGAGCACGTTAAAAATGAGGAGAGCCCTCTGCCACCTATTGGTAATCACCATGCATTTTTCAGCGATGATCAGGAAGCCACTCCGGTGACTGAAATCGCAAACCTGATTCATGATTCCTACGAGGTAAAATACAGCTTGGTGTCTACTGGTCAGTTGAGTCATAATTTTAAAAAAGAAAAAGGTTTAAATTCAACATGGATGTTTTGACAGTTAATACATATCTTTAGGGATTCCTTGAATAAGTGCTTAAATGCACAGTGTTGAGTGTAGTATAACTACCTAAATGGACAGCTCAGAGACTGAATATGCTTTAATCCATGGGATCTTTAGGGAGTCACAACACTAAAAGTTGCATTTCCAATCTACTGGAAATACACTTTATTGGAAATACAAAGATAGTAAAATACTATAAAATATAAACTTCTGTTCCTCTGTTCTAGAAATTTGGAGACCACTCTGTGGAACAGATAGAGCACATGCGCTACAAACACAGAATTCGTGTTCTGCAAAGCCACGAAGATACAACCAAGCAAAATGTGGTGAGTAAAATGTTGTTTAGGCTGAGGTAGTGCAACATCTCGCTTCACCCTCATTGCCATATGGCAGCCAGCTTTCATTTTTTTTAAAGGTGTCAAATCATGAAAAATGGAAGGCTCATTACTGACTCTGAAGGAAGCTCCTTTCTGGGATGCTGATGTTTTTGTTCTGCAGCCATGTGTGTTATTTTCAGGGGTGGCTATAACATAAAGAACAACTGCAGGACAGTCTACCCCAATGCCAGTGGCCATAGGCAGATGCCCAGGGAAGAGAGCAAGAACAGAGCGATCCTGATGTGATGCTTCCCCGGCCTCCTGTGACCTGCAGCTTAGGGACTTCCTGTCTTAGTTTCTAATAGCCCTTGAGGGATTTCTCTTTTCATGGATTTGTCCAACCAGTGAACCTAAAGGAGGAAAAATTGAAAAGATTTGTCAATACTCCGGTTTTCAGTTGTACCACATAAGTACCGTCACTGGGAGGGTTCAGGTGCTTGTCCATGTCAGTGATGACAGTAGCAAGCATTATGACTAATGCATTTTTTTTCTTTTTTTTTTAAGCTCCGAGTTGTCATCCCAGATGTTTCAATTCTTCCCGAAGATCTAGAGGAATTGTATGACTTGTTCAAGGTTGGTGTACCTGAAAAGTACGGGATGAAGGTAGTTGAGTGAAGCTTCTGGGTATAACCTGCAGCCTTCACTTAGTGGAGCTATCTCAGATGTTGTGTCTGGGACTTTTGGGAGAGGTCCTCTGTCTGCCCGGGTGTATTATTTGGATGAGATCTGAAGCTGGACCTTGTCGTTTCGTCTTTTCTGTGGTTGTCCAGTTGTTAAAGAGATGTATTAACGTCCTGATCATTCAAAGGAGAACTACTTCAGAATTTCTTTTCTAATTTGCTGCTAGGTAATGGTCCATGAGAAATTAGGTTCTGGTAATTTCCACATGCAGACTAGACTTAATATGTAGATATTCTCACTGGGAGCTCTGTAGTCCTGCTCTCTTAATGCTCTTTAAAGGTAAGACTCTCTGTTTTCCATGGGGAAAAAAAAAAAAAAAAAACAGAAACTTATGTCTTCGCTGTCTGTTCCCAGTTTTCTAATAGTTTTATTTTTTTACATCAAAAGCAGTCTCTGTTTCAGTTCCTCTGTGTCAGGATGGTATTTGAAAGAGCTGTTGTAAAAGTTATTTGGAGAGAGGGACATCTAAGATTATGCAGATATACTTGATTTAGAGCTCCAAGTATGCAATTATGACCTCTAATGGACATCTCTTAGGTGTATTGTTCATCCACAAATACTAGGCACTGAGAATATTATTGTGGTATGCGCTTAGTGCCATGTAGCTTTGTGGATAAGAGCAGCTGTATCCTTGATCCATTAGTGGTTGCAAGAGGATGCTGCTGGAGCTTGCTCTGTAGTGCTTCCCTCCTGTTCCTTGCTGCTGTTTTTGATCTCCGACTTGCTTGCACTCCTTCCTGTTTCTTACTTGGTTTCTTTGTGGTTCCTTTTTTCGTTATCTCCTTTGTTCCCTGGGGCAGTTCATTTTGTTAGGACCCTTTGTTTTGCATCAACGTGTCTCTAGGGGAAGACTAATAGGAACAGTATCCAGGCAGAGAGGTCTGGGAGAGAATAAATGAGCAGGTCAGGCATAAGTAACAGCCAAAATTTTCTATGGTCCCCTGTACCTTTGGATGGTTAGAGACATCGTGGGCCAGATGTGGCTAACAGAGTGTCAGCAGCAGTAAATTTCTTCCAAGAATCTGTCCAGTTTCTCTTCAAGTTGATTAATTATCCATTGGAAATGATGAGAGCCCTTGGATACCCTAATTAAAGATTCATACTTTGCTTTTCCTCACAGGAACGGTCTCAGTATCATCATAACACCACACACAAAGAGAATTTTGAGTATTTCCAGCACACTTTGATGTGAATGCCTTTTTCTGCCAGTAGTGCTCTTTTGATACCGCAGACTGCAATTCCTCTCTCCCGCCTTTGATTTCTCCTAGAGGGAACACCTCATCAGATGTTACTGGGACACGACGAGCCCCGTCGTCGAGCGACACGACCCCAGCAGGCCGTACGCTGAGCAGTACCGGATTGACGCCCAGCAGTTCACGAACCTTTACAAGCTCGTCTCGCCCTGGACGTGTGGGGAGCACACCGATGTCCTCGCCAAGAGGACGTTCCGGCTCCTGGATGAGAACATGGACCGTCTGATCGAGTTCAAGGGGCTCGCCAGCTGCTTAGGTATCGTTCTCACACACGGTGGAAGGTGGGCGGGGGTGGGGTGGCACGGGGTGAGACACAGATGTCACATAACTGGCACAAGAGGATGCAGACAGGTGTTTTTCTTGGATGTGTCAGTCTCCTAAGCAGTCGCCTTTATTAATATTTAGTGTTCCAATCACATGAAGTAATTAGATTTAAAAGACAACCGAAGGTCATGATTCAATATTGTATTAAAATACGTAATAGTAATTTTGTTGAAAATATTCTAGGAATTAAAATCATACGTGGAGCTGTGTGGAAAGCTAGGAAATGCTCTCTGCCAGATTGCTGCATTCGGTATACCTTTGAAATTGCAGTATACTATCTGTAATTGCTTCCTCAAGACTTACTTTATTCTTATATAAGATTATATAAGATTGCTGCTTGCCTCATGTTAACAATAAGCAGAACAAATAAAATCTGACCAGAAAGGACTGAGCGTGGTGCTTGAGGCCACCGGCTGTGCTAATGAGATGAGGCTTTCCATCCCAAAATCTGGCTGAAGAATAGTGCTGCATCTCAACTGTTGCCTGACCCCAACTGAAAAAAATGATTCAATAGTCAAGAGCTTCAATAAATTGAGTAAATCCATATTCTTGCCACTTAAGCTATTTTTTTTTGATGTTAACCAAACCAGCCTATATTGTATTATGTGATTTTACTTCTCATATTCTTTCAGTTAAAAAAAAAAGTTTTCACAGTTTTTCAGTCCCTTTGAAAGTTTAGAATCTCATTTCTCCTGGTCACTGAAAATATTAGCTATATTCTACGTGAAGCAGTTATCTCTTCGGGGCTTTTTCTATATAGATCAGCAGTAAGGGCCGAAGGGGAGAAACACTGAGAATCTGATGGCCCCCAAGGAAACGCATTTTCTGTCTCTCCCCTTTCATGTTCCTGTTTATCTGTGGCAACAAACAGTCTTTGTTAGATTCCCTACCGTTCTCCTTGATATTTTTAAACGATGATGAAGTTCCACAGGGTTCGGTACTCCCAGTCTATCTTACAAGAACAAAGAACAAAACAGATGGCTGTCACCTGCTGTTCCTCATTAACAGGCACAACTTAAAATATTTCAAAGTAATATACTGGCCATATGTTTTCTTACATTGTCCGTGCAAACAATTATCTTTTGTGCATAGAGATGGCTGATTTATTTTAAGCTGTGAAAATAAATGCTCTAGTCCACTTCCTTATTGTTCTTTTTTTTTTTTTTTCTTCTTTTTTTTTCTTGCAGATGTCATGTATAATGGAGAAATGAATGAGAAGATAAAGTTACTATACAAGCTCCATATCCCGCCTGGTAAGAAATTTGAAAGGGAATGAATACCTCAGTTTCCTCCAAAAACTCTTGCTTAAAGCTTTTGGGAATAGGCTGCTTAACGAAGAACCCTGTTCTGCTTCCTTCAGCTGGGAGTATGTGTAGGATTTGCATTTGTAATTAGGCTTGCTGCATTTCAAAAACGACTTCAGTTAAAACCTTTTTGAGTGAAATTTATAGGTACACAGTGTTAAGGCTCACATCTGCTGCCTCCTGAGATATTCTGTAGCCAATTCTATGGTTATTTCTAGGCAAAATATGAACTGGGATAAATTTTTGGATGGCTGTACTCAATTTACAATAGAAATGTCCGTATCACATCCTGATCCACTTTTGATTAGGTGACAAAACTTTGTGGTACTTTCTCTGTGCAAAGTTTTAAATTAAATATGCCATTCTTGGCAAATGTCATATGCTCTCCCCGCAGCACCAGCCTTACCTACATTAAGATAATTTTACATTATGATTTAATGAAGTAACTGATTAAGAACATCTTTGCCCTATTATTTAGCTTTCTTCAAGTATGTGAATGTTAAAAGCATAGCCATTGTGCAGCATTTGAAGGACTAATCATTACACTTCTCAATTTCTGGCTAGCTCTCACAGAAAATGAAAGAGACAGCCAGTCACCACTGAAGAATCCTTTGCTGTCAACTTCGAGACCACTAGTCATTGGAAAAGCAAACGGTACGTCGGAAATGGTTCTCTAACCCATGTGCATAATGAGATCACCAACTGTCCATTTGGTAACCCTGCTCCATTATCTTCGCTCTCTGGTTTTTATTTTGAAATGTTGATTTACTGCAACGACTTGAAAACTAGTTCTCCTTTTTCTGTCTACTCTGTAAAAGGTGATGCAGTAGATTACCAAAAGCAGTTGAAACAGATGCTGAAGGATCTCGCCAAAGAAAAGGATACTAAAACTGAAAAAGAATTGCCAAAAATGAGCCAGGTATGTATAATAGAGGCTGTGGTCTGCTTTTAAAGAAGGGGAGAGCATTCACAAATGAACTAAATACAGCAGTTGAACTCATCCTGATTAAGTGTAACTTAAGCCCAAGTTTAGATTCAGTCCTTTAGATATCTAGGATTTGCTTACTCTGATCCAGGGAGAAGGCACCTCATTTAAAAACTCAGCCACCTTCCCAGCAGCTTCCTCTCCTCAGGCTGCCTGGTGAATAGAAGAGTTTCAGACTCACCCTCACCTGCAGTGTAGCGGGCTGGAAAAAAGCCCTCCTCAATCCCCAGGAATTCCTGAGAATGCGTACTGCTGTTGTGTTCTTCCTCACCTCCTCCCTACCAAACGGGGTAACCTAGTTGATTCATCACCAGCTGAGACTTGCCGAACGTCAGGTGCTGGTATATGGAAGTCTACTGGAGGAAGGGGGTCCTCTGTTAGGAAAACACGTGTCTGGCCATATAAAGATGAGAACATACCGGGAGTCCCTTCTGTGATGGCGTTGCTAAGCAGTTTTAAATGGGTGGCATGTACTCGGCCTTTCATGAGCTCAGCAGGACCCCCTCATCTCGCACGAAGGCATCATTTGATTGAACTTCCTGAGGGCTCGTCCAGCTTGAATTAACCTATTTTTGTGTGAAACTTCCGGGCTGACAGATAGCCTAACAGGGTAGTAAAATATCAGCTCGTGGCCTGATAAGCATCTGTGATGTGTGAGCAGGGGAAGGAGCCTGCATTTTATTATTAGAAGAAAAAAAAAAAAGAGCTGGTTAGAGATGGAGAGAAATAGCAGAAGGGAAGTTGCTTGCAGGCCTACAGGTAGCTACTTTGGTTGTGATCCTGTGCAACAACCACGGTTTTTCCACCAGTTTGCATCCCCTCATTTGCCTTTGATCATTTGTGACATCCTTATTGCCTGTTCTGATCGAGGGAGCACAATGCTTCTCTGTTCTGGTCCCCCTTTTGATTTGCAGTACAGATCTTTCCTAGCATCAGTGGAAATTGAAATCCCTTTGCTAGCATTTTTTTTTAAAGCAAGCAGAAGTTAAAAACGCACAAGTCCGCACAGAGTATTCTGGATTCCTTTGCAGTACCGTGCCCTCTCCCTCTCCTGCCTCCTACGGTCACCCGCAGCGTGGCTGCTCAGCAGTTTTGATTCTAGCTTCTCATCCTTTACAGAGGGAATTCATTCAGTTCTGCAAAACCCTGTACAGCATGTTCCACGAAGATCCAGAGGAGAACGACTTGTATCAAGCCATCGCCACCGTGACCACACTGTTACTGCAGATTGGCGAAGTAGGACAACGGAGCATCAGCCTGGGGAGCGGATCGGATGAGTTCACTGAGGACCTGCAGCCTGAGGCCGCTGCCACAGATCAGGACGCCGTGTTTACTGACACTGCGAAGACCCCTCACAAAGACTCTCAATCGTCACCGGTAACCGAAGGGGACTGGTCTGTCTCTTTTGAACATATTTTAGCGTCCCTCTTGACCGAACAGTCGTTAGTTAATTTCTTTGAAAAGCCCTTAGAACTGAAACCAAAACTTGAGAACGCAAAACTACACCAATACAGTCTCAAAACAAACGGCATGAGCTGCCAGTCACGGGGCGAACAGACAAAACTAAGCACACAGTAGCAGCAAACCTGTCAAAAAACCGAAATGCACTGACATTATGCCAAAGCACATACTGTAAAAGGCTTTCAGTTAGCAGTGGACTTTTGATAAACAATTTGTTGGTCTGTGGTTTTCAGTTTAATAGCTTTAAAAGCTAAAGAGTGTACAAGTTGTTTTGTGCCATTGATTTATTATGTTCTTGTTTTGAATGTAAAAGGAAACATCTGTCTACAGCATGAAGACACTGAAGTCCTCTTCCGTACTGGGAGTACAGCAGAGGCTGGCTCATCATCATTTTTTTTTTTTTAAAAAAAGAAAAAAACAGGGGAAAAAATTCTCAGCTACCGTCTGCAGTTTGTTTGGGTTGCCTTTTTTGCACTAATACTGAAAACCGTTTCAATGCTGGTAATTGAAACTATTTTAATATATTTGAGTCTATTCCAATTTGTATGTCTTGCTGACATGTTAAGTGTACATGGACTGTGCTTCTGATGTTGGTCTGTGAAAACATGCACTTTTCAATAAACCCTTTTTGTACTAGACTTGCATTGGCAGTACTTCTTGATTTACGGCAGGTGAGTGCCTTCAGTCCCTCTCCATTAAACGAGTTCCCCGAGGTTGCGTTTGCATTTAGTGGACTGGTCAGAACCCCGTGGTTCAGTGTGGTGCAGCCGTGTTTGGGAGAAGCCTCCTGTTCTGTCTAGAAGACCAGCAGGGGACCAGCCACAGATTTTATCCTGAGAGGTTACATACACAAAGTACTCTTAAAATACCAGTCTGATGGCTCTTTATTCCCCCAGGAACAAAACACTAGGACTCTGCCACCCACACATTTATCTTCCATATTACATTCACATGTTGAATTCTAGTGTTATTAAAAAAAACAGAATCACACCATTATGTACACGCCCCAGTGAAGTAAGGTGTTTGAAGAGCCTGACACCTGTTCAATTCAACGCTTTATCAATGACAGCTTGAAGAGACCAGACAACACACAAAAAAGACTTAAACTTTCTTTTTATCGTTTTATTGTAACTAAAATGAGTTTAATTTTCATCCACGTTGACTGTCTGTAGGCCTGCAGAACAAGAAATTGTATCATTATTTATTCCCAGGACAATTCCCTTTATGTATATGCAAGTCTTCCCAAGAGAAGTCTCCCTACAGTTTCAAAGCTAGTTTGCTGATCTACTTCTGGAAAAACAAACTGCACAGGCACAAATGAAAGTTTCATCTTAAATTGTTTTGCAAACAGGATACTTTTCAGCTGACAAGCAGAAAGGCTCAACCAGCTTGAGCTTTCAACATCAGGTGTGCTTCACATAGGAAAACACAAACCTTAAACCACTCTAACAGCTACGGTCAGTGTTTTTTATTCTCTCAAAATTTACGCGTTTCTATTATTTCACTAAACTCGCTATTTGGGTTTTAATGCTGATCAGGCTAGCTAGCAGTCCTGTTCTCTATAGCAGAGCAAGTTAAGCCAGCTGTTTGGCCCCTTCTGCACGCTTCTCATCCCAGTTCTGTACTGCAGGAGGAGCTGTCCCACTCCACTAGCTGCCCACTACAACATGGTGCGGAGAAAGAGACAGCACGCAACGTTACCTTTGAATGTTGTGACTGGTACGTAGGTAACCAGTGTGTACAGCTTGTTCGGGGAATCTTCATCCTCGTTGCGTTTTCTGGACAAACGCACACGGATGCGGTAAGGAACGTTCCTAAAACAAAGATGACGTTAGTTTTCAATAAATTAAGTACTGATTTTTTTTTAGTTAATAGGGAAGAAAAAAGGACTTTGCTCCATGGCTACAAACTTCCCTGATTTCTTAAGCTTCACTTATTTGTGAAAAGACAATGAGTCAATTCTGTTTCTGTCTCAGCACCATAACAAGAATGAAAGCCTGTGCCTTGCAGTTTGAACTGCTTGCCTCAGAGCAGCTTTCTTCTTTATTTTCAAGCGAGCAGGTAAGAGTTAACCGAGCCTTGAGTTAGATGAATCCACAATATAGTGGGTGCGTGGAGTCAGGAGTGCACCATCAGTCTACTACTGATCCAGGAGATACACCGTGAAGGTGATCGTGGAGCACAGCATGAGTGTGATCAGCAAGGAGCCATTACTAACAAGCATGCGTTGGCTGAACAGAACAGCTCAGTTGGAAGGGACCTTCAGAGACCACCGAGTCCAACTACCCGACCACTTCAGGGCTGGAGGGCGTCATCCGAATGCCTCTTGAACTCTGACAGGCATGGGGCATCAACCACCCCTCTAGGAAGCCCATTCCACTGTTTGAGCACCCTCACAGGAAAGAAATTCCCCTAATGCCCAGCCTGACCCCCCCAGCACAGCTCTGTGCCGTTCCCGTGTGCCCAGGGAGCAGAGACCGGCTCCTCTCTCTGCGCTTCCCCTCCTCAGGACGCTGCAGAGAGCACTGAGGTCTCCTCTCAGCCTCCTTTCTCCAGGCTGGACAGACCAGGTGTCCTCAGCCTCCTCACAGCACATGCCTTCCAGCCCTTCTACCCGCTTTGCTGCCCTCCACTTCCAAGTACCTCAGTGTCCTTTTTATATTGTGGAGCCCAGAACTGCACACAACGCTCAAGGTGAGGCTGCACCAACACTAAATCCAGTAGGAGAACCACCTCTTTTGACCAGCTGGCTGTGCTGTGTTTAATGCACCCCAAAATGGGGTTTGCCCTCTGGCTGCCAGCTCCTGCTGAGCCTGCTGCCACCAGCACACCCCCAGGGCCCTCTCTGAGGAGCTGTTCCCCAGCCACTTGGCTCCTGTCTGTGCCTGTGCCCGGCATTCTTTCCTGAACAGAGAATAGGGAGGGGAAAAAATAACCCCACAACTATCCTGAAAGCCTGTGTGCCCTGTCAAGAATCAGAGTACTGCCCAGCCTGTATGCCAGAAGTCAGGGTGCAATTTTAGTAAACATTACAGCTCAACCAAGATCTTACTTACGGGCATGCAATTGATCAACATTTCTTCCTCACAACAGCTACGGAACCACAACTGAATTGCTGAGATGGTTTTGTGACACTAAGTCACAGCCTCACGTCCTCCCCTAATACCGTACAAAACATGATGCCGAGGGCAGGCACCAAGTAATTTGTCTGCACCGTTTCTAGAGTAACCTCCTACCTCAGATGAGCTCAGGGCTTTGGACTAGTCTTGCTCTGAGTACTTCACACAACTTGAGAAGGAAACTGCTCCTTGCTGTACCTTCTCGGAGCACGCTTACTAAATCAGATCTAGCACAGAGCGTTTTTATCCATACATTAAGACCCAGGAACTTGCTTCAATTCACCCCCTTCTGAAGTCGAAAGCATTTCTCACAACTTCGCTTGGATCCCTGACCGCCACGCTGGCCGACACTGTGATTTTGGCCTCTCCTGACCCTCCCAGAGGAAGATGTTCTGCTTCGCATACCTTAGCGATTCCAGACGAGTGAAAATTGCAGTTCAACTCACAGTGGGAAGACAGGTGTGGTGACTTCCTGCTCCACAGAAGGCGCTCCCACAAGTTAGTGCAAAGAAGCCCTAGTTAGCTGCCTCACTGCTGAGCTCTGAGTACGCTGTCACCTGGCTCAACTGCGACTTCTCTGCGCACGAACCAGAACAGCTTCGCAGCAAGGACAGAGAACAGCAACCCGATTTGGGCCCGTCTTCCCGCTCTGTTTTTGCGAGAAAGGTTGGCCAAGGCGCACAGCCCCAGATAAGGACTGCATATGGCACAGGCTAGACCTAGGCATCTGTTTCCTACAACACGTGGTTTAAAACGAGGGCCTGTGGGTGCTCAGTTCATCACTTACAGTAGGAATCCCTGTCACGTAACTTTGTATTATGGCGTAAGAGGTCCCACTCCTCCCGGTCTTTTCATAAAACCCTTTGGGCCACCTTAACACGTCACGTCAACTCCCGAATCAGCTGCCTCTGTGGCAGCAAATCAACCACAGCTGTACTATTTTGGTCCCCAAGCACCTTATCACTTGTGCTTTCAAAACAAGGTTAACGGCCCTATTTAACACACACCTCGTTATTTCCCTGCACAGCATCTGCCAACTCACCACGCTTCCAAACCTAACTCTGTTCGGGCACCTCACAGGTCCCAGGTACCCGGCCTGGGACTGCAGCTATCACCGAATTTCTAAAACCTGCCTGCTGCAATTATCCCAATTGGATTGGGATACTGCAGTACTACAATACCCCCAATCCCTTTTTTTTTTTTTTTTGGTGCAAAACCCACATTCCTTCTCCCTTTGGTTTCTTACTAGAGGCGGAGTGAAGGTCTTTCAACTCCAGAACTTATTGAAGCTTTGCTACAAGGTCACTGAGGGAGCTGACCAGAACGCGGAGGTGACTAAAAGCTTAGCTTAGCACACACCCTGTAAGAAAGGAAGCATCTGCAAAGAAAATGCACGCACAGCAAGAAGGCTACAGATTCGTCTACCCCTTAAAGTCCTCCCTCACCCAAGGCAGAAAGCCGCCGAGACGTACCTTATTCCTTTAGCCCAGACTGCCTTATTCAACCTGGTGTCGATGCGAACGTCAGGAGTACCCATTTCTTTCATTGCAAATTTGCGGATTTCCTTGAGAGCACGCGGTGCTCGCTTCTTGAAACCCCTAGGGCAAACAGGAGAGCCATTTATTGAACTTCAGGGATCTGTCAGCACTGGACATTCGTTGCAGCAGTCAAACGCTGATATTCTCTGAACATACGATTCAAGTCATTTTGTTCAGCAACCTCGGCTGCATCACAGCGTGACCAGACCTTTAGGTAGCTGCTCACCTCCAGGCCTATGCCTAACAGAAGCCACACACATCTACACAGAATGAGCTCAGTAAAATTTTGCAGCTGCAAGACCACCCAGATCTTAAGTCTCATTTCTAATATGTTCACACTATCGCTTCTTGCACAACCACTGAAGAGATCAGAGCTTTCACTGAGACTGTAACTAAAAGGCCTAGAAAAAAAAGCAGCACGGCAATGCTCACACAAACTCGAAGTAACTTTATCAGCACAGAAATAAACAGCGCAAAATAAAACTGATGCTATTCCCGGGAACAGCTTCTGTTAAATGGGATTTGATGTTTATTTTCTTCACGTAAGGACCGCACCAGAAGCCCCACCAGAACTGTATCGCAACCACGGCTCGTCTCGTGCATATTGTAACTGCCACATTCTGCGAGACTGTCAGTGACGGGGAAGGTTAGAGCTGCGCTGCGACCGTTTTGCTGTACACACCCCCGCTGGGACACACGACTAGGGTCAACGGGGCCTCAGGCCCCACAGTGGGCTATACTCAGCATTACTTAGAAACAACTCTTGGTATTTACTTGATATTAACCAGGGCTGGGTAATTACACGCGAGATATGGATTACACATAAAAAGTATTCCACCCCTCAGTATCTCACGCTTCCCCAACACAGGAGGGCCTGAGAACAGGAACATCAGCATCAAGATAAGCATGATGAGCAGTCAGGGTGCCGCTGCCTCCCATCCTCACCCACGGTTTTATAACAGTCCACTGTCTCACTTCTCTCCTGCTCCAAGTTAATTTCAGCAATTTCAAACTGGTTTGACTTGGGTATAGTTTTCTTCCACGTGACTTTACCATACACACGTTAAGAGAATCAAAGGGCAAGGCAGTTTCTCACAACTCCTCTCAAGCACTGTGCTGCTGCTACGCGGCTGTACAAGACTCAGCGTGTTGTCAGGGTCAGTTACTCTCACCTACACAAACGCACACAAAACCCAGCAAGTATTGTTCACCTCAAATCATACCCCAATTTACAACTCACACAACGCAGAGCTAAGCGCAAATCCAATTATTTGATTACAACAGTATTTAATTTCTAAAACTTACTATAATGGGCTAAATTTTAAACTTCAGCTGGGAAAGAATGACAACTTGGGCGCAGAAATAAATAGCTCTACCTGCAAATTAAGGCCAGGAAATCCAGTCCTCTGCAGTTTAAAACCCACCGAACCCACTCCCAAACGCCACTTTATTTCACGGATAAAACCCAAGAACTTACACGCCATGGATCCGCTTGTGAATGTTGATGGTGTACTCCCTGGTTACCACCTCGTTGATGGCAGACCGTCCCTTCTTCTTCTCGCCACCTTTCTTCGCAGGAGCCATTTCAGCAACGCTGAAAAGCAGCCGCGCAGAAACACGTCAAACACGCCACGATCCCTCCCACACTCCCCTGCTCCTTGCTGTCACACAGCTCCCACACTCGGTAAATTAACCCGGATGGGGTCGCAGAGTTTCATCGCGTTCACAGTTTAAGCAGCGCCTCCCCAGCCCCACAGCCCATTTCCTATCTCCGTGACAGGCCTGCGACCTCCCCCCCCCCCCGAGTTTCCCTAGCCCCTTCCCGGCGCCCTGAGCCCCCCATCTTCCTGCCCCAGCCTTCCCAAACCCTTCAGGCTGCCCGCCAGGACACGCCGGTGCCCGGGAACCCCCTCAAATCCCGCCGCCTCCCCCCGCACCCGGCGGGGCTCCCTCAGCCCGGCGCTAGGCCGCAGCCCCCCCCCCCCGGCTCCCCGCAGGCCCGATGCGGGCGGCCCCCGCCTCCCCGCCGGGACCCCCGGCCCGCCCCGCGCCCAGGGCCGCCTCCGGCACCGTCCCGGCCCTGGGGCTGCCCCCGCGGCGGGCGGACGGCGGTGGATGGCGGCGGATGGCGGCGGGCGGCCCCGCGGCGCCGCTTACCCTGCCCGGGCGCGGGCCGGAAAGGATGGCGCGGGGCAGCCTGGGAGCCACGGGCACTTCCGGGTGGCGGCAGGCGCTCACTGCGCATGCGCTAAAGGAAGGGCGGGGGGGGGGGGTGCGGGTGCGCGCCTTGGGGAGCGGGGGCGCGCGTGGCGCCGCGGGGGCGCGCAGCGTGGCGCGGCCGTTGGTGCCCTGTGAGGCGTCTCAGGGCGCCTGCTCGGCTCCTGCCGCCTGCGGGTTCCTCTGGCAGGGGCCGGGGCTGTGCTGTGGTGTGATAAAGGAGGTGACAGGGCAGCCCTGGGTGCGAAACTGCGCTGACAGGCTGTGTGCACGCTGTGGGGAGCGAGCGCAGTCACCTAAACCTGGAATAAGTGTGCAGAGAAGTGAGGCAGAGCACGAAAAACTCGATGCTGAGCTAAATCTGCCCTCACAAGTGCACCAAATGCTTACACACAACATACTAAAACGTGGTATCGGAAGACACCCCCCCCCCCATATTTACAGCTTCTCCCTCATAACTACTTACAGTACCACTGGCTTTAGAAAAGTGTTTGCCCCAAGGCTAAGCTTGTTTTGGACATAGCCACTGAAAATCAGGAGAGATGCAGGTGTATCACAAGCATCCCCGGGAGTAAAACGATTTCTCCAAGGGGGTTTCTCTTCCTGTGGCCTCCATCATTTCTTCTCAGCAAGAGCAGTCAGGCACTGGGACGGGTTGCCCAGGGAGGTGGTGGGGTCACCATCCCTGGGGGTGTTCAAGGAAAGGTTGGACGTGGTGCTTAGGGACATGGTTCAGTGGGTGACATTGGTGGCAGGGGGATGGTTGGACCAGGTGATCTTGGAGGGCTTTTCCAACCCTAATGATTCCACGATCATAGTAATGGAGACCCACAAAGTGCTACTGCCGTGGGTATTTCTTCTCAGGTGCTCGGGTGCCTTCGTCATCTCTTGCCTGCATGAACAAATGGACAGATTTCCCTTCCCCTTTCCTGAACTAAGTCTGTACAGAAGTGAACAGCATTTGTGAAATTAGCCTTTACTAAGCTGATGTGTCTGTGCTAAGGTTTGCCTATAGTTAATGGAAGAGAGAATTTGCTTCAGACATCAAGTGAGAGCACCTTAGGGTTTAGCTCTTTAATCTTCATCTGGAGGGGTCACTCTTGCTTCACCGAATGTAAGAACTTAAAGACGAGCCTGCTGACTCAGGTATCTAAGACAGCTGCCTAAAGCTACTGGCAGAAACACTTTCTTAGAGACCAGATACTCGATCCCCTCATTTTCCTTCAATAAAATAAAAGGACTGTATGGACTGAAATACCTGTGTACCAATCAGTGTTACCAGTCAGTCTTACTGTGAAAGCAGCAGGGTCATTTTACCAGCAGGTTTTCTCTGGGAGATTTTTAGCTTTTTTTTTTTAGATTTTTTTTCAGAACTCAGTTTTCTGAAGTGAACCTTTTTTATTTTTCTGAATGTTTACTTCCATCATTTCCAGCTCCCAGCCCAATTATCTCCATTGTTCCTCTATGGCATGGAAACCAGCCCTGTGAAATGATCCTTGGTACAGAAGTGTGAGAAGGACAGTACGGTTTGCACTCTCTTCAAGGTTAGGATGTCTCAGGCAGCTGCAGGATGCCCTGAGGGGCTTCTGGAAGCCATCCCTTCAATCTTGCTGTGACGGATGAACACGTTACCCGGTTATCCACCTTGTTCTCTGTTGGATGCTGCTGCTTCTGCCAGAAAGTCAGCAGAGGGAAAGCAGACTTGTACATTGGCTGCTCCATTTAGTTGCAGTCAGTTTGAATTTAACGTGAAAAAGTGTCTGCACAAAGATGCCAAAGTGGGAACTTGGCTCTCTGTGGTGGGGGCATGTTAGCAAATCCAGCACAGGAGTATCAGAAAACTCAGGACAGCGATGTCTTTAAATTGTGAAGCTGCTGCTTCGTGAACACAGGTCAAAGGCCTGGTATACGCTGGGTCAAACCACTCTAAACTGTCTGTTGTGCCTTATATTTGTCCCAGTCCAAACCTGGCTGGTTGGAAGTACAGAGCTGCCTAAGACCATCAGAGTTTTAAGGGAATGAGAAATGAGCTGTCTGGGTCAGCAGCTTATTTAATTTCCTAAGCTAGTGTTCTCATCGCCTATGCCATATCACAGATCCTGTAGGATAATATTTGTTTCTAGCTAATTGGTTGCCAAACACCTTGCAAAGCTGTAGCTCATACTATAAAATCTAAGGTGAATCACGTAGTTGAACAGCCACAGGAAAATGTGTGCAAGTCCTGCAATAAAGCCTTTTGGCTATTTTATTTTATTCTACAAATAAAGACACTGTCCATCATTATATGGAAAAAAATAATAGTTTGAGTCGTATATAGCATGAAACAGTAGTACCCTTCACAGAAACATTTCTAATTCATTAGTTTATTACAAAATATCCACTCACAAAAAAGCACAAGCACAATCTTTATACTTGTGAAATGAGTTGATATTTCATATACAAAATAATTTCCACATAATTCCATATAATTTTATTTTATATAGAAATAGGTCATTATTACAACAGCTGTACAATACACTACTTTTTATTTAATAATTACATAAAATCTTTCTTAGAAACATATCAACAGAAAACATACAAAAAAAGCGAAAAGTGCATTTCTTTTTTTTTCCCCCCAAAGGAAAATTCAATCCTAAATGTTATAATGAAAGAGATATGTAATAGTCTGCAGCATCCCGAGTCAGTGGGCCAAAACACAGTGCATATTTCTCAGAGACTTGCAGTGAGTGAGTTATTTAGCTTGAAGAAGGATCCATCGTGTATTATGGGAGAGTTGCATGATTGTGCTTACAAGTTGAGTTCTTCTTTGCAATCACAATTTGTATATATAAAACAGTCCAGTGTTTTTTGTTTTTTTTTTGTTTTGTTTTTAGTTGTGAAGAACAGTTAGGATAAGCTGCATAATACTTTTCAGATTCTAAATCAAGAGTTATGAGCTGTAGACCATCTTCACCAATGACCAGGCTTTCTTCTCCATTGGATGTGCTAATTTGGCCACAAGAATAAGGAAACAAACTTCTCTTTACAGAAAGTGCCTAGGTTTTGTCCTCTGTGCAGTTGTGCAAAATAATAACAATAATCATAATAAAAATAATCTCTTGTTCTCTCCTCAATAGACCTTTGACGCAGTGCTTTTCATACACAAAAGAAGAACTGAAACAGTGAAGGCCAAGTACCTCAAGTGTCTGTCAACAGTCTTTTGGAATTGCCAGACAGCTTTCTGAGCGGCACGCCGAGCTCGAACTCCTCCTCCCGTGCAGCCGGTGACGGTGGAGTTTGCACAGGACGGTGCTCCTCTTCGTTCCGCTCTGCGCAGTGCGTACTGCGCTCACCAGACAGCGCCAACTGGATCCTGCGTGCCCTAAGTGCGCTGCGTGCGGCAGTCTGCGCCCTGTGGCATCCTTCTGTCACAGAGCTCTGAAAGAAAGGCTTGTGCAAAAGCCGAAACGGTAAGTACAGAGTCATTCTCTCCTGCCCCATGTGCCCATTGGTTAAAGCTAATCGTGCATTGATTGTGCTGGTGGGACTCTATCGCAGTGGCTGTGGTAAGTTTGATGATTCTGATAAGCTATTGCTTCTTCTTGGTAGTTGCTGCTGCTGCTGCTGTGCCTGATGATACCCCATGTTTCCTTGCTGTGGTGAGTAAGGTGGCAGGAGCAAAGAATCGGTTTGCTCATTGTGCAAAGAACTTGGTGTTTGCACCTACAGATAAAATAAAATTCACCGTGTTGTTTGATTCTTTCACGTTAGAGCTCGTCGTCCTCAATGTAGCGTGCTTAAAAATATTACTCTTTTTGCTGGCTTTTATCTCTGGGGCTGTGTGCTAGGCATGGGGTTAGCCTACCTATGCTAGAAGGAACAGATTTAAATTGCAGCAAAGAAGATTACAATTAGGCATTGAGAAAGGTTTTCTAGTAGGAATGCGCTGCCTAGGATTTGCGGGTTATTCTGAAAAGCCTGTTTAAGAACAGGCTGAGCAAATATGTCAGAAATGACAAGGCTAGATGACAGAAATGAAGTAGAAATAACACAGGGGATCCTAGTGGACCTCATGAGGCCCCTTCTAGCCCTTTCTTGTTGTGAGTTTACAGTAGGGTGCGACATTGTAGTGTTGAAGTCGATGTGAATTTTGCAGATGCTTGCCTGGGAATGGTGTCTGCCATGTTTTTTCATTAATTCTCAGCTATGATAAGGATTTCGTTTTTCGGTGTGATCATTTGAAGCCGATGATTCTCTTTCAGTGATTCCAGTGGAGATGTGATCAGGTTTTATAGACTCAGTTCAGCTCCTTCTGAGTTAATAGACACCTCCTTTCCCCCCTTTCCCTTAGCTTTACGTGTGCTGAATTAGGTAAAAAAAATCAGTATTTTTATATCTTTAAATCACCTGGTGCTTCCAGGTGATCTGCTCCAATTCATCTTCTTTGCCTTGTGGAGTTGAGGAAATACGTTAATTTATGGAAGGGATATGGATATCTGATCCCAATCTTATTTTATGTTGGTGCTGGTAATTAAAAATCATCTTTTGACTTGTAAACTAAGCAAATTTTGTACTTAATAAAGAGTACAGAATAAATCCAAAGGCAGCAATTTTCTCCATCTAGAAATACACTTTAAATACATCCAGGATAATCTGATTATGTTTCCAATGTACAGGATTAGTAACTTCCTTTGAAATATTCTGACTGTTCTCACTGCTCCCTTGCTATACTGGAAGGGTACACGACACCGTATCAGTGTCTTGCACATTTCAGTTATCTCTGAAATGGCCATCTCCGCCATGATCAGGCTCCCGCTGAAACTTACAGCTTGTCAAGGCTTGCAGGCCCCGTTTGCACAGCCCGTTTGCCTTATAATTCTGTGACTATGTTTTATACATTGTCCTCTTTGTCCTTCCCTACCTGCAGGTAGCGTTGTTGCTGATGCTGTTGGTGCTGGAGTTGCATAGGTGGCAGAGAGGATGGCTGGGAAGGAGGTGTCATGGCAAACCCTTGGTTTAACACTGCTTGTCCCATCAGAACGATTGGAGAGCCACTGCTGGAAGTCTGCACTTCCAAACTTTGAAACATTTGTTGGTTTTGAGAGTATCTGTGGAAGAAAGAAGTAAAACAATCAAGAACAAACGTGTAGAAACAAAGGCCTTCTCCTAGGATATGGGGTGGGCATCAATAGTCTTCATAAATAATTCTTAGTAAAGGATTCCAGGGCATCAGACCTGCACGCATGAAAACCAGCAGCATTGGCTTAACACCGTGCATGAGCTGGACTTGGAGGGCAGAATACATCTCACCTCAAAACCCAGACCACATTTTAGATTCATTACAGATTCTGGTTTATGCATGTCTTCTCTTCAGCCACAGATTCACATCCCAGGCTCATTAAAACACATGGCCTTTGATTTTGTATTAATAAGCTGAGTTCTGAACTGCAGCAGCTGAGAAGTAGACACGTTCCCCGTTCTGCTGCCTGTGCTTCTATACGACTGCCTGTGGGGATGGTAATCTCCTGCAGGATGGCTAGGGTTGATTACTTTTTAAGCTCCTCGTAGACATTGCCAAGTACGGTCAGCAGTTCCCATAGCTGTGACCCACATTGTAGGACCAGAAGAAGTCTCTAGAAGTCCTCTGGGCTGGGGGATGAGCCAGAAACAAAATACTCAGCCTCTGTTGCTAGTCTACTTTTGCACAGCAAAACCCAAATATTTGTTGTTTTGTGGAAGGCTGTGGGTAAAACCACAAGGAAGCTACTGCCAACCCAGCCTAATTCTGTTTATCCTGTAAAGGGTGATGAGATCATAGTGTGGTGTGCATTTGTTAAACAGCTGTTCAAAATTAGGGGTTGGTCAGAAATGGTAAGATTTGGGTACTTATACAAGCATGTGAGCTCCAAAAAAAGCATCCTGTGAGTCGGGCAGAATATGTGAACGGGAGGTGTATCTTTGAAATTCCAGTCTTTTTTTATTTAGAAGCTTAAAAGCAGATGTCAAGTGCAGATCGGTATGTTTTAAGTTGGAGGTTTTAACTCAAGGTAATCTTAAGCAGCAACAGTGATGTTTGAAAAGAAAAGTGCTGAATACTTACATTCCTGAGGTAACATACAGAATCGCTTTAATGATGGTCAAACATTATCATTTTGGCAGTTCACAATTAAGGACAGAGACAAAAAAAAAGAAAAAATAAAGATGAGGCTGACCCTGACACTAGAAGGCAGGCTCGGCCCAGTAACGTGCTCCTGTATTTATAACTACTTCATTGTCTTACTAAAAAACGCTATTTCCCCTCAAAAGCAACTTTGGTGTTTTTGACAAGTCACATACTTAGCCTGGGATCCAGCCATGCTGAGGTCTGAAGGGTGTCTTGCATTACAGGACGCGGGCATCATTGGCTGAATAGGTTGGCTGAGCAACAGTCTTGCACATGGAAAAAAGAAAAAGTGATACTGCTGTGAGAGAAGGACCATACACATGCCACATTTTGAAAACTGACAAAGGATGCTTTTGGAGGCACAGCGCAAGACTGAGCATTAGGAGATGTAACCTCAGCTCTGGGCTGTAGCAGATGCCTCCTGGGCGCCGCTGGGTGGAGGTTTGGGGCCGTGCCCTTCAGACCTGGTCACGTGGGTGTCCTTCTGAGCTGCTAGATTTCAGGAGAGGGAAATTTCTGTTGCTCCTGCTGATTTCAGTGGGAATGGCTCATATTGCCTGAGTATCTGTCATCTTTTTGGTTCAAAGAAGCATGTAGGTTGGAAAAAACCTTCAAGGTCCAACCATCCGCCTAAACTACCAAGTTCGTTGCTAGACCATGTCCCCTAGTGCCATGTCCACACATCTCTTAACTGCCTCCAGGGATGGTGACTCCACCACCTCCCTGGACAGCCTGCTCCAAAGCTTGACCACCCTTTCCATGAAGAAATTCTTCCTGATATCCAATCTAAACCTCCCCTGGAGCAACTTGATGCTGCTTCCCCAGGTCCTGTCACTTGTCTCCTGAGAAAAGAGACCGGCACCCTCATCGCTGCAACCTCTTCAGGTAGCTGTACAGAGCGATGAGTTCTCCCCTCCTTTTCTCCACACTAAATAACCCCAGCTCCCTCAGCCACTCCTCGTAAGTCCCTTCACCAGCTTTGTTACTCTCAATGCATTCCAGGACCTCCACGCCCTTCTGGTAGTGGGGGGCCCAAACCTGAACACAGCACCCGAGGTGCGGTGTCACCAGTGCTGAGTACAGAGGGACAATCACTTCCCTCGTCCTGCTGGCCACACCATTTCTGATGCTGGTGCAGATGCCATCGTCCTCCTCACCCCGTCCCTCACCCACCCACTGAGGGCAGCCCAAGATGGTGGCCACCTGGGCGCCCCCCCGTGTCCCGCCCTACCTGAGCTGCTGGTCGTGGCTGCAGCCGGCGGCGGGTGGGCCGGGGCCGGGGCCGGGGCCGGGGCCACGGCGGGGTGGTGGGGCTGCAGGGCCCGTGGCGGGGCCGAACGGTGGGACCGAGGCGCGGAGAGGACGGCCACCACCCGGTGCCAGCTCCGTGCTCCTCACCGCTTTTGGGCCCTGCAAGAGAGCGGGGAGAGGCGGATTGGGGTGAGGCCTGGTTAGCCCCGCTGTGAAAGCCCTGTGATGGCAATGAACCCTACAAAAGGAAAAGCTGTGTGTTTTGTTTTTTTTTCCTATTTGTCCACTTTTTGTTTTAATAGTCATGCTAATGCGGGTGTGTGGGAGGTTAAACGCTACGGCTGAGGGGTCTGAAGCTAATGGTGCCGCTACATTCGCCACATGCCCAGGCAACAGAAATAAGAGCTAGGTTTTCTGAGAAGGGAGGCACAACAGGTGGGTGGAAGAGCAAAGACTGGAAATGCCAAGAAGCCTGCAGTAAGACAAAAATCCTGTGCCAAGCCTATTTGCTTTCACAGGTCTCATTTACAAATACCTGAACCCAAACTTTTTCCTAGGGAAGGAAAGGGAAAGGCACATTTGCAGGACTGACATGACTTCACTAGCTTGTTCAGTAACAGCTCAGTGTCTTCTTTCCGTATTAAATGCTCCTCTAGTCAAAGAAGTGGTTACCTGGCTCGATATCACACTTGCTTCTCTCAGTACTTGCTGGTTCGGTGTTTGCGGAGATGCAATTTGCCCGGGGAGCTGAGGACTGGGGACAAGCTGCTGCTGAGAAATGACCCCTGGCCTCTGCTGTAGCTGCTGCGGCTCTGGCTGCTGAATATTGCTAAAGCTCAGGGACACCGTTGGCTGCTGTAGGAACATCTGGAAAAGAAGAGGGGGACGTTTTATTGACATAGCCCAGCTGTCACGGATAATGAAGGTTACAATTAAATCCAAAGATATGTTCTAAAATAAAATCATCACAGCTCGGAATTCACCACACATTTACTGTTAATTGGAAATCACATTTCTTTCCTACGTTAACAGTTCTTCTGTCTCTGGTTTCTTTCTTTCTTCATCTGAAAATGCATTCATTACTTGTGAAATGTGTCCTGAAGGTAAAAGCCCTCTCTCCACGGGGCAGGCAGAGCCCTCGTGAGAGCAGTTCGCTGTACATTCACCGTGTTCTGGGGCATCCCGACCAGAGAGCTGGGAGTAACTCCATGTCTTTTCAATCCTTTCATTTCTCTTTTCAACAAACCAGGCTGCCTTTCAGGCAAGGCTGCTTTTGAATTTGTCTCGGAAAATTCAACACCTTCTATACAGTTGGGTCACTGAGTGTATTTAATGAGGCCACAGCCAGGCCAGAGTTGACCGTGTTGAATGGCTGTGTCCTTATCATTGAGAAGATGTGTAAACAGACCGTCACTGTCATTTATCTGATTTCCCGTCAGGTAGCTGTCACCTGGTGTTCTTCCTAATCAGGCCTTGTGTTTGACTTGTACAAAAGAGCCAGCAGCCCCTCTGTTAGTGTTTCTGTAAATGATACGCTCTCCATTCTTGCGTTGCAAGAAGAGTCTTTCTTCTTTAAAAGTTGCAGGGCTTTGGAATATTTTTGGTTTTCTAGAGGCTATTTCTTTCAATAGAGCCATACAAAAGAAAAAAGGCATATTTTAAAACTATTAATTATTAATGCTACAAGCTATCTTTGCAATATTTCAAACCTATTCTCTTGCCACCAAGGACTGTACAAAGCGACACTTCCCAGGTAGTTGAAGGCATTTTTGGCTCTGGTTCTGATTTCACACCACTTCTACAAGTGTGGAACTCCATTATTTTAAGTGGAGCTACTTAAGGCTTAAATGAAATCAGAATCACAATTATTTTCTTCATTACTCATCCATCAGTCTCATGCCTAGCAGTACATCTGAGGTACACCCAGTAATTAGTACACCTTTCCGCAACTTATTGCTGTATTAGCAATTCCCTAAACTATCATGTCCCCTGTAATTTCTCTTGGAAGAAAACCCCGCACCTTTCTCTAAAGAACCGGCACAATGCATTGCTTTTCTCCACAGAAGCATGGGCTGATCCATCATATTTGTGCTTATATATCTAGCTATTAAAACACAGTTTTTAATTTACTATGATAAATTTGTAATGAATCTCTGTGTGCCAAGACTTGACTCAGAATTGAGTTACAGACAAAGATCACGTTAATCAGTTACATTAATCAGCAGAGAGAGGTGGGCAATTAATGAAAATGTTAATGGACCTAAAGCAATGTCTTGTTTCAGGTGTGTAGACTAACTACACCTCAAAGATGTCTGATAGAAATAAATGGGTCAAGTAACAGACCTGTGTCTGCTTGCAGTAGGTCTGAAACTAGCTCTGAGTGTTTTCTTTTAAAAACAGTGCTCACAGAGTTTGGAGCCATTACATTTCAGAAAGACAGATGGTCTTGCAACTTCTGCCAAGTAAATAGGTCTTATTATGAATAAATCAAAGGCAGAAGTTATGAAAATTCATTTTCTTGTTTATTTTCTGTATATAGAAGCTAAGTTTTGAACATGTTCGGTAAATGAACCTGATTAGCTCTAGCAATGAAATTGGTCTCCATTGATATGAAATGTTTAATGTAACATTCAGAACAGGTAAAGCAAGTGGTGTGCTTCAAAAATGTCATGTGGGATGTGAGCCCACTGTTTCTGGAAGATCAGCATAAACTAAGACCGTAAGGAGCAATATCTTAAGCATCCTCCCTGTACAAGGCACACAGTGCTGGCGAAATAACAAGTTCATCCAATGCAAACTCAACATCCATCAATGCAAATGTTGGGCAGGGTGGGGACTTGCAGCAAATGACTTACTCTGCAGGGAGCTGCCTGTGTGCATGCCTTACTTTGAAGCAAAGGCCAAGTAGCTTATTCTTGAAAGAAAGCAGAGCAACCTACTTTGCAATTACCAGTGTGTGCCACTGGGTAGGAAAGCGCACGGCTAATGGTTGGCAGCTAGCATGCTATAAATTTACAACCAAGTTTATCACAGTAAACCAATTCCTTTTATTTATGTGTTCATACCCTGAGAGACCTACGTGCGTTTCATATCTAGGGACGCTCTCCATTGCGTTATAATGGCCAAAGCAGCATTATTACTGTCAGAACACAAATGTCGGGGAAAAACAAGCTCAGGGCAGGAAGCAATGGTGCCATTTAACCCATGTCCCCACAGAACTGGAAGGCTCAAGACGCCTAATCAAGAAAAGAGTTAACCTAAGAGAGGATCGAAGTGGGGAGTCGCTACCTGCAAGTAAGCCTGAAAGCAAGAATGTACTTCATTTGTACAAAACAGTGTTTTTTCATTATGTGTCTCTTTCGTGACAGTCCTGCCTGAATTCCTCTGAAGCACAAAAATGTTGAAGCTTTAAATAGCAACAGAAACCCCATAATAAAGAAAAAAATCTTTCTCAGTCTGAGCAAATCCAAGCAGATAAATTAGCAGCCCCCTAACTGCGCTGCCGATAACGACATGTCTCACAGCTGATTTTGTGGACTGCAAGGCCAGTGAAGCATCTTATAAATATTTTTTAATTGGCCAGATTGTTAAGATACACAGCAAAGCTGTGAGGGAGGGAAGGGACCCTCTGACACAGCTGCCCCCTCATCCCGAGATAGACGGTCCCTGCAGCTAATGGGTGAATCGCATTGGCAAGACATTGTGGGGGAGACAGCTCATTGACTCTTCCTGCTCCTTGGGTAATCAGGTGGTGATAACCTTCAGGCTCATCGTTAGAGAAGGGAAGACTCCTTATGTAAAATACCAGCACTGGGAATCTGAGGTTCACGGACTTCGAAGGGAGATTGGTTTGTGAATCATGGGTGGCAATGGACGGTATCATTTGCAGCTCTTGCAAGCTGGTCAGGCTCAGCTCTTCTTTCTGCTTTCCTCTCCATCCGCAATTCATTAGCTAGACTGTTCAAATCTGGCACAGACACGGCATCCTTCAGACTTCTGAGGTTACTCTTGGTGCTGCCGCCCTTAATGCTTTCATTTGTCAGGAAAAGCAGTACCAGAGATTTAATGGGGTTTTGAACACTCTTCTTCAGGGCCCACAGCCCTCCTGCTAGTTTGGTCTTTCATCACGCAAGGCTCTTGGAAATAGCGACAAATGCAGACGACTGTGCTCAACATCTGTCCGGTTGGGAAAGCGTTTCTTGGTGGACTGCTGCACTACAGTTTTGAAGACCTCTGAAGGAAATGGAAATGGGGCTCAATTCTCCACAGAGCTACCTGTACACTTCTGTGTGGAAGGGAGGGAGCCGGGGGGGGGGAAAGATATGCTAATAAATGAGCTAAAGAGGGAAAATGATAGAATGCTTCCCCCTTTGCAGCCAGCACACGGCACTCCCCCATGCTTACAACCTGCACAGCCCCATTCTCTACGCGGAATATTAAAAGGACCAGAAATTCGCTCAATAGTAAGGCTCTTCTGTTTGCCACTATGCTTTGTAGCCTTGATAATAGACACAGATCGATGTCTGCAGACATCCAGCTCCTTGAATGATGAAATCTGTTCAGCAAAGCATGCGGTTAGATTTCTGATTTAACAGTTTACTCCTAACCTCTTGTGAGTCACAAAAGTGCTACATGTGAAAATGTGAGGCTTTATTTCAAATTGCCTCTAGCCAAGTAAGACAAAGCTAATTCCTGGTCTCACTCCTTCCTGTAATGGCACAGTAATTTCTGGTTTTCTTCTTTTTTCTTTTTTCTTTTTTCTTTTTTCTTTTTTCTTTTTTCTTTTTTCTTTTTTCTTTTTTCTTTTTTCTTTTTTCTTTTCTTCTTCTTTTTTTTTTTTTTTTTTAATCTAGAGAAAGCGGGAGAAGGAAAAGGCCCCACTCCAAGTCAGCGTGACTTCTTACAGCTCACTGTCTCGTGTGATTGTTCTGGGGTGGCTGAAAGGCACTTAGATGACAGACAGTGATCCTCCCCATCCAGCTTTGCCCCCTCAGGCTGATAGGCAGCCCCCACATTTCCGAGCTGCCCTCCAGCCCCCCTGCCTCTCAGTGCTGCATTTGCAGGGAAATGATCACTACTGACATCAGAGATCTTGCGGTGCTCTGAAAATATGTTCTCCTTGGTCCAACCTGGCACAGTCCTTGTGGGGGAGCATATCACCCAAATAATGATCCAAATGATCCAAATCTCAGAGCTACAAAGCAGTAGGGGGTAGGCAGTACAGGGCCTACCATTTACCCACTGGGCCTCTTCTCTCTGCTTGGGCTCCCCGTGAGCACAGCTGAGGATCTGTCCCATGGTCTTTGGGTTATTAATGCATATGGAAGATGACTATATAAAAATAAAATCCCTTTCCCGCATATAAGAATGTGCTCTGGCTTTCTATTTTTGCCTGAAGTATTTAAAAAAAAAAGGGGGGGTTGGGGGGATCAGTGTATCTGAATGTTGAAGACTTCACCGGGAGAGAGTAATGGCTTTTGCCCAATTAAAAGGAGAGGAAGTGGGAATATCACGTCTCTTGATATTCATAATAACAATAATAGCTTTCAGACACATACCATGATTCTGAACTGAAGGGCAGTTAATTGCAGACTTTCCCTTTCCGTTATTCAGAGTCAGTGCAGAACCAGTAGAAGAAATACACTGAAATTAAACCTGGTCTACCTATATGTTTATATGGTACCAGGAACAGGGAGTCCTGGTTTTGGGACCCACCACTGCTGTGCTGTCTTATAGCAGTGCGTATGCAGCAACTTGGGTGGAAAAGTTTCAAATTTGGCTTCACCGATCCCTTAATTGCCTAAACGTACAATCCAAATTTGTTTTAATATGTGAACTGTGTGTTCACAGGTGTCGATGATGGGTGAGATTCTGTTTCTGTGCAAGTCGGGAACAAAATTCCCACTGGCCTCAGCAGGTCCCAGGTTTTCATCCTGTGCTTAAAATGTTCTTTGAGACATTCATTTATGTGACAGAGCTTGTCTTCTAAAAAATCTTGTTAGTACAATGCTCACAGTGGGTCCCCAGTGCAACATTTCTGGCAAGGGTCATTTAACCCGGTATTTATAGTTACATTATGAGGAACAGAGCAGTAATCACCCAGCTTTTAGAAAACTTCCATAAAACTGGATGATTTCTCCATTTGTCGTTAAATGAAACCTGAGATGTGCTAAATTGCACTCACTGTTACTCATGGGGTGCGGTAGACATCGGGGCAGTACAAGGCAGGTACTGTACTAGCTCTGTGTAGAAGGTATCAAAGACACAAGAACAGCAGCCTCAGGCTGCTTCACCCTAAAGGCTTGAGCTGGTCCTGTGAAGAACAAATTCAGATGCCTCCCAGGTGTAAACAAATGAACAGAGGTTTGAGCAGAGTTGTTTTTTTTTTTTTTTTAACATGACAAGGGAATTCATCTCCTGTGCTCAGTGTCTAGGCCAGGAAAACAGGGAGCGAATGATCTAAAAGAGATGAGCACTTGGAGAGTGCCTGAAGGAGAGCTGTTGGCTAAGGGAGAGCTGGACAGACGTGATACTGAGCATCAGCAACGCCCCCACGAAGCATGCAGTGAATGGCTGGAAGCTAATGAACTGGAGAGACATAATCAGTGCTGAGTCCAAATGTGAACACTGTTCCATTACAGCTGCTCATTCTGAAGACGCAGTATATAAAGCATTAAAATACTTCTGTAAATGACCCAAAATCTTCTCACCCCCATAAGGCTGAGATATTTCTTCCTTCTCTTCTTCCAAAAAGCTCTTAATCTTGATGTAGGCTACTCAAGAGGCTTCCAGAGGGCAAAATCCCCATTCAGATGAGCCAGATTTCTCATGTCCTGGACCCTGGAGCTAATTTTAAGATGCCAGCCCTATCAAGTGCTTCATGAGAGGATGCTCTGCCCCTCCCAGCAGTAACCCACCTGCACGCTGGAGTCCTGGACCAGGCAGAGCTGCTCCTGTATCTTCTGGAGCTCCTCCTGCTGCCAGCGGATGTTAGCCTGCAGGATCCGCGTTCGCTGCTCTAGCTGGTCTTTGATGGTCTGGAACATGCTAAACTGCGCTGAGAACTGAAAAAAAGAGGGAAAAATCAGTCTTTATAATAGAAATGGGCCTCAGTATGACATTATTTTGAAAGAAGTTATTGGTTTCTTGATTGTAAAGCACAGTGAAAGGAATAAAGTACGCGTTTGTAATATAGTAACGTCTAGGCAGAGATAAATCTTTTCTATTTCCAATTTTACGCACATATATTACATTGCCTCAGTTATAGTGATCTTCTTACAACTGACCCTGTTCTGTTAGAGAATTATCAGAATGCCTGTTTTTGAGAGCATGCTGCTTTAAAATATCAAGAGCATCTTAACTCGGTGGCAAATGAGAGCATTATTATTATTAGCGTGAAGTTTGGAGTCCTTAGCATGGCAGAGCTGCGTATTCCAAATGTGTTTTATCAACACTTTCCTTTTTCCTCACAGAAATAGCAGTGCTGCAATGGTTTATTCTGCTGATTACTTACTACGTGATCACGCAACAGCTGACCACAGTAAATATTTTCTACATTTCTGCATCTGAGTAGTGGCCAGGGTACGAGAAATACTCATTAAGTTATTTTTATACGTGACATAAAATAAATAGCCCAGCCCAGTGGGAGAAAGGCTATTCTAAATAATAATACAAAATGGAGATTGCTAATAAGGGTCAAGAAGAAAGTGCAGCCTCCAGTAGCAGCAATGCCTCGCACGAAGCAGAATCACTCCATAAGCATGGAGGGGACTAGCATGGCAACAAATTCCTGGCTTTATTTGGTATTTACAGCCATGATTCAAAGTCCACCAAAGTTAATTATTACTTTAATTGGCTTTGGAATCACTGCTTTGCATGATCTCATATTCCAAAAGTAAAAAAACACACTAAGAAAAAAGCATGGTGTAATACTTCAAAAAAGTTCTGTGAGCATTTCGGTAATCTGGGCATCCAAGATGCCTCTGGAAACATGCAGTTCTGGGAGCATCCAGGCAAAAAATAAATAAAAGAAAACATTTTGCTATGACTTGCATGACTTGAAGACGGCATATTGTTCCTGTGGTTATTTTCGTGGCTCTGTTCTGGGGGGTGAAATGATGCAAGCTGCTGGAGCCTTCCTGCTTAATGGAGTTGCACTTGCTTACACCATTTCTGGCTTTCACTTTTTTAATAGGGAAACAAAAATGGTAACAAGAAGGGAAAAAAGGAGCGCTCTGGTGCTAGCAACACTGTACAGATGAATGAAATTTCTGGGTACTTAGAGAAATCTAAATATGACACGTCAGATTTGTATCAGCTAACCGCTTGCTTTGCAACAGCTAAATACATGAAAGTACCTTCACATTCCCTCCGGAAAACAGCTGAAATCTCTGTGTAAATGTCCTTCAGGTGAGAAAGGAAGAGAACTTCAGTGGGTTTATTTATATTTACACGGCTGGAAGGTGTCTTTCCAGCCCAGCTCAGGAGGTCACCCTCCAAAGAATTTCCTCGTGTGGCCACTTTGAGGGGAGGCTGGTTGCCAGCACTGGTTAGGGGAGAGGAGGGCTACCAAGGTGTCACATGCCGATGCTCTGGAGGCCCCCAGAGCCCACTTCAGTGGGAAAGACATCTGCGAGTGCTTGCAGCTTGCATGATCTACCCAAGGATATAATGTGAGCATGTTGCCTCTGGCACGGTTGTCAGCAGCACTGTCACCTGCAGCCCCATCCTCTCCCAGAGCAGTGTCAAAGCTCCTGATGGGAAGTTGGTGTTGCTTCTAACTGGTGTTAAAGGGGAGAGCTCGGAGCTGGTTCTTGCTCTTTCTCTATTCCACGCAGAAAGCATTAACCTGAGTAATGGATGAGTGGAAACCTCTGATGTTTGGGAATGGAGGTAAGTGACTCCAAGGGGCTGCCTGCTCTGCTTGCTCGAGCCCTGTTCCGTGTTTCAGAAGAGACCTGGGCACCCTGGTCTTAGGAGTGGAATAATGCAATGTAACAATGGCTTGACTAGGTTAAATGCAGCCATGTCCTGCTTTAATGTGGGTCTGTACAGAAGGACTTTTTAGAAAGCCAGGTCTTGGAACCTAATTCTCTCTGTATTAACTCTGTTACTGAGGTCTACTCTGAAGTCACTCAAAGAGTCTTTATCAGAAAGGAATTTAAAAAATTTTAGCCAAAAGCTTCATTTGGACTGCCTGGCTTGCTGATGGCAAACTTCTCGTTAACATGTGACGTCCTTGAAGAGACCTTGGGAAAGGAACCTGGTTTTCCTCAATTAATGAATGTAAGGAATTTTATAGCTGAAAATTTTATAATAATTTTATACTTCAATAAGAAATGATTTCCATGTCCAAGCCTTAGTTTTAAATATGAGTTTGCTTTTCAATATTGCACACAAAAATGTATTGCTGTTGATTTTAGATCATTATTCCATGATTTTTTTTATCACCTTCTTATATTCAGCATATTCAGTATTGAATATGTATACTGAATATTCAGTATATAACCTAGTATTGTCTTTGTGTTTTCTTCTTCATGTTCCTTTCATATTAATACACTTGACAGCAACAACAATTATATGGTCTACTAGAATGAGAGTTGCTAAGGAAGAGGATGAGGAACTCTCTTTTACTTTTTTCCCTTTTCCTCTCTGAATCCAAAGTTTGTTGATAACTCTAGCAGTGACCCCTGTGATTACAAAGCTTCTATTGTTTTTGTACAATGAGACAGTAACAGCAACTGACCTGCACAAGAGAGTATTTATCTCAAGATCATTAACTGTTTTACCAATTAAGGAAGAAATCTGTAATTGTATAATGCATTAAAAGAGCTTGACTCAAAATGTTCCACAGAAAACACTGCACAGCTTTAAGTCTGCCATTAGCATCAGATGAGGTTGATATTTGTCTCACTAAGGTATTTACAAACTTCTGTGGGATCCTCAGAAAAGTGCATGTTATAGCTGTCTCAGCTTTCCAGGTACAAACTGGAAAGACTCAACTGGTGAGATACCTATAATTGCAGAGGATCGCCAGTTTAACCAAGGTGTGTTAGTTCAGGGAAAATAATAATAACAAAGCAGTAATTTTAGTCTGCTCTCGTAAAAATAAAAATAAAAAATGAGTTTTTCATGCAGCCCAGGGAGTGGGACTGGCACATGTTGGGTGTGAGCACTTGGCACGGTCCCCATCAGAGATGTGATCAACAGGAGAGTTGGGCACCTTGAAGACATTCTGTTCCTACAAGCTTCAAGAAAATAGGTAGCTGGGTAAAGGCAAGAGACCCTATTTATTTTTTAGCTCGGTTTCCTAAAGAAATGAACCTTTCATTTCCTTCTGCCTTCCAGCTTCCGATCCTTCTGGCCGGTGCTAGAGACATGCGAGAGAGTTGCGAGAGCCTCAAGAGCACCAGGTTGCCGTAAAGCCACGAAAGCTCTAGCTGAGCAGCGGCGAGAGGGACCCGCTCATTCCCCTCCTGCCACGCCAGCCCCTGGGAAACCAGGTTTCATTAGTTTTGCAGCTCACTGAACAACTTGTTCGTGGTTGTTGTTTTCCGAATAACACCTGCGCAATCCCAAACAGAATTATTAGTGCTGATTATTATTCAGTCATCAACATCCGCTGTGTTGTAGGGGATTTTAATTTATTACAATGAGGCAGACAAACAAACAAATATTCTAATAGGGAGCACTTGGTTTAAAGCAAACCATTTACATTCAGGCAGCACCTAGAACTGTCCTTTAGGGTTCGTTCAGATAGGCAGGTCGGGGTCTAAAACTGTATTTTGGCTGAGACAAAACTCACACAGCATTTGCTTGAAACAAAACCAAAGTTCAAGCATATGGAGCCCGAGGCGAGCACTGGCTGCTCACTGCAGATGCTGCTGCCCGGGGCTGGGATGTTTGCCACAAGGACTCTCATCAGCGTGCTGGGGCCCTAAAGGTCCACAGGCTCAAGCATCTGTGTGTCTGGTGAGTCCTTCACCTGAGGGTGAGGAGCAAAAAGCCAGCGGGCAGCAGCTTCTGTGGCTCTTCCTGCACCGGCGTGCCCTTCCCACAGGGCTGCAGGATGTGGGTTTGTGGTGCTGTTTTCCTGCTTCACAAGAAGTGGAGCTCCAGCTTGAGCTTCTCCAAGTCACTGCTGAGTGACCGAGCTTTGCTGCTGGTCAAGAAGAGGGTTGCTGGGGGATTGGCCATGCAACTGAACGGCACTGGGAAGAAACGGAGCTGGAGCACCAGCAAGTGTTTTATTGGGAAGGGGTGGGGCGGCAGGGTTTTTGGTAAACAACTGGAAAGCATCTCTCCAGAAAGAGCTTTGGTAGAGAAGGGAGGGAAGTAGAAGAGAGTCAAGCAGAACATGCACAGGTTTATAATAAATAAACTAATTGATGTTTGGAAATGCATTAATGAATAAAGGAGAGGAATATCTGTAAAAGAAAATGACTGCTCAGAGCAGATAATTGATATGCTGTTTCTTCACTGCATGCCAGTGTGGAGTCGTGAAAAGAATATTAAGCACAAAAGATAAATGAGAATTTGTTATTTAAAAGCAGAGATCCTCAGGACTTTTTATGTTTTATATGCTACAGGAAGAAACTCTGAGATCTTGCGAGGGAGTACAGTGTACAAGAGGTAGAAGCAGCTTAGGTCCAGGACTCTATCATTTCTAAAATCAGAGGATGATGAGATAGATATTCATCACAACATGACCACAGGGCAGAAACAATGAGATGAGAACACGGTACTCAAATTTACTCCTTCAAAATCCACTGCAAATGAAACACTGGCTTTTTGGGCCATCACCCACACTTGAGATGTGGGTTCACAGATTTCAGTGGAGGATTTTGTCTCTAGCGACATCGTCGTTGTTGCTAGCACACCCACAGAATAGGTATTGTGGAACTTGTGTGCCTTTTGCTGCTGGCTAGTTGTGCTTCAGCAAAGCCAAACGGGTGTTTTAGGAGTGTCTTTGTTAGTTTTTGCTTTTAATTCTCATTGTAGCCTTGATTTTGAAGGGATCTGATTCTGTAGAAGCAAAGTTGAAAGCTGACTTTCCATCTCTGTTTTCTGTCCTCCTGTGAAGTAGATGTGTGTGTGCACTTGAACCTACTCACAGCTGGGCTTCTGCTGTGAATGTCTGTATGCAGAAAAATATTTAAACACACAAGTGTACAATTCAGATTACTTTCCTACAACATTTTAGGAGTTTGAGAGCTGGTGGATTTGGGGATTTTATCTACTAAAGAAATAACCTAAAAACCCCAAAAGACCTGGAGTCTCATAATTAATTCATTTACTAGATGAAGGGAGAAAACACCAGGAGAGAAGCAAGTGACCTATTCCACTTCCGAACCCCCAACTAACCTGTGCCAGTGGTGCAGGCTGACTTTGCAAAGTTGCTTGAGGCAGTAACTGCTGTGGAAGAAGCTCACATGAAGGCTGAGAAGGCAAAGAAGCCTAGGTTAAAAACAAAGCAAAACAAAACAAAACTTTATTTGTAAGTTTGTCTCCTTTAAATTCTAGGTTTCTTCTAATGCCTTGGCTTTTGTGCAAGTCATTTTGATTTGCTAAACTGCTTACATGGCACATGCCTTATACCTTCTGCCTATTCCTGTGGCTCTTGGGAGTTACCTGCAGAGCGGTAGGTTGGCTGAGTCTGTGTGCTGATAAGTCCTGCTGCGTGCTGGGTGTCCTTTGCAAGGGGGTGCTAGCCTCTGCAGTCAGCTTTGTTGGCGTAGCTGCAAGAAAAGTGTGGGTGAGTTCTCACAAACTGCAAATCATCGCTGTTGGAATTCAGGATTACAGCGAGACCTGGCTAGAAATGATTACGGCCTGGCTGAATTCCAGATGGAGTCGAGGCTGTTCTTGTTGGCTTCAATGGGAGCAAAATTAAACTGATAAGGAGGGTCTGGGCAAAGATAAAAGTCAAAGGGATAGATCATGATTCCAATGAGCAGAGCAAAAGGACCCAAGAGCTGTTCTAGAGCAGCTGGAACTCCCTTGCATGGACCAAATAACTGTAAATTTTGGTTAGCTCATTGGCTTTTCTTCCAGATCAGGGAGCAGAAAGAGTGCATAAGGTGTGCTCAAGTCATGGCTGGAACATCCTTAATCTTGGCCAGAAGAGCTACCACCCTTAGGCTGCTATTATTCAGGTAAGTCAGGAGGGGCCTCTCATTGCTCATACTGACACCCTCAAATCTGAATATAGAAGTCTTTATTTTCATAACAGATCTAAACAGCTGGTCTCATGGCTGGTTCTGCTACCCATTTTCCAGTGTATGGATGGTCGAACTAGACCCTTCCATCTTGTACTTTACCATTGTAGATGATGCACCTCATTGCCACTGACAAACACATATCAGTACCTCATGTTAATTTGCAGCCGTGGTATATAGACACACATTCTGTAACTTGGCTAAATGCAAAATAACGCAGTAACCCAGGAATGCCACTCACATGCTGGGTCTGACTTGGGTGTGTGGGAAGATTTTGGTGAGCTCCTGGATGATACCGAGGGTGTCCGGCTAGCACTGAGGATTGAGGCACCAATATCAAGTGCATTAAAGTGCTGTTCAGGATCCAAGCTGGAGCTACTGTCCTAAAACAAACAGAAAAGAGAATAGCTATTGCACCTGTCAGGGTAAAAATATTTTGAAATGCACCTAGTAATACTTGCAGACTCAGTTCTTTGGCTGGCCTAAAATTACTTGAGCAGAACTAATCCCAGGTAGGCCAGCAGAAGACTTGGGCACAAGTGTCGATGTCCCTTCCAAATAGCATCTAATTAATCCTCTTTCCAGTGAACTTTCACTGAGGTGGAAATAAATAGGAAGCTACTGCCAGAGTCCTTTTGCACATTCAGATGTTTTTCTGAATGTGTGTTTTGCATACAGTTGGACTTGACAGCAACTGCAACCTCTGTGAGACACTCAGCTGTGTGGAACTTCTCTTTCTTCACTCAGCAGATGTCCTCGATGTAGCCAAGAAGGACTGTCAGAACACGTCCAGATGAATCTCAGAACTATAGGACTTTGCCAAGGAAACATGAAGATATCTCACATTGCCCCTGCCCATGCTCCACTTAATTTAAGGCTGTCTGTAATCTCCAGGTTTATCCTTTCATGAACTTATCTAATTTACTTTAAAATTATTCAAGCAAGCAATGAATTCTGAACTTGTTAGGGAATCCACTCAGAAAGACAATGCTGAAATTTTCAGTGATGTTAACATAGGAAATAGTTGCAATTACTACATGTATTTATGAAAAAAACTTGTCTCATTGTACCTTTAGTGCTGAGGACACAACCTCTGAGGACACTTCTTCCAAGCCCATCTCCTGTCTCCGCTCTACCCGAACATCTGCGTAACTGAATGTAAAGTATAATTCTATGTATCACCACGGTACTGTTATATTTCACGAAATGTACTTCAAGCAAATAGAGGAAAAAAAATATTGTGAAATTTTACAGGTTAAATGAACAGCTTAAAAAAATCACGTCAGATGCAATTGCACAACATTTGAGAGACTATGGTTTAATTTTCATTCCTTTCTCTACCTATCTTTTTGAAATCAAGAAGTGTATTAAAGAGTAGAGGTCAAGTTCACATCCTAAAACTACTCTGCAGCTTCACTGATAAGCTTCCACACATCTCTTAAAAAAACAGAACAGAACAAAACAAAACTAAAAAAAAAACAAAAAAAAACACCAAGGATTTAAGGAACAGAATAGTAGAGGGAGATGTCTATTCCCTATTTTTGCACAAGATGGAAAAATGCAATAGTTACTCTGCCCCTAAACTCGTGGTCAATAAATGAAGCATAGAATAGAGCAAGGCTTAGTCTGAGTATTTTTCTACAATGCACAGATTTCCTTCAGAGAGTTTAGGCTTCATTTCTGTAGCATAAAAGACACATCACGTTTCTAAGAGGAAACGTTTGCAGTCATGAGGATGCCCTTGTCTTACTGTCCTTTACATCCCCGCTGGTTGATGACAGTTTCCATACCTTACCACCATGTGTGTGCACACAATGAACTCTGGCTTGGAGTTCCACTGGTGGTACGTGATATAGTAATGGGTCTGGAGCCAGATCCACTGCTGTCCTTTGGTCAGAAACCGATAGCAACACGACTTCCCCTTGCCAAACTGCATCACTGTCAGGACAGAGTACACACAGCTGGTCACACGGTTATCAGCGTGAGAAGGACATGAAATATGAACAGTGTTACAAAGGTGTCCACGGCCCCACTGGTTCCCAAGGGAGATCAGAGCCCAAGTACCTTTTGAGCGTGTGGGCCTGTGAATCTTAGGATAGAGATGATCATAATGATCCGTAGGTGCCTTCTTCTGACAACTTGAACAGTACATTCTTTAACAGTACAATTAACTTTAACGCTAGACACAATTGCATTAATGTCTGCTACAACTTAAACATAAATCTTTCCCTGGTTTATGTGCTGCTCACATACTGCTTAATGAGGCATCTGGGATTAATTTCTAAGAGTGATCATCTGAAGATCTATAGCAGAAAAGTACAGGATAAAAATACTTGAAAAGATGAGTATTCCGTATGGATGGATTTTAGTGACTGCAGAATGAAGTGAGTATACGAGATAACATTGTGCAAACACAAAAATCATTTGAAACTGAAAGAAAATTTCCGAGACTGACAAGAATTTGAAGTACAGTAAACTGCGGTATATTATAAGTTTCAAAGATTCAAGGACAAAACTAATGTCTGCTTTTTGTTCCAGCGATTTCAAGGGGATCCCAAAGATGCACATATTTAGCCTTTCTATATTTTAATGTCAACATATAAAAAACTAATTTTGGCCAGATATTTTCAGGCCACCCAGAGGCAGTAAGACTGAGATGTTCCAGTCAAGTCTATAAGTAAATATTTAAAAAAGATTGCCTCATTTTCTTTACTTAGTGAGAGAGCTTTCCAATTAAATCTTAATAGTCTGTCTTTAAATAGTCACAGGTAATGTCAATGCCAAATACTTGGTGAGCAACATTACAGTAAATAATCTGCAAGAATTTTACAAAATGCAATCTTCTCAGAAATTGCTTGATCTATTCCTGCATATTCTTCACTAATAGAGCAGTGGTCAAATCTGGCATATTTTATCAATTCAGTGAGTCTCACTGACTACTTCTGGGAATAGGGGAGGTGAAAGTGCTCATTTCAGAGCTGGAGGAACATGGCCCAGATGCTGATCATCTGCAATGCACCCGATCTGCTATAAATACACTAAGGCATATGGCTGTGAGGCAAAGGCTGGAACCTCACCTTCTGAGTTTTACACCTATTTTAACTGAAACTACATTTTACTGAAAAGAGGTATCCTGGTTAATTAATGGAAATGTGGGTTCTGCAATACTTACAGTGTTCATGGCACCTTGCGAGCAGCTCTAGGTCATCTATATGGTAATAGTCATAGCCAGAAGTACCCAGCACTTCAAAAGGCAAGTATCCTATAATCGGTGGTGCTCTGCATTTAGGCACAAGATAAGTGAATTCATACAACCAGGAAACAGTGTCTCTGCATGTTGACACGGATATGCTAAAAGCCCAAATCTACTCTCACTCATAGGCATATAGTCCCAGCTGCCAGGGGACAGGATCCTGACTTTGCCCTGTTGTGCCTGGAATACCCAGCTGGGGTTTGCCTTGCATCTGGGACCAGTACCAGCACAGCAGTGCCTGTGGGCACCTTCCTCCCAGCACAAAACCTGTGATAAACCCTTCTTTTCAAGGAAAAGATGCTGGTGGAAAGCAGCTCTGTTTCTATGGGGCCTTCACGTGAAAACCTGCGGCAAAGGAGTTGTAACTCAGTGGGAACTGCACACGCAGTCATGGGCTGGAGTTTGAAAGAACGATTTCCACAGCTGTATAATAAGGAGATGTTTTTGCTGTGGGACAGGTTTCAGTCCATTGATATTTTTAAAACAAACAAGAACAAGGTAATCACAAATTCTGCCTGAGAAGCAGTATAGCTTTCTTTAGAAGACGGATAAAAATAAATGCAAGGTAGAATAGTAAACATCAGCTTTTGTAGGAACTTTAGTGGTAGTCCTCCTGTTCATGTGATTTAGATGTGAAACATAACACCATTTGAGAGAACTGCACTTATGAAAATAGCAGTAAACAAGCACAAAACACAATCAGGAGTGCTTTTCTTGTCACCAACCTGTGATCCAGGAATAAAAATTTCCATTCCAGACTGTGTCTTGACGTGAATTCCTCTAAAGGTTCTTCCACGATGCACATCTCCTGTGTGGTGAAGAAAACTGACTTACTGAGAGGTGCAGCTTCACCTTTCTACTTCATCTAGCTTTTGTTAGCAATAAATACACAGTACATAAGGAGATAAAACAGAGGATTCATACATTTCCTGCTAATTACAAAGAGCAATCTATTGCATCTGTTCCTGTGTCATTGGTCCCTTTCCCCTCATCAGGGTCACATCTGACCCCAATTCCTCCCACCCTGTCCAGCATACCCAATGCCTTTGCCTCTCCCCTCAAGCTCCCTCTGCCTATTGCCTCTGATCTGTCCCCCATTTCTGAGGAGGAAACAAGGCCTGGGTTCTTCCTAACTTCAAGTGTGAAAGAAGGGGGTGAGACAGTGAGTGAAGGTGCCCTGCAATCCCTCCGTGGTCAGACAGGCATCTTCAAGGCTCAACTGCTCCTCTAGCTGCCTAGAGTGAGCCTGTAGACCCCTGGCCCGGGACTTGCCAGCATCAGCGCTCAGGATTTGGAGGTGTCCATGGTTCCCATTTCCCTGTGTTTCTCATGTGCTGGCTGCACAGTGGCAAAAGGCTTCATGCGTACCTTAAATTCCTCTTTTTCCTTCTCCATTTTACACCTAAATCCATGCTGATGCCAAGAATATACTCTACAAGTCAGGAGTTGCTCAGGTGCAATGTGCAAACATTGTTATGCAAAACCAAAATGCTGATTCTGCCATGCTTAGCCAGTCAGATACATATTTCTGCCTTCATTTGAGAGGACAAAGCCAAGACCAGGCATTACGTCACTCATCCAGGTGAACTGGAGAGATCTGTGTTTAGGATTTCCTGGCAGTTAAAACCTTCCCCCGGTGGTTCAGCAGCTGCTGTCTCCCTCGCAGTGGCTCGCTTGTTGTCATGTTTGCTTTGAGATGCTAGTTACCCCACGTGGGGGAATTTGCTTCCCATTTTCCCAGAGAACTCTGACTCCAACCTCTGCTTCTAGCGTGACTACTATGGTTAAGATTAATGAGAGGTGTCCTCACGTACCGCAGAAGGGACCCTGCTTGCCTGTTGGGGCTGTGAATCAGTCAGGAGTGCCCCACGAGGGCCCTGTGCAGTAATGGAGCCAGGCCAAAGGGCAGTGATTTCATCCAGTCTGTGTCTCGGCTGTGCTTTTTAATCTCTTAACCCCTGGGGATGGGACACCTGATGCAGTAGCTCACATTTGTTAATTAGGGAACCACAATGTCAAGCACAAGGTTACGTTGTCTATCCTTTTTTTTTTTTTTTCCCAGAAGCAGCTATTTTACTATCCACGTTTGGGAGGACGATAACTAGGAGCAGTCACCTGAAGACACCAAGGGGCACAAATGAAAGCATGGGTAGCCATCTGTATGCTGTCCCATCACAGGAGCAGAAGATGCACAAGCTATCTGCAAAGTGACATCGCTGTTCCTCGTGCAACCAGAGTTCGGGTTTCCAGTGCAAGGGGGTCAGGAGTGACACCACTTCTGCAGATCCCGACTCACCCTGCTAATCCTCTTCACTGGATTTCTGTGCATGAAATGTGATATCTGTAATCCATTCAATTAGCTAAATTAAGATTTTTGAGCGTCACCCAGTCTGAAAGTGTTTCGAGAACTTCTGGAGTGAGTGGGACCCAGGACATGCTCTTACCTTTAAAAACTGAGGCGTTGCCAAACGAACAGTAGCGACAAAGCAGATCTGCTTTCCTGGCGATGTTCGGTAAGCCCTCGGGACAGCATCATCGAAGCCATTGCAGGTGGAGTTAGGCACTAGGCAGGGAAAAAGCGGGACCTGGAGTCATGCCTCGTATGAGATTTGCTCTCCCTACATGTTTTGCACACTTGAAACGTACTAATACTAATTTTATTCACATAAAGTGCTCTAGAAGCTTTTAAAGCTGATATGCATATATTTAAATCCAAGTCAGTCATGTTAGGCAGAAAGGCATCAGAGCTTAACTCCACGTACAAATCTTAGAGGTTAATCCTGATAAAAATAAGGCCAAACCTTATTACAGAGCATAAACCAGCTTTCTGGAAAGAAACCCCACGCATCCAATTGCTCTTTTTCACCGCTCACAATACAAATATATGCTGCAGCATGCCTAGCGTGTTCCTCCCGTGAGGCAGTGAAAAAAAGATTGGCAAGGGAAGAGGCTGGAGGCAGTTCTTCAAGCCATCAGTGGCAAAACACTGAGGACCAAAGCCAGCAAGGCTTCATCGAGCTAGCAGAGCCTGTCTGTGATTTGTAGCTGCCCAAACGTGTGCTCCTGGTCTACGTTTAGTAACTGTCCCCAGTGTGCTTGATTTCTGCTTGTGCTGAAGAAGAGCAAAGAGCATCCGGTGTATGGCACTAGCTGCCGTCTCTCATGGGTGTGCACATGGCCTGCTGTCTCCTGAAACACTAGCCAGAAGGAAAGACTGGGTGCAGTATGGCTGCAGTTTTTATGTATGGTTTTTATCTGTCTTCTGTAATCGCTTGGCTCTTGTGTCGCTTTGAGGGCCTGCTAGGACGTCCTGCCATAAAGATATGTTGCCAAAAGAATGCGTTGCCTTAAGCTTGTCCATAATCCCACGTTAAAATGACATAATGCAAATTATTCATCCAAATCTGAGCTGTTTAGAGATGGTAAACCCACTTGCACAGGACTGAAAGAAAACTGTGTTAAGCTGCAGTAGGAACTGGACTTGCCCAGCTGACTGTCTCCTTTGGAGGCAGAGAGGGTCCCATCCAGTAGCCAGATGTCACTAGCAGTGGTTAATCTAATGCTAATGGTGATTAATGCTACCATGGAACTATCTTTCCTTAACATTAGGCCCCTATAATCAATTTTATGAAGTTTTTTACAGTTTGTTTCTTCTGCATGGGGCAAAGCAAGGATAAGCATGTCAGTTCCTGTGAAAATGAAGAGTTTTGTATCTGTCTGGGGAGGAGTTCACTAGCAAATTTTATTCTGGGGTGCTTCTGCATTGGGCTTTAGTTCACTGGCATAAATTGTAGAGATCGAAGAAGTTTCGATTTACCTATCCCATGTGCTTTTGGTACCCAGAAACCTATTGAAAACTTTAGCATAACAATACCTAGCTGATATCAAGGATAAGAATGAGACAGAAGAATAAGTGCTCTGAGGAGAATTCACAACTGTGATTAAGTGGCTTAGACCACTGTGTGCACAATACTTTGCGCCAAGAAAGGGCAGAAAGATTTCTCATCTGAGAAGGCAGCACAGGCATGAGCATCCACACAGATTATAACCCTCTCTTGCGGTTGAGTCTTGAGGGCATGGCTGACTGGATATTAAGGTAAAAAATATGGGCAAAATTCGACTCCTTTCACCAGCAAAGCTCACTCGCTCTGGGGACTTCCTAGGAATATGTATTCCAGTTCTGATCCTGGGGTTATGTGCACATAAGAGGGCTTCTATGGGATTATTAATACAAGAGGTGGAAAAAGGAAGAAAGAGTTAGAAGCTGCAGGAAATGGGAGAAATCTGAGTAAAGAGTTATTATTTTTGCTCTGGTATGATTACTTCCTGCAAGTCTGTTAATTTCTGTAGTCAGACCAGTTTAAAAAGTAATGGTATGGCTATAAACCCACATTAAAGACATCTGCTGCAGAGAGCACTGAGGTCGCCTCTCGGACTCCTCTTCTCCAGGCTGGACAGCCCAGGTGTCCTCAGCCTCTCTACACAGGACGTGCCTTGTAGATCTTTTACCTGCTTTGCTGCCCTTCACCTTCAAGTACCTTAGCATCCTTTTATATTGTGGAGCCCAGAACTGCACACAATGCTAGATATAGTGGGAGAATCACTTCTTTTGACCAGCTGGCTGTGCTGTGTTTAATGCACTCTATAATATGAGAAATAGAAATAAGATAAGCACATTCAGCCTCCAAAATACAGGTATGATAAGTTAACCTACTTATTGAACCCATGGGCTTGCAAATGACACTAGTTCCAGAAGAAATGCTGAATGGAGAGTGAATTGCACCAAAGAGAGCAGATGGCTTTTTTTGACGTAAGCTGTTTGATGTAAATGGACATGACTCTGAGACAGTGTATTCCCAGAAGAGAGCCAAATACATCCCTGAATGTGGCGTTTAGAAAATAGGATTATATTTCCAAGAGGTAAATGCAATACTAAAAGGGTAATAAATGTCATATAGTATAGCAGTGTAGCATATTTGGGATTTAATCTCTGAGAATGTCAAACTCAGAGGCAGTGAGAGAATAAGCCTGAGGAGACGAGATAGAGCTGGCCTGACCGAAAGTCATCGAGTCTTCTAACTGATCCTGTGCCATCTCCATATTTGATTGCCTTTGACAAAGTCCAAAGGATTAAAAGCATCCATAATGCAGGCAGGTAACCACCACCTTGAAATGTACATCTCGATCTGAAAATAACAACTGCAATGAGTGAAAGAAACAAAAACGTGATTTGTTTCTGAATTACTTTTGCTGCCTGACTTATTTTGTTGATATCTGTTCTTTCCACAGGTCTATCTTCACAGCCTGTTTTGCTCTTTTCTTGCAGTTGGTCAGCAAATTCCAACTTTTTTGTTGATACCTTTAAAGTGCAGTTAAAAAAAGAGATCAGTACATGAATTAAATATATATATATATTGGCGTAATCTTTTAAACATGCCTTCTGAAAAATCATACTATATGATTCTTGAAGTCCCTTTGAAAGAAAAAATACACACAACATCTTTAAGTTAAAAGATCAGTAGTGAATATTCTGAGAGCACAACAGAAAAACAGTCGAATGCAAAATATAGGATGAAGTCTAAGGCTATGATGATATTTACCTTTGTAAGTCAAATGTAGGTCTTGGAGTGCTTTTGCCAGAAGGTGTCTGATGAAAATGTTGAGCTGGCTATAACCAGATGGGTCAGGCGAAGGAGGGCATGTGTGTTTCACAATTAAATGATCTAGATAACACATCCTGAGTAGGGAACTATAAGCTCGTCTGAGAAAGCTAAAGATACAGTCAAAGGTGAAACAGTTGTCTCATATATATCAGTTAGCTGATCATGCTCCTCAGCAGGAGTTTTAATAGTGTTCGTGGTTACCTATCAGATCTGCTGCTCCTAGAGCATGATTCTTTTGCAGAGGAGGTATTAAATTACCTGCTAAAATGTAACAAGATAGAGGAAACTGATTTGCCTATACAGGGGGTTTAAAAATAAAAGGACCAGGTATATTAAGGACAAGATGTTAAAAATAAGTAATATATAAAGAACCAAGCACACCATATGCAAAAAGATTTTTGTCCTTAGGGATACAAATCATGCCACATGAAATGAATGAAAACGTGTAAAAAAAAAAAAAACAAAACAAACAAACAAACAGATGACAGTATTCAGTTAATAATAGTACAGCCTTCAGTTGCTTGGTCATCTTATTTTAACTTAGGATGTTTAAAACATAGTCTTCCTGTAGCAGCAACCTCTCATTTATGTGATTTGAGAGAAGAAATCCCTCCTTCCTATTTTGCCAGTAAATGTTAATGTTTAAAGAACTAGCTTTAGTGACTGACAAACAAACTGAATGGCCATTTCAAAAAACGCAAGCCAAACAGACCAGAATAAAACCAAGAGTGTTTCATATAAGTAAACTCAGACCCCAGATAAACAGGACATTCAGCGGTTAATATATGTAATGAAGAACTCTAAAGTGCTAATGGCAAGCAAGACTGCACTCAATAGCTGTGGATGAGTAACACTGATAGTGTCCGTACATCACTTGCCGATTTGGATCTACTCTCCCCTCTTTCCTCCTCCTGCCGTTCTACATGGATATGAACCCCATGCAGACCCTTTAGGACAGGAGTGGTGCCTTTTGGCTTGGTGCTGTGGTGGCCCATAGAGAGCCCGGCATAAGCGGTGTAGGTTGCGAGCAGCAGATTCTGCTATATTGTTAATAGTAAATAATAATACATGGCTGTCAGTTCTGATCAAAACACTCATTTCAGACTGAGATATTCTTGTTATCAGATGTTTCTGCATATGCTTGTGGAGACTCGAGATCAATGGATCTTCTGCATAAATCTGTTTATTTCCTTTAAAAGAGAATTCAGACTCAGTTAATTGTTCTGGGAGTGAATATTTTTTTTCTCCTCAGTGTAATAATTTCCTTGATGGTTATTCTTATCTTAAGAGACACATCAGCTAACAGTAGACTTATCTGCTATGATCTGCAGCCAGTAACTAGATACTTCCCAAGTTTCCATATAACTGGGAATAAAGACACACAGTTTTAAATTCCACTATAATATTTAATTATATTTATATTACTTGATTGCGAACTCCTTTCACATAACAGCTATCTCCTCCCTTAAGAGTAAAACCTCAGGCATTTTGGATAAAAGGACAAATCTGCCCCTTTAAAGATGCTGCTGTTCCTTTTTTCTTTTGGTGAACACTTTGAAAGGCAGGACTTAGTTCCTCTCAGGAGTGTTTAAACAAGTATGTCACTTCAGGAATATGATACCAAAGCCTATATTTGGTTATATAATGTGAGAGATCTTTTTCTGTTTACAAGTGTGCAAACAATTTTTACAGGAAGGATAAATCCAGCCCACCTTATCTTTTCTTATCAGAGTGAGCTATTAAGCAGCTTTGTAAAATAATTTATTCTCACTTAATATGGCATTTCACACTGGGAGATAAACACTTCCTTCAAGTTTTTGGAGGATTACATTTATTGTGTTCCTCTCCCCTCAGCCCTCAGCTGAAACTGGCTGGGAACCACTATGTTATTCATTGGTAATGCTGATGTGAGTCTGCCCCACATCCCATACTACTGGTCAACAGGTGCAGTGGTGGCACTTGGTTCCCTCAGGTATTTGAACGTATTCGGCTCCCTTGTTAAATTTGGGACTACAGAAAAGGCTTCAATTAATTGAATGGAGATGGTACTGGAATGGACATGGTCCTGAGCAACCAGCTGAAGGTGGCCCTGTTTGAGCAAGGGGTTGGAAAGATGACCTCCAGAAGGTCCCTTCCAACATCAACGATTCTGTAATTCTGTTATTAAGGCACTTATATCCTGAAATATATAAAAATATCGAAAGGTGTTCCTATTTGAAACAAACAATAGTAATAATAATAATAATAATAATAATAATAATAATAATAATAAAAGGTCTCTTGCTTTGTGAGCAAGTAGGCATTTCTCATCAAAACAGGGAGGGAACTCTACCCTCCTCTTCTGAGTGGCCTGGAGACCATCTCTCCTCCTCTCCAGGGAGTACCGAGTCTTCTTGTCAGGTTACAGTCCCGCTTTTCTCATTGAAGCTTAATTAATGATGATTATATAATCCTCCCAAATGGAAAATCAAATCTCTTGTATTTGATTTAGCACAGCCAGTGACTCATGCAGTTGCTCCGCACAGCTTGCACTGCTGCTTCGCTGGTTGGCCCCTCTTGCCTGGGCACAGCTAACTCGAGGGGGGTTCACTCATGTGCAGGCAGCTCGTGCCCCGTCCCTGGTGGAGATACAGCTGCAGAAATGTCTTTGCAGCAGGGGTCACAGAGCACTGCACCATCCTCAGGACCAGCCCAGGCTGGTTAGCTGCTGCTAACCCTGGCTCGGGGCCGGTGCAGCTCCTCTCGCCTCCAGCTATAGCTGAGCCCAGGAGCTCTAGGGACAGTGATCTTCTGAAAGACTGAACACATGCCGTGAGCAATGTGAACTTTTCTGGCAGTTTCTGGGGGTTGCAAATGCATCTCCCTGCCCTGGACCATCTCCCTTCTGAGATGGGGAAAAGCTGCCAATGACTGCTCCTCCGGGGGGGCAGCACAGGCTCGGTGTAGGCCATGTGAGATCCCTGACAGCAATCCTGGTGACAAGTCACCTTTGTAGATATCAGGTATTTGTCCTGCTTTAGTTAAATAAATAAATAAATAAATAAATTCTCATTGGCTTCTCAGTGTTATATTAAAGCTGAAGGGGAAATTAGCCCCACAGCTCCTGCTGAAGTTAGGGAGAGCAGCTAAGCCCCTAAGACTTCCTAAGTCTCAGTCCTTCAAATTAATCCATTCAAACCCATCCCTATATGATGCTCTCAGCCATAAGTCACAATGCGATTAACAGAGGAGGTACGAGGGAGGAGGGAGAGGACAAGGACACCGGGACCCCAGCACACATCACTCTCTTCCCCTAAGCACTGCTTCTATATCAGCAGCGAACAAGAATAAAATGAGCCCGAGAAGAAGAGAACTCAGGGGAGGTTGTGTAAAAGGTTATGTGGAAGGAGAATGAAGCTAGTGACATTTCTGTTAAAAGAGGCCGAAAATGGACCTACCGGTACTCCAAAATGTTTGATGAAGGTTGAGAAGGAAAGGTTCGGGCTGCCATTAGGACTGTCACTGCCACGACACTTGGTTAATGGGAATGGGATAGGTCAGTGTTCTGGGGAGGCACAGCCTAATGTGGGGGACCCTGTGCTGGTGTAGCAAGGGCACACAGGGAGAGTTGGCTTAGGAAACACACAGCAAATTGTGGAAAACAAAGGTAGAATTTGACATCGGGTGGCTAAAAAGGAACGGCTGAGATTTGTATTTGGAGAGGAACATCCTGTATTCGTCTCCCATGCGTAAAAACATGCTCACACTTCCACTGCTGTGAAAAGCTACAGGGAAAAGCATTCCTGAATACATCCATAATGAACATCTCCTGCTAATTAAGCTTAATTTGCAATTTCTGTCTTTCTCCCTCCACAGTGTGATCTGCTAACTCTTTTCTTACCTCGGGCTTAGCCTCTTTCCTCCACAAACACCTCCGAAAAGCAGAAGCAGGGGACAACACATAGGAAGAGCACTGCCCTGAGTGATGCATCTCTTCCCTGCCTCCCTTCCCACTGCTGCCTTTCTCACCCACCTGGCTCAGAAGTGCTGGCTTCACATCCAGCAGGGGGCTGGCTGGGGAACAGGTATTTATGTCATGTAAATGTAATGTAAAAAGAGAGCAATGGATGCACAAAATTATGACCAAAGGGTCTGGCTGCAGCAAGCCGGGAAGAAATTGAAAGAGATCACATAAAATGGAAGATTTAGAGGAAAGTGGCACACGGAAGAAAAAGCAAAATCTTGAAGCAGAAAGCACGTCTTATTTGAAAGCTATAAGCTGGGGTCCTTGGAAAATGATTTGGTGTCTTCTGAAATCAATATGTTTCCACTTAGTTTGTATGCATTAAACTAGGGGAGATATCGGGAGCAACAGAGTGAAAATGTAAGTTTTATCATTCTTCTGAGAAATAGCCACTGATCCAAATGCTGGGATGTGAAATCCTAACAGGGAAGAGGGCAATTTTAAGGTCACGCAAAAATAAAAGGCTGAAAATCCTTGAAGAAAATGGATCAGAAATTCCCCTGGTAGAAATGTATCCTTATGAGTCAGCACCTGAAATCCAGTTTCTGCTCTAGAAAACAGAACAGCTTGGTGTGTGCGTCTGCCACACGGTCGCATTTCACTTCATTCAAACTAGAAAGCATACAGGCGGTTGCATTTTTATACAAATAAAGCCTCAAACCGTATGGCACCAAGCGAGAAATACATGCCTCCATACTGCACGTAGGTTTCTATTCTAGTCGCGTGGATCAAGACCAGAAAGTTAAATGGGGACAGGGACATTTCTTCACAGTGTGGTGTGCGGTTTCTGGAAAGCACGGTGGGGAATTTTTGCTGAGGATGACCTATTTGGAGCAATACCAGCAACTTTTGAAATGCCACTCCGGAGTTCAATCAGGCAAGTAACTTAAGCAAACTTGGGCAGGCAGGAGAAGGGAAAGCAATAAAAGAATATTTCATTTCTGACACTAATAGCCATGGAGCAATCTGTTTGTTAGGGAACACACGAGGTAAAAATCTGCTTCTCGCCCCTTGAAAGATGCTTTCCTAAGAATGACTGTGCTGCATTAAGGGCTGTGTTGAGTGTATTTCTTTCCTTTTGTTGTGGGTATTGGGCACTGTGGTGCTGGAGAGGAATGTGAAATGGCTGTGTGGGTCTGCGTGGGGCCGTGGTGGCCTGGTAGATTATCAGCACTGGCACAGGCTGGAATTCATAAACCAGTAGACAGGGTGCCACTATTCTTGTTTAGCTAATGGGTATCATCTTAGCACCCAGTATTAGTGAGCACAAACTGAGCCTCCTGGTGGTGTTTGCGAACTTACCCAGTATCCGGGGCATCTGCTGGCAAGCGAAAGGCATGGACAATAGGAGCTAACACAATTTCAGCCTTCACCACTACTCGTCCAGCTTTTGCAAATCAGCTGTTAGATCCACGGGAAGTGAAATTTACCCCATAATGTTAGAAGTAGCCCTTCCAGTTACAAGCCTGTCTCGTTCAGTGGAACAACACTTACAGTTTATTTTACATAGCTAAAGTAACATTTATATAACAATTAAAGCTTACCATTGCTGTAAGACCGAAAATTTCCTACAAATTTTATGTATTCATATGTTGGAAATTCCTTTGGGTTCAAACTTCCTCTCAGAAGATGACAATAAAACTCCAGTTCATTGTCAGCTGGATTGTTAAAAGAAGAAGAAGAAATATACTATTTAAGCTAAACACAATGAACAGCGCCTTCCAACCCCAATCATTCCAAGCAACTGGAAGCAGAGTCAGAGCCCTATGCATCAAGGTACATTAAATGGCAGGGTCAGCACCTCTGCAAGAGTGCCCGGCACGGATCTGGGTTGTGCAGGGCTATGCACAGGTCTGCACACAGCTAATTCACATGGGTTTGTTCTCTTATACTGTCTTCATTGTAGGAGTTACGCTGACATAAAATTGGTGTATTGAAGCAGAGAACTGGATCCTTCAGTTACAGCTTTTTTTTTTTTTTTTCCTGTTTAGGCTTTTCATGACTCACAGCTGTTCTACATCTCATGTTGGAAAACTATGCCTAATTACCTCAAAATATCTATTAAATTAACTTTGGCATATTAGCTATCAGCTGCAGGTTTTATATATACAGTAGATTAAGCAGCTGTACATCTTATATTTGTGTGTTCTCTAGTTTCCTACATCTTACCTCCCAGACTGAATAAGGATGAGGCAAATAAAAGGATTTGTAAGAAAAATAAAATTCAGTTTGAAAAAGAATTACAATGATTTTACAGCTACTTTTCAACTCTAGTGCAAAACAAAGGTATGCAACATTAGCATATCTCTGAACAGCATCTTACTTTAATGGGCTGAAATATCAATTAAGATGTGATTTGTCTCAGGCAAACTCTCAGTTACCATTGGATAACCTATTTTCCTTTGCTGTCTCAAAAGATACAATATTTAATAATTAACGTAACTGCAAGTAGACTTAGCCTAGTAAAATAAATGCAATGGGTTTCATTTAAAAATAGTACTAAAGGGTCATTCTAGGTGGTGAGATCTTTTTGAAATGCTACAAGCATAAGTTTTATACTGCATGTCACATAAAAAAACAAAACAAAACAAAACATAAAAAAAAACCCTTTTTGTATCCTGCCCATACTTTTTGATTTACTGGGAAAGATAAAATAAAACTTACTTTTTAGGTAATCCGATGAGGCAGAATCTGTCATAAGCATACAGGAAGATAACATCTTATAAATTTCTGAATGTTCTTGTTCCGGGAGGAAATTTAACAAATTCTGATCCAAGACATCACACTGCAAAGAAAAAGAGACCTTGAGGAAAAAACAGAAATGTCACGACAGAGAGCGCAGCGGCATTCACATCACGTATCGACTCCTTCCTCCCTTGGCTGATACCGGCAGATTGTGTGGAGATGCAGTGGCACACAGCAGAGCAGATACACAGCCTGTGGTGGCTGGCCAACAGGGGTTGGTGAAATTAGGTCCACTGATTAGGGCCACCTGACAAAGCCTAGAACAAGAGAACTGTTGTGTCTACCCCGTGGCCACTTCTCCCTGGCCTGGTTCCCTGCTTAATTCTCAGCATTGCGCTCCTGTAAAGTTTCTCAGACCATCAGGTGCATGGAGTATGTCTGTACAATTCAATGTCAGGACCTGGAAGTGAGCTGGGAAATGAGTTCACAGCTCTCCATCCTGTCTGCCAGTTGGTTGCACGATGCCCTTGGAGATGCAGGATGCCCTTGGATACAGGATGCCCTCAGTTGCAGCCTGGGGCAGCAGCCCTTTCTCTCCCCTTTCTGCATCCTAGGAGGCAGGGCAGCCAGGTGGGAGCAGGGAGAAGGTGATGTCCTGCTCCAGACATCGTTTTGCAGCAGTGGCGTTCCCCTGGTATGGGGAGTTCATGGTGCCATCAGCACAAGTCCTCTGGCTAGCTGTGGGCTGAATGCCCAGGTGCCTCCCACCTCGCAGCCACCTGGTAGGAACCTGAAATGCTTCCAACATCTAGGAGGGAGCTATGCTGCTGGTACTGAGATATGGGAACAGAAAGAGGAGAATGATTTGTGCAAAAGGCCATGACCAGCCCATGATGGAGAAGACGAGTCTGTCACTGGGTTGGCAAGAAAAAAGTCTACCTGTATTCAGCGTAGTGACAAACCTAATGCTAGAAAAGCATGTCGGAAAGGAAGTTTTCAGATAAAGTAACCCTTTAATGGCATTAACTCGCATTCATCTCACTGGAGACTACCTCGGGCTGAGCTGGCATACTGACACAGCTTCATGTGTCATCAGAGCAGCTGCTTTCAGACTGTATGTTCATGCTGAAAATGTGTTAGCTCTGTATGAGACTGGCAAGTTATTAATCATCATCATTTATTTATGTATTTACTTAAGATTACACTTCGGTTTCCCTCTGCTTTCCACTCAAGCCTGCCGTTCTGTGTGGATTTCCTATTTAGACTGGGGAGACGTGGAGAGTATGCTTTGAAAATCAGAGTGTGACAGTTAGTACCCTGACCTTGATGCAATAATATATTACTTTATTCAACTGTAAGGATTTATTACATATGCTCATTACGTGAATATCCCCTTTGTGAAGAATACTTGAAAATAATTTTCATTACTTTTGTATATAACTTAATATGCATCCAGTTGATGCTGTGTGTGATTCAGTTTTACATATATGTATCAACATTATATTCATACAAAATATATTACATTGTCCATGTAATTGTGGACATATGAAGAAAGAGCACCTGAAGGGAAACTGCTGTGCTGAGTGCAGTTCAAGGCTTATGGCACAGTATCAGAAAAGTAATTTTTCCTTCCCAATCCTTTTCTACCTGTAAATGGGAGATAATGGTGCTTATCCACCAGCTTCACACAAGTGTCACGAGGGTTAATTAATCTCCCATCCACTCAACAGTAGCTGCAGGAGGACTGGAAGGACCTGCTCACAGCTGTATGCAGGGCCTCCTCTGCACCCAATGTGAGCTGTCACCGCTCCTCACATTCACCATCACTTTGGCAGTCACCTGAGCTTGTACTTTCAGAGGTGCCCACTGCCAGGACAGGGGGCAATGGACACAAACAGGGCCACATGAGGCTCCCTCTGAGCACCAGGCAGCTCTTCTGTGCTGTGCAGGTGAGGAGCCCTGGCTCAGGCTGCCCAGAGAGGCTGTGGGGTCTCCTCCTTGGAGGCCTTCCAAAGCCGCCTGGAGATGGGCCTGGGCAGCCTGCGCTGGGTGGCCCTGCTGGGGCAGGGCTTGGGCCTGGTGGCCTCCAGAGGGCCCTGACAGCCTCAGCCCCTCTGTGGTTCAGTGATTCTACGCTGCCTTTTGTCTCCATATTGCGACCAAGTTTTGCAGTGTCTCTTCTGTTTAAGATCATATCCATAGGGGCCTGCGACTCTGTGTACAGTAGGAGTTGCAGGAGGCTTTCATTCCACCCACCCATCAGAGCAACCTGCTGCCAGGAGCACCATCTATTCATTGATTTCACTAATTTGCAAGTCCTGGCATTTATACTATTCGCCTCCATCATGTACTACGTCCAGAATTTATTTATTTATTTATTTATTTTCACCTTTCCTGTTGGAAAATGCCAACTTTTTTATTTTATTATTATTATTTGTGGGTAGGAAACTGGGATCTACTTCTTCATGTCTTTCACAACTCTACCCCTGCAGAGGTTAGGCACACCTGTAGAGCAATGCACAAAACAATTTCTGGGGCTCATACAGCTCAGGAATACAACAATATTCTTGAATCAATATGCCAATCAATAATATATTGACATATCAAATATAAAGAAGGGAGTAAATATTCCACAGTCTCACTGGAGCTGTAGGAAATGTCAGGCAAGCTAATCAGAGTTAATTCTGCACCAAGCCCAAAGAGCAGCCATCTGATGTTGTGGCAAAAAGGTGACAGGACAGGTGGACAACATTTGATCGCCATGGACAGAAATGCATCAGTTGGAGGGGGACAGTTTGCAGCTTTATCTAATTCCTCTGCTCTGGGCAGCTCTTGCCCCATCAACAGACAGGCACAAAGCGTTGCCAAGTGAGACAGGCAAAGCAGATAAATGATAAATTACAGTGACTGTGGGTAAAGTGGTTACATGAACTACATTAATGCATATTTATGCTGCTAAGCTTTGGATCCTCACTGCACCTTCAAATCTATGGATCCTGCTAACAGAAACTTCTGAGAATTTATTCCTGATAGCTATGGCAGAAAAGAAACACCACCTTTGTGTAAATGGGTGCTGGTCATCAAAAACAATACACAATAAATCTGCCCCAACCTCTGCAATCGTTTGATGCACAGCTTAAATGTCTGTGTACTTTGAACAAAACAGCCATACTCCAAAACGGGGTTCTTTCCTCAGATTTTCACTGCTGTTTTGGAGGGGGACGAGGAGGAAATATGATGAATAATCCTTGCTGCAGGAAAAAAACAAACAAACAAACAAAAAACACTACATAGGGTAACTGTAACAGGGTCACAACCGGAATGGGAAGGCTGCAAATGAGACGGGAAGGCTGCAAATGAGACAAGATTCTTTCCCAGCAACCAAAAAAATCAAGATAGTTCTTCTCTTTTGTGCTGGGATTTGACCTCGTGTATTGCTATATTAACCCATATATCTTGCAATGATGCCCATTGCTGCCCTATCTAACAGCAGCACAGCGTACAAAAGTCTTGTACACTATAAGGTGCTGGGTTTTTCCACTTTTGACAATTAACTAAAGCACCCACCATAGCAGAGCAGCTGCCTGAACTTCACCTGGGAGCCAATGGGGAGAAAGAGCCCTCGGGAGGAGCTCAGTCCTGCCAGGACTCCTGCCTTGGCACTATCACCTTCTTGGCCAACATCAAGGATCCCTCAGCTATGGGACTAAAGCTGGGTGAGAGGGACACCACTGTCCTGGTCTGTAAGCAGATGCAGCACCTTCTGCCTGAGTCCATGGACAGGCAATGTCCATGGGAAGGCTATCTCCTCCTGTATGTTGGAAATTGTCACTCTGACACCTGTGTTTAATTGTTTCATTGAGCCAGGCAGGCAAGAGGGGAGAGGGAGGATCCCCCTCCAGAGACCTGCCTGGTTTTGGGAGTGTAACATGTCATCTGACTGCTAAATGCTATGAGTTGTGACCGGATTTACAAGAGTTCACTTTACTTTAGGTAAAGTCAGTCTTACCACATGAGATAAACCTCTCTTTACATCAACCGACCCTAGGAGTAGCCTCCAAATCTTGTAATAACAGACTATTTAGAATTACCACAGAGGCAGCCGGTGTTTGAAAATGCTCCATGGAACTTAGGGAAGCTGTATTAAAGAGAATTGGATATATTTGTTCTCAGCACCAGAGCCTTTCATGATTTTAATGAAAGAAAATACATCAGATTTCTTGATAGGGGCCCTCAGAGAGCCCTGCTCCATGCTCTGCCCAGTTATGCTTTCCTTTCAGTGCTCAAAGCACCAGATTTGCAGAGTATCTTTTTTTTTTCTTTTTTTTTTTTTTTTTTCCCTGCAGTCACAGAGGAGAAAGAATTGGTATTTTGTCTCTGAAACAGTGACTGAATTTAGCTTCCAAGTAGATCCTGGAGGTACACAAAATAAGTGATAAAAATTTTCCAGATAACACTCTGATCAGTTTTAAAACTTAAGAAGACATGTAGAAAGGACAGCACAGGACTAAAATGCCCAGTGAGCACCTTACTGCATGCTCAGTTGGGCCTCTGCCCATGGGCATAGTGCTTTTGCACACCTCGGGCAGGCAGAAGCCATCATTGCTTGCTCAGGTGCTGTCTCTGGGATGCACAACGTGCTCCACAAGTTGGTGGGGCACTGCTTGGCCATTATTTCTCCATCAGCTCTGAGCAGGTCTGTGGGGACTCCTGTCTCTGCCTCCAGGGTGGTCCCTGACTCAGGCTGCCATGAGCTTCTTCAGCATGACTGGATAATCCTGCTCATCCTTGTTACCGTTTTGGGCTGGATACTGGGCAAGATTACCACACGAGGCATGGCTCTGGGAGGGAATACCAGTCTAGTTTTTGATGGTTCAACTCAGGAATTATGGACCTGAATCCATCCACCTTTAGCCATGTGTTGGAAGCAGTTACAGAGGTAACCTTGCAGTTTCAGGGACAGGGTCTGAAATAAGTGACCCTCCTGAAGAGCAGCAATTTTCTGAGCAGATCTACCATGTCCACTAAGATCAATATTTAGAAGGAAGCATAAAACACCCAAACCATGAAAAAAACACAAGCCAAACCAAAGAAATTCCATGGAAATCAGAAAGCACATGAAAACACAGCAGTTTGCATGCAGGACAGGGCTCTCTCTGCCTTTGAAGTGAAGACAAATGTCAGAAAATAGTCAACCACTGGGTTTCTCAACTGTTGAGGATTAAAGAAAACTGAAATAGATAGATTCAGTTCAATCTGTTGTTGCATAGCAATATTCTTGCATTTACCGGGAGCTGCCACCTTTCATCAAGTTCCTTTCGCCTCAGAAGAAAATAATTTTTGTTCGTATTACAGCAAGGTAGCGTGTGTGAAATACATTTGGCTGGGTGGAAAACATAGCACGTATTTGGTGAAAAAGTAAACGAGAGAAAAATAATTGTAATTTTCCTAAGAACATGGGGGTGGTGGTGGTGCAATAATGATTTGGCAGCTATTTTTTTCTCCTGGGCATGCATTTATTTGAGACCAAGCTACTAAAAAATGAGCGTTTGCATTAATCCTTAATTACTGTGCCATTTCTCCTAGAGCAGCCTTAGCAACAGGAGCAGGGTCCAGAGCAGTCCCTCTGCGCTGCTCCTGCAGCCCAGCCCAGCAGACACAGTCTCCGAGAACAAGACCCACAGATAAAGCAGCTGTGTGCGCCTGACCCCAGCATGAAGCATCACCTGGGCGCAGGGTGCGCTCACCTGGGGAAACCCAGTGTAGCTGGGGGAGCAGCCCTGATGAGCAGCAGCCACCAGCTAACTCCCACCCCTCTGAATTCAGCGGGGTTTTGTCCTCTGCCTCCCTGGAGCAGAATAAAGCCCTTACCAAGCTCCTCACCAGGCTGCCAGAGGCACTGGTGCTGTTCTCACTAGCTCAGAAATCAGAGATGGAAAAAGATCAGCCAGGTCACCCCATCCCTCCCCTGGCCAGAGTATTCCCGCAGAGCTTTTTCTATTCAGACCCAAGTGCCTCATAGCAACAAAAACCTGAAGTGCATGAATCATACTGAAAGGGAGCAGAGCTGATCAACAGCAGCGACCGGCATAACGCAGGGACAAAAAACCCTCTCCGGATTTGCAGGAAAACATCCTTCCCGCCCCAGCCCCCACTATTTTTTTTTTTTTTTTTATGTCCGTTTCTAAAAACTGCAGGGCCCAATCCCATGGTTTTTAGTAGAAAAGCTTATGCCGTAGTTACTCACCGGCAAATGCCCTAGAAGAGGTGTAATGCTGTCAGACACGTAGATGATGCTCCCACCTGTGGTTACTGCGATGATGAAGCCATCTAATGCCTAAGGAAAACATACAAGCGGAGAGTGCTTTAGGAGGAAAGAGGGGTGTAAACAGCGTGTCTCGCTGCATGTTGATCAAAACTGTTTTACTTCAGCGCCGTGTGGTTATTGAGTCGTAGGAATGTTATCTCAAGTTGCAGAACAGTAATTCTCTGATTTTACAGTCTGATTTAACTTTTACAACGTTCTTTGTAGTCTAGTAAAACCTACTATTGAAGCAACAAAGGGCTCACAGGAACATTTCATGTCTCAGTTTTTAAATTAATCACACATTTTAATAATGCAAAATGACTAAGACTGGATCCCTTGGAAGTTATTAAAATGAACATTTGAGCTCTGTGTAAATATCAAAGGACGATGAAAGGATGCAGCCCTATCTCAAAATGGTAGTTCTCTGCAAAACCCATAAATCTCAGTTTGTATTAATGTAACGTTGTATATGGCTGGGCTTTCATGTAAGTAAAAGCAATGCAAATGATCAAATAATCCTTAGCCTGCCTTTTAATTGAGTGATTTATTTTAAAGGTCATGGTATTGGATTACTCATTCAAAGAGAAATTCCCCGTTCTGCAGAGCTTCTTCCTTGCTTAGGTCCCACCTTGCAGTAAGCGCTCTCACACCCAGGACTGCAGTGAGTGACAGCGCTCTGCACGGCAATGCTTTCACTTCAAAATTAGTTTTTTCTTTATTCTGAGCCACCAGGATTTGAGCTAAATCTTGTTCAAATTTAAATCTAGGTAGACTTCCAGATCTCGAGCTACATCTCAGAGCAGAATCGCACTCCCCCCCAAAAATAAAAATAAAAAATCAAAGGCAATATTAGGTGATATCAAAACTTTCCCATTGCAGTTAAGGAGTCACAGGTGAAGATCCCAGTGCCTTCAGGTGGAGCAGGTCTGTGTCCTTTCTGTTGGTTTGCTGGTGGCCCCAGAGTTGGTGTTGACTATCACAGCTGAGCAGTAGTTCAGCTATAAGCTATAAGCTTATAGCTTATATGAGTTTATATGAGCTATAAGCTAAGCGCCATAAGCACGATTGAAGCAGAAGAGGGTTCGGGTATGCTCCAGAGGAAATACCTGTTCCTAAGACAGGTGTATTGCCCGGCTGGGTTGGCATGGAGTTACAAAACCTGCCCGTGAATCCAGGAATCCCTCCAAGCAGGGCTAACAGTTGATCCTGCGAGCCGCAGAGCATCCTGCTCCCCCGCTGACTTCAATAAGGGCAGGAATTCGGAGAACACTAGAAACGCTAATTGTTTCGTAAAAAAAGGAAAGCACAAAGCCTTGAATAGAGACACAAACATATGTTCCTTTTTCCAGAGAATGCTGAGCACCCGCAACTATTTAAGTCAATGGGAATCTGCTGGTGCTACAATCCTTTGAAAAGCAGGTCAATAACTTATACCCCAGCAGAAGAGTGTGTGTTTAGCATCTCTGAAAACCCTCCAGCTGCTATAGTTAGTTTTATTTTGTTAATCTAAGTGCACAGGATATGTTTTTTTTTTTTCTTTAGTATAGTATATTCAAGCTGTTTTCTAAAAAGCATGGTAGCTGTTAACCCATAGAAGAGAGCAGTGGTTTCACAAGGCAGCTGGATTGTGCATGTTACTATGGTGAAGGTTTTTCTTTCTTTCTTTCTTTTTCCTTTTTTTTTTTTTTAAATCAAGTCTTTATTTCATATCCAATGCAAATTATACAAAGTGACTCACATCAGAATTCTGTGGTAAAATCAAGTTAATGTATGCGTACATAATTTTATTTTTATTTACTTGCAACTAGTCCTTCCAACACTAAGACGTCAGATCTCTCATCAGAGATTTCACTACTGCAACAGTTGTAGATGGACAAACAGATCCTAGTACCCACTCCTATACAATCTGATGACAGCCTTTTCATGGAGGAAGAAAACGCTGTTTTCAGGAAAGCTGCTGTATTATTACTGTGGTTAAATATGCTTTGATTCTTTTGAATCAACGCTTGAAAAATTCCTTCCCATTTTTAATAACAGGACAGGAAAAACTTCAAGCAGTCTTGTCCAAATGCTAATAAAATAAGATTAGAGGAAAGGCAAAAAGAAGAAGCAAATAATGAACAGCTGGCTCAACAGGACATCCCAATACTCAATGTTATCATGAAGGGCATAGAAAATCACAGTCATAAGAAGGTGGCTTATAAACTAGGAAACTAAAAGCAAGTGTTTTACTCTAAAACTGTGTGGAATCAAAAGTCAAGAGATTTGCCATTGTCTTGCTTTCTGAGGGAGATGTTTTAATGCCAACTGAAGGAGTGATGTATATCAGGTTCGTGTGCACTGAAATGGGAGTCAGCGGTTGTGGGTGCAGCGTGAGCAAAGCATCCCTCAGCCCTGAACCTGGGTGTCCCATCACCGCCAAATGCAATGGCTGAGGGAGGGGGCTCGGCAACCTCTGCCTGTTTTGGATGGGAGATGATCATTGTTGAAGAAGGTTCTGGCTGTTACCAGGAGCGAAAAATACATTTTAGCAGCTCATTTGCATTTCATCTCGAACGTGCATAAACGCCATTGAGTCACCTCCCTTCAAATCACAGCTAGTGTTAAAAGCACCTATGGTGTAATTTAAAGATAATTTAAAACCTATCATTGCAAAATAACCCTGCTCCCTATTAGAATAAAAAGTGTTTGATAAGGGCCTGGAAATTCGTTACAGAGGTAGTATTAACCGCATCGAGCCAGCAGGAGCTGTCAGTTTTTATCTGGTTGGACAGCACCTAGCACTAAAAGGACGTGACACTGCTGCTTTTTAGGTGCTACTCTTGCATAAATATTAGGCAATAATAATGCATTACGAGTACAGGAGAAAAACTGCCGCCTGCCCTTTCCCTCACCTCTAGTTGTAAAAAACAAAATGTAAAGTGTGCTTTGAATCCCCCTTCTGGATTGCATTTCTTGGAGCCCCATCTGCACCTCTGCAGGCCGCGGCAGCACGGTGCAATGGCGCTGCTGGTACAAGGGTCAAAAGCAACATCATGTGCCAACTCTAACCCCTGGCTGACGTGACGGCTTTTCTTGATGGTCAAGTACCTGGATAACTGAAACTTGCCCTCTTGGAACTGCCAACCACACTTTGTTCCACAACGGCTAGACAAAATGAGCAAAGCTACACGCATGCTCACCTCCAACATCAGCTGGGTGAATTCTTCGTTGCTGAGGAATGAAGGCTTCCAGTCCTGCTGAATTTCAGAAATCTCCGTCTGTGCCGAGACTTCTAGACAAATAAAACATTTCATTTTTTTTTAAATTCAAAGAAAATTATATCTTGCAAGACTATATGTAAATTGCTGAAAGGATAGAAATCACCTCTATATTCAAAAATTGCAGTTTTCAAGTACAGGTTTTGCATACAGAGTGAGAGAATAATGACTGTCTAAGCTGGGCCCAAATCTGAAGCATTTTCTCTGTTTTTACCCAACTCGGCTTGAACTGACTTCTGTGGGAGGTTGTATTCACCTAGCCATTGGCCTCTATCAGCATTATTTAGGGATTGATCAAAAGATAAAAACAGTTTGCAGAAAATTAAAATTAAGACAAGGATTGGCATATGCCAAATTGGTATTTACAATTTGATTTTTCCAGATTAGGATGCCAGAGAGCTAGAGTTCAGCCTGCAGCTACTGTACCAAATGAGAAGCAGCAGGAAACCTCATTCAGAGAAGCCCCAAAGCTTCATAACCCCAAACAGCAAATTAATTTCTCCATTCTCCAAAATACATGTGATATCTGGGTGTTGGTGCCAGCCTTGCATGGTGCTGCTGCCCCACTCTCTACTGTGGAGAAGGGATGGAGCACCAGTGTGTCATCTCAAATCCTGTCTGGAGGGGGTCTCCTGTACTCATGCCCTTATGGGCATCCTCCATGTCCTCCGTGAGCTCATGGAGGATGCCCACGAGGATGACCCAGCTGTCGGCCAAGCCTGGCCAGCAGCAGCCAGTGGACGCCTAGTGCCTGAGAGCTTTCCATGGAGGAGTGTGGGCACGCCGGCGTGACACATCATGTGTTTGCAGTGAAACCTGGCACCGTACCAGGGAGAGCTGGGTGCACTGTGGTAAGCCGTTTCCTCCAAAAAAACAGTGACTTGTGTTAGCTTTACCCAAGCAAGGCATTACCAGACTTGTCAGACGACGTTATGGGGGCAGATATTATAATTTAGGGAGGCTGGCACGGGTTTCGTTCACTGCTCACTCTGCTTCTCCAAAAGTGCTTCCTCATTCAGCGCTAGTAGTGAGGGGATGCTGAGAGCAGCCTGTCTTCTCCTTTCAGTGCCGCCTGCTAATTAATCCTATTGATTAACACTTACAGAGCATGTAATACCCAATGCTCCCTATTCTGAGCACACAGGCAAACTGGCCGGAGAAACGAAAGTGGCTCAATGATATTAAAGATGGTAAATTTATAACAGTGCCTGTGCATGTCATCCCCTAGAAATAAACGAAAGCCTTCGTCTGAGCTTTCTGAGTGGAGATGCAGCTTGTTCAGCTCGCTTTCTGTGCTGCTGGGGGCTGTCACGGGTAGCACAGCGGCTCGGCACTGTTGGGATGGTTTTACAGGGAGATTTCAAAACCAGACAAAGGAAAAAGAGTGATCAGCTCCTGTAGGACTTTTATTATGTAGTCTCAAAATAGAGGATGCTTTCGGCAGGGCCATAGCTTGGAAAAGCTGATATACACAAAACATCAGCTGCTGGAAGAATTGCTGGAGATTTGGGAGATTCTGTGGATTATGAAGAAAGAGACTGTTTACGAAACAAAAAAATCTAAAAATCGACCTGTTCCTCTGTTATAACTAAAATCTTGGTTTAGCCTACTAAGTGAAAGGGAAATATGACTGAATAAACCAGATCCAAACTATTCTGAAGATAATCAACTTTAAACTGTGATGCTTTGTATTACATTGTGTGACTACTAATCTAGTTTAAAAATAGACAATATTTACTGTTTCTAGCAAGTGCACAAAACCAGTCATAGTTTGACCCAATTGCTGTGGAAGGATTTGTGACTGTTAGATTTCTTTTACCTAGTTGTTCTTCTAGAAATGAAGTGCCTTTTGGCATAAATTATTTAGGCTATCAGCTGCACTTTTCTACAATGTTTCAAGCCTTGTGTGATTGTTCTTTGCCTGGCTCTTCTAATTGAACATATTCACATTTTCCTTTACTCTGCCCTGGGCAGCTAAAAAAAAAAAAAGATATGTTATTACTGTCTCTTTTTAATAGGTATATACAATTATCGGACTTTGAGATGTCCCAGTCATGCCCTCCCATATAAAATCACCTAGTCTATGGCAAAAATAAAATCATTTAAAGAGAAACTTTGCTCTAACAACAGAATCACTATAATTATTTCCTCAGTAAGTTTGACATTTGCGACTCCATTATGTTGGGAGTCATGATACAAGAGTTTTTATGTTCTCTTCCATTTCCCCCGGAGCATCTCCAGGGTGGGAGATGCCCGATGAGCAAAGGCAAGCCAGCTGATGCTGATGAGAACCTTCTCTGCTTTGAGGGACCAGGGACATTCCCCGCAGTCACCTGCTGAAACCTTATCTTCTTCCTCAAGGGAGCAGAGCAAGAGGGCCCCATTTTAAACCAGTGCCCTGATTTATAAGGAAGAAGCACTTCAGCTGTTTTTTTTTTGTTTGTTTGTTTTTGTTTTTTTTTCTGCTGGAAGATGTTAATGCATCAGGGAGCCTGCTGCATGTGCTTCTCAGACCTACTGGAAACTAGACCAAAGGGATTAGAGCAGGAGGGGCAGAAATGTCCTCTGCGGTGAGGGTGCTTTCTAAGACACTTCACTGTCACTGCTCTGTGCATTTTAAAATAAGCTCCTGGTTTTCCAAGGCCAAACTTGACCATTGCAACTGCACAGTGCGCAAATGATGTGAGATAGCTTTCTGCTTGGGCAAGCCAGGTAAAGCATGTCAGCTACCTATGCATGCAATTTGCTGACACTGACTTCAAAAAACTGGGGCTTTTCTGGTCTGAATCTTCTGCTGTCTGTGGAAGTTGAGTCCCACACAGTCCACTGAGGAGCAGGGGGCTGATCAGATTGCTTCCTGGCACTTTTATCTGGAGAAGCTGAGGTGAATGCTTTGTTCTGCTCAATATGGCTATTTTCAAGGAAGGCAATCTCCCCTCTGACCCCAGACCCCTCTTCCCAAAGCATCTCTCTTCTTCACATATGCTGCAGGGCATTGCTGCCTCAGTTCCTGACATTTGTCCCCTCCCCTAGCAGGCTGAGAGCCATTCTCAACTAACGAGCAGCCGAAGAGATAGATTTGGGCAGCACTGTGCCTGCAAATTATCTTTTTAGAAGCTATGAGATAGAAAAATATATACCTTACATTGGCACTTTTAGGCCCCTCGAGCCATTTTGATAATCACTGAAGAAAACAATATTGTAATGCCGTTTGGCAAGTGCGTGACGAGCTGCAGTAACTCTTACCATTGTGTTTCTGCAGAAAGCCAATGACTTTTTCCAGCACAGTAGTTTTGTCCATTTTGCGGGTGTTGCCTGGAAGCATGGAGCTGAGCTCTTTGATGAGAACATTGAACTGATCACGCCTCTTCTTCTCAGACTTGTTACGCGAAGCCCTGTAGACAGGGAAAAAAAAAAAAAAAAAAAAAAAAGATGAGCAGAGAGAAGAAAAATCCTCATGCACCTCCTCTTTGCAATGTACACACATGGAAATTAGCTTGCTGCGTGCCTCACCATGTGAAGATCTACACTGGCCTCTAGCAAAGCTGCAGAGACAAGTAGGAGGCAACGGTTCCCACCTCCTGCTCTTGTCTCCAGGCCCCTTTTAGAGCCTAGCAGAGAGATGCTCGCCCCTCTGTGCTGCCTCTGGATGCTGTTTGGACAAGCCTATCAGGTCAGCATTAGGCCTGCAGGTGAAGGAGCTCTGTCTGTCTCCTGGGCACACACAGCATCTTGAAAGTCCACACAAAGCAAGAGGAAAGAGGGCTGCTCCAACACTATCAGCTGGGTAAACCATTCATAAAGGAGAAGAGTGGAGATTGATTAAAATGTGGGGCATACCCATCTGTGCAGTTTTAAGAAAGAGAGAGAGAGACACCAGTCCTGCAGCTCAGCCACTGCACTGGAAAGGGGTCCACCTAGAGCAACCTGCCTGCTTTGCACAGGTCCTCTGTCTACGTCTAAGTTGGGTTATGGAGAGCCATGGGGCTGTTGCCTCCGAGTCATTCAGATCAAGGACCTCAGCAGAGGCTGCTGCAGCTGCCAGCTGGTTCATGTGCCACCTAGCTCAGTCTCCTTTCCAAGGTCGTGAGGGCAAGGATGTGTATCCAGACCTGGGGGCTCAGAAGTGCTAGCAGGGGTCCCCTTCTTGCCCATGTCTGCGTGGCACTGGGCAAATTGCTTACGGTCATGATGGCCCGACTCCTTAGGTGTAAAATGGGGACTCTGCAACTTTCTCTGCCAGTCCTGACTGTTTTGATTGCTGACTCCTCAGAGAAAGCCTACGTCTGCTGCTGTATTTCAAGAGCTCATAGAAAGAAAGGACCCGACTTCATCTGGGGTGTTTTGGCACCTTCATAATATTATCATTAATCTGTTGATCATCTTTTCAGCTTTTTCAGTGCTCTTTTTTATTATTTTTTCTTTTTATTTTTTCTTTTTAAATATATATATCAAGCTATACACAAGGGAAGGTTTCTGAATGGTCCCTATGAATACAACAATCCCTCTACGTGGAGGGTATCTCCTGGACTTCTGTAGCCATGCAAAAATAGAAATAAATATGACCCAGAAGGTTTGTTTGTTCTTCTGAAAGGTCCTCAAGCAGACAATATTTGCTTTGCTAGTTACATAAAGATCTAAAAATCTGGTTGCATGTAGGCAGGAAAGAAAAGCCAAGAGGTCGGTTCTCCTTCTGAGTGTCTTGGTCCCAGTTAAATCTGCTGTACCTTGTAAGGAGCTCTGCACACATGCTGGTGAAAATCAGAGCAGAATTTAGCCCGGCATTTACGTCCCCCCAAGGACCAGTATGGCAATAAACATTTTCAGCAGAGAAATCACTGCAGAGGCTTCTGGATGTTACTACTGACAGAGGGGTAATTTTTGTTTGTCTTGCTCTCAACCCTGAACACACTTGTAGATGCACTGGATAGAAGCCAATACTTGATTATTTTACAGCATGGAACACAAGAGATTGGGTGGATGCTGCCTGACTGATTCCAGCCTGCTCTTATTACAGCGCAAAAGGCTGTCAGAACAAGATGTGAAAAGCTCCATCCTTATCCTATTTCTGTACAGTTCAAGGGGACTTAAAGAACATCAACATTTTGCTTCCTCATAATTCAATCCTCAGTTCATTTTAAGCTCAAAGGGTCTTGATCCTCCTAAAAATAAAATAAAGCACCAACCATCTATAGGGAAAATGTTGCTTTGCCAAAATATAAAGATGCCTTGACAGAAATGTAAAGTATCTATTTTTAACACTTGACTTTTTATTCACAAAGGAAATAAAAAACCTCCTCTAGTGGAAATAACTCTACCAAGATCTGAATCGATGATCGCAGTTAAATTTAAAAAAGAGAAAAAAACCACAATTAGGTCATCTAAACTATCCCTGTACAGTTGTAAATGCTTTTGTTCAGTCCAGTTGTAAATGTCTTAAATAATGCAGTTTTCAACACTTCCCTTGGAAGATTATTCCCTCGCCTTGTTTACTTCACTGCTAGGGCATATCATTTACAGTAAGCCAAAACAGTCTGTGTCTTAATTCCATACTGTTTGTCCCAGTTCTCCTCCCTCCTCGCTACTCCAAAAAAATATATGGCATATCCAAGGGGAAGAAGGAGACACGGTATGAATAAAATCTGGATTTTTAGCGAATACAGCTAAAGGCAATACAGGACAGCTTGAATTCAGAAAGATCAAAACCACCAATTTAAAATGTGTTCTCAATAGCCATTTTTATTCTTGTATGTTTGCTGCTTATTGTCTTAAAGAGAGGCTGATACTTGTTGACTAGTAGCTGTTGCACTACGCTGATTTACAATGAAATGTGACTTTACACTAAATTTCACATTCCTCTTTGCTGTCCAATGGGTTATATAATTAGAAATGAATAGAATAGAATAGAATAGAATAGAATAGAATAGAATAGAATAGAATAGAATAGAATAGGATGTTCTAAACATCTTGAAGAGGTCTTCAATGCTGCCAAGTTTGGGGCCATCATATCCACATTTTAGTGTTTGGAATGAGGTTAGGGAGTCAGGCAGCACAGAACAGGGCTCAAAATAACCAGTATCCTGAAGGAAGAGCTGTGCAGCTCAGCCAAATATGAAACACTTGGCCCAGAGGTGAGAATGCAGATGCCTGTCCTCGGGAGAGGATGGCCACTCTTCTCAGCATGGGCGGGATGTCTGGGTAATACAGACTGTATGTGCCAATAAACTGAAGCTGATAGCAAATGGGGGGAGCTACTCACACTTCTCACTTGAGATACCCAGCTCCTGGCCTGGGACCACCCTCAGTGAGTTACGTCCAGAAAATTCCAGTCTCACCTACTTTTTACTCAAGAAATGGAAGAAGAGAGCAATTTTCCTTGCATTTTTTTTGCCCCCTCTTGTCTTTCTCCACTTAGAGGAACCCATTCCTCATGCTGAATAGAATAAAACAGACTCTGTTTCCCCTACATCGCAGACGAGATGAGAGCCCCTAGTTTTTAGAGCACAACAGAATAATGTTCAGCCACTGGCTTCTCCCATGTCTGACTTTCTTTAAAGCTTTGGAAGAAAACATTGCAGCTTTTAAAAGAATCTTAATGGTTCTAGTATACTATAGTAACTTTAGACTGTTGTGAAGCCTCTCATGATTTTAAACATAATTTCCAATTCAGATTTATTTCTAAATACCAAAATGTACTTAAATTATGATCTAAAGAAGTGATTTCCCCTTTACATTTTAAAAGTTATATATATTTTTTATTCTACCTTGGAGGAGACCTGCCCCAGGGCACGACAAAAATTCCCTCCTCGAACAAGCGGCACGAAAATCACACCAGATGGTGATGACAATCGCCGATCGTGAGGATATGCCTTATCCTATTTTTGTCCTCTCCGTATTCATTTAGCGCATTTTTTCCTCAACAATGCTAATATCTTGAAAACGGGCAGGACTTAAGTGTGCCAAGCGGTGATGCTTGATTGCAGGAGTTGGCTGCCTCCTGCTCACCACCTCCTTGACCCCAGGTGCCCGCACCAGCATCCTACACTCCTTGGGGCCCCGTGCACTCTCTATCGGCCACTGTTGGGCCAGGAGCATGCACAAATTAGAGGTAGGAGCAAAGGAGAGCAGTTAAGCTTGGTAGCGGCGTGTGCTGACCTATATTGGTGAGAAAAAGCTGCAGGGAGGGAAGAAGCGGAGAAGGAATCAAAGGAGATGAAACTGGATCAACTAGTTGTGCCTGGACTGGAAATACTCTCATTAGGGGGAACAAAGGGAAAAAAGGCATGCAGCCGACGGCTCCCTCTCAAGCAATTGGACTGTGGGCTGCAGTATTGATAATGCTTCCAGAAAAAAAAAAATAAAAATAAAAAATCAACAACCACAAATGCTTCCAAACAGCTTTAGTGACACTGCAGATGCCAGCCAGATTGGATAGTTATTAGCGTTTGTTTGCCACGGTTCTTCTGCCTTGAAGCACACCCTTCCCCTGCCCACAAAGTGCTCACAACAATTTCCTGCCCACGGATCAGCTGGGACTTTATCCTGGAGTGAAGAAGAGATGTGAATAAATGTTTCTGCCACTTTAGGGCTGACACAGCACTTTGAAAGGTCTTTATCTGGTAGGAAAGTAACTTCTGGGTGTTTTCATCACTGTTAGATAAGCATTGCTGAATAAATGACCATCATATTATATAAAAAAAAACACATTTTTAAAGTTACTTGTCTTTTGCAAGATGTTTCTTATAAAAAACAACCAAAACCAACACACATTTTACACACTCTGGGAGCTAGGATGATGTGCCATAGCAGCAGGAGTATGTTGTTGGTTCTTCAATCCTTGTGGTCTGCAGTACTGTGAAAAAAAACGATCAATGCCTTTGCTTTTTTGACAATTTCTGCAGGAAACATTGCTAAGTTATTTTCCTCTTACAGGGTAGCCAGGAATAGGAATCTGTGATATGGCAATTTTTCAAGTTGCGCTTGGCTTTCTTTTCCTCTCTCTTTTTGATTAATTGATTACGGATAAAACAGCTTCTGCAGCAACAAACACTATTAAGCTCTCCATGAGTTAAACAGAGTTATAAAAGAAGAAGTGCTCACCTCTTTGCCCTGTCTTTCTCATCTTCATCCATTAGATTGTCTAAGCAGTTTTTTCTGTTGAAGGAATGCAAGAATCGTTATGAATCGTCATGTTGTTAGCTCTACTTGCAGGTTAATCTCAGTCATGCTATTCCATTTTAATAACAGAGTGATGATATCCAGGTCAGATAAATGTGTCAGCAGTGCTCTGTGCCACAGTCCTTGGTTTTAAGGAACATCCATCGCAGATAACATTATTCCTCAGCATCACGCTAGCTGTAGGGGCTGCAGCCAGGGATGAAGGCTCCCAGGCACAACACTGTGCGCCAGCACAGTACAAAAACAGACATTTCTTGGGGGATTTTCAGTGTCAAGGTTACTTCCTGCCAGCTTGCAGGCCAGATGAACCCCAGGGTGTGAGCAAGTTGAGGAGGCAGTTTCAGCCCTCCCACGTTCCCCAAAAACGGACGGGCTGGACTGGTACAGAGCCTGGGGGGGCTGAGCAGACCCGGTGCCCTGAGGAGGAGGAGGAGGCTGCATGTTTCCTCCAGCCCCTCACCGCATCTCACACCTCTGCCACAGCACAGGAGCTGCAATCCTGCTGCATCCCACACAAATATTTTCCGAATGGGCAGCACAATGCTGCTGTGAGCCCTGGGCATGGTCAAAGCATCATTTCCAAAGTGACGGTGTAGCAGCGTGCCATGATAATGCTCGTTTTCAAAAACCAGATTTTCATTTAATGTTTCCTCAAAATGTAGGACATAAAGAAAATTGAAGGGGGGAGGAGGGAAGTTAATTGCCGTGCATTATTTAAGTCCATGGTATTTTCCACATATGAGTCACACAGGAATTTGCCTGTTTAAGGAATGTTTTATTAAAAAACAGGAGTGAAAAGTTATCGATGCTAAGAACAGTGGATAAATTCCCTCCTTCTGTCAGTGGCTCTTTTACAGTCATGTTCCACCTGCTTATTACTCAACAGTTAGCTAAGAACATGCAACTACCCTGTAATTTTTTATCAAATATAAGAGGAATGAAAAATTAAAGCTACAGGTCAGTGATTGGAGGGTAAAGCTAGTGCTTCACAAGACTCAATGTGCTGACAGAGGAGCATAAATAGAAAATATGAAGGCTGAAGGAATCCTGTTATACAGAACAAAATAAAAAATAACACCATGTAGTTTTTTTTTTTTTTTCCAAATACTTCTTCGACTTGAAAACAGGCAAGTCAGCCATATAGCAATCTATATTTTAGACTAGGAATGTGTATAGACCCAGTTAAATTTGTCATAAAAATCCAATATCATTTTACAAATGCTATAGGTGATTATTCCCCCAGCCGAAGAGTTGGGCTGCTAGCCCAACAAGTGAGTTTTCAAATAATTCAGGAAAAAGTGTAATGACAAATTCAGTGTTTTTTATTGCTATTTGCTCACATACTGAAATGGAAATGTTCAGTTATGTTATCTGAGAGTAATGAAAGCATCAGTAGTATGTTAAAGGGTGGCACTTAGGATTTTGTTATCTTTCTTTGCTAGACCTTAGCTCAAAACGCTCCATAGCATGCATTCCTGTTGAATGCAGGATATGACATGTGAGGTGGGGCAGCGTCAGCAGAGGAAGCCGCTTTCTGTGAATCACCGAAGATCTTCCTCTGAGGCCCTTCTATTTGCAACAGATTCCCAGCAGAAAGCAGGAATACAGGGACCAGAGCTCTGGGTGGCTCTGAGTAGGGTTGGGGGCAGATGGGGCACTCGGGAGCGATGCTGCTCAGCCCTATCTGTTTCCACCAGGCATGGCAGACCTATGGAAAGAGGCTTCCTGCAGCTGCACTCCACAAACTGTCAAGGAATTGCACTGGGGGGAAGCCTCTACCCTTACCAGGGAGCAACAGGTCTAACTGGTCTGTTCTGCCAGGGATTTGGCTAGATCTGTACAGCAATGCATGGCCGGCTTCCAGTAAACAAGGTTTCTCACTGACTGACATGAAATTCTGGACCTGCTGTGCTGTTGCTAGTGTTAGACAATATTTAATTGTCATTTCACTTCTGTTTGCTCACACGGCAAAATCTCCAGAGCATTGTAAGCATCGCTAGCAGTGTTTGCCAGTACATATGTACCATATGAAATTAAAACTGCTCTCAATAAAATAGATCCGGCAGAATGTACAACTGCTGCAAACCAGTGCTGTCACACCTCTCCTGAGCCTGATAAGATGCTGGCTAACACCAGGAGGAGGAACCCATGCCATGGAGCTCAAGAATGCGCTTAGGGCAGCCTGCTTGCTTCGCATTATCTTCCCAGTCCTGGAGCCAGCAGGGTCCCAAGTGGCAAGCTGGGAATCTCCTCTTTCATCCCTGTCAGTGCCTGGCTGAGCAGGCAATGCTGGCTCCCTGCAGTGACGGAGGAGGCAGCGAATTCCAGGGCCCGCTGCCACGCTTCCCCTGCAAAGGCATGACATAAAAAACAAGTAGCACCAGGATTTCATAAAACAGTCCTTTCATGCAAACAGAGGATTAGAAAACCTACAGGTAATGGCACCACATTACCTAACTCCTGCCAACAGAGTGTTTAACAGTGACATTTATGTTTGGGGCTTCATCAGTAGCATCATCATTATCAACAAAGAGTGAAGAAGCTATCAGTCCTGAAGTTGGGAAACACCTGAAAGAAGGAGAAAGCTCACATACTCCTACCATGACAGCGCTCAGACAAACAGACACACAGAAAGACACACACCCACAAGCAGAGCAAACCAAACCAACGACAAGTTTTTCAGCTGTTGCCTGAAGTGCTCCTCAGACAACTTCCTACCATCAAAAGAGCTTAATTTTAAGAAGTAGGAATGTACAGCATGAGAAACAAGGCAGGCAATAAAGGCCATCATCACATCTGGGACATCTGGATGGGCTGATGGCTGGGCCCCTTCTGTACAGAAACATGTATAGAAATACTTTATTTCATATGTCTTCCTTTTTGGGATATTTTTTCTCTGTTTTTCATGATGAGTGCTTCTTCAGCTAGCGGGGAAATGTGGCATTCTGGAAACAAAAGAATGGCTAAAACTCTTAAACCATGCACCCCTGGCTTAGTTATCAGATGGGGAATTACAGCACGAACATCTCCCCCCCATTCATACAATGAAGAGTTGCTTGGGGAAGGATTAATTCAAGCATGGTGCCAGCTTACTCCGGGGACTCCCCAGAAGAAAGGCTGCATGTGTTTGTTTTGATACAGCCTATTCCCAGTGGACACAGAGCTTGCACTGTAAAATTCTTCTGGCCCCAATCACCTCATGCTGCACTGGAAACATGGCTTTTAGTGAGTTAAACTATCATTCTCCTGTGTCAGGGATATTGGTTTCCCTCCTTACTGTCCTACTGCTCATGAGAATACACCATAAAATGACTGACACTCAAATGCAAGTAAGCAGCTATTGATTTCCCAATAAGTTGCCACGTGGTCAGCTAATCTCAGCTCCTGCAAATCAGCCTGACATTTAACAAGAATTTTCAATCACCTTTGTTTAACTCAGCTGAAGGCAATCTCTCTGTTGACGATGACGAAGACAGAGACGTAAATCTCCTTTGCTGGGGGGGCAAAGAGAAAGACTAGCACATGGGAAGGAAATAGAGACAGGCAAGAAGTGACTATCTGAACATTTAAAATGTCTTGTTCTACGTTTCTTTAACATGTATGAAGCACTCAGACAACCCACCATGAGGGTTATGGTGGGTACACACACAGGAAGGATTTGTATCAAATCAGAATAAATTGAGACATTCACAGGCACATCAAACTTATATGCACCCCTCCACATTTATTTTTCATATGTAAACCTCTGAGCTGTTACAAGAACATGCTAGGGCCTATAGCTAAATACAGCACAATCCCACCCATCCCCAAACTGATTTATGAAAATGCAAACAGAGTAACCTGAAGAAAACTTAAGAAAATAATAATAAAAAACCCTCTCTCCCTATGATATACATTGTTATTTGAGAAGGGACTGTGCCTTTTGAGTGGAAGAAAGGCAGTCTGCAGTTACAAGAGGTCATGTTATGCTGCAATTGTTACGGGAATCGCTGTTTTTATGAGCGAAGGAGAAATCCAGTATCATGGTGTCTACCTTTAGAGTTATGATTGCTTTTGTCTGACAGTGTGCAGCTCAGTCTTCGTGCCTTCAGTGGTTTACTACATTTTGTTTATACTAGAGAAGAGGTTGTTTATAAGTTTCCCAAAAAGGTACAGGACAGAAAGAAAAAAAGAAGAAAACTTTTTGAAAAGATAAACTTCATGAAACTCATGCGCTTCTCCATGTTTCATACACATTTTCACCGAATCTTTAGCTGGTGCCTGGCTTAAAGCAAAACAGACGTTAAAAAAATAGTCCAAATGTAGACAATGAAAATGATGTAATTTGACAGAAATTAATGCTCTGCTCTTCTGAGCTGGGGCTGGCAGGAGACTGCTCACAGGTAATGCAACTGAGTGTTACGAGATTATAATGAGAAGTAAAAGCTCATAATGTACTCTGGTTTTATCCATTACATTTTTCCCATTTAGTGGGAAAAGGTATCCTTTTCTGAATGTCAGGAGTGTTGCACCTATTTCTGTGAGCTTCCCCCCACTACCCTGGTGGTGCTTAGATTTTGGGGGTGTGCAGCACATGAATCCCTATGGCCATGGCATGATTCACATCTGTTTGAGCCAGGAGTAACGCTGCCAATGCCAGCAGCAAGGCATGCAAGGAGGGCAGCTGGGGTGAGCGCGAAGCGCCCTTTATCTCTAGCTTGTGAGCAAGGCGTAAAGTTTGTGCAGAGCCTGACGTCTCTGACAGAGATCAGTACATGCATGCTCGTTATCTTCCTTGTTATGATCGTTACCGAATGGTGAAAGCCACTCAGACTTCAGTGAGCAGGCTAAGTGAATCCCCGGGTTCAACCCCGCTCCGCTCTCCCCTCACACGGCTGCAAAGAGAAAGGCAAACAAATTAAACTAACATTAATCAGCAAAGACTGCCATCTGTATAACTCCGAGCATTTCTCTGCGTGCCTGTCCCCTTCCAGCAATGCTAAACAGGATTAGCCTTCCGTGGGCGGATGGGAAAAGTAGGTCAGTTTGGTAACATTGCTGCGTGCGATGAGCGGAGGACGTGATTGTAATGGTCTGCTCGCAGCTCGCTCTCCTGCGGAGTGGGACCTGGGCTCGTCGTGGGGCACACGGTCCTCAGGAGGGAAAGCCTGTTTGTCTAGGGAGAAGGACAGCACCCTTATAGAAGGACAACACATTTATAGAAATGGGGGCTTTGCAAAAAATGGACAGTGCATTGGATTTGATGTGTGTTTTAACAAGGAAACCAAGGCATGGGGCAGTTAAAGGCTAAATTACTACTAGTTCGGCATATGCATATTTCCCTCTTCTTATAAAACTGTGCAGAGTCAGGCAGTGTGTTACCACCATAAGTGTAGGAAAAATGAGTCATTTTTTAGAAAAAGGGGGTGCACAGCCAAACATTTGTCGAAGATTGTGCTCAGGCAAAGTGGCACTGGATGGTAAATCATCGAGCGGAGGTATTGTCTTTCTGTGTTGACTTTATTGGGTGTGTAGGGATGGTGTCAGGAGAGCCAAAGCTCACCTTGACGCTTGCAGGGAACATCAACGGCAACAAGAAGAGCTTGTTCTGCTACACCAGTAGTAAAAGGTTGAACAAGGAAAGACGGTTACAGAACTGGAGTGGTGGGTGGATTAGTGAAAGCAAACAGGTATGTCTGAGGTACCTATGCCTTCTTTGTCCTTGCCTTCACCAGCAAGGTCAGCCAGGCCTATGTGTTTGAGGCAGGGCCATGGAGGAGCAGAAGAACCAGCAATGATGAGGGAACTCGAGGGAGCTTGAGGAAATTTGCCCCATACAAGTTGGGGGGGGCCTGGTGGTCAGCCTCCACTGGTGCTGGCGGAGCTGGTGGTGTCCTCAACTGGGCTGATTTCTCTCATCTTTGAGAGGCTGTGGAGACTAGGGGAGGTCCCTGATGACTGGAGAAAGGCAGATATGCCCATCCTTCAAACAAACAAAAAAACACTAATGGATTTACCAAGTGTAAATCATGCCTGAGCAACTTGATTGCCTGCTATAACTGACAGGATCTGAAGATGGAGACAGAGCGGTCTATGTCATTTATGTTGGCTTCATGCTCAAAGGCAGGGCTGCTATCAGGGGACACAGGATGGTAGGCCCTGAAGCACTTGCCCCGTGAGGAGAGGATGGGGGAGTTGGGCTGGTTCAGTCTGGACAAGAGATGGCTTTGGGGCATCTAACAGGCCCCTAGTTCCTACAAGGAGTCAATGAGGAGCTACAACCAGGCTCTTCATGGTGGTACAGGGTGGGAGAGCAAGAAATAATGAGCATAAATTGAAAGAAGAGAAGAGAAACTTCTCCTCATGAGGACAACCCGGCAGTGGAGCAGGCTGCCCAGAGAGGCTGTGCTGTCCCAGTCCTTGGAGGTTGTCAAGACCTGACGGGACAGCCCTGTGCAATCTGTCCTGACCTCAGAGCTGCCCTGCTTTGAGCAGGAGGTTGGACTGGACTCTACCTGAGGTCCCTTTCAACCTGAACTGTCCTGCGATTCTGGATCTACTGAGCTGGCTACCACCTGGAACATCCTCAGTGTATTAGTCCCCCTGAATAAGTTCCTATAAAACATATGTTCCAGAAATCTATTTTAATATGTTTTTGCTCTTCTGTGCTACAAATAGCTTGTGCACTGTCTCCCCTACACTGACATCTCTCCTGCTTCATAAACCTGGCATCTAGGAGAAAAAAATGTGAGATACACATCTTAACATTGCATGTCTGTATGTCATGTGTCTGTCATGTCATTTTTAGACATCGATTTAAAAGAATACTCACTTTATAATAGAATTACAAAAGAAAAAAAAATGAAGAAAAAGGCCTCTCATGAGAACAGCCCTTGACTGAAAAAAAAATTATTTTTCTCTCTCTCTACTTCTCATGTTCTTAATCTGTTTTAGGTATTTATAAAACTTTAATCCTCACAGTATCAAAAGTCCCAAATGTACAAAGACTTCAGCATGTACTTAATTCTACACTGCTATAAGAAGAACCCTCATGGATGTGTATCTTTGCAAAATCCAGGCCTAAATGTAGAGGTAGATCTGCACAGATTATTTTGCAATAAATAAAACTACAAAAATAAATAAATAAAGCCCTGAGACCTTCCCTTGAAAATGGACTCAGTTATAAAATATTCTCAGTTGTAAAAATCTGTTAAAGTTTATTTGCTTCTGCAAATATTTAAGTAGAATAATATAACATTTGACCTATGATCTTCTGATGGTCAAACGCTCAGCCAAAGCAGGCAAACTGGCAGAATACATGGGTATAACACTAAAGATTTATTTGTCAAAATCTCAAGGATTGTTGTTTTGTTTGGCATGAACTACCTGAGAAAAACTAACACAAGCAGAAAATCAGCCTTTTTCGATGGGTCTGTTGTCAAAGTTGCTGTCTTTTCTTTTTTTATTATTATTATTTTTTTATTTTTTTTTATTTTTTTTTTCCACCAGCAATAGCCTTGACAAGATCTTTTTAATCTTTTCCATCCAATTAAACAGGCTACAGTTGTAGTACAGTGTAAAGCAAAATATCCAGGAGCTGAAATAGGATGGTCTCATCCCTCCTAATTTTTTGTTTGTTTGTTAACTATGTAGGGATGGCTCTCAAAAAAACAAATTACTCTTCTGTTAAAGGCTCTGGGCCTAGGTGTAATTTTACTTACAGAGGATAAATTTACTCCAGAAGAGAATTCTGAACCTGTGACAGCACTGTCAAAATTTACACTGGTTACGATGGTGTCCCCTCTGCACATAAGATGATGAACTATGAGGCCACTTGTTTCTGTGGAGATTTCAGAAAGAAAGGGGAAAATACACCAGAAACTAAACATGAAATCCAATTTCTTTCTAGGCTTAGGTGTCTAACCTCATGTAGCAGCTCCCTCTCCACTGAGCAGGACTTGTGGTGAAGGGTTGTCCTCTCTTGGTGGCCTTGTCTTCTCCCTACCCTGATAGCACCTTGCTTGCTTTCCAAACCATCAAAAACCAGTGGAGCCATCTCCATGAGGCGGAGACTAGGACTCAAGGCAGGCAGTGAGTGTTCTCCTTGGCCTCAACCTCATGGACATCCCAGCCTGGTGACACCCACGGGGACTCAGCTGCTCTGCCATTGATGGGGGCTGGAGGTGGGAGGCATGTGGCAAAACCACCACTGCAGAGAGCATGCAGGAAGCAACAGCTTCCCTGCCCTGTGTCAATGCAAAGCTGTGGCCTAAATCTGCTGCTGTACAGGGGAAAAATATCCCTGCATAATATGAAGAAATAAATACAGATATCAACACCAATAATCCCATCACTTTTGTGTTAACAGCTTGATAACATATCTGCTTATAACTCACACACTGCACTAAATTTTCTGCTCTGTAGTAACCATCATATTCCTGTCAGCAGAACTAAATATTTAATCATCTGGGGAGATGAATCATGAAAAGCTGTTTGGGGGAGATATTTTTAAATGGACGATTTGTTGTAATTTAATTTTGAAAACTTGCTGTCTCTCTCTTCTCTCGGGAGGGACCTTGTAAGCCTGTGACCATACAGGCTATTGCCCTGTACCGCCTGCTGTCTCCCTTGCAGGTGATCCATGTAATCTGACGGGTTTTAAGGTCATCTCTGACAAGACCAAGCTCAGTCTGGCTGGGCACTGCTAAGCCTAGAGATACAGAGAGGCCAGAGACACACGCTCTGCCTGGTCGCATGGACCTTGTAGCTGGATACACTCCAGTTGCAGTCCCATAGTTTCATGCCCAAGTCCGTAAGCCTGCTGAGAGTTCAGACACAGCATCAGACCAAGGTTGCATCCATGTTCTACACCATCACCTGCCTTTGTGACCTTAAGCCTCTCCTACCACGGGCTGAGCCATGCTCCAGCCCCAGTGCCAGCATGTCCCCAACGATGTGCCAAGCACCGCTGTTCTCAGCCTGCTCCTGCTACCAGCGGTTCCCATTTCTACACCGATAAAGTTTCTCCAGCGTGATGCAAAATTCAAATCAGGTTTTACAAAATGAATCTCTGAGGAAAAGGGATAATTATTAAAGGGCTTCATTAGTGCTTTGCAATCTTAATTATGATAATTATATTTTTGTAGCTAATATAACCGAACTCCTGCTTTTAAATCCCATTAATAAGCATTTTTAATCCTTCTCCTACTGGGCCAACAAAACCATAATGTTGAACTCTATATTTACACAGGGCACTACTTAATAAAAATGATGCACTGTTTATTTAGGGCTTCCATTCCCTTTTATCTGCACTTTGAACACGTGCCTTCTCCCAGGACGCAAGGAATAAAGGAGAGCAGTAAAGATGAACTCAGCAGCTTGGGCTCAGTTTCTCTTCCTGGCAATGAGAGAGCAGGTGAGCACCTCCATGGATGGAGCATCCACAGCTTCTCTGGGCAGCCTGTTCCAGTGCCTCACCACCCTCTGAGTGAAAAATCAGAGGAGTTCAGATACCACGGGGAGCCCACCTGGACCTTGCTGGCAACCACATCCATCCCACTGCCCTTCACTTTCCATGGTGCCTCTGCAAGGAGCCAGTTTAGCCCTGCCTGTGCCTGGCCTGGATCAAGTTCTTCAACCAGCATGCTCTGAAATGCCTCACCTCTTCCATGAAAGCAGCTGGCATTGGCCAGCATCAGCAAGCCAGATGCACTGCAGGGGTATGATTTAATACTGAAGCCTGATACACCTATTTCGTCTTCTTTCATTAAGCTGTGGGTCTTAATTGATGGTCAGAGCCAGGGGAAAAGGTGGCAGCTGGAGGGGAAGGGTCAAAAGAAATCTCAGTAAAATAGGAATGCCTAAGTCCACAAACCATTCATCCAGTGCGTGAGCTGGAAGAGGCACCTACCCACCCAGCTGCTGGAAATCTTGCAAGGTGCCAGCAAGTGACACCAGTATAAATGGCCTTTTCTGAGTGCAGTTTATAATCCCTGATAGAGGAGAATTTGCTGTGTCCTACATTATAAACCACCCACTACCACCCAGTTGCAATGGACTAGCGGATTTTTTTTTATGTCCGATTGCAGCCAAATATTTTACAGTTACTGACACAGAGTAAAAGATCAAAGGTGGAACAGCATGCAAATTCAGATATCTCAATAAAGAAATGAAAACAATAAAGCATGTATTAAATATTATCTGCCCATTAATCTCTGGAGTAAATTCAGAAAACTAATTAAAAGCTTCTACACAGATAAATGATAAGCTTCTTTATTCAATGAGCTCAACATATGAACAAACAGAGGTTTGTGTTGATATCATCGTTATTAGCAATTGCATTAAAGCAAATGATTTTTGCTGTGCTACTGGGAATACAGTGATTTAAAAAACAAAATGTTAAGAGATGAAAAATTCAAATCTTCTCTGTACTGAACATATCACATTTCCTGTTCTTTTTTAATTTTGGGGGTGGGTAATGATAACTCTTATGGGTCAGCATGACAAACAAAAACAATCAAAAAAACCCTCAAACCAAACACAAACAAGACAAAGAAGAGAAAAGACTGAAGCCTGTGCAGAACCAGCAAAAATCTCTGCATAATCATTCTACGGTGGAAGGCCAGCTTTATTGGGCAACCTTGCCTTCCTGCATGGGAAATTTTCTAATTCATCAAACCTTACTGCACCTCGCGTCTCTTTTCCTGCTACCGGCTTCACCACTGGCAGGGGATTTTGTCTGAATTTTGTCGGGAGGTTTTGTCTCCTCAACCGTAATTGATAGATGTTCTATTTTTGTGGTGGAACAGCTCTGCCTTGCGTGACGTGGCATTGCAGTGCTGCATAGGGAGCTTGCAAGGCAGTCAGCGTTGCTCTCCCGGGGTGCTCAGGGCATAGCCCCCCTTCCAGGCAGCTCTTCTGGGGGGTGCGACTTGGGAAAGGGGGGTCCTGAGCGACACTCAGGACTCGAATACACAATTCGAGTTGTGTACAGGTCAAGTTGTGTATTCAATATATACACAGAGCCTGAAATAATTAATTTAAATACATAGCTAGTCCTGAATCAGGTTATTTAGGATCAGTCAAAATGGCTTCAGAAGCTGTGACATCCTCCTGTGGATCCTATACATGGAAATACCTTGGAAGAATTGATTTTGCATTCCAGTGTCCCTGTGCTGCTTAGCATAAAAACAGCTTTAAATTGATGAAATGGGAATGAGAGCAAACTATAACTGCTTTTGTTTATATTTTTTCATACTCAAGCATCTCCCTACTTCATATTGTATATTAAACTCTCGCTATCGACTAAAATGAAATCGAGGTTTCAAAATGTCTCAGCCTAATGTCCTCTTGAACACAGGCTAAATGCAAGACATAGTCCAGAGAGTGTAAAGTGCATTTAAATTTTAGCATATTCACTCAACTGCTGTGTTTCAGAAACACAGAAGCCATTAAAAGCCCCATAACAAAGCATCAAATTATGCCTCTGCCAGATATTAACTTTGAAAAGAAAGAATAAAGGCACTCTGAAAACCATAGTGAAACAGCAATATGCTGATTCACCTCATGCTCATGTACTGTGAAAGTTAGAATTGCAAAATAATATATCTTTTCTGTGCCAAATGGTAGGAAAGCATGTTTTGGCTACAATGGGTGCTTTTTTTTTTTTTTTTTTTTTTTTTTTTTTTTTTTTTTTTTCCATTCTGAATGTACATTTACCCTTTCCACTTCTAGGAAAATCTGCTGTCAGAATGACAGGGTGATGTATTACTTTATTTGTCATCTGTGTCAAATATTCATACAGACACACTAAGAACGTGTCCCAAAAAGCCTGAGTCGTTGCACACTGCTACACATCACTCTTAATTACCAGGGGTAAAAAACATGAGGGGGGGAAAATGACACAATTCTAGATCTCTACTCATGCTGAATCACATTTTGGTTCAAACACAGTGCTGTGGCCATTACTGGAGCACCACAGATGGAAAAAATAGGACTTGAACCTTCGATACACCATGAGTTTTGCAGGTAATCTAAAAAAAAAATCAGAATTAACTACTATACAGAAAGGAAGGTACTTTACAGTGTATCTATTCTGCTGTGACTTCAGCTCTTGTCAGCATACCTGATCCGGCTTTGAACAATCAGTGAGGCAGGAAGGTGGCTCAGTGTAGGTCTGCTGGCTTACATATTTACGCAGTACCACCAAAAAAAAAGAGGAAAAGAGAAGGAAGCATCTGGCAGGGAGCCCTGGCCGGGTCCTGTGCTGTGGCTGGTGCTGGGTCAGGCCCTCTGGCTCACAGCCTCGTGTGAAACACCCGGGAGAGGCAATCGCAGGCCTGTGGCTCAAGATGGGGAGAAAAGGGAAAGCTCCCAAAATCCACATAAAAAGGTATCCTGAAGGCAATTTTGGGAAACCACAGGAGGAAAAGCTTTTGTCATGGGATGGATTGGGATGTTTGGTCAGAGAGATACTATTGCTGCTCCTTGTCTGGTGGGTTTCAAGAAGTCTCAAGGGTGTCTATAGAAACTGAAGCAACTTTAGTGTCTGCAGAAAAGACAATTTATAGAAACTGTGACAAAAATACCATAAACTCCAATACCACAGCACTTCACTTTATTATCATACATTTTACTGCCACACTATTATAGGGGTATTTGAGTATGGGGATTTTTTCCTTTAAACAGAACAACATTTGGTTCCCCTTGGGTGTTTTTTTCCCCCTTCGTCTGCCTGCCTTTGGATAATTCAAAAGGCAAGCTCCTGAAAAAACTTTTCTGCTGGTTCCTATTGTTTCCTACTTCAAGTTAAAGAAAAAGTACATGATGTTAAATCTGAACACCAAGACTTTGTGAATGTGTAAACTTCAGAACTCCAAACCTTTCAGACTGTGCCAATGTAAACCACCTAAAGTGCAGAGAATTAAGTACACTTTATCCTCTCTGTCCATGATTGAATGTGTTCCAGTACTCCTAAAATTGGCAGCAGGGAGTCTCTCAAATCCCCCAGAGCGGAGTGGGGCTTTTTCAAACGGGTATGAGAAAAAGAGGGAGATCCTCATCCAAATCTCAGTCCCAACCCTGTAGCTCTCTCCTTTGAAAATCCCCATCTTTTGCTTTTAATGTCCTCACTCTCAAGGACATGGGGCAGGAAAAGAAGAAACCTACCTCTGCTGAGTGAAACACTCCGTATTCCCTTAGTTCCCATTCCCTTAGTTCCTGGGAAGATGGCGCAGAAATGTTAATGAGCACTCTGAGTGCCTATATCACCCACCCTTTTACATGTTGCTCCATCAATGTCTAACCAACCTGTTGTCTGGTCCAACCCCTGGCAGCTGAAAGGGCTGAGATGCACATTTGGGACCCAACACCACTGGCCAGCACCTTCTCCCCTCCACAGGCAGTACCATCCCTGCTCCCCTTTCTTGCCCTGGGCCCATTGCGTGTCTCAGAGGCTGTGCACCAGCACTGCCATAAATAACACATCGCGTGTGTTGGAGATGGGTATCTGGGAGCCCGTGAGTGCTGCTACACCACTCCAAGCTGGACGTACACGTTGGCCATGGGGAGCTGGAGTTTGGCTGCCTGGGTCTGAGCTGGTGCTGGTGAAGGGAACCCCAACAGAAAAGCCAATAAAAGGCTGGCACCCCTTTGATCTGCTCCCATCTCTTCATAACTTGGAAACGTTTCACTGGAATGAGCATCTTCGGTTTGTCCAGTGTCTAATTCCAGGCTGTTTTAAAACTGACATTAGCCTGAGAAATAATGCCGAGTCTTAAACTACACTGTGAGGCGTGCAGTAAATTTTTAGTCAGCTAAAGAGCGAGGAATGAAATGCAAGATAATGTTTTTCCTGATATATTTTTTTCTTTCTCTTCATGGAGATATTGATGGGAAGGATAGTAATATTGCTGCTGAATTCTGACCCGCATCGCTGTAAAGATATATTATGTGCATCAGTCCAGCAGGCAGTTCTCTCAATCTTGCTTCCTCTGCAAATGCAGTTATCTGGCTCTGGCACTTTGCAAAATCCTCTAAATTACTATTAAATTAAATACTTTTAATTTATGGAGGATTGTAGCTGAACTCATATTTCTTTCCATTAATTATCAAGTATTTTACTGACTCTGTGAAAAACATTAATGAATCAATCTAAATGAACTCCCACTTTCCCCCATGAACTGGGGCTGCACGTCATCAGTCACACTCCAACCTGAGAAGGTTATATTTCCCTTGGATTCATCACTAATCTCATTTCGAATCATGTATTTCTGAGTGGGCTCAGGATAACATTTTCAAACACGGGGTTTTTAAGCTAGTGATGGGAGTATGTTTAGCTGCCTGAATATGCAGATGGATTTTCAGAGGTCTTCTGTGATTTGAAACAATTGTCCTTTAGCAATGTTAAGGTTGGCTTCTTTCCTTCTTTCTTTCCTTTCTTCGTTTCTTTCTTTCTCTCTTTCTTCCTTTCTCTCTTTCTTTCTTCCTTTCTTTCTTCCTTTATTTGTCTTCCTTTCTTCCTTTCTTCCTTTATTTCTGTCTCCCTTTCTTCCTTTCTTCCTTTCTCTCTCTCTCTCTTTCTTTCTCTCTTTCTTTCTTTCTTTCTCTCTTTCTTTCTCACTCTTTCTCGCTCTCTTTCTCGCTCTTTCTCTTTCTTTCTTTCTTTCTTACTTTCTTTTTCTTTCTTTCTTTCCTTCTTTCCTTCTTTCTTTCCTTCCTTCCTTCCTTCCTTCCTTCTTTCTTTCCTTCTTTCTTTCCTTCTTTCCTTCTTTCCTTCCAGAAACAGTAATAACACTAGTTATCTTTCTGCTAAAATACAACTCCTACTGTCTTCTTAGACTCCATGGGGCTCTGGGGAAGCATTGGTGGAAACGCAAGTAGAAATAAATCACTGGAATTGAAGGACATCTGGATGCCTGAAAGTGTAGTTACGTGACTAAATATGGATTTCAGTGCTGAACTCTCAGCACCCAAAATTGAAAATATTGGCCTCGATACACAGTGCTGGTCTTCAGTGTGTCTTAACATGGCAAAAAGATCTGCAAGGGTCCAATGCAGACAAGTCATATCCCAAAATGTAGACTAACGAGGACTGCTTTACTGTAGTAAAGCAGGCCGGTGAGGTATTCAGATGCTGACAATGCTACCAGGGACATTTTTATTGCCATCTCAGAAAAAAAAAGTGTTGCCCCAGAGCAAAAAAGCAAGTCTGTTATTTCACAGACCAGTCAACAAATGTAGATGTTCCCATTTCATCAGTGTTTCATCCGCTGTTTGCCAAAACCAACACAAATCTTGGCAAAGGAAGGTATTTCGTGAAGTTATGTGGACTGACTTAATGTATTAATCTTTACAGTGACACAGATTATTAGAAACTCAATGATATGTGGAATGTTTTACGATGTGCTTTCACTCTGATAAATAGCTAATCACCATATATTTGTGACAACAGAGCATTACAGGAAGCAGTGATATGTGTTCTGAAAAACACCATTGGTCCTTTTATGCCCTCTGCATAATGCCCTATCATCTGCGGTGCTTAACTTTGCAATGTTGCTTTCAAAACCACTGAAAATGTTCATTATGAGAATACTAACATTTGTCAAAGCCTCCTTTCTGGTCTTTTGTGGTGGTGGTGTGATTTTTTTTCTTTTTTTTTTTCCCTAGTAAAAGTGCATTACATGTTATTTGACAGCTGGTAATTGTATGTGTATTGAATTAAAGCATTGATTTTAACTTTCAAAGTCAAACTCGCTCTCTTTTAGCTGAATGAATTGCTTTTTTCATTAGAAAAAGTATTGGTACTGGACTTCGGATACAGGATCAGAGCTTATGCAGCCTGTCCCCAGGGATATTTTCTACTGCTCTCTTTTTGAAATATTGAAAGATTCTAACTTGCCCATTACCCAGAAATAAATAAATAAATAAATAAATAAATCTCTGAGTGGCTAGCACAGCTCCTAAATTCATAGCTAGCTTTCAGCTATTCTGTGTTGTATTCCAATTCCCTGGCTGCTGGGATGTTTTTCAGTCATACAGGATAAGTAAAAACAGGCTGGGCAAAGCTTGTATGAGAAACCCTGAAAGAAAATGCAGGTGCTGCTAGGAATTACACTGATTATGCCATGGATAGGAATCTATCTTTGAATCAATGGTAAGGCACATTTAGAAGACTCCCTAGGAAACAGAGGCTCTCTGACCCTTTCCCCCATATTGTACTTTTCATAGACGCAGGTGCTTTGCCCTCTCTAGTCTGTTCCCAAGGAACTTAACTGCAGACTGAAGCAGCCAGTGTAATGTGGAAACCATAGGAGGAAAAAAAAAAAAAAAAGGATCATAGGTTGTCATCCCAAAGAGATGTTCAAAAAAAGACTCAAGCTTTGTGCCAAGTTTCAGAAGACAAGCTTCTTCTCCTGCTCTCTCAAAACCTAATCACCATGAGCCAAGTCTCTGACCTGTTGCTCTTATCATGCATTCAAAGACATCTGCTGCTTCCTTATTCTTAGACTATCAAACCAATTATCTCTGCCTCAGCCTGGATTTTGTCCCACTCCAGTGCGCACGAAGCTATTCAGCCTGCCCTCTCCTCCACTCTCTTCACTGGGGAGCCACTGCCTCTTCCTCCTCCTCCTCCCCCTCTTCCTCTTCCTCCTCTTCTTCCCCTTCTTCCTTCTCTTCTTCTTCCTTCTCCTCCTCATCCTTCCATGGCATGGCCCCATCCAGATGTGGCCCCATCCAGCACACAGCTGGGATGCAGACACGAGGCCACTCTCTGCTCTCACTCACATCAGTGAGGAGCAGCAGTAAGTTCCTTGAAACCAGTGGAGTTAAAGCCCTGTAAACCTGACCTGGAGTTACAAACTAGCACTATACACCGAGCCACTAAAACAGAGCTGGAACAAGACAGCGCAGCAGCTGCTGCCCTTCCACGAACAGGTTTCCTGCTGATGAGGAGCCATGTTTCGGATGAGGAGTCTGCCCGCTCGCACAGCTCCAGCCATCCTGCGTGTTGTAGACATGACAATTTGACTGGAGATTTTCTGCCATACCATGGCTTGTACTTGTGGGTTGAAGAAAGAAACTCTCGGCAGAGTTTAAGAATTTATTTAAATATCATGTTTTGATTCCTCCATGTCTCAAGATCCTATATGCATGCCATAGCTTTCCCCTCTTTCTCTGTCTAGCAATTCACTACCGTCCCAACAGGCATTATTACAAAACCTGGCAATAGCATTTAATTCAACCCAAATTTGCCTGTCTCCCACTGCAAAAAAAAAAAAAAAAATGCATGTGGAAAGAAGCTGCTGATGTTCTCTCTCATGCATTTTTACAGCTCTGCTGATATCTGTGAAAGAAAACGCTAGTCCACATTGGTTACTCCGTGTCTTTTTTGCTCTAAGACCTGTGATTCTTTTTGCAACCGTGCATTAAAATGGGTTTTCTCCGAGGCATAATAAAAATATCACTGTAGTGACATACATCATCTTTTGGGCGCCATGTTATGTGATGAAATTTTTCATGGTACACTTAGTTTGCATTTGTCCAAAGTAACTGAAAGTGAGAATGCGCACTGACCTGCTCCAGAGCAACCGTATTAGCCACCAATAATGCAGATGATCACATGCGTCAATTTGACTCTGTGCAGCACAGTGTGTTTATTATTTCTGTAATAAACTGTGGAAGAAAATAAAGTGTGAGAGCATTTCATTCACATCCAGCTGTCCTATTGCTATAGTATTGCTTTAACAGCAGAAGCAAGTATAGGAATATATGCACAGGTCTTTTCTCTGTCTGGCACAGATGTCTGTTTTAAAAACCACTTTTTGGTTTTAATTCTCATTTTAGTCAAACCCTCTATAGCCTTTACAAATGGACTATGTTGATTTCTTTCTACTGCTTCCACATTTAGACCAGCTACCGCTACACTGCTTCCACTTCAATGTTATAAAATGAAATAATGGTTCAGGAACTGGTTGCATATTTGAGGGGTACCTGCTTTTCTGCAAATGAAGGGAGCAATTGATGCAATCTCTTTGCATCATTTTGTTCATTAATAAATATATGCCCATAAAAACTGAGGGTGTGATAATGGATATGAAGAGGAGATCATGCACATTCAAATATTTCTTGATATCAGAATTTGGGAACCTGACACTAATCAGAGCCATGGCTGTAATCAGGACTTTCCGAGAAGCCAATGCTCCTTGGAATGCAAAGTGAACCTTACAGCAAAGCATAGGATTGTTATTATACAAGAAATAATAGGATGATGGCAGATCTTTGTGTGAAAGAATCATGATCATTACTGACCCTCGTCCAAGGACAGCCATGAAGAATTTGGGGAATTAGTGTCCTCTTCAAGGAAAAAGGCACTGGCTGCTCTGGGATGATGTGGATTTTGTATATGGTTCTTTTGTCGCTAAGATTACACAAGCTTTCCATCCTGGTCTTTGCAAAATATTAAAAGATTTTAAATGGGCTTTGCCCCAGAGAGACAGATTCCAAAATGCTGTTACACAAATAAATTGATGAATGGGATGCCTATATATCATTTATTTCCTCTTGGAATTGGTGACCTTCCATCACTCAGTAGTTTCCTTCACACTCCCTCACTTGTGAATTATAAGTTAATCAAGAGTACAATGGAAACAATGCATGCATAGCCTGCTCACTGCATTCATCTCTCTCCTCAGGGTGGATTACGGATGTTAAAGTTGTAATGAGCTTTCTTTTAGGCCAGTTTTGACCTCAATTCTGACTTTACCAGCAAAAATTTCTCATATGAGATTATGCAAGATGTATTTGGAAAACACAGTGGGATCTGTAAAAGGGGTTGTGAAGCACGATTAGTTTAAAAGAGTATAGCCTTGCTTTTAACTGCTCTATTTTGGGGCAGCAGGCTACATCATATATAATTTAGACAGAGAATCTTCAAATTCATTGTTTTAACTTGGTCTCCAAGGAACCAAAGTCTAACTGTTTTTGAAAGGATGTTTATTTCTAGGGATCCGCAGTCCCAGAATTCACAAACCCAAGATGACAGCCACATGTGGCTGATGGAAAGAGAGAAGCAGGTAGGGGAAAGAGGTCTCTGGCACTGTGCTGACATGCTACCTCCTGAAGCCCGCTCCTGGCTTTGCCACACAGTGTGACTTTGATGCTATTTCACACTTACCAGTGCAGAGGAAGCAGGATTTCAGCATGTGGCTCTGTTCTGCAGAGCCTGAGACTGAGCCTGTGGGACTTCCCCCTCAGAGGGGATGCAATGCATCTGCTGCAAGTATTTATTTTCAAACTACACAGATACACAATGCCAGTGAATGGAGTACCAGGAAAAACTATTCTCACACAGCTGATAATGCTAGTGGTAACAATGAAGGAATTATTCTCATTATAAAGAAGAGTTGATCTGAAAGGTAAAGAGAGGTGGTAATTAATTTCCCTTAATAGTCACACTGGGATCTCCTGTAGTGTGCGGTCTGATGTTAATAATACATTTTCCCCCCTATAATTAATGTTCATGTTCTGTTCCTGGGGGACTCATCTCCACTATCTTCAGCATTGTCATTACTTAAGCATGCACAAGCAACTTTAGCACCTCAGTTGATGCAATATCTAATTCAAGCACTGCCTCCCTTGCCCCTGTCTTACCTCCTGCCAGGTGGGTGGCAAATGCCATCACTGAAACATGCAACCTCAGGAGAACTGAGAAATAATTAGGCATTTTGCCCCATTTCAGAGGAATGCTAAGTTTTAAACAAAACAAGAGGATGGCACAAACAGAGGAGGAGCCCCCTCTGCCCGTCCTGCTTTCTGAGGCTCTTCTGCTCTCTTTCTGAGAGCAGCCCATGGCTCTTGTGTGTGCCGGCTGCTGAGGGCATGGGCAGAGAGCAAAGCCAGGGCAGAAGCAACTGCAACTGGGCTCCTGCCGGCTGTCAGTCTCTGGTGTAAATCAAAGCCTGTTTGGAATAGCTGCTGTATGCACCAGAGATCAATCAGCATCTGAATTGCTGTAAGATCCTCTCACTAAGGCATGCTGGATGCTCCTTAGCTGCAAACACAGGCACGATTCTGACCCTTTTTGGAAATAAACAAATCTGAGTGATGAGTGCTTCCTCACCAGAAAGAGCAGAAAGGCAAAAAGCTCAGAAAGGATTAGAGAGTAAGTTCTGTGACATCGTACCACTTTCCCCTGGTGTTTTGTACTTGTTTTTAATATAGGGTTCCTGCAGGACAAAGATGCCATGGAAGTGATTTTTTTTCCTTTACCCCTAAATTGCCTTGTGCCTGCCATGCACTATGCATGCTGATGTGCATTCGTCATGTTTTAGAAGATTAGGGAGGATGACTCTCAACAGACGTGAAAGAAAATTGGGAACATTAGAAAGAGCTCAAACGTGCATTTTTTTTCTACAGGCCAGCAGAGATGCATGCTAAGGGGAACACATACAAATATATATATATATTTAAGGGATGTTATCTTGTACAGTTGGACAAAAAGTTCCCAAAACCAAATGCACACTCCCACCACAGCATGTCCAGCCCCATGCACTCTCTGACTTCTGCTACACAAGTGTAACCTAACCAGAGATTTAAATTAAAGGAAATTTAAATTAAAGGAAATACCTGCACATAGAAAACACAACAGATTTTCCTGGGCATTTCTTCCCTTTAAGGTAAAACTGAAACATCTATAGTTTTCATATTAAAACTTATTTTTATTTACCTCTTTATGAATAAGAACAGTATTATGCCTAATTTTGTTTGCATATATAAAATTCTCTAGATTTTCTCTGAGAAAAAGGGAAAAAAAAATCCTGGCTTTTGAACACCATCAAAAAAGCCTGGTATTAAAGACAGAGCTGTAATGCACACAAAGTACTTCTTGACATTTCTGGCTAGTTGACATATCTCTAAAGCAGTAAAATGAATAAGTAAATAACTAGAAAGACAGAAATAGAGACTACCACCATTACTAACCCATTAGCAAGAGGGTTCCAAAGATTTCAGAGATACTACGTAAGCAGATTTAAGGTCAAAATGCACAAACCCATACAGCACAAACCCATCTTTCTAGAAGAAATGTTTGCAAACTAAACATTTGTATGCAGGATATAGCTAACACAGCATAGTGACTTCATAATAACCTAACTGGAAATACTTTATTATGTGGAAAGTACTTTGAAGGGTAAAGTTTCAGCAATTATTTCAAACACTGCACTTTTTTTTGCTCATTCTGACAAAAGATATCTCTCAAATACATTCAAGCTTTTCTCATGATTTCCAATTTTGTTTTTTCTACTTTGCATTGAAAAAAAAAAAAAAAGAGGACAGAATGGAGAGCAGAGATAAATCTTTTTGTTGAAGGTTTCATTACCTGTACCCCAATCTTCACAACTCTAGGCCTTGCACATTTAAACACAGGTTAGTATGAAGTGTTATTTATAAATCATGGATTAAGGAGAGGACTGCCAATCATGTGATAGCCTTTTCTTCCGGAAAAATTGTATATTTTGATTTTTAAGGAAAACAGAGACACTTTCTGCACCCTTTAAAGAAATCTTTGGGATACTGGCTTTATGGAAAACCAGAACTCATCTTTTCTTACTGGAATAATTCAGATTGTCTGACTTTTTCAGTAAAAAAGTAACTACCAGTGAGACACTTAAATATAACAAAGGATTATCCCCTGTTATCTGCTCACACAGATTCCCGGTTCTGGAGACCAGCAAAGGATGGAGATACCTTGAGTGGTTGCTCACATTTTTAGTCAGAAAGCTTTATTGGGCTTTCTCCCCTGAACTGTCAGGAGATGCTGAGGTGTTTTACCCATACTTTCTAGTAAAAGAGCCCTGGTAAAGTCACGTAGTGGAGCTGCTTCACACCTGACCTCCCTGGTGCTGCTGGAGATCTTCCAGCACCATGTCTGTGGTGCCCCATCCCAGCATCACACAGGGAAATGGTCCTGCCAAGGAAGAGTGGCAAAGAAGCTCTGAATACTGCTCTTAACAAATTGAGGAATACAATACTGCTACACTTTCACTTACATTGAGAATGCACCCTTTTGTCCAAAAAACAACAACAACAAAAAATAGTATTATGGTGCTATTTAAAATAAATAATGGCAACGTATCCTTCTCCCACCCACTTGGGGAGCCTGTGTCTTGAAATGTGCTGGCTCTGCTCATACCAAAGGTTTGCTTCTAATTAAGGGGTAACCGAAGTCCTTTCTAACACCTGTATTGTATGGATTTAACATGCTAATGTGTAAGGCTGTCTCAAATATCTAATCCTAAAATGTGTTACTTTCTTTTTTCTGTACTCTTAAGTAGTTAGTGCTACTAATTTAACTCCATCAGGATGAAAGGCATTAAATGAAATGCCTGGAAGGAATTAATTTAAGTGCTTATCAAAGACTGGTAATATCAGTTTCCACTGGTAAGTAAAATGAATGCCCATGAACTGGAATCAGATACATTGATTCAGCTCTGTTGTGAAAACATAGCGTAGAGATAAATAGTACTACAATTATTCGCCCAGGAAAATGTGCATCATCTTAATGGAACCACTATAATGACCTTGACTAAACTAACTGCATTCTCACTTTCTCAGACTCAGTGCCAAAATACCAACAATATCATGAAGTTTATATCTGTGCTGTGAGGTGTCCATTTTACAATGGGACATTGAGAAAAAAATCTTTATCCACAAACATTTCATGATTCATACATGCAGTTGATGCTGCATAAAAAGAACTAGAAAATAATACAGGATTTTTATAACTCAGGGCTGTATTCCTGGCTTATATTTACAGCTCCTCCAGACCTGCAGGTCTGTGATTTGATCTAGGCTGACATTCACTAAATCTACAGATTTAGCTCCAGTCTGCCGATGACAGAGCCAGAGTTGAGGTTAAGGCAGGGGACTGCTGGAGATAAAAAGCAAGTGGTACTGCCAGGAAGAACAAGGTTAAGGAAGCTCAGAGAGTAGGAGTGCAGTAAAGCATGACCAGCCTGAGAAGATGGGAATAATATACTCTAGTTTATGTTAGTTTCAGGTTTAATGCCATGGGTAACACTAGAGCTCAGACCCAGAGAGCTGAATTTATTACTGGATCTCACAGGACTTACTGCGATCCCAATTACAGACAATGGTGAAAACTTGCTGTCGGCCTCCTATGTAAACCCAGGACTGTGCCTTAGGCTGGGCCAACGCACAGGCTTCCTCGTTACTCACCTTGTGCAGCATAAACTCTTCAATTCAATTTGCAGCTGTGGGGAGTCTTTTTGCTGATACACAGGATTTTTAAGGGCTATTATTAGCTTACTGAAATGAAACTGCTGTTGATATCAAAAGCTTCAATACAAAATCAGGACAAAGTGACCTGAAAAAAGTATGGATTCCCTGTCTCGCCAAGTATACATGTTCTGGTGAGGCCTATCATGCACTGGCTGTGTGCATGTGGAAGATAATGAGGATTCACATGAAGGTAGCTTCAGACCAAGCACCTCAGGCCCAGCTGCATTTAACCCTAAGCCTCATCCTAAGCCTGGCTGTAATTATCACCTGAAAACTCCTAGCCCTTAAAAAATCCAGTGGAAACTATTTACCTCAACTGCCAATGCCCCCACAGATGTGGGATCCAGCATAAAACTAAACTGTCCATCTCTGTAATTCTTACCACTCAGCCTCACTCTACATGTACCCCTAGCCTTCTTTTCCTGTCCTGCAGCAACTTTCCTGGGGACAAAACTCAGCTTAACACATTTAGTCCTGTCAGTCCTCCTTCATAGCAGCCTTCTGGCCTTGTGCAACCCAGGAATATTTGTCCTCACTTGGCCTTTCCACATCTAATATTTAACTGCAACTTTTACCACAAACACTGGGTAAAAGTTGCTTGGTATCTCCTCCTTTCCCCTACAGCTGGCTCTGCACCTACAGCACCAAAAATGGGCTTCAGTCGGTAACGAATCATTGCTCTCCTCACCCAGCATTACAGAATATACCAGTGATCTCTTGTAGCAATAAGCAGAAGTGTCTTGCCCCTGTGATTTCTAAGAACAGCCTGAATGTTAATCCTAGATTTAAGTTTCTCTACCCCAAGGCCGAGCAGAAGGACTTGGTCCAGGTGTAGAAAAGGGCTGATAGTAGCTTCTCTATGGTATGCTCTATTGACTTGGGCCCCTCTTGCCTTTATCGTTTGGGTTCAGTGGGTTATGTTCACTGACATGCTGTAAGAGGTTCATGGTGAGGGTGAAGGCCATATGGCTATGGATAGGCCTGTGCTCAGGATTAGTAAAGACAGAGACTGAAGAGCTAAATTTATTACTATCCCTCTGATCCAGAATGATATGCTGTTGTCTGGTTATGGCTATGCTTAGAATGTGAAAGAGATTTTTTATACAGATCATTTCTCTTCTTCGTCTGCAAAAATATCAAATAAATGTCACTTAGTTATTGTCCCATTGGAGAATTCCTTTGAAAATCCTTCATGGCAAGGTGGCTGCCTGGTGCTGTCTGACTGCCGGGGCTGTACACCGCTATTGCTCTGTGACAAGAGGCTCCTATGGATATTCACTCTCAGTCCTATGTGGGCATTCCCCAGCCTCCCTAAAGATAAAGTAGGTGTTACAGCCAAAGTCTGAGGGTCTGAATAGCCACCTTTATGTCTTGCTTGAGCCCTGTTTGCCACATAAACTAGCTTCCTGGCAACAGACTGGATACTTTTAGGAGTGCAGAGATGGGAAAATGCAAAGGTGATATTTCTGCTCTGGGCCTGTGCAGGAATTCCCTGACTGGAACATCCCATGTGGAGAGCAGCCCGCCCGCAGGGCAGTGAAAGAATCACTGTCTCAACCTATGTATTGCACATTTGACTGAAATCTTTGGTTGCGAAGAAGCTGCATTTTTCTGGCACGTTTCTAGGAAAGTAGATTCTTAGTTTGCTGCCAGGTAGGATAGAAGAGTTGAGTTTTTAAGAGCACCAAGTGGCATATTAGCAAGTGTAAATGCATCCAAAAAATGAAAGAGGACTATATTTCTGCTTCTGATTCACTGTTCTGTGCCAAATAACAGTCTCTCAGTCACCTTTTCTTCCTCAAAGAGAACAGGTTGTGACAGATTGAAGTCTTCTCCCCTGCTATGTCAGGAGCCTTTATGTGACAATTACAACATCATTTGTTTTACGATCAGCTGAAGTCAGTTCAAAACAGCACTTCACCTCACACATGAAGTAGTATGGCTTTATGTGACAGGGACTGGGATTTGGCAGGAGCAATTCCTCATTTACAATCTGCTTTCTTCTGTCTCAGTGTTTTACACCTGATGCAGAGTAACTTTAGTTTTGAAGCCAGTCAGGCTTATCTGGAGGAGTGACTCATCTAGGGCAATCCGAGTAGCCGGCTCCTGCTTGCTCTGAGAGGCACTGTAATGTTGAGCAGTGGAGGAGGAGAAAAATTACAAAACCATGGCAGGGAAGACCTCAGTCCTCCCAGATAAAATCTGAGATATTCATCTGCAAGCAGCAATCCTGGTGCTCAGCAGGCAGTTTCTTTATCTCCTCCCTTTCCACGGTGATTTCCTGTCTCTCTTGTTGCACCCAGCTCACATGCCAGGGGCAAAGCTGGCCTCAGGAAGTTCAAAAAGAAGCCAGCTGGCTGTGTGTGAGCCCCCACATCAGTGGATCCTGCTGATGTAATCAACAGCACCATGTTTCTAGTTTTTTTTTTGTACATCTCTAGTACAGCAATTAGCAAGTGTAGGTCTAAATGCTGTAGTGTTCAGAATGATCTTGGCTTCCCCTGACAATTCACCCTTTCACATCATCTATGAGACCTATGAAAATAATACACTATTTCCCATTAGTAATCCCTCCCACTTGTGATTTCTTTTCTTTGTGGCCAGGGGGGACGAAGTGTGCAGTCACCACACAAAGAGCTCTCCGGAGCAACCACCATGAATTCAGGAAACCTGGCCCTAAGCCCATTCACCTTTCCCAATTTTCAAATGGCTTCTATTTAATTTCTTTCCTGATTGCTTTTTCTTTTTAAAATGTTTATCTTTTAAAATTAAATGCATGAAAACATGGTGTTCCTAGGCATGACGTCCGTAAGTGCAGACTGGCCTGCAGCCTGACACAGACGAGTCCTGCACAGGTCCAAGAGCTGGCCCACGTGGTGGCAACACCAGGGTGAAAGCCACTCTTGGTCTTACGCAGGCACTAGCAGCAAGCATCTCCATTTCATTTTACTCCTAAATCTGACATTAGGAGCAATTTTACAGGTATGGAACAACTCACTGCAGATGTGAGCCACTTAATCCAGACCCAAAAGGACATAATAAAAGTTCTGTGGGCAGTAAAACCAATTTTCTTACTGGTTTGTGTCAGAAAGCTCTTGCGTAGGTTATCCAGCATCTATAGGGCAGATATATATTGTCACAAAGCTTAAAGATATTCCGTAGCTTTTAGATCCTTACCTTTCTCTCAAACTTAACTGAAATTGGCCAGCAGGTTCAAAATATAGCCAGACAGGCATGACACAACCACACATACAAACAAAAACATGACCACATAATCCTTATTCCCCTAAGAAACTGAGAAAAAAAAAGCACTGTTGTTAACTCAATCCAGGCAAGTTTTCAGGACTAGATCCTGCAAGGATTTACAAACTAAAAAAAATTAGAGGTTACAACATCTAACTTTTAGTTGGGTTGTGATTCATCTCACCTAACTTGAGGTATTCACAGTACAGATGCTGACAACAGAGATAACTGTCAAAACTGCCTTTGTAGTCAGTGGAGAGATACAGAAACGCTTAGGGTACAAGTAACCCATTTTTAAGAGGGTTATCAAAATCAATCAAATACATCATGCTCGAGAAGTGCCCACTGATAGCAAAGGAGCAGGTTCAGGCTAATCCCATTCTCTCTCTCTAGCCCCCCACTATCCCAGGAGACTACGTAACTGCATCTCTGTCAGAAACTTTACAGGTGCCGTCCTATAACTAGCTAGGTTTCTCCACCCTGAACCCTATGGAAGAAACTGCTCCAGTATTTTCTGCTGAAGGCTAGAGGACCTCCTCTGCCAGGTAGCCTAAACTTTCTTCATCTAAGCATTGAAAGTTTAAACCATTTTGCTCTCTGGGTAATGTGCTTTAGCTTAAATAACTTTTCTTCCTCATGTTTCCTTATCATCTCATACATCTCCGGAGAGCAATCACATTGACTCTCAGGTTCCATTTTGCTCAGCCTTTTTCACGTGCATGCTTCTTTCTTTGCCTTGTTGAATTCCTCTTCTGTCCTCTTTCCCCTCAGCCACTTTGTCTAGGTCAGCAGTTCTTCTCTTCACCTCCAAAAATGTACAATGACAGTTCCCTGATGGGGAAAAAAGTGTATTTTTAAAATTGACTTTGTATATCCGGATAACCTTTTTATTGTTCTTTCATACATATGGCCTCTCATTTAGCTTGGTCTTGCTCTCTGCTTGGATGGGCCTAACAGACACAGACAGAAAAAAACACATATGAAACACTCAGAAGCAGAACTGTACAAGCACAAGATAGCCATTCAGGAGTAAGAGGAGTCTCTGAAGTCACTTTGAGTTCATTCTTAAAAAAATAGCAGGCTGCCAGATTGAGAATGTCCCTTTGGCTTCTGTATTTCTCTAGTTTTAAAAACTGAACCAAAGAGCATTAGCATTCTGCTGCTGTGCTTTTACAGGATAAATTACAAATGAGAACAGTGAGCGCATCTCGGAAGTTATGGTCTTTTCTTTGGATACTTGATATTCCATACAGCCAAGAGCTGCCTTAAGACTGATGAAAACTTCTGTATGCTTGATTTACAGTCTATCTGGAGGTGAAAAAGTGCATTTATCACTTTCATTTCCTTGTTTCCTTTTAATTTTTTTTGTATATCCAGGCGGCAGTCCAGGAAAAAATGCAAGTTTTGCGGATTCGTTTATTGACCCTTCCATTGTGATTTAGTAATATACATCAGCTGGTACTTACTTGTACTTACTGAAAACCCAATAAGGGAAGATGTTAAGCACATGTTCTAAAATAAGCATATGGTTTAAACATGCTATTAAATTGTAGTACTTGCTTTTCTTCATTTTCTGGATTTTTCCATTTCCTTTCCTGGAGTTTTAATTCCTCTGGGGCATATCATAAAGCCCTTACTCAGAGAAAACTACTTTTCTATTTACTTTGTTTAGGTTAAAGATTGCATGAGACAGTAATATTCTCAAAACAAAGAGTTTATTATTATTTAGGTCTGCAAAGTTAAATTGTTTTTTGACACTGTAATTGTTGAATAAAATAATATAAAGTTTGCCGTTCCTTCCTGCATGGGATTTTTCTTAAAAAGACAGGGAGGGCTCCAGTTTTGTAGTCATGGTGTTTATACAGGTCTTCTGCTTGATCTGTGATGGCTCACATGCACCTAATTTTTGTACTGCTTATGTTTAAAAAACACAGTGAAAGCAGTTTTGATCCTGCAAGGAAGTCACCATAATGGTTTCAACACTCTGATCAATTCTGTTCAGATAACCACATGCTTTGGAAGAGAAATTCTTGATTACTGTCCTTTTCAGCTTTGTACATTTTCCCTTGAATCTCCTCTTGTGCTTGCCTTTCCTTCCATATTTATGCCTTTAGCTCAGCCTGTTGGGCAGTGGGCTGTGGACCTCCTCCAGTGTTGAGGAAATAAATTAGGAGAGAGATCAGCATTTTATCATCAGCATGTCACATGACATTTCACATCTTCTTTTGTAATTGTAATTTCAATGGTCCCTTCAATATGATGAAATTTATAACATGCCAGGAGGGCTCTCTCAGATTAAGCTGTTTTCTTGTGTATTAAAGGGCCGTTATGGAACATTAGCCGTGAGACATCACCTAAATGGATCGAGACTTTAGCACAAGGTGGATGACCTATAGCTGGAATTCGGTACCCTTTCTCCCAGGCGAGCTGCTTTATTACTCTGTAGGTAGTTTCAGTTCATTCACTGGGACTACTTGTGAGATGCAGTCACTGTGATTAAGAAGGTCAGAATCTGTCCCTGTTGACAAAAGATTATTTTAACACTTAAGATTTCTTTTGTGCAGCTTTTGCTTTGACTAGTGAGCACTTCATCAGGTGAGTCATCCCCTTTCACTGGGTCTAAAGCTTGCACAGCTTGATCCATCAAGATTTATGGGCATGCATGCGTATACCCCATTAAGCTACACTACTGAAGTGAAGGACGCAGCGTTGGAACAACGAGATATTCACTGTGAGCAAGTAATATTAGACTTGGGCTAGAAACACATTGTGAGCATGTTGGCAAAGGAGATGATTCCTCTGACAAGGGATCAGAGCTGGGTAATATTATGTGCAGCCAGGCCTGATGTTCAAGCAGCTCTTTCTGGAGTGGAAATCAGAAGCCTGAAAGTGGTGTCCCAATTTCCCAGGCAATATAATGGGGAAAGCGGGCCGCCTTGGATGAGGATTCACAACTGAGAGCGAAATATTTGCTGCCTAAATGCAGAAGACACTGGCACTTTGTATTCCTATCTTATGCATGGCCCTAAGTAAGGTATGGTTTCAAGCCACCCTTCTCCGCTATGCTCCTCAGGGACATGCCTTTCTCCTGCTCGGTCAGTAAGCAATCCAGGCTCTGCATCTTGGGTGCTCAAGGCCAACTACTAAGTTGGCTCAAGGCCATTTGCAACTAAGGGTGCAAATAGGAGCAGTCCTTTACTGTTAAGGGCACGTGGTGGTAGAGTGCACTTAAATGAGCTTTAGTCTGTTGTGAAAACTCACCTCCCACCCCTCAGTAGATCCCAGCTGCTCACAGCTACTTCCCTGCATGGCTTCACGAGGGGCAGTTGTCAATTTTGCCCCATATCATTGGAAACAGATTTGGGGACAAATACAGCCACTTTACCCTGATGACTCTCACGGCATTATTCTCAGTACTAACAATATCCTAATAGCTATACAAAATCAATACATTGAAATAGACAAATTTTAAATTAAAAATCATAATATCTTTCTGGAGGGTTGCGAAGCCAACCTAAAGCAAACACTTATCAATTCTATTTTATTTCTTGTCAGGCCTCCCTTTCATCCCACACTATGAACCAGAGAAATGCCTGAGTTTTTCCCTCAGCCTTTGATCACTGCATTACCATGACAACAATGTATTTACTGTAGCTATAATGGATGGACTTCAGATGTCAGCTGGGTCCCTTGGAAGTCCGTGGGGGAGCTTTGGTCTCCGTATACCACAGTAAATGAAAGAATGATTCTCTTGACTGAAGAGTTGACAGGTAACTTGCATTTGCTTTCAAATCTCACCTGTTCTTTCAGCAATGCCCACTGCCTTCCATCAGTTTTAAATCCACCAACTCTTTTAATTATATGAAAAACAGGCCAAACTTCTATTTATCAGCTCGCTTTGTGCTTTGCTGACTGAAGCCCGTAATCCAACAAGTTAATGCATCAGTCTGACAGGATGTGACGCATAGACACCATGAAGGTGTTTATTCTTACTGTTTATGTTATTATTCTTTTCAGAGCTTTCCAGCCTTACACAGAAAATAAATAAATAAATAAATAAATAAATTGTGTAAGGCTTTGTTCTTAAACAGTTCATAACTAAAGGATGATATTTTGCATGCGTATAGGTTTGGAGCATAAAAATATATGATAGAAACAGGACCTATTATGCTCCTGAAGACATTGATACATGAGAGTAATCAAGTCACTTCAACAACAAAAATAACTTCCAAGCGAAGCCTAAGCTTTATACCTTATCGAATTACAGACACAATACAGAACAGCACATGTAACTCCAGCTCAGCAAGCGAGAAGCAACTTCGTTAGAGCAAGAGTCTTAAAGTTTGTGTTTTCTTACCTTAAGGAGTTTATGAATAGACAATAAAATTCCTTTTGCACAAGGTTTTGTAGAGATTAAATTATAAATATACATAAAAAGCTTCAATAATGCCTGTCAATCTGCTCCTAAAAGATGCAATTAGAAGATCAGAAAACTAATTAAAAAGCCTGTTTGATCTCAAGAGTTTGGTTGCATACTGACAATTTTGGAAATAATTCATATCAGAAGAATTTTTGAAGCTTATATAGCTCTGAACATGTACAACTGATATTTTCTCAGATATAAAAATAGTGCATAATTCTATAAAATGAGAACTGTATCATCGTGGTAGTCATAAAGACGACTTTAGCTATTAGTAAGAAAAAATCTTTATTAGTCTATTTAAACCAGTTAACATTTTTAATTTAAAATCTTGAAAGGCTGTTTTAACCATACCACAACACATCACAGCATCAGAAACATCTGAAAATGAGCAAGAAAGTAGCATTGTGGGCTCAATATTCATCATTTCTCAGTTACATACATTTCAAAGTATAAATGAGAAATCCTACATCAAATTTAATCTTTTAAACTGCCTGTTTAGCTGTACAACCTATTAGAAACAAAGTTTCCAGGGAAATATTTTCAATTAAACAAAATGATTTTTTTTTCTCTTTTGACCTACCTCAAGCTTGCTGAACCATAAAGACCCCACTTTTAAAGCAGATAAAGAGTCCAAAAAATTATGTGTGCTGAGTCAAAGTAGTGGAAAGTTTTGAAGAGAGCAGAGTGTGACAGGCAACAACATCTAATAGCCTCATTGCAGCCCCAAAACTCTGGGTGACAAAGGCAAAATTTTGGCCACGTTGGAGCTCAAGGGGTCAGCATTTCATCTGAAATGTGCTTTTTGCTGCCTGCTTGGTACAAAGTAGATCCGAACCTAGTAGACAGTCACTCGAAATGCCCCGGTGTGAAGAGCTCAGCCAGCCACCATGTGCCACCTCCCCTTCCTGCTACTGCACTGAGGATGTAAGGGAACTGGCCATGACTCAGAAATATCTTTATGTGGTACACATCCTGTTCTTCCAAATCATCTTCTGGGCCTGTCAGCAGCCACAATAATTGAACAGGACAGTGCTGCTAGCAGTGGTGGCTGTTGATTGTTCCCCCTCCCTACCTGTGTTAGGTACACTGCCGCTGCCGCTACCCTTCACAATCTGTCTGTGATGTGCATAAAATATCCCTTCTTAGCCCCGTTTTTGTACATAACCACTTGTATCCAGTAGGTTTTGCAACTGAGAACAACGCATGAGCTTAATTTTTCATTTTTAACTCTCACCCCCTCCCCCCCCCCCAAATACAGAAGCAATAATTTTAAGAGAAAAGGGAGAAACTCATCTAAGAAAAGCTTTGCTCAGTAAATGCATCTAGAGAAGGAAAAGAAGAACGTCAGAAGTCTTGAGGGTTTTATTAAGGCTCATATATCTGGCTGCAGGAAATACAAATTTTATTCAGGGCTAGCCTTCTCAGACCTCCCTCACCTCTTGCCTTTTCTAGAGAATGACTTGGGGACAGTGCTGGCCAAGAAGCCTTGCTTGATTCCTCCAGCTATGAGAACCTCTCTTGGTCACACAAAACATTTCCACAATCAAACCACATGGGCTGAAAGTTTCCAATCTGGTGTCTGCCTTGGAATTACTATAATTATTCCTGATATCAGCCAAAAGAGTTTAAACAGGAGAGTTGTTATCTTCTTTAGAAAAGTTTGACCATCCTGCTTTGCAGGTGTTTGGTCTTTGCAGCAACAATATCCCACTTTACAAATCGGCCCAGAATAGCCGACATTTAATAAAACAGAAGTTTTTACCCTGCTGCATGCAGATTAATGTCATCATTTCAGAATTATTTTAGGCCAGGACAAGTCAGCATTGCCGTCACAAAAGTGGTCCCATGCTTTCCCTTTCCCCCAGCTTATGCCAGCAGTGACTCAGGGAACTTGGGAACTGCCAGCAAATTAACCTGACTTAAAATGACCGGTAACAAGAAACAAAAAATTATTTGAGCGTAGTGTGATCATTAAATCATTAAGTAGTGAATCATAATGAATATGCAGGAAGTGAATAAATTAAAATTACACAGACAGACTTAATTATACTATTTCCTAATTTCTGAGTGCTCGACTTTGCATCTGTAGCGGTTAGCGTTTAATGCAGCTTCTGTGAGTATGTGATTTTGCTAGGTCTTTCAAAAAGTGAAAATCATTATTGGCATTGTTCTGGCATTTCCAAAATATCAGCAGACTTCCAGTCACTTCAGCTAACAAGCTCTGGAGTGGTCACAGGGTCCTGCTGCATGTAGGAACAAGGGGAAGCTGTGAGATGCAGGGATGAGATGCTTTCCTGTGGGCTTTGTGGGCATTTGCTGGCAGTGGAGGTGTGCTAAATTTGCCATCATCAGGTTTTCCTCCCAGGTGCCTATGTGAGCAAGCAGCCTGCCTGTCCCTCTGATCTCCAGCCTGACTGCTCTTTGCACACCTCAGACCCCCAAGTCCAGCCTTGCACTTCAGGACAAGCATGTGCTCATCTCTGTTTTTGGCTTTCCAAATCCCAAGTACTTCCCAAGCAACTCTGCTTTCCAACCTCACTTCCAGTCTTTGCTCAGCCGAAAGACTTCCGTGGCTTTTCTTCCAGCCTCTTTCTTCTTCCAGTTAGCCACAAACCCTCTCTTCAACCCATCTAATACTGGGGGCTCTTTCTCCACCCCCCCTCTCACACTTCTCCCCACTGACACACTTTGCAGCTCAAATTTCCTGGTCTCCTTTGCTCCTCATTCAGTCTCTGCACTCCCTCTCCTTCTGATTATCATATTTTTATTGTCTTCATCTCTTCACTCACCAGCTCCCTGCAAGACAAAACCCAGCTCACTTCTCTTGTCCTCCAGGACATTCACATGAAAAACATTCTTTGAACACTGTAAAGTGGCTTAAACCCACATCAGCTCCAAAGAAAATCCTGCTTTCCTCCTTTAATGCCACCACTACCATTAGTATGGCTGCACCATCAACCAGCTTAGGAAAACATAACAGCTGAAAATTAACCCATCCACACACAGAAAGGTTAAATTTCAGCAAGATCAGCTTCCTGGTCTGGCCCACTGCTCCAGGACAAGGGAAATAACAGAAATGAGTGTCCAGACTTGGAAGTAAGGCAGGATCATCTTTTGCAGTAGCAGTAGAGACTTACACGGATTAAAGCAATCTTGCAACCATGGCTTTAGTACTAATGGGTAACATTTGATAAAGCAATGGAAAATTGGTCTTAAATGGAAGAATATGCTATGCTGGTGTGCTGCCTGAGTTCATTCCAGAAAACATCTCACAAATCCCCAGTTATACTTTGTTCTCTAAGACAACTGTCTTGCAGGAGGTGTTGCATTCTGGCAGAGTAAGAGAGGTTTCGCTTGAACAGACTTCTCCAAAAGAAACCTAGAGGACTAGCTGAAGACTAGGAGAGAACATCCAACAAGTTATTAACTCCAGATTAAAATGCAGAAAAAAGGCTGGCCAGAGCTGAGCTCCTTCCTACTCTGGATTCATTATAATCTTTAAAAAACACATGCTACCTCCATCATAGACACACCCTGATTAAAGTGTGAATAGAAATAACAATTAAGACTATTAATCAGACCAGGTTTGGAACTGATTATCCATTTTCGATTTAGGTGTAGCCTGTATTACAGATTTCAAGGGGTGTTGTCAGTGAGGAATATAGAAAACTTTAATGAACCCTACGTGGGAAACATATTGGTGCTGACACTACTACGCTCCCGCTCAAACATCTTTTTGCTGGGATAGCTTATCCTCTTTGTGAAAAAAGGTTAGTTCTGCCAGTAAAGGAACTTCACACAAACTGTAATAAATTCTGCTAGCAATCTCTGCTAGAGAAATTTACCACTGTGCCTCTGCACGTATTATTTTCAGCAAAGCTCTTTAACAGCAGACAATGCCCGCCTAGTCAAAAGTGATCCACCTGCAGAAGCATTTGTGAACTAGCTCTTCAGTGCCTTTTTTCCGTGTTGCAAAATGTTAATGTAGATTCACAATTCTCAAAAGAACATTCAAAAGAAGCAAAAAGGTCACATCAGTGCCTGATCAGTTTAAATTTTGCAGGCAAAACTGTGAACCATAGCTTTTCATGAATACAGTAACTAGAAAGAGCCAAAAGCATTTGGTACGTGTTCAGTGCTGACAAATACGTAATAATTTTCAGAAAGCACCCATGGCTCATGCGGTCTAAGTGATCCTTATCTTAAATCCTCACCTTTTCCTGGAAAGCTTTACATACAGATGACCCAAAGTATTCTGCAGAAGACACTGTCCTCTCCTTGGGTTGCTGGGTGGGTGAGTTTTAAAACTACTGAACGTGAGGTTGCAGAACAAACTAGTTTTAATTATAAACCTACTTTGGATCATCCAAGCCATATGCAGAGGAATTTGAAACAAATGGGAAACAAATGGATAGATGAGATTAAGTCCAGGCTAGGTTGTCTCTTTGGGGTCATATCCAGATACAGAGTGCCTCCCAAAGTGAGGCCATTTGCTAGCATGCTGATTTTCAGACAGTACACCTCACTTCTTAGCTGCCGTGCCACTGTGATGATTGCTTCCTTCCCATCCAACCCATCCTCGCTGCAGTATATGTGTGAGTCAGACTGGGGACCTAGTCAGCCCTTAAATATGTGCTTAAGTCTTTCCGTATTCAGGAAAAGACGGATGAAGCTCTGAGCAAATGGGTAATGAAAAGCATGTGCCTAAGTGTTTACCTGAATAAAGCTGCTCTGCTGAATCTGTGCTAAGATGTCAAGCATACATCAGGCACGCTCAGACTCTTCCCTGGCATTCTTTCACACAGAGCCCCTGCCATGAAACTGTTGTGTTCCCAAGGGGGAAACTTCTTCCTGGAGAGCAGCCCTAAATGAGAGGAGCCATAAGACCAAAGATAACGCCTGCCTCCCCCCTACATCCCTCGCTTCCCCAGGCCACAGATTAAAGCAAAGGTCTAGGAACAAGGGGGAAAAAAAGGGACTTTTCTAAAGGAGCAATGAGAGGTTACCCCATCTCCCATTTGTTTTCCCCGAGCAGTCCGTAACACAGCGAGTGCTGCTTGCTTGGAAGCTCATAGACTGAGAGATGGGAAGTCACCGAGTGCAGGAGTCAAGTTATTTATTGACATCTCCACCCTCCAAGCCTCTTCACAGATTCCCAGTGTGCAGGGGGGATTTCAGACTAACCTCCGCAGGCTGACCTTTTCTCCTGCATGTGCTGGCTCACCGGGGAGGCAGGCAGAATTGTCTCCAGTCTATGTGATTCAAGAAGCCATGGATACTTTTGTTAGTTGGCCATTATTCACTATACTTGGGAGACCAGGCTGTTTAAGCTGAGACTTCTTCGGGTGAAGAAAAATGTTGCACATTTTACATTATCTCTTGCAAATATGAAAGCTTGCTGCAGTCTTTGGATACAATATTTATGAATTGGTCTTTCAGCCAAATCCACTTCTGCATAAGGATACACAGCTGCCGGTACCAAAAAGTATGGTACTTCCCAAATATAACTTTGCCATTTTTAAAATCACTCTAGAAGCTTGAAAATAATATTTCTTTCTTTGTAAGTTAAATCTCTAGGTCTGGTGTTTCAAAGACAGCCTGAAATTAGCCAGATTTTGTGTTTGTTTGTTTGTGCACAAGAATAATTGATTAAATCAGCACAAGCGTAACTGATTATACACTCTAAGAACAGTACTGAGGAATTCAGCTGCAAAATGAGTAGCATTGTGAAGAGCTATACCCAATTTTTATGCTTGCATCTCATGTCTGGAATCCCCTCTCAATACACAGTAGCAATTTTGAAATGTCTCATTACTCCACCGCTGGATATCTAGATTTTGAATGAATCTAACCTGCATTTTTCAAACTCGAAGGGATTTCTTTTAAGATGTCTCTTTAACTTTTTCATGAAAAGGAAAAATTTGCATAGAAGAATATTTAAATACAACTTACAAAGAATGTCATCACTCTTTCATTAACCAGCATGATGACCCTCTAGTAGTTTCACAGTGGGAAAAAATCTTCAGAAAACTATGGCAAATCTAATGCAATTATGACTTTGAAAATATATATATTACAGACCAAGAAAAAAGAAAAAAGAAAAAAGAAAAAAAAAGAAAAGTGTATTTCAAAGTTAAAAACTGAACTTAGTTCCTCCGAAAAATATGAATGGATGTGGAAAAGACTATCAAATTTCCCATTAGGTAAGCAACACAAATCTATTGTTCAGATGTAGTGTAAATTGTTCTTTGAAACAATGTTTGTAGCTACTGCAAAAAGAGAAGATGTTTGCTATTTAAGAAAGAATAGGTAATGTTAGCATTATGCCTTTTACATTAAGAAATATGTCTGGAGGGATCCAGATGCTAATAATCTGTAAGCTGGTGACATTATTTTGAAATTCTATGCCACCCATTAAGGCACACGTTTACTATTTACTTTGCAAGCATGAACAAGATTTTCTGGAAAAGAATTTGAATTTTAGTCAAACTTGCTAGAAAATAGCACTACTTAGCACTTTCAAAATGTCTTCCATCTTAAAAACGAGAACAATTAATAGGTAGCAGGGGGGAAAGCATGAGGTTAGACAGGTAACCAGTGGGGACTGGGCATCCAAGGGAAGCCCAAGTGTAGCTGGAAGCAACATCCCCGCAGTTCACAAGTTCCTAATGTAGCCTAACCACCTGGATCAACACCCAGGAAAGGGTTCACTGTGACTCCTCTTTCTGCCAGTGACGTATTTAGCATGCCAGAGTCTCCTGCTCAGTGCCCCCTCAAATACCTGGCTCTGAATGGCACCCATAGCTGATCAGAGCTTACATTACACAGTAAAGCTGCCCTAGTTTGTAAATCAGAGGAGTGATGCATAAAGATATTGTATATGTGGGCTAAGCTCTTATCTTTGCACAGTAGAAGAATTATGAACAAAATCTATCTCTTTTGAGATTTCCAGTTTTGTTGCCATCAACAAAACCCTTTTTATACGGACTTTAAAATCATGAAGTATTTTCTTCTGACTGCGATACTGTGCCAAATATTTATTTTATCACTTCAAAACCCAATTTACTGCTAAAACCCTGCACAAATGCTTCAGAGAAACTTTTAAGATCCTGCCCAGAAAACAAGGAAAGATTACTGAGATAAATTTTGTGCAAATAAACCTCTGCCTAAATCACCAATCTGCTTCTTCACCCTAAGGTAAGTATCTTGATATAGGCACCTCTACGTAGAAGTAGCCTAAAGAAGCCAATGAAATTCCTTGACACATGCATGATGTATACCAACTTTTTACGGTACCCTAGTCAGTGAATGTGGGGATAACAGAAGGACAACTGAAATAGAGAATGAGATAATGAGAGGGGAGAAGAAAGGAAGAGAGGGAAAGGTGATAACCAAAAGGTCCTAAGATCTGACTGAAGAAAAAAATAAAAAAGACCCTTATGAAGAAAGTTACAGATGAAAAAATATAAAAGAAGGAGAAGGAACAGCTAAAGTGCAAGGTGAGATACAAAATAATAATAATAAAATAAAAAGGGACGGAGAAAGTTTAGTCCTTTCAAAAGCTCAAGCCAGTAATTCTTTGTCAAGCCAAACTCCCCTTGATTTCAGTAGGAGTTTTGCCTTAATGAGGACAGCAGGATAGGCACCAAATGCAGCTTTATTTCCTATACTTGAATAACAGCAAGGTATAGCAAGATACTCTGTTGTTGAAAAAGACCGCATTTTTGAAGGAATATGGATATTAGGGTCCAGGCAGTGTAAGTGTAATTGCCACAACCAGCTGAGATACATCAGTGTGCATCAGCTGACAATGAGGCCCTTTGTGCTGGAAAGAAAGAGAAAAGATGAAAAAACAGACTCATGCCACCTTGCAAATAATCAAATTAAAGGTCCAAAATTATTCCAGGAAAGTTTCCATTGACTTCAGTGATGGCTCAGAAAACAAATAAGATTCTTCAGTCCTTCTTATTAAAAAAAAATACTATCACTACAACAGTGAATATGAGTGACCTATTTATTTTGTATCTGTATTGCTCTTGCTGAAATTGTTGGAAATGCACTCATGTGGTTCACAGAAGTATTCTTTGATTAGGCTGTTTTCAGGCAGAAAGACAGAGAAAGTATCTTACACAGGTATCGTATTAAAATACTGAAAACAAGCATAAGATAACTAGATTGAAAATATTCTTCCGACCTTGGTAGCAAAAATAAAGCCAATTTTAAAAGCTAGATGCTCATCTGGTGAACAGGATGAAGATTTTGTCTAAGTAGTGGCCTTAATGGTCCATGTAGAAATCACATAACTGATTTCCCGTTTATAAATCATAAATTAAAGGAGCTCTCACTGGAAGTATAATTGGACTGTGGGTATGTCAAATGCAAAGCCTCCAGTTTAAAACCTTTTACTGTTTTAGATGTCAAAACCGGGAACAGACAAAATACCACAAGTAAAATCTGAAGAATTACCAATAAAAACAACAAAGCAGATATTTTGTGTGAGAACTATGAATAGCAGAAAAATATCCTGACTCCACTTGATCACATTGCATACAGTAATAATACTTATTATTTGAAAGACTTTGCAAGAATACCAATCTTATCCACAGTACGGGAAATATTGCATCAATTCTCCCTGACATATTAATAAGAGTCATCCCACCCAAACCAATAAGTCCAGGACGTGTTCAAAGCTGGATTCATTCAGCTGCTGACTGGACAGACAGCCAGGAATTCTCAGGTATTGCACGGTCACATTCACCTGTTGATTTAGAGATTACAGGTGGGAGCTTCCTTCTTAAAAGAGCCCTCCATCTTAACGATTAGACACACCTAAGAGTGAATCAAGAGAAAAATGGTTGGTTTGGTTCATCAATGACAGAACGATAAAAAATAATCAAACTCAATTATTGTTTTCTGCAGGACTAAAATTATGCTAAAGAAATTCACTGCCATCTGTAAGCTTGTTAAAGTTGATTTTCTTGTTCTGGTTTTCTTCCTAACGATGGAACAGCATTGTCTATTTTTAAAGAAAATAAAAGCCGCTTGAATAATAACTTGTTTTTCCCAAGATAGAACAAATCATAGTGATGGGCTTTAAGAATGGCTACCGAATTAGAAACGAGAATGAAAAACAAGTATTTTCCTGCTCAAGGTTTTCGTTTTAATGTGTTTTTATTTTTAACTTGATTGAGTGCTGATTACAGAAAATTCAAGGCTATCAGGACATTAGACTGCTCAATTGACTGAAAAGTTTGATGATGTTTCTAAAAAGCAAGGCTTGTTGGGAAATGAAATCAGTACCACTGCTCCAAGATAATTCTTGGGGAGAGAGGTTAATATTGCTTAATAAATAATGTTAAATGAGATCCAGCAAGAACTGCAGGATCCAGGAGTGTTCTTGGAGCTCCTGTTGGTTCCCTGGGCTTATGTTGCTTATGCAACACCACTCACACACTCAGTGTAAGGACTTGCCATTTGACTGCATGAGGTAGACCTAAAATACATATAGGCATTCATACAGTTCAATTATGTGCTGCATTTGAGTTTCTTACCAGCTAGCATGCAGAAATTTTAAAAAATTATCATAAGGACTTGCACATTGCTGAGTTTCAGATTGTTGCTGCTGTTTTAACATCACTAGATCTCATCTAAAAGCTAGCAAGGAAACACACAAACATGTAAATACATTATACTTTGACCATTGCTTCAGCGATCAGTAATACACAGTTTTTGCTTTAGAACAGCCATGGTGCTCACGATCTAGGGAGTTTAAATCTGCTTCTTGGGTGATTAAAAAAATTGTCTAGTTTAGTAACTAGCAGCCAACAAGACATTATTGTTTGAACCAGTGCTTAAGTACTGTGGATAGCTGAAGAAAATTAATTTCCAAGACACAGTCCTATTTTCTATTTGGAATTTCAAAGCCTACTCTCATATGGACAGATAAAACCATAACTACAGCATTGCCAGGTCAGGAAAAACAACCATCTCTCCCCATATCCTCCCTCTGACACCAGGCAGCAGCAAAGGCTTGGGAAGGTTTTGCGAAGAGGGTAGGCATGTGGCAATATTACAGTCTCCCAGCAGAGACTTCTTCAGCCAGGCATTGTAGCTCAGTATTCAATGCCTCTTGGTGGGATTGCTTCCGTGAACGTAATTGCTTTCTGAACCTACTCGAACCCAAGAAGATAAGACTGTCTATGCTTGGCATGTTTGCACGGATAAATAATAGGACACCAGGGAACGAGCTTGAGCCCTGTACCCTGCTTTTTCCATCACTGCGTAAGCTTTAGCTCATCCCCTGGCTCTGCTTTGGAGCATTTCAACTAGTTTCTTCAAACCAGCTCTTTCCACGGCAAATATGCTATAATGGGGCCAGCCCTGAGCACGAAGATGCACGCCACCACAAGTCACTTGGACTGGGGAGCCTACGGGGGCCAGACCCTGACAGACTTCATTTAGCAGAGCACACACAGCCACAGGGACCTTCTTGCCCAGCCATGGGTGCCAAGGAGCGCATACAAGAATAAGGCAAACCAACAGCGATATTTCCTCAGGAGACTCACCAAGCTTCCAAGAATTTGCAGCTCAGAACTTCCTAAGCCAGAGGCAGTGGTTTTGTATTTAATAGCCCGTGATGGATTTCTCTTCCATGAACTCATCCAGTCACCTCATTAGCTGATGTAACCTCTGAGCATCCACATCCTGTGGCGAGGAGCTCGGCAGCCTGGCCACGCTGCATGAAGAGCCACCTCCTTTTGTTTCAGTCCCGACAACTGCCTACTTCATCCGATGTCCTCTCTGTGAGCAGTCATCCCCAGCTTGCCTTCTCCACGCTATGCATAATTTTATGGATTTCTGTTGCCTCTCCTGCCCCTCGTTGCCTTATCAGCCCTGTCGCTACTCGTGCAGAAGCCTTGCTGTTCCTCTGGTCACTTTTGCTGCCCCTCCCTGAATCTTCTCCCTCCATACACTTTTGAAATCAGTGGATCAACAACACATGGTATTGAAGATATGGGTATACCATAGTTAATACATTGAAATAATGATTTTCCTTTTTTTATTATTTCAATTTTTTTTCTTAGAAACTCCTAATGTTCTATTTGCCCCCCCCCCCTTTTTTCCCTAAACCCACATCTGAACATTGCATTGATATTTTCTGAGTTGTTTATAGAAGATTTAATCTAACTTTTTGCATCTTCAGTGACTTGTAGCAATGAATTTCTATGATTTTGCCTCAAGTAACACACACTTTATTAACTTCCAGCATGAAACATTATGTATGAATGCAATGCATATTACATTGACCTGACACAAAGATACTCAAAGAGAAAGGCTGGTTGAAATGTCCAGGTTGATGACACTTTGTCATGCTGGCACTTCTTCCAAGTTTTGAAATGACAAAGAGGGTTCATACCTGAACTTCCAAATTTCCATTCTGATCTCAAACCCGCATAAACATCCTTAGATTTTTTTTTTCCATATCATCATTTGACTTGTCTAGCAATTGTGGTTTTGAGGCACAGATCCCTAAGAATAGTGTTAAGGAGATGAAACACAATTTCTGTCATTATCAGGCTAGCAGAAGACCACCTGTTTTACACACTTGTGCCCAAGCAGGAGAAGGTGAGCGAACCTCCCTGTATGCACCATGTACAAGGTCATTTCTGGAGTATCCTGAAGCTCCTGGTATGGAGTTGGGCATGCACCTGCTGTACATACACAGAATAAAGCAGTGGCCTTGCCTCGAAGAGCTTGCAGATGAAGAACAGGACAAGGAACAACAGGCAGGTACTGAGAGAGCAGAGAGCAAAGTGTGTGGCAGTGCTATTTCCTAGTGACAAAGGTCCAAGCTCACTGGTGACCTAACTGTTGTGAGAGCTTTATTCTTCCGAAGCCACAAGTGAATTGTCAGGCTGATGCTTTTCAGCCTAGCTTCAGGAGTGCCTAAGGATATTCCTCCCAGCTGTGGCAGGCAGCATGCAAGAAACACTGGTCTCTGCCATGGTCCTTGGATAAAGGAACAGAAGTGTCTTTACCAAAGTGTTGTTAAACGCAACATTTGGGTTGGACTGAGGTGTGCATCATGGTTTGCCTTCAGGGGAAGAGACGCAAGAAGTGAAGCATAAAAAACAGCACTTAACCATCCCACCCAAATGTATATGGAATTTATGTGTGCGAGTCCAATAGAGGTGTCCCCCCAAACCCCCCAGCCTCATCTGCTGAGATCCCTGAGCCACCACAAGATAAATGCAAGGAGCAGAGAGTGAACCATGCTTCCAGTTTCTCAGATGCTTCTAACACAAACCTACAGGGTCACATCACATCATTGTCCTTCCTGCACCACAACTCTTGCATTTCTGAATTCAGATGGTGATATATTAGGATATATATCCTATGTGGCACATAGCAGATCTTACCCCTGCCTCCCCCTATCCCCAAACAAACAAACAAATAAACAAACAGAAAAAACATACTCTGTAATGTCAAAAGCATTGCTACATAAACATCTGTATGTTCTGCTTAAATAGTATTGCATGGTATTTCCTTTTCAAACTTTGGTATCAGTCTCATAACCAGAAAGCCAGTCTCAGCTGATGCTGATTTCTCCTAAACTTGCAGCCTGAATTAAGTTTGCTAAAATACAAATATTTGCATGGCCTCAGCCTAGTTTTTCTAAAACAAGTCTTAATAAGACCAAGGATCAACAGAAAGCTAAGCTAAATACAGGAAAATGACTGGTTTTTATACAGATAACGATCTCTACAAAATTTGCAACTCAAGTGCATCTGCCCTAAGAGCCTGAAAGCAAAACTATAAACAAATGAAAGTTACTTAAATTCTATACCATCCAGCTTAAGAAGGAAAGAAATGAAGTACTCATAAAATAAACAGTTGAAATAAACATTTTCAATTGTTTTGTATTTACCAATTATCAATTGTATAGTGACGAAATTTGTTTGCTCAAAATTTATGGCTGAACATAGGCAACTATTTAAATTATTATGTTTGCTGTGCAAAATGTCCTATCCTTAAAAAATGCTAGAGCTACAAGCAATCAGTTGCTGATCTTAATTTTCCTACGTTAGGCAAATGAGTTATGATGCAACACCAGCTACATGGTTATTTACTTTTTTTTTTCCACGGGACTTCGCTATTTTGATTTATTCTTAATATAGTGAGCTATAAATTCCCCCTCCAGTTAAAAAAAGTGGAAAACCCATATAAGCTTCCGGCAGGAGTCACCAACTGGGTTGACTCCTTGAGGTCCACAGCAGAAAAGTCTTGTGTTACTTAAGTGGGGCATATAAAGTCACCACCTCTCTGTGGCAAAGCTAGTGCCAGAAAAAGGTGGGCAGGCAGCAGGATGGGTCCCTGGGGTGCCGCCTGCTGGTGGGGTAGAGAATGAGGAGGTGAACAGCCACATGTGCTCACAGTGACTCCTGGGCTCCACAGGCCCTTCTCCAGGTCCAAGGTGCACAACTGGAACATCAACATTGCCCCTCATGGCAAGGAGATGAAGACAGTTGCTGTGGGGGAGCGGAGAGAGGGGTGAAGAAGGGGAGGAAGGGGCTGAGGACCGTGGAAGGCAGTGTGAGGGGGGAGATGGGAAGGATGAAGAAGCAGTAGTGCCACGATTCAATTGCTGAAAGCTTGGAAACTGCTGTTTTTGCAGGCTCAGATCTCCTGCCCCTATCCACCACAAGGCTCCCTCCACATTTTTCTGCCCACCATTCTTTCTCTTGGTCTGGGTTTTCCACCTCTATTTACAGTTCCAGCCCTTCCCCTGCACATTGTTCCCAAGCTTTGTCAAATAATGACCCCCTCAAGTCCTCTCACTTAACCCAAAGTCCCTGCCCTTCACTTTTACCGCATCTCCATCACTGCCGCTTCTCCCTTCCAGTCCCACCATTTCTTGTCCCAACGCACGCGAATTAAGCCATTTCCTCTTCCTTCTCCACACTGTCTCCATGCCAGCAGGCACACCCAGCCACCAAGGACACAGCCGAGATAGTCTTCACTGCCTACGGGGCTCACCACAGCAGTAACGTGTCAGAAGACCTGTGGTGAAAAGTCCCCTCATCCCAGGAGGATGAGCTCAGCATGTAGCAGTGGGGTCATTCAGCATCCTCTGTATGAGTACTACGGTCAAACCATCAACACCCAACCACCACGAGCATGCAACCTGAGCATCATGATGAAATGATAACTGAGGCAAATTCTAGAAGGTTTTCGTAGGCTCAACGTAACGCACACCCCTGCCACAAGGTTGATCCCAAGCCAAGTATCTTTTTCCTGCTCCAAAGCACAAAGCCACAAGAATTCAACAGTCTCAATGAAAGTGTTTTCAACGGAGCCAAAAAATGCAGATTCACAGAAAAACAAAGATTGAGGTCTCCCTATGCAGGATGAAATATACCTAAACCATCTTTGTCAGATATGTGGCCAAAGAATACATTTTCCTCTCACCACGTTCTCAGAAACAGCTGAACCATTTTATCTGAAACATCCCAAAGAGATTCTGTCTTCAGCAAATACTCAACCCGGAAAATGTCAGCCCAGTTTTAAGCTTAGCAAATGCATAAGCACCTGAAAGCAGAGCATTGTATTCGAAAGCACTAGGTAATTTTAACCGTAGATAACATTTCTGCCGAGGATAAAATAGCAACGCCTTCAAGTGCTGGGCTAGAAAATGGGACAACAGTTGCAATTCTGTCAAGTGCAGTCTATGGGTTCAATCCTGTGTGCCTTTAGTCATGAGGGAAAGCAATTTTAGGCAAGCCTACTGCCTCCACGATCTGGGGCAGGGCACAGAAGTGTGGCTAGCTTGGGGAATCACCCTGGAATCGGATACCTGGATCAGGAAAAACCTTAATTTCCTTTCACATGTTCAGTGGAGATAGTGTATCGTGTAGGAATCACATCCCCTGGAGATTCCCTGTTCCCAGGCCATCCCTGTGGAGCGACTCCGTGTCAACATTCACCTAGAGAAGTGCGTGCAGGATCGGGCCCTTCGCCAGCTGCCAGCTTTCGGAAATCAGCCACGGCTCAGCACATGAGCCGGCTACGCCTGGAAAGCGTGAACACTAATTATTCGGTACCACCAAACAAACTAAAACCATGGGACACAGAGGAACATTTCGTGCAAGGGGGAGAGGGCGATCATTTTCTGCTTCGAGAAAAGGCAGGGTGAAATATGCCCACTTGTTGAGCGGGCACGGAAAGCTGGGGTGAGCCGTGTCCATCCTGGGGAGCCCTGCAGCCCTCCCGGAGATTTAGCACGGCGAAAGGATGAAAGTTCCTCTGCTGGCTGCAGCGCTCATAACCGCTAATTATTTCTGAGTCACTCGAGTGAAAGTAAACTGCCATCCTGCAGACAGCCGAGGAGTACGGAGGAAAGTTTATGATGGGCGAGCGTGCCTGCTAATTGACAGCCGAGCCCGGTGACCGTAGGGGAAAGCACGGCGGCACAACTCCTCGCCGGAGACGTCCCGAGCTGCCTCTGGGCAGCGCAGCCGAGCCTCCCCTCGTGGGAGCACGGGGAGCAAGCGGGAGCCGGGCTCGGGGCTGCGGCAGCAGCGGCAGCAGCAGGGCTCTTCCAGCGGGTGTCACGACCTCTGCTCCCCCCGGGGACCTTCCCCATCCCCAGACCCCACACCGCCCTTGCGGCCGCACCAAGGCGAGGCCGGGCGGGGGGGGAGGGGGGGGACACATTCGCGTGTCCCCAAAGGGGACATCCCCGTCGGGGGGGGGGGGGGGGACCGGGACAGCCAGCCCCGCACACGCTCCACGCGGAAACTTTGGGAGCGCGGGGGGGGGGGGTCACGCGTGGCCACGGGGACCTATGGGTGTGGGGGGGTCGCGGGTGGGCGCCCCGCGGGGCGGAGGGAGGGCCGTGGCCGCAGCGCCGCGCGTTACCTGGGCTGCCGCTGCTGCGGGAGCGCGGCGGGGATGCCCCAGCCGCCGCCGCCGGTGCCGCCGCCGGTGCTGCTGCCGGTGCTGCCGCTGCTGCTGTCCGCGGTGGCCACCTGGGCTCGGGAGCCGCCGCCGGTGCCGGTGCCGGTGCCGGTGGTCTGGCTGCCGCCGCTTCTCCGGTGCCTGCCGGTGCCGCTGCGGCAGCGGCCGCCGCTGCTCCAGCCGCGCAGGAGGCCGGCCTCGGGAGCCGGCAAACTCTTCGCCGCCGCCGCCGGGGAGCCGCTGCCGGTGCCGGTGCCGGAGCCGGTGCCGGTGCCGCGTCTCATGGTGCGCGGGGCCGCCGCATGCCGCGCTGCTGCCGCCGCCCCGGGCGCCTCGGGACCCGGGCGCTCCGGGGCCAGGGGCTCCGCCGGCAGCGGGAGGCCGCCGGGAGCCCGGGCTGCCGCGGGGGGGCGAGGAGGCCGGGGGCCGGGGGGGCTGCCGGCTCGGGCTGCCGCTGGGGCATCAAGTTGGCCGCGCGGCGGCGGGGGCTGCGGGGCCGGGAGTTGGCCGCGAAGTTGGAGGCCGGCGGCCGAGGCGGGGGCATCCTCCCCGGCGGCCCCGCATCGCCGCCCCCGCCGCCGCCCCGGAGCCGCTCAGCCGCCGGAGCTGGGGGGGCGCGCCCCGAGCCCCGCGCCCATGGGCGGCCCCGGCCCCGGCCCCGGCTCCTCGCCCGCTCCGGCTTCCCTCCGCCGCTCGCCGAGGAGCGGAGCCGGGGGGGTAACGGGGACCCCCCGCCGCCGGGTCCCCCCTCCCCGCCGCGCCGCCGAGCGCCCGGGCTTCGGGGAGGGCCGGGCTGGGAGGTGGGGAGCGAGAGGGCTGCGGAGGAGCTCTCCCTCCCCGGCTCCGTTTGCACAAGTGCAGGGAATGTTCCACTGACCTACATATTTTTCCAAACATACGTGACCTTTTTTTTTTTTCCCTCTCTCTCTCTCTCTCTCTCTCTCTCTCGTTCTGTGGGAGGAGACAGGCGAGGATCCAAGAAAAGGAGAAGCTGGAAAGAGAACGAAAGGGGAAGCAGGGAAAAAAATTATAATAAAAAAAAAATCAAATAAAAAATCAAATAAAACCTCGACCGAAAAACCCAGCCCCGAAATCGGGGCTGCTTGCACAACGCCCCGAGCCGGCAGCGGGGGCTTTGCACGGGGCCACCCCGGGAGCCACCGGGGTCCCCCCCGGCCGGGCAGCGCCCAGGCGGAGCCTGGCACGGCCCGGCACGGCCCGGCCTCGCCCGACGGCCCGCGGGGACAGTGCGGGGACAGCGGGATCCCCGGCGACCCCCGAGCGGGCTCCCGGCCTCGCCGGGCACCGGCGGTACCTCCCGGCTCGGTTATGCAACGCCACACCGGCAACTAGAGCAGAGCCTCGACACACAGCTCGCTCTCTCTTTTTTTTTTTCCCGTTTTGCAAAGTAGGTCATTCCTTTTATTCCCCACTTTACGTTATTTTATTTTATTTTTTTCCCCTAATTCTCCTCCTGAAGAGTAGCCAGTGGGAGATGAGGCAGCGTGTTGCAGCCCTTTGCTGCTTTCGCCTCGCTGCTGCCGGCTTCGCAGCGCAGTCTGGGGGCTCCAAGATCCGGGAGGGAGGCAAGAAACGGGGGCTGCCCCCGGCCCCAAAACCTCCTGTCCCATTGCTACGCCGGGAGCAGGCTCCTCTGCCACCTGCAAGGGGCTTTTCCCGTCCGTCCTGCCTCCCTTCTAAAGCCCTGACAAAAGAGGGCTCGCGAGGAGTGGGCTGAAGGCTGCTGTGGGCATCCCCTCTGCTCCATCCCCTCTGCTCCATCCCCTCTGCTTCATTCCTACGGCTCCATCCCCTCTGCTTCATCCCCTCTGCTTCATCCCCTCTGCTCCATCCCCTCTTCTTCATCCCTTCTGCTCCATCCCCTCTGCTTCATCCCCTCTGCTTCATCCCTTCTGCTCCATCCCCTCTGCTATATCCTCTCTGCTTCATCCCTATTGCTCCATCCCCTCTTCTCCATCCTCTCTTCACCATCCCCTCTGCTCCATCCCGGCCGGGCACAGCGACACAAGCAGCTGCTTAGTCGGGAGCATTCAATCCCGACTGCGAATAATTAATTAATAATTACAGGCTACGGAAAACCGTCGCGATCTTCTGCTGAGTGCCTTTACGCTGTGCTTTATACAGCAGGCGTGACTAATGTTGAAAGGGTAAAGTTGTTTACTTTTAAGCAAGATTAAATACAAAACTTCGCAAAGCTCCTCCCTTCCTTTGGATGAAACCCAGCGTGGTTTTTTTTTTTTTTTCTTTTTTTTTTTTTTCCCCATTTGGAAATTGTCAAACAGTGGTTAAACAATCCTCTGGCAAACAAGTAGTGCCCGAGGGAATAAAGCATCAGATACATGGGGAGTGGAATAAAAGACATTTCTGTTCCTGAGGTATTTTTCTTGTGTTGCACAATGAAGTATAACATCAAATCTTCAAGCCTTGTAAGGTTAGAGAAAAGGAACTTCCCATGATTACATACCACAGGATTTGATAGTCCAGCCCTTTTGAAAATGTACCAAAACCCTGCCCCGAAACAGTAGCACAGGCTCAAAAGCTGGGGAGAGGACTGCCTTGAGGACAACGCTGAGCTGAGGGGCAATCGGTGAGGCACTGGGACGCGCATGGAAAACCACATCTGTACCATGTTTTCACGCTTTCCCTGTGAATGTGCAAGGACTCCATTGCACAAGTGGGCAAGTGAAGCTGGTTGAGGTGTGTTTCTTCATTCATTCCCTAGGTTACCAGCATAAACTTTAATTAGGGCACCAACCAGCAGGCTGGCTGAGGGTGAGGCAGGGTTTTCCCAGCGCATACCTGAGCCCCGTTGTGAAACACCAGCCTCTCGAGGCGCGCAGACCTTCCTCCAGTCCAGTGGCGAATGGAAAATAACTGAATGCTATCAGTGCCGCGCTTGGCTTGGAAGTTAACCAAAGGACTACGCTGGGTGCCACACACAAGGGCACTAGGGAAAGAGTCCAGCATTCAATTTTAAAAATGAAATCATTTTATAATCGCAAGATACTGGTAAATGACTTCTCAGGCATCAGGAGTCGCAATGCCTTTTGTTTCGACTAGAATGGGCTGGCCAACCTTCGCGGCTCAGAAATGCCACACCAGGGTTTTCAATGGGCCGCCGACCACATGATAGGTGCCTCCCAGGGCGGAGGGCCGCGGTGAGGAGCGGGAGAGGACAGTGTCTCCCCCGGGACCCCACTGCTCCATTGTGGCGAGCCGGTGGGTGGGCCGTGGGGCTGGGTGTGAGTTCAGCTGGGGCGTGCTGGGCTTAACCCCGCTGGCTTTGCTTTCTCTCGCTGCCAGGGATTCGGGTTATGCAGTGCCACCACCACCTCGTGGTGCAACCCTCAAGGCAGGAGTAGAAGCTCCAGAGCCACAGCCCGGCCACCGCACCCCAGAAGCACGGGCATCACCTCTGCAATGCCAGTGCTTTTAACCTCTAGTGGGTGCAAGTACACGTTGTGGGGAAGTAGGATGCAGTTTGCAGCCAATAACTTACACGTAAAACCTACATTTGGATCAGCGTTTGTGGAGGAGGAAAAAGCGGTCCCGAAATAATCATCCGCCAAATAATCATCCTCTTATCAACATAAATGGCAGAAGTGATGCAACAGTCCTGGGTGGCATGGTGGGAGAGGGGACATTATGGAAAAGAATAAAGGACCCCCAAAGAACAGACCAATTTACACTGAATATGAAGCTATTCTCTTAAGCTTTCCAGTAAGAAGGAGATGGGCAAGCATTAATTTAATTATTTCTACCCTGTATTAATTCAGGGGCAGGACAGACCTTGGGCCACTTATCTCCCTGCCCTCTGTGCTGAAAGAGACGGCAACAGGGAAAACTGCACAGCAGCTAAACCTGGTGGGAGCGCAGGGGCAGATGTGGGGAGCTGCTTCTCTGTGTAATACACCTCTGTAACCAATTTTGGTAGAAATTTCTGCAGAGAGGAATGGTCTTCAGAGGATCAGCATTATTTTTCATTCCACGGCTTACAACTGGCTGAGGGAGGGAGAGGTAGTGCATACTTATCAACCAGCAGCACTGCTGCTGAAGCAGAGGAAGGCAGAGAGATGCCACAGAGAAATGGACTACAAATGCATCCTACTGGATCCATGCCCAGGGTTTTCATGGAAGAACTCAGCCTTGTGTACAACCTTCCTGAGGGGTTGATTTTTTCCAGCTTATTCGAAGGAGGGTGTGCAGATTTTCTTGAAGTGGTTAATGCGAGGAGGAGGGGAGAAAAAGGCATGGGTTGAAAAACATGACTATACATTGAGTAGATTTCATGTCTGGAAGGGCTGAAATTGCTGCTGGATGTACAGAAAGCCCTAAAGCCTACCGCTGCCTGGCAATGTTGAGGCTGAGCATTTGCAACCTTCTTGTGAAGCAAAACTGTTCTACGGTGTGAGCTGAACACATGCACTCAATTGCTGCAGAGCAAACGGCGTGTGTGTGTCAGCCTGGAGAGCCCAAGCTCAAGGCTGTGGAAATAATTCTTCCTCGTGTGGGAAAGACAAGATGATCCATTTATCCTCTGGTTGGCAGTGGCCTTGGTTCCTCCTGGCCCACACAAGGCTCTCGTGCTGGGCTGGGAGCACATCTTGCAGCAAAGTCCTGTTCCTGTGCTGGTTCATATGAACAAGGAATTACCCTACAGCTGTACCTGGAAGAAAGGCTTTGGTCTGAAATCAGGCTGATCAAGCTTGTTTGGCTTTGAGAGCTGTTCAAGAAAATGAAGTTCAAGCTCAAAGCTGGCAGTAAAGGATCTGTTATTTTTCTCTGGAAGTCTCAGTGAGACAGAAGATAAAGGGTTGCAGCACCACAACTGAGTTAAGAACAGCTGGGAAAAGCCTCAATGCAAACGCAACATCTTCAGTTTTACCTTGACTAAGAAAAGCAACCACATTAATGGATCTATGGATCTGTACAAATATTTTAATTCCGGGCAGGTTTCAAGAGACTTTCTACCACTTCCAGAAGCTCTTGATCATCAGCAGGAAGGTACATCAAACCATTGCCTCTCTCCTTGCAACAGCAGCCTGGTTCCCCTCTCAGCTGACTTCAGGAGGAGATGGATTAAGCCTGTAGTTCATCATCACTTTCAGGATTCTGAACATTTTCCCAAATTCTTTGTTAAGTGCTCTCTCTTCTTTTTTTTTTTTTCTTTTTTTTTTTTCCCTTTTCCTTTTTCTGAGTACCGTACTTCTCACAACCCTGTTGGCACACTACTTACCGCCACGCTCGTTCTTTCAAATTCTTCTCAGCTTTCTTTAATTCTGTGCAGCACTCTGATCTTGCACTTAACTTCAGCTCAAAATATTTAACGCAAATTAGTAAAACTATGGAAAATTTAAATGTGAAAGTTAAGTAAATAACAGAAGTAGTAAAAAAATCTTCAGACTTAGGGGCATATGGACCTGCCCTTGTATGTAAATGCTGCCATCTATGACTTTCAAAGGATTAAGAAGCTATCAGTATCAAGAGAATGTGTTAGCCTGAATTTAGATGCTTAACTTGAAAAAAATTAGCTCAGAAGATTTTGCTCCAGAATGCTTATAGCATACACACTGAGATCTTTCTCATTATGTTCTCTTATACAGGCCCTGCATGTGAGAAAGGACTACTGTGGCCATTGATTTTGACCTCCTGCACCTCCAGGGCACAGAATTTCTCTTGAGTGCATCTGGTCAGGTATCAGGTATTGTTAACCTGAAGCCTGTTTTAAAAAGATGTTGGTCTTGACTTAAAAAAATCCAAATCAGCATCATTTCTTCAGCATCTCTTTCAATATTTTGACTGGTTTTGCCTATACTGCGGAAGCCAGCAGGTACTGTCAATGAGGCAACAGAAATGTTCCTCAAGGTATTCTCTCCTGCCCAAAGAGAGGCTAAATTCTTGGTAGTAATAAAACAAACAAACAAACAAACAAAACAAATACATTGAATTTAAACATGCAGTTAAAAACTAATTACCTTGCTTTTTTAAACTTGGTTTGAGCATAGTCATCCAGTATATATATAAATATATGTATATATATATACAAATTACAAAACTTCTTTTTTTCCTTTGGACTAGTTCATTTCCTTTTTATTTGTCAATGGCAACGAGCTTCTTCATGGACTGTTCCTTCATTTTTGTCACTGTCAGCTCCTCTCCGTGATATTCATGCAACACACAGTTCTGCTTTCACTGTGAGTACTCCGGGACAGTGCTGATACGCAAACAAAACCTTAGAAAACAACTTCGCCAATGTGAAATCCGGTGAGGTGTTCTGTTGTTTTTTTCAAAGTCAAAAGCTTTGACTCTTAAACCTTGGAGTACGTGTCTGACGGCGGCTGTCAGTGCAGGCTGGTGGGAGAGGCTGGGCTGTTCTGCTCGCACGGAGCCTTATGGGAGGGGAGGAAGCAGAGGAAGAGAGCGTTGAGGAGGTAAATATTGACTCAAAGAAAGGAGACATAAAGGAGAATGTGGGAGAGCTGCAAATGAGCCAGAGAGGATGGAGAAAATTCTTCAGCAACTGTAATTAGGTTAGATTTCAGAAGTAATTGCAGTGTTCCAGCATCAGCAGATACTGTAGGCAATATTTGCCCTCAGCTGCGTTCGCAGAGAAGCAGGCGAAGTTGTTTCAGCATGCAGGGCCTGATCCTGACATTGCTGCAGTAATTACACCCAGATGTGAGCCCGCCGCCCCGCCGTCGATGCGACTGGAAGCGGGAGCAGCGTCAGGCCTGGCTGCTTCCAGCCCGGGGAAGTGGCAGGCGGAGAGACAAAAACACAGCTGTGTGTGGACACAAACACACAGCGCCTTTTGTTTCTCTTGCCTAAGTGGAAGAATATGCAGCTAACGGAGCTGCCCGCGAGTTTGTGTTAGCAACTCCGTATTGAAAAAACGTGTTGAAAAGAGGCCTCGAAAAGAGGCTTCGAGGCGGGTTCTCGCTCGTGGCCCAGCTGCGGCCCGGTGGTGCTGTGGGTACCACGTGTCTGGGAGCCAGGTTGTGTACTGCTCCCCCTCGGAGGGACACAGGTTCACTCTGACATTATCAGCCTGACCGATGACATCAGACAGGCTGGCATGAAGACAGGGCCACAGGTGAACTGGTACCAGTGCCTGGCTGGGGCCGCATCCTGTGCAGAGGGTCTTAACTCACCCCACAGGTGTGGGGAACTGTGATGCCCAACCTGTAGTCCCTCCAGTTCCTTTAAATGTCCTTCTCCTTTATAAAACCAGATTAAGTAGGCTGTCTGTAGGGAAAAGAGATTTCACCTGTAAGTCTTCCGCAGAGGTTTTACATTAGTAGTTCACGCATCATCAGAAAATCAATTACCATCGGTATTACATGCAGATGAACAGCACAGCATAATGGAGAATTCATTTTACACAATGCATTTAATGAAATGCTAAATACAGCAAAATATTTTCCAAAGGGCTATGTACAGGCTCTGTGTTGGAGGCAGGTCACTGCAGGGAAATCTGCTCCTTTGTGGTCTGGATGAGGAGTGAGTCTCACCCTTCTTAGTACTGACATTGGTCAAGTGCATATTTCTGCCACCATGGGCTGAAGAAGACAGCGGCCCATTATCTACATTGCCAAGGCCTGAGCTTCACATGGAAAGAATAATTTGTCTTTCCAAAAGAAGAGTTTCACAGACTGTGTTATTGCAGTGCCAGTCATTGCAAGACCCTAAAATAACTGAATTGTTCCCTCGTTCTTGACACTCTTATCATCTTCCCCTGTTCTTAATGCCAAAGCAGTTTGCTGATTAGATTTGCTATGTGTATTTGAGTAAATCATTGACATCAGCACCTCTTTACAGACATATCTGTGACAACAGCCCTATCCCTTCCTAAGACTGTGCATGCAGATGGGGCAAAGAAAGGGACTTAGATAGCTCTATCAGGAAGCAATTATGAAAATAAGATCAGCAATGCAGGGCCAGACCAAAGTATGCTGCCTCTATCTGTGGCCAGAAAGAGATGTGTGAGGGAGTGAGTAAGAACAGCACAGGCATGCACTTCCCTGGGGTGCTCTCTCAGCCATCAATTGTTTATGCTCAGGAGCTCCCCTTATGCCCATGTAACCACCATGGGCAATATCTTCCTGCAGGGAACCCCACAGCTTAACTATACGCTTTATGAAGAGCCATCTGGTTTTGCTCGTTTTGAACCTGCTCATTTTATGTGGCATCCCTTCATTCTCATGCTGGAAGGGAAGGGGAATACTCAGTCCCTCTTCACCCTCATTACGCTACTCACAGTTTTATAGACCCATGTCATATCCCTTCTCCATCATCTCTTTTCCAAGCTGAAGAGCCAAAGTTCCCCTTCTTTGCTCCTCATATGGAAACTCCTCCATGTTTTTGATCATCCTCACTGCTTTTCTCCTCTGTTTTACTTTCTTTTCGTTCCCTAATAATTACTAATATGGTTCAATGGCTCTTGTGTTTTTAAGATCTTCTCAGATTCATGGTACATTTCAGCTACATGAGCCCAAGATTTCTTTTTTTTCAATAACCCTGTTGAATCCAACCCAAAATAATATGAATTTGTTATAACTTATCTACATATTTAGCTTTATGGAAAGAAAGGAATGGCTAGGATTGCTAAGGAGAAAATGTGTTCTTATTCATTGTGACTTCCAAAATTTCTGGAGGGGCTATATTAAGATATGTACACAAAAAAAAAAAAAAAAAAAAAAAAAAAAAGAGCCTTTCTGAAGGGGAAAGGGGAATCCATCACAGAAAACTTGAACAGCAAAGGGAAATGTTTCAAAATGTGCTGGGCTTCCGAAAATAAACGTATGCTAGAATAATAATAATAAAAAGCACATTGACAATTTCCCTACAACAGAAGGTACTACCTTCTTTTAAATATTTTTGTTAGAGCTAAAACCCATGAAACCATGAAGACAACTAAAATAATAGATGAGTCCTTCTTTCAGTTGCTATTGCAATCTATTAGTTGCAGGAAGGAAGCATGTTTATTTAAAAATATCCTCCTTGCCCTTAAAGATGTAGTCAGATGTTTGTATTACTTGAAAACTGTTGTAAATATCATAATTACCCAGTTCCTTTTGATTTCGCAATCCTTGCTAGGTATATGACTTTATGTCCTACAAATCTGCGCTGGTGCTATTAAGTAAGATTGATATGGTGCTACAGAAAACCAGCAGCAATGGCCTAAGCTGTCTCAGTCTGACCTTTTCTCCTTCCAGGGAAACATACTTCTCACTGGGCTTTACCAAACAAACCACCAAAATGCTGTGGAGCGCATGCTGTGCATGACACACAGCACATGTCTGGCAGTGTGATGGGGAGCACGTCTCAGTTTCTGCCTGGTGAAACCAAAGCCTGTAAAAAAGTGATGGAGATGCACTGATGAGGATTTGATATGAGGGGACCCATGCTGCTGTATGCAAGGCCAAATATTTAGCATGTACATTAAAATGCCTCTCCAAAGTTATGCCTAAGTATCCCCAGTTGCTTTATGGGAGTAAGCAAAACAGCCAGAAAGCTTCATTTCAATTAAAATAATCCCTGCCCTAGCTCTGCTTGCAACAAGCAGGAGAGGCATTCAGCTTTCAAACGCTGATGGCAACATGATATTGGCAGGAGTGTACTGGCCTGTTCACTACTTCTGAGGAGGGCAAACAGCTCTGGTTCTACATCACACAAACAGAATTTTGCATTTTTCTAAACCTTTGATCTGTAAATTTCCTACCCTGCCACTCTGTCTTGGTTTAGACATTTGAAAGTTTTCCATGGTGATGCAGACATTTCTTTGGGGTGCGATGAGCTTTTGACTTCTCCCTTTCTTTGATTATTTTTAGCAAGAGAGAAAGCAAAGATCTTTTCTGTGAGCATGCCTGCCCTAGGCAGCTACTATTCACAGTGGAAGCTGAGTAGCAGTTTGCTATTCAAACAGAAATCTGTGCCTGTTGTAGAATTGCAACAATACAAGATGGACATGGAAAGATGGCATGGAGCCACTTCTTACCTGGCAGAGAAGGAAACTCTTGAAAAGGCAGGTAGAGAGAAGAGTATGGGTGCTATATTGGCAAGGCATGAGGTGAGGGTGAAGAAGCCACCAGCAGATGCCTGGAATGGGGCATGGAGAGAAGGAGAACAGTCAGCATGAGATGCAGAAGGCTGGTGGGAGGTATGGGCTACTACCTTAAGGGACTCAGTGTGCCCTAGTGATGTGGGCACTTTGCTGAGACCCTGGAGACTTGAGGGTAAGTCTGACGTTCAGGGAGCTGCCTTATTGCCTCTGGCAAGTCACTTCACCTCCCCACGTCTCAAATATTCACCCCATCTCTTTCAAACACTGCTTGCCAAATCAGCATCAGTGATGAAGAGCCAAGAGTTGAGGAAGGAAAGATAAATTGTGCTGGTACTGAAAGATGAGGACAGAGAGCCCGAGTCTGAGACAAAGGCGAGATGAGTCTGTGCTGTTTAGGCTGTTTAGGGGAAAGAGAAGAGATGACGTCAGCTCCCTTCAGCTAGATCTTAAGCAGAAGATCTGACATCGTTATGTTCTCAGCTCTAAATGCAAAGAGAAAGCTGCTACGGATGAGGTACAGAACGTGCAGCACGCAGCCAGCACGGCAAAGTCGTTGCCAGGTAGAGATAAATGTAGGACAGCTGAATTACATAAAGCTCAGCTCTTTTGGTCTTTGGCTGCTAAAGAAAGGCAGGGCGTTCAGCATCCCCTCCCGTGTGATAGGGCAGAGCACAGGGAGCCAAGCGGCCTCTGTAAGAGTGCTCTAGGAGTAACACATGCCAGAGCTGCTTTGTGAGTATTTTTTGTTATAATAATTAAAATCAGATAGGCTGTGTCCTCACGGATATACTCACGTTTGTTTTCACATCTCACGCCTGTGACGATGCAGTTTATCACGCACCAGGGGGTTAGTTTGCTTGCACAAGCGTGGCTGCAGAGGCTGAGTGTGGAATAAGCACAGCCCAGCGGGAAGTGCTGCAGTCCCAGCCTCGAGTCGTGACCACCGTCTCCACTCAAATGGCCCCACAAAGTGGCACTCCTGTCCTGCTTGCTTCACCCACATCCCCTCAGAGGTGGATATCAAGGCTGCAAGTCAAGTCTTAAGTAGTTTTGGAGACATTGAGATGATGACTCCAAGCCTTTTGGAAATTGCAAGCTGTCTATGTAGACACAGTCATAATGTATCACCTTTCAGAAAGTATCCATTGCTTTGAAAATCTTCTAAAAAGTCAGAAAAAGAGACTTACCTGCAAATCTCAAGAACTCATTTGGTGCTTCCAGCTGGCAAGGTACAGCCCCTCTGTCTACCAAGAAGGGGGAGTTTAACCCAGGCTCCTAGCTGCTGTTACAGAAGAAATCCAATGAACGATATGCATCTTAAAGCACCTTGTTTTCCTGAAATAACCATTCCTTTCCATGGAAAAAAGAGCCATTGATTGGTATGAGGGAGGTCTGGGGCTCCTGAAAATACCAAATCCATTCAGCACAGATTAATTATTTATAACTCCACAGGGTTTAAGTGAAATTATGAATGAGTCCGTCTTCCCAGTAACAGCTCCAAATTTCAGTGTCTACATGTCAGCTGGATGTCTGAGCTTCTGTTATAGTCACTGGACATCTAATGGATAAGGTCAGTTGAGCCTGAGGTAACCCAGCTAGGAAAATGTGGGAGTTTATCTTATAATGTCTTATATGACCCTATAAAGAATTGTCTCTCTAAACTCCATTACCTATTGATTAATTTCCCTTGACTACAATGGGAGCCTAGACACCTAGATTATGTACAGATATCTTTACTCCAGTCCCCTAAATTTAGGTGTCTGTATCAGTAATTAAATCCCTCTCTATCAGGCTTATTAGGTCAAACTCATCTGGGCAGGTGTCTGGCCTTCTGTTCTGCGTGCATTACTTCAGTGCAGAACTTCTCATTCCGTCAGGATTGAACATTGAAGTGACAGGTCTCAAAACAGAATAAATTGCTTCAGAATATGCTTCATATAGATGAAACGTATTTGATCTTTCAGACTCCTGAGAACTAAAATTAAATGTGCTACAGAATACCCGAATGCACCATCCAAAGAAAATGATCCTGAAATAGCCTGCCTTAAATAGTGGGGCTGATTGGCACCATCATGTATCATAATGGCTTAAGAAGTCTGAATTAGGCCAGAGTCGAGGTCCATCTAACCTCACACCCAGTTTTCAACACAGACGATTAGGAAATAGTTCAAGAGGAAGTGATCCTTCCCTTTCTGTGCCCTTTGCAACTTCCAGCAATCAAAAGTCTGGGCACATCCCAGAAACTCTTTGTAGTGTCCCTGTGGGCTCCCTCCTTGATGAAGCCATTCAAACCCTTTTGGAATCTGTCCATCCCTTGGATGGTCTCAACATGTGTTTCTTCAAGATGTGAAATTCAGGACCTCCTGCTGTGACAGTAAGCTCCACAATTTCAATTTAATCTGTGAAAAATAGATATTCCTTTGGTTTGCTTCAAATGTGTTTCTCAGAGGTATCTCCTTGTTCTAGCATCATGAGAAATAGTAAAGTGTCATTCCGGACTCATTTCTCCACCACTTTTCTGATTTTATAGCTTTATATTGTATTCTATTTCTGCCAGAACAAATGTTATTTATAATGAGTTGCAAATGTTTGAAGAGACATTAGTGTATACGAGAATCAGCTGCAGGAACCTGAGTGAGAGCTCAGTGTGGGAAGATGTCCCTAATGAATATAAAATATCTGGGAAGGAAAAAAAAATTTTTTTTAGAGATCTAATACTGGCTATTCACCCAACAGAGTCCTTTGATTTGGCCAGACATTCTTAGTACATGAGTTTGTCAGTTCCTGTAAAACAATAAGATGTAGGATGATCAGAATCTCTTTCTCCATTTGTTTGAATTCTCACAAGAGATCCAAAGTTTAAAATCCTTACCATTCACAAAACCCCTCAAGTCAAATGCATTATTAGGGGTATCTTCAGTTTTTGTTACTTAGGAATGAATATTTGTACATCTTAAAATATAAATATTTGTAAATGTATATTGTGAACCCCTAGTTTAGATAAAGCTTGTCTATATATTTCATGTTACCTTAAAGCCTTAACAAGTATTTCAGTCATCACAGAATATCATGTTTAACAGCAGTTTTTAATACAGCCATAATAAAATGCACAACCCTAATGGTCATTACCTTGCAGTTCTAGATAGAGGGTATACATGCCTTTTTTAATATGTTGATGGAAGTATACTTATTTTAGGTCATTTTAGTAGGTAATTTTGTTATTCAGTGATAAAATAAGGAGACGATACTCTGCTTCTATTGTTGTATTACTCACACATTGCTTAACGCAACCTGGGGAAATTAACTAGAAGATTTTCAGATGAATTTCACAGTAAATACTCTTTATGTATTTAATAGATCTGCTGAATAGTACTTATGAGAGATAATTTCAACCATCAACAGGAATATGCACTGAAAAATTGAGTGCAGATTACTGAGAGGAAGATTGGAAACTGATAGATGAGCATGAGAAATTAGTACCAATAAATGTAACATAAATTACAGAGAACTCACTTTGCTTTAGAGCAGATTCCTTATCATGTCTGAAGAAAAACTTGGGATCTCAAACTCTGGGTGCTAATGCGAAAGCCCTGCTTTTCCCACATGACTCCTAGTGCGGTGCATATGTTCAGTCTATCAGTGAATCACAGCTTTTCGCTGAACCCTTTCTTTTGGGACATGCTATATTATCCAATACATTTTAAGTGGGATGGGGAAATGAACCATTTTAAACAAATTAGCTTCCTGAAGCACCTGCCTTCCTTATAGTTTTTCAAGTCAAGACCTGGTCTGGAAAAAGCTCCAGGTTCAACATTTCATATATACAATTAAAATGCTTAATTGTGCAGAGCATTAGTCAGTGCTGATCTCCTGAGGAAATAGGAACTTTATGAATGATGCCTGCTTCCCACTGTGAGGAGCAAAATTACGCTGTTTAAAGAATATATGTGTTAAGCACCTAAGGCTGTTTAGAGAAATCTGAGATCCCATAATACACCGTTATGGTATTGTAAAAAAGAGTTTTGTGAAGCAAGGTATTTAGTTTGGAAGTTAAGAAGAAGAAATTGTGCAACAAAATTGGGTAAAATCATTTTTACTTTACTGGTAAGTAATTTGCTAATTAAGAAGAGGAAAGTGATTATCTTGAGCTATGCTGATGGGATTTTTTTTTTTTAAAAAAAAGGAACTAAAAGTCTAGCTGCCTTTTGGAGGGAAAAAGGGAAATGAGATTTGCAAGAGCACCATGTGCATCTCAAAAGCATGCTGATGAATCTTAGTCCGTGAGCAACTCTAACTCATGTGGAAGTGTGCTACCAAGTAAAATACTGAGAACAAACCTGTGGTCTGCTAGGCATAGAACTATGGGCTCTGATTGGGATGCCAGCACTATGGCCTCAGGCAGCTGGTTTAAACATGCACCTATACATCACACTGCAGGCAAAGGGGCTCTGCCTGCTCTTGGGAGTGCAGCGGAGAGGCAGCCCCGGTCAAAAGCCAGGGAGATGCTCTTGCACAGCACAGGTACATCCCTCCCACCCCCAGCACTCTCATCTTGCACAGTCTGGGTGGCTCTGGTGTGTCTGGTGACAGAGGGACAGAGGAGCCCAAGAGCTTTACCCAGACCCGGCTGTCTCAGCTCCACTGCTCCAGGGAGCCAGCCTAGGAGCTGGGCACCTGCCTGGGAAATGTGCTGCAGGACATCGGCAGAAGAATCGTGAATGCAACCACAAGGAATGGAAGTTTCAGAACCAGGCTAGTCTTTGGCTTTGTTTTGGCTTTAGTTCATAGTCCTCCCAGCGTGCAGTCCTGGTAGTGTCCCTTGCATGCTGCAGGTCTGAGGTGCTTCCTTGACTCGTCCTGGAGCAGGACACTGCTTACTGCAGTGCCAGTCATGTTTTCAGTGACAGCAATGCATGTGCCTGCCACAAAGCCCTGGGACACGCCAAACCTCACTGTTTGGAAACTTCAGTTGTTTTTCATGGAAGAAAGAGAGAAAGGTGTTTTTTTTTTTCATTGGTTTGTTTTGAATGGGTAAGTGACACTACTGGGAAAAAAGGTGGTGTCTCATGACAAAAGAAATCCCAAAAGCCATGTGCATCATCTAACTTCAAGCCTTCTCTAAATATTGTCCAGGTAACGTCTACATCAATAAGGATCAAGCAAGACAGATGTGCAAACACACTTTTACCCTCTATAAATTCCTACTTTCATCTGCAAGTCAGGAAAAGTAAAAACAAACAAACAAGCAGACTAACAAAAACAATAAAAAACCTGCTGGAGTAAATGCTGTCCATAAATATTTTATCAGTTTATTTTGTTTTTCTTGTGGAGTACAATTAGAAAGAGAAAGGGCAATAGAAGAAGGGAGAATGGAGAGGCAGAAAGTACCTGCAGATTTCAAAAGAAATACCAAGAACTTTTCCAGAAGGCATTTTTAAGCTGAAAGTGCCTTGGCAAATCTGTAACATGATTTTCCAAATGGTGCTCAAAATGTCATCCAATTTTAAATCTGTAATATTGCTTTAATCTCCAAAAAGGAAATAATAATGTTTTTCTTTACTATGGGTGATCCAATCTTGCGCTCCTTTCCAGACTCAGCTCCTACCGATTTTAGTGATCTGGGCCCAATAATACGCATTTGACTTATCAGTTTATTTACAGCTTAGATCTGCCATTGCCATTAGGTATCTAGGATACATATTTTGCACACATACGGCACATACAGAAGACATACTTGCAGACACACTTTTATCGAATATGATAATGTAAGAATCACTATCCTACCTGAAGAAATGCGTTTGAATTGCATACGTCTAAAGCTACCCTCCAAATACCAGATAAATACCTTCCCAAAATAGCATCGCTCAGTTTTCACAGCAGGTGTCATTCATCAGGTACGAGGCTGCATCTAAACGTGTTAGCAATAATAATTCAGCGTGGTGTGCAACTCCGGCTCATTACCAGCAGCCCCGGGCGCTGAAGGCTAGCGAAGTCACTACAGCAGCGCCGAAATATTTAATCCCATAACAAACATTTAGTCCTTTGACAGGAATATTACACAAATATTGATCCCATAAGTCAAAAAGACTCTGAAGAACCTGGCTTTTCTCCTTCAGCCACCTGTGGGCCACCCTCTGCCCTTCAGCCTGTCCTGGGAGCAGGTGGTGGCACAGGAAGGGGACCACGGGCAAGGGCAGCCCCGATGGCACCGGCAGTACCCCACAAACAGCCTGTCAAGGGCAAGCCCTGCTGCAGCATGTTCATCACATCGAGCAGTCAGATGAGAAATGCCACCACACAATGGCTGATTAGGAGTCTGCAGGGAACCTCATCGCGTGTTTCTGCTTAATTTGTAATATTCACACCAGGCCTGACAGAAAACCGCTGAGGGGACAGGACTGTTCCCAGCCACTCTCAAAGGGCTGAATGCACCAGGACACCAGTGATGAAGGGCCAGTTTGCACAGACGGTAACAGGGCTCTCTCCAGGCCCCACCAGGCACCAGAGACTGCTGGCCTTAACTAAACGCTATGTCATGCTTGGCTCAGTCCTGCAGTAATTGCTTGGTCTTAACACGTGTTGTCTCTCCTAGGCCGGGCAGGACAGGGCCTGGTGCCCTTCTGCCAGTGGTGCCCTGTACATCTCGTCCTCACATGCCTCCCTTCTCCATGTCCTCCTATGGTCCTCCTCCCCTCCTGCTCTTCGGTCCCTTCTGGAGCTTTCAGTGTGGTAAATTTCTTTAGCAGCATGGCAGTGATAAATAATTGCTTTCCCAATTATTACTGATTACTACCACTACAGAAACACTTCCAAGACTTGTTTACACTCCATGTGCACAGAGCACAGAGCAGGAGCCAGTGTCCACTTGCCAGGGCCTTACCACCCAGAGGTCTGCCAGCTTTGTTTTCAGACCTCAGCTCTCTGGGAAGAGACTCTTTATCAGGGAGGGCAGTGACAGGACAGGGGATGATGGCTATAAAATAAAGAGGGTAGAATTAGATTAGGTATCAGGAAGAAATACTTCTCTCAGAGGGTGGTGAGGCCCTGGAACAGGTTGCCCAGAGAAGCTGTGGATGCCCCATCCCTGGAAGTGTTCAAGGCCGGGCTGGATGGGGTTTTGGGCAACCTGGTCTGATGGGAGGTGTCCCTGCCCATGGCAGGGGGTTGGAACCAGCTGGTCTTTAAGGTCCCTTTCAACCCAAACCATTCTGTGATTCTACAGAAACACAAGACAACCTGAGGTCTCCCTCTCCTTATCTCTGCCCTGAAGAAAGGACCTAGGCCTGTGGGGATCAGATTTCCTCCCAGCAGCCTACAGACATAGACCAGAGTCTGGAAGAGACATTGGGAATGAGCAAGCTGATGGGCCTGAAGTGGCTTGGTCCCCACAGGAGGGCTCAGGGCACGACAGGTGCTGGTGTACACACACCATAGTATTCAAAGAGCAATAGAGCCAAAGGATGTCTGTGGGGTGCCAACACCACGGGAGGGGAGGTATCAGGATCTGGCCTCACTGGCTGGGAAGCATGGAGGGGATGGCCAAGGTTTGTGGAGAAGGGTGCTCTCACAGGGTAGGAGGCTAGCCCAGTGAAGCCCGTGACTTTGTTCGCACTGGCAGACCACAGACCTAGAGAAGAAAATTTCCCTGCAAGCCATGAAAGTTTTTATCCTCCCCTGGGGTCCCAGGCAATACAATGAAGATCCCACCATCTCTCCCAGTTTTTCTTTCTTTGGGGTCTCCTGGAAAGAGAGATTTATTCCCCAACAGTCCCCAGGGAGTCAGAAATAGAGTCTTCAGGCTTTGATCATCCCCTTGACTGAAAGAAGAAAAAAAAAAAAAAAAAGTAGAGAAATGGGCAGAAGAGTGTATGCAATGCTGAAGAGACAAAAGAAGGGTGAAAAGAGGGGAAGGAGAGACTCGGGTGAGGAGAGAAAAAGGAGAGGTGAGGAGTGGAAGGGATGGAAAGCCGAGAACAAAGGGGAGAAGCTCTTTGAAAGAGCAGGTAAATGAGGGAATGAGCACAGATAGGCACGGGAAGAGGAGCAGTGCCTTAAGAGAGACATTTAACAAAGGGAAGAAAAGGGAAGTCTTAGCAATGTTTTAAATAGGGAAGAAATGGGGAACAAGCAGCTAAAGAAAGACATAATCAGAAAGAGGAGACTTCCTTGCAGAGAAAGAGAGATGAGAGCAGACTGACTCAAAAGGGAGAAAAGTACTGGATTCTGAAGAAATACGTTAAATACATTACAAGCTTGACATACAAAAGAAGAGGCATAAACCATATAGAGAGAAAGAAAATGAAGTAGAAAAAGGAAGCAGGTGGAACAAAGGGAAACAGGGCAAGTAATGTAGTTTTAAAACATTATTAAAAGTAAAAGTTGGATTAAAAAAATTCTTATTGCCAAGCTCATTTCTCCCTTTAGAACTCTACGGTATGAAACGAAACATATGTATAGTCTGGCATTACTGTTAATATCCCTTCCTTCAAATCCGCTTTTAATGGGTACAGATAATAAAGCTGGTAACCGTTTAAGAGCAAATGCCATTACAAATGATGACCTGTAATCCACTATAAACTCTTATCCTCTGCTTACACAAACAGACCTGGTGCTTGAAATGAAAGGAGACTTGTATTTTCTTTCTTTCCATGCAGAGATCCTCAATCTTCTGGCCAAATTTCAATTGCCAAAGTACAAATGGCTAAAACACTGAGCTGCAAAGTCTACCTAAAAAGAAAATAGTTTTCCTTGATCTTCACTATTTGTGATGCAGAATTGTATTCTGTTTACTACCTCAGAGTGGCATGTGGAAGATTATTGAACAATTTGGCAGAGGGTAAGTTCTTTTTCAAGTGGTAAGGTGGCCCAAAAGATCTGCTTGTTGGCAGCACAGCCTCTTGCAAGCTCCCTGGAAGGCTCCTTGCTCCTTCCTGCCATGCACAGCACAGGAGGCTGTAAACTGTGCTGTGACGAGGAAGGAATAAGCCAAACGCTTCAACATATCTAATGCTGTCTTACCAGGCATGCACTTGAGCACTGCAGGGGCAGAGGGTGTGACCCTCAGCTCTTCAAACTCATGCTCATGCAAAACTCTGAGGCTTTTAACCAGTATTACTCCTCACAGGCTCACCCAACTGCTGCAGCTCCTTATGCAGTAACTGAATGTACGATCACATTGCTTGGCAACATTGTCCTTCCAGAATCACCACTTTTACAGCCGCCCCAGCCCCTTTCCTTCTCCCTTTTCCCCATTTTTAACGATCACTTGCAGCCCACTTCCCCCTTTCTCATCAGAACAACAGGCATGCGACCTCTCTGCCCTCACTGCGTGTGCTGCAGAGACGGCCCCAGTTAGAAGTCTAATTTTAATGTTGTTTTAACCATCACTGCATTTGTGAGATGATGGCAAGAGACTGTAACGAGGATGGACAAAAGACATACAAACCCACAGGAAAAACTAATGATGAATCATTGTTTGAAAGGTGAGTCATGCCTGAGTGCATGCATATGTCAAGCATGAGACTGGCATAGCTTCACTTGATTAACCCAAATCTGCTTGAAGTCTCCTCTTGCAGCTATGCTTTTAAGGGAACAGTAACACACCACAATTATTTGTACAGTGATTTCCTTCCCTGTCTGTTTCTATGAACATTTTGTTGGGCTCCAGCATAGAAGGAATGGCTATAAGAGACATCCAGTCTTGCCTCTAGTCCCGTGATGGGGTTAGCTCCACCGTAGGTAGACCCTGCAGCTCAGTGTTTTAACCATTTAACAAACCTTAACAGAGGTTTGTATAGTCTGCTCTTAACATTTTCTGAAGAGGGGGATTCACAGCATCCCCATGCAGAGCATCCCAATCTGACACTGTAGATCCAGGCCTCTCACAACCATCACTGGATTAACAATGAGAGCTGGCAACCTCATTTAGCAGGGGCAATTTCACGACCATGAACGAACGTGTTGTTTCACTGGCCATGTGCTCTCCCCGGGTCCCCTGACCAGCTCCAGGGGGCTGCACAGTGAGTGGGGTTTGCTTTTGCACGGGGATCCCTGCCGGCCACCCACACACTGGTGCTGCTGCCAGGGATGGGGCAGGGATATATGGCCCTGCGGGCAGCATCCCCAGCTTGGGTCAGCATGGAGCGATGGAGAGGCTGAGCCCCAGGTGGTGACCTCTCATCCAGCATCTCCTGACAAGCACTTTCAGCTCACACGAGGCAGCAGTGATGCAGATTGAGGTGACGGTGGGACTGCAGCCAGGCTGCCTGCTGTGCCTGGAGGTGAGATGTCCCCTTCAGGTATGGGTCTGCTCCATGGTGCGTGGTGAGGCTGATCTGCTGCCGGCAGCACTGGTGCTAGCGGGGATACATTCCCCATCGGAGGTGGGCTGAGTGCCCTGCTGTCCCCATCCATTTGTAGGGCACTGCAGCCCATCAGCACTGGTGCGTCTACATCTGCACTGCTCTCCAGTCCCACCTCACTGCCAGCATTGTCAAAGCTCTGCGGGCATTATTCGTGAGTGCTACCAAAAAAAAACCACCACACCAAAAGATGCCCTATTATACTTGTTTCTATGTATTTTCTGGGTAGTAGGAGGGAAGATCAGCTTCTTGACAGCAGAAAGTGTGTAGCATCTTTCCATGGTAGGCATAGAGAGTTTTATGCCAAATAAAATTTATTCATTTATTGCACAGAAAGGCACTTGCATATTACTAGCTGTGTCCTTTTTTTCTTTTTTTTCTTTTTTTTCTTTCCTCCCCTGATACAGAAGGATTTGGGTTTTGTATGCTGGTGCAGGTGATGTAAATCATTCAAAATGGGATCTAATGCTGGTAAATGCACCAAAATTTGCTAGGCAGCCAGGTGGTCTGCAGAAGCTGAGCTCAGATCCCCCGATCCCTAGTCAAGTGCTGAGCTGCACGAACACAGAGATAATACCGTGTAACTCTTGCAAGCATTTAGCCATTGGCGAACAGCTGCCTAGCAATCTCTTTATGAGATTTATTTCTCTCTTATGGTTTTGTCAAGGAAACAGTAGTTGTTGATAACATTCAGAAGCACAGAGGTGCTATTTAATACTCGGGACAGCGAGCAAGCCAAAAATCCTCTGTGAAAAATAAGCTTGTGTGATCATTTGACTTTTTTGTCATTTTACAAATCATATGTGCCCAGGGTTTTTCATTCAGGGAATGTTTATTTGTAAATAACATCAGGCTTTAGGAAAACTTTGTGCTTTATTTTATGCAAACAATTCTATTTTAACTGGTATTTCACATGGCATTCAGACCGTGGGTTGCAGCAACATCACTCATCTTCCTGCAGGCAAAACTCTGCCTTGTTTTGACAGTTGTTCCTGATGCTTTTTCCTTTTGCGAAGGAGACATACCCAAGATAAGAGCTGGGACAGCCATGGGGGACTAAAAACTAGAATGCACGTAGCAGGCCCCAACATGATGAGAATTTCTGCTTTTCTTCCTTCTGAGCAGAGCAGGATCATCTCCCTGCAGAGGGACGAGCTGGGCAGCCAGTGCCAAGGTCTCTCTACCATCTAAACACCTCTGTTCTTCTCCAAATGAAAGCGCTGCCTGCATCCCTGAGCCCGCAGGAAAACCACTCCTGACAGCTGAGCACCGTGAGCGTGGTGTTTGCTGATTCCTTTCGGAAGGGAGAAAGGGCAGGCTGGGAAAATAACACCAGAGAATTTATTCCAGAATATCAAAGGCAGCTCCATCCCCCTCACCTGTGCAATTCCGGCAGCTGAACCCTGCGAGTGGCTGCTAGGAGGCAGAAAACCGTGCTGAATCTGTGCTGCAGCATACACCATTTCGCCTTAATTTTGGCTCACCTCCCCAGAACCCCCCCAGGAAAGCGTTCCCCCAGGCTCCGCAGGCAGCGTGCGGCTGAGCGCCATGTTAAATTAGCTCTTTCTTTCCACGCAGCACGGCAGTATTGGCAGAAAGGAGGAAACGCAAAAGCAAATCAAATGAGCAGAGGCAGGTTTTGAGCTGCAAACTTACCCTCTGCATTGTGGCAGTCCTATAAGAGCTGGGTGCTACCCCTAGGGGGAATGATGGGATTTGGCACCACTGTGCTCCATTTATTCTCAATAAGAAGAAAAAATCCCTGCTATGGCCAATTTATATATTAGTGCTAGCACTGAGCTTACGAATTAGGAAGCTGCATTTTGTTTCTTTTCCATGATTGCTACTTCCCCCTGTGAATGTTTCTCTGCTGCTTGTATTTCCCTGCATAGCGATCCTGTGGCATTTGGGAACCTCCACATACACGTGTGCATGTGTGGTGCAGGCCAGCTGACCAAATCCAGCTTCTGCTCGAGTTTATAGCAAGCGTTTCACTCCAGCACAAATAACCCAGATTTAAGAGCAAGAGCTAGGCACCACAGTGCCTCAAATGCACTCTTTTTCCTCCTGAAAGCCTTTGAGTCGCGAGCGAAGAGTGATCTTTGGGCGCATCCCGAGGACACACATCTGCGTGATCAAACAGCCCCAAATCTGACAGAACGGTGTCAGTTCAACCGAGGGGACAGCCGCGCTCGGTAAGCTGACAGCAGCAAAAGGAAGGGGTTGTGGCAGGTCACCGCTCTCACGCAGCTCGAATCCCGATGCATTCCCTCCGAATTCCCCTATTCCTCGGCGAACCTCCCGAAATGTGCACGGCTGGAGGCACGCAGACCCGCCTGGCCTCCGGAGTGATGGCAGGGAGGAGGAAGGTGGAATTACCCTGGCGATGCTGGCCGTGCTTCCCAGCCGCTGCAGTCCTCAGCTGACCCCAGCAGGCAGGGACTGTGAGAGTTGCGTGGGATTACGGATCCCTGCTGCTCTTAATCCGGGGGCAGCCGGCGTTCACCGGCCCCCTCCACAACCTCCACACCAGGGACTGCCTGCATTCATGGTTTCATTGCGCCGGGTGCTTATTTATACACTCCTCTCCAGTTCTGCTTGTCTTTCTTTTATCCCTGAAAATCCTCTCCTTCCTCAGAGGGTCCTTCCTCCATCCCTTGGTACAAACTGGGACACGGCAAAAAGCCCTAGCCCAGCCAGCCTGCCCAGACACCAGGCTGGTGTCCAGTGGTGGAGCGACCGTCAGCAGCAGCACAAGCGTGCTGTGCTGGCAAGAATTGCCTGGTGGTGGCTGGGACCTCATCACTTTTCCTTTTTGAGTCTGTCTGAGAATTCACACCCCTTGTGCAGAATGCATCTTTGCTTCGTTTTGGAGAAAGAGGGTGCATTTCTCCTTGCTAGCCCTGGTATCTTTGTCTTCTATATTTAGCCTTCTAGGAAAAAAGTATTTATACCATCTACATCACTTCTCTCCCAATAGCTTGTTTTTCTGCTCATAGTTATTATATGTACAAACACGCCTGGCTGGCTGGATCTCCTACATCTCCCACCACTGTCACTTCTCCTGCTGGGACCCCCCCAGCACTGCTGCCGTGCATGCCCAGAGCTGTCCCGTGAGAGCAAGGTGGCACCAGGAGGAGGTCCCCTCACCTGTGCCTGTACCCAAGAAGCCTCGGCCAAGTCAGCCATGCACAGGGGGTAGCAGCAGAAGGGTAAAAAGCAGTGGCAAAACTCACATCGGCTTTGAAGAGAGAGAACATTTCCTTCGATGTACTCTACTGCTCAAATCTATTTATGGTTTTGTTGTTGCTGTTGTTGGGTTTTGTGTTCTTGTTTTGTTTTCTATTTTTTCTTACACTAGAAGAATTACCTGTCTTTCAGGTGTGTTACATGTGCGGCCTCAGGAAAAAAAATAAATACGTTGGTTTGTTTGTTTTTATTCTTAAATATTTCCCATTGTTTCCCTCTCAGATTCCTATCAGAGAATATATGGTGTAACAAGACTAAACGGATCTTCCTGGAAGGGCAGTATTTTGGCTCCTTCGCGTACATCTAAGTCACTCTAACCCTTAACAGCTGATCAAAACCTGCGTGCAACAAGAGAGCTTGCGTTGCTAAAAACACAACTTTAGAAGATGCTACGAATAACAGAGTCAACGTGGTCCTTCCCATGGCAGAATATGGGCCAGGACAGCAAGCAGCGCAGACGTGGGACCATGAGGACCTGAAGTGCCCGGCCAGTGATCAAAGGATCTCGTGTATCCCATAAGAACTGTCCACAGTTTCACAAATTTGGGGGTTAAATTACTCGACATCAGGAACAGAAACTCCTACGTGCTACCCTCACAGCGCAGCAATAAAACTGCTATTCCAACACTTTCTGTTAAATAAAATCAGAGCCTGCTATGGTTAATGCACTGGATATTTAAAACTTATTATTCTTGATCTGCATTTGTGTGCTACAGGAGAAGTAGCCAACTCCAGATGACAGGACAGATGGAGTTTTACGGTGCATAAAAAAATGGGTTCTCGATAATAAGTCATATGTTACACTTGCACGTTCTTCTACACAATTAAGATATTTCCTTTAACAATTAGCAGAAAAATGGAAGAGAACTGGCACCGCGGTGTTTTGACTGAGCTGTAATAAAACTGCAGAGCTGAGGCGGAGGAACTTGCATATTCTTCCCACAGGACTCTACCCAGAAAAAAAGATTTCAGGAAGCACTGTGAACTCATTGAGATATGCTACAGCAGAAAATGCTCCTCTTTCTGGGTCAGAAATAACTCTTTCAATAACGAAAGCCCGGTGCTTGTGGCTGCTCTCTCTCTGCACAGTGGGCTGCCCAGAGTGAGAGAAACCTCTCCAAGGAGGTGCCATGGGAAAAGAGAGCAGAAGTGCTCAGTGACTTGTATTCCCTCCCTCTCCACCTCCTTTTAGCAGCCAACATCGGATGCAACCTTTGGCTCCCAGCCTTCCAGCAGCCCCCAAATCTATAAATGGTGCTGGATAGGAGAGAAGAGATAACAGGTCCTAAGGAGGCAGGAATCATCCACGTCAGGTGCCTGCAGCCTCGGATCTAGATAGCAGCTACAGCTGTTTACAAAGATTGCCTAAAGGACTCTGGAAAACACACTGAAGGCAGGTTTGCAACCTCATCATGCAGGTCTGGCAGGCACCATGCTACGCCACAAGCCAAACCACGCTTGTTATGCAAACCTGCACCTTCTCTTCTCAAGGAGGTTGTTTGTTTCCTCCGTGATCACCAGGACCTGGAGAGTCCATCTCTGCTTGCAAAGACAAGGAAGAGGAAAAAAACAAAATAAATACAGGCAGAAAGGTTTACTAAAATGGTTTTCGTCTCCTTACTAACTCCAGTGATCATCCAGAAGGGAAAGTTGTTACCTGCCTACTTTTGGGTGGCAGAGTTTTACTTAATCACTGCGTTATCTGGAGCACGATATTGCAGCCACTGAAGCCAGTGGACGCTGTATTATTAACTGAAGGAGTAGCTGGGCCAGATCCCAGACCTGAAATCATGTCACTGGAATCCTACCACCCTGGCTGACGTGAAGGAGGGCAGCAGCGATCAAGCACTTTGGTGAAGTGCTGCACAACCTACTTGCCCCTGCCCACTGCCACAGAATTAGCAGGAATGGTGCCTGCCATCAGGTCACATTAACGTGCAGCACAGCAATAGAAACACACCTCTTCTCCTCCACCCCTTCCTCCCTGAGTCTCTGCCGAAGCTGTCCTTCGCTCAGTGCCAGCCTCTTCCTCCCCAGCTTTTGCAGGAGCAGATGTGGCAGCCCCACATCTGTGGGATGTGGAGCCCTGTGTGTGCTGGCACACCCTCTGGTCCCTGAGCAGCACTCGCTGCATCTCTAAATCCCGGTGGGTGATGTATGTAGTCCAGCATGAGTATTTCTGACTGCCCAGAGATAAATCTTCCCTCTCCCATGGCAAAATGCACTCAGCCTCATGACGGCCACGGGAGCAGAAAACTTTTCCTGGTGATTGTTCCCATAACGTGGCTCAGAGCTCAGCCGAGCACCGTGCTCACCGCTGGGCTGTTGGGATGGGAGCAGTCAAGCAAGGGAAGTCAAGGCCCTGGGCTTCCCGGAGGAGACCCTCAGCAGCGGGAAGGTCTGAGCCTTCTGCTCTTCCCAATGAGCCCACAACTAAGCAGCACTGGAGCACTATGATTTTCTTAGCGTTTCCGCTGGTATTTAAGGTTTAATCATTCTCTGTATTACAGGAGGTTTGGTCATTTCCTCCCTATTATTCTTGCACAAAGTAACAGATACTGAGTGTCATTAGGCTCATCCCCATATCAGTGGGTGGGGAATGACCCCCATAAAGGCATCCACCAGTCTGAGTTGTAAAGGAGACAGAAAACTATGAAGTAGACTGCTGGGGAGGAAAGCCAGGGAGCCACAGACAGAAACCTGCTCTTGGTGCGCGCAGGATCCCTTTCCCAAGATGCCCCAATGTGCAATGGCTCAGTCCTTCTCTTTTGGCACGAACCATGTAACACAACTTAACCCTAAGGACAACATTAATAAATTGTGCTCAAGGCAATTGAGCATTGTAGGCAGCTCCTACAATGCACTCTTCTATGGGGCTGAATACCGAATTTGAGGTAACCAGCCCTGTCTCACATCATCTCAGCAGGTTGCAGTGGGAAAGTGTGAAAGCTTTTGGGGAAGAAACAAAACGCACGAAGAAACAATTATAATTTTTCTTCAATATTCCCTTTAAATTTTGCTGAAAGAATCCTCTCTCTGGGGTCTTCTCATTTAAAAAATACGGTCTTTTTTTCTTATGAACTGGTGTTTTAATTGTGATAATTTTGAGGTAAGGGCAAAGATCCTTTTCAGCTGCTATGGGTTATCGGGGCAGTTTATTTGTGCATTCCACCTTATCGAGCAGTTTTATGAGTAATTCTATTGAATGTTTGGCTTCCTGTGACCTTGACCGACTGCCTTATCTAACTGAATCATGCCCAGACTTCCTGTAGTCTCTGGATATGTCTATTTTGGTGCTAAAATGCAAGTGACTATATTTACTTGTAGAAATTGTTGGATATGAATACTGTTATGTGGACATTAGAAGCTAAGACACAGGGAAGACCTGTTGGTTTCTTTTATTATTACCTAGCTTTTTAAACAGCTCCAAATACCCTGTCCAGCTGTGAGCACTTTTAGTTCACTTTTTCAGTATCATTATGGGATTGTCATTTATTTTCATCTATTTCATGCAACACCTGAGGAAGAATGAAAACTAAAGATGGATCCTGAGCTTAATGAATCCTCCCATAGGGAACATTTGAAATCTGCACATAATTGCTTGTTCATATGTAAAAAAGAGAGAGGATCATGCTGATGGTAACATGAACCTCAGAAGAAAGCATAAGCAACCACATAATAGATCACTATGGAAAGACCTACCATAGGGAAACTCTCTCTTCCAGTGTTTATCTTATGTGCTAAACTTTGAGGGTGTCTGTTTCTCCTATAGTTTATCTCTTTCCATTTCTGACATTTTCATTGTCTCTATGTGCTTTAAATCCCCTTTGAGACATGTGTGTTTGTATTTTCTGCTTTTTTTACACTGTGCTAGGTTCCCAGTACCTGCGGCAGTCCCTGGTAATGGGCTCCTCGAGTTCATTATGAATTGTGCGACCAGGATCCTGCCCCTTTTGCCTATTTGCCCAAACACCTCTGCTCCAACAGCAGCACCTCTGCAAGTGCATCTCCATGGCAGCACCTCTGCAAGTTTATGACAAAGTCACGGGTCGGCTGAATGCTAACAGTGTCCTGTGGCTTGCAAACTAGTTCTTAGGTAGTCATAAACCAACACGCGGATAACCCCGGTAGGGAGATTAAATGAAACCTGAATTATAATTTGATCCAAAGTCCTTTTTCCAGAAGTCAGCCACAGGTTTTGAAGCAGGAAGAAGCTGTCTTATTCCAGAGGTGTTTCTAGCTTTTGGCAAGCTCTGAGGGGAAATGGCGTGCCCTTATACCAGAGCTGTCCCTCACAGATAGTTGCCAGGGATGCCTGCCCCTCCATATCTGACCTCAGCTGTCCTTTGACCGTGCCTTGAAGGGAAAAAAATTCTGGCACACCCTAGAGAGCACATCAGCTGATCTTGTGATCTCCTGATATCCTCTTGAAGAGCCACTTTTCCCAGAAACCATGACTTTAAAGGAGCCCAGCGATCTCTGTTCTGATGGGAACACAGTGGCTGATTTCCTCCAGTTGCACTGTTGCTACTATAGATGTCCTCCTGAAAAATGTAAAAAGTTCCTGGAGAGTTTTCCTAGCTCCTGTCGTCTAATTGCTGGAGAAGCGAGGTTTGGTTGTTTTGGCGATTGGAGCCTCGGAAGGCAGTGATCTAATGAGAACAGCTTGGCACCACAGGAACCATGCTTCTCCCATTTAGTGGGCAGACTGGTGAGAAACGAGTGACCTGCATCCAATGGATCTTTTTCGCTATTTCATACTGAATGAGTAGATCCTTTAACTAGCCAGTTGCAGGTTTGGAAATCTTTTTTTTTTTTTTTTTTTTTTTTTTTTTTTTGGAAAGGGGCATAAAGCATCTTGTCTAATGAATCACATCTCTTAGTTTATAGCCTCTGCCTTGCGGCCAACCAGTTTGGCACTGAAGTAGATATACCACCCCATAAATAAAGCTGTACTGGATGAAAAAGGAATAAAGATGCATGAGCTTTGCTGTAGTACTGAGGGGAATAGCAACAGGGCAGTAAAAAGACAAGATATTAATTTATCTTGTAGTTCCTTGACACTGATATGCATACACGTATACACACTGGAAAATCATCTCTGTGACCTCTGCTTTACAATGATAATATGGCAGTAATTGACTTTTCACTGTTGTATAGCCATGAGAACAGAAATAGACATACTTTTAGAAGCAAGGTTATCGTCAGTTACAGCTCCATCAGAAATTCTTCCAGGTATTTTCTACCTTAATTCAGCTCTGGAGCTTAATTCTCTTTGTAATTAGCAATTACAGTGCATATTGAAAAAGCACATAGAGGAGGCAAATTGATGTGAAATTAATGTGTATCATTCGCACCAAGTTCCTTGAAACCCACTATTTCTGTTTTCCCTTTTCATAAAATGGACAAGCGAGTCTACTTTAAAGAAAATTACTCCTTGGCAACAGTGACCTGAGAGGCCTGGAAGTCCGCATAGCAAGCAGGCTCAAAAACTTGATTATTTGTTATAAGAACAGGTCTGAAACATTTAATCCATAGAGCACGTTATGATTTCAGCTGAGAAATTTCATCTTCAATATTCCTGAGGACTGAACTAAAGTGAGAGGCGGGCAACTGCAAGTCACTCATTAGTATCCACACTGTGGTTTAATCCTTGTTAGAGGAGAATAACAAATGTAGAAGGTTCATTTTTCCCCTCACATGGGAAATGTGATTCAAGAGTGTATTTTTCAGTCTGCTCAGAAGCATGCAAAAATAATGTTCATTAATGTTAGGGAAGATACAGATGCTGCATGAGAAAAGGATATAGCGATGATCATTGATTCTGGCAGAAGACTTCAGGAGCTCTCTTTGAAGTCTGACAACAGGAATCTGTGCCCAGATTTATGCCAGGCTTTAATCTGTGACAATTAAATTAGGGGATAATGAAGGAAGATGGTGCTATCTTTACTCTCGGCTGAATTAATGATTTTTGAGTTGTGAGGGATGCTTACCTCTCCGGCTGGCAGTCACAGAACTTCTGTTCCATCAAACTGTGATTGTAAGCTTGGATTTAAAGCCCTGAAACTGCTTATAATTCCTTCCTGTGGCCCCAATGTTATTTCTAGGGACCGACAAGCATACTTTGTTAATGCTCCTGGGACATGTATTAACATAGCTAATCCAAGAATGCATGGAAGGGATGCGAACGCCTGTTATCCCTGAACGAGGACCTTGCTCACCAGGCGGTGTAGGCAGACACAGAGGGGGATGCATCTTATGGCAGGGAGGGTGCTGGTGACAGGATGCGGGCAGTGCAATTTCACCTCTCTCCATCCCTCCCCACGCTGCCTTGCTGCTCCTTCCTCCGCCACATCGCCACACGCTGAGCTTTGCTCCCACCTTCAGCCACCCATGGTCGGTGCCCGAGCATCTACCACACGCCTGCATCGCTCCCGTGGCCGGACCAGGCTCATGTGACCTGTTACAAAACCATGCTATCGTCTGGCTTAAAAACGAAATAGTTTACAAATGCCTCAGAGCAGCTCAAAATTTTCCTTCTGGAGAGCTCTTCAAATAAGATTTACAGTGCTCGTGTTTAAAAATCGTGCAGTTTAATAAAAAGAGACGACTGTTTTCTTCGGATACAGCTGGATAACGTATTGCCAGAGGTACAAAAATAATAGTGATTTGGAGATTATTAATATTTGTCCTCAATTTTTTTACTTGGAACATTTTGTCATGTCCCAAGGCCTTTCCTGTGGCCCTCAGGTGATATTTATTTATCATTACAGTCAGTGTTTAGAATGTGTGCTATGACAATTAATATTTATACCCATGGCACAGAAAAGAAAATACTGTGTTATTCCTTGATTGACCAAGCGATCTCCATCTAACATGGACCACGATCCTTGAAATTCCTGAGGAGGAGGTGAATTTGCCAGCAGTCAGGTATTTTGTTTCCAAAAAGTCTGTTTTACTTCAGCTACTAGGAAAAATACGCTTATTTTTCATAAATTCTTCTAACTATGGAAGAAACCCAAGGCGTTTCTCCCTGAATATAGAATGACAAGATACATAAACATGGAAAAAGAGAGAGAGTTGCGTTACCTCAAGATGAATTGCTACCGGGGCAGGGAGACACACACCACTGTGGCTTTTTGAGCTCCAAATTTGGAAATGAACTAAATCTTATTAAGCTTCCAACATATTTTATATGGTTCCCTCCAGCCGTGCCCTGTCTAGGCAGGATACATCTGCTGTAGCTCAGGCATCTGAAAGTCAAACATCTAAGTTTGACTTAGTCACCCAGGCTCCCTTTATAGTCTAAGGAAGGGGCCGACACCTGCAGAGGGCAGTTCAGCTCATCCCCATGTCCGTGTTTAATGCAAGGTCAGAGCTGCTGCCCTGGGGGAGTGCCCAGCTCTCGCCACTGGCTATAAAGAAAGCCCCCCAGGGGCTCCATCTTAGATCTCTCCAACACCCCAAGTTCAGCGTGATTAGTCCGTGCTCAAACAGAAATATCTTCATAACGCTGCTGGTGGCAGAACACTCATGTCCACTTACAGAGTAGATTTCAGCCTGGTTCCCATTAAAAAAAAATAAAATAATAATAATAATAAAAAGATAAGACGTGTGATGTGCACGAGATATATAGGAGTGATTTCTCTATTCTATGATATTTGCTTGGGTCTCTGTGAGACTTTAAAGGCACTAACGGGTGCCAAACATCTTGAGGTCTGATTAGTTTCAGCAATGCAAAGCCTTTATGGGGATGCTGCAGATTTGCTTTGAGAAGAAAGCAAGGAAAAAGTGCTCTGCTCTCTGTGTTACTTAGTCAAGGCTATCTGGCAAGGTAGCCTGCCTGCCTTTTAATTTGCAATCCAGCTCCAACAAGAAACTGAGACAAAAAGGAGGCAGGGAGTTAGCCTGAAAAGCAGTTGTCATGGTGTAGGCAGGCATTTCAAGCACACACACTGGAGCCACACAACAGTTTTGAATTTGTTGGGATTCACATTGCAGCTGAAGTTGTATGTGGTATGTCACAGTTCTGCTGCTGCTGCTGTTTGCCTTGTGCCCCAACAGAAAATGAGAACTATTGTCTTTGGTAACATGAAAGATAAACGTTCACATCTTTCTTCCACCTAATTTAATGGAACTATTCAATTATTTAACAAGTTATTCTATTTTCACACCTACCGTCTTTTTCTGCTTTGGATTCACCTACCAGCCTTTGTGTTTTTGGCTGTCTCTTGGCTGTTTGATAGCACGAGACAGCCACCTGAACCCCACCTTGAGAAAAGCCTTTGCTGCTCTCTTCTGCGTGGAGAGACTTTGTATTTTCTTGTCACCCTTCCCAAGCCCTGCCAGAGCCTAGTGAGAAAATCAAACTCTGCATTGCTCAAAAGTCATCCCAGACTAACAGAGAGAAATTTGTCAGCATCCCAACAAGACGAACTACTGTTTGTGTCTGGTTTCAGTCAAGAGCCTGCAGAGAGCTGTATGCAGCTATCCTGTTGAGGTGTTTGTGTCGTGTGCTCCTGCTACACAAACAGCGTGCCACAGGATATAATGGCCAGAGAAATGCCAAGCAGCCACCCAGGGAAGGAGACTGCTGACACAACATTGCTCACTAGCCAGTTAAATGCAGGGGATGATTCTCAGCTAACAGAGAGGCATTTCCATATCTAAGACAGGAGAATCTGTTATTTAACTTATGAGGTGGCCAGAATGCAGCCTGCTAAAGCAAGGAATAATGTCAGCTTCAGGATGAAAGATTAAACCTCCCTGGACCCTGGAAGATCTCAAAATGAAGTCTGAACATACAAGCTAATGTGACTGTGAACAAGAAGTGACTTGATGGTGAAGGAAAGGTGAATTGAGGTGAAGGGAGGCTCTTGGAGGGCGACTTTTTACACAGGCAGATAGTGATAGGGTAAGGGGGAATGGTTTTAAACTATAAGATGTTAGCAAGAAATTCTTTACTCTGACGGTGGTGAGGCCCTGGAACAGGCTGCCCAGAGAAGCTGTGGATGCCCCAGCCCTGGAGGTGTTCAAGGCCAGGCTGGATGGGGCTTTGGGCAACCTGGTCTGATGGGAGGTGTCCCTGCCCATGGTGGGGGTGTTGGAACTTTGGGTGGGCTTTAAGGTCCCTTCCAACCCAAGCCATTCTGTGGTGTCCCCCAGGCAAGGTCCCTCGGAGGCCTCCCAGCAGAGGCACCCAACAGCGACACGCACAGCATCTGAAGCCCCAGCCAAACTTGCTGGGTCTGCTGGCCGAGGGGCATCCTCCCAGTACAGATGCACCCCTTCCTCTTTCATTTCCTTGGCTGCCTCTTCTATATGCACCTGTAATGGTGCTGCCTGCTGGGGATGTTATGAATAAATGACAGTATTTGCCTTTTAGCTTAACCTGTGTTGAGCGAAGTGTGATTTCAGGTAACTGGATAACAACAAGTCATTCTTTCCCCAAGGATGTGGTGAATCTGTGAATGAGGACCTGGTTTGGATGACAGGTCACTTCTGATATCTTTTTCTCTGCCATCTCAAATGATGAGTGTTCGTGTGGGGTATCGGTTCAAACTGCGGCGCTGAACCATGTTGTAATCAATATGATGTCCCAGGGTGGAATTTCAGTCTTCCTCTTTGACTTTTTTATAAACTTAGAAAATTTAAAACACATACCTACACACACTGTAGAGAAAGAATATTAGTAAGGTGTAGCATCTAACAACCAAAAGTTAGTACTACAATTACGGTCCCCTGTGCAAATTTAATTTGGACTTCTTGTAAGTATGAACAGCAATAATGTCTGTAATTATGTGATCAGCCACTGTTTGTTTTCTCTGGTCCCTGCATCATTTAGTATACATTAAACCCACTCCAGGGACAATCAGTGGTATACAGGACATCACTTCCCTCTCATTTTGTATATGGTGAGGAAGATTGTCATGAGCGAGACAGCTGCGTCCTGCCTGGGACAGGGATTCTCTCCCTGACTCCTCAGAGAGCCTGCTAAAGGCTGGAGAAGTCAAACAAGTCCCCTCTGGGTGGTCACCTAGTCCCTGACTTGAGACCCTGAGGTTTTATCACCAGGAACACTGAGCACTAGCAGCATCAGACGGCACCAAAGTTATGGGGTTGTGCTAACGAAACTGAGCACCCCCCATCACCCCCCCTCCAATTAGCTGTCACTGTAGCCTCTTTACGCATTTGTTGGTATGTCTGTGATCACTTCATGAGGACATGGTGAATTTTAACTTGTTCCTACATCACATGCATATTGAAGTTTGAAAAATTTTCACTAAATCAGAAAAAGAGCTACCGACTGAACAAGAAGACTGTAAGGGTTCAGAACAGCTTCTCTTTAATTGAGCAAGTGCTATCTGCTCAGCTATCTTGTGATCTATAGGGAAAAAAACAAAAAAGGTATGCAAACATTTATAACACAATATAATATTTGGTATAACCCAATGGGTTTTTAGTATACAACTTTGTCATATCACTTTTAAGTGAGATATATTGAGATTGAACAGGCATTATCAAAATTTGGACAGCTCGATTTTGCAAAGCCAGTAATGGTGGTATAATATTGTTTATAAGTTGTGTAAAAAGTGCATTTATGTGCATGTTACCCATATCTACGTCTACAATGTATGTACAGCATGCATGGACACATAAAAAACATACCCAGACATGTATGTATAATTTTGGATGCCAAATTCTACGTCAAGAAAGGCTCAGTCCACCTCCCAGAACTTTGCAGCTTGCATAAGACTTAGTCAGCACTGTACATACACATAACACTGACCAAAGACAAGATCATTTCAAATCTCTCTTGTCTCAAGATGTATATGGCGTATTTTATCATTTCATTGCTGTTAAAAGTATGCCATGAAGGGGCCTTTCAGGATATTTTCATACCACTTAATAATTAATGCAAAATATATCCCTGTGTTATTGTTGATTCTGGGAAAGTTAACTACAGACTCAAGACCAGATCTTCAGTGGATGTAAATCAGCATAGCCACCGTTGAGGTCAACTGAGCAGAAACAGCCTGTGGATTTATTGTAGGAATAATAGGAAAATTCACATTGGATGGGACCTCAGGAGGTCTCAGGTCCAACCTCCTGCTCAAAGCAGGGCCAGCCCTGAGCTCAGACCTGGTTGCTCAGGGCTTTGTCCAGTTGGGTTTTGAAAACCTCCAGATAGGGAGATGGCACGTCCTCTTGGAGCAACCAGGTCCACTGCCTGGCTGTCCTCATGGGCAAAATCTTCTCCTTATATCGAACCTGAACCTCTCTTTTTCTGCTTACACCCATTATCTCTCACCTTCTTGTTGTGCAATCCTGTGAGGAGCCTGGCTCCATTTCTTGACAACCCCTGCTAGCTGATGGGGGCCATTAGGTCCCCCTGAACCACTTCTCCTCCAGGCTGAGTAAGTCCAGCTTCCTCCTGCTCCTTATGCCCCACATGCTGACGCACAGGAGTTGTACTGTTTCATCTTCTGAAGGTGAGCAAAAGCACTTCATTCCTCCTCCGGGAGTGGAGGGCTGAGCCCTCATGCATCCCACTAGCATCAGGGTGCTTTGAGAGATGGATCTTGCAACATGCACAGATTGATTCTGTTTTCTACACTTTTGCTTAAAATTCTGCGCAGGTATTAGAAGGCGTTTTTGTTGTTGTAGTTTTTTTTTTTTTTTTTTTTTTTTTTAATGATAATGCTGCCTTTGTCTCTCCTTCATCAGAGGGTGAGAGAGATAGGCTGGATTGCATTATCTCTCACCCTCAGCTTGGTGCACTGAGCTGCAGTGTCATTTTTCAACCAAAGCTGAAAGACTTGCTCTATCTGGGCAATTTTGATTTCTTACTTTACCCACTCCCATCTCCCTCCTCCCTGCAACAAGATGAAAACATCAATATCTGTTTTGGGCTCTCAAGGTATGACACAATGTCAATGGAATTTGTTTTTAATCTGGGTGACTAACAGTTATCTGACAATTCAAGTAATATTTCTCCACATCCATCCATCAAACTCTAGCCAACTTACAAGGGGAGACAGCATCAGATTTAGCAACCAAACAAGCCCGTTAACACCCTGGGATTGTACTTCTAACTCCCTGTGTAACTCCCTGTAACTCCCTACATTTTTCTCCCAGCCTATCCTGAGCTGCCCTTTTCATTTTTTATTCATGTAAAATTACAACTCTTATGCTTGAAAGTCATCCTTTTCGTTTCTGGGGCCATTTCCTACAGCGAGTCAGGTCAGGCAAGCTATTATTAGGACCATGTTTATTTATAACAAGCAGTTTAGCATCCAGCAAAGAGCAGGGACAGGCTGCGTGGTCCTGGAGGACGATGGCAGGCTGGCAGTGCTGTTGTGAGCTCACGCTGGAGACGCAGGGCTCCTGGCCATGCCGTGCTGCAGGCAGCTCACTGCCTTTATGAAACAGGATGTCGAGAGCAAAACGAGGGCAGGCTCCCAGGTCACAGGCAGGGCTCATGGGACTTAGACCAACATTCAAAAGCAGGGTCTTGCGGTATCCCTCATTTTGCCCTCCCCTCCGCTTGATTTCCCTGACCTTTTTGGTTTATTGCCCCTTTTCTGCTGTGTTTAATCCAGCTTGCTGGTCTGCATTCCACAGTTTTCTGCACATTTCAGCAGCATATTCAATCAGCATAATTACAGAATCACAGAATGGCTGATGTGGGAAGGGACCTCTGGAGATCATCTGGTCCAAGCCCCCTGCCGAGCAGGGTCACCTAGAGCACGTTGCACAGAATGGCATCCAGGTGGATTTTGAATATATCCAGAGAAGGAGCCTCCACAGCCTCTCTGGGCAACCTGTCCCAGTGCTCTGTCACCCTCACAGTAAAGAAGTGCCCTCTTATATTCAGCTGGAACTTCCTGTGCTTCAGTTTGTGCCCGTTGCTTCTCATCCTGTCACTGAGCACCATCAGAAAGAGTCTGGCCCCATCCTTTTGACACCCCCCCTCAAGACATTTATATACACTGATAAGAACCCTCTCAGCCTTCTCCTCTCCAGGCTACTGGGCTGAACAGTCCCAGCTCTCTCAGCCTTTCCTCATACGACAGGCACTCCAGTCCCCTACTCATCATTGTAGCTCTCCTCTGGACTTGCTCCAGTAGCTCCATGTCTGTCTTGTACTGGGGAGCCCAGAACTGGACACAATACTCCAAGTGAGGCCTCACCGGGGCTGAGTAGGGCAGGATCACCTCCCTCGACCTGCTGGCAACGCTCTTCCTAATACACCTCAGGACACCATTGCCCTTCTTGGCCACAAGGGCCCATTTCTGGCTCATGGTTCACCTGCTGTCCACCAGGACCAGCAGGCCAGCCCCCAGCCTGTACTGGTGCACGGGGTTATTCCTCCCTAGGTGCTGCACCCTGCCCTTGCCTTTGTTGAACTTCATGAGGTTCCTCTCGGCCCAGCCCTCTGGCCTGTCCAGGCCCCTCTGAATGGCAGCACAGCCCTCCGGGGTTTCAGTGAGTCCTCCCAGCTTTGTGCCATCAGCAAACTTGCTGAGGGTGCTCTGTCCCTTTATCCAGGTCACTGATGTGTAAGTTGAACAAGACTGGGCCCAGTACTGACCCTTGGGGGACACCTCCAGCTACAGTCCTCCAGCTGGATTCCCGATCACTCCAACACCGCTGATCACAACCCCCTGAGCTCTGCCATCCAGCCAGCTCCCAATCCACCTCACTGGCCCCTCATCTATCCCACACTTCCTGAGCTTGCCTATGAGGATATTGTGGGAGACAGCGTCGAAAGCCTTGCTGAAAACAAGGTAGACACCATCCACTGCTCTCCCCTGGTTTCGCCAGCCAGTCATTTCATTGTTGAAAGCTATCAGATTGGTTAAATACGATTTCCCCATGGTGAATCCATGCTGACAAGTCCTGATCACCTTCATTTCCTCCACATGCTTAGAGATGACACCCAGAATGAACTTTTCCATCACCTTTCCAGGAAAATTATGTCATTCATTCATCTTTATTCTATCTCATTATTCATTATGTTGACTATTCATGTTTATTCTAGCCCATCTCACCTGGCAGCTCGCTATACCGTAAGCCCAACAGGAGGGCCCTGCCCAAGGCTGCAGAAGCAGAGAGGGATGTGCTCCTGTGGTGATACCAAAACTGGAGCAGCAAAAGGGGCCAAAGACCACAGAGATCTTTTCCTGTCAGTGTAAGGTTAAACAGACAGTAACGCACAGCTCAGGCTGCCACACCAAGTGGCAGCACCTGCAAACTACCTCGTTTTCCCTCAGATGAAGAAGCCACTTTTCTTTTGCAATCTGGTCCTGTGACACCACGGGGAACTTGTCCCAGCTGAGTAACTCCCTGCAGACATACGCCAGGCTCAGGTGCATCATTTTGCCTCTTCTCCCCTCCCAGGGACCTCAGCAGCTCATTTCACACAGTGAACCCTGCTGTTGGAGGCCCAGGCACTCACCATCTCTCCAGGAAGGATGTGACCTTCCCACATGGGCAGGGGTAGGATGCAGGTGTTGGGGTCCTCACTCACCTATGGTCTCTTGCCAAAGGCAGCCCCACACAGCAGGCTCACAACTGCAGAGGTTTCAACCCTTCCTGTTAACTCCAGCACCTCCTCTCTCTCCCCATGAATGTGAGCAGTGGCCAGGAAAATGGTGCTGGGGATTGATGAGGGGCTAAGCTCTCCTTTTTTCCTTCCTCCAGTAAATCTCCACCAGCACTTTTCATCTTATCGGTTTGCATTTGGTTGATTTCTGCTTATGCTTTTGAGGAGATAGGTGCCCTACTTCGATGTCTAGCATCCCACAATGACATCTGTGCTTTCACATCCATCCCTCTGAGTGGGAAGCTGTGACCATGGCTGTCAGGAGACCGATGTCCAAAGCAGCTACCACTGAGATAAATCCCGCAGCCCTTATTCAGTTCTTAGCTTGGCAAAACCCCAGTGAAGATAAGGAGAGTTTTAACTGATTGAAGATGTCAGGTTCCAATAATGAGCATGGCCATGGTTCCTGAAATCTGTTTTCATGAATTTGCTCAAGAGTATTCAGAGGTGTTTCTGACATTTGGCAACATTAATATTTAAGCCTTCCTGTGTTATTTTTGCTAAAGAAATTAGAAATTAGCATGTCATGATCATAATACAGCAGCTGAAAATAAAGGGCCAGATTGTGCCCTCAATCCACACACACAATTCCCACTGATGTCATTGGAAATTGTGCGTATGCCTCTGAGGGCAGAATTTGGCCTAGCCTGCCTCTTCTCTTCTTGCAGTGTGCATATTGCACTTGCTGCTGCTAACAGTAGTGCTCTGCAACAAGAGAGGGACACATGCCTAAATTATTTAGCACATTGATGACCTGCAGAGTTTTTTTCTTCCTTTTTTTTTGTAAAGACTGAAACTGTAACTCTTCTTATAGCTTAAATTGATGCCTTTGCAGACAGGTCCTGCAAAGAAGGGGATGTCTCTGGCAGATGAGCATATTGGGGCCTGGACAAATGGGCTCAGCATGTTTCTGAAAAGAGTGACAGAGATGTCACCGGGACTGCCATGGGCCAGGGGTGATGGCGGGGGTGACCACTTGTTGCTCTTTCCAACTCTGGGTGATAAAGCACTGCATCGTTTCTTCCCTTGAGCTGAGACCTGATGGACTTGGCCTATACTAAATGCTGTCCTAAAGAAGGATGCTTTCCTGAGCCAAGCCATTTGGCTGTAAAGTTTTTTACTTCATAAATCATCAGAAGAATGGATGCTTACATTGCATTTATAACTATTAAAAAAGTCTCTGATAGAAAAAATGCTCAGAAGATAGGGATGGGAATAGTTCTTTGAAAAATAGTCTTTTTCCTTTGCTTTCATCCCCCAAAATATTCAGAAATAAACCAATCTTGAAAACAGCTTGATTCATCAGCAACAGAGTACTCTCATGTAGCAAAATCAAAAAAAGGTGTCAGCTGTAACAAGACTGTATGTGCTATATGTACGCTTTAAAAGTGAGTGGTAGCAGACATTTTGAGACACCATATTGTGATGTAGCAAACTACATAAATACAAATCTTTGCTGCTGAATCCAGGGATCTGACTCAAACCCTGACAAAGTCTGAATGACTGCTTTTCCATTGACTTTATTGGCGTCCGTCCTGCTCTAGGTGCTCAGAAGGGCAACTTCCAAATTGTGCTCCACTGGTCACTGCTGCTGAAACTGCAGGGAGATGAGTTTCCACTCCCTTCGCTTGTCTCCAGCTGTTAAATAGCAGTAAGAGAAACACACCAAATACTTTCCAACTGCTCTTTACCCGTGATAATAATTGCTTTATCATAGTTACCACAGGGATCCAATGCCATCATGACTAGAAGGAGATATAGTCCATATGGGGGGAGATGGTCTATTACATATCTTGCTGTTGAATTTGAATCACCCTGTAAAAAAACTGAGAGGACTGAGAGGAGTCTACCATGTGCTGGATATTCAGAGGTGATTAGTCTTTCCTGGGCTTCCACTTTGAGACAGTAGATTTTTTAAAAGGTGGACGTGCAGTGTAGGCTCTTCCCCAAAGAAGAGCATGTAAACTGCAATCCCTACCCCAACGAAGCTACAGTCCATCACTTGCCACTTCTGCAAGTTTAGGATTTCAGGCACACAGAAACACACTGGAAAAAAACAAAATCCAACTTTTTTGGTCTGTGACTATGCCATGCAATCAGCAAGACCGAAGCCAAAAATATCAGCAGCAGAATTACACATCTGCTGACATAACTAGAAAGAAGAATTAATGCTAAAAGTAGTGAAAAGAAAACCATCACACAGGATTCTGTACACTGTACTTTAGGATCGGAGAAAATAAGAGGCTTTCAGAGCTCCAGGACAGCGTTTCTGGCATTACTATTATTATTAAACATTTTGTATGAAGTAGTTATGGCAGACTGGGGAAGAAGGGGTCAGGGGTTGCAAATCTTGCTGTCAGTACTAAGGCCTTGCTCCTGCTCCCAGTGAAGGGAAAAGGACATCTCCTGAGGCACATCAGGGAAAATATATGAGTTGACACTTTAAAAATTAAGCGTCCTAGAATTGCTGTGTCGATTATTATCCCAGAGACAGCTTAAGCGATTTGCGCACAGTCACAGAGCGAATTGGGGCTGAGCCAGGAATAGAAGACAGGGCTCCCAGTTTCTGGTCTTGCTCTCTTACCACTAGGCACATCCCCAGCTGTATGCTGAAATCCACGTGGGGAAGGAAATCCAAAATCAAAGATTTATCTCACTTTTAATGCAGCTTCGTACTGCTCTGCAGCACAGACACAGAGTCAAATGTTACTGCCCTGGCTAAGCAAGATAACTCACTGATTTCAAAGGAATCGCTCACCTGATGGATTTTGGCTTCACAGCACCAAACAAATCATTCAAATGCCTACAGCATCAATGCTTGTTGGGAGAAGAACAGACCGAGTAGTAGTCCAGGATTAGTGGCTTGAGCAATTTCAGATAAACCTATTATATAAAATTACAGTTGTGTGTTACTAATGGGTTCTTCACTCATTAATATGCAAAGGAAAATAACTTTGCTAGAGCTCTTGGTATCACCTGGCTACACGGAGTGGAGAGGTTAAATACAGAACAGATCATACTTGTAAGAAGATTAACGCATACAACAGAGATAGTAGCAGGCTTCTGCTGGCTCTAATCTGGCATCTGACCGGGACAGGGAGAGAGAGAGAAGGAAACTCTAAGCCAGTTAAAGTAGTGGATTATTGATGACAGAGGATTCACAGCTGATAGGGGAGCTGGAAAGAGCAGGTAGTAGGGATGAAACACAGGGCAGAGCACATAGCAAAAAGACAATACTAGATTTTACAGGGAATGCCTAACACATGGAAAGGAAAGCAGTGGGTAGGACAATGATAGGAGCTTTCCAAGAGTATAGGTTTGGGGTGAGCAAGGAGAAAAGTATCTGTGCAGGTCGCAGCTTCCTCTCTAAAATTACATTTTACACACCAAGTTTTTGTTTTGTTTTGTTTTGTTTTGTTTGTTTAAAAAAAAAAGACACCAAGCTATTTGAATGAGGATTTGAACTTGGAAAAATAAATGATCTGAAAAGGGAAAAAGTCTTCCAAGACCTCCCTGCCATCCTCTGCTCATACAAACACTGGGTGGAGAAAAGCACTGCAAATTACTAATAATTACAGAAAGTCTGGCGAAGACTTCCATGTAGATAATGTTACCTTGGGAAGGAGGCAGCTGGGAGTAGGCTGAGGTAACAGCAAGCTTCTGCAGCACAGCTGGCTAATCAGGATAAACCCCAAGAGCCACTTTTAATGATGGGTAATTTTAAAGAAAATGACTTTGTTAAAGTTCTGGAGTGATGTTTAGCAGTGACATTCGGGAGCAGCTTGATTCTTTTTCTTTGCTTGCTTGGTACTGAAGAAGGGTGGTTGAGGCACTGAGTAAGGCCCCAAGGTATCAGAAGTAAGTGACAGATTTGAGGGGAGAAATGGAAATCAATTGCCTTCACCAGTAAGGAATTTGGCACAGCAAAATGGCAAATTCACAGTTGGGAAGCATTTATTAGGATTTTCATATTATACCTGATGGGCTGAGTGGAATTATTAATATAATTCCATTAATATGCTTCTAGGCAATTAAAATCATTACGCTCCCAGGGTTCCTGCCCTGGGATAGAGTTTGTTAAAACCAGCACTGTTGGAACTTCTTAGATTTTAAATTTCTTTCTGTAGCTCCTCTCTTTGTCTCATAGATCCTGGTGATGCTAAAGGTATGACTGAGATGATGTCTCTGTTCCAAGTTGTTGGCATTTTAGTATGAATTTTCTTTTCATTTGGGGTGTGAATAGGACAACTTGTAGTGATGTGTTAAGAAACCGTACTACAGTCTGGGTCATGATTAAGTTACAGTAAAATTACAGACTGTCTAGAAGAAAATGAGCAATCTCAGCTGTGAATATTGTAGAATGCATTATCTCACAGATTTATTTATTTCAATACTGCCTGTTTAAAATTCTGCAGGGCTCCTTGAGCTGTATATAGGTGCTAATTTGAGTCAGAAAGGAAAAAAAAAAAAGGATGTATGTTGAATTATATTTGTGCATAGAATTCACAAAATGAGATTGGATTTTGATCCACTTGTTTTTGTTGAGACAGTAGATACTACTAATAGTTGATACTTCAGAGTAAGTTAAAGAGACTAAAATCTAAATGGCTTGGAAACATAATTTCCATGACGGCTTTGTCAATGCACAACCTTTTACTGATTTCTTAGAGGAATGTATTGGCTATGTAGATAATACAATTTAAAAGCAACTCATTTTCTTATATCTTAGATCAATTTCTAATCAACTTAGCCATGCAGAAATAAAGTAGCTTTAAGTACTTAAGTGTTTATTGAACATCCACAGTTCTAGTCCCTTGCCTATGCTGGTTTAAATCTACACCTGTAGTTAAACTACTCCAGAGATGTGTGTAGCCATGTGCCTCTTGTTGGAGCATCCCAGTCATGGAGGCTGCTTGACTGCTTGGTTGCTCCATGGCCTGGTGCTGAGCTGTTGTAACTGGGGGACCAGTCAGCCCAAGGTCTGCTCCTCAAAATCAGTATGAATAAGAAAGCACCAGGTTTTACCTCCTCTACCCTATCCAACCCTTCTGGGAATGTATGCCCCTCTGCTACTGCCCATTGCTCTTGGTCCTCTCTCAGTCAGAAGTAGATATAACCTTAAGGGTTGCCTTTTGAGCAGTTGGGGTTTGGGGTCTCCAGGGACAAGGTAGCACAAAATAAATTACAACAACAGTAAAATAAAAATTCTTACCTTTTGATGTATGGACATGTGCAAGCTCGTTCATCTGCACGCATGAACGTAGCCTTCCTGGTGTGCAACAAGCTGAAGGTATTTGTTGAGCATCTACACTGAAGTTGAGTACCTGAGTTCAGCCTGTGTACATCTTATTTAGTGGTGCAGACATCCCCTCTGAGGGCCAGAAGTGCTCAGGAAGGTCCAGAGGACGCTGGAAGCCACCACAGGTAACCTGTGTGTCAGGAAAATTCATCAGCATGAGTTTGGATGCATGTGGATAGCTCACAGCCTTTTGGCTCTTTATTCCTACAAGTATTGATTCCCTGTCGTAGGCATCAGGAATACTGGGAAATGCTAAATCAATCTTTATAATCATCACAGCCCGCCAAGAAAGAAGACAATAAAAGTCAATCACTAAAGCAAGAATCAAATACAGTATGTAAGACCTGAGTGGCTATAACCAAAATATAGCCTTTCAACCAGGTTGCAAAGGACACAATTATACCTGGGACCTGCACGTTAACTGAGCCTCCCTTATCATTTTCTCCTGGTCAAGTCATGGACATACCTGCAAAAGGAAGAAAAAACCTTCCACCCCTGGGAGGGGATGGAAACCAGGCTGCCAAGCTCTCCATTCCAGCTTGTGTGGTCACTGCTGAATTTGGGTGGCATTTTGAATGCACTGGGGAGGCTGGCTGATACCTGAGACTGTAGCTGTGCCCACACATCCTTAGGGAACTTTGAAATAGCAGAGATAATGTCAGCCCCGTTACCATATGCTTTCAGTCTGCCCGGGCAATGATTGTATAATAATCCCTAACAGAAAACTGAAGACGAGATTTCAAGTGGCTGCCAGAAAACAGTTTTTCACTTAGAGTGGCAACTCTGAATAAGGAAGCATCTGGCACATTTGATCAGACAAAGAAAATTAGGTCACTCAGAAAAATATTTGATGTTCTTCCTGAGGAACATAACACTAAAAATGCCTCTATGTAGAATGGCAGTATTCTCTTCTTCGGCATCGCTTCTCACATTATGTTTTGTACTGTTCTGAGTTGCTGCACTATATTTAGTATCTGTTAAATAGTAGAACATAGATTATATAACCTATCATTTTTCTCCTGCCAGTGACAGGAGTTTAAAAGCAAAGAGGGCTGTGGGTTTTTTTGTTGTTTTTTTTTTGTTTGTTTGTTTGTTTTTTAAAGGATTCAAGGACAATTGGTTTGATGTAGTTAACTGATAGATGTTTTCTATGAGTTTTTTTTTTTTTTAATTGCATTTTGAATGAAAAAATGTAAATGATCTTTTGCTTTGTACTTCTTTTCTTTTGGTTTAAGCACTCTCCATTCATCTGTCACTCCCAGACAGTCAGTGTAGCGAGGCTTCACCTGAGGGGTCCTGAGGGCAGGAGGAAGCTGCTATATGGCTCCTTGTTGGGGTGGGGGGGAAGAGGGGTTGCATGAGGGTCCTGCCATGTGCTAAGCCTTGCAGGAGGGATGGAGAGAGAGCCTGACCGTGTAAGGCACAGAGTAGTATTTCTGCTGAGTATGATTTCCTGGGAGTCGAGTGCCCAGCCTGTCCCAGGGAAGCACCTTCCTGAGGTGTTCAAATCAGCTGGGGGAATAAATACCAATATTTAAAGAACCAAGGTGCTCTGATTATTTCAAAGAAGGGAAAGCCCAGGAGCTGAAAAGTCCAAGTGACTGCATTCATAACAAAAAAGCCTGCAGTGAGAGAAGCTCGGGCCTACGCCTGATGGCAGGGCCTGGCTTCTCTTCCACCAGCTGGCCGTGCAGCAGCACAGCCTGAACACCTGGGCATCTGTCTGGAAGGGAGCTGATCCTGATCCTGACACTGCCAACCAGCACCTGGGTGGCATGGTTTGTCACCCCCGTGTGCTGGATGCTGCTTGGGGAGACTGGGGAAAAGAGGAGTCCCGAAGGCAAGCCCTGGCTAGCTGCAGAGCCAGCCTCATGTGTGGCTTGCAGTCTAATTGCTCATGGAAAAAAACACATACCTCCAGCAATCTTGCTCCATTTAGTTAATTTCCAAGAATGTCTCCTCAAAGAAAGCGACCTAGAGATGTGTTTTTAAGGGAAAAGTGTTGTTAATTTACCTCGATTTTTTTTTTCCAGCTTCCTAAAACCAGGAATGGAAGCAGTGACCACAGATTTTTCAAACCCTACAGACAAACTCCAGCCTGATTTAATGCATAAAGACATCACTGTTCCTACATTAATCTCTCCAGCTGGTAAATGAATTAGTTTGTGGCATTTTCATTTGGTTGCAAGGATGTCAGGTAGCTGAAAAGGAGATCCAAGCTGCTGCCTTGGTCTAATTTACTGCAGTGTGGCACCATGACGGGGTTAGTTGCTATAAGCCTATGATTCTTCAAATACTATACAAAGAATTGGACTGAAATACTTGCATAATACACATAAAAAGTGGTCTTGGCTTTCAAAATGGTTTACACATTGAAATGAATGCATCCTCATTCCTGGGCATATTTAGTGTTGCAAATTTTATCAGCAAATAAAAGAAACTTTTGCAAGGTAAATACTTGCCCAAGGTCAAGTGACGTGTTAATATAAAAGGGGAATTAGGCTTCAGGAGGTTTCTGGCACTTCATCATGAACTTAGTTCATTTGTCCTGCCTCTTTCCAGTTTCTCTTATTCAGCCTTTAATTTTGTACCAAGGGCTCAACTGCCCTCATAAATCATAAATGAAAAAAAATGTTGAGAGGCTCCCTTACTTCAACAGCCTCAAAATAGAGTTTTTAGCTTGAAACTGTACTTTTGAGAGTGTACTAATGCCAAGCATCTGGCGTAAGAGCTGGCTGAACAAAGTGGGTTGTCTCAGCTTCCCAGCACCCATCCCAGCCTGGAGGAGCTTCACCACACATTTCTTTTTTCCCTCCTTCAGGCTAACCATTAAATTTCCAATTCAGAAAGATGAGTTATTTCACTTTCTCCTTATTGTAAAGTTGTATTAATAGGTAAATAAAAACCTGCTTGCGCTACACTGTTCTGGAGTCAAGTCTAGTCCACACCAGAGAGGATTTGCCAGCATGGGTACATCCATGTGCTGACACAATCTCACTCCATAGCCACAGCTTTTTTCCTGGAAGATGTGCCTTTTGGTTTTGATCACAAATTTGATGCAAACTCTATTCGCAAAAGCACATTTTTGCCTCTGGGAACTGTAGATAGAGTAGGAGATTTACTAATATTTATATTTTATCACAGGGATGTCCCTAACCTGCGCTTTATACCAATGGCCGTTAATATTGTAGTTTTGGACAGAATCCTAGTATTTTGCTGCAACTCCCAGAGAATACTGTACTGAAAGAAACTGCATTTTATCCTTTATTAGGTGTTTTCTTACAAAATAAAATCAAACAACAAAAAAAAACTTATTTTGTAGCACAGCAATATTTGCTTTCTTTCCTCTATTGACCCCCCAAAATGCAAGTTCAGGGAGCATACGTCAGCTAATCCCTAAGTCTGTGCTAAGAACACGATGGAAACTCTCAGAGAGTTCAACAGAATCTCAATGTCTCGCTGGTTCGGTACTAGATTACGCTCCCAGCAGATAAGCCCCTGCATTTTGACTTGGAAGCTCAAAAGGGATAAATAACATTTCTGAAGCCAGCCAGCCAACAAATGGAATTTCTTAGTACAATGCAATCTTGCTGTGGGGGTTTTCCTGGGCATGTGTTTCCCATCAGGCGTTATTACACTGCTGTGTACACAGGGCTTATCTCCCAGCGAAGGTGGTGACACCCAGCCATTGATACCCTGCAACTCACTGAAGATGTAAGACGGGTGAGAAAGGATTAGTTGAGCCCTTTGATTCACAGCTGATACTTATTAAATAAGTTTAAGGATGTGACATCACTATTTGTCATAAATGTTCTTGTTATGGCAGGGTGTGTATGGGGCAGGAGGTGTGAGGAGTTGTCATCATGCAGATAACAAAATCATTAGTAATGAATAATTCACTGTGCAGAAAACAAGCAACAGACAATGTCAGGCAACGGAATAGTGCTAGTTCAGTTACGTCTTTTCTTGTGTCTCCAATGAAAGGGTTTTAACCCTGATTATACCCTATCCTAACAGTGAGGTTTGCTTTCTGTAGGGACATTCAGCTCCAGGCAAGGTAGAAGGATGTTCCCAAATCCAGTAACTGGGTCAAGTCTAATTATCATAGATAATTTGCACATTTCATTTATGGTAAAGGAAATTTTGTCTCAAGGTAGGTGAATCCAGTTTGGTTTATCAAAGACAGACTGAGATAGCTTCTAAACTGAAAGAAAAAAGGTCTTTTGCAAGATCCTAGACTGAAATATTGAATTGATCCTAGACTGAAATGTTGAAACCCTCATTCTGAACTATTTTCAACAATAAAATTAAACAAAGCTGTCACAGGCAGTAACCACCCTCCTGAATTTCCTGTGTCCAAACCGTGGAGTTCCCCTCTTGTCCGAAAGTCGGCATTTCTATTTGGAAAACAGTTATGTTGGATTTTAGAAATTGATTTTCATCACTTGAAGCTGGAGTTGGAAGGATTGTTCACCAATGCCTTCTTTGCTCTCTCTATACATTGTATTATAAGCAGCCCAGCCAGATGTGAGAAAGCTACAGAAACTCTCAGCGAAGAAAATAGATTAAAACATCTTTTTGGTTACAGTAGAAAGCTTATTTCTTTGTATAATCAGTTTCTTTAAGAGACTTTTCTAGAGTATGTGTTTGTTCCCTCTCTGTCTCCTCTGTCTCTCTGTTGAGATAGATAATAAATTCAGAACCCCTCATAAAAATGGACACAGCTGTAAAGACTGGAAATTTTTAACATTTTGGCACTTAGTATCAGCAAATAGCTTTACAGAAAAACATCCAGTGCTCTTGGATAAGCAAATTCATAAATGTTCCTAAATTTAATATTCAGTGTACATGTCAACTTTCTGAAAAAGGATGTGCATCTGGCATATTAGATGCAGCATTTCTTTATGCACAGAGTGTATATATACAAGTATTCGGGCCCAGGTGCTTGGTGAGAGCAGACTCAATCAATATGTCTATGTGTTTTTCTCTGCTTCATTTTTCCACTGTAAGGTATTTGTTCCCTAACATAGAGATGTGGTGAAAGTATTCAAAATGCAAGTGCAGCTATTCATAATAGAGGCTTTTTGAAAGGGAAAGAGGAACAAGAGGGAAGGGAAGGGAAGGGAAGGGAAGGGAAGGGAAGGGAAGGGAAGGGAAGGGAAGGGAAGGGAAGGGAAGGGAAGGGAAGGGAAGGGAAGGGAAGGGAAGGGAAGGGAAGGGAAGGGAAGGGAAGGGAAGATATACATTGTAGATTGTTCCATATGTGTTGTATAGAACTGACTGATGAAAAATCAAAGAAATTACAGGAAAAGACCTTCTCTTTTTTCTTTTCTTTTCTTTTCTTTTCTTTTCTTTTCTTTTCTTTTCTTTTCTTTTCTTTTCTTTTCTTTTCTTTTCTTTTCTTTTCTTTTCTTTTCTTTTCTTGACTAATACTAGATGTGTATTTCATTACTTTCACCACAAAATCCAAGGGTGTTCACATGCACTACTTCAGCTTGTGTCCAATTTTAATACCTCAGGCTAATTTCTGCCTCCTGACTTCTTCTTTCCTTATTCAGAAGGAAGTGGAAAGACAGCTGGGCATGCTGTCATGCCAGGAGTCTCAGAAGGTATCAGCTCTTTCATTAATTACTTCTTTGCTCTCCCTCTGCTTTATGTTAAAAACAGCCTAGTTGAGTATGTAGAAGTTGCATAGGCTTCAGTGAAAACGTACTTACGGGACCCTTTAAACTGTCAGGTTACATCACATAAACGGAGGGGATCATATTCAAACAATTGTAAAACTATTTTCTTGCCCGAAAGAGCACACCATGATGCCATTTAGCTGGAACCTGAAGCTATGGGTATCCTGCTGTGGTATCATGTGCAGCAAGCGCATGTGATTGTTCTCCTGAGGCATTTGTTACATGCATCTTGTTAACCCTAGTTCAGTCAAAATAACTGCCTTCTCTGCTGCTTGACCTATTTTAGCATAATTTAGCCCTGAATGCGGTGCATTTCAGTTGCAGTAAGCTATTCAGCTGGCATTAATAGCATGGGAACTTAAAATGGAACCATAAGAGTTTGAAAATATCATTCTTATTAACTCAACAGTTTGGTTTCGGTAATTTATGCATCTTTCAGAACTGACCTAATACTTAAATGTACATAAAAGAGCGAGCAGTAATCAATCCCAGACTTAAAAGATTATTTTCCTGGTAACAAACCAGCCTTTACCCAGTCTGTGGAAAAAGGAGTGTATTTAAGACTGCTCTAAGCCTTGTTAATAGCTGTACCTATAGGAGTCATAAAATTACATCATTGCTAACAGTGAAATGAAGATTAACTGCCATTTCTGCAGCAGAAAGAATAGACTTAGATTTGTTTAAGGCTTGAGCACTAAAGGCAAGATCCAGACTGCTTCATTACCAGGATAAAGGTCTGAACCCACTAGCTCTGGCTTAGCACCAGGCTAAAGAGGAAACAGAGCAAATACAATAGGAAAATGTTGTGGTAGGTAACTCTTGTGTAAGGGCTTCTGCATTAAAAAGGGGCAGAAGGGAGGCCCCAGACTTGCTCCCAAGACTGTTTCTGATTTCCCCCACTAATTGTCACATGAAAAAAAACATGCGGGGTGCAAAGAGCAAGACCCTCCCAGATGAGACCTATGACCACCATGAAGGGGGTAGCACCTCCCCAGCTCCTAGAAAATCAGTGCCTTGGATGTAAAAGAGGACTGCAAGGCAAAGGGGCAGGTAAGTCTGGTCAGGAATCATGTCCCTATGCTATAGAGGAGGTCTCTCGACCATTGCCTGCATCGTGGCAGCTCTTTGCTCAACAGAGAGGACTTCTGGAGTGCCCCTCAGCACCAGTTACCCTCCCCACTGGCAGAATCAGATTGCCAGTTACCAAACTGGGCAGTCTAGGTGCCTCCCCTGAGGCCAGGCAACTGTTGCTGAGACACCACAAAATCTAAGCCAGACACTTAGAATTATGGAGTCTGCCTCATGCACTAAAATCTGGTTTAGGACAGCTCTACGCAGCTAGTAAAGCTGCCATAAACCTCTCATCTATTAGCACAAGGATTGGCATAGCCTTTTGTTTTTCTTTTTTAAGGATCACTGTGTGCCTAAGGTTAGGCACACACTTACAGACCTTGTTGAAGCGGGGTTGCAGAACGTGTCTCCTGGTCCTTGCTTCGGGAACTGTTGTACAGTGAGCTATCGTGACCTAAATATCGTGCCCTGTCCTGACATTCCATGTCACAAGGAAAGATCCATTCTGCAAGTTTTAAGGGTATATAATTCAGCTAGGGGGGAGAGAGACAGGAGTTGAGAGTTAACCAGTACCGGGGCTTTTCCTTCATTCCCTCAGGTTTAAATTAGCCTGACATAATTCAACCCATACTCGCAGCCTTTTGGCAAGGGGGGTAAATTACAGCTTTCCACGTACAGTCTTCTGCGTGAGCTAGCTGACTCACACCGATGCCCACAGTTCAGATTTCCAGGTGTGGCCGGGGACTCGTGGTCCCAAACGAGCATCCTCAGAGTCCATCTCAGCCTGGGTTCAGAGGAGGGAGCAGGAGCCGGAGCTGCACTCAGCAGACCTCGCGGCAGAAGGGCTCTGCAGTAACTTTATGTGGAGTCGAACTTGACTTCACTTGTCAGCCGGCTCTGTGTGACTCACCGAAGGTGCTGAACAGACTAACGAGTGGGAGGAGGAAACAGGGGGAGAGGAAGAAAGGGAGACAGGCAGCCGAATGGAAGTAGGAACACTGATTTATGACAAAAAAAAAAAAAAAAAGAGAGGCTGTTTTTTAGAAAGTTACACTAGTCCTTTTCCTGCTTTAATACGAGTGGCATACAATCCAAGATCTCCCAGGTTTGAGAAAAAAAAAAAAAAAAAAAGTGTGAATCAGAACTTTTAGCTAAAATGAGATAATAACATTTTTAACCTGATCGTTATGATGGAACTCCAGGGGTTTGATTTATTCAGCTGTCACTTACCGCACATCCCAAGTGTAACAGAAGACACGTTGGAACTGCAACCTTTATTTAGGGTTTGTTGGCATGATTTCATTTTATACTGGCCTTCTGGGAGTTATTTTTCATCTTTAGGCAGTTACCACTGCTAACAGGAAAAGGGAAAACCTTTTTTTGTTAGCTCCTAGTGCAGTGTGGTTATTAAGAAAGGTGGAATTCGAGCCTGCTGGGATGCGAATCAGAGCACTGTGGGGGATGCCTCCCGACCCGCGATGGGAAGGGGATGCTGCAGCCGTGCCTTTTCGTTACAGCACCAGAATTGTGGGGAAGACGAGACTACTTTGGACTCCCCTCATTTCAAGATACTGCAAAAAAGCAGGTAATCCTGAACACTAACCCAGATTTTTTTACCGGCATTGAAAAGAGGATATTTCGTCCAGGGAATCGTGATTCGCAATGGGATGTGTGATGGCTCTAAAGGCCAAAAGTCAAGTGTGTTATTTCTCCGGGAGAGGCTCTCTGCATCCTGACCTGGCTGTGTTTCCCCCCTCTCCCCCGTCCCACTTTGTGTCTCACCAGGCTCTCCTGGGAGTAGTTCCTCATCAGAGACTGTGGGTTTGCCAAACTCTGCAATGGTGCTGAGATGTACACACACACACACACAAGATTTTGTTGAGATAATTATGTTCACTCAAGAACCAGATTGAGATTTACGCCCCAGTGTCCATAAATAAAGGGCCACGGAGTCTCTGGTTTGAACACAAATATCCCTGCCCACCCGCTGCCCCCGGATGAACCTTGTGGGGGGGGTGACTGCAGGATTCCTCCAGTCGGACTCCTGCAAGGCACTCCGTAAGTATTGCGAAGTGGTTTTCCATCCAAAGAAAGGCTGACATGAAGGTACATCAAAGAAAACAATGAATGCCTCCTGCTCTGACCTACATATTTCATTCTGAGAGACTCAGCTACATCTGCTAGATCACTTGGAACAACTGTTATCCTTTAGAAATGAAAAATCATTTCTTCGGGCAATAAGATTGGGAAAGGGGGGGACCCTGTAGTGGCCTACTAGGGCACAGAACATTTAAACTCTGCTGTATTGATTGTAGTCTATGATTGACTGCAATCATTACTGTGTCTATATTTTTCTGTTTCAATGAAACCATCAGGCAGTGAGTCATGCTGTGCATGTAACCTGGAGGAAAGTGCAAAGAGGCTGCTGAGGAGCAGCAGCACAAAAATACCATTGGCATCTTTTCCCTAGGAGAGCAGGGCTCTGGACAATTTCCACAGCCCATTGCTGTTTTTCTATTACATGCATTCTCCACTAAAATGTGTAATAGAATTGAGGACGCAGTTATGAGTAAAGAGTCTTCTCGCACATGCTGTTCCATAATTAAAGAACAGCTATAATAGAAATCCTACTTTTTTTTTTCCTCTTGCATTAACAAGCTCAAATTCTTATAGGCATTAAAAGGGCATATGCTTTTTTTTTCTAATTTAGAGATTAAAAAATCTCACAGCAGATCAAGAGGAACGCTGTCGTTTGAACTCTTTAGTGAAAGAAGATGCACTATCATTAGCAACAAAACAATTTTAATTAGCCCACTCCTGGATATGCAGTGACACACGCCAAATGTATAGAAGTTTGGGAGAAGAGGAGATATTATCCTCTTGGCTTGCTGAAGTGGGTTCAAGTCCATAAGAAACGAACACCTTTCAAAGCATTCTAATTTGCAATTTTTAATTACCTAGGCTTTGTTCTGTCTTTTTTTTTTTTTTTTTTTTTTTCTTCCAATGAAGGTAGTCAAATCTGTTTGGGAGATTTCCCCCTCCCCACTTGAACTGTGCTTCTCTCAGCTCCACTCGCGGATGGAGCATATTTTTATTAAGCCTGAAGAGGAGAAAGCCATCCTAATTAGCAACGCCTCGTTGCATCGAGGTCTGTGGCTACCAACCTGCGGAGACGCAGTGGGGAGACATGATTGCAGTTTGATTCAGCGGTACCAGGCACTCAGCAAAGATTACGCACTCAAAGACAGGCACCCTGTCTGGGAGCACAAGCGAGGAACGCGGTCCTGCCTGCACCGAGCGGGGCTGCAGCGCTGCGTGAGCAGCAACAGCACGTCCTCGCTTTTGTGGTTCAACCAGGGGAGCCAGAAGTCTCAGCTCTGCTGTGTTAAAAAACCCATGATTTTAAAGGAGTTTCCCACAGACCTCAGCTCTGGGACATGCTATGTGCCAAAACCACCCCAGCAGCTGCGTGCTGCAGCACAGTGGCTTGCCTCTTGCCCCAGTGGAGCCTGGAAGGATTTTAAAGGGAAAGGCTAATTGCAACACAGGGTAGCTGCGTGCCTGAGCTGGCTAAAATGTAAGTCCCAATTTCTCATCCCCCTCCTTGCCAACTTATACCAGACATGGAAAGTAGCTGTGGAGCTGCCTTGATGGTGTCTGGTGGCACTGTTTTGGAGGCTTACGACTGTGGCATAGCTCTGTGATGGTGGCCCTGGCCCCTGCATCCAGCTCAGTGCTGAAAATGGGGGCCTTGCGCCAGGGCCATGGGGAGCACACATGGGGCTGGAGTCATGCCAAGGCATCCCACTTCGTACCAAAATCAGATATTGATTCTCTTCTGAAAAAGAGAAAAACAGCTCCAATCCCAGAGCCATCCCCAGGAGGAGCAGTCAGCACCGGCTGCTCCCAGGAGCCCACACGGGTTGACACAGCCTCTTCAGACCTGCAGAGGCATTTAATACCTCTTGAGGTGTGATTGTTTTTGTTCTGTCTCTTTGGAGATTTACCCTATTTTTGTGCCTTTTTTTTTTTTTTTTTGAGGGACAATTTAGTCTTCTGGCTTTTAAGTCCATTCTAGGTATCCTGGCACGTATCAGTATGTACTCCAAGGTGCTCTCATCAGCTGGGATTGAAAGGACCTTGTAAGTCTAGCAAGGGTAACACTGCTGGTGTTTGATGCGATTTGCTTTGATAGAACCTTCTCCCTGTTGCTGAGAAAGATACACTCGGAGTCTCTCAGTAGAGAGTAGGTTTGATTTTTCACCCTTTTTTTCAGCAGAGCAGTGCAAGGTGACATTTTGGCACATGGAGTGTGGTTAAGCCAAGCAATGTGACACAGAAATAGAGGTAAATGTGAATAAACTCTTTTTTTTTTTTTTTTTTTTTTTAAGGAAATACTAAATGAGAAACAGTGTTATTCTTTTAAAGAATCTCTTTCTTAATGTCTGTGAAAAAAACAGTCACCACTAGCTGAGCAAAAGACCTTCACCCAGTGGCTTTGCTGAAAAAAAGGGCTGGCACTTCAATAGCAACATCTTTCTAGCTTGTTGAATCCTATGTTGCATGGAAACGGCATAAAACAAAGGGCAGGAATCAGAGAAGTTGGTAACTACACAAACTGAGAATTTTATCTTCTTCCTTTACCCTGGGGCAAAAGTTCCTTGTAGAGCTGTCACGTGCCACCGACCCCAGGGGTGACCCACGCACTCTCCCATTGCCACCACTTTGCTCCCAGTCCAGGCTGGCAGCTAGAAACCTTTTTCTCTTGCTGGTAAATAAAATATATTTGAGCTAGATATCATTCGAATGGCACAAGCCCCAGAATAACAGCATAAAAGTCCTCTTTTTTTTTTTTTTTTTAATATGAACTGTATTTTAAAGAGATTTGAAACTTATTGGGTAAATAACGTCCACCTTGAATATACAAATGAATGGTAATGGTAGTCTGCGTAGTAAAATGTACAGCTGTTATCTATTTCATTAGTCACTTCTTGGATCTCAAAATCAAAATCTGAGATTTGCCAACACTGTCAAAATCCTACAGTGCTTCCACAAGAAATAAATACTTTGGACAAAACACATTCTGAGGCAGCTTTGATATTTGCATTAAATTCCTGTTCAGAGTTATTTCCTTGGGTGCAGCATTTCACAAAACCTCTTCCTTTGTTTAATTGCAATGTATCATATGAAAACACAGGCATTTGGATTTAATTCACAACAGCGAGGTTTACGTCATGATGAAACAGGGCACCCTCTTGGCCCGTTCTGTGTTTCCTGCAGATGGGTTAGATGTTGTGAAATAATTTCTAGCATATTCTTCTTGCTTTTTTATTTTGTGTACCCTTTCCTGGCAAACGCAGTGTACTGTGGTAGTCTTAAAGCCTTTTCAAAAGTGAGGCAAACCCTCTTTTTTTTTGGCTTGTTTTCTGGAGTGACATACTAAATTATAATGAGGAACTATTTCACGTTCCACTCATCCATCTCAGGGAAATAAGCATAAAAGTATCAGAAGCCATTCATAATCTCCAGAAAATGTTGTTATACATAAATGCAAGGGAAAATGTTTTCCCTCTCTGCCACACAGCCCTCACAAAGAGCACTTGGTGAGTAAATGGTATTTCACTAAAGCCTAGCACTCAAGGAAACTGAGTTGATCAGGAAAATATTCAGGAAAGTACACTCATGTGCCCCAGAGTGTTTGTTTCTCTGTTAAGATAGCAAAATACATGTCAAGCTGGGAACTTTCAGCTAGGCACCACTCACATCTGTGTCTGGATTTGTGTGCGCATACATATGCAACCCTTTAGTCCCCCTTTAATGCTGAATTTGCTGATGGGTAGATGGATAACGACTGTTTCCATCTCTGGGTGCTTTGATATTTGTGCTGCAGATACATTTCATTAAAAGAAATAGTCTGCAAAGGGTAATTTTCGGGCACCTCCCATAAGCTGTGAGTTTTTGCAAGTCTACTGTGTGTCCTCAGCTATGAGAAGAGTGCTTGAAAACTGAGCTAGCTGCATGAACAAATCACTGGGGAGCCTGAGAGCACGTCCTTCTAAATATACTTTCCTGGGTCAAAAAAAGGCCACGGAGTCTTGCGCTGCTCTGCACCAGCATGTTTGTGACCATGCTGGTGATCGTCCACACTCCCCCTTCCCACTCCTGGGGAGCTTTCTGCCCAGAGAAGAGGTCAATTGCCCCCTTGCACCTCCTGACAGTAACAGAGCCCAGTGCCAGGTACTGCTGCCCTCCAGCTAACCAACACCTCCAGCCCCCATTGTCTGCCCTGGGGTATCTGAGTAGATGCATTTTTTTCCTTAGATCAGTGTCACGGTGTTTTCTGCAGGATTTTGTCATTTAAATATTCCTCAGTGCACCTCCAAATGCATGTTCATTTTTCTTACCTCTTGAAAGAAAGGCTTGGCTTCTCTTCTTTATCACCCAGAAAGACTAAATTTGCTTTGCTACTGATAGTAGACAAGATATACTTCGTATTCCAGAGGCAATCTGACTACAAGACCCGAACTGAGTAAGAGTAATTCAATTGACTTCACTGAAGCTGCACTAATTTAGACCGACTATAAATTCATCTTTTCTTGTGAAATATGTCTACGAGTGACCTTGCACTACCCAACCAACTGAATTTATTCCCACCCTCAAAATAATGCAGAAATTGGGGAACTCCTTTTTTAGGAAATTGGCTGAAAATTCACATTTCCACCCTCACAGAGTAAGTCAAAGGGCACTACTGGAATAAAGATGAGGGCAGAATTAGGTCAGTGTCTTACATCATCTGCTAACTATAATTTATCCACAATGCTTTCAAGATACGGATGAGGGAAACACAGTATTTTTGACGGTATCTATCTTTCCTCTCCTTGCTTGTTCCCTTCTTTTCACGGTAACTTTTTCCTTCCCTTCAAAGATGATTTCTTTCTGGATAAAATAAAACAATAAAATAACCGCTCTGTATACTTTATTGATGATTAATACGAAATGCAGAAGATCAAAGATGCAGGTGGCTACATAAAGACTGGGAGTCTGCAAGAGAGATCTTTGCAACCTTTTCTTAAGCCACCTATGTTTCATTTATCTGTTGGAGGTCACAGCTCTTGACAGGAGAGTCAAGAGAGTGCAACCACAGGGAGGACCGTGGTGCTTTTCTGGAAAGGCAAGGGATAGCAACAATGATCACAGGCAGTTTTCTGGACAGGGCACCCAATTTCATGCAACGAACTAGGGCTCAGGCCAACCAAAGCCAGCCATGCCATCCCACCTGCAGTTTCTTTACAATCACAGTGGAAATCCATACACGTTGGCTCATTCAGATTGAATGCTGCTGGGATATTTGGGACAGCAATGGAAAGGACCTGTTAGCATGAACCTTCCTGGCCTTCCAAAGCCAATGTAAAAAGGCCACTCTCAGGAGTATTCAGGAGAGCAGGGGTGAAGAATATACATTTTCTTTTCTATGCAAATGCTACATATTCTCAAAAACAAACAAACAAACAAAAAAACAACCAAAACCACCACCAAACTGACAATTCAGCAAAACCTGACTTTACTTACTATCCCTTCTCTGAAGATAAGTTGAACCGACATCCCATCTCCCCTTCTACCTGAAAAATTTGATCTCTTTACTCAAAGTAAATAACTGAATACATTTGCCTTAAGCTACCCTAGCTCCTTTTTAATCAGGGAAAGAAAGCACTTACAATAATTAAAGCAAAAATCAGTGTATAAAAATCAGCTTATAAATGAGTTTCTCTGCATTGCCAATTATTTTAAAAACATTTTTGACTGCTGAAATTAATTCCAATTGGAAATCAAGACGCACGCTACCACAGAGTGAAATTTAGGATACGATTTTTTTCTCACCACTACTGAGTTTTACAGTCATATCTTTTCTCCTTATTTTTTTTTTCTGCTTGTATTGAGTCATCGCTAATGAAAGTTCTAAATATAGGTATGACTAACAATGCAAACTTTAGAAACTGTATGTAAACTACCACAAGAAAAACAGATCAGAGAGTTATGCTCACCAGAAATTCAAACAACTGTTGCCAACTACTACACACAAGTAATGATTACTGCATTTTTCTCATTAGAAAGGCAGCTGTCATATAGCTTACGGTTTGGACAGAAAGAAATAAGTTAGCATATTGCTTAAGAGCTGTCTGCTAGATCCCTAAATGTGACTCTTTTACTGCATTTTGCCAAAAATATGCTAGAACATAAAATCCTTCATTCTGCAGAATAATAAATGTCATGTTTCCATTTCCCAGTGTCTTGTCAGACTGTTTAAGATAATCAGGATCAAATAAGACACACACGGTGTGCTCAGGACTTCAGATCTCAGATCAGTGGTTTTGACACTGCCAAAGACAAGTGACAAGCTGAGCAAAGACTTAGATGCTTGGTAGCACTGCTGAAACCACCACAAAGATCTGGTTCATATCTTTCAGCCACAGCTTTTGACAAGAAGCTCCCGATACCACCTGAGAACTCTGCTATCAGACAATAACACCTACAGACTGCCACCGAGATATGGTCAGGAACAACAGCAATCAGCCTGCATGCCCAAGCAGAGGCACGTAAATCAGCCTGGTGTCATGTGCTGGAGGACCCAGGTCTACCACCAGTTCTGAAAACTCCCAGCAAAAGAAATGTAGAAGTAAGTTTTCAGCATGTGTTGCTTGTTTAATCATATCCTACTGACACCAGTCTTAAGGAATGAATGAATGCTTCTCTCTTGTTCCAGGGACTTTCTGCAGATGGAGTGGAAGTAAAGCTGCTTAGCACTCATTACGGGACCAACAACTGGGACCAAAACAAGGATATGTCATCTATATTCTTTCCATTGTGCCTGCAAGTTTTCTTTAAAAAGCCCAGAAACCTATAATTCTGATTTTACCCATGGATGGGTAACACAAAAGAAAGTTCACTTTTCCCCAGTCATTCTTTGCCACTAATTCTCTCAAGGTCAGTTCAATCGTCCCCACAATTGCAATACACTGCCAGGCAGAAAGAATCAGGGTTGATTATTTTTTGCATATAGTGTAATTAAGTATCCTGTGTTTTGAGATGCAACTTGTCACCAAATTGTGTGAAGAAGTAAAAACTAATTTGCAAATAACTTGACCAAAACCTAAACAGTGCTGATGCTGGATTTAGTAAACTCAGTGATGCTGAACTCAGTGGAAGCCTACCATCCTGTGTGGACTTTCATTGGGAGTCTTCTGGTCTTTCCTATCTTACTCTTACTGTATTCAATGCTGTAGTGTCTGAACCCATAAGGATAGCATTGAAAAAAATCTGTCAGCTTGAGATGAGATACTCAGTGGGATTTTCAAAAGAGCTTATGTGTTTTTTTACCTTGGCGTTTATAAAACTGCCACATTGATGAGAATGATTCCCCAAGTTTTGCTATACCATATGGTCCATGTGCTGTTAGGAGGCCATCTACTGTGTTTCCTTGTTAGTCATTCAACTACATATTGCGTCCATCTGCAGCTCTCATATGTAGTTTCGCTGTAATTGCCCTTTTCAGAGTAGTGCATTTCATTCTGCTTTGTGCCGGCTTGTGATAATGTTCTTTCCAAGACACGCTTCACCATATACTCCTTAAAAGGTGCAGCAGTGCCACGCTGAATGGTGCAGTAGATGCGTGCAGAAAGCTCAACTATGATGTAAAGGAAGAGGAGGACTGGTGTTCAGCTTGGGGATGAAGAGAGCACATTCCTTTCCTTGCTCTCCTCCCCATGAACCTGACATCACCAAAGCACTTCAGCTATTCCAGAGATGCAAGGGACCTCCCCAGCCAGCCAGGCTTGCACTTCTCTTTCACTACTGCCACTCTGCCACACTTCAGAAGGCCCTGTCCCAGCTCAGTGCCTCCTAGGAAGTTTTTAACAAAACCACTACCTCGCAGCATCTTCAAGATCCCCGGAAGCAGCAATATGAGTGCCATTCATGAGAAGCTGGAGCCATGGATGTGTTATTATCCTGGAGCCACAGAGAAGTGCGGTGATCACATCACACACTCCGACCTGGACAGGAGCAGCCAGTGTGAAGGTCAGACACTGCACTCTGGTGTCAGCAGAGTGAGCAGAGTTAACAGGAGACACTCTCCCCTCTGCCAGGACTCTACAAATCCTTCAGCACAGCACTGGGTTTCGGGATAATTTCAGACTGACACAATTTGTATTCCCTTAAAGACCTCATTACACATATTGCTCATTTAACCTTTAAAAAAGCTTGAAGAAAGTATGCCAATGGATTCTGGCTGATAAATATCTAAATTAAGTAAATTTAATTAAAAACTGATGTAAATGTCATCTAATCTGCGGACGCTGTGACAATTATGGCTGTAGCTTTGAACCAATTTCGAAACGTGTAAAGATACCCTTACACAATTTTGTACTGAATGGTTTTTTTCTTCTTTGTTTCATGAGAAGAGGCAGGTTGGACTTTTATTGCTCAATAAAAATACTGAACTGAAATCTTGGAGAACTTTCTTGCATCTTGTTACTGCCAGGTGATGTTGGCTGGAACAATGGTTTCTCTCTGAAGCCATTATGTGTTTTTTTTGCCAGACAAAAGGTGGGGGAGGAAAGAAAGATATATGCTAAGTTTCAGCTAGGGAATCCTACTTCTCAGTACACAGGAAATGAAAAGATCAATGCGTTTTTTTCAGCTTCTATTCTGGACACATTGTGCTGTTTGGGTGAACACACCATCAGCCCCTCTGTTACTTTAGTGCACACCAGTGGTATCTACTCAGTGGGGAGCACAGTTTGATGAATTTAGCAAAATCTTGTTGGCTGACCTTTCCGTGCTGGAGACATGATTTCATTTCTGTTGTCTGAAAATGAGCACCAACAAGACAAGTTATTTCCATGTCCCAGCTGGAATACTGTAGTACTAATGTGTTTCCAAATATTTCTTTATCTGTACAAAGCTATTACTTTCAGGTCTATCTAAGAACAATAACATTTATTTCCTTTCTGCTTTCTTCAGGAACCAGCAAAAATCAGTTTATTTTGCACTCTTTTTTTCCAGTCAATTTGTATGCTGCAAATATCAAACCAAAAATTCATTCTTGGAACAGCTAGGTAGAACAGCTCACAGAGATGTACTGTCAGACAGATTCTAAGGTGCAAGCAGAAAACAGTTCAAGAACAACTTCACTTGTAGCACCCACAATATTTGGGATCCCATATAGACAGAGTAGAGTACTGGTGATACGAGTTCAGTCATTATTTTACTCCAGTCACCGTCCAATATTGCTGCCAAATTAGTTCTTCTGGTTTAATCATTCCTCTGATAGCATCATTAACACTCAAGTTTAAAAGCCCCCTCCTATTATAAAGGGCATTCCTTTTGCTTTTGATAAAGGCAAACAGGATCGTTGAACAGAATGGGCTTAGAGAGTGATTGGGCAAAGCTACAGCAGCAGAACTGAGGTGCTGTGCGGCCGGGAAAGTAAAGGAGTAACATACAGCTATAGCGGGGCAGAAGAGGTAACCCACATCAACAACATGAACAGCTTATCAGACTGTGCTGTCAGCCTGCTCTCTATAGAGGTGTGAAAAATAAGCATCTCTGGTCTGTTCCCTTAAAACCTGCGTCGAGGAAAGGCCGGCATCTCCTGTAATATTTCAACAGGTGGCTAGTGCCCGAGTGCCTTTTGCGATTTTACTAACATTCCTCTGCAATTGCACCCTTCAGCAAAGTGGTTTATGAATCCCAAAGAAACCCAAGAATGATGTAAAAAATGTTCAGATAATTTGAAATATTCAAATCACCATTCACTAGGTCACAGGTCAACTTCTACCATGGTTTGAAAAATGCTTTCCTCTCACTTAATAATTCACTTTTTGAAGACTTTTGAAACCTTTCTCTGCTACTAGAGAACAGATTTGGGTCTAGGACACACTCACAGTTTTATTGCTTGTTGTTCAGATAGTCCAAGACAGGAAACCAATCCTGCTCCCAACGAAGCCAGTGGCACCTGTAGGACTGAACATATGGAACAGATTTTGTATAAGGTGAAATAATATAGCTAATATGCAAATGGATGTATAAAAACACGTTTTGGGTCAATCCTGCTTTGTTACTAAGAGAGGGAACAAGGACTATGCTTCCCTTTCCCTGAGTCCAGTTCTCAGGTCTTCACAGGTATGCCCATTTCAAAGGGAATTTCATTCTTCCTTTTCTTCTGGCATCTCCTATGCAGAGGTGAGCAATCTTTTTTTTTTCAGTTTTGGTTAAGGATTATTATAGCAGGCACAATACAGAAAATCATACCTAAAATAGATTGATTTCTATTTACAAACTTACTTTTCAGTTTTGCCCACAACTTGCTCTTGAGACTTTTTTTTTTAACGCATATATTCTATTAGTATTCACAAACCCCAATTAAAAATAGCCTTTGCTTGGAAAAAATAAGATCCCACTAGCAGTTCCAGATCAGGCCCAATCTGGCTAGATCTGTGTATACCTAGCCCAGCTGATCTCAGGACCTCCTAAGACCATGGTCTTTTCTCTTCCTTTTGTTAATACTGCCCCTGTTGCTATTTCACCTAGCTTTCTTTTCCTTTTTTTTTTCCTTTTTTTTGTTTTCTTTTTTTCCCCAGGAATACTAAATCCCTGCATGAGGCTTTTCTATCCACAGCTGTGCCCTCACCCAGACCCTTTGCCACAGAAAGGCATTTCCAGGCAGGGTCTCCTGCCAGAGCTGAGATCTGGCTCCTAGTGGTCTTCAGTGCACAGCCAAGAACAGACCTCAATTACAAGCCTGACCAAGTGAAGTTGCTCAGGTCTGGGGGCAAAAGCAGTGGTACCCCACTTTCCACTATCCTCCTTCACCAAGCACCAGGCCAGTGCAGCCCTCCTTGCGCTGATGCTGCAGGGGGGCAAGATTGGAGGAGAAGTGGCATCAGCCTGAGTGGGCCTCAGCCAGGGAGCAAAATCTGCCCTGTGCTTACTGGCATTTCTGCATGCATTCCAGCAAGGCTTGCAGCAACCTCCAGCTCTGTGAGTGCAACTTGTTTCCTTCTTCAAAATCCGGTTCCAAGGAGTAGTCCCATAGAAACTGGAGGGCCAATTTATGTGAATAAGCTCCAACCATATTAGCAACAGCTTTTAACACTGAGCTGTAATGAGGCCAATTCAAATTTGAATGCATGTAGCCCCAACTCTTACTGTCTGAATTTCCATAGAGACTGTCTGCATTCAACAAAGCAGAACATTCAAGTGAATTAGACTAAAAATCACTATTCTTTAACATTAATTTGCACACATTTTCTTTCAATGCCTTCTCCCTCTTAAAAAAAAAAAAAAAAAAAAAAAAAAAAAGAGGCTATTTTCCCCCTCAACATTCAGTCACAGGGCTGATTCCTTTGCACGCAGAGCCAGCAACAGAACCAGCAGGTGATACGCGCATTCTCATGCCTAGCAGATGCATATTGTGTTGCTCCCTTATAGCACTTGTGCTTTTCCGCTGAGCTGGACACCCAGCATTGTCACTCCTAAAATATTTGTGAGTGCTACAGGATTTTCTACGGAAAGATTTCTCAGGGCAAGATTTAGTCAAATTTAATCCGAGTCACTCGGTGCAGCTCTATTTGTTAAGAACGGCTCCTATGCAGAGAAGAGCCCGTCACTGTGTTTTGCCTCACAATGTTTCAGAACACAATAACAACAACATTAAACTCAATACCCTTAAGGGGCAGTTGTAGTCAAGGGTCACATTTTCCTTCATTCCAATTAACCTACTTGTCATATTGGATGGTAGATGCACTCCACAAACTGCCCTCGAGTGTTTCTCATGCTCTTTTAGCAATAGAAAGTGGGGAGAAATAAAATAGATCATGCTTTGCTGTTTGACTTGTCCTTGGTATTTTATATTATTGGTAAACCCACAAGAAATGAATACTCTTCCAAAGATTTTCAGGTTTTGAAAGTACAAACAGGCTTCTGACTTGTGCTAGTATGCCTGGCATGGCAGCACTTGTAATGTTAGTCTTGGGGAGAAAAGGGACCAGAAACCTGGGGTGACCTTCCAGGTTTTGTTCAACCCATCTGACCGCATGCCAGACAAAGAGTAAATAAAAGGAAAAAACTGTACAGCAACATAATATTACGTGAGAAGAAGAACCACTGTTACTTGAGAAGTAGAAAGCAGTCACTTGCCCTGAAGGTACCACCAGGCCTGACTGTCACTGGCCAGCCCCACCAGGACCTCCAGCACTCCATTTCAGCCCCCGAGGCCTTCCCCAGGTCCAGAGCCACACATCAGCCTTGGGGCCACCAGCTCCTGCCACACTGAGGCCACAGCTGGGCCACGGCTCCCTCCCAGCCAGGCCCATCCCCATTCCCTTCCCCATGTCCCCATGTCCTAGCCCAGGATGGGCCCACCCCCAGGGAGGTGCCCAGTTTCAGAGCCAGGGCTGCCATGGTGCTCCCAGCTGCCCTGCTGCTGGCTACGGTGGTGGGACAGGTCTGGCCGCTAGGGCCTGCCCAGAACCCCCATGGGAAGCCCCCATGCCCCTAATAAGCCCCCAGCCCCACAGCACTATGGCTGTCTGTGCTGGAGGGTGCTGAGGGTCTGATGTGTCCTGGGCCTGGGGTGCTTCTGCTTATGTCCCTCTGCCTGCCTCTGCACATGCTAGACACCTTGTGCCCTTCCCCTTCTTGTCTCCAAATTTTCATCCTCTGAAGTTGCTGTTTGCAACACTACATCTGCCATTCCCAGCAAGATATTAATGGCAACAAGGTTTATAACAACTCCTGCCAAGTTCTCAGAGACAAACTCTTCACCAAACTCACTGACAGGGTCAGATTAACCTTGGAGGTGGCTTACATAGTCAAGTGAACCTTTGGGTCTTTCTTCATACATTATGGGCTGAAGGCAGTTAACCCAGAACTTTGTCCAAGGGCTTCTTGTCCTTAGCCATATGCAACAGCTCTTGTCTGAGCCTCCAGATGGAAGGGTTGACCCAGTGCCATCCAAAGAGACCCTCTCCAGAAGGAGAAGTGTCATCTGCTGTTGAATGTCCCAGCAGGCTGACAATTTTTTACAGTCTCCAAACAGCCATGTCTCTCTTTGCAAACATTAGTGTCCATGCCCAGTTACACCTGGACAGTTGCCCAAATTTATTGACCCCCACTCATGATTTCCCTTGAATGTCCTAATCTGTTTATTTGTACACTTGCAAATACCAGTTCCTCTGACATGAATTTCTGATGTTATAGGCATTCTGACCCTGAGTTTTCTGTAAAATAAATCATCAGCTTATGGCAGAGTGTGTTTCACTGGCAACATCCTGTAATTCTACTACATAAAATATGGATCAGTGGTTGATCCTGCCATCTTTTACCGGGTGCTTTATTTTTACTCCATATTCACCGCCCCCCTGGGCTGATGTGATACAGACCATAGGTTTCATGTCCGAACCACTGCTCCACTGCAAACCACTTGAACTCATGCCATTATATTGTAACCCGTTGTTAAACAACATATCAGACATGTCGACTGACAATGAACTTGGCATGTAAAGAAGTCTTTTGGACTCTAATATCCACTAGTAAAGTCAAATCAAAGGAGTGAGCAAAATAGTTTAGAATAAGTACTTTTTTCCAGACAATTACAAAAATAATAATCTATGCTTAACATTTTCCAAGGGAGCAGTGGATTTTTTAAGTGTTACTATCCACTAGAACTGTATCTTAGATTTTTAAGGCTCTAAATTAACCCCTAGCATTTTTTTAAACACAATTTCCTGTGATACTTAGGGGATTAACATCCTGGCATCTCTAAGTAGAGCTCTCTCAAGAGCTGAAAGCTTTCTTTTGGAGGGCAGAAGAATGCCATACACATCCTGGCAGGATGTCCAAGTACTTTATGACTTTCTTCCTCCTCACAGTAGTGTTGGCCTGTGGCTCTTCTGTCTTCTTAGGTTATATTTCACATTCACAACTTTTAACTCTGGACTGTTCTGAAGCAACTTTATCAAATGCTCCATAGTCATTGTCCATGGACTAGGTCAAGGTGTTCCTCTGAGGCTCTTGGGGGTTGTTTTTAGGTAGGCAGGAAAGGCAACATGCAGCTTTGTACTCTTCAAAACTACGGATAATGACGTTCTGGACAGCATGTTTGCAGCTACCCTGTTTCTTCCAGGGTTGCATTCAATTTCCAAATCCTGTATTTGTACTTGAAAAAAAAATATATTCTGTGCTTTCTGGAACTGATTTTGCCCAGTTTCTATTCAAGACATGTGCCCATTTTCGGCTTTCTCCATAAATAAAGGCAGGCATTGCTTTGTACTCCTATTTCTCCTTTCTAAACTGAATATGTTGTCTTTTGGAAGAGAATGTAATTCACCTGTCAGAGACACCTCATTCGTGGAGACCAAAGATCTCCCATTCCTTGGTTCCCCAGCAGACATTAAGGTGCATATTCACCAAATCAGTACCTCCACTGCTTTTCCTGAGAAACAGCACATCTTGAGCTTGAGATGTTACCACTTCTTCGCTCTCCCTGCCATTGAAGGAGCCAGAGGGGACTTGCTGTCAGAGCTTGGTGTCAGAGACTTGGTGTCAGAGCGGCGTGCTCTGACATCTCACCTCCCACTTGCTGTGAAGTTGCATGCCAGCCTGCACCATGCTCCCATGCTGAAGTGCAGCCACAGTCCATGAGGCTTTGCTCTCACTGATACCTCAGAGCAGCCAGTGCTGTCATTGACATCTTCCATACCTTAACATACTTCATGCTCATTGGACATCTTTATGAAGATTACTGATTTAAGTGATTCAAGTACAGATAAATTTCACCTCTCCAGTTCACAATTTCAAGAAATATTTGTGTCCCTTCATCTGGTTAGAACAAGCATTACAGCAACAGCAAGCTTCTGTGAACTACCTGTATGTCCCGCTGTGTTAACTTCTTTTCATTTCTGTGGGGGAGTTTGGCACTCTTAACATTTGCGTGCCACAGTTTTATTGTTAACTTCCCCTGCTTGAGTTAACTGAAAACTATAAAGCTCCTGAAATGCCTCAGAGGCTTCTGCTGTCAATAGTGAGATGAGCTTTCCACACATCTTAATTTTCCTTGGAAAACATTGCTTCTAGATACAGAATAAAACACAGCTTGAACTTTGCTTGGTTGTTTCCTCTGTTTCCAGCTCATTTTGAGCTCAGATGAAGCTCTTAACTGTTCCAATCTTCTTTAAAAAGGAAAAATAATAAAAAAAAAGCATAAAAATGAACCTTGATACTGAGAGATGTTGGGAAATCTCTCTGAAAGTGACCTCTGTGCTGTAGCCAGGAGGTACACTGATATTTGCAGATCGGAGAGGCTTGTGGCTTTTCACAGTTAGCAAAAGCTGTTGCTCGCATACTGAAAGGGGCAACCAGTGCTGGGACAAGGGGATCCTTGCTCCCCAGCTGCAGGAAGAGACCCCCTGAATTGCAGGGGCCACATGTTGCTCCTGCACTGGTGGCTGGCAGCACCAGGGATGCTAGCCATGGCTCTGGCTTGGTACACATCTCCTTCTGCTGGCTTTGCAAGAGGTGGAGGCTTTGCAGCCATGGATAGCAGGAGCCCGCTGTGCTTTTCCTCTTAGATTTTGCCCAAGCTGTAGTTGGATCCTCACTCCCTGCCAGCATTCCCCATTCACCACATCCATGACCATCATATGTTGTTCTCTGTTTTGGGTGTTCTGGATCTTAAATCATGAGGTCCAACAAATCGTGTTTTGTCTGGACTGTAATATCCCTGCCTGTAATATCTAAGCCTGCAATATCCCTTTATAGCAGCAAATTTGAGGTTTGTAAACAGAAAGATAAGGGGAATCCACTCAGCTTCAGGCTACAGCTGGCTAATGAGACCTGCTAAGAAGTGGAGAGCACAAGGCAGTCATGAGGACAGGAGCCTGCTGGGACACCCATCTGCATGTGTGCCCTTCACAGGTTGCTTGCAGGTGACCTGGCATCGTACTGGAGCAGTGGTAGCCATCATCCTCCATCTCTCATCTGTATGTGGGCAGAATGACTACCTGGCACATTCTTCCACCTCCTTGTGGCGTGGGGTGAAGGGCTGCCACATGCAGCTGTTCCCAGTGAATTGCCAGCTGGCTGGAGAGGCTGCATACCACCTCCTTGGGAAAAGAAAAAAAAAAAAAAAAGTGTTTATCAGTCTTGCAAGATCACCAGGGAAAGCAGGGAGCCTCAGAAAGCATTTGTCTCTTAGTCACTAGTGCCTTCACCTTCTGGGGCTTTGTCTGGGGCTCTGAGGCTCATCTTGCCTTGAATGTGAGAGCTGTGCAAAGGTACCCTGATTTAGCCAAGCACTTAGGTACATAAAGCCATACACATGCTGAATTTTAAAAATAATGCACTGAACTGTCACAATATCCAATCCAGACTGACGGGGTTGCTTAGAATCACAGAATTGTAGAATCATAGAGTCATCTAGGTTGGAAAAGGCCTTCGAGGTCACCAAGTCCAACCACCAGCCTGACCTACCTTGTCTCATCACTAAACCATGCCCCTTAGTGCCACATCCACATCTCTTAAATACCTCCAGGGATGGGCACTCCACCACTTCCCTGGGCAGCTAATTCCAATGCCTGACCACCCTCTCCATGAAGAAATTCTTCCTGATACCCAATCTAAAAATTGCTATCCTGATGAAACTTGAGGCCATTTCCTCTTGTCCTATCACTTGTCCCCTGAGAAAAGAGACAGACACCCTCCTCATTGCAATCTCCTTTCAGGTAGTTGTAGAGAGAGATGAGATCTCCATTCTGCCTCCTCTTCTCCAGACTAAACAGCCCCAATTCCCTCAGCCGCTCCTCATTTGCCTTGTTTTCTAGTCTCTCTGCTAGCTTCATTGCTCTTACATGCACAGGCTCAAGAAACTCAATGTTCTTGTAGTGAGGGGCCCAAAACTGAACACAGCACTCAAGGTGCAGTCTCACCAGTGCCAAGTACAGAGGGACAATCACTTCCCTCATCCTGCTGGCCACACCATTTCTGATTCAGGCCTGGATGCCATCAGCCTTCTTGGCCACCTGGGCATGCTGCTTATTCAAGTTCAGCCAGCTGTCAACCACCACCCCCAGGTCCTTTTCTGCTGTGTGACTTCCCAGCCACTCTTCCCCAAGCCTATACTGCTGCATGGAGTTGTTGTTACCCAGATGCAGGACCCGGCATTTAACATTATGGAATGCCATACAGCTGGATGTAGTCCATTGATCTAGCCTATCTAGATCCCTCTACAGGGCTTTCCTACCCTACCAAGCCTTGTGCCTTGAACCCATGCAGTTTATCCTGACCCTTGAAATTCAGCTCTACTTCCTAAGGAAGCATGAAGTTGTCTGAATATGTATGAGCACAGACTCCCCAACATCTCTTCTATTACAGGTACCTAATCGAGCAGGCAAAGTGACATCCATACAGATAATTTATTTCTATCATCACTTCCCCAATTTCTTCTCCCCAGTGAAAGTGTCTTGAGCATGCAGTTATCTGACAGCTAGAGTGATAATAGGAGGATTTTTTTTAACTGCGGTGCTATTCAAGATCAGAAGACTTCACATCATAAAACATCATTAAAGTGTGAATATAAGGTTGGGAAAGATGAGGTCTTTACAAGACTAATGCAATTAATTCTGCTCGTTAACTACAGCCCCAAAATACAGAGACTGATCTCACTTCTGCTGTGGAGAGTTATGTCTGAAAAATGATTCCTTTCCAGTGGATTTCCCAGTGATAAGGGAGCATGGGAAGCTCCTCATATCACATACCAACGAACACAAAGTCATTGCATGAGGAACACTGTACGCTCAAAATCTTTTGGTGTATAGTAACTTCTTGTCAAAGTAAGAAGCTTAAATAAATTAGGTTCAATATTAAATAATTTCAGTAATTGAAATGTGCTAGATTGAAAGTGGGTTTCTTTGCTTTTTTTTTTTTTTTTTTTTTAGCATAATCCTTCTCACGCTGCCATCCGCCTCAGCACTTGAATTCTGGAAAGCCTCAGTTCTTTACAGTTTACCAGAGCTAATTCCAGCCTCAGTCTTTCTTGCTTTCTTTTCAAAGAGGAATTTGCACAGTGGGACATTTTTAATATACGGGAACTTTGATGCAAAAAAGCAATTTATTTTGCCAGCAGCTTTCACTATTCCTTTTGCTATAGCCGAAGGTGTAGCAATAGCATCCTCATAATCAGTCTCTTCTTTCTATCTGGTCCTGCAAGAAGGGCTGTGCTTGTCTTTGCCCGCAATCATTAAATCAGTGTGTTTGTGTGAAAGTGAGAGAAAGAAGAAGAGAGGAAAGACGCATCTGTCCTACCAAAATATAGCCCTATTAGCTGGGCCCTGGGGAGCTTTCTTCTTTTCCTGTCCCCTCTATGCACATTCACGTGGCTTTCCTTCTCTCTCCACTGATTTCCCACATTGTGTTTCCACAGTCTGGCATTTCCTTGGGGCAGGGACTTTATTCTGTATCTTGAGAAGCATAATGTTACTATAAACTAGTTATTCTGCAATAGTACTTCATAGTGATGAAGCCTGCTCTTGTATGGACATGAGGGGAAGGGTGAGAAGAGAAAATCAAGAAGCTCTTAGCTCTGCCCTGCAACGGGGAGGGGGAAAGGGTGGCTTTAGAAAATGAGCTCACAGAAAGATATTATAGCTAAGAGACTAATAGCTAAAGCTAAGGAACACCAGAAGCCTGATTCAGTGCAGTGCATTTGGTATTCTCCCTTGCTTGCACTGAAAATGTTGCCCTCAGTTTATTTTTTTTTCCTCCTATGAATACTTTTCTTTAATGCTTGTTTCGTAGATTTTTGTTTCCATCTTATGGCCTTAATGTCTATTAGAAACACAGCCTTGAGGCAAACTTTCTCACAGTAGTGCCTTACTTTGTTGTATGCTGCTGTACACGTAGTTGGCTCTGACAGCGTTAGTTCTGCACTGGTACACTGTCAAACTGGCTGCAAGAAGAATTGTGAAAAAACATGTGCTATCTGAAAAAAAAAAAATCCTGATTTGGGTTTTTATGTGAATATTTAACTCCATTTCGGTGTCCTTTTCCTCCACATCTGAGTTTTGCAATGAAAATCTTACAGCAGCAACTAAATTTGACTTATCTTTGCAGTTCTGAGTCCCACTGATTATGCTTAGGTGTGTCTTCAGACTCCCTATCTTATAAGCCCTTCTCTGAACTGCCCAAAAACTCAAACAGAGTTGCAATCTAGCTGGTTTCTTGGGTCCTTCTTTAATCAAAACTACCTGAGATAATACAGCCTGAAAATTAAACTCAGATGAATATGAAAGTCTCTCCCAGGGCTGTTTATTCAACCTAGGCCAAATATTCATACCTAGTAATGACACTAAGAATCAAGAAACTTTGCAATGAGAGGTACGCACTGTTCGTACTGTATGGATAACTTAAATAACTTGAACAGAGTCAAATTTATGACTAAGCACTTGCGTAAAGCTTTATAGTCTGAATAGATCAATCACAGAGGTGTTTCAGACAGGGTCATGGTAAGTGTAACTCTGACAACAAGTAGGATATTCCTTCTCTGTGGCATGGGAAAGACCAAGTAATATGCAGTCTTCTTTTAGGCAGATTAAAACAAACGCAGAGGTTTTACCTGCTAGGGAAAATTGCTCAAGAGGTGATGCCCTGCTTGTACTCCACGTCTCTGAAGTGCTTAGGGATGGTTTATAGGTGCTCCAAAGGTAAGAGTAGCTCACAGAACACCATGGTCTCCTTAAGAGGAGGCAGACCACTCACATACTCATGTTCTCCAGAGGCCAAAGGATTATTCTTGCCTTCAGTCCCTCCTTCTCATTTAACAAGCATAAAGCCATGACGTTACCATCACCATCCGAGAGTGGCTTACAAGCAACAGGCAGTTGTGTACACAGAAGTGTCTTTAAATCTTGGCTGTGTGGTCAGTGCAGGTGTGTGCAGGGTAACATCCTTGCTACCTTTTTTCTTGTCTCCCTGGAAGGTGTATATTTCTGCACCCTGGTTAGTGGGAAATGCTTCGTATTACTCATACCTTCTTTTCTCTGGTCGCTGTAATGTAGCTCATTATTTCTTCTCACTTGACTGAAATTCTCCAGCTGGCAGGAATGTAATGAGAAATTTACTCTTGTGAGGGCATTAGGTAACAAAAAAAAAATATTGTTTTCAAAAATCTCGTAGATGAAATCCTGAAACCATGTTTGCATTGCTTTTAATGTTTTGCCACATTGTTTATCCTTAGTGAAGCGCAAAACTGAAGCACATCAGTGTTGCCTAGGAATTAATATGAGGCAGCTAAGACAATTTGTTAGCATTCACTTCTTCCCTTACAAGAATTTGTCTGTATTTGTGTATGAAAGACTACAATGAACTTTCCAAAACACTGCCATTATTTAACTGTAATGACACCATGTTTTTCTTTTGAAAGAAGGAAATGTGTCTCAAATTTACATAAAGGCTGCCACCCTTGTCCCTGCTTTTACTATAATCCATTGTTTGTGCTGTGACACTGACAAAGTCCTTATGTCCCTGAAGTTAATATAAAATACAAGAAAAATAATTTGTCTCTGTATCACTCTCTTTTTTGAATTGCAAGTGTTTAACATAACAAAAAACTATTTCACAGACCTCATATCCAGAGTATTTTTGGAATTGTAACCAATAGCATTAGCTTAAAACTGCTGTTCCAGTTTGTGGAGGGTTCATTGGTTCCTTTTCTCAGCTGAACTCGGGTAGAAACTTGCTGGAATTACAGCTGGAATTACAACTGAACATAGAAATGTCTTCTCAAGTCCTGTTATGTTCCTGTAAGAATAAAATAAAGCAAATCTTTAATAAATTAATATTGTTTGACTTTTACGTTCACTTGATTGACTCGCTGCTCACAGAAACATGGAATTTTACTGCAGTCTGGTTTCAGTTTTCAGCCCACTGGTTTACTTGGATCAAATACTGATGAAAAGCTCCAGGCTAACAGATCCCACACTGACAAGAATCAGATTCTGGCCCCATCAACATCAGTGGGAATTTTGTCATTTAGCTTCATAAAATCCAGATTTCATGTAGCTTTGCAAAACAGCACCCAGACAGTAAAGGTGCTGTCTTTCCACCTGGTATACTGCTTCTTTTCTCTCTTACTCTCCATCCATGGTCTGATAATCATGAGTCTGCTTCAGAAAACCCTTCCTGACCTTGTTTGATCTGTCTCAGTGAGAGTTTTGCATCCGGGGTGAATCATGGAAGACCAACCCACAAGGTCTTAAACTAATACCATGAATTAATTTCCATCATCTTGTCTTAGAGGTGGCCCACAGCTGTGACTGTACATCAAGTCAAAGTTTAAATAGTGCCCAAGTTGTGAAGTGTCTGTGGCTCCTGATGCACCTCTTGAGTGTGGCAGAGCTCACACGCAGTCTCTGCTTGCACACTTGGACACATCCCCTCAGCAGTGTGTCCTTCTCAGTGCTCTGTGTCCTTCTCTGGTGCTGCAGGGATGGTGTCGGCTTTTAGAGGGGCTGCAGCTGGAAGGTACACCAAGGGATATTTATCCAACCCATCTTTGGCTATTGAACTCTGAAAAACTGCCTAAGCCAGTGACAAGGCTCCTTATGCTCTCCAGATGTTTGGGTGCCCCTGGAGAGCCTCCTCCAGCTTGGTTTCACCCCAAAGGAAGCCAAGAGCTGCTCTGCCATGAAAACCAGCCATAAGTGGGGATGATCAGGATAGTCACTCATAAAGCACACTCCTGATCTGAACAGAAATACCTGGTGGCTCTGCCAAAAAAATGACTCACAGCGTCTGCTCTGAGCTGCTCTCTGGAAGCCCACTGTCTAAAGAAGGACGTAAGGGAAACTCTACTGAAATGTCACTGGCCAGAGCTGGCAAGAACTGTCTTCATTTTTTTCCCTTCCTGCTCTGCCGTACAACCTCCCAGTAGCTTAGATAATTCTTCCATCTCAGCTTTTTGTAAATGAAGAAAAAAAATTTAGTTGTTGGTCTGTAAGTCTTCTTCTGTCATCCACAGTCTATATTTTGTGATGCATATTTCTGGTATCCAGCTTTCCCAAGTCACAGTGATATACTGTAATTAGGGTGTGTTTGGGATTCAGGTTAAATAAAACTCGCTTTTAGCTCTTGATTTTTCTGGCAAAGTTACAATAGGAAATCAAAGTTTCCATTTCTCAATTTAGAAAAAGGGTTGATCAAGGAAGAGCTCAGAAAAAAGTGTTTCAGAATTCTTTTTTTTTTTTTTTTCCAATGGGAGTCAGAGAAGGAGTTGGGTATTTGGGACACAAATACCGATTCATTGTGTACTGTCCTCATTTTCCCTATGCAAAGTACAATTGGGAAGAAAAGCTCTCATTGACTCACATGCCAATTTTTCTCATTGCCTCTTTAACATGCACAGATTTTTCAAATATTGACTAGGCTTTGAACCTGACCTACTTAAAACACTGGATATGGTTTTCACTTAAACAAACATCCCTTCAGATCATGTCAGTATTAAAAAGGGGCCTTGCAGCTACTGTGAACATTGAGAATATCGGTAGCTTAATACTGCTTTGTGTTGCTAGACATATTGTGAGGGAAGTCAGTTGTTGTTCTCTGCTTTACATGGCTTTCACTTTTCCTTAGGATCTATTTACACTAATTGGTATGGGATTTAATTCATGTTCAAGCCTTGACCTGCTGATCACCCCTATGTTAAAGCCTCTGGATCAACCTTCACCCATAGCCAAGCCTGAAGCAGGAAGCTCTTTTTGAAGGCACGGGTTGAGTCTGAGGTAAGACACCACTCCCCTCTGTGTCCTCTCCTCGCCCACCAGCAGCAACTCACAATTCATCTTGGTTTACTCCTCATTGCTTGGGGAGACATTTTGTGCTTTCCACAAAATCAGCCCCCTGGTCTCTGATTATTCTCAACAAGCAAAGAAGCAAAACACAGTTCAAAGTTGGGGCGGGTATGAAAACTCACAGGCATCTGCTGAAAGAAATAAATAAAAATGATGCGGTGCTGTGGCTTGCATGAAGTGGCAGCTCACGTCGATTTTTTGGTACGTAACATCCTTTTCCTTTTACACAGTTTGGCAAGGCATACTCTTGCAGCCAAGAGTATTCTCAGCTCACCTGAGAGGAATAAAATAGTCTTGCAGAGTAGAAAATTTTTAGCAACCCAAGAAGAGAAAAGCATGATCTTTCTTCTACTCCAGCAAAATCAAAGTATGCCAGTCTAAAAAAAAAGACAAGAAGAATGATATTAGTAATAATAATAATTTTTAAAAATTAAATTAATTATTACTTTTATGGTCTAATCAAGATTGCTGCAAGGAAAATAAACATGGTCCAGGGTTCTGTAGGATGAATAGGGCAGGGTGTGAGAAGGGACAGAGCTTTATTCCAGGCAAGGGGATGGCTGATGGGCTGGGGTTCGTGAAGCGAAGGTTATGGATGAGGGCAGGAGAAGCCAGAGCAGTGCATCAGCCCCACCGCTGAGGAAATAGGAGGTGGGTAACACATGGTGCTGCTGGTGTCTGCTTGGCCCCTGGGGCTCCCAATAGTGCTAACCCCATGCTGCTGCAGCACAACCACCTGCCCCATGCTGCCAGCACGACAAGCCTTCAGCCGACAGCCCAGCGTTATTTAATTCTTAAAGGCGTGTGTACTTTAACTGGGTTCTCTTATTCAGCCTGCTGAAAAATATTCTGTTTGATGTTTACGCAGACAGCATCTTAAGGCGTTAACTTCGGCTCCTTCTTCAGCGCTGCCCGTTCCGAAGTCATTATTACTCATTAGGTATATTGTGCAGAAAGCAAAGTAGGTCACGGATGAAAAGCCCCATCTTAGCAAGAGGCACCAGTATTGCACAAAGCTATTTTCAACTTTCATGAGATAAAAAATGTTTTCTGTAGGATGAAAGCTGTCACTGCCAACTTACAAATGAATGCCAAGTATGTAAAAACTTTCATTTAGGATTGCCGGCCTTTCATATGTTAAACGCATTGTTTTAGAATTCGTTTTCAAAGATTACTCTCCCCGTGTAACCTATGCTTTCTGGCTGCCGAGTACAGTATGCACCAAGCTGAGGACAGCTGGTGTAAGTCACTGTTGGCTTTGCCAGGACAGGACCATTTTCCCCACACGTGGATCCATCCCTGAGAGTCCCCAGGAGGGATGCAGCAGAGGAGATGCCCCCCAGGGGACTGGTCACACAGGGTGATGACCCAGAGCTCTGCTGCCCCTAAAAATCCCTGACAGCCCCTGGCTGGCTGCGCAGGGCACTGGGAGAGTGAATTTGCATCCGCAGTCCAGCATAGCCTCTACAGTGGAGATGACAACTTCAGAGCAAACTGTTCTCACATCGCTATCACTTTGCATTGTGACCCATTAGTTAAAATGAAGCTTTAATTTCTGCTTGGCTGCCCGCCCAAGCTCTGTTTTCCTGTTACCTGGAGATGTCAAATAAATACTTAGACTTCCAAAAGTGATCCTTAATCTTTGTAAATTGGTGGGCATCCCTCTGCTGGCTCTCAGTTTAACAAAACACTCAGCAAATGCTTCATTTTGTTTGATTTCCAAAAGGACTTAAGCATATGATCTCAGCAGAAATTAGACTGCGCTCATAGTATGTCCCTCCATCAGCAGAATGCATCTGAAGCACTTTCAACTGCTATAGAGCTAATTAATAAAATTATGCTTTCAAGTTATTACCGCGTATAATAAGTTGGCATATATGGCAACAGTAATGTTGCTAAATTTGTTTTGTTGGTATAATCACCTTGCTCCACTGATTAGAGGAAGGTTGGTTAATCTTTTCATTAAAAGTTTGGATTCATTACATTTGAAATTAGATCATTATTTTTCTCTCTAAAACAATGGTTGTTTCGAGCTAAAACGTAAAAATGGGAACATATGGGAAGGCCTAAATTTATTATCATATATTAGAATAATATAAATTACATTAAAAGTAATAAGCAGTGCATGTTTTGTACATGTACAAGCAGCTACACTTGTAAAGAAAACCATCCCACAGCTGGTGGAAGTTATTCACTAAGTACTTGGAAGTAGGTCTTGCTACAGTGACAAACCATTTTTTTATTAGAGATAACTTCTACTGTAAGTACAGAAAGAACATTTTCTGCATTACATTATAGTCAGGTAGCTCAGGGCAAGATGACTTGAGTTGAAAACGAAGTACTCACTTAAAAATAAAGAAAACTTGTTTTTATCCCCTGATTTCTGAGTGAAAAATAATGTGAGAGAATGAAATCTACTAGTTCTAAGATAATCAGAAGACTGTCTTTTGATTGACCATAAATAATCAATTTAATTTGACAAACAGAAACATTACAACTCTTGTTTAATAAAACTGTTTGCTTGTTTAATTACTGTGGCACATTTACTTTGTCCCACGCATACAATACATATAAGGTAGCACTACTGAGATAATTCAAATAATAAAATGTTGATTTCACACATTTTAATCCATTCAATTTCCATCCAAATAGTAAGTAAGAAAGAAGTATCATCTAACAAACGAGAGATGTTTCTCTGACATTTCAAAATTAAATAAGTTAAAAATAAAGGATCTGAATAAATGTTTGTAAACCACTACTCCACAGATAAATTCCTTTAGATTTTGTTTACTTTCTAGGCATGCAAAAATAAATATACATTTATATCAATTATTGAGCGTGGGCTTTTGTGAGGGGACATATTTTAGAAGTAAAAGTTCAAAACAAACTGCAGACAAGATTAACCATTCTCTGTTAATGACTGAAATCGTAATTAGAAACAACTGCCTTAATCACTTTGATTTAAATCAGTACAACCTGTAGATATCCATTAGTTTTTTATGTGACTCCTTCAAGGTAGTGGGAGGCTTGTCATCTGTTCCTTGCCCTGTTGCAGAACTGCTGCCTGCGTCAGGTGAATTATTTCACCCTTGAAGGGGTCACAGACTGTCCTGACCAGAACAAGACATCAGGATCCACAATCCAGAGCAGGCATCCATACCTCTGTATGGCGTTGCTGTAACATACACAGCTTGCCTACTGCCATTACCTGCCATTGTTGCCCTCACCCTTTTGCTGGTTTTCTTGCTCATAATTTCAGAAAAGTTTGAGGCAAACCAGGCAGGTCAGTAACTGGGGTGTGGCTGGCTGGCATATGTTATGGTGCTGTCTCTGTGTTCAGTTTTTCCAAGTGGTCCCTAAAAGATATAAAGTTGGCAAGAAGAAGAAAAAAAAAAGTCAAACAGGTGAAAAGAAATCAAGGAAATTATTGCATGGAAGAGAAATGAGAAATCTTAACTCTAAATTTCTGTGCTTGCTTATATGGATTTTTTAATGACTCTACCCTCCAAAAGACTAGTGTGTTTATCAGATGTTTTCTAGAACTAACACGTTATGAAGGATGAAGCTGCAACAGATTTCTTAACTGCTGACTCTGAAGTTCCTGAAAGGGGCTTTTCAAAGGGGGAAATCCAACACTGGAAAAAAAAAAAAAAAAAAAGGAGAGAGAGAGAGGGAGAAACTTGGTACCAAACTGAAATAATACAAAATAAGAAACACCAATTAGGGTTACATAAACAAAACAAAACAACAAAAAAAGTGTTTCTTTGCATGATCAGCAGGCACCGATGTGGGGCTGCACATGGGGCTGTGCCCCAAGAGGTGCCCATGGGGCAGGGGCAAACTCAGGATGGTGCCCACTCTAAGACCCAGGCCCAAGCCAACAGACCACCTTTTCCCTCCCCGTCACACCTCCCTTGCTGTGCATAAGGTGAAAGCCGCAAGGTAACTAAAGGTATGAGGAGGAAGTTCCCAACACTGCATCTATCGCTTCTTCTTGGAAAATGAAATGTCAGAAATACTTTGGGCTTTCAGGAGGTAACAGAAAGATGACAGGCATGTTAAGGGTTAATTGCCTTCGTCAATAATAGAAATAAGGCCAAAGAGGTTTCTGAAAATGATTTGCAGTGTACCTAGGCACACAGAAATTATAACATATGTTGCTTTTTTAGTGTGAAAAACCCACTATATCTCTAAAGCGATTTGTGAGGTCTGCACAATGAGAGGATGAAGGCATTTCAGTCTCAGAGATGTCCTCAGATCTGTGATTTGGCTTGCAGTATTTGAACTGCAATGCCTATTTAGAGGCAATGATATGCACACAGTGCGTCAAATGTAAGAATGTGCTAAACCTCTTGCTTTTCAGCAGGTCCGGGTTCCTTTCCCGTCAGGTTTGCATTAATGACCCACTGACCTACTTTCCTGATCCACCTGGCAGAACTCTGCATCCCTGAAACCTGAGACTCCTGCTTCACAGATTTGTTTTGTTTAGATTTTGTGACAGAAACCATTAGGAGAGTGACACTGCAGTTAAAAATGAAATGTGGGCTGCTCTTTCATATTGCAAGCGTATTTTTATTTAATTGTGTAAGAGTGATCCATCACGATGGCATTGTCTGCTTTTTTTTTATTTATTTATTTTTTACAGCTCTGTGCTTTATAAGGTTTTCTCCTCCCTCCCTCATGTTAGAAAGAAAAACGAGCTGTGTACATTGATCCAGCAATTTCTAACCAGTGCAGCTTCTTTGCCTGCTGCAGACCAAGAGTGAAGGGAAGAGGCAGACATAATGGATCAGTGAGGAAAAGGCATCTTCTGCCTGTCTTAAATCATCTACTTTACAGAGAAGCTTAAATTACTAGAAATAAAAAAAGCTCCTTGGCAGCCTAACAACTGCATATAAAACAAATCATATTTTTCAGTGAATTGTAAATGTCACCGTCTCAGATAACATTTATGCTTTCATAGAAATAGGAACTTAATTTTCCCCAGTTATATCATTACCTCACTTTGGTGAATCAGATCACCTACATTAAAACAGAACGAGCCAGTGACTCAGAACAGCAATACGTTTAAAGATCAAGCGCGGCGTGTGCGAGCACCGAGCTGCACGCAGATGGAGCGGCTTCGCTGAGCCACCAGATAGAGACTGATCTGTTACAATTCTGCTAAAAATGGGCACCAAATGCTTGTTGTCAGAAGTGACTGGCAGCCTGTGTCCCGAGCCGAAATGAGGTTGTTTTTGCCTATTCATTCAGCGGGTACACAGTGACAGCACAGGAGAAGGAGGACTGTGATGGGCTGTCATGTGGCAAGCTGATTGTCATCTCCTTATTGTCCTTTTAGAAATTCTGGTAGTTTTAAAAACAACACTGTTATTGCAATATATTAGATAACATTTATCATTTAACATTTCAGCCTTTCTGATTTGCTCCCTCTAACTTGGTACTTGTATGGCCCCTCCTCACACTAGTATGCAAACCCATCATGACCGTTTATGAAGACATCTTTGAAATTACTAAAAAACAGTACCTTTATCCCAGTTTTACAGATGAGGAATTAAGATGGGAAGAAAAGGAATAACTAGACCAAAACCAGACAGAAAAGTGCAAAAGACAAAACCTGGACCACCTGAGGTTCATAACCACGAGCCTCTGCCCCCAGGCTGTGCACTTTATTTGTTTCGGAGCTGGGCAATGTTGACTGGGACATGCCCAAAGCACGCTGCAGGCAGAAGTCCTGCTTTGCCCACACTGCACAGCAGCCAGATTTGTGTTGTTCTGAACCGAAAGTGGAGTGGCCATTGCCAGCCTGGCACCAGGGACAAACCAGTCGGCTTTGCCGTGTCTTGGGGTATATTAAATGGAGCACTAAATTCATGCAGCTCCAAGGGCACTCAGAGCACCACCAGGATTTGCTTGCTTTCTCCTGTAGATTTATCCTTAGAAGTAACACAGTATTTGGGACAAAGACTGGCCTTTCCAGGAATGGGAATGTCCTCTACAAAACTCAGTGAGCTCATTTCCCTTATTATGAACATTAATGTTCAATACACTGAAAAAAAATAGTTTACCTAATTCCTAGAAAGTAAGGGGCTGATAGTTGCATGTAAGATAAGTATTACTTGATTACAATTTAATTTATGCTTTACTCATCTCAATTTAAGAGTAAAGAGATCCTGCTTGTGACACTGACAATCTTTTTCATGCAGCTATTTGTTTGACTTAAAGCAAAGGAGCCCAGAGACTGACACAGATACTTTGAAAATATGAGCTGTAAGTCTAGCTCACACAAAAATGTGTGTGAATGATGATAGCAAATCCTGCATGCCAGCAGAACACTAGCTGATGGTAGTATTTCAGAATGTTACCTAAATTAAAGGTTTTCTGCTAGTTTAGGGGTTGTGGCATCTAATCTGCATTTTCATGAATTAGTGGTTTTCACCATGTGACTGAAACATTTTGATATATTAATGAAAGCAATGAAAAACATATGTCGCTGTCAGATTTCAAGCTGAAAAAAAAAAGGGGGATGATATTTTCTCACTATGCATATTCCATCCATTCTAGCTACATGTATATTCCATTTCATCCTAGCATCCCTTACTCATGAAAGCAAAATGAATCACAAGGTAGATTGTACAGCTATTTGATTCAGTCCCCGCAGATTGCATTGATTTTTGTAACACAATAAACACTCTCTTCACCAGTATGCTTTGCTCAAAAGATGTTTATATTCCATTTATTAGACTTCAGAGCTGTCAAGTTTGGAGCTATCTTTTAAGGCAAGTCTTTAGAGGTTTATTTTATGCTTCAGATTTTGAAGGCCGACTTGACATTTGGCTGATTTAAGTCATTCTTTTAGGGTGCTAATTTTGAGTAAAACAATTCTTAAGATATCACTGGATTTGACCATGGTTCTTTTATAAACCCCAGTGTGCCTACAATTGACCTCAGCAACATAGAGACACAAATGATGGCCTGACTTATTTATTTAACTATGTAGCATTAGACTCTGTGACCCAAGAAGCAGTTGTTGAGGAAAGATGTTGAATTGTTGAATGCATGTGAGCTGACCCAGTTTGAGTGTTTATCTGTATTTGAGTTCTATGGCCTAAACAAAATCACAGTATAATACAAATTTCAGGCATCTGGGATTCTTTTCAGCATTTTTCATTTTTTACATGCTTCTCAGTCTTCATGACTTACCTTCATGATCTTTGGGTCAGTAATGGCTTGTTTTTCAAGCCAAACCTGTGTTGAGCTGAAACCTCATATACACAGTGGCATACATATGTTCATAGATGTTCCTTCATGAAAAATAGAAGAATACTTAAAGAGTAGCAAATTCAAGGGTTGCATTAGGTTTAATATGTGTTGAGCTGCAGAAAATCCTGGGCATCCTCCTTTCACAAGCCCTTATGTGGAAATGGGGCACACAGCGCATCAACAACCTAGCTTGGTATTTTGCAGGAGCAAGCCCCTGGGCCTCTATCTTTCCTCCTTGTCTTTTCTTTCACATAATCAGCCCAAGAGCTATCTATAATTTTTGTCACTTTCATTTCCAGTATGTCACCATGGATTATGAAAAGTAAGCCACCGTCCGCCCATTTAATGGAGTGCATCACTGCAGATAATCGCTCTGGAATGTAAATCAGTTTACTGTTACCTGGTTACTGCTGGTACATGCACGAAACGGAGAGGAGACAGCTCTAGCATGCTGAAGGTTTAATGTGCAGTGGTGAATATATATCAAACTCCCCTTATTGTAATAGTTGTGCTCAGATCAACACAGCAGTATGACGCATTTGTCTGCGTGAACGGGAACATGTCTGACTGTATTTACAACATCATGCTGATGAGAAGCATTCCCACAAGCAGGTTTTAAATGGAGGTTGTCTATCACATCCACTTTTCTTCCAGGAAAGCTGGTGTAGTCTTCCTAGAAGACAGCAGAGCAGACAGGCTGCAGGGAAGGAAGGCCAGCCTGGGTTGCACACCTCCATTCCTAGCATGGAGTCCAGCTCCAACGGTCTGGAGGAGCTCACAGCAAACAGCCTAGGGAGGCACAGCCCCTCTCATCCCTGCACATCACCTCCAAAATGGATAAAAATATTGCAGAAAAGAGCAAGCCTCAAACTGAGCCCTCACTTGCAGCTATGGGAGCAGGAGTAGCAGGGCAGAGGAGGGGGTGAGGAAGAGGACCAGGGCAAAGATGCTACAAGCTCTGGGTACAGTGGTACTAAAACAAGCTACCAAGGAACAAATTGCCACGTAGTGCATGAAACATGGGGCAATTAAATACTAAAAATTACAGGTCCCTGTTCCGTTAAAGGAGCAACATGAGAGCATCATTGCATTTGGTGCTGCCTACTTGCCTGACAACGATGCTGCCACTGTAGTTTCAAATGGATTGTCATTGAAGTGTCCAAAATCCTTTAAATCAGTTTTTCTCTTGCAGGCAGACTTTCTTCCACATAGTCTGAGAAAAGCTCTGCCCTTGAACTTGAGCCATTTCTTTGGCTGTGCTCAATGGAAAAGTACTGGATGGATTACAGTAATGATGCAGGTTTCCCTTGCTTTTGTCCCCACAAAGTGCTTAAGTTAGACATAAAGAATGACATAAAATCACAAAATCACAGAATATCTTGAGTTGGAAGGGACCCGAGGGATCACTGAGTCCAGCTCCTGGCTCCAAACAGGACACCTAAAAATCAGACCATGTGTCTGAGCGCATTGTTCAAGCACTCCTTGAACTCCGTCAAGCTCGGTGCTCTGACCACTGCCCTGGGGAGCCTGTCCCAGTGCCCCACCACACTCTGGGTGCAGAACCTTTCCCTAACCCCCAGCCTGACCCTCCCCTGTCCCAGCTCTATGCCGTTCCCTCAGGTCCTGTCGCTGTCCCCAGAGAGCAGAGCTCAGCGCCTGCCCCTCCGCTCCCCTCGTGAGGGAGCTGCAGGCCGCCATGAGGCCTCCCCTCAGCCTTCTCTGCTCTGCACTGAACAAACCAAAGGGCCTCAGCCCCTCCTCATACTTGTTCCTCTCCAGACCCTTCACCATCTTTGTAGCCCTCCTTTGGACACTCTCTAGTAGTTTTATGTCCTTCTTGTATTGTGGCGCCCAAAACTGTACATGGTACTTGAAGTGAGGCCGCACCAGCACAGAGCAGAGCAGGACAGTCCCTTCCCTCTACCAGCTAGCAGTGCTGTGCCTGATGCACCCAGGGCACAGCTGGCCCTTTTGGCTGCCAGGGCACAGTGTTGGCTCATATTCAACTTGCCATCAACCAGAATCTCCATATCCCTTTCCACCGAGCAGCTCTCCAGCCTCTCCTCCCTCAGTCTGTATGTATAACCAGGGTTGCCTCGTGCCAGGTGCAGAATCCGGCACTCGCTCTTGTTAAACTACATATTGTTGGTGATTGTCCAGCTCTCTAACTTGTCAAGAGCTCTCTGCAAGGCCTCTTTACCTTTGAGGGAGTCGACAGCTCTTCCCAGTTTAGTGTCGTCCACAAACTTACCAAGTATACCTTCAAGTCTTCCATTCAAATCAGGAATTAAGTTTACAAAAACCTTCAAGAGAACTGGCCCTAAAATGGAACCCTGGGGAACCCCACTAGTGACTGGCTGCCAGCCTGATGTAGCCCCTTTGCTATAGTACTTTAAGCCTGACCCATCAGCCAATTTTTCATCGTGTTACCTTTTTGTCTAACTGTACGCTGAACATTTTGTCCAGTAGGATACTGTGAGAAAGAATATCAAAAGCTTTGCTGAAATCCAAAATGATTACATCAGCTGTCTTCTCTTGGTGAACTAGATGGGTAACCTTGTCATAAAAGGAAATTAAGTTTGTTAAACAGGACTTTCCCCTTGTGAACTTGTGTTGGCTGTGACCAATGACTGCATTGTCTTTCAGGTGTTTTTCAATAACTCCCAAAATAATCATCTCCATAATTTTACTAGGCACTGAAGTGAGACTGACAGGCCTGTAATTATCAGGGTCTTCTTTCTTGCCCTTCTTAAAAATTGGAACAACATTTGCCAGCTTCCTGTCGACCAGGACCTTTCCAGATTCCCAAGACCATTGAAAAATAATCGAGAGATGTCTCACAATAATATCAGCCATCTCTCTGAGTACCCTGGGATGAATTCCATTGGGCCCCCTAGATTTGTATGCATCCAGCTGGAGCAGCAAATCCTGCACAAGTTCAGGGTTGGCTGGGAATTTATCATTCCTGCCATCACAGTCCTTCAACTCAGGGCTCTGGGACCACCAGAACTCCCTATTTGTGAGGTGACCATCCCCATCAAAGTAAAGGGCTAATGTTATCTCTGGTCCTCCTTTTGCTGTCAACAAATTTTTAAAAGCCCTTTTTATTGTCCCCCACAGTACTGGCCAGCTGAAACTCTACTTGAGTTTTAGCCATACAAGTTTTCTCCTTACTATGGCAAACAGCATCTCTGTAGTCATCCCATGTATCCCAACCTTGCTTCCAGTGGCCATATACTTTCTTTTTCTGCCTAAGCTCTAGAGCTTTGTCTCTAGAGCCAAGCCTACCTTCTGCCCTTCCTGCTTGACTTTTGGCATTTTGGAATTGCCTCTTCTGTGCTCTTAAGAGGTGGTACTTAAAAAGTGACCAGCACTGATAGACCCCAATGCCTTCAAAAGCAGTTTCCCAGGGGACCTTACTAACCAGTTCCCTAAAGGTTGCTCTCCCCATATCCAAGGCTGAAGTTTTGGTGGCACTTTTCCTCCTATTACCAAAGATTTTAAACTCAACTACTTTGTGGTCACTATGGCCAAGATGGCCACCAATCATCACTTCACTCATGAGAACCTCTCTGTTTACAAGCAACAAATCTAGGAGGGCTCCTTTCCTAGTTGGCTCCCTTAGTACCTCTACCAAGAAGTTATCAGCAAAATGTTTTAGGAATCTCCTGGACCTGTTTGTTTCAGCTGTATGGTATTACTAGTTAACATCTGGCAAGTTGAAGTCACAAGGGTGGCTGATCTAGAGAAATCTCTTAGTTCCTTAAGGTGTAACTCCAGGGTGTCATCACCCTGGCTGGGTGTTCTGTAGACTCCTGCAACAACATCCACTTTGTTTCTCCCTTAATTCTAACCCTGTCCTGTCCCATAGCTTATCATTGGTGGGCCTGGTTTTATCTCTTTCCCCCTTCAAATGGAGTTTAAAGCCCTGCCAGTGACACCAGCCTCTGAGCCATGTATTTATCAACAGGTTCTGCCTGTTCCTTTCAATATTGTTCCCTGCTAGAAGGGAAGAGTAGAGGAAAACTCTACCTGTTCTTTTAGCCAAATGCCCCAAGGCCCTGAAATCCCTTACGGTTGCCTCTGAACTTCTCTTTGTTACTTCATCACAGTCGACATGAGAAAACAATAATGGATAATAATCAGAGGGCTGTACCTGGTTAGTGAGGTTTCCAGTAATGTCTCTTACCCAGACCCCAGGGAGGCAGCAGGATACAGATTGTGTCTGCTTGGCATATTGGGCCCTCTGTTTCCCTCAGAAGGCAGTCATCTATTTTTTCTTCTTTTTTTCATGCCAGAGGTGGTTGTGATACGGGGTGTAGGCTGACTTGCCTTAAGTGACCCCTCCAACCTGGATGGACCTTCATCCACACCATCGTTTGCCTGTCCATCGAGCTCCAGAGCCTCATTCCTGTTGTGAAAGCACACCTGGGAAGATGGGGTAGGCAGGGAAGGTGGGGTCAGCCCTCTTCCTCACAAAGCTCTGCCACCAGGCTGAGCAGCTCTACCTGGACACACCTCCCACAGGTGTACTCACTGCTGCTGTCAGACACTGACAGAAAACTCAGGGACATTTTGCAGTCTGAGATCTGGGTGGCCACATGTGCCCTGGGCAGCTCTGTCTGGGTAGCTGCTTCACTTTGTGTGGCTGGAAAGTCTACAGAGGACACAGAGGAAAGCTGTCTGCTGGGTGGATACCATGACTGGAGCACCCTTCCACATGAACTGCTGTACCTTGTCCCGTTATCACCCCTGGTCACAGTGCTCCTGGATAGAGTTATAGGTGTCCAGTTTCCACAGTAAAGGCTTGTGAAAAAGTGCACCCAGACATGTGCATACATGCATACACACGCACATGCCTATGGCCACAGAGACACTGACATGAAAAGATACTGAACCTCTTAACAGATGTGTCAAAACTGACATTCTTTGTATTAAAAATAACTGGCAGTGTTTTGATAGTGGTTCAACCACTTACATTGCTGTCCATGTTTACTACCAGAAACAGGGGCACTTCCAAGCAACAAAATGCATAGCATGTTGTTTATCATATGTTTCAGCACAAAACCGTGCAAGCCTTACAGCTGTGACCAGCTCTGCCTGATGTGACCGATAGTGACAGCACGTGAGGCTTACCCCTAATGACACGAAGCAAGCCCCCTGGTGACACTGAGCAAAACCCATTCTTACTCTTCCAAGGTGCCACTTCTTCAGAAGGTTGCTTATTCACCATGCCCAAACTGTAAGACAGTTGTTTCGTATCTTACTGCATTCCTGATATGGTCCTCAGAGCCTGTCTGGAGGGAGAAATCCCCTCTGCTAAGGAACTCCTTTGGGAGGAGGATGGGGAGGGGGAACAGAACTGTAAAACTGTAAAACAGAACTGTGAAAGTGACAGGCTCTTTTTTGTCTGGGGACAATTCAAAGGCTACTTCACAAGGAAACCTGATGTGTCGTGATCTCTGCATAGTAGTGACCTCAACTGATGATTTAATGGGAAGTTGCAACATTGAGGGTGGATCTAACCAATATCTAACTTGACCTCTGATTATTTGCTAAAATTTTTGAAATATGGAATCCTCTGTTTATACTGTCACTACTTTTTATTGTGAGCCTTTGTTTTGTGCCATGGAGCTATGACTGATTAGTGGATTTTTTTCTCAAAAGGGAAAATATTTTTCTCCCCTTCCTCCTGCCCAGGTATTCAAATCACCCCTTTCTCCGCCAGCAAAATCACTCTGCAATAGTTCTGATTTTACTGCCAACATGACTGAGTTTAGAGACACTTTTCTGAATTATACTTGACAATTCATTCAAGTAGCCCCTTGAGTCTGCAGAGGTATCTTCTACATTATCTGTTGGCATAGACACTTTTCCTACAATTCTTTCTAAAGTTTGTGCATATTCTTTTTTTTTTTTTTTTTTTTTCGGGTTCCTTTACTTGGAATGTATAAAGTTAAAAGAAGAAACATTCTTGACAGCTTATTGTGTAAATCCTTCTGACACAGTTTCCACATTTCTGTAGGAGATGAGAACTGATCGGTACAAAGTAGGTCAAGAACTCCTAAGAGACACGGTGACTGCCTTTGATTTTTCTACCTTGAAGTTCAAAGAGCATGAGTAAGTTCATTGAAAGAAGGAGAAGTGAGTTATTTAAAGAAATAAGGATTCCACTTTGCATGTTGTGCCCTGAGTACTTAAGCAAGAGCAGGTCGTGAGTCAGGCAGAGTGTGCATGAATGTGCGCGTCTGGATGCACTTTCCAAATATTGTTTGGAGACAACACTCTCATTAATTTATGATGAAGACTTCCTAGCACTGAAAGCTATTCTTTTAATAAAGAGTTCAATGAGAAGTTTGATACTGTGTGTTACACTTGTGTACTATGCCTCATATCAACCTGAGTAGAGAAACTATCTCTTCAAGCAATTTACTTGGGCTAAAACCAAGTGGACTAAAATTTAGAAAAGAAAACAGCTACCCTCTCCCTCAGATTATGTGAACTGAAAGTAAGATTTTAGGACAGGAATTGTATATTTGTATAGAAACTATACCCAGTGAAACACTTGTTTGGGGCATCAGTCATGGGTACCTAATGCAATTTTTATTTGCAGCACAGGCATTGCCTACAGTATGACAATGTAGAGCTACCACAGAATAGAAATATTAAAGAGATGATGCACACTGGTGTGCAGTTAAAGGACCAGAACTTAGATCACTGGTGACAGTGCTACATCTGCCAAGAAGAGTGCTATTTTTCACTGTTCTTCTATTCAAAGGGCAGATAAATTGGGGAACTATTCAGGGGCAGCAGGCTCAGCTGCCACAGTAGTGTTGCCTGGTGTATGTGTGCCAAGCCAGGTGGTGAGGAAAGACCTGAACTGCTACAAGGCCTTCCTGGCCACGTTGTGGCCACATCTGACCTGGTTAGCTAGCATTTAGAAGAGACAAATCAGATGAAGGTTAGCCTAACAGATGGAGACAAAATGCAGAGAAATGATGGAGACCTTATCCCAGAAACGCTAGCGTGGTCAATTTGAAAGCTGTTACTTGGATTAATTCCTCTTACAAGCAGTGAAAGATGTTCTGATTAAAGCTGTGTAGGTGGCTGATTTTTTGTTGTGTATGGCTGTATCACAGTTAGAGATGTTCCCTTTGTTTCATACCAGAGAGGGAGAGAAAGTAAGCCTGTCTGCTGAATTAGAGGTAATATGAATACAAATTGAGAGTAAATAGTTTCAATTTACTTTCACTTTATTATATATATTTTTGTTAAACACCACACATTACCGCTGTATGAAAAATAGGTTTTTCATGCTCCACAGCACTGGCAAGATGTGCTATAACACTACAATGTGCTCCTCTCTGTGCATGTTTTCTCTGGCTCACTCTTAAAGCGGGCACAAGACACTGAGAGGACATACCTCCAGGGCTGTTCGTGGATGAACTCCAACTGTGCTTTAAGGGGAATGAGAGGAGCCCATCACTCATCTCCTCTCTTCCCTCCCTGATGCTATGAGAAGCAGAGCCTCCTGCTGCAGAGGATTAACCTTGCATTTGACCAGAAAGGGGTGGCCTTTGGAGCAGTTAGGCAATGGAAAAGCTGTATACAGGCAGGAACAGGAACATTAGGGGTGGTCTGTCCCTCTTGTAGCCCAAAGCGATGGTGTTTGGCTCTCAATGAATCCAGCACAGGACAGCTGAGCTTTGCTGGTGACCTGAGAGCACAGTCTGTCCCATGGCATCAGCTGCCTCAGCATTAACAGGCAGCACTCATAAAATTTAAATGGACAAAGCTGTTTACAAACAATATAGCACTGAACTTCACCAGGATATTTTAAGAGGGACCTGAGCCATGCAATTGTTGAATAGTGACAGGAATTAAGAGCAACACTGCAGTGGCTGTGATTGTCAGAGATACAAGTGAGCCATGATTTATAGTGAGGTGCTATTTCTTCCTAGACTGGCTGATGTAGCTGCATGAAGAGCCCAGATAAACCCTCGGGAGCAGAAGCCCTTCTTCAGCTTGCCAGGCTCTGTTTCAGACTTCGCTCACAGCCCAAAAGCTAGGCTACTCTTTTCTTACTGGATCAGCTGGTGGAAGGGAAGATGTTACTTCTGCTAACAACCCTCATCTGGCTCAGGGGGAGAAATCAGACTTTGCAGCTCTGGGATAGGCTGCTTGTGAATAGCTCTGATTTTTTTCAGCTGTGCGGTGACCTCGGCCAACACAAAGTACATAGCTCCTTCTCGCTAACCTGTAAGCCTAATTGGTATTCTGTAAAACTCCTCACAGCACCTTTTAGTTGAAGCAAATGTCAGAAAACACAAGGTCCTGTTTTCTTTGTGAAAAATCCTCCAAAGGGAATCACACGAACCCCAACTGCGCAAACGCTACCCCTCAACACAGGCTGTGCATCCAAGCACTTAATTTGGGCTTTTGAAATCAGGGCTGTGCAATACAAGCTTCAAGATGTTTACTTTCCTAAGTCTCTCTCCGGCCAAGAAGAATGACTTAATTCACGGGGTGGTCCAAGCTTTGTTTTGTGTGCCTGGAGCCCAGATGCCCGCTTTGAGGCTCCTCTCGCGAGCCGTGTGGAGGCAGCACATCCCCAGGCTGAGGGTTTGGCTGTGTGCTAGCACGGTAGGAGGCATTAGGAACTGCTGGACCTCACCCAGGGTGTGAACAGCTGCTCCCCATCACCTCCCATCCCACCACGGAGCCGCGGCAGCAGCAGCAGAGCTGCGCCACATGGAATCAGCCCACGGGCTGGATTTGGCCCCTGGTTGGAACTGCCTGACTTCATAGCTTGGAGCTAATTAAGCTAATGATTGATTATTAGGTAGGTTTTTTTTTTTTTTCTCTCTCTCTAACGACATTTAGATAATCTCTGAAAAGCGTTGCAGTTTCACTCCGATAGCTGCTGGGACCCTAACTTTGGGTTCCTGTGAGTCAGATGTTGAAACCTGAATTGGTCCCCTGAGACTCATCAGATAGATGATGCAGGGAAATGGGCACCTCCGGAGGGTGAGTTGTCCGATCACCCTCAGCCATCTCTTCCATTTCTATCAATTACAAAGTCTGGGGAGCTCATTTTTCTCTTAAGATGCCTAACTTAAGGTAGATGAATTTCCTGCTTGTTAAGGCAGATTACCAAATTAACTAGAAGCATTCAGTAGCCCCTTTCTCCAAAAAGTGCTTCCTAAGAAAGTTGATAAACAACAGGATCCTTAAAAAAAAAAAAAATGCCCTATATGTGTAAAAAATAAAATATGCCCTATATGCGCAAAACTTAAAAGAAAAAAAAAAAAAAGTTGGTCTCAAGAGTATGGTGGTTTTCTGGCCTGTTTCTGGGGCAGCCTAGTTTCTTGTGCTCAAGAACTCTCCTTCTATAAGAAAGGGTAGCAAATCTCTACCAGGTTTCCCTCTTCCATCCCCTCTAAAGAAGGGGAGCAGCACTGTCAGCGAGCATGGGAATACTGGTGGCCTGCCTCTCGTTGTTGTCCACCCCTTGCCGAGCAGCTAAAGGTGAATGCTCAGCCACTCCTGCCACAGAGCCTCGAAACCCAGCCACATCTCCAAGCTGAACCCTTTGCCAGGGAGCTTCTCTCCAGCAAATTTCAACAGAAAAACTGGAGAAGCCCCGCTCGCCCCAGCACTTCTGTTCCTTCCTCCTTGACAAGAGAGCTCTCAGATGGTGGATGGGTATTGAATTTCTGTGCGTCTGAGCCGTGCACGGTGCAGAGTGAGGTTAATAAATTTTTGCGGCCAGAGGGAGCATCCTGATCACCTCAACTGACCTCCAGCATAGCACAGGCCACAGACAGGAGCTGTAATTACACCAAGTTTCCAGCAGAAATGAAGGAGCGCAGCACGTACATAATGGTCCTGCCAATCAGGTTGTCCCACCAGTGCCCAAATTCTTTCACCCTCGGTCATTTTGCTGGGGAGAGTTCATAATCACAAGGCATCTCAGCATACAGCTCACATCTTGTGAGAGAGAAGATGGATGTCTTGGGCTTTGGAAGAGGAAGAGAAATAATCCATGCATAGCTTCTTGTGAGATGATTTTCCCTTTCCTCTCCTTTCCTATTTTTTTTCCCACAAAATAAAAGCAAAACATAGGAGCAGTTTTCTACTTCACTGATGACTGTTTACAGCTGTTTACAGCTGTGCTGAGCTCACTCTGGCTGAGCCAGGCCAAAGGACAGAGTTTCGGCTCCTGTCTAGCTGCAAGGTAATTAACAGCAACCATTGGCCCTCCAAAATCTCAGCTGGTGACGTGTCCCCAAGTGTGCTTCCACACAGATCCAAGCTGGAAAGACTCCCTCAGACAAACTCACATACTTAAAAATACCTCGAAGGTGGAGAGACAGCTCCTAGACAAACTTCTTGTTGATTTTCTTCTGTTAGATGGGTTAATAAAATGGCATTCTGGTTTAAGGAAACTTGGATCAGAGAGCATTCAGACACTATTGAAAATACTCCTCAGAGCTGGTCTCACGTTATCTTCTGCATTAATGAGGGATCATCTCTATTTGCTCCCGTTCTCCAGCAGCACAATCAGCAAGCAATTGATCTCCAACAGGCATGAGGCTTGAGAGAGGACTCCCTGCACACGGGCACAGGCTGTTTGGGCTTAAAACAAAACCACGCAGGGGCTGTAACTCTCATCTTCCACCCCAGCCATCAACCCGCCCAATATATAAGGATTTTTTTTCACTTAGTACTGAGCTGTTATTTCATCAGCTCCTATGGAATGTGTACATTGTCCCTCTGCTAGTGTCATCCTGTTTGGCAGCGCATTGCAGGGGCTGTTGGAAAGGGCACAGTGGATAGTGCTTGCAAATGTGTCCTTGGGTGTGATGGCCAACTTGGCAATCGCCTGCTTATTGTCTTCCCATTTCCACCTTCTGACGCACCAGCTCAGTGCTCGGCCATCGCTCAGAGCAGGTGTCATTCCTCCTCCTGGATTGCCCCGACAACGCTCTCCATTCGCCTTTGGCAGCAGAAGGCCCCCTGAAGAAGACAGGAGGGAAATCTGCCTTCCTCACTTGAATGGTCTGGAAAGAGATGAGCTTTCCAGAGAGTGATACTGCTCCAAGTGCCCCCGGGTAAGTCAGTGGTTCAGAGCTGCCAAGTGCAGCCCAGCATGGAAACCTATAAACATGTCCCCTTCACATTGTGTTATTTTTGTGTTTTGATGCTGGCATACCTCGTAAAACTTAGGGTGCTTGACCGGATGATTACAAAAGGTTATAAGAGGTAGGAAAGCATTAACAAAAACTTTATTTCCTTTTCCCAGCTTTCCTCTTTGACAGTGGCCGAGCTTTTTGCCAGGTGAACAATTTTCCTCTAACATGCCATGGTAGTCCCTTTAACATTAGGGCTAGGATAGCCCTCCCGAGGTCATCTGCTCCTTTCCTTTGCCCAAGAGGAGAAATTGCTTAACTTCGTTGTAAAGACCTCCAGTGGGGTCTGTGTTTCATCATACAAGCCTGCCCAGTGTTTCACTTTTCTTCCTCTTAGAAAGCTTTTTCATAATGCCTAACTTAAGTCATCCTTGCTGCAATTTGAACCCATTATTTCTCTTGCTTTCCACCAGGGAGAACATTTTTTTCCTGCTCTCTCAGCAGCAGTCTTTTGCATATTTGACGAATATTATCATCCTCCCTTCCCCCTCACCCTTAATCTTCTTTCCTTTAAGCAAAGCAACCCCGACGCAGTTATTCTTCCCAGTGGGTCGTGATTTCTAGCCCTCTGATCCTTCCTGCAGCTCCCTTCTGGATACACTCCAGCTGGTCCATATCTCCCCGGGAGCATGGCACCCAGCACTACATGAAGTGCTCCAGCTGAGCCATGATCTGTGCTGAGCAGCGCAGACAGGTATTTGTTCAAGATGGTGTGCGGGTTTCTGTGCTACGCTTAGTGATTTCCAAAGGTGAAAGAGAATCTTCTCCTCTACAAAGAGCAACAAACTATGCCTTTGATCATGATCCAAATAGGTTTTCTTACTTAAAAAAAATAAAAGAATACTGGGAGAGAGTGAAATTAATAGAATTCAAAACTTATTTTGAACGTGTCTAAGAAAAGAATACATTCTTAATCCTGTGCACGGTGCACTAGAGACTCCTGCATAAATAGACGTTTGCTGAAACATACTGGCAGAACACGTTCAGGAAGTGAAAATAAGAAGGTTTAGTTGGGACTGGGGAGCAAGGGCTTGCCTCTTCCCTTTTCCCTTTTTTTTTCCCTTTTTTGCGATCTTGGATAGCAATCTTCAGTCTCAGTTTTCTTGGCTCCCAAAATCACCCTTATTTTGGGGAACCCTGGGGTACAGCACGCAGTTATGAAGTATCAAAATAAATAGCATGCTGAAGGGAGTAGTTTTTGCTGTTGTAGTTCTTTGATTTGTTTTGTTTTTGTTTTCTAAAAAGACTAGATTAGGATCTAGCTTGTCTTCTGCTATCCTTGTGTGCTTCCAAGGCTCCAACCGTATGAGTCAGCACCGACAACCCTAGCTATATGTACAGACTGGGCGCTGAGATGCTGGAGAGCAGCCCCGCAGAAAGGGATCTGGGGGTTGTGGTCGACAGCAAGTTGAATATGAGCCAGCAGTGTGCCCTGGCAGCCAGGAGGGCCAACCGCATCCTGGGGTGCATCAAGCACGGCATCGCTAGTCGGTCGAGGGAAGTGATTGTCCCACTCTGCTCTGCACTGGTGCAGCCTCGCCTTGAGTGCTGTGTGCAGTTCTGGGCACCACATTACAAAGAGGACATTAAACTGTTGGAGAGTGTCCAGAGGAGGGCGACAAAGATGGTGAAGGACCTAGAGGGGAAGATGTATGAGGAGCGGCTGAGGTCACTGGGCCTGTTCAGCTTGGAAAGGAGGCTGAGGGGGGACCTCATCACGTTCTACATCTTCCTCACGAGGGGGAGTGGAGGGGTAGGTGCAGATCTGTTCTCTTTAGTGATCAGTGATAGGACCCGAGGGAATGGTGTCAAGCTGAAGCAGGGGAGGTTCAGGCTGGATATCAGGAAGAGATTCTTCACTGGGAGGGTGGTTGTGCATAGGAACAGGCTCCCCAGGGATGTAGTCACGGCACCAGGCCTGTTGGAGTTTAAGAAGTGTTTGGACTGTGCACTTAGTCGCATGGTCTGAATTTTTGGGTAGACCTGTGTGGAGCCAGGAGCTGGACTCGGTGATCCTTGGGGGTCCCTTCCAACTCGGGATATTCTATGGTTCTATGATTCTACGAGAATAAGGGCCAACACATCCCAGTCTCAAGCAATGGTATTTAAATATGGATGAGGTTTCAGCTGGGACCCATAGCTAGCAGTGTAGCAAGGCATTTCAGCTGGGGTGCAGTGAGAAAGAAGGCCCCCCTTGCCCCATGCTCAGCCCCACTGGTACAGGCAGAGCTGCTGAGCCCCTGGCAGGGTGAGGCACCTGCAGCCAGGTGCAGGGTTTCCACCGTGTGCCTCTCGGCCGTGTGTGAATGTCACCTTTTAGCAGAGATGACTCCCCGGCTTTGTCTGACTGACAAGCAGTTGTGTTTCGCCTCGAATCTTCGAAGGCAGGCAGGCACAGGGGCAAAGAGCACTAATAGAATTCCTCAATGTCATTTTAATAGGATCACTCTTTTTTGATGGCTATTTTTTCCCCCCCTCTTTATCTTTCTCTGTCCTCTGCTAAGCTCTGTGTTAATGCCCTCTGGCGATACCGAATTCCTTCCAAGCTTCTCAAAAATAAATAAATAAATAAATAAATACAATCCCACCAGCATTAATTGTTGTTCCAGGAGGATATCTTTTCTTAAAGATGCAAGGTTTCTCTGAAGCCATCTGCCTGGGATTTTCTTCCCTTGGGACAGAGAGAACAGTTAGCAACTCGGTGTTTCTAAAAGGCGACTTGCAGCTAGAGGAGATAATACGAGTGACCCAGTTGCCCTGAGAAGGGAAGCGCTGTCTCGTGTGCAGTGTGCTCCATATGCTATCCATCCACCTTTCTCACTTAATGAGCCTCAGACTTCTTCATGCTGGTCAAGACAAATATAAAGCTTCCTAGCCCTGAAATCACCATAGTGAGGTTGCCATGGTAAAAAGAGGAAAAGAAAAAAAAAGTTCAGTCCATCACAGATTAGGCTAAAACCTGATACAGAGAGGCACTTGTACTGCACTGCGATGCAGAAGCATGTATGTGATGTTCTCCAAATTATCATGAACTAGGTACAGTTTAGATTTTTAAAAACATCCTATCCTCTTCATTTTTCTAACAAAATACACTGGGATTCTGTCTTAAGGGAAGGTGTTCTGAGAACAGGGCTGGGAAATTGGAGCTTCCTAAGCATCTAACTCAAGTATTGATGCTGAGCCATGCCAGAACCAGAAATCCTGGCCCAGACCATTTGGATTAATGTTTTGTGACCTGACCTGTGATAGAAAAGGATATCTCATCCAAAATCTAGATCCCAACTCCACATTTCAGTTCCACTGTTGATAAGCAGGTGGCTTAATTACCTCCCAAAGTGATTATGAGGCTAGGTTATTTAAGGATTGAAAAGCTCTGTGGAGGCTCTAATAGCAGAATTATTCACCTTACAGAAACAGAGACAAGCGGGGCGCATCGTCTGTGGGCGCAGGCAGTAAGCTTATACAGGCACCGTACAGGACCCAGGGCTCTTCTGGCCCGCCGTGCCCACCCACACGGAGCACATACCCCTGGAGAGCCCTTCAGCTCTGTGTGAAAAATGTAAACTGGGGGTTGTGCCTGACACAGCTTTGTTTTCTCTCAGTTGCAGCATCCCAAATGGGCAGGGGTCTGAGAGAGAAGGCAAAATGCCCAGTGGCTGGTCCATTGCAAGGAACTTCACTTATTGCCTGAAATTAATTTTTTTGTTCTGTTCTGAGTAACAATGCACTTTCCAAGCAGTAACCAGTTCACCAAGACACAGGATCTTCAAATCTCACAGAACAGTGCTATAGCTTTGCAAAAGGCAGGGTTAGATCCTGAGATTTCAGAGACCACACACCCAACCTGAATATAAAGGGGAGATGTCCACCCTGCTGCTTTTGTAACTAATGGGTACGTTGGATGCTGCATGCTCCAGTAGTTCCAGGCAGGTCCTCTTTGGCCATTTCTCAGTCTGTTCATCCAGAGTCCAGCTGTGATTTGGAAACTGCCTAGATTGATGCCGCTTTCCTCTTCATCATACCTGCTTTTAGCCGTTAAAAAAATAAAAAAATATTCTGATTCTTCCATCATAAATAAAATTGCAAAACAATGCAGTCCTGCACAAATGTGCCTTCAGGAAGAAAGAGGAAGGTGAGCCTATGAAGATGAGCTCGGTCACCACCTGTAGCAGGGAGCTAGGATAACAGCCTGGGAAAAAGTATCATGTTAGGGCTAAGATCCCTCCTGGTCTGCTCAGTGAGCGATAGATGCTGAAAAGCTCCCGAATTGATTACACAGTGTTGAGCACTCCCACTGTTGGTGGGAGATGTGAGACCTCCTGCTAGTCCCTGAGCTCTGCCACAACAGGACTGCACTCTGCTTACAGCTGCCAGGAGCTTCAGTATCATACAGCAGGAGAAAACAATGCGACTTTCAGTTATTAAATGCCCCACAGGGCTGTGCCTAGGTGTGCCCTCATCATATCTAGAAACTAGTTTTTGCTAGTGGGGACATCAAGTAAGTCCCACTGCTTTCTTGAAGAGCTGCCTCCAGTGCCTCTGAATGGCTTAAGCAAGGGGGGAGAGCTGTGGCAGTGAAAGACAGCGATGGCATCTGCCTGGCAGCATCCTGGGGCCTGGCTCAGCTGCGAGGAGGCTGAGGGCTGCTCTGCTCTAGTGGCTACCAAAAGCCATCTCTTTATGGGGGCTTTTCTCCAAAACAGAAGTAGACCGTCCTAGAGAAAGGCATGGCAATGATCTTGCCTCCAACAGGGACTGAAACGAGGAACTGGCGCAATTCAGTCCTGTGAAGACTTCCACATGTTCACCTCAAGCGCTGGGATGGGACTGCTCTAGTTCACACAGGCCAAGCCCATTCCTCAGCATCTACTGGATTTGGATCCAAGGAAATTTTGGATCCTTCTTGCTGAGGACTGATTTAGATGTGACATTTTTGTGGACAACTTGCCCGAAGCCCTGGTGATGGGTGAATCAGAAGCGTGTATGACCAGCTATTCCTGACCAACATGGCGACAGACATACTATTCCTGAAAAAACTGTTTTGTGAAATTAATGCTACAGATGCCGTGTTCATGTGCAGTAACAGAGCCAGGTCATAATGCAGGAAAAACAAGCTGACAGTCATTAGCTAAAGCTAGTAGAAACCTGTGGGACATACTTGAACATTCAGCTGGTGTGCACACCTCACTGTAAGCATTCACGGAGACTGCAATCCTGCGTACAGCAGAATTGAACATCTCAAGTACTGCCATTGATATTTCACTGAAACCAGCATTATGTCTAAAAGTACACAGACCGTAGCAAAGGAAGAGAGGTCCTTTTCGTGGAGAACATTGCCATCTTGTGCACGATTGCAGTCACTTTGTGCCTGGCACACTTGTGAGAGGTGACACTGTGGAATTACTCATCCCTCCCACGTTCCCTGAGAACTCCAAAATGCCTGAAGCAGAGTTTGAGCTCCTGAATGAAAACGTCTCCCTAAATAGGATGAGTTTGTTCCAGTCCTCCAACACTGAGAACAAGACCTGGACTATTTTCTGTGCTAGAAGAATTTCCTTTTTATCCTGCAAAGTGCTTTAAAAGTACAATTCATGACCAAAAAAAAAAAAAAGAGAGAGATGCATCACAATGAAACCAATAAAATAGTAGAAAATCAGGACTAACAAAGACATTCAAAAGCCTGCTACTCTTTAACAACGGAGTAGCATCCTTTACTCACAGACTATCTGCAAGTGCTGGCAGCCACAGAAACACATTAGGTATGGTAATAACAGAGCACTCCAGGTAAGTTTTTGTCTCGCTCACGGAAGCTGGGAGTTGAGCAGAGAGCTCCAAGCACTCCCTGGATGTTGGTGAGTCCGACGACCTGTTCTGCACAGCCCCACTGGCTGCTTGGCCTCAACCAGGATTGCATCTACATCAACAGCATCGCCCGGCCATGATACTCTATGTTTTCCCAGTTTGAAGGAGTAAAGGAGTACAATCCATCAGCACTGATGGGGAGAACATGACTTTTGTGCCATTGAACAGAGGTGCTCTGCTCCAAGGGGTCCTTTGCGAAGTGGAGGAAAATGCTTGGCCATTTGGGGGCCCTCTGTGCAGGCAAGCTGAGCCTCCCGCCATGAGAGGAGGAGGATAGGGGGTTCTGTAGAGATGCCACCAAAGCTCTGTCTCCAGTGGAGACCCCTCATCACCGTTACCTCGTCAGGAGAGGTTTTGAGGCCTGAGGTACCAACCTCAGGTTTGCCTGTCAGCAAATAGACAAAGCGATGTTTTTTCCTCTCTTTTCTATATCAGCATGCTTCAAAGTGCAACAGTACAGCCAAGCCAACGATGGCATTGCTACTGAACTGCTTATAAAATTGCCCTGGTATCTCTTTTAAAATGGAACATAAATAGGGCAGTAGCTAAGTTTGAAAATGTCACTACAGTGCTATTTAAGGGGAAACATTTGACATGTTAGTGGAAAGAAAGGCCCACATTACCAGCTGGGCTGGATCTGTAACATATGCCGGGTGACATGATGCCACCAGTGCTTCATATGTCTCGTAAAACTGGATATAAGCAGCTCCCATCACCTGAACATTTTATAGCCTTTGCTGAGCTTGAAGGAAACTAAAGACAGCTTATTAGTATGTAAATATTACAGCAGTGCCTTTCCCTGGCTTGAATTAGGTATGATTTTTTTAATGATTGATTCTACCTATTGAAAACCTGCCTGATTACTGCTCTCATGGGTAGTGGCACTTCCTTTGCAGTCTACCTCATAATACTTCTCTATGGATCAGCACATCTGTGCTTATCTGACTTTTTTTCTTCTTATATACTGAACTCAGGGATGAAGCTTGTATGGTTCTGTCCCCTTGGTCTGATTTAACACTCTCATCCACTCCGTTACCCTCTGTGCAGTCTCCAGCTACACAGGTGAAGCTCTTCCTTTGAGAAGAACAATGTTCTACCAGTACATCCCGGCACCAAATACCCTTGAATTTTCCTCATAATGCCAGCCCTTGAATTTGTCTTTGTTATCTTGTTTCATCTCTACCCTTCTTCCTCAGAGATGGAAAAACTTCTCATTGAAGCCTCCCATCTCAGCCCCTTTTACCTACCTGTGTCTATCACCCTTCATGTTAAAGGTTGGATGTGGTGCTTAGGGACATTGGCAGTAGGGTGTTGGTTGGACCAGATGATCTTGGAGGTCTTTTCCAACCTTAATGGTTCTATGATTCTACGTATTCCACTGCCTCGAGGGCCTTCCCCCTCCCTGCTTGTTGAGAAGCAACATCTTCTAGCATTTCCAGGACCAGCCCTTTGGTCTGCACTTGGTTCACCCTGCAGGATCGTTTCCATACCATTCTGCAGCACCACTGAATTTGCTAGCTAGATGTAACCAGAGGTTTGAAGAAGTTTGGGGATGTTTACCGGCCACAACTTTTGATTCTTCCCATCAATTTTTAACCGTTTCTTGCTAAAGAAACTAGCCCCTGCCTTGGTGCTGTGGCAGAGGTCGACCTTCACCGGTGGTGTCTATTGCTGGCCTTCTCCTGCCACAGAGGGGCCCTCACAATTGCTCCTCTAACTGCCCAAGCCCAGGAACAGCTACACCCCAGAAAGCAGGCAGGCGTCAGCTTGAAGGATCCAAGATGTCCCTACTTTCAGCTTTACAAAACAAATATCATCTGCATATGAGCAGATAATTGATGAAGTTTCCCAGCACCCCTAGAAGGTCTGTACTATTTTGCGGATGGATAAATTGCAATGAGGCAAGTAACAAATTTCAGCAGCTGGTTCTCCTGCCTTTCTTGCTAATGGAAGGATTCCTGTGGGTATTTAAGGGAGTGGGATCAGGATGGCACACGCCATAGCAGGAGTCAGTGTTACTTTGGGTATAGGCAACAGCTGTCTGGAAAATCAAGACCTGCTCTTGCTATTACGTGTTATAACTTCTGCATCCATGAGCTGCATCTTCGTAAGTAGTTTTGTGCTTAAGCTGTTCAATATACTGGAAGAAATACACTTCTTATATTAGATATAGTGATCCAGAGGCTTACAAATATGAATAATTACATTCATCTCATTAATTGTCCATTAACATCTGCTACACAGGGTTGTTCTGCCTTAGGTTATATAATTCCTTGCCCACTTAACACTGCAAGTGTTAAACGGAAAGGACCTCAGATGTACTTGATATTTAATATCTGCCATTTCTGATCAGACCTCAATTCCTTCAGTCAGCTCTGTAAATTAAAATTAATCTGGTGAAGGCCTGAAAAATGGTACGGTGTCAGGAAATGAAAGATTGAACACATTACATGAAAACAAGTCAGAGTGTTCATCAATCTCCCACGCAAGTCTAGAGTGATTCTCTCACTGCTTGGATTTTCTTTTTAGTGGTTCTTATCTGAAGCCCAGAATCATCTTCCAGGGGAGAGGATGAAGCCTTTCCTTGCATCACAAACGCCACCTGCAAATAGGCCTAAGGAGTTCAATATTTTTTTATAATGCTGTGAAGAGCTAAATGCATCAATAAAATACTTTATGCCTCTCGCAATCCTTTGATGACTGAATTAGCTAAATGAGATTGAAATGAAGAGTGATGTAAAGCTGGCTGTAATGAGAAATGAGTTCAACTGGATATGTACGGCATTCCAAACAATTGGCAGGGAATAGATTAGGTTTAGCAATGCAGTGATTTCAAAGTATGTGACCAGCATATGGAGAAGGGAAAGCAATTCCCTTTGATCTTAGCAAGGGCGACGTTTCTTTAGACATGATCCAATCCCAATAAATATGCAGCAAAAGATTCATATAATGACACTTTTTTTTTTTTAACCTCCTTCACAAAACAAGAGCTAGTCCAAACTAAGTTACTGAGGTTTGCATTAGAAGTCTCATTTCATATTGCTACCCAGCCTGTGAAATATAAAGCTTCCCTGGATTTCCAGAGAATAACAATAAACTATTTTGACCTTGGCCTTGCAATATAGGAATAATAAAATAATAAAAATGATAATAAAAAATACAGCTTTCGTTTCATGGGAATCACTATAGGTCAGAGGTACTTTCTTCATGAACTCTATGAAGACAAATAATTATGTTCAGATGTTGTGCTAAGTTACGTCCTTAACATTGGGTCTTTATTCTGTACCCCAACCCAGGAGCTGGAAGCACACACCTAGCTTTTTCACTGTAAATCAACTCATTTAAGGTAAACTACTCCCTGCAGCGAGGCTAACCAAAGACCAATCTGAGCACATTTGGGAATGAAGATGATGGTTCAGACCCAAAGCCAGGCATGGCTGAGCTGAGCCCTGGGAATGGAGTACCTGAGCAAAACAGGGGTATGACAACATGGGTATTCACAGGACACTCCTTCATTTCACCTCCTGAGATCCAAGTCCTGAAGACACTTCTGCCTATGTGCAGTACCCTGAACACGGTAGAATTAAGAACCCAGAAAGCTGGCTGCCCCTTGCCCTGCTTGTACAACACTGGGCTTGGTTTGGCAGGGCTTGATGAGTGCAAATTATCAGTGCAAGCAGGTCTGGGTAAAGTAAAATCAGAGCAGTGACTTACCTGGATCAGGCCAGCCTGACATGAACTTAACGTGGCTGCGCATATAACCTGGGTAAAACAGCAGACTTCAGCCCCATGCTGCGAAGAAAACACTCTTTATTACTAGAAGTTCACTCACATTTCACACAAGAACTCCATAGTGACTGGGCACTAATGGCAAATCATCTGCACCTCTCTATGGCCCGTGGTTATTTTTCCACCCACCGTGTGGGATGAGTCAGGGATGCTCTCACAGCAGTACACAGAACAGGGACTTCCACAAGCCTCAGCACTGTTTACAGGATCAGTGCCTCTGATTCTCCCATGATAGCTGATAAAAAAGAGCCTCCATGCACTGGTGAGAAGTGATCCTCAGTCTGACAATGACTGTTGACAAGCTGCAAAAATATTGATAGTGCTTTTAGCAACAGTGCCCCAAATCTTTGCAAATGAGAGTTGAGGCTCCCCAGTTGTTTTCTCACATTATATTGCCTCATTGTGCTGTCTATATTAATTGGCTGGTTTCATTTGTGATTTAGCAACTGGCTTCCTTTTAAACTAAAGCTCATTCCCCTTACTGGGTGCTTCCATAGCTTCTGTTATGCTGAAAGGTTAAACAGAGCTCATTATCCATTTCCAGCAGAGATTTAATTTCTACAAAAGGCCTTGAGCAGAGAAACATGACTGGCAACAAAAGGAGTAAGATTACAAGAAGCCATTTTCACACTTAGTCAAATACCAAGAAGCTCAGCGACCATTCAAAATCACGCTCCGTGTGGGTCTCAGCAGCTCAGCAGAACATTCAGCCTCTTGTTTTCTAGTTACTGCTCCACCTGCATCGTTCAGCGTAACATCTTCTAATGGCATGCCCCAGCACATCAACACATCTCAGGATAAAAGCATCTCAGGATAAAAGATGGTACAAATCAAACTTTGTCCACATTCCTCCTGAATTGTTGAATGCTGATGAATGACACCAGACAGCCCCTGCTGTAGCCCTGACAGACAGCGGGGAGCAGGCCAGAAGAGACGATCTCCCCTTCCCCTACCCAATCTCATGGGTAACCCAGGAGGCAGGCCTGATTCACTCCTTGCAGAGGAAAGAACTAATACCTTGGGGTACCTCTATTTGTGGGGCAGGGAGTGCCATAAGCAGCGTTGATAGGCACACTGTAGCTGTCCTACTGTGGCCGAGCAGCTTGGAGACAGTGGGATGTCTCCACACAGCCCTGGTCACCCTCGGAAGCTCAGTCCTCTTGGTGGATCCAGCGCCCACACATGCCATTGCACTCCTGTATAAGATGCTGTGGTTTTCTTTTAAGACCCTGCTGGAAGGGAAGATTGTAAAGGAAATAGTCCGAAGTCCCACTTTCCCCTTGTATTTATTTTAAATTAAACACTGGGCACAGAGGGGGGCAGGACCACAGCTCTATTTGGTAAAAGGACCACTAAGGGCTGCCTGCCACAACTGGCCAAACTCAGTCTCTGCTTTCAGGAAGGAGGACTTGTGACTAGTTACTATATCACCCATCAGCTAGCTAGGGTGAAGTCCTTCCTGGAGCTAGCTGAAGCTCCATACTAGGCAAGCTTTATAACTATACAAGGATGACAGCTGCTTTTTGGAATCCATTTAAAACACACCTGAGGCAACAATAATGACTTCATGGAAGATGTGCTTGGTTTCCATACTCCTTCAGCTTACAAAAGGAAGAGAAGAGATTAGGCAAGTCTTATTAAAGGACCTGGCTCTTCCCATTGATGAACCTCAAAGGCACTAACAAGATGAAGGACTTATACTTTAGAGATGGAAAAACGTAGGCACAGAGCTGTTGACAGTCAGCAAATACTGGATGCAGAACAGAACACAGTGCTCGTTTCTGCTGTTCTGGTCTATGAATCAACAGCCTAGAAAACCAGAAAAGCCCACATACAGAGTTATTGCACTCTCCCTCCTTACAGAGGATCAAAAGAGGGAATAACAGAAACAGAAATGTATCCGAAGTGTTACTTACTTTTTAAATCTGTTTTTAAATTAAAGCTGTGGCAGCAATGACACAAAATACACTGTAGGTTTTACCCTTCTTCCTAGAAAGTTTGATGAACTTCAAAAAGAAAGTGAGAGGAGTATGACAGCTGTGACTGCATTTAGTCAACTGAAATGCTAAGAGCAGCAGATGTGGAGAGAGAGAGGCTGAGGATGTGACATTCACTCCACACACGTTTCAGAGGGTCTCATTTCAGACTAGCTTTAACTTAGCTTTTTGGATCAAATGCCCTTTGGTGGCTGGGTTGGCTTCCTCCAAAAGAAACTCAGCTGATGTGCTCAGAGGTCATTCTAAGATGTGAAGAAAAGTACAGTTAAATGAGGACAAGCAAAGAATAAGCAAAATGTGTCGACTTCTGCTAGAACCTGTTAAACATGAAGTAGGTTAATCCTCTATAGAGGTCACTTCTTGGCTTTTCTGGGCAGGAGGAGTTGTCCTCTTCCTAGACTATAAGAAGATGTAGGTAAGTACGAAAACACCAGGTCTGACAGCATTTCGGATATTCCAGTGTCAAGAGAAGTGTGTCAGTATGTACAATATGTAATAATCAGTATTTATCAGTTTTTACCCTGCTGCATTTTTGCTCACTTCCAGTGTTAATGTTTTACCTGTTTTATCAAAAAATACAAAAAAGAAAGACAAAAAGACTGAAGTGAAACCCAAATCCCCATCCAGAGTTCAAAGATAAAGCTTTGCATCAGGGTCTTGTAACTGTTTCTTGAGCTTCAGGTGAAGCTGTTTGTTGTTTAAGCTACACATTAAATTTTACTGGGGAGATAAAATGCAGGAAACATGCTTAAGTTATTAAGAAACAACACAAAACTTAAAAACCAAACTTTTGCTTGTGCAGTGTTACATTCTGTACCACCCACCCACAGAATCCATCAGAAATATAACATGTCCATGGGACAGGCTTCTCAGCAAAAGCTCAAAGCTTGTCAGCCCAAGCTTAGACAAATTGAGAGCCTTTCTTAGAAAGAAGATAGGAGGTTTTTATTTTTGTTTTAATATAGGAAGACGTTTTCAAACATCATTTTCCCTCTCATTTGGTAATGCCACTACTGTAGTAACACATCAGACTTCTGGTTCTGTGCAAGAAGTCAACAACTTCACATTGGAGTACCACCATCTCAAATTTTCTTTCCCGATTAGTAGTGTGGTGTTGGAGATCCAGCCCCCTGCAAAAGGGGAGGTATTGCTGCTATGCAAATAATTGTGCATGGAAGGGAGTTCTGGACTTGGAAGGTCCCAGGAGATGACGGCCGTCACCAGCATCTCCGGAGATGCTGGCACCCCCAGCTCACAGTGGCCCTTCTGCCAACATCTGCACATGATGGGCTAACAGAAAGCCAAATTCAGAGCTGTGCTATAACCTGTCACATTAAGACCAGCTGTTTATACACACAATCATGTCAAAACTATTAGGCTTTAGGCCACTTAATATTTCATATTTTAAAAAAGTCATCAATTTATTAAAATAATAACAAGAGACTTTTGTGTCTACTGATGCCTGTATTTTAAAACTTTGAGTAATATTTACTCAAGCTTCATAATATAAAATGTCTTTCAGGATCTTAAGTGAAATTGCAATAATTTCCTCCCCACCTCCAAAAAAAAACAACCACCTTTAAATTTCTAGATAAATGTCTGTCTTGAAATACCACTCTTCTGGGGTTCAGCAAGATCTTGATGAGCATCTCCAGCGCTTTAGATGGGAACACTGGCTGCAGGCCTATTGTATCACTCTTGATGCTGATGCAGGAGTTAGTCATCCTCTGAGTCACTCTCTGCCCTGGTTGGGGCACACGCCCTAATCGAGGACATGAGCTGGTCCTGGATCTGCTTCCTGGGGTTCTCCTCAAGGTCTGTCTTGATGGCACCTGACTCCGAAATCTTCCACTCCAATTCTGCATGGAGCAAAATGAGAGTGCCTTGAATATGGGGAGCAAACTGGGCTTTTTCCACATCTGATTCTTTTTGACATATGCTTCTTTACCTCAGTACACAGTTCTTTGCCCTTCTGGTTTACTCTCAAAAGGAGAGAAGGACCTCAGACCTTGACAATTCTGCCATCCCTGCTTCCCCAGCTGATTTCTCACCCTACCATCGCACCCACCAAAACCAGGGCCCTGCTCTATTCCTCCCTGTCCTCCACCACCCTCTGGTCCCGGTCCCAGCCCCTGCCCCATCTCCCACACCCACAGCAGCCAAGCTCTCCCTTCAGGACTCAGGAGGGCTGGCACAGATCTCACCCCAGGGCACAAATCCAAAGTACAGGCTCAGAGCACTGCTCTGCAGCCCACCCACATCACACCCTGCGCCCCCCTGCTCCCTTTACAATGGGGAGCATCAAAGAGAGAATTGATACAGAGCAGCAGCTTTAGATAAGGCAGCTCTCCTGGGAAAAGAGAATACCACCTCCTTCTACCCACATAAGGATAGAAATCAGGTTTGCACATCTACTGCCAATACATTACAGCTGTTTGCATCATACAAAAAGTCCATCACAGGCAGAAGACGTAGGGAATAGATTGTTTGCTGAGTGGCAAAAGAAAAGTAGCAATGCCATTTATACATCTGAATTCTAGCTATTTTCCAGGGATGTACTCCACAGATGCAATCTACCCCTTTCCCACTACTCCATGCACTGATTTTTAGTTCCTTTCAAGACAGTAAAAGAAATTCCACCATCAGTAGTGGGCCTATTACTATATAGACACAAATTGGATTGCTTCCCAGAAGTGGTAGAAAGCCAATACAACACACTCAGTTGAAACCTCTCTCCTAGTTCTGCTGCAAAACCCATCATTAAATCTAATTTCCTTCAGACATTACAGACTAATGAATACAACCTCACACTTTCTTTAATCTCCAGTGGAAGTCACCTAGACTTAGGGGATAAAGAAAGAAAAAAAAATAAAAGAAAGTGTAGAATTTCAGTACCTAGCTTTTTGCAATGACTGAATTAAGCTGGCTCGGCTACCTTTGGATCCCTCAAAATCAATTATTTATGAGCTCGAAACGGGAGAAAGATGACTGTATGTTCTGCTACCATTGCTCCCTTCAGTGTGTAATTAGGCAACCTCTAAATGCGGAGTTAGTTACTCTCAAATTAGCGATCTCACTGGTGAGCTTTTCGCCTTCTGACATTTCAGACAGAGAAGTGTTTTCTACAGCACACATTCAAGGTAATCCATAAATTTCAGGATTTTATTAAAACAACAACAACAACAACAAACTCTTTGCACTCTATGCCAGTATAGGCAGCTGCCATCACTCAGCAGGGTCCTGAAATGCTCCTTATTTGTGGTTCACTTCAGATATAGGTGCCCTTAAGTCTGACCTCGAAAAAACTTGAAGGTATCTGGACCAACACACCTACTCAGAAAGCTGATGAGTATCCTTCTAGCTCCAATAAAATCCACTGAACTGCATCACAGTTGCATTACTTTCCAACAGGAAGAGCCTTTTCCACTGCTGACCTCTGTCTTCAGGCACTGCTTTATGACACCATACCCTGCCAGCCTCTCCAAATAACAGCTTTTTCTGCAGAGCCACGGTGCTCTGCAAGATCTGTGGCACAGCCCTACTACCCTAACCTCCCGAAGCACATCATCCTGGTAAGACTGCATGACCCCTGATCTAGCACCAGAAGGGCTGAAGCAGCAAGGAGGAAATAATCCAGGCAAAACCATGATCTCCAGAAAAGGCTCTCCATCTCTGAGACAGAGAGGAAAAGGGAGCAGCCCAACTGGGCAGTGGGAAGGGCTCTTCCCACTTGTGTGGGAGTGGAGCTTGTGTGTCAGGAAGGTACAGACACTTATATGCCTTCAGCTTGGAAGTGAAACAAGATGCCTTGCAATGCAATGAGCAATCACCAGTTATCAAGTGCACAGATTACCAAGCAACTGGGGGCAAGATCAGTCTTTCGGGTTAAAAAAAAAAAAAAAAAACACAAGTCGGGGGGGTATGACTTGCCCTTTTAATGCATTCAGGAAAATTTGCTTCACAGGGCACAGGGTATACTTGCATACACATAAAATAAATAATTGTATCTTGGCCTACTCTGCCACTTGCTGCTTGTACAATATAGCTTCAATCACGTCGTTAAGCCAAAAGGGTGGGGAAGAAAAAAACCCTCATGACTTTTAGTGATCTCCATTCTCCTATTTCTCACTTCACTCCTTTCTTTCCCAGCAAAACTGTTCACTATTTTCACTTTTCCATTGGAATATTTAAGATGCAGACACTCACCATCCCTTGTCAAGTTCATGCCACCAAACACCAAAGGCCCAATGAACTGAGCTTTGATGTCTCCTTCAAGGTAGACGAATATTGTAGGCAGATTCTTATCGGGATAGTTGGGTATGCAGGTGGTAGAGATAGCTTTGATGAATTTCACATCTCTGAACTTTCTTGCAAGCCCATTCAAATGTTGATTTATTAACGCACAGAGTGGTATTCTGTAAACAACAGCAATAGACATGCATAAGAAAAACTAGAAGACACGTTGGACAGTAATCTTCACCAGAAGAAAGGTCAGAAATAACAGTTCAACAGCGAGACAAATTTACCAGAAGCAACTTCTGAATAATTTTGTTGTCCAGTACTCCAGCATTCAGAGGAAGTCAGCATCACTGGAGGTTGTTTTTGTTTTTTAATAAAAAAATATTAGCAGTACCACTTTCCCCCTTTTTATACAAAGGGTTTGGTCTACAAGATATGATGTTTGAAAATTGCACGAGCATAGGCAGAACAGAAAGAAAAGCGACTCCTGGAAATGAGAAAGCTAATGACAACAAATACACATGAGGCAGTTAGAGACGACAAACAAAATCAAGTATTTCTAGCCCTTCCCAGAAAATTACATCTACTTATAAGACCTTTTTAATAAGATATTCCATCCTGTTGACAAGACTGAAAACCTTGCTCACTCTGTTTTTATACATCTAGCAAACAGGTCAAAGCCACACAGCGATTCTTCTAAGAGCAAAAACACTTTGCACTTTACCCAGAATAATTTTCAAAGATTAGTATTTCCGTAGCAGAGGAAATGGGAAGACCTCTACCTCTATAGGAAGACTAATCACACAGTGCAGTGTTTGTGTATATACCTATATAAGAGAGCCACTTCCTGGTAACATCCTTTTAAGAGCAAAGTTTGGCTGTCTTCAGCCAACAGTAAGAAAATTATTAATTCAATATTTCTTGCAACTCCAAAACCAGTTCCTTAATTTCCACATTAACTATACACTTGTCTAGAGTATTTTCAGCCACTGACAGTGAAAGGTTTAAAATAAAATTTCTTACCCTTGTTTGTACAGGTGCAGGACTACCCATATACCTTTTCCAGCTTTTGTAACCTCTTGAACATAATCTTTTCCAGAAATCTCCAAAACTTCCCCAAATTTATTCTTCATTTGAGCTGCTTTCATTTCTGCTAACCTTTGCTGTCTGAACAACAAGGAAAGAAAGCTTAAAAACAGATGTATTTTTGACAGAAAAATCTTTATAGTCTAAACCTAGACTTCAGAGGCAGATTACAAACATCTTCAAAGCCCAGAGCAACAGAAGTTAATGTAGGCTGTAGATGTTCTTACATTTGAATCACAAGTTAAAGCCATCAACATACAAGAAGTACAACTATGTTCTGTGAATGGAATTTGTCATGTCTGCCCCCAGCAGACATTTCTTCTGCAGATACTACACTACCAAACTAGATGGTAAAAATCATGAGATGAAAAAGAGAAAAAGATGATGATAAATCAACACTGCCATCATAAATATGCAGCACCTTATTGTCATTCCTACAAAAACTGAGAAAACTTGAAGGTGATTATCAAAGCTCTCACAGTCCCCATTTCACTATTCGCTCAGTGGGCGTACATTATCTCTGCAAAATTGGGTTGTAAATAAAGGACACTGAATTCAAACTCCACCATCCTTTTAAAGGCACTCAGAAGGTCCACGTGAGATCAAAAAACACATTGCACTTTTTCTAGCATCAGGCCTAAGAACATCCTACCTCTTTGATACCATCTAATAGCGTGTATCTATACCTATAAAACAAACAAAACAAAAAACCCCAAACAACCACATGCTCCAATTTTCATTAAAATCAAGTTCTGTATGATGCTCTAACCTGTACATTTCAATAGCTTTCTCATCTTCCTCATTAAATTCATCTTCATTTTCTTCTAGCTCTTCCAGAGTCATGTCCTCGTAAGTCTTCACTAGGACAGAAGCAATATCAAATCAGCAAAAATCTAATTCTGGGAAAACTCAGCCTTTCAGACTAACGGAATTTATTTATTTTAAGGATAGATTAACTATAGGAAATGTGGTGGTGTTTTTTTCCTGCAATATTATTGTTACTGGATTTTTAGAAAATATTATGCACTCTACACATGTAAATGGAAAGACAGTGATGCAAAGGACTGAGCCAGAGGCTGGCTACTCTAGTACAGAAGTACCTGAGCTAGCTTTCAAGTTCTGTGACTGCAGCAGAGACATACAATACAGCAGGGATGCCTGAATAATAGGGGAAGCATACAACAGGTAATGATCATGTTCATTAGATACTTTCATTTGTGCATTCATATGACAAACTCCCTTCAGACTGCTCTTATTTCAGTTTTGAAACATTTACAAAAACATGGCACTGGCATTGCGAACAAAGTCTTCCTGTACCGGAAGATGCCATGTATTCAGGAATATATTTGTCTGATACTGGTAAGAGATGGCCATGCTATACAAGAATTAGCTTTGGTATCCCTTACAGGTTTAGAAAAGGACACATTGCTTCACAGGCACATAAACTCACCAATAGACTTCTGTAGGATCATAAGCTGCTCCTCCTCCTTTGCACGCTCCTGTTCTTCGAGGTTCTCCTTTGGAGGAAGGATACCTTTCTTGCGCAGGATGTCATTCCACTCTGTGTCTTTGTCTGGGTCCTACAAAGGAACAAGAAACGGATGACATGCATTCAAGAAGAACTTTGACACATCCAGAAGTTAACAGAGGCAAGTTTTTCAAGGAACACTTGGCATTGATACAGCAGTAACTGTCTTGATAGCATCGGGAATTCAGTGTGCAACCTCCTGAGGCTTTTTTGTGGCCCCAAGAGGGGCCAGAAAAAAGTGACTTTGTTTTATTTCACCCCACTCACAGCATGCCTTGGCAAGCCACGAGAATTTGAAGTGTTACAACCACCACTGCAGCTCTCGCAAGGTGAGAGGGGCAGAAACAGGGTGACAGGGGACATGCGCTGGCCACAACGCTAAGGAATGGAGCCTCAGCGGAACAGATCGTTGTCCTGGGAAGCACGGGTTTGAAAACAGGTGGGTGTCAGCCCTGTGGATCGAGCTGTGCACACACTGGCAGCCTCCTCGGTGGAGTCTGTCAGCGTGACGACAGCAGCGCTCGGAGAGAAGCGAGCGTGGTCACTGCTGAGTAAGGCCGCTGCTAGGGAGCGGTTCTAAATCTATGCCTAGGTTATTCCTGAATTTTAAAAGCTTCTTTTAATAATCCCAAAGAAGAAGGCCAACAGGCTCCTATGCATTGCTGAAAAGCTCAAGTATTTAAGTTACACCGCAGTTTCTTGTTTTAAACAGGAAAACTCGGCGGTAAACACTCGTGCTCTGATTTTGGTTCCTTCCCGACTTGAGCCAAGTCCCAAAGCCCCCCGAGGACCAGCAGCAAAACAAACGCCGTACTTCGAGATAAAGAAATAAATAAAGAAATAAAACAATAAACAGAAGTAAAACGAGAGACGGACGAGAGCCCAACCCGCTGCGCACCCCCGGCACGGGGGCCATGCCGGGCCCGCCCCAGCAGGGAGCTCCGGGCTGCGGCGGGGCCCGAGCCCGGCCCCGCGGGGAGCACCGGGGCGGCCCTGCCCGGCCCCCCACGGGCTCCACCGCACCCCCGGGCCCTCACCTGCATCTTGCCGGCGGGGCCGGGTCCGGGGCCCGGGGTGCGGCGGTGCTGGGCTGGGCCCTGTCCCGGTGTGCTCGGCGCGGCCTAGGGGGGGCGGAGCGGGGCGGAGCGGGGCCGGGCCAGCGCCGCTGCTTCCTTCAGTGCCTAATAAGGCCCGGCCGGCTCGGCCTGCTGGGGCAGGGTTAAACATAGCGAAGGGTTTCGGCCCTGGGAGTGAGGCTGAGCGTGTGGCATGGCCCCCTCTTAGGGTTTCTTGTTTTCCCCTCCGCGTGCGGCTTCAGTCTCTGCTGCCGCCCAACGCTGCGGCTTGATAACAGGAAAAGGGTTTAGTATCAAGCACCACATCCTTATTAATAGGATACAACTCATTAACCAAGGTGCCCCCCGTCTTGGCTCCTGTTGGGAAGCCTGGCAATGGTTGCTTTTGAAAAGCCCGTTTTTAGGTTCTAAATTCCAGGCAAAACCACCGCATTCCAAGGAATGCTGCTTTTCACAGAATCACGAAATCACAGAATCATCTAGGTTGGAAGAGACCTCCAAGATCACCAAGTCCAACCTCTGACCTAACACTAACAAGCCCTCCACTAAACCATCACTAAGCTCTACATCTAAACGTCTTTTAAAGACCTCCAGGGATGGTGACCATTTCCCTGGGCAGCCTATTCCAATGCCTAACAACCCCTTCAGTAAAGAAGTTCTTTCCATCAATCCCAGTGAGAATACATGCAATCCTTTCCAAATCCCTTTTGCCCAGAGGATTTGTGGATGCCCCATTCCTGGAGGTGTTCAAGGCCAGGCTGGATGGGGCTTTGGGCAACCTGATCTAGTGGGTGGCATCCCTGCCCATGGCAGGGGGTTGGAATTAGATGGTCTTTAAGGTCCCCTCCAACCCGAGCTGCTCTATGATATGACTCTATAAGTTATAGGCTTGATGGGGCCTTCTTATTTTCTCTCAGGACTGATAGCAGGCTTTCCTGGTTAAGAAAACCCTGTGCCTTTTCAGCTTTTATTTCAGATACCAACATAGTATCCCTCACCTTGGTGTCAAACTGCCTCACACAACTAAGTACATCACCACAGTCTTCCCCAAACATTAATTATTTTGCACTGCTGTAAAGGGTCCATGACTCTCAAATTGGTGGTGTTCTCCATTTGGAGCATTTAAAGCCATCCCGTGGTTTCCCAGTCATTGCTAGATCCCAGGCTCATCTGTCCCACTCAGTGACCCACTGAGTCTGTGGCATGAGGCTAGTGCTAAGTGGTCTCCATTTCCTCAGGGGCCCTCAAGATCTGCATTAGAGCAGACAGCACTGCATTGCCTTTAACAGGCAATGCCCAGCGCCCCTCTCAGTGGGGCTTTAATGCAATAAAAGCCTTAATAATTCAATTATAACAAAACAATGCATACGGAGATGCCCCCACCATGTCCTCATACCCCTCAAATCAACATCAGCATGGATGTGATGGAGGAAGAGAAGGTGCATTTTCTGTGGGCCAGAACAGAAGTTCTTACACTCCCTGCTCTAACATAAGTTCATGGGTACCCTCGTGATGTGGCCACAGAGCCCTACTGCTCCTGCCCAGCCCCGGCTAGCTTGTCCTTGTCGGCCACCAAAGTTGTGCAGGGGAAGCAGTGTGGCCGTGGGGCATGGTATGCCTAGCAGACAGCACGCTGAGCTGGGCACAGCCTCAGCTCCTCACCCTCACGAGACAGCTTCCTGAAGCTACACTAAACCTGTTGGTCCTAGAGCAACCTGCTTTAGGTGTCCCTGCTTGAGCACTAGATGGCCTCCAGAGGTCCCTTCCAACCTCAGCCATAATGATCTCGTAAATATGTAAACCAAACTAAGCACCATCACAGAAAAAAACCAAATAAATTGCCAACCATAGGGAATATTTCCCTATAAGCATGTAAATACATTTGGTGAGTTTTGGGGCTCTCCTCTGCCTTAGTTTTTCTCTGTGACACTTTCCTTTATTCTGCATTGAGTCCATTCTTGTCTGTGTTTCATATCCTGTGTTATTGCTTCACGGGCTCCTCTCCTCATTTTTCTTTTGATGCTCTGTTTAAATAAATAAACAAATCTAAACTACATATTGTCTATTTTTAACACATAATTATCATCCGTGCCCCCACCATTCCATTTAGGATCAGCACCCCATTCCCTAAAAATAGGCACCTCTGCCACTGAAAAGAATTGAGTGGATGTGGTGCTTAGGGACATGGTTTAGTGGGTGACATTGGTGGTAGGGTGATGGTTGGACCAGATGATCTTGAAGGTCTCTTCCAACCTTAATGATTCTATGATTCTTCTGAAAAACACACAGCCGCAGAGAAGGGGGAAGATGCCTGCTCCCACCTCCCCCTCCATTTTGTGCTCACCCAGGAACGGGGAGCTGAGCTCTGGGTCCCTGGAAAACTGCCTCACCACAACCAGCCCACAGGCGTCAGGATTGTGCTTGTTCTGGTCATGCAGAGAAACAACTGTGTCTATCTCTGAATTAAAGGAAATGGATAGCCACGGCTGTGCTTTGAGAGGACATCAATCATTATGGTGAATATTTGGATGCGTGGAGAGTGTCCCATACCCACCTCCCAGGGCCCTGGAGGGGAGGAAGACTCTTCTTGGTGCTTAGGTGCACTGAATGCACATCCTTGTGGAAAATGCAGTTTTCTGAGTGGTGTTGGAGCCACAATTAGAGGTGATGTGAGAACATTAAAGCAGGAATTAGCAGGCTACAGTGTCTTCCAGTGAGGCAACACCTGAATTCAGGTTTTGGGGATCACAATTCTGAAGTCTTCTGCAGGCCCTCTTTAAGAAAGTCTTTTGGTTCTGACCCACAGTTAGTATCTGGCAAGCAGAACTGAAGGCTTAGCTGTCTGTGCCAGTTTTCAGTGTGCAACTGTTTTATCAGAGCCTTGGCTTTACAGAGGACATGTTAGTTTAATATTCATCTTTTGTGCCTGAAACACCACTCACCATCATTCTTGTATGTTGCTGGTTGGAGCCTGTTCTGAACACCAGGAAGCAAAGAGAAAGACATGAGCACAAACAAAGCATGCTCTCATTTTTTAAAAGGTGAATGAAAACATTCACTTGCATTAGGTGAGATTCTTGCCCAGGTTAATTCAGAGGAACTAACCAAGGACCCTGAGCACCAGGAGCCTCTGTTCCCACAGCAAACCCTGAGTTACAAGAAGAGCCCCAAGTCTTAGGAGCAGCCCCCTCCTGTCACTTGATGGGGCTTTGTTCACACAATATGAGCAAAGCTAACAGTCCCTCTGTCCCCTTCACCCAACAAAGGCTCCCTCTGCCTAGGGCACACATAATACGCTGTTTCCACCTCTCTCACCCAACTCAAAATACATGGCATTTATAAATCACATTTCCTCTATGTACTTTTGAAAATCAAGCCTCAGCAGGAAAGAGAAGATTGTTTTTACACAAGGTGTACAGACAGAAATACTCCAGGCAGAGTGGCTAAGAGCTGGCACTGTCACAGAGAGACTGAAATATAGCTGTAGCTTGGCCCTTCGAGACAGATTTGCGTCCCCCCAGAGAATTCACTTCAGGGTGTCTGTAATGTATTTCTTCCTTTTCCCTCAAATCAAGGGTTAGGAGGAAGGTGAGCCACAGGTGGGAATGACTCATTAATTGTCCAGGTGACCCACTAATGAGGAGAAAATGTTGCTAATAAAAAGGCACTGCTCCCTAGAGTTAGGGTGAATGATAGGTGGCTTGTTTGCCTTTGAGTGTTGGCTGTAGTAAGGCACAGACTGGGCTAAAATAAGATTTATTTTTTTTAAGGTAACAAGATATATTTTTCACCTATAGTACATAGTGAAAAATAGGGGGTTATTTATATGAATATGGGGTGTATTTATAGTACAGCTGTAATGAAAATAATCAGAAAATGAGATTTTTTTTTTGGGGGGGGGGGTCTGATAATAGAGGTAATGACCTATGGCTTGGTTCGCTTGGGTTTTGTTATGTTTTTCTTTTTTTTGATTTGGTTTGGTTCTTCCCTCTGAAATCTTACTCTGATTTTTCTTAAATATTTACATTTTTCTATAAAAACTAAACAAAAAGCTATGTTAATCTGGTGATGGATGTTCCTGTATATTACAAGCAGCTGTGCTGAAAGTTAACTGTCTTATTTACTCAAATTCTAAATAATGTTTAGATCAGTATTTTTGCCATTCTAATTGGACTGAATTTCATTATTCTTGACTTCATTCTAAACTGGCTATAACATCTATTTTTGTTAGCAGTATTCTGTCTAAGTTGATTCTTCCTTCTACTAGTGCAGGACAGCTTCAGTATTCTCAGGGCAGCTAGAGAATGTCCCTCAGGTAATTAATTTAGGAACTTGTATGAACTCCTCTGGGAGTACCTCAGGTGTAAGATGCAATGGGTAGTACGAATCTTACACTCTTCATACTTAAAATGAAGATCTGAATAATGGGAGAACTTGGTATACAGATTCCTCTAGGATAAAGAGAGAGGCTTAGCTTCAAGTTAAACTTGAGAAAACAGTTGTAGTGTTTAAGAACAGTCTTCTATAAGAAGACCCATTGTGCCCCAATCTCCAATACAAACTAAGTACCAGAGAAAACGACTACTTTTTTTTTTTTTTTTTGGAGCTCTTCATATCTGCTTCAGTAAGTCTTTACAGCTTTTCAAACTACTCCGGTTTTATGAAAAGGCCTCTCACCAAAAGGCAGGCTATAAAAGGGCAGTAGAAGTTAAAATCCTAGTTTTGCTGTTAATGAACTGTGGTGGGTAGCTCTCCATTCCCTTGCAAAAAGAACAAGCTTTCTTCTTGATGTGGAAGAGTAGGAAGTTTAACTCACTTGGCTGTAATCTCTTCTTGCCCTTCCAAGCACCTGGGTAATGTAAAGGTCTCAAATCCTCTGTCTCTTTGTGCCAGTCAGGATGTCTGGACATGGAAAGAAAAGTGCAGTGGCTGGCAAACCTGGAGCTACACCAAGGAAAACTAAATCAGCCCTGGCTGGTCTGCAGTTTCCTGTGGGTCGTGTCTACAGGCTCCTTAAGAGAGGTGGCTATGCTGACAGGGTTGGTCCCGGCTCTGCCATCTACCTGGCCGCGGTGCTGGAGTACCTGACAGCGGAGATCTTGGAGCTAGCAGGAAACGCTGCCCGGGAAAACAAGAAATCCAGGATCCTGCCCCGACACATCCAGCTGGCTGTGAGAAATGATGAGGAGCTGAACAAGCTCTTCTCCTGCGTGACCATTGCTCAAGGAGGGGTTATGCCAAATATCCTTTCCGAGCTCCTTCCGAAGAAAACTGTCCAAAGTGCTGCTCCTTCTGAAGAACAACCTGGTTGCCAGTGAAACTTGCTTTTCCTGGTCTGTTCTGTGCACTTATGGATGATGGGACTCAGTAGCACTGATCTGTATGTGATTATCTGTTTGTACTTTTTCCACTGATTTTTAATGTTTTTAAAGCTTCTAATAAACTTACTGGAAAGCAACATTGTTCTCCTTTCTCTTCACTGCTCTCCTTCCAGGGATCTAAGAATCCAAGAAATGTGGTTTTCTAAGTCTAGTATACCATCCAAATAACTCTCTTAAAAAGTAAGAGTATATTAATTTTTGAAAACGTGTTTTAAGTAATAGTTGTGGAACAGGCAGAGGAGTCACAATGCATTGCCATTCATATGAACTCTTCTTCCATCACAAACTTCCTAATGCAGTTGGTTCAGCACCTTGTAGGTTAACTCTGCTTCAGAAGTTACTGATTTACTGCTTTAATGCTCACTGCAGCTCTACAAGCCGTAGAGAGAGCTTCCAATGTGAGTCTAAACCACTGTCCCCTTCTTGTATACTGACCGTAGGAAGTGTATTTGAAGCCCAGTACACTGTTTGTGCTGCTAGTAGAGGTGACCGTCCTGCTTCTGTCAGTGCAGAATAACACTTCTCCAGCTCCAAGCAATCCCCTAGGCCATTGCTGACCAACTCACCAAAAGTCCTCCTTCAGGAGGGCTCCTGGGGTTTTCTCTCTGTTTGTAGTGGATGTTGAGGCTCCCTGCTGAAGGGGAAACCAGTGGTCTGGTGCAGATGTGTTAGGATCCGTCTGGCCCCAAGGCAACGTCTCACAAAATTCACAGCATCTAACACAAGTGCTGGTAAGGACAAGCTTCCTAACCTGCAGCCAAAGCATCAGGCCGTTATTTGAATAAGATCTGCCTGTTGTTTTGAGTTTGACCTAGCTCCTTTGCCCTCTTCAAAGCATCATTGTGTCAGAGCCTACAGGTCAGGTTATATGATCCTGAAGGACATCGGAGCTGTGTGAGATACGCAAAGTAAATGTCTCAGAATTGCACTTGGGCAGGAGTGGGAAGAGAGAAGGATACCTGGCAGAACAGCCACCTTCATTTCCACTGTGGTAGGCAACTGAAAAAGTCAATGTATATTGCTTGCTTTTAAAGAGCAAATTGATGAGATCTTGGCTAGCCTGCAACTGAAGTAAAAATGTGTAGGAGTATGTGTAGTTGTACAAAATGTGTAGTAAAAATGTGTAGTTGTGCATATAGTAAAGATGTGCTATATGCAACTTCAGCTATGTGCTGAGTGTTTACGCCTGTTAATGGAGAAAAAAAAAACTTTAGGAGAGGCATATGAGAAATGAACATATGAAACTCAAATTAGTTCCTCCATCTGACCACAGCAAAGGAAAACAGGTCTTGGAATGACTATTTCTTTCAACCAAGCAAAAGTCTACATGTTTGCAGTAATGAGAGAAGACTCAAGTAATGTACTAATTTCATGCAGTTTTAAGTGTGGCGTTCATAGCACCATCTATAGCGTCATCTGCTGATCTAAGAGGACTGTGTTTCAGTAATCGTGCTGCTCCTGTGGCTCTGCTCTGCATCACACCAAACATCCCTCCAAGGCATGTCCAGTGTTCACGCAGCTCCTAGAAATGCCTTCACTTGACATTTTCTGTATGACAAAAGACTGAGGGAGCAGTGTGGCCTTGTCTTTGCTTACACCCAAAGACTGCGTGGGTACACCAAAGACTGTGGTGAGGTACCGGTCCAATTCAAAGGTCCATTTTTTTGGTATTTCTTTGATCAAAATCAATCTCAATTGCTTTCTTCTAGCCAACAGTTTAAGCCATTTGTAAATTAACCAGATATCAGAGTGATCTGAAAAATTACCCCTCTGGCTTTACAGTGACAGAGGATGGATACCTTCTAACCCATCTGCTCAGTCAAAGTTTCTGTTGGGCCAGGGCTCAACCCTTCAGCACTTACGTATTGAAAAAATAATAAAAAAAAAGATTCAATTACACTTGACTCTAGAATGGACATATTATGCCCTGCAACACAACTATGTATGACTTTGGAAAAAAAAAATGTGACAAATGGGGACAAGCCATAGAATGCAGACAACCCAATATCAGAGGTCCTGAGCTTTCACAGGCTCTACAGTGGGGTCACTAGGCAGTGTGGCCAATGCTGGCAGCACAAACCACCATGATATAACTTGTGTTTAATTCTTTATGACTACAGCAGGATGAGCTGTGCCCCCTTCCAGCTGTAATAAATGAACTGCCAATCAGGGGTATTGCCGTTCGTTAAGTCAGTAAATAATATACATGTTTTCAGAGGGGAACATCAGCTGATGAAGGGCTAAGCAGCTCTACAAGGAATAGTGACAAATTCACATGCTCTTGAGTACTGTATCGAGTTGCTCAAGTGTTGTGACCTTGATTGTTTTCCATTTTGAGTGGCTGAATCATCACTCACCCAGGTGGCATTAAATGACAGAAGAGGTGCTAATGATATGGCTACCACTACAGAGTTTAAAAGGGGGCAGCTCTTCATAGGAAGTGTAGTCTGGTAGATTTGGGTTATGATATTGTTGAAGAAAAGGATAATAACTTGTTCAGGTAAAATTTTGTTTTTAAGAATAGAAACTTTGTGTCTCAGTGTTAGGTAAGCTCTTGAGTTTTGTAAGTTCTGAGTTAGCATAAGACTGTTGATTAAGGTGGTTATTTAATTTTATTTACTTATCTGGGCTATTTCTAAATTTATTTCTTTTTTATTTTCCTTAGGGCCCTCAGAAACCTCCTGTAAGAACCTTTTATTCTATTTCTAAGGGCTTCAATTTGGTATCTGATTTAGTTCCTCATCAAATCTGTGTGGAGCCTCTCATTACTTAAAAAACAGCTAATGATCAAATCTTAAAAGCAATTCTATACAAAGGAGCAGAACCTTCCTCTGTTCATCTTTTAGCTGCTTTGTGTTACGCGTTAAAGAGGAGTTAATGCTATTCAATACCAGAGACTTTATCAGTAACAAGTAATAGAGACTCGTTGAAATGGGAGGAATACTGTACAAGCAGATGGCACTCGTGCATTTGTAGTAGCCTGATGCATAGTATGCTGAGTAGAGTAATTTTGGTGTCTGATGTGAAAAGCAAAGTTTCTCTTCTTGTAAGTCTTGTTCCTCATTGTGACCTGTTACTTTGCAGCAATGGGTCCCCTTACCTTTGGCAAGATCCACTTGAAGTGGTTTCCAGCAGATATATTTTTCTGATGTAACAACAGGAGAAAAAAAAAAAAAATAACTTCTAGTATGGGTTCTCTCAAGGCTATGATTATAGAAGCTGCTTAGTGTGGTGCTTTCTTGTTTTCTCTTACTAGAGGTAAGTTCAATGAAGATTCCCTGCAGGCTTTCTGGACGCTTGTGGGTATCTTGGAGCCTTGTTTGCTTAAATTTTCTTGTTAACAGCAATACTCCTTTGATGCAGGGTCAGAAGGCCTTGCTCCTAAGTTCCACTTTGCTCTCCTGAAAAGTCCTGGAGGTCTAGCAGATGGCTGGTCTGCTGCTCTGATTGAGCCTGTAGATGCTTCTTGGCTGGAAACTTGCCAGACTCCTAGAGGAGCAGCCAGACCCATCTGCTCCTTCAGACAAAAGTATGAAACAGCTAGCAATCTTTCTGGGAAAAGAAAACTGACTTCTAAGCAATTAGGCAGTGGAATGAGGGGGATGGAAGGAACTTAAATGCTAAGCTTTTGGTGGTGGTGATTTTGTTGTTTAATTCCTCTTCCTTTCATACTAGATTGATGTTAGAATGTCTGAATGCGAAAAGAAAAACCCAAAGCTCCTCCTTGTGCCAAAGAAAACTAAATCATCCATGGCTGGTCTGCTGTTTCCCGTGGGTCGTGTCTACAGGCTCCTTAAGAGAGGCAGCTATGCTGACAGGGTTGGTCCCGGCTCTGCCATCTACCTGGCCGCGGTGCTGGAGTACCTGACAGCGGAGATCTTGGAGCTAGCAGGGAACGCTGCCCGGGAAAACAAGAAATCCAGGATCCTGCCCCGACACATCCAGCTGGCTGTGAGAAATGACGAGGAGCTGAACAAGCTCTTCTCCTGCGTGACCATTGCTCAAGGAGGAGTGCTACCTAATGTTCTTCCTGAGCTTCTGCCTAAGAAGACCATGTCTCTTAAACCACCCCACAAAAGTGTCCGGTCACAGGAGTTCTAGCTGCCACCAGGCTCTTGAGCTTGTGTTGCTGCTAGTGCTGGTATCTTCCGCAGCCTGGACCTCTACATGCTTTTTGGCAACTTTGGTTTACATTCGTGTGTGTACCTAGGTGCATGTCTGAGAAGTGCTAAAGACAGCGTTGCTAGTTTGGTTTTCCTATGTCCCTCAAAAGAAAGTTAACAGACTACTTTTATGAATACCTAAGTGTAAAATGGACTCATGTTGGTCTTCTCTCCTTCTATAAAATATTTGTTGCATCATTTTCTTCCCAGTGTAGTTATTTAGGGAAACCTGGCCTATTGTCTTTAAAGAATGGGGGTGGGTAGCTGGGATCTACTTACTCAATATGTGTGAGAGTCTGCTTCATCTGACAACTGTGCCCATGAAGAGGTCTGAAGTGAACTATTTGGTGTAAGTAGATGCACTCAAGAGACTTACACTGGACTTCCTTATACATCAGCTTTACTGTCCTTATAATCTTCTCTCATCTTTGGATGCTGAAGTAGGGCTGTGCTGTAACTTCAGAGTGTCGCCACACACGCCTTGGTCCAAGGATAGTGTTGGAATTGTTCTCCTAAGCTTCTGCATTCATGGAGTACATTCTGAGGAGTCTTCAACAGACAGTGTATAAACATGGTCAGTGTTTGAGCCTTAAAGATCTAGGAAGTCGTCTTTTAGATTGCATCCTGATGAGATGCTCCTTAGTTTCTTTGAGGCTTGTTCCATTAGGATCCGGATCAAGCAAAGCTATGCATTAAAGGGCAATCCAGAAAGTAGCCTTTCCCAGAACCTTCCAACTCGTGTGCTACAGCTACACGGTTTGAAAGGCTACTTAAGCACTATTGGGTTTTTACTCTAGATTGTAATACCAGTGAGGACGTACCACATTTGTTGTGCTACAGGTTTTATTTAACAGCTTCACCAGCAGGATGCCACTTAAATTCTAGGACATTACAAGTGCATTATCAGCCATTTGAATTTCTCTACTTATAGCACAGCATCGAAAGACCCTACTGTCTACTAGGTTCAGATATATTAATCTGTTCAGACAAAAAGGTTATTTGGAGAACTGCCTTCACATTGACCCTACTAGGCCAAGATTTGGGAGCCTGTGTTTGTTGAGTTTGCCCCATAGTCATCCATAAGGTGCTGCTGCTTTCTGTAGTGCAACTTGGAAAAACTCCTTGTTTTTCTGGTCTTGAGGGTATTGGGAACACTTGAACTGTTTGCAGAGAGCTCTTCTTGTTTAGGCAGGCTAGAGAATTTAAATGGAAGATGGGAAGCCAGGAAAAAGCAATCGTGGGACTGCAGTTGGAGGACTTTCAGTATGTAAAACCTCTAGCATGTGGGTACGCTGAAAGCTCCTACTAGAGGCAAGGCCATGAAAAGACAAATAGAGGAGAGTCTGTAGGTATCGGGTCAGTCCCAGTATAACTGGCTGCTATGAGTACTGGAGATGAGTGGTTTATAGTGTGGGTAGTGGATGAATGTTGTTTAGAGGGCAGCCGGAAGATCAGCCATTGCTAGCTGTGTAATCATAAGCAAGTTTCTCCAGAGATTCAGAGGGTGATATGGTGCTGAAGCGCTGACCTGTGTAATAAACCGTTGCCTTGGAAAGTAACAGCAGCTCCTTAGGGGGCTGCTGGATGTTTTTCTACAGCAGTTTCAGTCAACACTGACAATATGAGCTGTGTTTGAAGAAAAACAGTCCCTTGTTCCCCTGTCAGGCTGGTGGTTACATTTTGTGCTGTGTTGGCTCAGAGACCGGCTTCTGGCTCATCCAAGATGCTGCCCACAGCACGGGTGCTCGAGCAGCAGCATGGGCTCATGCAGCTCCTGCAGTGCTGCACTGCTCCCTCTGCTGGGTCAACACAGCTGCTCGCAGCATCTGCTGGCCTCATGCATGTTAAGTTTCTTTGCTTTGGACTTGGTGGCTTTTTTTTCTTCCTAAAAAGCAAAACCCGTGGCTTTTCAGCAAGCTACTCCTGTGCATGCTTCACCCTGGTGCCCCAATTTGGGGAGCTGCATAGCTTGTGCTGAGACAAGCTGGCCAAGAGGCACTGGTCCTGCCCAAGGCACAGGATTCAGCCTCAGACTGGGTCAGAGGGAAGGCCACCATCAGGGTGGTGCTGGTTGGTGTTCGTATATTAGTTGTTGAATAACCAATTCTATACAGCTTATAAACTACTTCTGCCAAAAATCTTACATGCTTAAGCACTATCTGAGGGTGGCTGGCAAAAATGAAGTGGTGTTCCATTGCCCCATAAGCTGCAAACTTAGGAAGATGTGGTCTTCCAGGGCTCAATGCCAGTAGACACTCTGGGGTCTCCAACTCATATCTGTGCAACTGCAAGGGCCAGTTTGGAGGCTGGTAACTCTAAAAGCTGCCTGGGGAGAGGCATCACCTTTGGCGGTGTCTCACCCACTTCTTTGGCACAACTGCACAAGCAAGCATGACCTGGAGGAACACTGGTCCAGAGGGAACCACAGGGAAAGGGCATTCCTGGAGCACACAGGAGTCCCAGCAGCTATCGTGCAGCTCTACTGTCATTAGTAGTTTGGGCTGACCTACAGATGTGCTAGTTCCTGAAATATGTCTTGCTATGGCTCTTCTGTTCTCTGTGCTCGCTGCTATAGCTTTTATGTTCCATTTCTAAATGTTAAACCACTGATGCATTCATTCTTGTGTTTTTTGCAATGTCTGAAGACAATTAGAAAGAGAACACCTCATGTTAATTTCAGGGAACTCTCATTAATTCTCCAATACTGTTTCTCTCCTGCAGCTGGGAAGCCTGTTTGGTCTTTCTTTTGAAGATACGTATGTTTACAGCATTATGTATGCTTCAGTGGGGTGCTCTTAATCTTTGATTAAAAATCCATTGTCAGTTTAAATATATTATAATAAAGCATAATCTTTTCTTCTAGCATATCCTCAGCCCTGTTAGTTACCAGACTGCACGCTGCTATACCCCAAATAAATACTTTGATAAGATGTGAGGCATATGGCTGGTGGAGGCTGCCCCAGCAGCTGGGTCAGACTTTGCCCCTGTTTCCAATTCTTTCTCAGTCTCTCTTCCTCAGCTCTCCTTGGTGTCACAGCTTATGTACTTTCTTGACTTCAGGGGGCAAATTGCTTATTTACTAGCTAATGTTTATTGAATGTTTTGAGGCTGCTAAGTATTAGAAAGGCTGGAAGCCATTGTTTTGTTTATACAAGTGCTCATTAGACTCCCAAACAAGGGGTTATATAAAGAGTGCGTGGGAGAGAAGGGAACAACTGTTTCCAGCACTGCAGTGAAAGCTATGCTCTCTCCAGCTATCTGTGTGACTTTCTTTGCAGTGCTGTGCATAGCATCTGGGAGGATATTTTTGCCAGAAGTATCATGGTGGGTCTTCTTAATTGTTCTACCCCCGAAAAGGACAAGCTCACTTAAACTCAGCTTGTAATGATTTTAACATTTATTATGCCAGCAACAACTTGGCAGCTGGGGAGAGGAGGCAGTCATGCTCTCAGATGTATGTGGCCAATGAACCACTAAAATGTGCAGGCTGACCCCGCGCTATCTGTGCTCTCATCTCCCTTGATAGCAAGGAGCGGGGGACTTAGTCACCAAGCTGCATTAGAGTTTAAATGTATTTGTCAAACTGAGAGGGACAGAAAGAACCTTCCCCGTGTCCTAGCTGCGTCCTTTATCAGAGTTCAAACACAGAGCTCCAGGCCAAGGAAGGCATACATAGAGTCTCAGATATTTCCTGGTTTGGGTGTACCTCTGTTCTTCATTGGCATCAGGGTTTAGGCATCTTCCTACACACACTCTTGACAGAGGAGGTCTACCTAAGGCTTGGTTTGGTTGCTATACTTTCTTTCAGACTTGCTGCTGTCAGCCCAAGGCATTAGACCTTTCAGCTCTGTTGCTAACAGCCTACATTGGAATTGTATTATCCCAGTACCTCCCTTTGCTCACGGTGTTGGATCTAGGGTTCTGTCCAGCTGCCAAGGACTCGCAGTAACTGAAGATACCATGCAGAGCCAGCACAGCAGCAGAAAAGGGGAGCCGGACTCCATTAATCAAAAGCTGGGTACATCAGTGGGGATACTGACACTTCTTGGTGTGTTGTTTTTTTTTTTCACAGTGTTCAGTCCAGATGTGATATCAGCCTACAAGTACGCTTCTAGGCCATACCATGTTGTGATAAAATGGCAGAGTCAATAGGCCTACCTTGTATAATGCAGAACGCAAGAGATGTGCAAGTCAGTAACCTGAAAATAGCTGTCCTTCATCTAGGTCAGAGGAGAAACTTGGCTCTTTTTCCTTGCAGCAAGCACTGAATCCAGGGTACTGGTTAAGCTGAATTAATGACACAAAGCAGCAAACAGTGAGGGGCTGTGCCAAGCCATCACAATGCTTGGCCAACTTTTTCTTTTGTAACTCAGATCTCTCTCAGTCTTTCAGACATGCTTAGAAGACGGTGAAGATTGCTGCTTGAGCTAGGAAAGAATTTGTTTTGTTTTTATGAGCTTCTCTATTCATTCAGACATGCAATTGCTTGATGAGGCTTAAATCATACTTTGCTAGCTGAATCCACCAAGGAATGCACTCACTTCTGTAAGGGAGCACGCACATGGCCCATGCATCTGTTGAGGAACAATTAAGCATCTGTCATACATCTCAGTCCTTCTCCCTTTCCAAGTTTTAACATCCCTTCTCAGTTCAAATTTAGTTCCCCCTTTTTGATCTCTCCTATGAGGGTCATTGTAACATACCAGATAACTTAGCTGGGGCCTAACTTTTCCAGGGTGGGTGTATATGTGTACACTACTCTCTGGGACACCATTCAGTAATAGACCCAGAAAGCCTTCCTTTGTGGGCTTCCTATTTAGCAGTTGAGGAGCTTCTTCCTATATGGCATTGCACAGGCCTGATTCTTCTGCTAAACCACTAGGAGTTAGGTGTCCATCTGTTTGGACTGATGGACATACGCTGGTGTAAAGCTGCCTTGCAGTGTGGATCATGGCCTACCTCTGGCTCAACACTTCCATTGTGCCCTCCACTCTGGTTTCCCCAGTGTATGTAAGTGGCTGTCTTCCATGAGAAGACAAGGGGAGAATAAATCCAGGTAAAATAATATCTTTGTAAACAACTGAGCACTTTGCCATCACTTAATACCTACCATTGAAGCATTCTTCTGAGAAACTTCATAGATACATGCACTGGGACTGCCCTGCCTTTAAAGCGTCTCTCTGTGAAGAGCACTCTCATTGGAAAGGCCTAGTCTTCCTTCCACTGAGATCACGACAAAAGATCCAGAAACTGACAAAACCCTGTCATCTTCTTTAACGTAGATTACAAATTAAATACTGGTCTGTGGCAGAAATTAGTATGCATTAGTTAAAAAATGATCACAGCTGAGGGTTCTCTATACTGCCCCTTCTACCCTCTGTAATTCATCTCTTTTCACAATGGATCTCTCTCTCTAGAAATATTTTTTAATTGTCGTTTTAAAAACAGTAAAATGACTCTTCCATATCCAGGAGGTTTTATCTTGCTTTCACTACGTTACTGACCTACAGTTCCTCTCAGAGGAAACTTGCTCTGGTACCTGCTTCAGACCATGTTCCTCCTCAGATCATAGACATAGCCTTCTTTCTCTGTGCCAGGGCAAATGGAGGAGGATGGCCAGTGTAGAAGTTGTTGTTGGGAGAAATGTTGCCAAAGTGGTGAAAAACTATGAAATAGGAGACCAGAGATGAAAATGCTGTAAAAATAGAAAAACAGATGTAGACAGTGAAGGAAAGAGCAGCATAAACATCAGCAGGAAGTGAACGTGAAATTTATTATGTGGAGTAGCGTTTCATGATAGAATGAAGCAAAACAAAGAATAATTCCCTTCATGGCAGGAATTACTCAGTGATGTTCTTTGCTTTATATTATAAAAGTTATCAAGCAAGATGAATGTCAGGGTGTACTTTCTGGCCATTATGGCTGTGCATTTATACCTGCGTGTTCCATTACCTACTCAACAGGACCACTAATATTTTCCAGACATATTCTTCCTTACACACAGCTTGTTAAAAGTGAATGTAGCTCATTAAGTTTAGTACCAGCCCTGGCAGGGGCCACCAACAGATCAAATGTCTGCTGCAGGAAGGGAAATAAATATGACACTTGGTTGCTGTCTTATAACACATCAGCAGAGAAATGATAGCTATCCGGGAACCTGTGGGTAGAACAACAACAAAAATTTTTTCGTTAAGAGTGTAACCAGTCTAAACAGGACGAATGCAGAACTGGGTTTGGCACCTGGTTTTGCAAAACATATGTTGAAGAGTACTTAGGCATTTACTGGGGTAGAGCTAATCACGCTGATAAATAATGATGCATAGAGATAATAAGATAACAGCTATTATCTAAGGAAGGATTTAAAAGTAAACATAAATTCTCTCATTTGATTATAAGATAAACTTAATGAATAAATATTACTGGTTTATTATGATAATTAATGTCATTATTTATCCTTGACATAATGATTGGGAGCAAATTCAGACAAGTATCTAGACCATCAATATTTGTCTTCCTTGGATGGCCTGGGTTTTAACAGGGTTGATTAATAAGTGTTCTTGTTTCTGAACAGAAATGAACTGGGTATCATAACAAAACTTTGAAGCTGACAAGTAACCATACCCACGTTTCACCAATGGGGAAGCTGAGGTAGAAAGGTGCCGTTTCAGTAGCATGCATGCAATAACTCATACACAGGGGTAAAGCCCTGTCCAGCAAAGCACTTGAGAAGTATGGAAATCATGCACTTAAGTGATTCACTGAAATGTAGGCTATTATTATACATCAAGAGAGCCGGAACTAGAACTCAGACATCCAATTTACCGTTTTATGCCCTACCTACTGAGCTGCCTTACTGCCTTCAGTTTCTGGCCTTACTCCTAAGAAAACAACATTTATGGCAGCATACCATTTGCTTGCCTATCCATCTGTCCCCTTCCATTAACTTCTGAATCCGCAGCTGTAGGCAAATATGATGGAGAGCTGAAACCACAAGCTGATCCCTATCAATTGCATGGCGTTAGCTCTGTGAAAGGAAGAGATCCTGTGAATGCCCTGGCTGAAATAAGGGCCGCAGCATGAGATTATGCTAATGAAATGATAATAAAAAGTATCTTTCATTAAATACAATATAGGAAATCCTCCTTGAGTTGCATATCTAATAGAAATAACTTTGCTAGTTCTGCTGATCACAGAGCGGCTCATTTACTTTTCTGAAACAAGACATTAATTGCACAGTAATTTCACACTTGGCTAGTTCCCTCATATCCCATGCTACACATTTCAGCTTATGCCTAGTCACCTGTAGCCAAGGCTGCTACATGATTTAGTTGTAAAGCAAAGCAATGAAAAATTTCAAAATGCAGCTCCTCTGGCAGCTCTCTTGTTACCAGTGCTACAAAACACGTTTATCTTGATGTAGCATTACTTTCTTAACTCGATTGTGGTATGGTGCAATTATCTGTCAAGGAAAATGGATGTTTTCAATAACAGCCATTAGAAAATGTGTCTACATGGTACTCCACAATTCAATGAAGCTGTGGGCAGATGGAAGCATGGAAATGAAATGATGCCTGGAAAAAAAAAAAGCTCTTCTACTACCCATCTAGGGGATTGATCTTGCTGATGGATGCATCAGTTTTGCAGAGTGCCTGCAGATCACTCTGTGCGGAGACTTGTGTGCTTATAAGTTTGCCACCTTTTGTCGCTGCTTCCTTTGTAAGGAGAATAAAATAAATAAATAAATTACAAGTTATGGCCTCCGATAGCTTTGTCCAGGTGAGTACAAGGGGTACACAGTCTTAACCCATTTGTTACCCGAGTTAGTGTACAAACGAGCACATTGCACGAGCGGCCACAGCACGGCAGTGATGCCTCGCAGAGACCGGGGTGGGTCCTGGCGTGCCTCTGGTGTGAGCATCCCAGGCTTGCTAGCAGCGTTGCCCTCTGCTGCCCAGCCCCAATATTGCAGCGCTAAGCAAGCATCCTGTCCTCTTGAAAAGCCAGCTACACGCTCTGCTGCAGTGTACCGGCTGTCATGAAATAACTTTCGGGTATCCCAGTGCCCAGTGGTTATGCTACACAGACTATACATAGCTATGGAACTAGAGGAGACAATTTGGTATAGACTACCGAGTTATAAACAAAGGCTGTTTGGGGTATTTACATAGCAGATCTATGGTGCAGCCCATGGAGAACCCATGGTGCCCATGTGGCTGTGGCAAGTCCTTCACTCCAGGGTCATAAGAGGAAGCAGGAGCTCGGTCCTGCACTGAATTACCCTCCCAGATTTTGTTTCTTTTCTGATGGGTCACACAATTGGTGATCCTTTGTACTCTGGTGTCAGTTCATGTGTGTACTGTATTTCGCCTTTTCTGTTGGAAATTCTAGTTCGTATGCTGGTCTTTCGCTGCTTTACGTTTAGATGGCTGTACTCCAGAAATATGTGTGCTCCTCACCCCAGGCAGGAATTCAGCAGGGACTATCTGAACTGCTGTGCGGAAAACCCTGGGCTTTGTGGTAAAGCTGTTCAAAAGCTTTGTGGCAAAGATATTCAAAACATTTTTTTCTTTAAGTTTTGCTGTATATTCTCCTTCAGACTTTGTCTATGGATCTCTCAGTAGGTTTAAGGATAACAGATAGGTGGTATTTGGTGTGCGACGTTCTTTCCCCTAGAGAAATGTCAAGTTTTTAGCTGGTGAATCATAACCAGTTATGAGACCAGTTACATTTTTGTTCCTTCACTGTAGAAAAAGTAGATCCAGAAATGACCAGAGAAGGAGACTTGGCAGCTGCTTCTAGTTGTTCGGTGGAGAAACCTATCAGGGTGATAACTGTCTGGATTAAGACAGTTTATGGCCATCCAGCTCTGTCAAACACAGGCTTTTTCTCTGTCTGGTAAGGTAGAGGGGCGGCAAAAGCGATGTGTGAGTTGTCTGGAGCAGGCAGGTAAGACAAGCCTTCACAGCGATCTCCACACAAGCATCCATCCCAGCTGCCAGTAGCGATCCTGCAGTCACTGCTCGATTCTAATAGCCCAGCAAAGAAATAAACATTTTGGTGCTGTCTTTAGAATAATAAGCATATCAGTCTTGTAGCAGAGGGTTATTCTGTGGCCTCACATACACAAGTAAAACTGCTACAGGGTGCAGGGAGCTTTTGGCCAGCCTGTCAGGAAGCTGCACATCTTCTGTCAGATTGGTTTTGTTAAATGGTTTTAAATCTAGAGCAGGTAGATTTGCAATTTCTGCAGATACTTCTGTCTCATAACCTGCTGAGGGCTGTGAAGAGGAGATGAGCAGTAAGCTGATGTGTGTTTAGCTCCTAGATAATATTTCTTGTTGGGCATATCTGGCAGTTATCTCACCGGCCTTTGGGTTGTCCTCATTGCCATTCGTCTGAATGCCCCCATTTGTTTTCAAAGGACTCCGGTTTGTATGCAGTCTGAGTTTGCAGATCCCAAATGGGCATTTCATTTTTTATTTTTTTTTCTGTAATCCATATACTTCTTTTTCCACACTGGGATGTCTTCTCTTGTGCTACACAAGCATCCCAGAAGCAAAGACAGCGCCCTTCCCGGGCTGCCCCATAGCTCTGGGTATGTGCAGCTCTGGGAATAAGGTGGCATTTGTCACAGTTTTTACTAACACAAGATGAACTGACCTTTACATATCAATGCTATGAATCTCTCCTCTTCCACAGGTGGCATTTGCATTGGCAAAGGTTTCCACTGAGTGTCGAACAAGATGAACTTTCATCTACGTACAGTCTAAGTGCTGAGCTCTCTGAGATTGAATCTTCCACCGCAGAAGCAGTCAGAGTAACTTCTCTCTGAAGTATGCTAGATATTCAACAAAGGAATGGTACTAAATTTCATTAAATGAAGCATAATTAGCAATAAACATTGCACTGTGACATAACACAGAGGAGAGAAAATGCTGCTCACAGTTATTTCAGAGCTAGGACTTTTGTAATGTACAGTCCAAGTCAGGTTTCAGTCCACCTGGAGAATTTATATGACCAAGAAAAGATAACTCTGCCTATCAGTCATGGCTTCATTCTCCTGATTGTCAGATATAACGAGAATCCTTCCTCATTTTAAGCTTACTGCTCCTGGCTGTATCCATGGGCATGGTGGTTACTGCCAGGACCAGTAAGCTTAAAACGAAATATTTTATCACTCCCCGCTTCAAACCTTCCTTCTTGCAACCAACCCCTCTTCGTTCAGGGTTCTAGCTTCCCTTAACCTGCCTTTCCTCTCTGCTGGGCTCTCCTCTGCTGCCTTTCCCTCCTTCTCCTCCAATGCTACTCTGTAAGTCTTCCCTACAGCAAGCAGTGCAAAAATCTCCCATGTCTGCCTTTACAGCTTCTTATTCACTTCTCATTCACTCCACATTGTATTTTTGTGCTCTCCCAAACATTGATACTTGACTGCTTGCAGTTACCCATCCCTGTTTCTGCAAAGCTGTGACTGATTATTCTTCTGCACGTATGAAACCTTATTCTCATCCTCAGTGAGCCATACATTTTTTTTTCCCCAGATGTATCTCTGCCAAGACCTTCCTGAATGCTGACTCTGTCCTCCAGCACTTGCAGTCCCTCCCGGCTTGCCATTGCCTGGAGATTTAGTAAGTGTGCCCGCCTGGTGGGAGCCAGGTTGTGAGCGAGTGCTATCAGCCCTGCAAAACCCCGCTCATTGCATTTTGGCAAAGAAGCTTCAGGAACAAATAAATACTATTTGTCGCGTTAATTCTGCCACAACTTGTTTGCATCCTGGATTCAGCAAAGTGTTTATGCAATGCTAAAGGGCTAGCCCCTTTGCTAGAAGCAGGAGTTGATGCCTGTGAGTCCTGCCTGACCTAGGACTGTGGGAGAAGCCTGCACAGTGCATTTCACCTTCCACCTACGGTGCAGAAATGGAGCAAGGGGGACCGGCAGGGAGCGAGGCTGTCCAAGGCAACAGAGCATGAAGGGACCTCAGAGAGCGAAGGAAAGTGCCAGGAGGGTTTTCCTCTCATGCTTCGTGCTCTGGCTCTTTAGCAAGCAGCCCGTGGTGAGGGCACGCAGCACTCACCCCCGCCGGCCAGCCCATTTGCAGGTTCCTCGCTGTGCGCTCTGCTGAGCGGTGCCGTGCTGCGGGAGCCGCTTAGCCGAGCCCCGGCAGCCCAGGCTTTTAACACAGGAGGTCCTGGACCAGCCTGGAGTGATTTTCAAGGTAAATTAGGTGGCGTGAAGTTGTGCCTGCCTTGCTGAGAGCCAGCAGAGCTGTCTCGAACGGCATGCTCTAAGCTTCAGCAACTAGTTTCAGGAGTTGATTAAGTGTCAGAAAAAAAAAAAAAAAATCCCCTTTGTGGCTTGAATGTATTGCCTCTCAGAGTAATTGAATCTCCCCTGTTGCTCCTTTTCATTACAGGAGGATGGATAAGCATTGGATTTACTCTTCTAAACATGCTCATTACTTTGTATATCCTGTCACGTCCCCTTTTATTTGTCCCTTCTCTTGCTGACATGGGGAACTGAGCTTTTGTTCCTTTTTCTCACTGAAATTTTTCTGTCCTTCCGATTGTTGTTGTCACCCATCTGGACTCCTCAAGTTTCTGCTGTGGGTTTTGCAGTGGGATGGATGTTCAGAAAGAGTTTTGGGCCAAGGATGACCTCTACATGTCAACGCTACGAAGCTCTCCTCTTCCACAGGTGGCATTCGCATTGCTCCAGGGAGCAAAGGTTTCCACTGAGTGGCGAACAAGAGCTCTCCTGTGCGTGTTACAGAGGAGCCACAGCTACTACCGAAACACAGCTGAGGAATCTCAGCTAATTACCTGCAGATTACCATGCGTTTATCACTTTTATTTAGCCAGCTTTAAGGCCTCTCTAGACGTTATTCTTGAAACCTGCTGTGGGTGGAGGAAGGCGCTGCTGATGGCGAGAGCACAGCATGAGCTGCCTGTAGTACAGTGTTCATGCAGAACTGAGCAAGACTTGATCGTCTTTAGCTTTGGCCTCTGATGTGAAACAGGCCACAAGCACCATTGCTGTGCTTTAGCATCATTATCTTGCAATTACATGCATTACTGCAGTGCATCCCCACCACTTGTGGTTGGTTTAGCTTTCTCCCAGCTGGCTCCTAGCACTTCAGGAGCTAGAGAAGGAAGCCAGCATCCCTTTGGTAGGCCATTAGGTGCCCTGAAGCCATCCCTCCTCCAGGCTGACCCAGCCCTGTTGCCCCTGCATCTCCTCATGGACCAAGCGCTCCAGCCCCAATGGTTTTGGGGGGGATCTACATGCGCTCTGGTTTGTCTATGTCTTTCCTGGATTAGGGGCCCACAGCTGGATACATTAACCTAGATAGGGTCCAACCAAATAACTCATCACTTCCCTCTGTCTACTGGCCAAAATTCTGCTAATACAGCCCAGATTGGAACCTTAGCCAGTTAAAAATAAAAATAACACACCAGGCAAACAAAACAAAAACACACACACAAAACCACCACTAGTTTCTCAGGGTATGTTTTTGAAGACCGTGGACCTGACAAACCCCATTCACAGACACTTATCCCAGCGTAACAGAGATGGTTTCATGCCATGGTACAAGGGCTGAGTTAATGGGAAGATAATGTTAAGGGAATTCCCTGAGCTAAGGGAAGATAATGGAGGACTTGAGGAGACCACTGCTGTGGGACAGCTTTTACTGGGGAATCCCAACCTGGTGTGTTTCCACCAGGTAAGCCTTGTAACCCCCACCCTGCCTTTTATTATAGTCTTTTCCGAACGAAGTAACAATTTCAGTACTTTAAGCTTTCTGTCCCTAAATAACTCCAACTTCCCAAACAAATCACCCCACCCCTTACAGTGCAAACACACTTGGCTGCACGACAGATTTTAATTCCCCATTTCAGTAAAAAGGGTGGATGTTTAGAATATCTCTCATAAGTGACTCATTTGTGCTTTACGATAGCCAGTAAGGCAAGGTGGAAAAAAAAAAAGTATCATCTGATTGAATAGCGCCTGTCTGAACAGCAGTATGTGTTCCACTTCCTTCAATGTGCTTTGGGTTCATCATTTATCAAACTCAACCCCGTAATTATTCAAATTAATAAATAATTCATGAAAATATCCACAATAATTTTAATGTGTTGTTTAGGATGTATATTCTGAAATTATAGGAAAATATATTTTCTTGTCAAAAGGACAGCTCATCATTCATGACCCTATTAAGGAATATGCAATAAATATAAAACGCATTGTTGAAAGTATTTGAACATTATCTATATTCAGATGATTGATTTCCTCTGAATACAGTTAGAACGAGACAATGCTACAACACAGCCCGACGAGGTTTAGTACCTGCTACAATAAAAAAGGACAACAAGAAGAATTACTGATTGCAAATTTATTACATGGAACACTAAATTCCAGACAACTGAGTCACATAATAGACGAACAGGGCAACAGGAAGTCTCTTTTCTTTGTATAAACCAAGTTACCGAGCTAGTAAATCGACCCACAAACTTCATATTCCGTGGTATTCTGAAACAAATTAACACAAAATCACATTTTATGTTGAGAAGTTGATCTGAATATGATTTAGCATTCACTTATGTATGTCTGGTCCTCAAATCCTAGCACCAGAAGATTAAAATAGGTGAAAGTTTGAAATACTGGATAAGTGCCCGTATCTGTTACTTGCATTCAAATATGTATCCTCCCTCTGGATACAGTCCTTCTCTCTCCACCATTTCCTAACTTCACTGACTTTCATTCAAAGCACTGAAGGCAGTGCTGATCCTGCAGCCCAGATGATTCAGGGCACTGAGCTGTGGGTAAGACCAGAGCAAGCACACTGCAGTGCTGCTCTGTGATACAGTCTTTGTCTCCTTTCTTTATGAAATGCTTTAATCTTGAAAATACAGCAAAGGTATTATTTGCTTTATTTCTTTGCATTATTTCTTTGCTATTCTCCTGTCTCGTCCCCCCGAGAAAAACAACCCTTCCAGCCAAGAGTTGGATGTAATTCTTATGCTGCAAACAAAAAATATTTATCTTTTATTGTGGGATAAAAGATTGGAAGAAGAGTAACAAGGAGATGCATTTACATTGACTGTTTTGTGCATTTCCCATTAAAGCTGAGACCTTCAACAGACCCTTCCAAGGATGGATAAAGAAGAGCTACATGATATTAGATCTCACTGTCCTCCTTCTTTACATCACCACACCACCTCTTTTTAGTTAATGTTTACTCAAAAAGAGATCCTAATGCTGAGGTGAGAATGACTCCCTTCTGCATGCAGAGAGCTGTATTAGTGGGTTCTCATGTGGGATTAGGTGATTGAAGGTCTCTTGGAACGTAGGTCAGTGCACATATTTATCATGGCGAAGGACCTGGCTAGTTTTTATGTTCAAAGTACAGTTTACACCCTCTAGAAACAAAGGATTGTTTTCAACCTTTATCATTTTTGTATCACTTCTATAATTTTTACAGGGGATGAAAGCTCCTCCTGAACCAACCTTGAAGAAAGAAAACAGTCCTTTTGTCAAAAGGATACACTGTAACTCCTTGAGCATGCAAGAAAGCACTTCTACCCTGACAGCTTTCAGAGACCATTTGAAATATCCAAATGGGTATCTAGGTTTTTACTATATTTATAATACTCCTCAGTAACTCCTTCTGTCACAAGGATCATCATAATTGAAACACAGAACAAACACTTGTCGCCTTTGGATGGCCTACTCACCACTGCCTTCAATAGTTCTTCCATTTCGAGGCTGAAAAATACAATAATGAGATAGATTTATAAGATGGTATTTACACTAGTATTAGATGCCAGATTTATATGCATACCAAAATATACCTCCCAGAGCATGTGAAAAGGCTGCAGTAAGATTTCCTTTAAAGGGACAACATGTCAAATACCAGGGGGAGCCATGCATGGTGGGTTTTGCCTTTGAACCTGAGAAGTATTTATTCAGCCTCCAACAGTTAAATAGTCTGAGTTTAATTATTCTCATTAAGGATCTTGGTCCCACTTCATCAAGGTACTAACCTGATGACCAACAGAGCATATAAATACCAGGATTGAAAGTACCTGGCTGGCCTGAACTGGGACTCTGGTTACCTGCCAGAATCTCCTTTTTAACAGATTTCTTTTCTGATGTGTTGACAATATTCCTAATAACTAGTTTGGTGTCAATCAAATAAGATTAATCATATAATCATAGACCAGCATATTCTGCTTTAGACTATGCCATAGTTCATCAGGCCAATGGGTGAAAAAATTGAGGGAAATGATGATCTCTGTAACATTGCTTTGGCTTTTCACCCTAATACACAGTGTACCTTTACTTACTAACTGGACCTTTCAGACCATGTGGACAGTCAGCTCAGGCACATGTTTCATGTGGTGAATTTAGTACGAGGGTACCTTGGCCATTTCCAACACACAAGCCACATGCTACTTCTATCTTTGGATGACTTGACTCGAGACAATTGCAGAGTCACCTCTTCCAGGAAAAAAGGTTTAGTCCATTACTACCCCAGATCTCATTATCTTGTGGTCTTTTAGCTGAACCAGAGCTTTTTAAGCAAATGGCTTCTTCAGCTTTCAAGGAAGGGTTATTTGGTATCTAATCAAAACGAGTGCAGCAAGAATTTATAAAGGTAAGCAGTTCCTCATATCCATATATAACATTGTCTGTTATGCAAATCTTTAAGAGCAAAAGATTCAGATACCCTGAAAAGGAAAAACGGCCGTCCCAGAGTCCCGTGACTATCCTGTAAAATAAAATACAAAACCATTAACAAAACACTTTAAGCTCAGTTCCATAGATCTGTTTACAAGTTTTGGTGTCTGTCCATCAGATTATCAATAATTCAGGGCATTTTTCAGCAGCATGCAAACAATAAGATGCTGATAGTCTCCAATGCCCGTTCATCTAGAATGCTCATTAAAAATTAATACCCAAAGGGCAATGTCAACAACTATCCATTTTGTCCAGTGTAAATATAGTAAATTACCATAATTAAAGATTCACAGGCTTGAGAAAATGTAGAAAAGAAAGCTTTATACACGGTGCATTTCTTTGCAGAAGCAGGGTCAGCACAGCTTTCTTCCCAACCATTAAAAAAAATTTACTTGTATAAAGCAGCAAAAGAAACACAGAAATGGCCATACACCCCGTCTACTGCTACTCGCTTGTCATTACATTTACATACCTTCTTTGTAAACTCTGCAGTAGCAATCTGTGATTCCTGCAAGTTGACAGGGTAAATTAATCAAGATGTTGTCATTTCTTTGGTTTGTTACATTTATCCTCTGTCACTGATCAGATTCTCCACTCCATGTGAGAAGAGAGAGAACAGTACAAACTGAGAAGACAGCTACAAGAACAGCAGCAGCGAATGGATCTTTTTAAAGATTTATTTTAAATCTCACTTTGACCAACCTCATCATTCAACATGCTTCCAGCTCTGGGGGGCAAAACAGAACTCAAACTGTGGTGAGCACAGCAGCTCCATTCCTCAGGCTTGAATAGTACTGATAGCTCTTACCTTCTTAAAGTGGGGCTGCTCTCCGGCTTTCGGATTGCCCTTCTGAATTACCCAGGCATCATTGCTGTTCTTAAGCCTTCCCCTATACCCTTTTATTCCTCAGGAAATTCATCATTTTTCTATTCATCCTGACATCAAAGAATAGAAACTTTCCCCATGACTTCATGGGAGCAGACTGAGCCTAGTGTCTAACGAAGCTCTGAACCTGCACTCTGGTACACCTGTGAGGTCTGGAAGCCCTCCTGCCTGCAGCACAGCTGCCTGGCTCCACACTTCTGGCTGGCCAGAAGCTCTAAGCCAGAGCCATTGTTACATCAGCGTATTGGCTTTACGTGGCAAGGGCTTGGCAGCAGGGGGGCTGCAGGGGTGGCCTCTGTGAGCAGAGCTCAGCAGCTGCCCCATGTCAGATCAGAGCCAGCTCCAGCCGGCTCCAAAAGGGACCTGCTGCTGGCCAGAGCCAAGCCAGGGATTGATGCTGGGTGGGCCTCTGGGAGAGCAGAGCTAGGGAAAGGGGAAAAACCTGCTGGGCTACAGCAGCTGGGAGAGAGGAGTGAGAAAATGTGAGAGAAGCAGCCCTGCAGCCCCCAAGGTCAGTGCAGCAGGAGGGCAGGAGGAGCTCCAGGCACGCAGCAGCAGCTCCCCTGCGGCCTGTGGAGAGGCCCCTGGTGGAGCAGGCTGTCCCCCTGCAACCCATGGGTCCCACATGGAGCAGATCTCCACGCTGCAGCCCCTGGAGGAGCCCCCGGTGGAGGAGGTGGACGTGGCCTGGAGGAGGCTGTGGTCCATGGAGAGCCCCCGCAGGAGCAGGCCCCGGGCCGGAGCTGCAGCCCGTGGAGAGGAGCCCACGCAGGAGCAGGGGGCCTGGGGGGAGCTGCCGCCCGTGGGGGACCCGTGCTGGAGCAGTTTGCTGCTGGGGGATGGACCCCGTGGTACGGAGCCATGTGGGAGCAGTTCTTGAAGAGCTGCTGCCTGTGGGCAGCCCCCGAAGGCTCAGTTTGGGAAGGACGGCATCCCGTGGGAGGGACCCCACGTGGAGCAGGGGCAGACGCAAAGCGTTAGGGACTGGCCACAGCCCCCATTCCCTGTTCCCCTGCACCACTTGTGGGAAGAACATAGAAGAAGGTGGATGGAGGGGAAGGTGTTTTTAGTTTGCTTTTAGTTCTCACTGCTCTTGTCTGTTAGTTGTCTGGGGTGAGCTTGAAAAACAAGCACATATAATGAGTGAGGATATGAAGACAAATGAGGAGATCACAGGAAATGTGTGCAGATGGGAAACTGGGGAGTAGGAATTTGAAAAGAAAAATATACATGAAAGGAGGGAATTGGGATTCAGGGTATGAGATGAGGATTTCCTCGTTAACCTGTTCTTGGTTCAAACCTTGAGGCAATGATTTATAGAACAAGTCCCATTAACGCCAGCTCAGTATGAAACAAAGAAGAAAAGTACATGCTCAATCAGGATGCTTTAAAGGATGCAAAGAAGGAGAATACAAAGATTGTTTGTTCTCAGATGATATATATCAAGTAAAGAGATACCAACTCATGAGTTAGACTCATTTTCAAATATCCTATCTAATTTATGATTTTATCCTATGGAAGAAACATGGCAACAAATGAGCTTCTAAATAGTGCATTGGCTTGATTTTAGGAGGGGATTAATGGAGATTATTCTTATGTAGCTGGGTTTAGATATTTAGTTCCTATTGATGTCTTTGAAAGTGCCATCTACAAGATATACCTGAAGATTAGATGCAGAAACTGAGTAGTCTGTTAGTTGTCCCAACAGATTGTAAGTTCCCCAAATGGAGCTCAAGTCCCATTATGCCAAAATTGCCACTGACTTTGCCTTTCATGATGCTGAGGCATCATCTCTTCTCTTGAAACGCCATCTGCCTTCTCTGCTTAATCTACAACTCTGAATCAAAATTTAAATAAAACCACACAAACACAGGATTGTGAAAAAAGTTCAGGTCCAGGTGAAATCAGTAGGATTTTGTAACTGTTTCATTTGCTGCACCACATATAGACTCACGTTTGCAGTGTCTTCTCCAGAGTCGTCGTGGTCTGAGAAAATACAGCTTCATGTTGTAAGAGATTTGAACAGCCAGGTAACAATTAGCATTTTTGTTTAGTTCTTCCATATCTCATTTAGCTTCAGTCCACCACTTAATCAGACTACACCTAGAAATCCTACTGCAGATATGTAACAAGTATTAGTCGTACCTCTTAAAAAATTACTGTATGGGATCCAGCTCCCAGTCTTAAGGACTCAAAACAGAGGGTGAATTTTTGGCAAGTTTCGTAACTAAATCAGCCTTAGAAATAGGGCTGCACTCAAAGTTACTGGCTGATTCTGGATGTCCCCTCATCATCTAAGCTGTAGAAGCACAGGAGTTAATGTTGAACTCAAAACATTCGGTGGACATTTAAGACTGAAATGCTAGAATCTTTATATAATGAACTTCAGTATTGTACATTCTTATAGCTGCTTTAAGAAAACATGCAAGAAATTATCAACTAAAGACACTGGCAAGAAGAGAGGTGAAATACACGTCAAAATACTTTCTATTATTGTCTTGAAGGCTCTTTTTTATTAAATCACAACTATAGGACTCCACAAGTGTCTATCAGCTCCACAAGTGAATTAGCTTTCATAACATACCTATGGGCAGTGTGAATTTTATGGGAAAGGAACTGTTGATTAACTGGTGATAATAAGAAAGCAGTATAAAGCAGAACTGACATTGAGCTAGGTCCTAATATGACTGCACCAATGAGGAAGTGCTATACTCAATAACTCAATCTTTCAGCTTAAGCTTTTGATTCTGATTCAGGCACACACACACAAAAAAAACGCTTAAATAAAGCATCAAAAAAAAAACAGTAAAGCAGCTCATAATGTTTCCGTGTTCAGAACTATCTTAAATATGCTGTTGAACCAATGTTGTGTGTTTTTTTTTTTGTTTGTTTGTTTTTTAGCGTATTTAACCCTGTATTATTCAAAAGTAAGGGTCAGGTTAAAATGCTAGCCCTAGTCGCAAGGTGACATTTTGGCTCCTGAGGTCTAAAAACAGCAATTTGATTTATAATGTAATGGAATTAAGAATTACATGCAAACCACTAATGAAAAGAAATATTCTTTTATATACTTCATAATTACTCTCCTGCATCGCCTGATTCATGACAATATTAGATTATACATTATTTTTTGGAGAAACGTTTAAGTAAGGGATGCTTTTAAGTAAACGAAGCAATTACACCTTACCTCATTTGTATGCATGCTGTTGAATATGGAATAACAAAGATCCAAAACAGTGCTGGAGATCTGCAAAGTCAAACAGCAGTTTAATACATTTCCTGATAGGATGTAGTATACAGGGTTTTTACACAGAACAGGCTTAATTGTGATCCCAGTGCAATTTAAATTGTACACAGTTCCACTCAAACCACTCAGAGCAAGGTAAGACTTCCTAAAGCTATTATGAGATGAAAACCAAACATTTTGCACAAGCAGAATGCACATAGTACTACTCATGTTGTCAGTAGAGTCTCTTACTATAAAGAGATTTAAATAAGTCTTTCATATTTAAAATGCACTTTCCTATGCTAAGTGTTCTAAGAATTGGCCGTTTTTTTGGCATATTTAAGGTACACATTTTCATCTATAAGCATTTCAGCTGAAACTGTTTGGTATGTTTGACCACAGAGCCCACTATATTCAACAGGGATAATTCTATCATTAGATGCTAAAATCACGATGGTCCAGTTGTACACCTGTAGGATAAGTGATCACAGGGAGGAGAGTAACTGTGCTGAAGTCAATTACCACAGCTCTTTTAATGGATTTTATCTCAGGACTCCCAAGGAGCAAGAGAGAAAAGGTGGGGGTGAAATAGACACCCTCGGAAGAGCGTGGTGGGGGGGTGTTGCACACTCACTTGTACAGAATAAGGGTTTGCTTATGTACACAGTCACGTCAGATGAGAAATAACTACAGCACAGGAGATAAAATGCAAGACACGCGAATAACTGGCTTTGAGAACTATTTCCCACCAGTCTTACAAGACTGAAAGATATCAGAAAAAAAGCTCAAAATTTCCAGATAACTGCTGATCCTACAAAGACTTTCTCAACCCTTTGAAAATGGAAATGACCCTTGGGCTCGGTGCTGAACGCAGCGGGCTTGCTCTTTCAAAGTCACTCGGCTGCCTGAAGTGCTCGCAAGCTCCGGGCCAGCGGCACCACCGCAGACACGAGCTGCGGAGCCTCCCCCTGCTCCCCAAGCCTCTGAGGACCTCAGAGAACCCCCCTACACCATCCAGGACCCCACTGGTATCTCCCGCAGCACTCAGCAGCGCTTCGTGCTCCACTGTGATGGGAAGAAAAGCACTCCGGCTGTCCCTAGGACCGAGTTAGCCCTGCGAGGAGGACAGCACATCCTCCAGCAAGCTCTCTGGCTCCCGGGGGTCCCGCAGCATGCGGTGCTGGGGGGCACGGGGCTGTTTGTGTGCCTGCAGGTGAGGAAAGTCATTGCCAAAGGCAGCTTACCTGGGGTTGGTGAGACAGCTCCATCCACTGACTGAAGCACAGCGCCAGTTGCTTGAAGAGTAAAGACCAGACATTAACAGCGGGTTTTCACAGCCGGGGGCCCGCATTTAGCTCGGGGAGCCAGGACCGGGTGCCTAGGAGCCTGCCTGGCTCTTGCTGTCCCGTGTGCCCGATCCTTCACACCAACCCCCCACATCCCCATCCCACCACCTCCCCGGGCTGCAGAGGGCTTCACCCCCCTGCCGCCCTCACCAGCCGCTTGGGACACCCCCGTCGGACCCCCAGCCCGGCGCCCACCTCCCGCAGGGCTTTCACGCGGCGGCCAGCCCGGCTCTGCCCTGGTGCAGGAGGAGGAGAGGAGCCATACCTGACTTTTGGGCAGCTCCGCGCCGTCCCTGTAGCGGGAGAAAGGCTGGGGAAACCCTGCGGGGGGACACAGCGCGTACAGAGAGATGCAGGGAGACGGGGCGGCCCCGAGGGCAGGCACCCCTTTTATTTTAAAATTAATAAATATAAAGGGGAGGGGTTGTCGCCGACCTACCTGAGCCCCGCGGCAGGGCGCAGAGGCAGCAGGCGGCGAGCAGCCAGGGCAGGGCGGGCGGCGGGGACGGGGACGGCGGCGGGGACATGGCGGGGGGCGGCGGCCGGGCAGCGGCCGGGCCGGGCCGGGCCGCCGCCTTTATGGGCCCGCGCCGAGCCCCCGCCCCCGGGCGGCTGAGGGGAGGAGGAGGCGGTGGTGGCCCCGGTGGTGGCGGTGGTGGCCCTGGTGGTGGCGGTGGTGGGCCTGGTGGCGGCGTCGTGCTTGGGACAGCGGCGTGGAAGGCGGCGTGTCAGGGTTTGGGCGGTCTGGCTCCTCGGCGCGGCTTGGGGAAGGAGGTGTGCCTCCTCTGGAAGAAGGTGCACACCGAACAAGTGCTGGCCCTCTGTTATATCGGGCTTCATGAGGAAAGACGCTGCTTCTGTTCTTTATTTTTTCTTTCAACTCACCACTTCCAGCCCCTGGTCGGTATGGTTATGGGAAAACCAAGGCGCTGCTCATGGTGCTCCGCTTTTCTTCCCGATTTAATCATTGTCTTCGGCTTTGGGAAGTGCTTCCCTGTTATCTCCATGCTAGTTCTCAGGGCAAAGCCTTCCCTTAGAGCTGAGACAAGAGAGGCAGAGTCCTCATCTCTTCTTCATAAACTTTAACCTGCTGAAACAAAAGCGTAACTTCCCCTTCTCCGACTTGTAACATACGGAGGGCAATGCCCCGCTGTGGGATGCAGGGCATAGCAGGCTGCCGGAGGCACTGCTGGCACAGGGTACCTGATACCGCACGTAGCTGCAATCCAGATCCTCATGCATCCCCATCCCACAACCTCCACAGGCTGCGCTGTGCACTGCAGGGATCATGGCAGGGCTGCTCCTGGTGGGAACATCTCAGCATCCCAGGATGGCTGGAGAGGAGAAGAGGAGCATGTAAGGAGGCACAGAGCAGCCGAGTGGCCCTGGTACCATTAGTTTAGTTCCCCCTTCACTTCTTCCCCTGCTAGTGGTGGCCGTCCATGCCTCCTCACAGCCCCCTGGGTGCGAGGCGCTGAGTGGAGAGCCAGCGGGAGAGGTCAGGGCCTTGCCAGAGCAGCACCCACCTGCAACCCTCTTACCCGTCTTGACTAGAAACAGGACTTTCAGGCCAGGTCAGTATCCAAAGAGATCACTCCTGCTGATGGCAGAACGCCTGCCCTTTATGGAAGCTGAAGCAGATTGCAGCAAGTTTTGTGGTTATGATTTCTCAGAGCAAATCCTCATAGGCTTTGAGTAGGAAGGAGATGCAGGGTTTCAGGAAATCCATGCCCTTTTTCTGCAGTGACTGCTGGCTGTCTGAGCCCAGGCAATTCAGGAGCGAAGGGACTGTCTGTGTTTGTTAAATTTTCTCAGCAAAGGAGGATGGCATTTTAATTTTGTCAGCAGCAAGAAGCGTGTTCCTGCTTGGTGTAATTTTATTTAAGCTGATGTGGTCACAGAAACATGACAGCAGAGCCCCACCGGTGTGAGAGGTAGATGACAAAATGATCGATGGTAAAGATACTCTGATGGATTGCACAATTCATATTAACCATCTTCCCTCTGTCTTTTGACATTTTACTTTTAACCACACTGAAAATTGTTGTTCATCAACAGTGTCTCTGTTGCCACACTTAGCACAGATTATGCACCCAAATCACTCCCATGGTGCAGAAACATGGCATCCAATAGATCCGTTCTAGATTCAGTGTTAGTTGCTATCTTTTCAAACACTAGTATATTAAATAGTAATTCTTTTAAATACTAATTAGTTGTATTGTACCCTAATTAGAGGCTACCAAGTCGCTACTAATTATTCACTGTAATGGGACGTGGTTTTCTGGCTTTCCCCATCTGGTAAGAAAGGCACAGTCTGCTGCTGTCTTCCTCAGGATATTCATTATCCGCCTAAAATCACGCTTCCGTCCCACGCAGCCTGTTAAATAATAGCCCCTTTCAAACTATTTAAGTATGCCCAATTTCAGGAGTGTGCAGTGTTTGCTATAGCATAAGGAAAGAGGCGTATGATCATGTTGGGTGGGTAAGACCTACCCCTCTTTGAAGTAAAATACTGGATGTTGCCTGAATCTTTCCTTCCTTCTTTGCATGCACAATGCAGCATCCACTGCTTTATTTCACTCTTTTCTGATGAGTACCTTAAATGTACACTTCAGCAAATCTTGCCTACATGTTGGTCCCGTGAAGCCTGTGGAGCTGCTCATTTGCTTCAAGTGAGGCTTATACTTAAAGATTAGATAAAAAGTAAGTCATACAAGTTCCATTAAAAAATAAAAAAACAGTACAACTTATTACCAAATTGAAAATAGGATTTTATCAGCCACAGTGCAGTGCAAGAGAAGAATGGATAAAAGTGTTTAAAAGTAAAATTTCAAACAGCTGAATGTGTCACATTATGAACCCGTCCTCCTTCCTTAAATCTGAACTCTCTTCTGCTGCTGTACATGTCGTTTCATAGGTGTTAGCTCGGGTGCAGTTCTGCCAATGGATATATCAGCACCAAGACAGATTAATGAGCCATACTTCTAATGCACAAGTGAAATCCCCCCTTTAAGGTCCTCGGCTTCCTGCGTGCAAAGAAAAAAATAGGTTAAGAGTTATTATCAGTTATTCACGAACAAGTTAAAATGAAGCTTTGGTAGGGGGGTCATTGGGAAATGAGGATTTTTTATGGTGAGTCAGGAGGCTTGGCATATATTTAGTACCAGTAACATTTTGGCACCCATAATTTTAGATTAAAACATGCTGTGATAGATAAATGAAGAATAAGAAGAAAATTTGTTTTCAGCAGGCGTACGGGTGAGGGCTGGCTTCCTTTTCGTAAATGATCTCTGCAATGAAGTCAGCAGGTTATCATGGACAGTGAGGACACAATCCATAAAATGTCACCATCGTGCAGTTCCCAAGTGCATCTGAACTGCCTGCTGCTGCCTCCTTACGCCTCGCACCCTCTGCAGCTTGGCACTATTTGGTAAAAAACAAGCTGTGGTCCGTTGGGAAAGATGGAAAAAAGCTGCAAAAGTTGCAGGATATTTATGGGGCAAACCTGCCATAAAGCTTGCAGATATCTCCCAGTACTTGTCCTGGATTAAATATGACAGTGCCTGCTTACGCTGAAGTTTAATGTGATTTTAAGTTAACATGCATTTGTGTTCCCAGCACAGACAAATGGTCCAAACTGTGAAAACTCTCGTCTCGTTTTTGTTTCAAGCTGGGCAAGGCTCAACTCAGCACTCGGAGCTGTGGACCCAAACCTTGCTCTCACCAGCACTAAGTACAGGATAGGTTTCTTTTCTTTCGTTTGTGGTTGGTTTGCTGTGCTTTGTAGATATAAGGCCACGGGCTTAATGTGCTGTATGTCAGCAAGTCTTTAAAGAGGATCAGTACAAGCATGCCTCATACAGTAGCAGATCAAAGACAAGCTAACTGAGAGCCTAAATGTGGAGGAGTAGTGCAAATGGAGGAGTTAGAAGCTAGACTGGGAATCTAAACTGTTAAATTATGTTGGATCACTCCTTGGCTATTTCTTGGATAAAGGAGATTTTATGATTGTTAGGTTGAGCCAGAGAAGTGGAAACTCCTCTGAAATGAAGCAATTTATTCCTACTATGTTGTATTGTATGGAAGCAGTACAGTGTGACGGGCTATATGGGGCTATGCTGGGCTGAAAGTTCATTGTGATTGGCATGCTTCGAGGCATTTGGAAAGATCTTCAATCTGAAACTCCCACTTGCCTTAATTTTAGCAGTGTCCTGTTCAGCTCAGGCAGAACAGTGGGATAACTCTGTCAGTTATCGGTGGGATAACTCCATCAGTTTCAGTGGCTGAGCTTTCATTTGTCCAGAATGATTTGTTCCTGACTCCTCAGCTTGTGCCTTACCAGAAATTTCTGGTGGTCTCCCGGGCAAATAGTGGAGTGGCTGACATCACCAGCCGAACAGATCTGATTTTAACAGCTGCATTATAGTGCTGACACTCATTCATCCACAACTCCTGCATGTGAGGGATTTACCTTGTAGCTTTAATTTTCTCTGAGTATAGTTATGTGTAAATTATAATTCTGTGTTTAGAGAGGGACCACCACAGTCTGTGGTATTGGATACCTTATACTGATTTTATACTGTATTGTATATTGTATAACTGGGAGCTCACGCCTCTGGGCACCCCGAGTTATGCTTGTATGACAGCAAGGAGTATAACCCAACGCTTTGCTTCCTTCCCTTCTGCGTATCTAGCAGCACTTACTCCCACGAGAGATCTGAGTCAAGTGGCATTCAAAGTGAGCAAGTACTCAAACTCTGTCACTTACAATTATTTCTGAAGATATCTGTATTTTTCTTGTTAAGTAATTTGACTCGTTTAATATGAAGGCAATTAATTTTCTCACTCTGTTTCAGGCAGGAGAGATTTATACAGATTTTTACTGGTATTGAAAATGAACTGATGGCTTCCCTGACATGTTAAATTTCATTTGCATGAACGCTTGTAACTAGTCGACTGACTCTTGGTAGCTGTAAGACTTGAGTTAACTTTTATTTTGCTTTTTGGCAGAAATGGTTATGACCTGGACACTCATTGGCCAGAGTGTCACGCAGTTTTTCCCTGTGACATTTATGCCTCTGGATGTACTTCAGAGTGTACAGGACATGCAGCGAGGTGAGCTCTCTGTTCCCTTCTGTAGTAACACATCTTGAGGATGCATCTTTCCTGTCTTAAATGACAGCTGCTGCACTTTCACTGGCTCTGAAGGTTCTCAATAAAGAAGGAATTATACTAAAGCCAAAAAAAGAAAGGGGAAAAAATGAGAGAAAACAAGCATGAGTTGTGGAAAATAATGACAAAGAACGCAGTGATGAGCCAGGTCTCTCAGCATGAATACCCATAGAGAAAACAGAGTTCTGAGGAGCGCCATATCACCCCGATTAGGTCAAACCCAGTATCTTCCAGTCTCAGCCCTGCTGCCAAACACAAGCTGAGGCTGGAGTCTCTCTACCTTTCTTGTCTCCATATTACTGGAGAAAACAGATTTCATTTTTGTTCACTCCACAGTATAATTTGCTAATATAATTATAACAATATAAACAGGACAGACACCTCCCCTGGTTTAGCACCATACTGCTGCTAGGAAGAAAATAACTCTATCCCAGCCTAAACCAGGACAACATCACACTTGGAAACAAGCAGAATACACGTGGTTATTACCTGAAAAGGCTTAATTCCTCAGAGAGGACTAAAAGCCAAAACTTGAAAAGGAAACAAGCAGCCAGTGGTTGTCAACCACTCCTTCCTAAGCACATCCCTCTGGGGAGAGGTTTTAGCAGAGATGACATATTGGGACTGGATCTCATCACTTGTTAATGTAAAAAGATACGGTGCAGTAACTGGTGAATCCTGTTTGGCTTATCACTGCTGTCCCCAAATACTTCAGATGGCTGCGGCTACGTGACTCTCATGGAGTCATATGAAACTAGAGATCACATTGTGTTGATTTAGTTGGTTGAACAGTCCCAAGACAGGAAAATTCATTGCATTCAATTTAAATTTTCTTTTTCTTTCAGTTGAAAAAGTTATCATGCACATTCCTGGCCAGCAATAAAATGTCCAAAGAAGGTTGTATTTAATGGAAGAAGAAGGAGGGCTGCAAAATTAAAATCTAGGTCATCTATGGGAAATACGGTCAGATATATGAGAACATTAAAGAAGCCAATAAAGACTATATTAAAGCTTCATGATGCGTAATATAAAATTTCAAAAGCAAGTTCTAGAGGGTGTATAGGATATGTTTCCAAAATCCAAGCTAGCAATTGAAAATATTTTTGTGTGTGCCCTGCTCTATATGAGAAACATATTCATGTATACAATTTCAGCTGGTTTTACACTTAAAAAAAAATTTTACATATTCACTTTGCAGTGTAGCCTGACAGGTTCTAGTCCTTTGCTGATTTTTTGGTACATAACACTGATGCTGCTACAGTCCATGATTCTTTCCTGCAAGACTGAAAGGCAGTGCTGAAGTGACTTCAGTATCAAACTACCATTAACACATCTTTTTTAAAGCAGCTCTGTTTTCACCATGGAATAAATAATGCACTTCACTTATCCACTAGTGAAATCCTAGTGAACAAAAGGAATTTTTCCTGGGGAAAGGGGAAATTGGACAAGGTGAAACGTGTGTTTGGTGACTTAACATTAACCTCATACAGACTATGGTGTGACAACAAAACAAAGGCAGATGCAATCAAGCAATGCTCCCCCAACTTCTGCTCAGAGAAAACGTAGCCAAAATGATTTTTCCCTGTTGTAACCCCAGGAACATCACTGAGAGAACAGCAGAAACTGATTTGACCCAATCACGTCTGTAATAGGAACACATTTAGACAACAACAGTGCCAGGCACAATTTAACACCATGAGTTGTCCAACAGAATGAAGCTTCGTGTGCTGCGGGTTTTATTGTTACTGGAGAACAAAATAATCAGCCCTCTTCGCATTGCCTGGATCAACGAATCACTGTTCAGCGACATGGTTTCCTTAATGAAGTAAGTGCTCAGGGAAGCTGCATGTAAATTAGGAAATAAGGATGTTGCAACAAAGCACATGCTAACTGCTCTGGTACTTTTTTGAAAGCAGGGAAAACCTGCTCGTTGAATGATGTCAAAAATAAAAGGACAGAATGTCTAGAGGGAATCGTATGTGGGTGGATGGATGGCAGCCTCCTTCTTTTCTGGGGATGCAACTTAAAATAAATACAGTGTTGCTGGGGAAACGTGCCTAAATCGTGTGATGCTTTGAAATGCAGGGCTGGGGTGTCCCTTATGCTAAAAAAAGAAATAGTTGTGGTTCTGTGAGATTCCTGTGAGCAGGGCTTGAGGATGAACATGGGACCTGGTGCCCAGCAACAAGAGCTGACAGCCTAAGAATGGGAAAGGTTTGGCTGGCTCTGAACGGTCAAAAAAAGATTGTATTCAATAAGCGTTTGTTATGTTAGAGGAAGAATGTTTGACACAGCTGATCTGGGCTAAGCACAATATTTATTAGGGAAGTGGATAGGAACTGAGAACAGAGTTAGGATCTGTGCTCTGGGAAGATATCCTCGACCACTCAGAAAAACACTTTTTGTGGTAATACTAAGTTCACATTGGAAAATTGTGTCTTTGATTTGTTTGGTCATTTTTAAAATTTGTTTCATCATTTTGAGTTCAGTTGTAGATTTTGTAATTTAGAGCAACATCAACTGAAAAAAAAAACACATCCTGATACTTGTTTGGACACTTCAGTGATTGACATAAAGCATAGTCTAATACATTAAACAACAATGACATTTTTCTTTGTTTGAAGTACAAAATCAAAACCGGCACCTTCAATACTGCTATTTATCAAGCAGCAGCTGCAGTGGCAGCCACGACTTCATTTATTTGTGTGCTCTGTAATTGAGTAACTTATAATACTCGTGAGAGATTGCCTGTGAGCGCAGATTTCATCTCATTAACCCTTTTCCTTTTAAGTAGAAAGCGAGAAGATAGTTGATAACAAGATGTAAAATCTTTCTCCCTCCTTTTAGGTGAAAAAATGCCTGGTGATAAGCTGTGATCTTTCTCATGGTTGGTCTATCATGGTGAGTGCTCATATATGGCTTGATGTATGGTTGGTGTTCAAGCAGATCCAAAACACCAGCTAGTCTTAGGAGGCGTTGAATAAATGAAGAACTTGGTTGTTGACCATCAATTATACTTGAGGACATTCCAAAGCTTTATAGTAAATGTTGAAATTATCTTACAATCTCAAGCCTTTCAGCCTAGTGAGGCTGAAAGCTGTGTTAGAATATTTTCTACATTTACCCAGCCCCTCACATTTCAGGGCTCTCCTTGGTGGTTGTTGCCATAACAGCTTAAAATATGCTCATTTTAAATACAGGACCTTTCAAAATTAAGACTTCATGATCTTAGAGGTCTTTTCCAACCTAAATAATTCAGTGGTTCTGTGACTCTATGAATAGACAGTCTCCCATTCTCACCTCAGTGAGAAGAAGATTTCACTGGTGCAGCCCAAGACCTGCTGTGCACCAATATTCTGGGCAACATTAAGCTGAAGGAAACCAGAATTCTCAACAGAAAATCAAGCTAAAGCTAGAAGATTTCGTGAGGGGTCAGAAGGCCTGATGTCTTTCAAGGGGAAGAAACTTCAACGTCTAAGTTTCCGTGGCCAAAGAACTCTGTTGACTTCTGTGTTGCAGGTCCAAAGGCCACATTCTTCTCCACCTTAACTCTTCCTCCTATCCCTATTTCCATCTACATGTTGACTGGGGAAGTTCCCTGTTTTTTTTGTTGTTGTTGTTTTATTATTTATTTTTTTATTATTTTTTCCCTTTTAATATTTCAGCATGTGAACACGCACGGCAAGTTTAAACATGGATGTGGTAACATCATTAATAGTTCATGGTTGGGAATGCAGAGGAGTAATCCCCTGGAAACATACAGGAATTTCCACCTTGTGTTTCTCAGTTCTTTTTAAAAAAAGGATCAAGGAAATCCTGGACTAGGCCTTGAATTTGGGGGAAAAAGAAAAAAGTCGGATCTTAATTTGCATTGAAAACACTCAGATATAAATAATTCCAAAATTACACTTTGCTAGCCTAGCTTCACAAGGTTTAGATGTTGTGTGCCACCTAACCCTTAATGGCCATGGCACCCAGAGGGCCAGCACCAAGGTAAGACACCTTGGCTGGGAGGATGTGCCAAGAAGAGCTGTGAAGTAGTCCCAGCTCTCACAGATTTGCTGTCCTAAGTTTGGGTTGCAGAGCAGCGATTGTCGTTTTAGGACTGCACTCCTGGACTTACATCCCCTAGAGCTTCTGGTATGAACATTTTTTCTTGCCTTCACAGGAGTGGTGCTGTTCCTAGCTAATTACTGGGCTGCTGGGATGTGGGAAACAAATGTTCAGCTTCCTCCTGATAGATACCACATCTGCCACTTCCCAAGAGCCAGCCTCAACCAGCAAGTTATAAATTATTTGAAGCACTCGGTGTCCCTGTGAAAGCTGTTCCACTTAGTGTAAAACTCCAGTCTTACACGCATCCATGAGCAAATGGGACCCCAGTTCTCTGCCTGCACCTTCCCCAAGCTCTCCCTTTCTCTGCTCACACTCCCGTGACCCAAAGTTATTCCATGTGTTTCTGCGTGCCCCAAACCTGGCCGGTGCCCAGAGCAGCTCTGCTGCTTTGTGCCTGCCCATGGGGCACAGCACCATGTAGGCATGAGCAACTTGCACTTGCTGGAGCCAAAATCAGCGCTGTAATGGCAGTGTCACAGCAGCTTCGGCACCTGGAAGTGGGCTGTGCTGGTTTGCCTGATGGTGGATCTGGTTGCTGAGTTTAAGGCTCAGCTGCTTGTCAGTTTGTCAGCCACCGAGAGAAATGAGAGCCGGTAAATCCAGCTGTTTGATTCAGGTCACGGCTAAAGGAGGGGGCTAAGAGAGCGTAGCAGGTTGGTTTGAAGCAGACTAGCTTGTTTTGAATACTAATTGATTCAATCAATGGTTTTAATTTCTCTATTTGGGAAAATACCCATAACTAAGGCTTAAAACTCAATTGTTATTTTGTTATTTCTTCTTTTATTTATTTATTTAAGAATTGACTTATCTTGCTACATTAACATGATAATTTGCTTGTTGGCTGCACTCATTTGATGACCTATATAATTAATCTTGAATTATTGGGTTTGAATTTAATTGACATTGATTTGATAATTAAATGTAGTTCTTAGCTACTCTAGGCCAGCCCTGGCAACATGCTAGGCTCACTGATGTTAATAAACCCCACAAAGCTGCTTTCTCTTTCAAATGACCAGCTCAGACTAAAAGTCTTAACAAATCAAGGTAAGCTACATGGTTCAGCTAATGACCTACTTACCCCAGTCTACATTTTTTGTCTCGTATTCAGAATGAAATCTAATGGTGTGCAGGTACACAAAGATTTAACAGTTTCCAAGGCACTTATCATGAGATAAACTTTTCTACCCTGAAATTAAAAGTGGACTTAATCTTCAAATGAAAGTCTCATTTGCTGCTCATGGATCTGATCCTGCCCCTACCAGAGGATTTTGATAGTTATCAGCCCTAAGCTCCCCACTAACACAAACACTTAACTAGCTCAGTCCTTCCTATATACCAGCTATTTTAGACATGCACCTTATAGGTGACTCCTTTCTTAAACTGTTATAGAAAAATAATTAAAGAAATATATAATACTTTGCTGTATTACATTACTTATAACACTTCTCATAGGAATTACTGTTTAGACGATACCAGTCAATCCTGCATCTATATGAGGATGTACACCCTTGCTAGTATTGCAGTATTCCTCAGCCTGATTTTTTGGGGATTTTTTGCTGCAGTGTAATGGCTGTAAATGCCACAAGGTATTCTATCTTTTCTATCTTGCATCAACCAGATCCACATTTAAACTAACTTGCTTAAGTTCCAGAAAGAGAGTGAAGCTGGTGATGAAGATCACACCCTAATAAATGTACTACATGCCAGAGGCACCATGTCAGACCAGTTGGAAAGCGTGATCAGTCGTGCCTCAGAAGTGCAGCCATGAAGCAGAACAGTAACCTTCCCAATAATGACACCTCACCAGTAATGAAAGGAAAAGCATCTGTTCCTGCTGATTTAAATAAGATTTATTCTTCCCGAGTACTTGATGTGGAACGGGTGACTTGTCTTAGGGTCAGCTTTTATGGAGGCAAAGCATGACTGATCCAAGTAATTGGCATTGGATTAAAAGCAGAAATAACAACAAGGAGAGAAGGAAAAAAATCAGCATAAGGTTAGCAATACGGGCAAGCCTATGCTTTAGCTGAATACCATGAAAATGTCCTCTCCCCGCCTTCAGGTTCAGGTTTAGTGGGTGACATTGGTGGTGGGGGGATGGTTGGACCAGATGATCCTGGAGGTCTTTTCCAACCTTAATGAATCTATGATTCTGTGATTAAGCAGTGTGTTTATGCTAGATGTGTTCAGATGAAAACTGCAGTATGGATGGTTGCTTACCTTGTCCAAGCCAGGGTCTTGCTTCAACATGCAGGTATGTTTAAATGCTATTTAGGATTAACTCATACCAAGAGCAGTCAAGAGGATCTGCTGCTGACAGACAGTCATTTCTTAAAATGCTTGAATGTGCCTCTTGCAGCTCAGATGCTCAGTGCCACACCTGGTCTTTCTGACTGGCCAAACTGCAAATACTGAGCTTTTGCAAGTAGGACTCTCCTGGGAGAAACATCAAATCAGCAGTAACACTATACAAGAGTTATTAGGACACAAAAACCTTTTTAATGGCACAAACATTGCAAGTGTTATTAAATCAATTTTTCCAGCTTAGACCCATGTCCTTGGAGGAATCTGGGTGCATCACTTCCACTGGCTGCAGAGGTATAGAACCATAGAACCATTGAGGTTGGAAAAGACCTCCAAGATCACCTGGTCCAACCATCCCCCTAGCACCAATGTCACCACTACACCATGTCCCTAAGCACCACGTCCAACCTTTCCTTGAACACCCCCAGGGACGGTGACCCCACCACCTCCCTGGGCAACCCGTCCCAACGCCTGACTGCTCTTTCTGAGAAATGTCTCCTCATTTCCAACCTGAACCTCCCCTGGCACAATTTGAGGCCATTCCCTCTAGTCCTATCACTGGTTACCTGTGAGAAGAGGCTGACCCCCAGCTCCCCACACCTTCCTTTCAGGTAGTTGGAGAGAGCAGTAAGGTCTCCCCTGAGCCTCCTCTTCTCCAGACTAAACAACCCCAGTTCCCTCAGCCGCTCCTCACAGGACTTGTGGTCCAGGCCCTTCACCAGCTTCATATATCTCTGAGGAAGCTGTGGTCACCCTAGAACTTCCCAGAGAGAGCAGGGTGGCTTTTCACCAGCACAATTGTTTTCCATGTTGTTTTGATAGTATAAAAATTCTCTAGTATTAAAAAAAATGGACTGAAATATTGATTTTGCTGCCAATTTAAAGCACTAAACCCCACTACAATTTAACATTCCTAGTAGCAAGAATCCTGTCGGTCTGGACTAGCGACTGTATAATCCAACTTTACAGTTGCCTATGCGACACATTCTTCAACTTCATCAGACACTTTCAGGACCAATTACTGAAAACAAAGCTTATTAACTGTGCTTAGTCTGGAAAAAAATGGTTCGTTTTATACAGGATTAATTATTTTACATGTCAGTAACAACATACTTGAGAGGTTAAAATGCTTGGGTTGAGGCTGATAATCTGTCAGAAATTGGTTTTACAGCTGGAGGTTGCTTATTAATGTATCTACGTGGCTGCAGCTGTAGAAAGAAGCAACTTCCAAAGCTGCAAGCCTATGCAAGACTCAGACTGGTGACAGCCACAAACTTCCAATGTGCTTTACCAGCAAGGTAACTTTCACAGTTTCTAGAGGGATGAGGTTGTGGTGTCCCAAGATGCTGGTACAAGCAAACAGTACAGTCAGGCAGAGGACTTGGGTTTCTGGTTAATGTTCTTTGGCCACTGGTTCACAGCGAGATCTGAGTTTCTACAGCTTCGTCGGTGTTTATCTGCCAACAGCGTAGCATTGAAGGCACTGCTGTTGATACATTTGCCTTGGCCTGATCTGCTCCAGAGGCTGGCCACAGCATCTGTACCAACAACTTCCTTGGGCTTCCTTGGGCTCTCTTGGCCAGGCTGTAGTGTAGCACATCATGGTGGTCAAGTCTGGAGAGGCAAGAATTAGAGGGACTAAATCCTCCTCTAGCAGGGAGGACTGCTGCCTCTTGGCCAGAGATATTTAGCAAGGCGTATGGAGTCCTTTGGCTTTTCTGTTTCTTTTTTTATTTGGTAACTAGACACAAACAGACAGAAACTTCTCCTACAATTCTGTCTCTTCTGAATTTGTCAGCTCTTGAGCTGTTGATCCTGACCCTACAGCAGGCTTTCCTGTGCTCCTCATAGACCTCAGAGGGTTCAGAGCAAGAAAAAAATCTTCCACTGTAAATCAGTTTCAAGGGGCTGGGTGTTATTTACATTTATTTACACAGTCACACAATTAGAAATTTTCTTATGTTCACCACATGAGATTTTACAGGAAAAACAGGGTGAAGTGCCACACAGCATGACCTATGACGCTACTGCAGAGGGTGCCAGCCCTGCACAGTGTGGACATCAGATCATTTTACCTGGGAATCAGGGATCCCTCCTCAAAACCTGAAAATCCACTCAGATTTCTCAGTCATGTTTTCTTCCTCGTGTGGATTTTGGGTCTCCCACCTGTCCTGTGAGTCTTCCTGAGGACAGAACACGTTTGGGAAGATACAAAGATGTAAGAGATGAAGGTATACAGTATGCATATGTCTGTATGGCTAATTTTGGCTGACCAACAAGACTCTTAAGGATGCCGTTTACTCTGACTTTTCATCTGAAAGATGGAGTTTCCGTGTGTCCCTCATTTCGTTTACCAGTTCCCAGCAGACATATCGATTCTTATGACTGGACAGAGGGGACATGACCGTTTCTGTGCTGGGTCAGATAGCAGGAGCACGTCTTTTGGGGCCTGTCCGTGGTGTCATGCCATGATTTCACACTGGAAGGTGCATCCTGAGTATCCAAGGAGCTTTAAAACGAGGTGGCTTTGCTCCGGTGCCACCGCTTCCTTCAGAAGGCCTGGCCCCCATGGTGTTTTGATGACAGTCGGGGGTACTGAAGCCCTGCGGGCGCGCAGAGGTCCTATTTTCAGCTGCCTGTTTTGAGACGCGACCACTAGAGACGCGTCCAAGACCCTTTCTGAAGACCAGATCTGTAAATACACGCCAGCCCATCTGCCTGTCGGCTTTAGGGCCCCGGGGACGAGCCCCGACCGCCCTGCGGGCGCCGAAAGCCAGCGGGGCCGAGCCACCAGGCCTCGGCGCCCGGAGCCCGCCGGGGCCAGGCCAGGCGAGGCGGGGCGAGGCGAGCGGCGCCTCCGTCCCTCCCTGCTGCCTCCGCCCCGGGGCGGCCGGGAGCGGCGCTGCGGCTCCTCGGAGCGGGGCCGAGCCGGCCTCCGCCTTCCTTCCCTTCCTCCCCTTCCTCCCCATCCCCGCGGCGGGGCCGGGGCTTGCCGGCGGCGGGAGGAAATGGAGGCGGCGGGGCCAGGCGCAGGAGGAGGAGGAGGAAGAAGAGGAGGAGGCGGCAGCAGCTGAGCGGGGAGGCGCCGCCGCCCGCAGCCGGGCGGGGGGGATGCGGCGGCCGGGGCCGCCTCTCCGGGCCGCCGAGTGAGGCCGGTAAGTCGGGGCCGGGGTTGGGGAGAGGTGGGTGCCTCCCCCCCCGCCGCCCGGGAGGCGATTTTGGGGCGGCGGTGGTGGAGGGGAGGTGTGCAGGGCCGGCTGTGCGCTGCCTGGAGGAGGGAGAGGAGGAGACCCCGCTCCGTGGGCTCGGTGGAGGCTGCCCTCCTCGCCCACCCGGAAAGTTTGCTCCGGTCCAGCCTGCCTTCTGCTGGGGGCCCCGCTGCTGGGCTTGGCTCGCCCCGCGGCAGACCCCAGCCGTGCCCCAGAGCAGGCTCCCCACGCTTTTATCCCTCCCTCGGGGCAGCGAGGGGAGCCCCCAGCACCGTGCCAGGTGGGGAAGGCACAGTGCAGGGGAGACAGCGAGCACCGTGCATCCCAGCAGCGTGGTGCCTGCCACGTTGGACCTGCTGTCTGTCAGCCGTGGTGGCACGGGGCCCGCTTCTGAGCACCTCGGCACGGCCCGGCGTGGAGAAGGTGCCTCGACGGGCTGGCATCTGGGGAGCTGGCACGCTCCTTGGTGCCCAGCCTGCTCACGGGTGAGGTGGGTTGTGCGGCTCTTGCAGGGGCTGCTGCTCCTGTGGCGAGTTCGGTTCCTTCCTGCTGCCAGGTGGATCCCATGCGCTCAGCGAGGGCTCGGCTCTCCAGCAGTAGCGGTGAGAACAGACCGTGGGCCTGTTAATGCCAGCAAGGTGGTGGAAAGCCTTCGGAAAGAGTTGGCTTTCAAAAATGCCTGTTATAATGTGCGTTAGAACATCTGACAGCACCCCTCATTTTATCAAACGAGCAGGTGATAGGTTTTAGCCTAGATGTTTTTTTTAAAAGTATAAGAAATTGTCCAGATCTCTTCAGATAACAGAAAGGAGGCCTCGATGAAAGTGAATTGGGCATCCCAGCTAGCTGCTGTTTGTTCTTCATTACAAGTTGTGCTTTGGGTTAGAGCATTAGTCACGAGCTAATGGGCGAGCAGTTGGTAGTCGGAGGCTACTGGCGTGCTGCTGTCATTCGCTGTGCATGCAGAGACTGTCATGCCAGGGAGCCTCTGTCCAGGCAGCAAGAGCTGCAGAGCAGGGGCCTGTGCTTTGATTTTTGAAATTGTTTAACTCCTCTGCACTTTGTTCTGTCCTTCACGTGAAAAGCATCAGTCTTCCCCGAAGTCCTAGTGTTTTTTCCAGCTAACATTACTCTCAGACCGTGGGTCAAGCCTGCCACTCCGCGTCCTGTTCCTTGGTTCATGGCTGTGCGTATGTTTGCTATCACGTTTTTGCATGTTGCATGTGCTTTACTGAAACTGGCGTCTGGCTGGTATGAGGGAAATGTGCCAGCTTGGGTTTGAGCATGTTGCTTGGAGAAGGAAAGACAGAGTAATAGATGCAGAGAGAGTGGATTTTTGTGTGTGTTCCTAAAATATGGAATTGCAATTAGACTGAGAATCCTGTGTATTTCCTTGTGAGAAGATGGACTGAGACTTCAACAGCTTCCTTGCTTTTTCTACCTGCAAGGAAAAAATATTTTAGTTAATAGGAAGTTGAAGTCACATTTAGAAGCCAAAGGAAACGATTAAAGAGGAAAACCAGAAGCTAGTATGTGTTCACTAGAAAATAAGTAACAAGAGGCAAGAGAAAGGCAGTAAAATTGGAGGTATAGCAAGAAGTGATTACCATATGTAAAAATGATAAAGCTGTCTTTATTAGGGAAGGAGAAGCTAGAGAAAGGGAAACAACATAAATGCCTTCTTTTAGAAATGCTAATGGTCATTGAGTTTAAGTGAGAATAATGACCGAGTTACTTCTGTATATCATTTTGAATAGTTCTGCTTCTTGAGATAGATGTAGTTTTGTTTAGGATGCTGGCAGTGAGTACCAGTGCCAGCCATTGTAATTACGTTATGATAAATCCTCTGACAACACAGTGAATTTGGTTGTAGATTTGCTGTGTGCGTAAGTCGCTTAATACTTTCCTCTCGGCTCCAACGTCCTGAAGGATAATGATTGTGGTCGTTATGGATGTGCCTGCAGTTCTGTCCCCGTTCTGGTCTCTGAGCCTTGTCCACGAGGTAAATAACGCGATGCTCTCGAGTGTCTGGAGCACAGGGTCTGGCTGCAGGGTCCTGTGTGTGCTAACTGCTGTCGCTTCTCACGTCAGAACGCACTGAAACTGCTCTCCCCATGTCGTTTAGCACAGCTTCTTAGAAACCCAATACATAAATTACAGAAGGAGATACAAATCAGTATTTCTTACTGAATGGTGCGTATCCATCATCATTACAAAACTTGGCAGACTCGCAGGGATACTTCGAATGTTGTAGGCCCACTTCTGCCCCTTTTATGTAGAGCAGATGCAATGGGTTAGACAGGAGGGTCTGTCCCAGACCATTCGGCACGTCTCTGAAGAGCCAGCAGCTGATGGTTAGAAAGAGATTTTCCTTCTGCAGGCAGAGTGTTCTCTGCAAGCTCCTGTCAATCTGCTGCCTTGAAGATGGGTTAAGTAGTGTTTTGCATGTTGAATGGTTCTCGTGATATTAGTAGAGCTACCCAAAAAGTAAAAATGTCATTGCTACATTTTGTGCCCCGTCGCCTGATGTCTGCTTTGCATTTCTCTCTTACCTGTGGGAGTCGGTAAATTTCCCAAATCATTGTCATGTCTGAAAGCAAAGGTGGTAAGTTTTAGTGCTTGAACAGGAGACAGCAGATGTTGTGGCACGCTGGAAAAAGAGAACCTCTGAGACCTGGTGGTTTCCAGCAAGAATCTTTGGGCAACTTCGGCATTAGTGTAATGGTACAAAGAGAATGACTTTGAAAACGCTTTGCTGAACTGAGCTGGAAAGAGTCCGTGCTCTAGAACTCCTGTGGGATACGCCCATCCTGGCCAACAACTTTTGATGTTGAAGAATAAAGTGTCCAGGACATTGCATGCTTAGTTGATAACCAGGGAAATGCAGCAAAGAGTGGGAGATGACAATCATCATCCTCATGGAGGTCAAAGCACCAGTAACTGTCCAAAAGACAGTTCATCTATCTTTTTTACTTAAGTGTGGTGTTTTAAGAAGTTTTTAGAAATGAAACCTTAAAGGAAGGTGGAAATAAAGGGCCTTTCAAATCCAAACTGAAAAATACTGCTCTGAGAAAGTAAAAATAGGCCTGAATGCTGCCAGCCAAGCTAAAAACTGTGAGTTCTGTTTTTGTAATGGGAGATGCTCTGTTCTTTTCCTCCTCTCGCCCATTTCACTTACATCACTAGGTTCCCAAATCTGTTTTGAACTGCTTGCCTGTCTGCACAGGTTTTCAGCGTACCCTGAAGACGTTTCATTTCTGTCAGCTACAATGAGAACCCTTCTTGGAAGCGCTTGCATTGCTCGAAGGCAAAAGCTCCTTGGAAAAGCAATCAGCACCTGTAGCAGCAGTACTGATGTAGCAGGTGGACGCGTTGGAACAATGTCAAAATAGGCTTACTTCTGTTATTTAAGCCTTGTGGGAATGGGAAAGGTGCAACATGAGTATACAATCAAAAACTTAATACAGATTTTGCTCAGAAGCATTAACTAGCATGATTTTAGCTGGGAATGAATGAGGGCCTCACTTACTGTCTGGCGTTTCGCTCCAGTGGCTGTGCAGAAAGTGTGCTCACAAGACCATGCAGGTGTGCTTATCTTTGAAGCTGTGCATGGTTCCTTTAGGACTGAGTTTGATCCTATTGCTAGATGTGTGACTTTTTTTTTTTTTTTTTTTTAATTTGTGGCTACATGTACAAGTCTCACAAGACTCTTGTAAGAATCTCATTTTATGAGATTTTTGTTTCAAATCCTCTTTGGTGAAGTGTTGTTTTATTATCTGTATGCTCAAAAGGAAAAGTTCACTGACATTTGAACTTCCATCACCTGTGTTCAGCCTCTCAGGTGTCTTATCTCTCCAGCAACAACTGACACAGCAGTGCTTTATTTTTGCAAGATAAATATTCAGGCCTGATAAGCCTTAAGTTTTGGTAGGTAATGATGTTTGCTGTTAGATTTCTATTTTAATTAATTTCTTTTAAAGTTATGTAAGCTTAAATTTTGCAGTGGGGCTTTCATAGATGCTCAGTGTCAGCCCCAGTTCTTCCACAGATGTGTTGCCCATCAGAAGTTGATTATTCAGCGAAAGATGCAGCTTAAAATTATGCATTTGTCTTAATGGCCGGGACTTTATTTTGTAATTGGCTTCCTTTATATTGCTTCTTACTTTTTAACAATTAAAAAAAAAATTATAAGGGTTATGGTTTCTAAACTCCAGCTAAAAAGTACTGGGAGCACTCCAGCAAACGTACAAGCTGTGGGCGGTAGGCCATATACCACGTGCTTGCAATGCTGTGCTGTGTCCTCATCCTCCCTCTGCCTTGATTCAGTCAGTGCCTTTTGGTTCTTCGCGCACTAAATCTGCGGTCTGAGTTCTTTGGGTAGCCCTTCTTGAGCTCCTGGGGAGGTCATACCCATAATACTTGCGTGGATTCAGCTACGGGTAGTAGGCACTGCTGCAAGGAACCCCCTTCTGCTGGTTATGTGGATAATGCATGGTGGAAATCAAAAACTTTCCGGTTGATACTTTACTGGCAAAAAAAGGTGGCAAAACAATAAGAAACATTACTACCTTTAAATGTAGCAGCAGGTTAAGCTTAATAATACCAGTTTAAAACCCAGCCAAAAGAACAAAAAATAGGAGGTGAAATCTGCTGCTTTTGTTATGTTTTAGGACCCACGTATATAATTACAGATTTGTCATTTTGGTAATGGAAAGTGTTTTTCTGAAGTGGAACAAAAAGAATTAACGTGTCAATCTTTCCTCTTTCGAACAGGAAGCAGCAACTTTATATGGCTCATGTCTGACAACATGCACCACCAGTGGCTGCTGCTAGCTGCATGCTTTTGGGTGATATTCATGTTCATGGTTGCTAGCAAGTTTATCACATTGACTTTTAAAGACCCAGATGGTAAGTTCAAGTTTAATATTTGATGAGAAAGAGAAAACTGAATTAGCGGTTCAAACATATACTCTTTCTGTGCAAAGCAGTTCTCAGCACGTTCTCAGTGCTCTTCTTCAGTAGGATTGAGGACAGAACAGATAAATTTATAGAAATAGCAGTGCTGATACTCAATTTCTGCTTTTCTTGGTAGTAGTCTGCAGAACTAACAGCGGGTCTTTATTTTTTTTCCTTCATGGTTAAGAACAGAGGGGAACAGGTTTTGCAGTTCTGTCTTGTGAGGCCTACTTTTTCAAAAGTATTCAGTGTCAATATCTTCATCTACTAGGAGGAGAATTTGTGTACAAAACAGTGGTCAAAACTACCTGTTTAAAAATAAAGGAGTTTCTTAGGAATTAGAATCCCTTTCCCATGATACTGGTTTCTGTCCTCTTGATACTGCTTGTCCTGACACTTAGCCTAGCTACTTTCACCCTGATTCTTGCATTCAGTTTTATCCTCTGCTGTTTGACTGACAAACAGCTTATAGGCTTTTCCTTAGCATAAGTAGCCCAGCTGGTGTTAAGCTGGAGAGGAATTTAAGCCATTTGATGACACCACACAGTGTGTTACAGCTTTCTGTCTGTTGAGGAGCTTCTGTTAGGGGAAAAAAAAAAGTCCTGCAGGGAGTTTGTGATGAGGGTGATGACACAGCCTACATAGAGTCCTGAGAGATCTGTACTTCAGCATCTTCCTAAGATATGCCAAAAATGTGCAATTTTTGAAGCACTAGGATTACTCGTGTCATTTGTTTCATTGACTTGATAGCAGATAAACATGCGAGGTGTACCTTTTAAAATAGCATACCTCTGTGTGAAGGTTTATTCAGCAAGTCTTACAGATGAGAACTGTAGGCTAACTTCATGGATTTCCTCACTCCTGGCTGTGCTTGAGCCTTAGTACATCTGCAAACAAGCCAGTCTTATGTTATGTAGTTAAATGTTCCAGCATTTCATGCGATATCAACTCTTGTTTCTGAGCTTAGGTATTCTTGGAGTAGTTGTTTCCACCAGAAGTTGTCAGGGGAGCTAAAATGTACTTAAAAAAAATACTAGAGTACACCCTTTGCATTTTTTATGCTTTTTATTATCTGTCTTGCCATTTTTTATCTTTTTCATCTGTGCTGAATCCTCCTTCCTCTTCGAACAGCTCTCTGAGCAGAGACTCTAATTTCTTAAGCTCCAGTCCTGCAAGGGCATGACTGTGGTTAAGTGTATGTATGGAGATAGCAGCGTTTGTATTGGGACTGGTGAAGGGAAGTAAAGTGAATATACCAACAGAGTTTTGGAGGAAGTCTAAACAGGATGGCCAGGTCTGGAGGAACTCATAGACTGAATACAATGTGGCTTGTCAGAAATTTTCCTTATTTGAACATGTCTACTTAGGAGCTAGAACAAATCACAGGATATTATGAAGTAAGTCTGTGCATCCAAGCATTGGATACTAACCTTGCTCTCAGTTTTAACTTGCTTTTGTATCTGTGTCCTTAGTTAAAATCCAGTGTAGACACACTTGACTACTTCCTTAAAAAAGGGACATAGTGCATATTTTCTTGAGCATAAAACTGTAAGCCATCATAGATGCAGTTGAAGAAACTTTATTCATAAAAGAACAAACTATATGAAGGGAAAAGAAGTCTAGTATGGACAGAAATAAATTTTGAGGGAGAGATCATGTTCTTCTCCTTTGTGGTTAGGGAAAGCAGCTTCAAATTATTTTTGATCTCTCTGCGCTGTGTGAAATAAAGCTACGGTCTTCTGTTATTTTTTGGTTTCCCTGTAGCATGCCAACTGCAAAAGATGCAAGAGGTTTTTTCTTTACGTACTTTAATTTGGTCTCAAACTATTAGCTGCTCTAAAATAATTTAAAAAGAACCAGGGTATTATCTGAATTGTTTTTTTCCTTGTGGGAGTCTCTAAGGAAGGCCATCATCCAGTAATAAATGAAAAAGGGATCTTGTATTCTTAAGTGCTGGCTAGAGGTATCACTTAGAGCACCAAGGAAATAAAAGATGCTCCTTAATTATGCTTTTTTGTTGTTGTTAATGTCTAAGATTTTACAATAGATGAAACATACCTACTGATATAGGGGTGAGGAGAGCCCAAACCTGGTAAATTACATTTTTTTATTTGCATGTGCTGCAGGAAGCCTAGTGGAAAAATAAAAATCTTGTACTGTCACGTCCATATAGTTATTCATCTACCAAAGAATATTAAATTATCATATATTGGCACTTAAAACATATCCAAAACAAATTATTTTTTCCTGATATTTGGGTTTATGATTTCAGTTTCTCTGTATGCAGTTTGCTTTAAATAGACCAAAATAAAATACAATGGTCATGTTTCTTTGATGAAACTAAATTAAAGTTGCATCCAAAACTCCCCTAGAGCACATACTTTAAAATATTCATAGCCTGTCTCATGTCTTCTCTAGTACCTTTCTGTTTGGAAACAAATCCTAATGTTTTGTATACTTAGTGCAGAAAGTGTTGTTCCATTGTGTTAGCTGTAAAACAGAAACAGTTCCCCCTCCCCTCCCTCTGTAATGCTCTTATCTCTCCTCCTTCTTTAGGCTATGGTGCCAAGCAAGAGCCATTAATACTGACAGCTGTGACAAAAGTGGAGGAGGCACACAAGCCAGAGGAAGAACGTTGGCCTGAAGAATTCCAGGTGCATACCGTTGAGATAAGGGCTACATGTATAAGGAGTGGGAGGAAAGAAGGATTAAGTAAGGGCTTCCTGTGGTTAAAGGAATTGCTGGTCAGGAATTATTATTCGGACTGTTTTATTTACACAGAACCAACAGAATTCATTTCAGCTTCACAAAGCTAGTTTTTTACGGTGACTTTCAATCTTGTTTTGTCAGAATGATTCAACTTAATGTGTTTCCATTTCTAGGAGAAAATAGTTACGCTGCTACTTTATCAAGTCAGGACAGTCATTTTTTGCTAGCCTTTCTTATATAATGGCCCAGTCTTGGGTTACCTGTAGTCTGCCTTGTTATAGCCATCAGGTTTGTGGTTCTCGAGGGAAAGCCTGTGTCTTGCCTCTTCTTTTAGTTCCTTTTGGTTCTTTGCCCAATCTCTGATTCTTTTTAACAGACTCCATTTCTTCTTCATATTTTGCGCTTCACATCTCAGAGTTTGTCCAAAGTAGAACATGACTACAATAGCATTCAATACAAATTGATCCAGGTGCACAGTTCTGTGCTTTCAGAAATAAAGCAGAACAAACGTGGTACATGCTAACTCACAAGGAAACTCTGAAAATTCTGTATGCAAATGTGAGCTAGTTGCATGGGGGGCTAAGGCCAATTTATTTTTGCCATTGGTTAATTAAGTCAACTAGGGTTTAGAGTATTTTTGTGATGTAGCATGAAAGATGCTACAAAGATGGTCTCTCTATAAGCATGGCACTTTTTGTTTTCTTATGTGAAAAAATGAAATATAAGTTATCCTCAAAAACATTTGGGAGAAAGGCTTTTTTCAGTTGAAAAGCTGGCAGATCTGTGTAGCAAGTTTTAATATCTTCCTTTACTTGAATGGAAGAGGATAATAAGGCTTCTGGATCCAAAACTATTCCCTCTTGACTTCCTGACAGCATGAAACATAGAACAATAATACTAATTCTGGTCATATGCAAAAGGAATTGCTTTGACAGATAGGCAATCTGTCAGGCTGTTCAGATTATGTCCTGAGCAGGGAATATCGGGGAGGAGTAGCAAACAAAAAGCAGGATAAGATATTTCTTATGAAGAATTGGGACAAAAAGTAAAATCATCCCTTTTTCGTGTGTTGCTTGGACACTGTATCCAAAAGACTGTTTGTATGAAGACGTGAATGACAAAGCTTGGATATAATGACTTAGTCAAATGCTTCTTAAATTTACCTGGGTAACAATGAAGTTCCCACAGCACAGTGAATGTCTGGGAGTTATTTGTGAAAATGAGACAGAAAAAATTATATCATTTTACAGTATATCTTTTTAACATCATACTTACTGCAAAAGGTAGTGGCATTTAAGTAAGGAAGTTATGAAAGTGAAGAACAGTTTGACACCATAATGTGCTGTGCTATGCCAAAACTGTAAGTGAATTTTCCTTGCGTGTTAAATTTTGGCCCATTTCTAAATGCTCCTTCTCTCCAGCTGGCAAATTAGGTCAAAGCAAAAGTAGATTTTTTTTTTTACCCCTTCCTACTCACATGGAAGCACCATAAAACTAGAAAATTCGCATTTAGCAAAGTTCATGAAACCAGTATTCTCCAGCTTTGAGAGGAGCACTGTGGAAAAAAAGAAAACAGGTAACTTGAACCAAGTTGCTGAATGTCTGTAATGTTTGCTCTCTTTTCATGGCTTATCAGAGTAAAATTCAGCTAACTTCATTCATCTATTAAAGATGCTATACTCGTGCTTAAAGATGAGTCTGGTGCAACTGACAGACTTTAAAAGGGTACTATCTGGGTAGTTGGTTTGTTTTTCTGTGCTCAAACAGGGTTTAAAACAAACAAAGAAACAACACTTCCACCCCCGCACACACAAAAAAGGAAACCACATTATTGACAGTGTACGTTCTGTTTTTCTGAAGACAATTTTAACTCTCTCCTTTACCAGATCCAATTCTGTAAATCAGGTAGTGGAAAGTGAAGATTTTTTTCAACATAAATTTTAAATTTCACATCATATGTTAATCAAACAAGTTTATTCCTTCTCTCTCCCTATTAACTGTGAGGCAGAGGGGTTGTGGTTGTAATCACAATTCCTGTTTTAGTCTCAAAAAAGTGGGGTGTGTCAAACAGGTCATCCATTTTGGCATAAGCGGAATGCTGCATGTTTTTTGCATTTGCCACAGTAAGTGCTGATGCTTGTTGTGTGAATTTTTGTCCACTTAATTTTGTTGCAGGTTGGGTAAGTGAAAACCCTGGATGCCTGCAGATGCTAGAAAACAACACAGAACTTTTATCCTAAACACTTCTGTCCCAGACGGAAGGATTAGCAGCCTGAAGCCCCACCTCCTCAGAGATTAAAGCATAATTTCTGTGGAAAGTAATGGTTCTGTCTACTTGTACCAACCCCTTAGAAGTTTTCTTACTTTCTGTTGAAACTTTGGGGGAGTTCCAGTCTTTGGTCAAGGCAAAGACTGGAATAAGACCCAGCTGCTCTGCAAAGAACTTTAAGTTGTATGGAAAAGCTCTTACTACTTCCCACTACTATTTAGTGGCTTATTTGTACCAATATCTACAGCAGCAGCACAGGAGGGAAACAGTGCTACTCCTTTAGTTAATAGCCAGTCATGTTTTTATTATGAGCCTGGGAGTCATTAGGATGCATAGTTTGGAGATTCTTATGCCTTAGAATTTGATCTGAAAACTAAACTTCTACACTTTTTTTCTCTTTCTCTATTTTATAAAGCCAACTGGAAAAGCTTTTACTGGAAATCTGATACGCCAACCCCTGGTTCATATGGAAAGGCTTGAGCTTCTCCGGAATGTCTGCAGAGACGCTGCATTGAGAAATCTCTCTCACACTGCAGTTTCCAAATTCGTCTTGGACCGAATATTTGTGTGTGACAAGCACAAGATCCTGTTTTGTCAGACACCGAAAGTGGGCAACACTCAGTGGAAAAAAGTCTTGATCGTTTTAAATGGTATCTACTCAGCTGTGGGTGTGTGGGTTTCTCTGCGGAGGAGGAAGGAGCAGAATTGGTCCAACTGGGACAAGATTAAAATGGATTCTTTCTGCTTTTCTGTACACTGATACTTGATTTTAGCTGCTCATTCTTCACAGTTGCTTCTAGACCTTTCAAAACATCTCTTAAAGAAAATAAACCTGCTCTTTCTGTGGAAAAAAATTTATTGTTTGGCTCAAAAGTGTTTTGAGGCATAAGAGAGTACTCATATGCATGTGGTAGGTAGAATGGTTGTATTAGAAGGGGTGGTACTAATTTAAAGAATGTGAAATAAGTAAATTAAAGGTATCACAATTCCCTAACCAATAATAATACAAAGTCTCAGACTTGAACCTGCCAACTTATAACTGTAGTTTATTTAAGCACGAGGAAGGCTAGTTAAAATTGAGCAGCCACTTTAGGTCTGTAGTGCTGAAATCCTATGTATGTGCAATCACTGAGCCATCATATGAGTTAGGAGACTGATGTGTTTAAGGATATGACGTTGTCAGCATAGGTATGTTATGAAAGACTGAAAGAAGGAGTAAAGGGACTGGTGTGTTTGAACAGCAATCTGTGAGGTGATTACTGCTATCTGCCTGCAGCCTAGCACACTCTTCTGGTAGCATGGCGTGCCAATGCAAATAACTCATTTCCTCAGGGTTTTCTACTGCGCCACTGTGTGCACACAAGCTTAAAGTGATCATATTTAATATAACACACCATTTTTTGACATAGGAGATCATCTTGCTTGTCTGCACCAGGACTGCGACCTTCCTACGTATAGCCGGGTCAGTTGGGGCCCTTCTGTGGTTTTGCAGGTGGCATAGCTCAGCAAGATGTGGGTAAAACCTGAACACAGTAAACACATCTTGTTACAAGAACCCCAAGAACAGCCACCTCTGCACTTATGTTCTTGTATTTTCTTTACCATGTGTGAGGTGGTTCACACATCAAGGAGGAAATAGTCACAAACTGGCAAAGGAGCTGTGTCCCTCAGGATAACTTTTGGAGTAAGGAGTATGTCTCTAAAGACTTGAATATTAATTTCAATCTTGATACATGGATTGGAGATGAAAATCCAGAAGAGGTATGGATGCACCTAGGTATGCACATGTATCTTAAATGCCTATGAAAGCCACACTTGAAGAAAATACTTAGTATGAAACTAGTATGAGTACATTAGAAATACCTACTCTTATTGGAATTTAACGGAGGTAACATGCAAAGAATTGCTCAGGACAGGTAGGGTTTTTTAGCTGTGTTCAGTGGAGGATAACTCATGTCTTACCAGCAGGATACCTTTCACCTTGGGGTTCCTGGTTCTGGCATATTGGATAGTGATAGAAAATTTTCTGTGTAAACACTGGTTTCTTCTGACTTGAGCTTCCAGTGTGCTAGTATCTGCTGATGAAGACTACTGCTGCAATTGTTCAGACTTCTTCCTCTTTGGGTAGTTTTTCCACAGACAGAATTGATACTTGATGGGGAATGCTTTGCATCCTAAAAGTGGTATTTTGAGGTTCAGGATGGAGAAACGCATCTGTGGCACTGTGGGGAAGCTAATTCTGATACTGCTCGTACTGAACCTCAGCTCTGGATGAGTATAAGCGTTCAGTTTCTGAGGATGTCTAATCTGACATCTGTTGTGCACATGTAATTCCCATAGAGTACCAAAAAATATAATTAGAAAAATGTAATAAAATACTGCCCCCTCCTCCACCCCCAATTAGAAAACTGAGAATCTGAGTGGTGTGGATTATTCACTGCAGTTCTGACTACCCCTAAGATTTTTATTGAAACTTTAATTATCTGCATTACGCCTGCGGTAAGAGCATTGGAACAGGGAATGCCATAGAGGCTTTTACCTGAAGAGCTTGTTTTGTTTCAGCCTGTTCTCGCTGCAGGTTGATACTCTGAATTGGTGCTGTTGTCTGAAGGCTTATTTCTGATGCCAAGCATCCACATGAGATACTTCTCAAGGTCATAATAACTTCAAGGATCAGGATCTTAAAATTAATGCGTTAGAATTTAGTGACGTTATTTTTCTTGTCAGCTTATGTGCTTGAAAAAAATGAGTATCTGGAGGCTTTCTGTTGTTAATTTTGGTGCTTTTTAATCTGTGTAATGTTGTATGATTGGAATTTTTGTTTGAGTACAGTGTAGTCATTAAAGGAACTTCATGGATCCTGACAGCAAAGTGCTTTTGTGTTGACACAGTTCCAAAAGCAGCCCACAGCATTTATTTTTTGCTGGTGGTGGAAACTGAGCCAAAAATCCGGTTGCTTCTTTGGAGTTAATTCTCAAAGTCTTACTCTGTACGTGTGGGCAGAGGGAAAGGGTGGGGGGACAGTGAGTGGGGGGCTCTAGGCTTAGGTATAATTGCTGATTAAATATTTGTAACGTGTTTCTGAGGGTTTTCAAGCCACATGGTCTTGGATCTTTATGTCACGTGCCCTTAAGAATTTTAACAGTTTTCAGCTTTACAGTCAGAATCTCTTATCATTTAACAGTTTTAAATATAGTAACCATAAACACTGAAAATACAGGAAACAGATAAACCAAAGAGCTATCTGCCAAAGGCATGCTTGCTTGTGCTCACTCTTTTTCCCCCTCCCTTGAAATACTCTTGCTCTCTCTCTTCCATTTGTCTAGGAGCATATTCTTCCATAGAAGACATCCCAGAAAATATTGTACACGATCATGAGAAGAATGGCCTTCCACGCTTGTCCTCCTTCAGTGACTCTGAAATTAAAAAACGGTAAGAGCTGGCTTCCCAGGGAGGTGGCAGGGATTTGGATTCATAGGTGGGATGAACAGTCACTAGGACAGTTAAGTTCACACGTGGAATTGAGGACAGGGTTTCTGTTCTGCCACTTGTATTTTTCTTTTATCCTCTTAAATGTTACCGGAACAACCTCGACCTCGCTACTGGCTTTGAAGGGGAACACCAACATTGTTGTTGATGTAGTTAAGCAATCCAGCCAACTCCCTCTGGATATAGTCTGTAGTTCAGCACATACCTAGTTGTTGCTTAATTCACCTTCAGAGGGGGGAAGGGTTTAGTGAGAAGTTCCACCCGAACACTTTTAGAGCAAATCTTGGCTCTTAACATGTAGAATTGTCATTGCAGTCAGATTGACTTGCCAGAACTGAGCTGGATAGGTTTAAAAAGTTATTGCTCCTTAGCCTGAGAGTATTGTCCTTTCAGCTGAAACATTTTATCTTCCTTTTTGAGTGCTTGTAGTTCTTCTCAGAGCAGAAAAAAATACTTCTCTGCAGTAGAACCTTCTAAATTATTTTGGCTAGATTTTTGACTCTGTCTACTCTCATCTCTAGTAGAGCCTGTTCCATAAATAATCCCCACAAGGTGTTACAGCATGGAGAGAACAGGAAGCAAGTTGACAGTGGACGTTTGTAAGGTTGTGCTTGCATGGTTGTTGTGTATATTGAGCCATTCTGAAGAGTTAGCACCTTCTACATGAGGTGTCAGCTATTATTAGAGCTCCATGGTGTTGATGATCTCGTGTTGTTGATCTAGTTTGCTCACCTCTACTCTTGCCTGGTTAGGATTAAGTCAGGAGAACTTGAAGATTGAGTCGAGTGCCTGTTGAAGCTGGAAAGTGTCCCTTCACTTACTTCAGTGAGGACTGTGCTTTAAATCTCCTTTCCCTGCTATTTACTGAAATGAACTTTTGGTTTTGGTTTACTCCTACAGATAATCTCTGATTACAGAATCTTACAGTTCAGTGGCGTCACAACAAAATGTGAAATTCTGTTGAAAACTGTTGTTCTCATTAAAATAATGTTATCAGACATTATTGAAATCATGATGAAACTTCAAATATATTTTTGTTTTACTGAAGCAGTGATTTGTCTAACTACCTGCCATTGAAAAATGCAACCCTCTGTTGCATTTAGCTGCAGAACCACTTTTTCTATGTCATTGTGTGTATTTTGCTTTTCATTTTGAGCTTAATCTCATGACATTAAATACCTTGAATTCAGAGCTTTCAGCATCACAGATTTGGTCTCCTGTTTATATGGGTTGAGATAAACTTAGCTCCCCCAGTTTGAATAAAACATGAAAACTAGGAAGCACTGTTTACACTTTGTACTGTATACAAAAACTGTTAGTTAAAAATACAGAAGTCCTATTGGTTATATTATTGATTGACTGTGCAAGTGGTATAAGATTTATATTGTGTTCTCTGTGGTCGGAGTTTACATATGGTTTATAAGTCATTGTTAAACACTTCCTACATTTCTTTAATTACTCGATTTCTGATTTATTTTTTTCTTCCTCTCTTTAGACTGAATTTATACTTCAAGTTTTTTATCGTTAGAGATCCATTTGAAAGACTTATCTCTGCATTTAAAGACAAATTTGTGCACAATCCTCGTTTTGAACCTTGGTACCGGCATGAAATTGCTCCTGGCATCATTCGTAAGTACAGAAAGAATCGCACAGAGACCAAAGGGCTGCAGTTCGAGGATTTTGTGCGCTATCTGGGCGACCCTAATCACCGCTGGCTGGACGTTCAGTTTGGCGATCACATCATTCACTGGGTAACATACGTGGAACTTTGTGCCCCCTGTGAGATTACGTACAGTGTGATTGGACACCATGAAACCTTGGAGGACGATGCTCCATACATCTTGAAAGCAGCTGGCATAGACCATCTGGTGTCGTACCCCACGATCCCACCAGGCATCACAGTGTACAACAGAACAAAAGTAGAGCGGTATTTTTCAGGAATTAGCAAGAGGGACATAAGACGCCTCTATGCTCGCTTTGAAGGTGATTTTAAACTCTTTGGTTATCGGGAGCCAGATTTCTTGCTTAACTGACACCTGGGATAAGCTCCGGAGAAGCATCTAATGGATTAATCTAAACCTGGGTGAATACCAGCTGCAACACTGACAGAGCTGAGAATGACCATTTTGTTTTCTAGCTTTTTGATGTTGCTCCATTTTTCAGTGAGATATTTGTCATATGAACAATTCGGGGCTTATAGTTGTTGTTTACTGACCGTATTTTCAATATGTGACATTGCAATCTGTTAGGAATGAAGTCTGTTATCTAAAATACAGAATTCTACTTCTTCCCTCTTTTCCTCCAGAAAAAAAAAAGAGGAAGATTGAATGGGTTATGATCTTCCCCCTCCCTCTACCAGAGAGAATGCAATTTAAAAAATGTTGCGAAGTATTTATAAAGATGGCAATTTCACTGTAGGTTAGCTCTGACATGTGGGTGAACTTGATGATTCATGCTCATGAGAAAGGCATGTAGTCCCATGAGCTATGAAAATTAAAGGCCAGTACAGGACTAAAAATTGATTGAATGCTTTACAAGTAAAATCATCTAGGTTCTGTCATGTGGCTGCTATAATAATAGTAATGCTGATCCAATCCCATTTTTGTTTGTCACAAAATGAACCTGATTTGACTGAAGCTTCAGAACTGTTCAAAAAGGGGCTGGTTGCATAGCCAGTTGTCTTTGTATTTTTGTCAAGTGTTTACTGTACTTACTACTGGTCTGATGAGTCTCATAATTCTACTTTTGATTTTCAAAGTACTGTTTAAATCCCAGCTGTGTAAATTATCTGAGAACACCAGATGCAAGTGGAACATAGAAGAAATACAAAACTGTTAGGGAAACTTTAGGGAAAATTAATTTAAAATAAAGAATTAATTTTATTTGTGGGAGTACATTTAGAAATCGAAGACGATTTCTAAACATCACACGCTTTAACTTATTTTGTCTTCTAACAGTTAAGATTAATAAGGAAGCCACAAAAGCAGGATACCCTGTAGAAGAGCTGCTAGAGTTACTTGGATTAATGATCTACCTTTTTCTCATATCCTGCCTTGCTCAGTGTTCAGTACCTTAGAGAACAGAAAATTTCTTTCTGAAAACTCATCTCCCTACTGCTGAAGGAGGCAGGATTTGAATCCTTGTTTTTTTCCAATGATTCACTGTCGTGGTGACCTGGGTTAAAAATGCCCACCATTTGTGTTACCGATAGGTGCGGTGGCAACTTGCCAGGAGTTTGAGTGTCACTGAAATTTCTGTACACATTTTATACATTTAAAAAAAAAAAAAAGAGAAAACCAGACCTGTATGAATGCAGCCATAATATTTGCCTGTGCTTGCACTGTGTCTGGTAAAGAGGAGTCTTGTGTTTGAGTTCACCAGCAATAAAAATCACTGTGCTGCCGCCTCATCCTGCAGTACATGGGAGGGACCACATACCTGAATTACAGGCACTGGTCTGTCACAAGTGTGCATGTGAGCTTTTGTTTCAAAAATCTTGGTCCTAAAGGATTACCTTTCAGATCAGTATAACATTGAAGGCTAGAAAAGCTAGTGGTGGTCCGTGCTGGGGCATCTGCTCTTGAATCCAGCCACAGTATGTCTTCGATAGCTCCCTCTGTCAACACGAGGAAGCATCCTGCACTTGTGGAAAAGGAAGGCTGTGGCAAACTGATGTGCTCTGCTATCCACAAAAACGAAGCCGTGTTGTAGCTGGATGTGAGTTCAGAGACATCTCGACAGACTAATTGAAATAAGGGAGACTCATTGACCGAGCATCATTAGCAAGAGAATAGTCCAAGGTGGCATAACCGGAAGGTGAGATTTTCTTGTTTTATTTTTTGAAAAAGAAGCAGCAGTTACAGTGCCCTAACTTGTTAGTTCTTAACCAATGATAAAAAGATGTTAACAGCTCCAGGTTTTTTTGTTTTCCTTAATACGGGAGCTTAGCAAAATGTATTGTTAAATGCATTTTGGAGCTAATGAGCTGATTGATTACCTCTCTGCCGATTTAAAATGTAACAGTGTGAATAATGTATAGTGAATTCAGGCCTTAAAGTTTAATTCTAATAAAGATAAAAGTAGAATTGTTTTCCTCTGAAAGCATAAGCTACTGATCACACAGAACACAGTTGTATCTGGTTTTATTTTCTTTGGTAAGTTACTTAATGTATCAGTTGCTTAAAAATTGCGGGTGGAAAGTGCTAGGTAAGTATTAAGTCACATTTTTTTCTAATGACTTTTTCTGAGTTGAATTCTCTGGGGCCTCTGACAGCAAATGTGGCAGAGCTCCATATGATACAGCAAGCTCTGGCAAAATGTCCTGTGCACTGCTCCCCCCGGATCTGTGCTCCTTTGCTTTTCAGGCTGGCCCTGGCATGCTCCTCACCTTTTCTTCAGTTCAGACATGAACTTTCTCCTATCCGTGGTACCCTCCCAAGCTATATTTTATTTCTAGAAGCAGTTGTGGGTTTGTTGTTTTTTTTTCTCATGTGGCTGAAGTGATTAGTCAGGTTTGGTGCAGGTCAGGGTGGAAGTTCCTGCCGTGCTAGTTATGATGAATTAAATGCTTGCATTTTGTTTCAGCTTAATTGGACTTTCTTCAAGACTTACAGATTTAGTCCCAGTGGCATGTATGAATGCTGTTAGGACATCATTTGCATACTGCTTTCAAATTGCTGGTGATATTTGTCTTATTTTTGGAACTGGTGGCCTGGATTGTTACTTCTCTTTTTTTTATTGTTACAGTTTCAGAAAACAAACTTGCATCCTTACCTTGTGAATATCTGTCTGTTTCTTTTTGTTGTCTGTCAGCAGCTTTTCAATCTTTTGGCAAATTGGAAATAACGTTTTATGGAGGAAAATTGAGTTTTTAGATATAATGAATTGCAGCCATCTTCCCAAAAACAGGAGAGGAGAGAAGTGTTCTGTGCACATCAGAGTCTATGCTGTATATTAGTTTTAGGAAAAGTACAAGCAGGAAACTGAGCTTTGCTGCTTCTGCTCATCACTGAACTCTTTGTTTCTCAGTTTTCCTTCCCTTATGCTCTAAGTCTGCCCTCTGGTCTGAGCTAGCAAAGACCAAAATAGTGGATTAAAATGTTTTCCATGGCTCCGTTATCTTCATGTGCCATATAAAATTAAGAATACTTTTTGACATAAGCTGATTTTTTTTAACATGTGTATCCCTCTTTCTTGCAGTAAAAGTGGATCCAGAAATTATTTGCTTGTGAACCAGCTTAAAGAGTGATGCCTGTCCTCTTGTCTTTTAACTTCACGCTATGAATTAGCAGAAGTGTGCTTTGTAATCACATGCTATGAAGATGTTTTTCTGTAGTTAGTATACACATGCAAATTTTTATTTTGGGGAACTGTTCCTTAAAAGAAGGAGCAATTCAAAAGTGTCCTGAAAATACGTGTTTTTCACAGGTAACCTTGGTGTTTTTCTATTCATTATTTCAATATTTCCTTAGATGTCACCCTGTTTGTGCTGAGGGTAACAGTTCCCTGCTGCTAGCGCTTGCTCTGTAGTCAGATAAACGAAGCCATCAGACAGCTCTGGCTTTATTGTAACATTGCTTCTTCCTTCAGGTGTTAATAAGTTTGTTGGCTGGGAAAGCCACCTTTGATCTTATCTGCACTCCAGAGAGTTTGTGAAGAAAAGAGTGATTATATAGGGATTGCTTAAGCTTGCTTAGATGAAAAAGGATGTCTTGTCAGTGTGTCTGTATCTGATACCCCTTACTTAACAGTGGGGTAGATGATCTTTCTACTTAATGGTCTTACTGCGATTTACACTGAAGCCCCATCCTATTATGGCAATGCGAAGGAGCCCAAAAGGAGGTGTAAATTCTACCTGTGCTGGTTTTAAATGTAAGGGTGTAAAGGAAACTTGATGTAGGAATTGGGTCCTGAAGATTTGTCTTGGCTAATTGCTTGTTACGTATCATCTGCAGAGGCTGGTGTGGTTCCTTCATGGCTTGCACTTGAGAAGGTCTCTGCAAGGTAAAGAGAGGTGTGTGGGTGGTGGAAAATTCCCTTTCAGCCTAAGTTAGCTGCACGCATTCCTGGCCCGCTGCTGTGGGGAAGGTTTTGGAATTAAATTATCCTCTTAGCAGTAAAGCCTGCCGTGCTCAGGCTGGTGAAGGCAGAACGCTCCCTCCCTCACGCCGATGTGTTCTGCTGACTTTGGTGCAGCCTTGTATAAATCTCTATTTTTGTGCTTTTAATGCAATTGCGTGCAACTGAGCTGTTGGTTTGTTTTCCTGCGTGTGGCTGTAGCCTGGGGTGCCTTGTCTCCTCGCCACCAGAGCGCCTTTGAAAGGTCTGCAGCCTGTTTTGCTGGGCAGCAGCAGAAGTTTCCTGTATGAAGGGAGCAGCTTTAGGCCTGCAGTCATGCAGCTGGTGGCAGCAGGCCAGTGTAAGATCAGAGTTGTTGCTTCTCAGGGCTAGCTACTGTAAAGTCGTTATTTTCCCTTTCAATCCAGGAAGGAGTGAAAGGGAAAAAAGCTGTGTGTCATAAAAAGAAACCCTGCTGGTAGAAATTCCTGATTGTTAAACCCAAACAACATCTGGATGAAAAATGCTGAAAAAAGCGGCGACACTCACTTCAAAGCCCCCAGAGATGCTGGGCTCCACGCTGAGTGAAACTTGCTGAAGCTTTACAGAAAGTGTTAGAAAAGCAATGTCCTCCCCTGTGTTGTGTATCTGCACACCCGAGAAGCTGCTGCCGACAAAATGCACGTGGCAGACTTAAAACATGAACTATACGCTGTAAATGTCTGCTTGAAATCACAAAAAGGGAAAAAAAAAAAAAAAAAAAAAAGAGCTTTCACTGGAAATGAAGTAATTAAAAAATAATCCTGAAGGTCGCATACCTGGAAATGTAGTACCCACCTAGTTGCCATATACACTGCCCTGGGAGTGTATAAGTCGTTTCTCAGCAGCTCGTGGGACAAAAGTAAGTTTGCAGATAGGGCGTACGTGGACCATATAGCATCTGCATACCCTCTGGAAAGCTATTTAATACAGAGAACCCAGCCAAGGCTCCCAGTCATGCCTAAACAAATGGATCTCATCTAGGAATAGTGTATGGCTATGCTGGAAGCTTACAAGAAGAAGAAAAAGCCTTTGTGGAATAACTAGCTCTTTCAACAACTACAATTTAGACACCTACTGTGATTTAAGAAGTTAGAACATTTTGTCTTATCGATCTTTTTTTTTCTTCTTCCTTTCTGTAGCCTTTCTTTTTTATTCAGTTTTCTCTCCCTTGCCCTGGGAAGTCTTTGGATGATACGCGATAGCATGACACGTCATTCTTCTCTTGTCAGTTGGGTGGGAGAAGCTGTAGGAAATACAAAATATTCTCCATAATTTTGGGGAGGACAGAAGAAATTCAGAGCAGAGATTTGTTATCAATCGCTTGTGGTGGCGGTGAAACATCCAGATTGCATCCAGCTACTAATTAGATGTTTCATGTGTTGGTCAGGAATTCAGTTAAGGAAAAATTGTTGCTGTTCTGTTCTGTATTTGGAAGCTTTGTTCTTATGTTTTGAATGAGTTCCAGTAAGGTTTTACAACAAGTAAATTTGAAATGTGCCATACAACAGCTTCACTTTGGATCTGCCTGTTCTACTCTCGTTCTGCTTTGAGTGTTGAACGGAGTAAGAGTAGACTCTTTACCCTTACTCTTTTTTCCCTATTTCCATCTGTTCATTGAAATTCCCTACCTTTTGTTCCTTTAAAAAGGCAGCAAGCAAGAAGATTCAGAAAACATTCTGAAGAAAACAGGACTCCAAAGCGCGTCTGTATTTGTGTGCCTCTGTCTGCCTCACAAGCTGCTTTCATCTGACAGCATCTCTTTTCCTTTCATTGTCTTTTCAGTCTAGCTCTTTGTCGGCAAGCCTGTCGAGGTATGTATTTATGATTAAAATTACACATTGAGAAATGTGTGGGAGTAAAGGGGTTAGGGAAAGCGTTGGAGCAAGAAGAAAAAAAGCATGAGGAGGGGTCTTCCACACCTGTTTCACGGCTCCACCCCATTTGCTCTGTTTTTTTTGCTCTTGCTCGGATACTTTTGGGACCCATTGGTGTCTCAGTGTCATTTTCTTGATTTGTAAGTGTTAGAATTGCATCTAGAAGTAAGAAATGGGAGAGGGGGAAGCTCGGGGCAGGGGCTTTCCACCTTTTTCATGAAAGTGAAAGCAGTGGCAGTGCATTGCTTTGCTCCTCTTGAGTAGCAGGCGGTATAATGTCATTTTTCTGTAAGCTGACCAGTGAAAACAACAGAACTTTAGACAGGTTTTAATTTCAACGCACTGTTTGAATACATCTCTGTGTAAGTCATTTCAGTAAGTTGCTTTTTTTTTTTTTTGTGGGTTTGCAATTGACTTAATAAGTTCTTTGAAATGCCATTCTGATGGAAAACAACTTCAGTGTGTTACTGCTATCACCAGGTAAGGAAGGGTCTATTGTATGTTTGCTTGCCAGATAGAGAAAAATCACTTCATTAGGTAGTGATACTTTTTTTTTTTTTTGTAATCCTCTTACCGATGGATTTTTGGTTTAAAAATACAGCATAGCAGATTTACTTTGTACTCTCCTCTCCTGCACAAGAGTAGTATTTGCAGAGTTTTTATATTTCTGTTGGTTTGGGGCCTCTTTTCTCCAGTTTCTGATTGGAACTGGTTCATATTTAAACACTTTGCGTTGGAATTAAAGGAAAGTGTGTAACTGGTCCGTAGGTAGGCCAGAAGGACAATGTGAAGCCACGGTGGACTTTAATGCAGAGCCATACGCCCGCAGTGTAACAGGGCTTTGAGAAAACTGCCAACTGATGCTGCATGCATCTAGCAAAATATTTCCAGTAGCGTCCCACGAATGTGAATGTGGTGAATAAGGCTGTGGAGAGACCTCACCTTGCCCCCTTCTTCCAATTCTCCTCAGCGGTGATCGGGGGATCTAGCAGAGACACGGAGAGGGGCCGCTAGCCTTCAAGTGGGCCGAAGGGCCTACCTCCCGGGCAGAGAGCAGGGCTGCTGGCTTGTTGAGCCTGAGAAAGGAGAGGGGGATTTATTGCTGTCTAAAACTGTATTGGGGAAGATGAAGGAGTAATGGGAGAAGCTCACATTCAGAGAAGGAGGAGGGCCAAAAGACGACTCAGTCACGAAGACGACCCAGTCTGAGATGACCAGCAACCAGCTGAGGCCAGAACCAGAAGGACATTTCCCATGTTGAGGCTCCACATCACGACTTCGCCATGTACAAAGGAAGCAAGATAACACGAGGGTGCTGTGCTACTGCCTGCTGAAGCAGGAGATTTCACATCCTGGCTGATCCTTCAGGTCCCATCTCTTCTCTCCAGCCAGTGAACCGTGGCTGTGAGCACAGCGGAGCGGTGTCAGGGTGTGAGGGGTGGGCGACCTGACCAGCAGTAGGAGGGTCAGCAGGGGCAGATGGGGCTGATCTCACATGGCTGCATATGTTCGGCCCACTCTTACATGCCAAGTTATAGCTGTTGTCATCTCCTGCCTCTTTACTTCTTTAGTCCAAGCTAATCATAGTTGGAAGAAACGTGAAGTTTTGTAAGGAGACAGCAGTATAAAGTTAGTTGCCTGACTACTTCTGTAGTGTAAATCTTAGGGTGCTTCACCCTATCCATGTCTGAGTTGGATGTCTGACACAAACATACGTGACTTGGTAGGAAACGAGAGAAGGAAGAGCATTATGGAGTGACTCCTTCATTTGGTCAGTGATGTAGTGGCACCCTTCGCGACTACTCTGCCCCCTATAAGTTTCTGGAAGCCCCTGTCCTTCTACCTCCCTAATCCAAGGGCGAGGTAGGGCAGCACACCAAAACTGGATTTCTGCTCCAAATCCAGATCCCATCCCTGACTGACCAGGCTGACTCCAACTCTCATTGTGGTCCAGGCACACAGACATCCTTGTGGTAGGAAGGACCTCTGTGAGGCTCTGCTGATCCTGCTCAGACAGGTACAGCCTTCTGAAAATGAATCATGAAGCTTCAGTCCTCCTCTTCTTCCCCATCCCTTAAGGGGGGTATGATGAGCACTTGCTGTGGAGGGGAGCTGCCATCGTCAGACATGAAGGAGCGGTTGCTGGAGGGACAATGCATCAAATCGGTTTTATTGATGACTGCACCTTGTAAACAATACTTTCCCTATGAGGCCGCGAGTATTAAAGGTATTTGTAACGTGTTTAGAGAAGGTGGAAAGTTCCTATGGGAGACGGAGCAGGAATAAAATATTAATGGCTCCATTATCAGCAGATACTTTTAAAAGACGATTGTAACCTCTGGGTTCAATCATGCAAGGTGAATTTAGCATGTAGGCTGCCAGCGCTTACCGCTAATGCGGGTTACACTGAATACTGTCAGGAGCTTAATTTGATGCATTATTTTAATTTTGCCCTGGCACACAAACAATCGGAGGTGCATGTGTTTGCAGTCAGTGCCGCAACCTAGCGCTCCAGACGATGAGTGATACTTTCATTAGGCAACTGGAACTTTAACATGTAGTTGAGGGCTTTCTTTGCAATATTTTATTCTGAAACGTAGTAACTCTGCTTTGCACTTTACTTGAGCTAAAAGCGGAGAAAGATTTAAAGAGCTGAGCAATCTTTCTTCTGCTGCCTGTTCTTGTGCTCTTTCAGTTTCTAGCCTGTGGTCTCCATGAATGCAGTATGATTTAAATACACAGGAGAGTGCAGGAACTGGTGAGAGTCCAGAACCTTGGGCTCTGTGGGGTTACCTGGGTTTTGCTTTGTTCAGTGCACTTGTTATTTGTGGTGAGTCCTGCAAGTGTGACTGGATCCTAGAGCACCTCGTCTGCAACTCTGAGGAGGTTACCACTGGCTTAAGGCATTTGGCTGAGGCAGTTTCCTATATGAGATGTATTGCTGACAGTGCCAGCTGTAATTAGGTTTTCTGAATACTTTCTTTTTAAATCTCTGGCTTTGATTGCCTATAATGTAGATAGTCTTATAAGTAATCAGGCTGGCATCTCCTGTAGCAGGTGTCTACCTTAAGCTAGCTTGTTAAAAGCTGAAATGGTCGTGCCATTTCTGGGAATAACATTTGGGACAACTGCTTAGGTTGTGTTGTGCCCTTGATGGGAGGAAGAGGAGAAAAAAAAAAAAAAAAAAACTCTTTACTGTGCTGTACCTTTATTATTATTATTATTTATTTATTTGAAAGGGATAAAAGACAATTCAGTGAGAAGGTGAGGTCACTGCTTGAAATGCGCTTTTGTTCCTTGTGTGATAAAGCCACTGGAGAAGTTGCAAGTCTGAAGAATTCAGGCCACGCAAACTGGGAAAAACCCTAGTGTCTAAACTCTTCCTAGAAGGTATGACCTGTCTCAGCCTGCAAATGGTGAAGAAGGTTCTTCCATCAGTCACTGCTCCTCACTGCAGGAGCCTGCTGCAGGCCCTGATGAAAAGACCCACGTGGTGGCTTTTCCCTGCCCTTTTCTCCTTCAGTTCTTAGCACAGTTGTTGTTGCATTGTCACATGCTATTGTTTTCACAGAATCCATGTCTCATTTGTTGCACCAGAGAGATGGGTGCTCCTGTCTCAAAGAAGAGTAAGATGCCTGTGGTTCTGCTTTATCTCTTCCAGCAGCTAGAAGGTGGGTACTGGGAGAGGGGAGAGGACAAAGATAATCTTACAATCTTGTCAGCAGTTGTCACAAAAGTTTTGTGTGGTGCTAATTAAGTCATCTAACCCTGACTTCTCAGAAACGGTCACTGACAGGTTCCTCATTCACTGACCGCAAGCCTTGGGATGTGACTTGCACAAGCACTGTCTGTCCACAGCTGCAGCTGAAGTCAGTCAAGTCTGTAGTCTGAATACAATATTAAATCAGGTTTTAGGTGACTCAGATGAAACTCCAAAATGGGTGGATGTTATTTCCTTAGGCTTTCTGATGTCAGATCTTCACCTATAAAGCTGGGTTAATGTGTGTTCCTTCACCTCATTGGCATTTCGGGATCATAACTGCTGGCTGGAAAACTTGCTGGCAGACAGGGGGTTACGTGGGGCACCTTGTAGTCACCATTATCACATCGTGTGACAGCATGCACATTTCCTTAGAGGCCAGTGCTGCTGCATTAATGATGGCTATGAGGATATGAAATCACTGACCCTCTAGTGCGTGTCTATATTAATGTTTTAGTTTGGGTCGGGGGCATGCCTTTGAAATGAAGCTTTGACTGACCCTGCTTTGATTCTCTGGTTTGTGTGCTTTGGTCCTGGGGCACCAGAGATGGGCTTCTGAGCTGAACTTGAGAGCACCTGAGGTGTCCTACTGTGAACAAGGAATAGCCCGTGGTGCCAAGCTAGAGCTAGTCTGAAGGGAAATGCCTTGAGTGTGGATGCAGCTTCCTCTGCACATCCACTCTGGTCAGACTCTGTCCTTGCCAGTGAGGATAAAGCCCTAGTATCTCTTTGTAAGCTCACACCTGTTTAGACCGCTCTAACTTTAGCATTACTTAACTCTTGACCTTGACTTTGCAGCCTCAGCATTCAAGGAATTTGGGGAGAATGGTGTTGGTGTGGGTAAGTGTGTGCAGTGACAGACTTGGTGTGTTCCTTGAGGGACAGTCACACTGGTTCATTCTAGTGGTGAACATGTGAAAAGCACACGCTAAATAAAGCCACGATACACAAATTCCTTCACTACGATCTTAATTCCAGGAAAAGCGTTTGTCTCCTTTCCATTATGATATGTGTATTAGTGCACTGCAGACGTATTAATCTACTGCAGGCGTTTTTCTCACAAATCCTCGGGGCTGGATGGGATTCATTCAGAGGGCGACGTGAGTGCGAGGCTGCTGCCATCATCTACAGAAAATCATGGAGATCTGCCTTGTGGTGGGAGAGGGATAATGCTAATGAACGAGGATCTAGGGAGCAACAGGTCAGCCAGGCTCCCCTCAATCCCTTGGGCAGCAAGGATTGCGCAGCACATGCCCCTGGGATTCATTTTCAGGCTCATGAAGTTGCCAGGTGGCAATCAGGATCAGTCAGCACGGATTTACTGTGCATAATCATTTCTGGTTGGCCCAATTGCCTTCTGTGCTGGAACGGCTGGCTCTGAAGACACGTGGACAGCAATGCATATCGTGTGTCTCGTCTCTAAAATGACTTGGCATGGCCTCACACAGGATCCTCATTTGAAAGCTGAGGAAACATGGGCTGGGTGAAGGAAGTGGAAGGTGGGTTGGAAGTTAGCTGAACTGCCAGACTCAGAGGTAAGTAATCAATAGCACGACACCCAGGTGGCACAGCCTAACAAGCAGAGTGGCCCGGGGTCAATACAAGGGGTCATTATTGCTCGATATGTTCATCGCTGGTCTCAGGTGATGAGGCAGTGTGCACCTTCAGCCATTTTGTGGGTGGCATTAAATTGGGTGTTGTTTGCTGTCCTGGATGGTAGAGCAGCAATGAAAAACCTAAGGACTGGGCTATCGGATGTGTGAAACCTAGCTGGATGCAGCAACCTGCTCGACTGAGCGTCTTGATCTAACTTTGAGGCTGGCCCTGTGTTCAGCAGGGTTTGTAGTATGTGACCTCCAGAGATCCTTTGCAGCCCCTAGATGTTTCATGATTATGGCCTGGGGAGGCAGTAAGCATAGTTCTTACTTCTTACTTTATCTTTGTCTCCTTTTTCTCTTGAAAACAGAAGTTATACAGGGTAGGAGGAACCTACGGAACATGCCTGTTACAGTTCCATGACACTGCCAACACAGAAGGTGAAATGCTGGCCAAATTTCATCCACTGCAAGTACGTTAGGGAGACTTATGTGGTCCTTTCTGCTACTAACCTTTACTCTCCAGGTGATTAATGTCCTCTCTCACCGGTTCCCTTGGACCTCAAATCCCCTATTTGAGACACAAATGAAACAATGCTTGCTTAGCTGTTCCCCTGACCTCCTTAACATGTTTTCCACGAGCACCTTCTTACCCTGGCAATGTGATCTCCTGCTCACACGCTGTTTTCAAAGTGGCATACACTGGGTGTGACGTGCTGAGCAAAACGCAAGCAGCAATTTCACTTGTCAGGAAGTTCCTCTGGCTTGACAGCTCATGCTGTTGACTCACTGGCAGGTTTTTCACCTGGAGAGCCACTGCTACGGACCAAGTGTTACCAGAGGACAGCACTGCTCGTGCACCTGAGCTGCACCGTGCGTGTGCTGTGCGTTTCAGAAGCATACAGCGAGCGTATGATGGCTGCTAAGCATTGTATTGATTCACGCTTGACACCCACGTAGCAACTGGGGTGTTCAGTGTGTGGTAGGAAAGCAAACCCCTCTGTTTGTTAATAATACTTGCACAGCTGCATAAGCCAGAAGGTGTGAAGGTAATGAAACAAGCGTGGAGAAAATCCTTGTAAACGCGTAATGGTTAGCTTCCACCATTATTGCATATTTGGCCCTATGGGGTTGATTTTTTTTTTTTGGTTTGTTTTACAGGCTGGGAGGAGGTCCAGCGTCAGACCCTGGAAACAAAGAGAGTCTTTTTTGTTAATTAAGAAAAATTATGTTTGAGTTCTAAATTAAGTCAGAATACTCTTAAGCTGCCCTGCTGTGAATGCTTTTTTGCAGATCTTCTGGCAGAGAGTCAAGCGTTGTCACCACTCCTGTGCCTAGTATTTGCTATTTAGGCATGTATTCAGGGATTTCTGGTGAAGACAGGGCAATATTAATGCTGCTGCGCAAGCCGCAAGTGAAACTTCACCCAAACATGGGCACGCAACTCCAAGACAGATTGTGTCCAACCAGAACGACTGCAGAGGGGCTAGAAAAAAGTTGTGCTAGGGATCTGTCTCCTGGACGGGTATATAAAGAGACTCTGTAATCATCTACTCTGATTTTCTGCATCACACAGCCATTATCAATACTCCTGAAATGATTCTGTGTTAACTGATGGTGAGGAAAGAGGAGGAGGAAGGATTCTGACCTGAATTTACAAAGGTCCATTAATGGAGAAGTCATCACAGCCCTTAGTAAAATGTCTTAGTTTTAATTACCTGCACAGTTAATTACCTTCAATTATCATCACAGTTAAGTATTTATTATTTCTAGTCCACACTTTCTTCAACCTTCGTCTGTCAAAACTTGGGATGCTTCAATTTGCTATGGTCAGGAGATTAGATGTGATATCTGTTTTGGCATGGATGCTGGTGGAGGATCCTGGACCTTACCATAACAGTCGTCAGCAGTGGAAAGAACTGGGACTGACCTGAGCAGTGGGGTTTCTGCCTTCCCTAATTTTTTCACATACGTCACAGCTCATGTAACCTTCCACGGAGCAAAGCTCTGTTCTTGGCATGGACTGTAAAAGCATTGTCAGCTCTTCAGCTTCTTTGACCTCATATGTCAGCCCCATGATACATGGGCTCAAGAGAAATGGAAAGGGGAAAATTAAAAGACAAAAAGAAAAAAAAAAATGAATTGCACCACTCTGTTTCTCCAGCCCTCTTTCCAGAAATTTGCTTTAAGAATCAAATCAGGTTGGCCGAGTCTGGAATAAGAGAAGCATTAGGAGCGATTTTATTCCCTTGTGGCATAAATCTAAATCACTTGCATGCTATTGAGAAGACATTTAATTTTGCAGCTGTCTGGCAGCAGCTTGTATCTTTCTGGAAATCACCTGCATTTACTCACAGTGAATGGCACTGTTGTTTGTTCCCCTTGACCTTACAAAACAGAGATGCGAGGATTAGATTTCCAGACACTGCAAGCCTTTTTCTCAGGGACCAGTTTGAATTTCAGGCTGAAGTGATCCATTTTGCTGGGCAGCGAGGTGTAGCACACCTCAGAACTAATTAGTCACGAACATGGCTGTAACTCGTTGGTGACGTTTGTCTGGGTTACGCTACCTGGCTAGCTGACACCGATTCCCTGGTACTTGAAATCTGCTGACTTTGTTGAAGGGTTGGGCTTGCTACCCCACCTAGAAAAATAAGGAAGTTGAAAGACACTGTCTAAATAAAGTTTGTAGAGGATCTGAGCCAAACTGTCTGGGGAGAAGAGGCATCTACAAGGGACAAGAGAGTCGTGAAGTCTGCAGATTACTAAATTCATAAAACCAGAAAATTGACATGTGTACGTGCTCAAGGAGAATAAAGGTAGACAATAGGTTGTGCACGGGTTGCTTGCTAGTAAGCTGGAAAAGGGTAACGTACAACATCATGGTCAGCTTTAGCAGTCAGCTGTGGGTATTCCTTACTAGGATTTTAAAGGGGCAACTATTTAAAGTATATTTCCCAGTAGTTCTTAAAAGCAAGTACCATAACCTTCTGACTGAGAAACTACAAGACTTTTACTCATGTGGTTGTATGAGAAGAAGAATGAGCTTTATGTACGAGCTTCACACACCTTTGAAAGCCATACTTGGTTCTGCTTAGACCCATTCGTTGCTAAGAATAAATTTCACTGGAAACCTTAATGGCTGTAACAGATCTTATCCTAAAACTCTCGGTGGAAGAGAGATCCTTGACGTGTTTTTACTCACCCTGATCACGGCTGTGTTCATTAAAAAATACTTTGAATCAAAAGGGCTCCAAACTCACTATCCCTATTTTTGTACTGTTTCAATTTGTGAAGGTTTGCTATTCGGGAAAGCTGTATGCTAGGTAATGCACCACCATTGAAATTAATCACAAAAGTGCTTTTCCCTCTTTGTTTTACTTTTTCTTTCAAATTGTTAGTTTTAATTGGGGAGATGGTGATTATTATTACACTGGCATTCACTTTCCAGTGCTCTTCTTTAGCTACCAGACAGCATGATTCACAAAATAGCCGATGTTCATTTGTATATGACCGAGTTGATACCTACGTTTTGCTTGCATGGTCCTTCTGCTATACAGAGCTGTTTTCAGTTATTTCATTAAAGAGATTGAAGTTTTACTATTGGCTTCCTTAAAATCTGTATCAATCTTAGACCTGATCAGTTCTTGGCTGGATAACACCCTATTAATCTGCGTGAAGATATTGAGTAAAGCAGCATGAGGGATTTATCTTTGTTGCATCTGAGCCAAACTACACAAACGCACACAACCTTATCTTTGCCTGCCAATTCCCTAACATGATTTTGTTAAGTAAGTAATGCATGACTCCAGTGGAGGCAGTTTAGTTTTTTTTTTTAAAAAGAAAAAGAAGCATTTTACCTTCTCCTCCTCCTCTTCCATTCTTCCATCTTTTTGGTCCTGAAGCTGAATTCAGTATTTTTTACTCAAAATCCTCTCTGCTAGGAATCTTGCTAATTTCTTCAAAGCAAAAAGACATTTGAGAAGACCTCCCAACCATTTGAAAGACTCCATTGTGGTTCAGCCCCCCTGGCACTCCTGCCATGGAAGCTTACAACTGCTTCGTCCTCAGCCTCTCCTTCCCCAGCTACTGCAGCCTCTCATCTGTTGCCTTCTCTTATCCTTCACCTTATTCTTTCCCTCAGCTTCTCACCAGCCTACGTGGAAAACATCGCTTCTTGTAAACACCACCCAACAGACCGACCAGCCCCTCTATGTAGGGCCCTGCCTTTCCTGCCTCCTTGCCTTTCACCTCCAAGCATGGTCTGCGTGCTATGTAAAGCCACCAAGTTTTATTTTCCTCTACTTAGATCCCTTCCAATCTGTTTTTGTCCCCTGTATGATGTGTTTTGTTGTTACATCCTGTCACCTCTGGAAGTTTGATGACCATCGTCTCCTGGTTGCCCTTTCTTTCAGGTCCTAGTCCCTGTCCAAGTCTGTGCTTGCGCAGAAGGATGCTGTCCCCCAGGGCTGCTCTCAGCTTTCCTCTCCAGCGCATGTTTGGGCAATGTCAGCCCCAAACACAGCTTTGACTATTACCTTATTTCTCCCCACAGCTAAAAGAAACCCTGATGTCCTCCTGACAACCCTTGGTGGATAGCTAGCCATGGCCAACAGGCTAGATCTTTTCACGCTTCATCACAATTGTCTGTATCATTGTGCTTTTTGTTATACAGACTTGTAATCTTGCTTTCCTAGGGTTTGGCCCTAATGTTCACACTTTGTCTGAATATCCTTATTCCTTCCTGCACTGTTTTCTAGACAAGACCTCACATCTATTCACACTCCTGTGCTATTTTTCCAGTCTCAGCTATGCTGTTCCCGAGGGACTGGCTCTGCTTTACTTGTGCCCATTCACTAAAAAGCTGTTCAAACCTCCTGCCCTGTTGGTTATTCTGTTATTTCTCTTCATGTCCTCCTACCACCTCACCTCTTTGCAAGCAGAAACCTCCCTCAGTCTCATCCATAACTTCATTCAGCCCTGTTTGCTAGGTTTTTTGGTTTCTGAGGTAATGGGCTCTCCTTGGCTGAAGGCAGGGGCAAACAGGACCTTTCTCTGGTGGGAACCCCCTCGCCACGTAACCTCATTCTTCATCTCAGAACCTCCTAGAGAAGCCCAGAGCACCGGTTTTCATCCCTGTGGCAGCAAATACCAACTTCCTTCTCAGCTGAGACTCCTGGAGCCGGATCCCCCTCCAAGTCCCCAGTGACCTGCCCTGAACACACACTTCCCCGGCCCGGCCCGCTGGATGGAAAAACCTAAAGCTCTGACTCAGAAATAGAGATGCCCTGGTTTGGGAAGGCTGATGAAATTTATCCCCTCGGCCGCACCCTGCAGGACAGAATGCCTGACCTTTCTGCTGAAGCAGCTGCTCTGCTACGGTGACCCAAAGGCAGCCTTTAATCAAAATCTGAAGAGCCACTATGCTCTCCTTCCAACGCTTGCCTCTGCCAAAAAAAAGAAAGAAAGAAAGAAAGAAAGGAAGGAAGGAAGAAAAAGGACAAACACTCATTGTTCAAGAAGTGGAAACTTGCCTTGTCCTGTCTGCTCTTGACTGGCAAAGAATAACAGGCAAGTTATTATTTTGCTATGTGCTCTCCAGTTTTTATCTCCCAACCTGCCTGTGCATTTTGTAGGCTCAACGCTTTGAGGGCCAGGGATGACATTTGGAGGCCTCTCATGCTTGAGCTGATTATAGCAATGAGGTTCAAAGTGACTGGCACTCCAAGAGGGGCCCACGCCGAATACCCCACTAGGAATCACTTTAGGGTTAAAAAAGGATTGCTGTAGCATGGTAGCATGGATCCCCGGTGTTTCCTGAGTTGAGGTCATGAGGAGGGTGATCAGTAGTTTCCAGGGGAAATGAGACACTGAGCTTCCACCTGCAGGACTGCGATCTCTTTTCTGCCTCAGCACTGTCAGCTCTTCCTTATGCTTTTCTCATTTGACCCACATTTAATTTTGTATGCATAATGTCTGGGAGTTTCAGGAAAATGTGTCATACGCTGACTCACAGTGAAGAAGTGATCAAAACAGGACAAGAGACTTTCTTGCGGGCGAAGCGGTGTCTCACGCATACATCTAACTGACGTTATCCACCTTGCTCATGCTGGATTGCAAGCAACCAAGAGCTAAGAATATTAAAGTGGGGAAAGAGATTCATGCCCGAGGTCCAGCTGTGCCTTTGAGCACTCCTCACATGAAAACACTCGTGCTGCTAATTAGCAAGGGTAGATCCTGGACCTCAGCACACAAACCATAGGAAACCATGGCCATAGGATGCTTGAGTATAGCGGACTCCTAGAAAAAGTGTTTCAGAGCACATGGTCTCAAGGAAGGCTTGCTGGTTTGAGGTGTCGCACCTGCATTGTCAAGCTACAGGGGGATCCCTTCTGAAATGGGGCGAAATACTACATTTCAAGGGTACTTTTTTGCTGATAACAGTCAGAAAACAAGATGCCCCCATAGCAAAAAATACCATGTGAAAAGCGGGGTGTAAGGTTATGTGTACACGAAAGTTGAGCATGCCAAGAGTGAGATAAAACATCTGAGACGATAATTACGTCCTTGCAGGACCAGGAGGGACAGTACGTTGAGAAGCATGGATCCCACTTGCATTTCCACAGCAGCCCAGCTGCCTGAGACCTGTTTCTGCAGCAGTGACAGGAGAGGCCCTGGAGGATGCTCGATGTCCCCTGTGCCTGCAGGGTGTCCCGCTGTGGCACCCAACGCTTGCCGGCAGGAACACCCACCCCGGGCTGTTGGCACACGAAGGGATTTGGCACAACACCAACAACGATGTGCTGTCCTGCTTTTTAAAACAAGCCGGGTGCCAGGTACAAAAAGGGTCCCTTGCCACGGTGTATGTCATCTCCCTTTGCTTTAGGACGTGCTGGCGCACCACGAGCCTGGCGGCGGCACTTTCCACCCACGCCGGGTACGTGTTTGGGCCATTAGTTTCCAGCTGGATCCAGATGCTGTTGAGCTGAAGCACGTGTAGCAGAGCAGGAGCAGTGCGAGTGGGGCTGTGCGAAACCCCACTTAAAAAAGGAGATTGCAACGCTGGTGTAACTTCACCCATTTCCACCGCGGGTTTGTTTGCAGAGCACCCTGCAATGGAGCCAGGTACACAGTGGTGGAGGTAGCAACAAGAGGACATCCTGCTCGAGCCCTGCGCCTCCCAAAAGCCCTGACGGCACCAGCAGTGGAGCAAAACGGAGGTCTTGCTATTTCATCAGGCGTGTGAACCAGCACAATGGAAAGTATTTGGGATATTCTGAAAATCCAAGCTGACGCGTGGCTTACCAAACGAGACTGAAAAATTCCCTGCCTCTACGCTAGGGAATAACAAAGCAGTTGAAGAGGAGAGAGACCTCATTCAAACGAGCTAACCACATCCACAGCATCTGGGACAGCAGCTGCTCCCCAGCCCACTGGGGGCTGCTGCTGGCGTCGCCCTTCCCTGTGGCTCCCCCATTGGAAAATGGGCACTTATCTCGGAGAGAGGAGCCACTTGCTCCGCACGGCAGCTATTTGAAGGGAGTCCAGTAGTACTCTTCAACTAATTGGCTCCTTCTGCATCATAGGATGTGTTAATGATTTGTTGGACAGTTAATAATCTGTTTAATCTTCCAGTCAGCCCATGCAGGATGTAGTTAAGAATAATATCTTTCGTACATGATATACGCGTGTCATGCTGAAAGGACAGGACCCATCTCCCAGGGTGTTGCAAGGAAGGAGGAGAACCTCCAGAAACAGCCCCTGTGATTCACAGCATCTGGATTAAGCGTATTAACCTTCTTCTGGGGGTGGGCGGGGGGATTCTTCATCATGTTTACATCAGTAGCTTTTAGCTAGCACCTTTTTCATCACTGGCACTACCCTATGCTTCTTTTATAAGAATGATGCTTCCGAAAAAAAGGCTTTCATAAAAAAAAAATAAGAGTAGCACTATTGCTATTTCGGCTAGGGCAAATTCATTAAACTGACAAAAAAAAAATTGGTAATAATAATCATAGAATGACCTTTTCTTTTGAAAGCTGGAAAGCTTGTGATAAATGAGGCAGTGATTAGGGAAAGAGAAAAGCAGTCGAGTGCTGGCTGGGAGAGCAGGGCTCTGCACTCTGCTGCAGGCTTTCTGTTTGCCAAAGTGTAAGTCATTTAAATCATGCCTTCAGAGAGGGATTGCTAATTGTATGGCTCTCATTTTAAGAGTGCTCAGGCCCAGGACCAAACTCTGACTGAACTCTGAGTACTTGTGTCCAACTACAGCTCAACCAGAGGAAACTGTGCTTCTGACAGAGTCTGCATATCTGAAAAATCATATTCTGAAATGTCAAGCTCCCAGAATCAAATGCCCCAAATTAGCAGCAGCTCCAGACTTAATTCATGTGTACCTCAACTCCCCCTCTGCTAGAGGGGGTAGTATTCATCCCTTTTGGCTCATGCTTTTGTGGAAAATATAAATACGAAATTGTGGAATATTCCAGTGCTGTAGCCCTCAATTTTATGCTAAAGTACATGAAGAAATGTATAATTCTGCTCCTGCAGCTAGGTATGACTGGTACAAATTAAAAGGTACTGGGGGCTGTGCAGTGACCGATGAGATATCATTGGGATGCCCATCAGCTGAGTATCGTCCTCCCCGTGCACTGCAAGAGGTGTGTGTCCTGTAGAGAAAACAGTGAATTAAAAACAGAAGAACAGATGAATTAAAAAATGTATCAGTTAAAGGAGACACAGAGGAGGCAAATTAAATAAGCGCACATGGCATTAATTATGCTCTATCCTAATTTTGATGTGCTTGACTTTACAACTTCAGTAACATTTTAGTGTGGTGTTACGTGTGTGTGTGCCTGTGCATTGATTATATCCTATCACTCCTCTCTAATTAAGCTATTCCAAGACAATAAAAGACAGATTTCCTCCGCAAGAACATCAAAACAAACCGGAGTTTAGCACTTCAAAGTATCTCGGAATAGAAACGTGCTAGAGGAATTAAAAATGTCCTCCAAATATGTAACAGCTCTCATTTCCAGCTCGCTTCCTCCCCTCCTTTCTCCTTCAGGGAAAATTCTGCCCCGAAGGAAAATGTTGGGGAAGCTGGGCCTCAGGAACGAGTTGAAAGTTAGGCTGCAAACGTAAAGGAAAGCCAGTGTCAACTTTGAAGTGTTGAACAGTGACTCAGAGGAGCAAGAACCTGTAATCCTCCCCTTGGAAGGCAACTTCTGCAACTGTGTTTTGCTTGATACAGCGTTATGGGGCTAATCCAGGGTGGAAGCATGTTATTAACAGGAAAAAAATAGTACTGCTGAGCACCTACTGGGGAGCACTTCTAACAGCTGGTCACACAGTGGCTAATTTGGGGAGAGGGTTTTGGTTTTTTTTTTTTGTGCTGAGGAAGAAGCCAGCAGAAGTTTTGCCATGAGTACAAGAGGAGGTCCTTCATCTCTTGCAGAAGGCAACATTTTAATCCTATGCAACAGCTACATTTTTTTTTTTTCTGGTAAAAATTATAACTTCTGATCGGTGTTCAGGTGGTTTATGAAAAGTCCACTCTGCTCTGTGGCTGTTGCAATCAGTTACTCTCAGCTGACCCAGCAAGAAGCCCTAAGCCACGCGGCTGTGTCACCGGGAACCTGCTCCGAGGGAACTTCTTGGCAGGATTTTCCCACGTCACGTTTTCTGACCTTGGTTGAATAACCTGGGCATACTACCAATAGTCTCGGTGAGAAGCATGAGCTTTTAAATTATAGACCGTTAATCGTTTTGCTTTAGTTTCCTGTCTTCCATTTCTTGCTGTTTCTTAGGATATCATTCCTACCTGCAAAGCATTAAGAGGCACCTGGAGCCGTGTTTCAGCTCCACAGCCACTGAGAGTGCTCCGCAGCTCGTTGCCTTTCTCTTACTGCACCACATTTGGCCCAGCAGACTGGCAAAGCTTTAAGGGAGAAACTGGGGATATAAGCGCAGGGGAATGCCATTTCTAGACGTGCAATGAATTGCGTTCTGGAGCAGAAAGACCCACAAAAAAGAGTGTGGTCTCAGAAATAGGCATCGAGGACAAGAGAGAAGGAGGCGTGCTCACAGCCTGGTGGCAAGCAGTTCTGTACCGGGGAGGGGTGAGGAGGGAAAGCTGCCACGCTGAGCCAGTTTCAACAGCAGCGAGGTAATTTTGTTCACTCGCCAGCAGATGCCTTCAAAAACCCAGAGGCTGCACACCACGGGGCCATCGATCGCGGCGCTAAATAAAGTAGCGGCCTCCCTCCGTGAAAGGTGCTGCTGGAAGCGCCTGCTAAGCACTGATGAGAAAAGGGCCGCGGCCACCCCAGCGTGAGGTGACACGCACAGCGGCACATCGCCTGCCTGACCAGCGCTGTTCGACCGGGAGGGACAGTGAAGGGCTGTCAGGGAGCAGTGCCAAGACACGTGGGGAGAAGCAGCGTGGCAGGACGCGCTCGCCTGGTGCCTCCTTTCGCAGGAGGGCTGCAGGGAGGCTCCCGGCAAGAGCCGGGTGGAGCCATCAGCAAAAATGCTGCTGCTCCTCGTCAGGGTCCCAGGAACCAGAGGCAGCGCTGGTGGGTGGCTCAAGTGGCGAGTCCATGTTTTCCTCGTCCTTCCAGGTTTCTGCGAGGTGGCCGTGATGGGGCAGAACCACACCACGTCTGTCCCATCTTTTATGAATAATGTCCCCAGCGGACTTTGATAAAATGGCGATGGGATTTGATCCCATCATAACTCCAAGTGAAGATGTCGAGATAGGGAATGATGAATGGATGCAAGATGCGGAGGTCAGACTTTGGATGGAAACCTCGAGCCCTGGAGGTGATGCAAGTGTCAGACCAGTGAGTGTTGCTCAAAGAACCAATATCAGAAGCATTCATAGTGCAGAACGGGCACGCTGGGGAAGCAGCAGAGCTGCAGGCAGGCCAAAACCACCAGTGGGCATCGCCTGCAGTGAGGTGTGGTGATGGGGTGACAGGTCCTCACCAGTGGCCTTAGGGCCTTACAGGAGATAGGCAAAGACCACCACAACCTCCCCTGCCCAGCTGCAACCCCAAAAGTGACTGGAGACCGGCACTTCCTCACCGGGCTGACAGCCTCCCCGTTCCTCCAGACGCTTTGTTTACAGCTGTGTCTAAAATAAACGTTGCCTACTTTTTTTCTTTCCTTTTTTTTTACTCCTGTTATTCCTGCGGAGCAAGTTGGATTCCTTTCTGACTCATGCCTGATTAACTAACTTCCAGCTGCATTATCTTTCTTGTTGCTGCCGATGCACAAGCCAGCGCTCAGCACGACTTGCAGATCCCAAGCTGAGTTGGCAGCGCTGCCGCTTACAGAAAAGGATTTTTTCTGAGAGTTGGGGATTATTTTATTAGTATTTTTTTTTAAAGAGAACACGTGCTCGGCTTTCTCGGGAAGCACGGCGGGGGGGACACCCCTCAGCAATCCCCCCAGGCACCCCCCGCGCTGAGGGGGCTCGGCGGGGAAGGGCCCGAGCGGCGCCTCCGGGGCCGGGCACCAGGAAACGGGGCCGGGGCAGGAAGGGGCCGGGCGGGCACCTGGCGGCCGGGGGGAGGCCCGGGGGCGCCTTACACAACCGGGCGGCCCTTGCATAAGCCGGGGGCGGTGCGGGGGGGGCGGAGCGGGGCTCGCCCCCCCCCCTGCTGCAGCGCCGCGGCCCGCCCCCGGCCCGCCCTGCCTTCCCTTCCCGTCGCCGTCCCCTCCCAGGAAGGAGCCGGAGGAGTCGGCGGCGGCGGCGCCGCGGGCCCGGCATGGAGTAGGGGCGGCCGGGGGCCGGCGGGGGCATGGAGCTGGGCCCGGGGCCCTGCGCGCTGCCCCCGGCCGGGACCGGGACCGGGACCGGCACCGGTTCGGCAGCCGGGGCGATGGCGGCGGCGGCGGGTCCGTGCTCGGAGATGCTGCAGGTGGCCGAGGAGGCCTTCCGCGGCGGCAACTTCGAGCTGGCGGCCGAGATCTACGGCTCGGAGCTGGCCGAGCTGCCGCAGCCCGAGCGGGGCCTGTGCCTCCGCCGCGCCGACGCGCTGGCTCGGGCCGGCCGCATGGCCGAGGCGCTGGACGCCTACGGCGCGGCGGCGCGGCTGGCGCGGCTGCGGCCCGACGAGCTGCGGGAGCTGGCCGAGAGCTTCGCGCTCAGCATCCGCGACAAGGAGCTGCGCCTGCCGCCCTGGGGAGGCGGCGGCGGCGGCGGCGGTGATGGCGAGGGGCTGGGCGACCCTGCCTGCTGCCGGCCGCCCGAGCTGTTCGCCTGCCCGCTGTGCCGGCGGCTGCTGTGCGAGCCGGTGACCCTGCACTGCGGGCACACCCACTGCCGCCGCTGCGCCGAGCCCGGCGACTGCGGCCGCTGCCACCGCCCGCGACGCCCCGCCGAGCCTTCCTCCGCCACCTCCGCCGCCGCCCCGCCGTCCCCAGCCGCCCGGCCGCGGGTCAACGTGGTGCTGGGCAACCTCCTGCAGAAGTGGTTCGCCGCCGAGAGCCGGGCCCGGCGGCTCCGAGCCGAGGGCGACGCGCTGCGGGAGCGCCAGGAGCTGCCGGCCGCCCTGGAGAAGTACAACGAGGCGCTGGAGATGGGTGAGCCGCCGGGGAGGGTCCCCCCGGCGAAGCGGGGGAGGGCTGGGGGAGCGGAGAAGTTTCGACACCAAGTTTTGGGAATGAAAGCGTGTTCTGTCCCCCCCCTCCCCCCGCCCCCAGCACCCAGTCAGGGCGCTGCTATTTTTGTTCCGCTGTTATTTTCGTGGTGGTGCTCGCTCTGGAAGGTGCCTCGCGTTCAGGCGCCCGCAGCTGATGACTCATTATGCAGCGTTTCTAGAAAATCCTCCCTCCGTGTTCGTGGGGAAACCATCTTCTGGCGGAGGGTACGCGGCCCTGGCTGCGCTGGGCTCCGCCGCGACCTCGTGGAAGGAGCTGGCTGGTGGACCAGATGCGTGAGCGCCCAGCTACGCGCGGCCGTGTTCTCAGCAAACAGCGTCTGTCGGAAGCAATAAAACATCAATAGGTGTGCAGGCTCGGAAATAAAATCTTCCCGTCTTATGCTGTGGCAAGAAAAATCCGTGCTTTGACCCGTAGAGACCAGCTGCCTGTGTTCTGAGCGTAACCTCCTCAGATACACGGGCATGCCGTAGTTCTGCATGCAGAGCGCTCTCCAGAGAGTCAGGATTTAGATAAAAATGCCGTATCCTGCTTTCCTGCCCGCTCAGACGTGTGGCAGCCCCCGTTTGCCCAAGCCGGGTTGTTTTGGGTCCCTACTCGCTGGGTTGTAGCCTGATAGTAGTGCTGGTGTGCGTGCGTGCGCCCTGCTCACTCGCCTTGAACGCGGCGGGGGGCGGCACGGCGCGAGCGGCATGGAAAATGCATGAGGAGGCACGGGGCTGGGGGGATCTCGGCAAACCCCCTGGGATCCTCCAGGCTGCCCACCGTGGGCATCTGTCTGCTTCAGCTGGGGAGGAGGGGGAGAGTGAGGCTCTGCCGTGCTAACGGAGGTCAAAACCCACGGGCAAATCTCTTCACCTGGAGACAAAGGAAACAAGAAGGCAGTGGTGCTTCTCCTTGGTGGGAGAGCTCCTTCCCTCCTTTCAGCAAAACTGCTTTCCTCGCTCCTGGTGTTGTCACCCAGCGACAAAGGACTGAGATGTTCCCCATTGTTCAGCTGGTGGAGAGAAACAAACGCACCACAGGGAGAAACACACTGTGGAGAGAAACACACCGTTATGCCCCGGCACGGCTGCCTGAACGGCACCTGAACGGCGAGTGCTGCGTGCAGCACAGCATGCCACCACCCCGCAGCTGAGGCTGGCCGCGGGAGCCGGTGGTTGTGCTGTTTTTTCCACTTTTGCTGTCAGATGTGGCGAGTGCCGCGCGCGCCTCGCCCGCTCTCCGTAAAACTATTACCCGGTTTAGCTGAAGTAATCTCTGTTAAAGTAGGGCAGGACGGAGAGCTCGGGGAGGAAGGTGAAGCGGAGGGAGGGGAGAGGCTCGATGTAGGTCACTGTTGGACGCAGTGAGTTTTCACCAAGGCAGCCTCTTTTTTTAAAAAAAAAAAAAAAATAATAATAATTGGGTTCTGGCCCCGCTGCTGGGGAAAACAGCATCTTGTGGGTGAAGCGAGAGGCTGATCTGGATTTTGGAGAGTTGTTAGCGGCACGGGGAGAGAGAGGTGCAGCTGGAAGGCACGTGCGGGGAGGACGCAGCGTGGGGCCGGGGGCCTGTGTGTGCTGTCCCTGCAGCACGTGTCCCCAGCCCTGCATGCTGCAGGGATAACAGCGATACCGCGGCCTTTGGGGCACAGCAGGAGCCTGTTCAGAAGCTCCTTGCTCCGTAAGCGAGGCTGAAGCTGCTTCATACGGTTTTTCGTTGTTAAATGATAATTGAGAATGATGGTGGGCATCTTGCCAGCTTTTGAAACCCTAAGACTGGAGGCTGCCATGAGGTGACTTCCCAGGAGCGGATCCAAGTCCCCACAGTCAAAGGGCAGGTGCCCCCACTCCATCCCCCAGACCATGACCTTCCTTCATGTCCCATGTGTACCAGCTGTGGTTCCTCGCAGGCCAAGCTGCTGTCAGAGCATGGCTCTGTTTCAAGCCTTCTCCACCTCCGGGCATTGCTGCCGGGAGTCCCGGCAGTGGGTATCTTCGTTGCTTTTCTGAAAGCGGAGCAGAAGCTGAAAGGCACGTGACCATCTGGGTTGTATGATTGCCGTACAAAGTTAGGAGGACTCCAGGCCTCCTGACGTGTGGTTCGGTGGGATTTTACTTCTGTTTCCCTGCTCTGCTCATTGCGTGTGCCTTGGTGTGACAGCAGCTGTTGTCTTAAAGCAAGCTTTCCACCTCACAGTTGGCTCTGTCGTTCTGGTTGCGACCTTGTGTCTTCTGGTCTGAACACCAGTTCCTGAGGTCCCCTGAGCCTGCTGTGAGCAGGCTGGGCTGTAAAAGGCCGCTTGGGGTGGTCTTCGCTTCTTTCTGGCAGCATCTGGAGTATCTGCTCCTAGCCGTAGGTGTGAAAAGATGCCTGCAGCCTTCAAGTTGTCGCCTTTTCCCAGTGAAACCAGTCAGTCTCCAGTGGAAATGGCTTACTCTTTGCTGCAAGTATGTTCATCTTCTGTCCTGAACTGTCAGATTTGGTGTCCCCACTGCTTCTGTCTTTGTTCTGGTGGATTCTGCTGCGGGTTCAGCTGTGGGTGTGGGTTTTTTGGTGTTGCTGTTGAGAAAATTGGCTTTAGGATTTGATCCTTTGAGCTCCTTTGAGAAGCCCACAGCTTGGTTGTTTCCACCGCTTTAAACAAAGTCACTGGCTTTTTCCCTGCCACAGACGTTGGAATAGATCTCTGGTTATTGCAAGGTATCTAATTACCGCTCCTTCAAAGCAAGCACGTGTCAGGCCACTTGAAAGGAAGCGTTTGTTTCCAGCTGGATCGCTCCGGTGCCAAGCTTTGTGCCGTGCAGCCATCGCAATATCGAGCGTTGCCATTTGGGCAATGCCCAGCGTGCTGGCTGCTCCCCAGGCAAATGAGGCAGGGGTATCAGAGGTGGGTTTCCTCCCTGCCACCCCTTCTCTTCTCCCTGGTTCTCTGACCTTATGGGCTTATGAGGGACCGTGTCTGGGGGTAGTACATTTGTTTTTTGTGTGTGCAAGCCTACAGACCCTTCAAGTGGAGGGAAGCTAGATCTCAATGGCAAATGAACAGGTGTTTTGAGGATGCGCTTTTGAGCACGTGGTTTTTGTTCTTGTAGGAAGCGAATGCCAGTTTCAGAGGTAGCAGGTGGCTGTCGCTTAATGGGGAGATAAGGAACAGGGCTTTTCCCAAGTAACGTGTGTAACTTTATAGGGTTGGAGACTGCATCACGGCGGGGGAGGGACGTGGCAAGGCGGTTCATTCTCAGGGAGCAGTATTTATCAAGAAATAGGCTGTCTCGTGCAGGCCAGGCGGGAGTTCGTTGCACATTTTGTGCTAGTCTGCTGGCTTTAAAATTAGACTCAGCACAGATCTGAAGGAGACCACGTTCTTCTCAGGGTGAGAGCATGCTAGTAAGCAAACAAACATAGAGACCGTAAGGGGATTTGGGTAGTGGTGACTCATTCCTTCAGCTGCCGATCCTCTGTGCCTTTCTTCCTACTGAGGCAGCCTAGTAGCATCCCATGCCTTTCCTGTAAATAAGCCTGAAAACGCCTGCTCGGAGCGCGTGGCTGCAGCGGCGCCAGCCTCCTGCACCAGCTTCAGCAGAGCTAAGACTCTCCTGGGGGGGATTGTCGATGCACACAACCACTCAGATTGCCCAGCACCTTTGTTTTTAATCCACCCAGGGGTTCAGAGTAAGGCTGTAGGGGATAACTCCACTATGCTTTTCAACCTTGGCGAAGGATGGATGGTACAGGTACAAGGGGGCTTTTTCTTCCCGAGCCCACAGAGAGGGCCCCCTTGCCTGCACGTCCCCATTTCCCGTGGATGAAGGGCTGAGGAGACGAGTTCATATGCAGTCCACCTTAGTATCTTCAGGGGTGGAGAGCAGTGTGCTGGCCCTGAGGTGTGGGACATGGTGAGAAACAAAACGTGGGCACTTTCCTGGGCTTCGGTGGGAGGAGAAGGCTCTGCCTCTCTTGGGTGAGCCTCAGCGGAGAGACGTTTCTCCCTTCTCCTCATACCAGTGGAGGTTCACCAGAAATTGACCTGATCCAAAAGGAAACTTAATGTGGCCACTCAGCACTAATTTGTTTTGTGGTAAAGCCATTCATGGAAATTTATCTAGCGCCTGCTGAATTCTCCCTTGGTAAGAATTCAATTACGGGGGGGGGAATGGCAGGCTGGGAGGCAGCAGAAAAGAGCCATAAAGGGAGAACCAGGCATGTGAGGACGATGTCCCAAGCCAAACCGTGCCTGCTCTCCAGCAGATGCAGCCTTTTCGGACAGCTGCTCAGCACCAGTTCCCACTCCCCAACCCTAGCGTGCTGTGCTTCACCTCCATGGGGATGTTGAGGTAGAGCACCTGCAAAGCAACCTGGTCTTCTTGACCTTCACATCTCCTCTGGTCTGTACGTGCAGTTGTTCCCGACGATGTCTTTGCATACAAGATCAGTTGTGCTATGCTGCTGGAGTAGGTACACAGGCAAGTCATAGGTGTTTTTGGCTTTCCATCCCTCCTCCCTATAGTTCCACATCAGTACAGAGGATGCATTTTCACTATCATCGGCTTTGAGACTTAAAATATGTTAACAAAGTGCAGATTTTGGAGCCCAAACTTTCCTCGCTACAGAAGAGTGTGTCTGTTCCAGTGTGCTGAGCCAATGTGAGGTTACCCCTTTGAAAGCCAGGGGCAGGGTCTGTTAACAGAGCTCATGTCTGTGCCCCCGGTTGGGTCTGATCTAGTAGGCTGGGTATGTTTTTACATCAGTAACTGTTAAATGAGAGGGGAGAGGTAAAAAGATTTGTGCTGTAAATTGAAAAATGTGTGTCTTGCTGCGCCTTTTGACCTCCTATACTGGCTCTCAACCTGTTAACAGCTACAGGCTTTCTTATTTTAAGCAACGCTTCGGTGCAGGCTGATTCAAGAACAGCTGCCTTGGGTTTTCCTGCTAGATAAAAGCGGAGTTGTGGGGGAATACTGCTTCACGGGGAGCACGGCGTGGGTGAACCGAGAGCAGAGCATTCCTGGAGCTGGGCTGAGCGATTACAGCGATGAGTAAGAAGGCTTTGGGCAAGTGTTTTGTCGTGTTTCAAAAGTGATTTGCTGGGGTGTTTGCCTTCTAAGCCTGCTTCTGAGTTTTTTCAGATAGGGGCGGAAAAAAGACGGCGCAGCCTCCTTTTCGTGGGCCGGGGCAGCTTCCCGGCGCTGCCACGTTGCAGGAGTGGTGGGTGAAGGATTTGATGTCTTGGTTGTGAGCGAAGGTCAGAAGAAGCAAAGAAACTACAGAGTCCCCTCTCTGCCAGGGGAAGCTGCTGAAGTGTTTGTAGAACGCCACACTAAAAATATTTTATAAAGATGACTGATGCCACAGGACACGTTCTATTAACTCTGTCACTGTTTTCGTAGGACTTGTGCTCCTTAGTGATGTACTTGCACTGAAGAAGCATCGTTCAAAGAAAACAGCTAGAGATCATTTGCAGACCACATATTTGAATTGTGTGTTAGTACGCTTTAATAGTCTTTTCTTGTCGGTGCACTATTTCTAGAGGGCTGCTATCAAAGATAAGGTCAGCTGTCTCTCAGATGTAGTTAAAAAAATAGATTGACCAAATCTTCTTTCTTCAGTGTCTTGAGAACACTGCTGATTTCCAGTGGTAAAGAAATAAGCCTCTTGACTTTGTACCAGCCATTATATAAAAGAAACAAACACAAAGTGGGGGAGCTGGTAGATGACTGTCATGACTCTCAGAATGGCAAATAGTTCAGTCGTTTTAATAATTTATCAAAAGAATATCTAATTTTATAGCTACTGAAGGAAAGTATGACTTCTAAATGAAGAATGAGAGGTAGTCTTTCTGAAATTACATGCTGCAAAAGACAGTAGGTTCCTTCTTCTTGGAGGATCTGTGCTAAAAAAAGAAACTCTACCATCCTTTTGTAAAAGCATCTCTTGGAATCTACCCAAATTAAGCATGTCCCCAAAACCTGTTTTTTCTGTCTTACATGGGCACAAAAATGTGTAAAAGTAGGCATTGAGATTACCTGGAAATTGTTGAATAGGGTGAATGTTATTTTGAAGCTTAAAATATTTTGCAGGCTCCCCCCCCCTATTTTTTTTTTTAAACTGAGGTAGTGCTTGAAAAATAGTAGTGAATGCTTCACGTATGACACTGCTGGAAACGTGTGAAGTGCTTGGGAGCAGGAGCTCGTATTACTCTTGATTTGCAAAGAGCTCACAGCTTAAAGCTTAGATCCCGTTGTTGGATCTCTGACAGCGCTGTCTGCTTGCAGAGGGCCTGCAGAAGGCAGGGGCTTTGCAGGGTTGCAGGACCAGGGGCCACGTGAGACCTGGGCATGGTGAACGGGAGCATGTCCATGGTGGCCACCAAGGGAAGGAGGCATGGTGCGGTACCCTAGGCAGTCTTTGAGTGTTTTTTTTTTAAGTAATGTTGCTCATGTAACTTACTGTACTACTTAGGATAGCTTTTCCCCTCCTGCCCTCTGTGTATGTTATCTAGATGTAATTTCTTATAAATAATTGGGCTGCTTCCGAAATTCTTGAAACTTTCTCACATGTAAACATAGTTCACTCTCTAGGATTGCTCAAGTCTCTTCAGCATATTCTCTTTTCCTTTTACTGTTTAAAATAAAGGCATCTTTTGCTTTTGGATGAAGACATGTATGGAAGTGACTTGGGCTTACTGATCTGAAAATGAGTAGGATACTTTACCACTCTTCTTCTCTTATACAGATGTGTTACATGATCTGCTCTGAGGACAAAAGCAGTGGGGTTAGTAATTGAGAAACAAGAAGGTCCTTCTTGCAACTTGCAGAGAATCAGAAATTCTAGGCTGAAATAAGCTTTAACTGGAAAAAGTGAAGGTTACAGAGACTTGAAGAGCAACTGGTACAAATGCAGTTTTTATACTGGCAGTGGCTAAAAGGGCAACTAGGTGATCACCTGTAAGGTCGTGTTATGATAGCATATCTCGCTGTAAATCGATCTTGTTCTCTGTGATCGTGGCAGACCTTATTGTCTGGTTTCGCTTGGCAGTGAGACACAAGAAGTCTCTGGAGTCTCTGCAATCATGGGCTCATGTGCACCTCGCGCAGCTGCCCGTTTGTATGGGGCGTTCGGCCGTTCACTTGAGTGTTTTGAAGATCGGTTAAGGGTTTGACTGCTTGGCTTTGGTTTGTGTTAGGTTTGCTTGTTGTATTTCTACTTTAATCTGTTATCTTGTTTTGTACCTGCTGTTTGAGAGGGTACTTCAGTTCTGAGGCTGCTATCCTCTCTAAGAAAGGGCTTTGTTAGGAAACCTTACCTGAACCCCAAACTAAATGCTGTGAGAGCTAGTAAACATTGAAAGTGAGTCACATTTGTGTGCTCAATAGTTTTATTATACTAGCGCCAAGCAGCCACAGATGGAGTTGGGGTACGTCACCTGAGGCAGTGCTCAAATGTCCAAAAGGTAGAGTGGAAACCAAAAATGTGGCGAGAAGGTGTTGATTCAAGCAATTAAAAGTGGGAAGGAGTAGCGTGCATCTAGCGAAAACATGGAAGGATTAGGATTTTGATAGGAGGTGTGGATAATGTAATCTGTTACATTCAGCTGTATGCTGGGACGTTCTTGAATTGAGGGCTTGTGCTGTACCATGAAATTCGCCACTGTAGTTGGTTTGTATGCAAGGTTCTCATTGGCTTTACGCTCGTGGGAATGCAAACGAAGCCGTAGGTTAATGTAATTGGTTTGACATGCTTCTGCCTCATTAAGCCAGAGGGACAATCTGAAAGTCTGGGCATGAAGTTAGCTGTACCTTCTTTATGGCAGCACTTCTTCCAGGCAGCATACAGCTTCTCTTACAGTGTTTCTCTTGAGTAATGAGGGGAGGAGTGATTAGCTGTGCTGAGTGGTGATGACAGTCCAGCTTTAAATAATATACAGAGCTTCCTTGTTGAGAACTTACTCACTGAGCCCGAAATAAAACCACTGGGAATCCAAAGCATTTTGTCAAGCATTATAAAAAAAAAAATCTATGTTCTTATGTCTGGGCTCTTCTTTTTCTGGAGGGTGTTCTCAACAGCAGAAGACAAAGAACCGAGGCCCAGAGAAAAGTTAATTCCGTCTAGAAATTTTATGTTCTTAAGAATAGCCTAGCTGATCTGTCACCCATGCTCTTCATTCAAAGTGATAATACAAGGGAGTGTCTTGATGTCTTCATTTCCCCCAGACCAGAAGCTATCTATGCAAGCATGCTCCAGGGCAAGGAAGCAAGTGTGTGGATATTCTTTTATTTCTGTGAGGAAAGGCAAAGGGTTGTAGCTTCAATGCTGCTGGTGAAGTAGTGGCTGTAATTCAGGCACTCCAAGTGTACAACAGAATCATAAAATCATCCAGGTTGGAAAAGACCTTCAAGATCACCAAGTCCAACCATCAGCCTGACCTCCTGAGTCCCATCACCAGACCGTGTCCCTTAGTGCCATGTACCTCTCTAATGCCTCCAGGGATGGTGACTCCACCACCTCCCTGGACAGCCTGCTCCAATGCCTGACCACCCTCTCTGTGAAGAAATTCTTCCTGATATCCAATCTAAACCTCCCCTGGTGCAACTTGAGACCATTTCCTTGCGTTCTGTCACTTGTCTCTTGAGAAGGTGACACTGTCCTCACTGCAACCTCCTTTCAGGTAGCTGTAGAGAGCGCTGAGGTCTCCATTCAACCTTTTCTCCAGACTAAACAGCCTCAGTTCTCTCAGCCCCTCCTCATATGTCATGTTTTCTAGTCCCTTGTGTAGGTGAAGAGGGAAGATTTTGGTGTGGGGTGGCATTTTGAAATGTGTAATGCACACCTCCATTCATTGCATGTAGTTACCTTCTCAAATAGTGTCAAGTCATTTGCCTTACAGCTATGAAGGCAAATAACTTGATATCTGTATGGAGATTAAAAAATAGAGCTGTATGGCAGACAGAACCTGAAGGAAGAGGTTATGTATTTTTATTATGACAACTCAAGGCATTGTGAATGTGGAAGGAGGCGGCTTTGGACAGGTAAACCCAGTGCTGCAGCAGCTGTGTGGCACCCGCTATGAGTGGAGGAGCGTGATGCCCCATGCCGCTGCTTCTCGGGGCAGTCTTGCAGCTTGTAAACTCGTTTGCTGACCGTCTGGCAGCATTGCTTGTGTGGTGGGAATAGGTGTTTGAGGCACCACTGTGCTGTGAAGCAGCGTGCTGCTTCTGCATGAGAGAAAGTTTATGGAAGGGACTGGTTGTAGTCTGCGAAGTTGTGTGATCTTGGAGATAGATCTGAGTTCAGGGCTGGGAAGGTCCTGGGGTTGCTTCATCTGATCCTATACAGGGTCGTATTCTGTCTGCATAGGAACGACTGATAGCTGTCATATTTGGACTTACCTTTTTCTTTAATTATAAGATATCCCAAGTTGGAAGGGGCCCACAAGGGTCACTGAGCCCAACTCCTGGCTCTACACAGGACCACCCAAAAACCAGACCATGTGTCTGAGAGCGTTGTCCAAATACTCCTTGAACTCCAGCAGCTCGGTGCCGTGACCACTGCCCTGGGGAGCCTGTCCCAGTGCCTGACCACCCTCTGGGTGCAGAACCTTTCCCTAACCCCCAGCCTGACCCTCCCCTGTCCCAGCTCCATGCCGTTCCCTCGGGTCCTGTCGCTGTCCCCAGAGAGCAGAGCTCAGCGCCTGCCCCTCTGCTCCCCTCGTGAGGGAGCTGCAGGCCGCCATGAGGCCTCCCCTCAGCCTGCTCTGCTCTGGGCTGGACAAACCAAGGGGCCTCAGCTGCTCCTCATATGTCTTCCCCTCCAGACCCTTCACATCTTCATAGCCCTCCTTTGGACACTCTCTAGTAGTTTTATGTCTGTCTTGTATTATGGCATCCAAAACTGCACACGGGAACGTGTGCCCTTTATAAAAGGACATTGCTGAAGCCCCCGCGCCTGTCCAGGCCATCAGCTGTGTTTGCCTGCACAGCGCTGTTTGCAAGTGCCCACTTCCAAATCAGCTGAAGTGTGCCTGGCTGCAAGAACGGGCTGGTGGATAAGGGAGCTCCCACGTCTGGATTCTTGCTGTGTTAGAACTTCTTGCGTGCTTCCTCTGGGGTCTTAGTTTGCTTTCACATGCTAAAAGACCGACAGTGATACAAATGCAAGGAGGAAAAGCCATGAGGTTCAGAAAGCCCTTTTTTTTATGTAATCTATTTAATGTGGGCTGCTAAGTGAGAAACCGTGGGTTTGCTGATTGCAAGCATACATCATGCTTGTCATCCCTCTTCAGTTCTGGGGAGCTGAACTTGTTTTTCATCTTTGTTGTAGACTGAAGTTTTATTTGAATGCCCCGAGTGTCTTTGCTGCTTCTGTTAATTATCTCATCATATGTGCTCCTGCCTTTGTTCCCCAACCAGACAACACACCCCCACATGCTGTTCTGTTTTTTTTTGAGCAGACTCATGCTTGCACGAAGTCTGGAGGAGATAAACTAGATTGCTTCTCAGTTAATTAATATATACTACTAATTTGTAGTTGAAATGAAAATAGATGTTCCGTATTATTTTTAAAGCTTATGAAAAAACTTTCGCTACCAAATTGTTCAGAACTGAATGCATAAAATGAGAGCAAGGCAAATTTCTTCCTCTCTCCAGTGGTTGGAGTTACGGTAAAATGGGGGGAAGCTTTTCCCCTAGAGTCCTGTACAGGTTGACTCTTGCTAGCGAAACTCGGGGGTTTTTGTAATGACACTTTTTTGGTTATGCTCATTTATTTAGGAAATATGCTTAGGACTGAAGTAGATTTGAATAAAACGCTCTTCTAGGAAGAAATATCAGATAAGAAGGATTAGGGAGTTCTAGCAACTTTCAACTATTTTTTTCTGTGCTCCATTCGTGAAATGAAGAAGAAATCTCAGGAGTGGTTTATTGCAGAAAAACTCTTATCATCCACGTCCTATTTGGAGAACTCTCTAATTGCTCTCGCTTTCTTTTTAGCACAAGGAGGTTTTGGGGAGTGATGTTCTTCTCTGCCAGACTCCTGAACTCAGCCAGTGTAGTATTTTTAAAACATGAAGGCGTGAGCGTATCTGGAAAAGTAATTTGGGGTCTTAGCTGCTGTGTAAGTAGAAGCGCAATCTAGCGAACATCTGCAAATGAGTGCAAAGGTGGTGTGAGCAGAGCTGATGTTGAATTCACAAAGAGGGGTAGAAAGCTAACATTTTTGGAAAATCTGAGCTGGCTATTGTGTCTGTTTGAGCAAGCTGGCAAGCACGCTCTGTACTGGTGATATTTGGCTGTCCCAAAGAGGGTCCAGGATGTGCAGAGCCACCGAGCCCCTCAGTGCTGGGTGATGCTCAGGCATCATCTCATGCTGTAGGATAAAGGCTGGGAAGGAGGATGCCACTTGAGAAGGCTCCCAGGACCTGTGGCTCCTAGGAAGACTCTGTGTCCTGGCTGCCCGGAGCCACAGATCCTGGGAGCCTCAGCGGTGGATACACGATGCTGACAAGAACATAAATTTTGCTGTGCAGCTGCAGGCTCCCAGAAGACTTTGATTCAGGAAATGCCATCTGATGGTATTGTGGAAACAGTAACATTTTCTGCGCTTCGCTGTTTTAATTTGGCCTGAGATACGAAGTCATTTCATAGGAGAAATCTTTTATTCCTTAATATTCCTTAACCTCCGTGAGAAAGAACGGGTACCTTATCTTAAAGCAAACCACTGGTTATTGTGTGATTTTGTGGCTTTGTTTTAAATGAACTTGACGCTTTTTGTACTATACTAACATCTAGCAGCATTCATAAACTCTGCATGTCCTCAAGCCTTCTCAATCTATCTCCTCTGACTATCAGCCAGCTGGGACAGCTCTTCTTGGTGCTGGTTATGCTGATTGAGAACAGGATGCCTCAATCCATCTGACCTTGGGAAATCACATAGCCCAGCGTTGTTTTGTTTTGATTTTTGGTGGTGTTTGCTTTGTTTGAGTTTTCCTGGCCCACAGTGCCTCTTATCACCTAATGTGGTTCTGGTAGCTGTTAGCTTGTGGTTCGCAGACTATCTGTGCGGCACAGCCCTGCCACCAGCCCTGCTTGCTCCAGTGGATGGGTGCTAGAAGACCTCCCAGACCTTGCCAGGTGCCAGCTGTCTGCAGGCTGGCCCTTAGCCCTGTGCCGGTGATGGGACGTGCCCACAGGCATCGCCGCCTCGCCTCCGAATGGGGTGAACTTGAATGAAGGAGGCTGGGCAGGGCTCCAGCTACTGAGTCTTGTCTGGCTGCCTAACCTCCCTCTAGAAAACCTGTTATGCTATATTCTCATAAATACTGTTCCTTGAGCAAAGCTGGAAACTTGTTCCCCCCGTTCCCTTTCTCTCTTGCTCAGCTAACTAAACATTCCTGGCCAGTTATTCATTAAAGTGGGCCACACCTTATGCTTTCTGATGGAGACTTCATCAGTGCAGGAACGAGCCCTGGTATGTGTAGCTTTTTCTGGTCTGGCTTAGTTTTTTTTTGGTAGCTTGGTATTTTCCCTTCACGTTGTGGGAGCCTGTGAACTTTGCTTTAGCAAGACTTGCAGCTTTTGTGACACCCTTGTGCTCTGCAGTGGCTTTTTTGTTTAAAACACAAACTTTTGCAATTGAGACAAGACCCCACGGAAGAACTGATGAAGCTGTTTTCCGAGTCTGCCGAATGTATGAAATGCTCTGAATTGTCCACTGAAAAACATGAGGAAATGTCAGCATGGCTGAAATGTCAGCACTGCGGTAGTGAACAGAAGCAGGAAACTAGTTTGCCTGCCCAATAATCTTGCAATGCTTCCTTTCCCTCTGTGGTGCCAAAAAATACCCCACCCAGCGCTAACTGATGGAGCTTTACCATCTACCCCCGCCAGTGCACTTTGCACAAATACCATGCAGCAGATACAGTGATGGAAATACAGGCAGAGTATGCATCTGGATTTAATACAATCAGAAGACACAGACTATTAAATGATAACTAACTTGGATAATCGTGTATTTGAGCATCTATGGAGCAGCAGAAAGCAAAGAGCTGGCTTCTGAAGGTATTAGGCTAATTGTTTTCAATTTAATTCAATTTGCAGTCGTCTTCAGAATTATCCTCTAGAAGCGTGGACTGCTGCAGCAGTCTGCATGTGTAATATCAAAAGAAAAAAAAGCCAACAGCTGACAAACCGCAATGTGAACTAGCTTTTACAGAGCTGTTCTAGGTGTAGTCTGCAGCCTTCGCTGTCTGTGGGGTAGCATCAGCCCTGGTCTGTCATCCTGCAATTAGCAAATCTGGCATCGTTCCCTGCGACAGCCAGAAAAGGCAGCAGTCCTTGCTGCTTCTTTCTTTCTTTCTCATCCCGTGTCCTGGCGCTCACATTTGTGTGGCTGCACAGTGAACCAGTTGAGGGGAAACTGATCCTCTTAAACCTTTTTATTTATTTGTTTTCATTGCATTAGCTTTCAGTCAATTGATTCCTTGGTCTGGTTCACTGTGCAACCACGCGGACCTGGTTTGCTGCACGAGCGCTCGCGTGAGCTCCAGGGAAGGGAGGGGATGGCAGGGTGGTGGTGAGCTAACCCTTCTGGACAGGTGCTTAAACCCCGTGAGCAGTGGCACTAGTACCAGTTACATGCTTATCGTATGTCTGTACTCACTTGTGTGTGTGCTCAAGCTTCACGTGGACAATGTGAGGCGATGGTAAGGGGGCTGGTGTGGTTTAATACCCTATTAACAACCTTGATGAGCGGGCAGAGCGCGCTGTCTGCATGTTTGCATGTCGCTAAATTGGGGGCAGGAAGGAGGTTAATGTGCTGGAGGGGAGGGCTGGTGGACAAGCTGAATGTGGATCAGCCTCAGTTTCTCTGTGCTTCTCTGAAACTTTATGCTGGAACTAGATTTCCATCTTAAAATGTGTTATAGGAATCATAGGAAAGGACTTGAGACGTTTCTAATCCATGCAAGCTGAAAACAGTTCATGAATGTCTGATCACCGAGAGGTTTGCCTGCTGTAAGGATGGCAAGGTGAACTGGTGGCAAGCATATGAAATTTGTCGACTGCATTCATTTTATTTTAATGAATGGCTTCTGGGATGTGTTGTAGATAAAGTTCTGCCTCAGTGATTTCTGCACATAGTTTTTTGCTTTCAACCAAAACCACACTGGAGGGAGGAAAAACTTCATAACTTTTTTTTTCCCCTTGCTTAAATGTCATGTAAGCAAGGTGAGGGAAAGAGCAGGTGACATCCTATATGTGAATATGAAATCTGTCCTGCTAGATAAAATGCAGAGGTTGCTCCAAGCTGAGAGGAATATATTTTAGGAAGGAAAGAAGGAATTACCTTTTTTCCATTCATTACAGGGGAGTATAAATGATTGTGTGGTTGTGCTTATTAGGTTACTGCATTTAACACATGCTAGCATTCCTTTTAACCTTCTTGTAACCTTTTTTTTGTCTTGCAGCTCCTTGCAAGTGTTCACTAATAGCACAGCGAGCAGAACTCTGTACGTCAATGAAAAACTACCAGCAAGCTCTCCATGACGCGGACGTCCTCTGCCGAAACAAGCCCCACTGGCCTGCGGTACGGCGCTTGCATGCTGCAAAGAACAAGATGCTTGTTCTCAAGGCTTCTCTTTGTGGTGGGGATGGCACCAGTGAGGTCACTGCTGGAGGAGCATTGTGGCGTTGTCAGGGCTGGAAATGTACTGAAAGCCAAGTCCTTCACAGGACAAGTCTGTGGAAGGTCCTTAGCGTGGGGTTTCTGTGATAGGCAGCCAGTGACATGAATTTGTCTGTACTGGTGCTCATTGATCTGTTCGAGCTTGTGCTGTGGCTTGGCAGCAGAATCAGGTTCACAAGTCACCAGTGGCAGGGGATCCCTGTTCCCTTCAGGATGGCGTGCCCTGGGCTTTGCAAACCTCCTGGCCACCGCGTTTTTCTGAGGAGTATCCCAGACCCTATTTCAGGAATTCCTTGTCTTTTTTTCCTTCAGGACTAAGCATTCATACATCTGATTCCTACCTTCATGTCATAGTGAACCTTAGTAGGGTGGGAGGCTTTTTTCATACTGAATGAGGTGCGACAAGGAGCACTGGTTGCAGACAGCATGAAGCAAGTGTCAGAAGCGGTGTTACGGGAGGAATGGAGAGGCATGTGGTGCCTGCAGTTACCGCCTGTCGCCTGAGGGTAGGCTGAGTGTCCAACAGCTCGCCCCACCTAGGCTTACATCTCCAGTCCCTCACCCATTGCTAACAGAACTGCAGCAGAGGTTTGACCAGGTAAAGCCCCTGGGCTTGGAGGGAGTGTGGCATGGGGAGTTGGGGGAGGATTCGAGGTGGGCCTTGGTTTCTCCTTGGCCTTAGAAAGACTGAGAAGGTATTGCATGAACCTCTTGGCGGCCAGCCTCAGCAGAGGGGCTGCAGCTAGCTCTGTGCAAGCTGTATGGGATATGGGGTGAGCTGAGAGGTGCTATGTGAAGCATCTAGCTTCTGACAAATTAGATACTTGTCTTCCAAGGATATCTGTTTTGTCACCCGTTAAAACATTTTCTATTTGAAGGCAGATCATAATCTTCCCCCCACCTCCAATTTTGCTCTTTAAAATTTGACATTCTGTCTCGGATCACTTGTCGTCAAGTCAGGAATCCCATCTCGGGCAGTGCTGATTGAGTTTCTGTGCAGAGGGAGATGGATGAATTAAGCACATTCAAATGTTTTCTTGAGGAGTCTTGTCTGTTTGCCTTGAATCCATGGAAATTTGATGTGTGTCAGTCGTAGGCGGATAAAGATTTCGTTAATCGCATCTCTGAAGAATGCTAATCAAAAATGAAACTTGTCATCATGGCATACCAGCAGTATCACAGATACATTTTGCCTGCGTATGCATGTGTCAGAGTTTCCACAGAAGCTTTGGTGATTGAGAATTAACATTCTCAAGGAATTCTGCTTTGTTTTGTATCCTGTGACTTTTCATCCATCCAGCAGCAGAAATTAGCTCAAATGTGTTTGTAGCAAAAATAAATAAATAAAAATTCACAATAAAACAAAAACCATTCTGAGAGCAGCTCCTGGGAGGTGAGCATTCACCACCAGAACCTTTTGGCTTATTGCTAACTCAAATTTAATGGCTCACTGAGTTCCTGAAGCTCTTGGGTCCATTGTAGTAAGTAGAGCAATAGACCAGTTAGTTTCTTTTCAGTTGCTGTGAAAGCCACGTCCTTGGACTCTCTGAGGGAGAAGTTTCCAGTTGTGCTTTGCAAGTGGGAGATAGAAACAAATGCCCTTCCTGAGGCAGCTTGAGGTCCTGGCAAGATCTTACCCTACAAATCTGGTGCTTCCCATGACAATGTGAAAATAAGAGAGGAAAGGTGGCAGTGGTAGTCTCGTAAGTGCAGAGGTCTGTTGTTCCTCAGTGTAATTTCAGGTGTTGGATCTCGAGATATTTCTTCCACAGACAGCCCAGATTAGCCCTCACTTTGCAGCGTGGACAAGGAAATTGTTCTTGCAGCTCCAAAGGAAGACACCAAACAGCCTTGTAGCCTCTCCAGGGCAGTTGAGTAAACTTGTCTGCACTGTTGGGATTGTTAGGAGCTCCTTAGAAAGGTCTTACAGAGGCTGTGCAAGTCTCAAAATAAAAAGATTGAGGTCAGGCCTCTGCAGTACCTCTCTTACCATGTTCAGAAAAAAATGCAGATCTGCAGATCATGCCTCCAGCATGCTGACTGTATCCCAGTCTCCAGAAGCCAAAGGGCATTTCTTGGGAATCAGGTCAGGCTCCAAGTGCTCCTTTGACCCAGCCTCCTATTGGGAAATGTGTTTTCTGGTTGCTGGAATAAATAGGCTGCTGCTTTACTGTGTTTTGGGAAACTCAGTCCTCGTCTGGAGAGGTTGCTGCATACTGAGACTGCTTGTTCAGTTCACCAAATGACGTATGGTAATTAGCCTGTCCTACAGAGTGCCTGCTACTTTCTTTTACTACAAGCTTCGTTCTTATCTTCCTGACACTGGAAAGGTAAAGACTGTAAGGGGTCTCAGCTTGAAGGGCTGTACTGAAAGGGTGAGGGAAGTGTACCTGCTGGGGAAGATTATGTGATACCAGATCTTTTGGCGTTAGTGTGAAAAACAGAAAAATACATCTGCTTATCTGACCAGTCCAAGAGATACACCAGCCTAAAGATAATTGTGTAAATCAGAGGTGGACTGGAGTTTGCAGAACATGCTTCTGTCTAGGAAGCAAGAGACAAATGTTTACATACACGTTTAGTTTCTCTCTGTCTTTAAGGAAATAATTTCCATAAGTCAGATTTGAACTGCAAATTGATATCGACAGGGAAATTCAGAAGTGAGGCATTGCTCTCTCGCCAGTAACAAGCAAAGTAGGACTTGTCCCCAGGCTGACTATCATACCTCTTGGCCACAAGTGTGTCACTCTACGGCTTGAACAGGTAGGACGGACTAAAAGGTTTCAGGTTAAGTGCTGGCAAATTGCCCAAAATTCATAATATTTTGGTGTTTTCCACCCAAATAAAACAGAACAATTCTTTTTCCCCTGGCAAGACACCCAGCAAGAAGTGAGTGTCCTACACCTGAAATCGTTTTGCTCTGTCCAGTGCCATTGCCAAGCCTGCACCATGCCACTGCTTTTCTCATGTAGCTTCATTACTGTTCGGAGTGCCCTGGTGTGTGGAAACCCTTCTCCACAGTTTGGGAGCCCTGTAGGATATGTACTAGTCTCAGTCCCTGGGGAGACAGACACGGCTCCTCAAACTGCATCAGGTCCTCTGCTGAGGAAAGGAGTGGTGTCTTTGCCTGGGGGTGACGCAGCAGTGGGTTCCTGGTGACACGTCGTTCAGCACAAGAGAATGGCTTTCCTTCGGTCACACAGATTGAAGAGATTGGTATCAAAATAGCATCTTGTTCTTCACCGTCAGAATGGAGTGAATGGCCAAGTTTGTGTGTTGGTGTCTTGCTGCCACCTTGGAAATGATCTCTGGATTTGTATGTTTTCTTTGTGTGAACAGGGTCATTATGTGAAAGCAAAAGCTCTTTCTGGATTGGAAAGGACTGAGGAAGCACTGAAGGAATTTCTCTATTGCGTTGCCTTAAATCCTGAATGGAGCTCAATGAAGAAAGAAGCCCAAAAGGTATCAAATGTGCTTACTGGCTGCTTCTTGGCTATCACACTGCTCTGTGGAGGTGCCTACATCACAAGGATGGTGTATTTGTGGATTCTGTTGCAAATCTGTAGGTTGGGCCACTCTTCTTTATAGATGATGCTTGCAGTATGTCAGCAGGATTTGAGCACACTGGAATTTTGTAGGCTCAAAGCTCCTAATTTTAGCGCCCATCGGAAAACCTCTTCATGTGGGAAAGGGCAGCTCCTGTCCTGGTGGAAAAAAAAATAAAATATTTATGGTCCCTGTAGGAGTTCATATAACCCCCTCTAAAGGGGACACTGCTAATCGACCCTAGTCAGATTCTCTGTTACAGTTCATACAGGCAGCTTTTTCAAAAAAAAAGAAATGGGGATTCAGCAAGGTGGTTGGTGGGGACTAGTGAGAGGTGGACCGGGCTCTACATAGCGTCAGCAGCAGGGCAGGGCACAACAGGCTGCCACCCTGGTTGCTCATGGGGAGCAGAGACCTTCAGGGAGGGAGGTGGACATGGAGTTCCTGGAGAGAAGAGGACCTTGGAATACGTCTATGGTTGTGGTGGGGACTGACGCACGAGTTTCCTGTGGCCATCAGGGAATGCAGGATCTCCCACTTGTTACAAGCCTCTTGACATTCGGGAGCTCCAGAGCATGTTTATCTGTTTTTGCACAACAGAAATTAATTATTTTTATTGTTCTTCTCTTCTTCTCTCTAATTGACTAGATAATGTGTGAGATGTTTTTCCCAGCCTTTGAAAATGTGCATGATAGTCTAACAGCACCTTTCTCTAGTCGAACATCCCATACGAGATTGAAACCTGCATTTTTGAATAGCATAAACACACAGTCAGCTGCTGAAGATAGCTCTATTGCTGGGTCCTCAAAGGTAAAGTAAAAAGTATTCAACCTATAAATACCAAAAGTAACATAAGGACCTGTCTGGTCTGTGTGACGTTGTCGTTGTTGGCACTCGTGTAGGCACTTGTTTCATGGTAAGCCTGTTCTCTTTGGCTACTGTTGTACCTCTTGTTGGGACATAGTTCCTCAGAAAAATAAGAGAATGCAACACTTCCTTCAGAAAATAATGTGATGCCTTCCTGTGAAAATCAATTCTATTTTTTCTCCCTCTATGTCCTTTATGCACTTGGGATTTTAATATGATAGGAACACAGTTTGTAGAGATGGGAACCATAGAGAAGTGTCCTCATTTAATGCAACTTGAGAGTGGCCTTGTTTGATACAGACCTTTGTCCCTTTCTAAGCTCAGTATAGTGACATTAATCTCTTACTGATGCATGTAACTCAATCATAAAACTAAGCATGTCTCATGCTGTATATAACTGTTCTTAATTCTTTTTTAGGATACTGTGTTCAGGTTAACAAAAAACCCGTCCCAAGAATCTGATGTATTTAGAAGCACTGATTCTCCCGTTGCTCATCATGTACTGGATCGCTATTTTGAAGACAAGAAGAAGTCTTTGGGAGCTATTCTCTCCAGTTTACCTGGGGCTGGCTTGAAAAGAAAGCTGTCCAGTGATATGAGGGATTTACAAAGCTTGGATGTCCCCAATAAGATCCCTAAAAAAGGTTTGTGCTGTGGCTTAGAAAGGTTTTTTTTTTTTTGCGTATGCTTAAAAACGATAAACTGTTTTTTCCTCTCCTTTTTTTAGGTGTAAATGAAACATTTCCTTTATGGATTGGAATAATACTTTTTTTTCTAGTATGTCCCTTTCTGCTCTAACAACGTTACTCAGCCATTCCTGTCTTTTTAGAACATGTAGAATTTAAGATGTTAAAGGCACTGAAGTTCAAATGCTGTTTACATTATTCCAGAGCAGTTTCAATTCATTCAGTGAACAATGCATTTTTCTTTCTCAAAAAGGGCATTTCTAACATGTAATCCACTAACAGTTTAGTCTTTGTATTGCTGGCAGCGTTTCAGTTTTCTAGGTCTCAGAGGTATAGGTGCATTTCATTGCCTTTCTATAGGCAGGAAAGATACAGTAAGCCTAGAAATTAATCTTTAATTGGCATCAGAAAGAGTCACATGCAACTTTACATGAAATTTTCTGAGCAAACAAAGAAGCCCTTTGAAGGATAAGAAGCCCACCCAGTTTTCTGTCACTTGATAGCTGTGCTTACAGTTGGTATGCTTCTCAGGCTTCCAACAAAGACCTCTGAAGTGTTTTTAGTACTCTGGGAAAAAAATGCTGAAGGAAATATATTGCACTGAGCAGTGAAATAATTGGTTTAAAGGGGCTTTCAAAATTCCACCGTATTAGTGTGCATTTTTTCCCCTAAAAGAAATAAAAAAAAAAAAGTACCTCTTTGACCAATCTGCCTTGAAATATCACAAGTCTTCAAGTGCTGCTGTTTGCCTTCCACCTCTGCAAATTACCAGTTTATGGCCAGTTTCTGATCGTGGTGTTGTGAAGGGAAAAATACTGTACTTTTCTGTGAACTGCAGACTCAGTAAATAGATTGTGAAACCTGACACTCCTCTATCTTCATAGCAAAGGCCAGAGATCGCATTTTACCCATGGCCATTAATTTCTGGTCTGTGCTAGATCTTGATGCTGTGCTACTATTTGCAGAGTGACACAGGTTCTTGCTGTTACCAAAGGCTAACGTGGAAGATGTAGGTTAAAGATAACGCTGTCTTCCTTTGTAGGCCACACTAGTGCCCTCTCCCCTGTCCTGTCTGTGCTCGAGATAAACCAGATACTGAGCATAAGTTATCCTTTAACAAAACATCCCAGTGTTTTAACTTAACATAAAAAGCTGAGCATTTTTTTTCCACAGTCAAGAGTTTGGTTAATAAAAAGGACATGGAGGTGGTATTCGCGGATCTGTTGCAACTCTTGCTGAGCAACAAAGATGCAGATTCTAAAAGAAGTGGCAGAATCTGCTTGTATTAATGTCACCAGAAACCGAAGCCTAAGCTGATACCTCTTGAGCTTAAATACTGCTGTGGAGTTTGAGGCCTGTGTACTTCAGCTATGTTAGCTACAGTGATACACACCACCTTCACGTGAAATTCTGCCCATCCTTTTTCTTGAAGTGTTTTCTCTCTATCTGCCAGTGCTGCATTAGCTCAGGTAACTCCAGTAGTCCTTAAACTTGAAGCTGTCTGAAATGTGGGATTTCCACAGCAGGGTAGTCCAGAAGAGTGTAAGCCTTTTTATACTGGTAAGAAAAATTACCCCTGCTGAGACATCTATAATAAACACTGATGAAATAGTTTAAGTGTGTAAACAAATTAAATTCTGGACTTAACATGCTTAAAAACATCTGGCCAGGCTGATGTGGGAGTGGTGGTGGTGGGAAAGCAATAGCAGAATATTTTAAAAACTAGACTTCGAAAAAACAACCATTTTTGGAGAAGCAAATCATGGGTATTCAACTCTAAAATGCTTTCTCTGGCCACGGACATCATCCTCTGCTCTCCAAAAAATTTCCTGCCAGAAAGTCTAAAACCTAAATGGAAAATGTTTTCTTTTTGGAAGCTTTGTTTCAAATAAAGAGATAAATTAGTTTATGGAAAAACAACTTAGCATTTGAAATTGCAGTAATACTGAAATATTCGCTGTAATTATCATCTTAACTTCTAGATGCAGAGGTTTTACCGGAAAACACGGTCATCGCTTCAAGCGAGATACCAACAACTCTTGTTGACGCGTCAGACTTCGAGTGTTCCCTCTGCATGAGGTACGGCTATGCTGACCTGTGATTAAGATATGAAAGTCTTTCTAGCTTCTGAAAAATGTTTTCATAGTGTCAGAAGGGAAACCAGCCAAAGAATACCTAAATCATTGCTTCATTCCTTTTTCCTTAAACTTGCATCTGATGAGTCTTTACAGACGCAATCTTCATTAGGCACCAACTTTGTTTACCGCTTCTAAAAATGAAAACCCTTTTTATGTCACTGGATAAAAATGTTACCTATGATTTATACAAAAGCAGGAAAGGATGAGATGGCGAGGTCTAGTCACTCGTTTCCACAGTTTCGGAATCTCTATTGTTTATGTTGGCAGCTTAGTTTTTTTGTTCCATGTTTTCGTGTGCAGGTTGTTCTATGAACCTGTTACCACTCCCTGTGGACACACCTTTTGCCTCAAATGCCTTGAGCGTTGCCTTGACCATAATCCACATTGCCCACTCTGCAAAGAAAAGCTGTCAGAAGTAAGTATGTCCTTGCCCCACTTAACGAAGAAAGTACAATACCATGTTCTTCAGAAAGTATGTATGTGGGGGTTTTCTGTGCTCTACTTACAGAAGAGTGTAGTAGTACCCACAGCATCAAGCTGTGCACGGACCTCATTTGCTCCAGAATATATTTCGTTGTTCCCGTTGGCGGAAAAAAAGTGGGATTTGCTGGTGCTTAAGGGAACAGACACCCTGCATCGTGTCAGTCTGGTGCCTGAGGACTCCCAGCTGTAGCCTTGTTCCTACCACCTCCCCAGTCTGTATCTCTGCTAACAGTTGAACGCTCCTTGGTCAAAACTTGTGCTCCAGTAGACGTGTCTCGTAGTGTCTTGAGTAGCAGTAACCTGGTAGCTGTGGGTAAAACGAATATATGCGTCTTCTGCAGAAGCAAGGAAGAACTGCCTTCTCTTGGTAGTGGTACAAATTCTGCCAAAAGAAGGGCACGGGGGTAAAATTAATGGGTGTTAGAGTGAGCAACGTACCCAAAAGGGGAAGTTTTGATGCCCAAAAGCTTTTATGCTTTTATCCAGCTGGATATGTGGAGTAGCCAGTACAATCAAGAGCTAATGTGCTGTTTCCCCTTAGGGGTGAGTTGGGTGGAAGAGATGTTACCTGACTTCTCGTTATCAGACTTAAGAGTTGACTTTTTTTTACAGTTTCTGGCGAGCAGAACTTACAAAAAGACCGTCCTTACAGAAGAACTGATAGTCCGTTACTTGCCAGAGGAATTATCTGAAAGGAAGAAAGTTTATGAGGAAGAAATGAAGGAATTATCAAAGTAGGCTCTCTTTTTACTGCTGGTAGCTGTTTATAAAAATGTATTTCTGTCTAAACTGCTGAAGAAACTTTGTTTGCTTATTATAGTGCACAAAATTAATGAATTTGTAAAAGTGAACCTGCCACATTTCATATTTTTGACATGGTTGTTACAGATAAACAGAAACAATAAGCTTGTATGGTAGAGAGGCACAATGTTATTCTTAAAATAAAGATAATTGCTTTATTTCTCTGAATCATTATAATATCAGCTTTGCAAGTTATAATGGGGCTTGGCTGGCAGTAGAAGCCTAATTATAAATGTGTTATGCTTCAAGTCAGGAGAAGTTCAAAGATTCATTGCGATGTCAGTGGTGTGCAGTGTCTTATCCTACAACTCAACTAAAAAGAAAAACAAAACATGCAATTAAACCTTAAAAAAATAATATGGGGATTAGCGGCCTTCAAACTTAAAGGGCTTTACCGAGCTTTGGAATTCTTCAGCACCTTGCTTTGAATGTGATTAGTTTTTAGATACTATATTACTGTACACAGACATGGCCAAAAATCTTTAAATGTGTATTTGAACTAATGCATCTATATGTGCACGTCTGGGGAAACAGGCTATTATTTCCTGACTTCTCCTCTATAAAAGTAGACTAGATGGATTGTTTCCTTAATACATCAACAGAAAGTTTGTCTTGTGAACATGACAAGCCACAACCAGATATGCATTTTCAGAGAATGAGTCTAAGGAAACCACCGGAACCAGTGTTGTATTAAGGCTTTATGCTGTATATAGCAGTGCCCAGGAGAAAATTGAACTTTTTAAAACAATTATCTTACAGTTTGAATAAAGATGTTCCCATCTTCGTATGCACCATGGCTTTCCCTACCATCCCTTGCCCGCTTCATGTCTTTGAGCCTCGTTATCGCCTAATGATAAGAAGATGCATGGAGACTGGTACCAAACAGTTTGGCATGTGCTTAGCTGACGAATTGAAAGGGTAAGGAGATGAGCTAGAATGTCCTTTGTTGCAGTGTTGTGACGCTGATGGGGTACTGCAGCACAGTATACTTGTCTCCCTGTAGTTCCTTCCAGTTCTGTACGAACCAATACAGACATTGGTGGCTTTTTAGCTTAGCATATCAACCATTCTTTTGGACACAAAAATGTAATTTTTATTGCTCCCCTGTTGCATGGATAGCAAGAATACGACTCATCCTGCTACTATGGGCTCCAAAAATAGCACTGAATTGTGTATGGGTTTAGAAAGCTTTCTAGCCTGTCTGTTCTAGTGGAAGCTGAGTCTGGATGAGGTTGCTCCTCTGTCTGCTCAGTTAAAAACAAACAACAAACAAATCCAAGCCTTGCACAGCTTTCTTGCATAGGCAGAATCATTTGAATGAGACAAAGTATACCCTTGGCTGAGAAGCCTTTTTTGCTGCTGAACATTGCGTTTCGATGTTTGTCTTTACTGCTGTGTTGCAATGTCTAAACTGCAGTGAGTGGGTTACGTTGTCTTTCTATATGATCCTACCTTTAAGTCTTTTTTGGGAATTCTGATACTGGTATGTTTCCAGCTCCTTATGTACAGGCTAAATACTGATCATTAGATAAAAGTCTAGATGAAAGCCGTCAGTTTTTAAGCCCTTTATAGTTAGTAGGTTTGGGGGGGTAAGAGGATAAGCTGCTACTCTCAGAAAAAAAGAAGTGGTCTTAAGAGAGATCTGTCTTACAAGCTATGATGGGTAGTTGTTGACTTCAGGAGAGTAATGCAGAATTGCGAATGTGGGAAGCCTTAAGAACACATTGTGTCCTCAGGAGCAGCATTTTAGTAGTTGACGGAGGCAGGAGCAGAGGTAAGGGCAGTCATATCCAGGTTTGGCAGCCTTTCCAGTTGGTTGGCTTTTATTATCTTTTTTTTTCCTCCTGGATCAGAGCATGAAGGTGGCAGTAAGAACACAGGAGATGCTTCAGCTTTCAGCTGGCTCTGGCTGTGCTTCATGCCGTTCAGCGCATTCTCGATGGTGCACTCACAGTGGAGTTCAGGTTCCTACAACAGCTGACATGCCGTGGTCCCTCCCAGGCCTGTTATCAATCTTCTGGAAGCAAATACTTGCGAGGAAAAAAATGACCTTGCAACATCAGTGATGTCAGATTTTACTTGGAGTCAGGTCTAATACAGAGGGCCAAGGCATTACAATCCTAAAAACATGCAAACGTATTTATTCGGTAGTGCCACAAAAGGTATTTTAAAAGGCAACCATATGGTTGGATATGGTTAGTATACCCTGTCTGTTTTGAGCTATTGGAATAATTAAACATATTAAGCATGGTAACTTCCAGTTAAATCAAAAACACTGAAGCACAGGAAGCCTTCATTTGTAGTCACCTGGCAGGCTGTTGTAGCTTCTTACACAAGTAAAGAAATTATTTTGTTTATTCAAAATTGCGAAATCAGATGGGAATAAAAAAAGTAGAGAAACTTGTTTTGCCTCATCTGCTAAGACATGGGTATGGAAGGCTGAGATTCATGCCTCCCTTGAAAGACAGGGTGACAGGGCATGTTCAGTTCATTACCTTCCTCTATTGTTTTTTGTCCATTTTAAATTAGAACTGAGAGAAGAATTGTTTTTATATGCTAGTGCATTTTATATCCATCTGCAGGTGCTTTATTGTCTCTCTTTGATAAAAGTCACTTTCCATCCAAAAGTAACTTCTCAAAGAATGACAAAAAGAAAAATTAATCACTTCCAGATGAATTTTTAAACTCGATATGAATGAGATTAAAATCCTTAATTACAAAAAAAAATTATGTAGCTGTTTAAATAGTTCTCAGGCTGATTTTGCTGTAATAAATTCACTTCTTGTTATCTCAGCGGTCAAGCACACAGGGCTTAGTGGTGTGCAGCTGTACTCTTGTTTGCATAGTGCAGTGGCCAGGAGAGAAGGGTTGTTCACAGCAGTCAGCTTTTTTCCTCCCCAAACCATGAATTCTAGTGGAGTAGAAGCAGGAGTCCTTTCTCAGCAGCGTCGCTTTTCTTCATTACTCCAGTGTCACAAATGGCCAAGCCCTGGTATAACAAGCATTTCCCTGATGAAACATTTATTGGACCCCCTAGGGATTTGTTATCTTGAGATCAGGCTAGATACAGTGTGTTCTCCTGGTTAGCCGTAAGCTGAGGTACGAGGCTGCAAATGTTGGCAGATCAGCTATCACGGTGAAGAATTGCTGTGTGATCAGCTTCTTTATTGAACTAACTAAAGCACGGGCACAGAATAGGAAAGACCGATACTTTAAGTGAAAGAATCGTGCAACAAATTTTTGAGGATGCAATTAAAATCTGTGCTGACTAAATCTAACAGATAGAATTGTGCTTTTGTAAAGAGGGTGGGTTTTTTTTGTTAACTTAAAGGATACAAGTGCAAGAAGAGTCTTGCTATGTAGAAACCTTTTCCTTCTAAAGCCTGTAATCCTCTGCTTACACCTCAGAGTAGGGGGATTGCCCTCCCAGCCCTGCGTTTGTTTCTCAGTTTCTTGACTTCCTTATGGTATCTTTACCCATCTCGTTTTCTTCGCAAAGCAGGTAAATTTGCCACTAGCAGCTGGCAACTCACAGCATGAAACATGCTTCGTTTAGTTTTCCTGTCCCATCTCTACCTCCCCCAAATGCTTAGGCTCTGAAGGTGCTGCTGCTGCCCCGGACCTCTGAGGGAAGGCAGAAAGGGTGGGGGTTGTGTGGCTTATGTGCATAAGCAGAAATGTATTGTCACCTAGGCAAGGACCTCTTTCAAATAAAAAGTGGTGAATTAGGCCCAGTATTTGTCCTGATGTGTATAAACGCTTGTTGATGACTTCCACTTTTATGCCCTTCTGTCATTTCAGATTTGCAGATCATGGCTGTATATTAGAGATCAGGGACGTAAAGTTTTTTCCTGATGGGCGCTCAGTTGTTGATACAGTTGGTGTCCGTCGTTTTAGGGTCTTAAGCCATGGCCAGCGAGATGGATATAACACAGCAAACATCGAATATCTTGAAGATAAAAAGGTGATCTATGGTGCAAAGTTATTCATACCCATGTATTGCTGGATTCACTTAAATAGCCTTTTCTTGTTGCATTTCAAGTTAGCTGTGCATTATTTTAAAACAAATACCATTATAAATACTGCAGCTCTATTTTGACAACCATGGAACAAACTTAGCTTGTCTCTTACACACTTCCCTTTCTTCCTTTCTGTCCTTATAATTATCTCTGCTTGAAGTGTTGCATTGCCTTCGTGAATCTCTGAGTAGCTTCTGATACCCAGGTGTTGAGATCTGTCATGACGTGTAGGTGACATCAGAGTCGTGTTTTAAAATTGATAGGGGCTCGTCACCCTTCTAAGAACACATGCCTCTGTTAGTAGAGAATTGGCTATTCTCTTCTTCCACTGAACATGGGATATCTGTTTCTAGCTTTGGCAGACTTTCTGTGACTTCCCAGCTCTGGTTTGCAGAATACCTCCTCAAGCCAAGTGTGGGAGACAGCTCTTAAAATGAGATCTTAGTGACATACGGTTACTGTGCCTGTACAAGCATCCGTCAAAGCTGGCTGAGAGCAGAGAATTGCAGGGAGGGGAGTAGTTTTTAAAAACAAGTCCTCTTACGACACCTCTATCAAGTGAGGTGCTTGTGATGGGTGTTGGCCAAAGTATGAATTTTTGGCCTTGCTTAATTATGGCTTCCTGGATCATCTTCAGAGCACATCTGTAAAACCTTGATATCTCTTAACGTTGAGTTTAGTAGTGATCTTGTGCCTACTGATGAAATCAATTCTGGTCTGGAAGAGCTATGAAGCTCTTCAGCACGCTTTCGTAGTTGAAGTGCAGATCTGTAAAATCCTGGTAGGGCTCTTCCAGCTTGTACAGGATGCTGCAGTTGTTTGCCAGGGCAGGAGAGGCAGATCATGGAGGTGCCTCCCCCCACAAAAGTTCAAAGCATGTAGTTTGTTCACATCGATGGCTCTGCTGTGTATAAATCCCCAGAGAAGGGTGGTGGAACATAGGTGTAAAGGCATTGTTTTGTAGATGGTGCCAGAGACCCACCTCTTTATAATTAGTGAGATTTACCTTGTCTCACTTGAGAGGCTGATGTCTGAGTTCAGCACCCTGTGTTCCTGTTACATTTGGTGAGAAGTCTCAGTCCAAAGCTGCCTATTTATTTGCTCTGTTGTAGATACCTACCTTAAGATTAGCTTAATTGCCCTCTAGAACTGTTTCTCCTTGCCTGAGAAGGGCATCCACAGCAGCTAGCTCAGATGTGTCTGAGTAGCATAGATGAATCACACCATTAGTGATTACAGATCTAAAAGAAAAAAAAAAAAGGCAGTGTTGTTTTTTTGCTTATGCTTTTTTTTTTCTTTTTACCTAATGGCTTATAGTCAGACCTATACAACTAAAGCACTCTTTGCCTCAACAAGGGTCTTTTTTTTTTATGGCCATTCCTGTACTGGGAAATCATCTGCTTTCCCTGCTTCCTGCCTGCTCACATCTGCCCTCCTCCACCTTCTCCTTAGCTGTTCTACAATGACCTTAACACTTCTAGAAAGCATTGCAGATTTCTAAATGCTGTAGAATCCCTGTCCTTTTGCTTGCTGGCAGTAGAAATTCTTTCATTTTACCAGACAATGTAACGATGTTCATTTTGTCCTTTTGTGACAGGGACTTGAGGTTGTGGGTTTGAGATGATTAATATGATGACCCAGGATTAGAGGGCAGATTGTTCTGTTGTGCCAGTGTTTAGCAGCGTTATTAATGAGGCAATAACTTCTCCAAGAAATTTCATTTCAGAACATGTAGGGGAGGGTAAAAAGACTTCACCATCACAGGTTAGAAATACGAGGTTTGAATACAGTTTGCTTAGATAAGGACATTTGAACTGCTGTAGTCACTACATTATTGTGCTTCACTTGCTTCTGGGAAAGCATATGAACTCCGTAGTATCAAATCTGTTTTGTTCCATCTCCCTTCTCTTAACAATAAGGTTGAAGGACCAGAATATGAAGAACTTGTCCGCCTTCATGATTCAGTTTATGATCAAGCTGTTGCCTGGTTTACTTCTCTTAAAGACAATATGAAAGCGCAAATTCTCAATCATTTTGGGTCCATGCCAGGAAAAGAACCAGAGCCGCAGGTAATAAATCCTTACGTATTCATTCTTATTCTATATATATAGTTTTTACACCAAGCTATTTTCTGACAGATTTTTGCTGTATTTTCATAAGTTCTAAACTCTTCTTATTTACCCAATTTTGTTCTCTTAGCATTAAGTATGAAAAACAATTATCATATATCAATGTAAGTTGATATCTTAAAAAGATCAACCTTAAAGGAGGAAATAGACAAGGAGAGCACCTGAAATTAAGTGCTTAGTTTCTGGTTTTTGTTTATGATGACTTTCTGAACAAATAAGAGGTTGGAAGGAGGGTGGTGGCCTTCATCAGGCAGTGTTGGTGAATACATGATTGAATGTCTTTCCGTTCTTTTACAGAGCAACCCCAGTGGTCCTGCCTGGTACTGGTGGCTCTTGGCAGTGTTGCCTCTAGAAAACAGAGCTCAGCTGGCGATATTGGCTATGACTTCCCTTAAAGATCGTCTTATCGCCATCAGACGCGTATTGATATTTGTGACTCGCAAAAGACCCAGATAACATGGACTTCAGTTGTGAGTGAGCACTGAAAGCATCTCATGACAGGTTGTTTGGGGGGGGGACAAAAGGGGAGGGGTTGTTTTTTGTTTTTCAAAGATTCTTTCAAAAATGAACAGCCCTTTCTGACTGTGTCCAGCATCCATCAGTTGCATCGGTTTGTTATTCTGGGTATCCACCAAACCTTGCACTCTCTCCTGTTGTCCTGGTGAAATCTGAGCCTCTACAAAGCTGTGCTACAGTTAGAACGTAGATGATAGATGTGGATAATTGCTTCAAAGTACTATGATAGAGTTAATATTTCTAGCCTGTAAGAGAGTTAAGTACTAGAGTAGCACCATTGGCCTACATGTGCTTTGGATTTCCACTTAGTAGGAAAAGGAAGCTCGACAGTGGATTGAAGAGGTGTTTCCTAGACTTTCCTGAAGGCAGTGAACAGAAGAGGAGCTGCGCTTCGCGGTGGAAGTATGCATGAGGACTATAACGAGCAGTATGCTCTGTTAGTGAACTGGTAGGCAGTCTGTCGTACACCCACATCTCTCTTTTTCAGGAAATAGCAGTCTGTGAGGAAAAAAAACCTAAGCCGTTTGTGGTCAAGGCATCTGAGGATGTTTATCTGAACGAATAATAGCTACTGAATAAGTATACTATTCAGTAGCCTTAGGTAATCCCTTGTGTTGTGATTTATGTGTTGTAGTGGATTTAGTATGTACAAATGTCTGGAAAGGTGTACTTTGGTTTATTTGAAAAAAAAAAAATCAAAGTAATCCTAGCTGGTCTTATCACTAAATTCAAATCAAACCAGCTCCCTAAAGTATGATGAACGCTGCTGTGAAATGATGATTTCACTCCAAGTACTAGGAAGGCAGACTGCAGTTTTCTTCAAATGTGTTCTGCAAGTGGGACTGACGAGGATAAAACACAATGTCCCATTTGCCTGCGGTGTCATGCCAACCTCATGTTACGTTGGAATGATCTCTGTTGAACGTGTTTCAAACCAAAAGTATTGTAGTTTAGTACCAGTTGCTGTATGTGATGGAAATCAGTACGCAATAACACCGTGAAAGGAGGTGCAAACCGAACACTATAAAGGCAAGTCTCAATGCAAGCTCAAGTCAGGTGTTAACATTCATTTGTGTTTTTGATTTTTATATAGTGTTTTGTTAATATCTTAATTTTCATAGCTATGGAATTGATCGCTTGTCAGTCAAATGATCAACGTTCACTCAATTGCCAATGAAATAACTAACAGTGTTACCAATTCAATTGGCATAGTTTCCTATAAGTAGAATTGTTACTACCAACCGGAGAGAAGTTGACTTGAATCTCAATGTGCTGCAAGCGTAGCAAGACCAATTTAAAAACTTGTTCATGTGCAGAAGTCTGGTAACATGAAATGGCTGTTTACCTAGATGGTCAAAGTGCCTGGTTTCTTTTTTAGTTCTTTTGTCCTTATTTGTCAATGAAGATGTATTTAAACTTTTTTTTTCAATTTGCACATGAGTTCTGGAAGAAGACTGCATTCAACTGCAGTAATTAAGTAATTACCTGTTCTCTTTGGGTATTGTAGTTATAACCTGTGTGGTCTGGGAAACAAAAATACAGAGTTTTTTTCCTTTCAGCAAGTGGCTACCACAAATGGTTTCTGTAACATACCCTGAATGTACTGTAACTGCCTCTACCTTGAACACGCCTTTTCTATTTAAATAATTTGTAAGTATATTCTCTGAATTGTGAAGTGCATAACTTACAACCAATGATGTAATAACCTCTACAGTAGCCTTCTGCAAGTTCTGCTACCATCACCAAAATACTAAAATTCAAGTTGAGTGCATTTCCTCCAGGATTTGAAGATGCTGAAGAGAAAGCATTGAAATATAAAGTAATTTTCAGAGAATTGCTCTATGCATGAGGGAGGAAATGTCAGAATTCAGTAGGTCTTCAGCCCACTGTCAGTTCAGCTACCGAAGGGTGGTTTTACAAACTAATTCTCAGACCAGAAGATGGACTGTCTGATCTTGCAATCCTTTCTGTTCAACTTCCTGTTCTTCCCATCCCTTTCCATGCTGTGTATTTCTTCTAGATTCACTCATCTCGTTCCTTCATGTGTGTGGCCTAGTTTTGAGTGTTAATAGTTTGGCTGCAAGGGACACTGATGGTATTTGTATATTGCTGGTCCCTGATCTTACATGTGCTTAATTTTGCTTTTAGGAGTGCGTTTAAGGAAAAAAAAAAAATCAAGGTGCTAGTTAGTGTCTTCTTGGCTTTGCCTCAGTAACTAATGTGAATATTCTTCTTTGCAAAAGTGATTTTTCAAGATACCTACTGTTGAGGTACTTCGGAGAGGAAACCCCACAGAACAAAAGAGGTTGTTTACTGCTGTTCTGTAATGTGTAAAGACATTTTACATGAAAAGTGACATTACTGTGTTCATGAAGGCGTGCATAATTAATGAAGTGATAGATATCGATGAGAAAGCTGAACTGTAGAGGGATTTTTTTTAGTCAACGTTTAAAGCAGTTTTTGAGTATGTCAGTGGCTGATGTTTTGGATAACTGATACAACTTTGGAATTGTCTATGTATGGATGCAAATAATCATATTAGCAGCCCAAAGCTGACATTTCTTCCAAAACATTGAATGCTGATCAAATAGCAAAGCTTTAAGAAAACAAGAAAATCACCACTACCCTGTGGTACTCGCTTTCTAAGGGAGAGTATCCATTTCTTTGTTACCAAATTATCTCTGCCATATAGTCTCTACAGCATCCAGTAGTACCTCACTGGACCAGCTAGCTATCTCGTTCCTCTCTTGGCAGGGGGAAGTGTCCGCGTTACGGCCGTTCCACGCTTTTGTGTAACTTGTCACCAGGGTACATGTGGAAGCATGGAGCTGAGCTCCTGGAAGAGATAGACAGGATTTGTTGCCTTTCTAGCTCATTACACTTTTCTTGCTTGCTGTCCAAGCAAGGATGCTGGGGTATATGATGAGTCTTTTCACTGTGGTGAATGTGGCCCTTCTTTATACATCATAAAGAGGCCAACAACAAAAAAAATCCCTCTACCTCTACACCTGTTGTTCACCTGTAAAGCTTCAAGCTACAAAATTATATATATTTTAACCTTTTTTTTGTCTTTCAGAAGCATACTAATTGTTTGCCACTGAGGCCTTTTATCTACTGTATTTTAATATGTTCATTTGATAGTCATCGAGATCTCTTTGTACTTCTAACCTGTAGATCTTGTCATGTTTCTTACTGCTCCTTTTTCCTTGTTCTCCAGTCCACTTTTAAATTGATAAATAGAAAGCTGTACACTCTCTATTCCGATTACATTTTACACTAGTGGAACTGGTATTTTGGTAGCGCCTTAATTTTGCAGTTGTGAAATGATTGTATCAACTCTTATCTGGGGCTTCTGACCAGATTTAAATGAGTATGTTTAATGTAGATAAACTTGAAACCATTTTTTTTACTGTTTTAAAGCTAGTTATGAAATGGAGTGTGTACATATGTATAAATATAAATTATTAATCTGCACCTTTTTGTATCTAGTAAATACCGGAGAAGTTCATGTTCTAACCACATTTGGCACTTCTTGTTGCATAAGCAAAGCCAAAACTTTTTTTAAAAATTGCAATGTTCATTTCATGTATATTTGCAATATTCATGGGAAATGTATTTAATTTATGTGATATTTGGAATAAAACAGATTGAATTTATAAGCATGTGAGTTTATGGAAAAACTTGATCACTTTGTGTTTCTGAAGGGAGAAACTTGGCAGGGGTGGCTACCCGTGTAAAAGTTTGTATTATAAGTCTCATCTCATGCAGTTGCAAAAATGTGAGATGCCACAACCTGGATATGAAGTGCTTTCCATTTTCATAATGTGCCACTGACTCTCCAGCACCTCTGGCTTCTAGCTGCAAGAAAGACCGGAGGCATGTGGTGTGGAGATGAGGAAAGTGACACCAGTCTCTGTGGCTGCTGAAAAGGAGACGAACATTTCACAGCAGCACTGGGATGTGACAAAGAAGGGGAGAGGTCACAGGGCTGGCTTCTTGTTTTGTAGCTGCTCAGATAAGAAATGGGTATTTAGCCCTAAATCATAGAACCATAGGATCATAGAATGGCTTGTGTTGGAAAGGACCTTAAAGATCATCTAGTTTCAACCCCCTTGCCATGGGCAGGGATGCCACCCGCTACATTTGTATGAAATGTACCATGTCTGGTCCCATGGAATAAATGCTAAAAAATACGGTTATAATTAAGGACTCAAAACACTGTACTGACAAAATGCAGTGAAAGAAAAGGGCTCTATGGTGCTGCAAGGTTTAGATGAGGTTCCACCGCAGGTCAGTAGGTGCGGCTGGGTTGTACCCAATGAAGGGCCCTGGCACATGGGCTAGGCTCCTTGGGCAGCAGCACCAGAGTGCAGTTGTGAGAAAGCAAAGCAAGTGTCTGGAAAGCATGTCCCAACTTCTTGGTGCTAGCCAAGCAAAACCCATCTGAATTGACTTGTAGATATTAGTGTTTTTTTTTCTTCACAGATTGACTTCAGCCTTATTCATGCTGCCTTTGTGCGTGTATGCACTAGATGTTCAAGCAAATGTCAGTCATTGGAACACTTACTTTAAATAAGTGGCAAGTGTGTGTTGGAGCACAGATGTAAATGCTGCTTGAGCTGATTTGATAAACCAGGCAACAGCATTCCTCTTGTCACCAGAGGAAGGCAAAGGAAGGATGTGGGGAAAGATGACTGACCTAGTTTCCCTTCTGTTATCCAGATACTTGCAAACCTCAACTTTGAGATCACTGGAAGTACAATCACTGCATAAAGATTGTAAATCTTACTAAGATTTTTATTTCCTTCTGCATATCCTTAGCTAGACGATGTAAAAAGGTAGGTACAGTATCTCCATGAGCCTTAGAGTGATGCCATTCCTGGAGCATGTAAACCTAAGTGGTGTGTTACCGTGTTTGCATTGTTTTCTGCTTCATCAAAGCAGGAACCCAAAATAACTAGGTTCTGTCCAGCAGCACTTAGATTTGGAAAGCTGAGTACTCGCTGGAAGCTGTTTACTACTCAGCCATGGAATTATAAAAATGAGTAATCTGGACCAAAAAAATCTAAGGCCCTGTGTCTGTGGGGGAAGAAAAAAATAAACGCATGAATCCATGCCAGCACTTTCCTGAGTTCATTTCATGAATGTGTATAGTACACACAGCTGAAAGACAGACATGTTTCTAATCACATTTACATTACATGGTAGGGATTTGTTGTTTCTAAATGGAGATGAGTATCACTTGCTGACAGCTTCTGTAGCTCTGTTCTGCCATATGTGGGCTTTGGCCTTACCTGCTATGTTTGGGAAATTGTGTCCACAGAAGAAATGTCCTCCTTTTTAAATGATGGTTAAGCTGTTCTTCTAATACATATTTGCTTCTCTTTTGAGGCAAAATCCATGTTGAAGCCTGGCTTCTGAAAGGACCTGGATTTTGAAGAGAAGCTAGACCAGAAGCTGTTCCTGAGGGCTGGGCCAGTATACATAGACAAGACTTACTGGGCCATAGACTTACTGGAGATTAAGTCAAGGAAATGGTTCTGGTCCCCATTCCCCTCTCCAGTATATTCCAGAGGCAGAGCTGAAACTTCTGCCCTGCACCTTTAATGATTAGCCAGCAGAAGGAAGTTACCAGTGTGCAGGCGCAGTAAAGCAGCCTTCCAACAAATTCCTCTAAGGCATTCTAGTATTGAGCACGGACCTGTCTCTGCAGAGATCCTCAGCAGAGTTGTGGGTAGGCATGTCACTGCAGTCACCAGTTAGTCCCAGGAAAGTATGCCATAGTCTCAGCTGAGGCTGGATAGTTCAAGATAAGGGCAATTAAAAGGGGCAGGCAGCATGCTGGAAGCATTATGTCAAAAATTCTTTTCAAATTATACTCCTGGTTTCCATTCAGACCCGAGGATGGCATACTGCCAGTGCCCAAGAGCATAACTTTTTTCTTAATCGTAGCAGCAAAGGGAGACAACTCTGCGCAGCCCCTTCAGCCCAGCAACTCATTCACATCAACTGTGCATGAAATCCTCTCACCCTCAGTTCAGCCCACGGAGCACGTAGGAGACCCAACACTCGTGACCGTCATGCTTTTTTCTGTGATTCCCATCCCCTGCTTGTCACTAGCCCTTGTTCTTCCTTACCTTTCTGTTTTTTCTTTTCAAGAGAGAGAAGATGTAAAAGGTAAGAAATAAACCAAGCACCCCAGAAAGTTTTGCTGGCTCAGCAGTTGCTGGGCTTTTGGTCCAAACTGCACTCTGTAACAGAGAGCAGGTTCAGGCAGCAGGACACCTCATAACCTGCCACAGCAGATCTGACAGAGAAAGAAAAACATTTTTAAAGAAGAAGCAGAGAGAAATATGTAATCTGGTGTCCTTCACTGTAAAAGGAAAGATAACCGGCTCTGAGCTCTGCCCTGCTCTGGAGCAAATACCTCACGTTTTATACCGGTGCGTGAGGCACCTCACAGCGTTGGCTGGCTGCCTTTGGCTAACCAAAGACAGTTTCTAGCTGATGGACTTGCTGTGACTAAGTAGTCACGGTGTCAGAAAATGTCTAAATGCTCCCTGCCAGCTTTATTTCTTTAATCTGAAATCATTCTCCGTGGACAGGAGGAGGCAAGGCCGTACGTTGCCACCTAGCCAGCACCCGTATGTTTTCCCCATTCCCTCTCTGGATGTTTTGCAGTGCTTAGGGAAGGCCATGAGGCTGCATGGGGATTGAGCCTCCACCAACACGTGGAGCATGTAGCAATGCTGGTTAAACCAGTGGGGATGTTCTTTGGTACACAGAACAGGTAACAAGGCTGCCAAAGTGAAGTTAGTTTCTGCAGCTCAGGTGTGCCAGTGGAGACTGATATTCAAATAAAGTGATTAAAAGAAAATCAAAGTTATTTACCCAAAGGCAGAATTCACTGAGCAAGTGTGCCAAGTCTTTTCATCCCAGACTGCTCCCCTCTCCTCTCAGTTTTTTGTTTCTTTGGTCTCTGCTGTGTCTGGAGGGCAGGAGAACACATCAGGGAGCACCCTAACCTCAAGCTCCGTGTTTGTGGTGTGACCAGAACAACTCCAGCGGAATGGCTGATACTGAAGCATCCAGGCTGGGGTGCTTAAGGTGCGCCATCACCAGAGCTTAACTGTATTGTGGAAACATTTGTCCACACTGGAAGAAGTTAAGTTACTATGGAGTAAGTTTTTATGCTCTTTTACTCTCTGTTGTTATGGATCAGCTCTCTTTGTGCTCTGCTCCCACACCAGGTGTAACCACGAGGCTCAGAAGTAAGCACATTCAGTCCCAGCGTCAGAGCTGAGACTCTGTAAATCTTCCATGAGAACTGGATGATATTCAGATGTCCTTTCTCAATGCTTACTAGTACCAGACGCTCGAAAAGTACAAGAAATGCTTGAATGGGAAAAATGAAAAGAATCTGGCAAGATATTTCTCCCCAGTTCCTCAATTAGAGGCTTATATATGTCCCAAAAAGCTTTTTCTTTTTCCTGGTGTATAGAATTTGAGGGAGGCTCTAATCTTTAACAAGTAATGCTGGACAGTCATGGCATTCATAAAAACTGTCCATTCTCTCTTCAACCCTGCAACATTGTGACCTCTGTGCCACAGCATATCAGCAAATTCCTCAAATTAATTGTGCATGGAGGTCTTTTTACTTCTTTCTCTCTTTGCATTTTATTTTTGTCCAGTTTCAGCATTTCTATTATTTTTGGTATGTTTTCTCTTGCTAAAGAGGCCCAAATCGATCACACTTTCCTAAAACAAATTGTAAAAAAACCTGTACCTCCCTCTCGTCACACATTTGGCTGTTTTGTTTGCTGTGTAGGTAGTTGCAAGACTGCATTCAGCAGCTTTGTGCCTAAATTTTGGGCTCCTTGTTTTTCAGAGGTGCCTCCTTACCAGATGGTGCTTTCAGGCAAGTAATTTTCCTGTTTACTTTGCAGCAATTGACTCTGCGTAAGTGTCAGCTTTGGCTAGACCTTTTCAAATATTGTCATTACACGTTAATTCTGCAGTGCACAGGCTTCTTGATTTTATCTTTATGGGTAATAACAGGCAATTCTTTCTCAGGGATATGTACTAAATAATGGGTAAGAGCTGGTGTTCTTCCAGTTACAAGACAGCCTAGGTGTACCTCTTTTTTTAGCAGAGAAATCCACCCCCCTTTAGAGACCCAGCTGCTGATTCCAGCTTGCCTTTAGCTCAGTGCTCGGTTACTGCTGTGCTTAGGGCTGAAAAATCCGCTGGCACTGAGGAGTTAAATATTTCTGAGTTTGCACTTGAGTCATCTGTCCCTGCTTCGGGAGTCAGTTTGCTTGCAAGCACGTATGGGATTGGAGTCAGTCCTGGAACACAAGCGCGCGGCTCACGTCTGACATGCACCCGCTCGGGCAAAGACCAGGGGACAGTTCCTGCACGTGCAAACATATCTAGAGGAGAAAGGGACGCAAAGGACTCAGGCAGGATTAGCTAAGGACATGTTGTTTCGCAGCCATTCATTTTAGATGGGAGAAAGAATCCAGGGAAAGATGTGAAGTTTTTGGCTGTGCCTCTACTCCTGAACTGTGTGTGAGATTGTTCCCTGGCACGGATCCTGCCTGGCACAGAGCAGCCTGTGTCCATAGTGTTAAACCCTCTTTCCCAGACAAAATGTGAGGCTGCACATAAACTGCCTGTTGGGAACATTCCCCGGGCTGTGCTAACTCCTGAGCTGCATCTGCAATGCCTTCCTCAGCCCTCCCTAGTTTGCTGGTACAGAGAGAGTTGTTTTTGAGCCTTGATGTTTGTTTTTAGGTAACAAGAAGTTTCATGATGAGGGACCCCAGGTTTAGGAGGGGGCGAGCACAGCTGGGATTAGGGATGGGAGGGAGGCAGTTGAGCTCTGTCTGGCTTCAGATGTGATGCTGGTGTAGGAAATCCTAGCATGCACCTCCTGGATGAGCACATATGCAAGGCTTCACAGTGCTCTGGCTTGATGTCCCTAACCAGAGTATAAGGTCTTGGTCCTCCAAGTGTGCAGGAAAGGGAAAAAGTGGAGGACTGGAGAAGTAGCAATGAATTTTGGCTGAAATCACAGGAAAATGTCCTGAGGTATGTATATGTTACATGAAGACAGGATATGAGCCCAGGTTTCTGCATACAGGGCTGATGATGACCAAAAAGCCATGCAGTACACTGCACCAAAAAGGAGCTGAAGAACACCAGTCTGGACTGGAATAAAGGTCTGTCTGGCCCAGTGCCCTCCTTCTGGCAGCAGCCAAAAAAAAACAAAACAAAACCACCACTACCACCACCAAAAAACAAACAAACAAACAGGGGGAACTGGGCAATACGAACACTTCATCTCCCATCCTGCAGCACTGAAGAGACTTCCTGAGCCAGATGCAATGTCTCTGTGTTTTGGAGCCCTCAATAGATCTCCATAAATTTGATGCTATCTTTTTTCAACCCATGGGAAGTTTCAGCATCCACAGCCATGTTTGACAAGGATGTTCACAGGCTGGCTGATGGATGTATGATGGACTACTCATTCTGTTTTCTTTTGGACGAGGATATTACTTAGAATCACAGAATCATTAAGGTTGGAAAAGATGTCCAAAATCATCTGGTCCAACCATCCCTCTACCACCAATATCACCCACTAAGCCATGTCCCTAGGCACCATGTCCAACCTTTCCTTAAACATCCCCAAGGACAGTGACTTGACCACTTCCCTGGGAGGTGCTCCTTGCTTTCTTTTGTGCTTCCCAGCCCTTGTATTACAGGATTAAAGGTGAACTCTAGCACCTTGGTCTGTTAAGGGCCCAGGTATAGGCATGCTGGAAAATAAAGGCAGATTTTTGGAAGAAGTCATGTGGAAGTGGCCTTACAGTTGGCTTTTTCCCTTTTCATATGCAGGAACTAAGACGCACCAAAGGGAGGCAGGCATCAGGAGCTGAACAAAGAGAAACAAAGAGAAAGGATTCTTCCTCCCAGCCCACAGTGTTTCTCTTTTTTTTTTTATTTTTTTATTTTTTGTTGTTCACAGACCTTCATTAGACCACAGAGTACAGGCTCAGTCATTCACTCCCTTAGATTCCTCCTGCAATTCCCCATAATTAGCCTTCATCCATATAAGCCTGAAGGACTTAGTACCATCAAGAAAAAAGAGACATCTCCATCACAGGCACACAAGGGCTGTGGCTGGCTTACTGAGGTCCAAGTGAGCCATGCAGCCAGGCAACCTCAAAGGCGGCTGGATAGATGCCACTGTTTGCCTTAACTCCGTGTCTTCATCAAAATAAATGAGATATGGCAGAGGCTGTTTCTGCTGGCAGCAAAGTTTGTGTTATGTGATAGAAGCATATTTGTAGCCATTTTTTTCTATTCAACAGGCAATTTCACTGTTTCTTCTGCCCACAGCTTTAGAAAGCCAGACAGCTAGCAAAGCAGAACAGATGGTAGAGAGAAATCTGCCTGCAGCACCCTCACTAAGTAGAATATGTTTCTGCTATCTATGAGGGAAGTATAGATGCACAAAACATAGATGCTAATCATACTAAAACCCCTTTAAGCCACCACTGGAAGGCGGAAGTTGAGAGGTCCCTTCTGAGCTCTAGGAGCATCAGATGACAGCAGACAGGTAGGGTTGTCAGTTAGGCACTGCAGTAATAGTTGCCACCTGGTATTTAGGAGAGTCAGAGATACCCCCAAGTCTCACTCAGCCTGGACCTGTTCTGGCCAAGATCTGGGCTCAGATTGCCTGCTGGCTTCTTCTTCTGCCTGTCCTCTGGATTCTGCCTTTCCATCACCAACTGCAGACTCCTGTTGGCATCTCTCTTCCACTGAAGCTGCTGACCTTAGTCAAAGCACACCGGTGAAAGAGGTATTCACAAGAAAATGAAAAGAGAACAAATGCTAGGGACTTCCTGGCATGCTTTGATTTCAACAAGTAGCACTGATGCTGCTGTGGGCTGGATGTGGTCCCAGCTGGATGGGAGGGCTGGTGGCAGAGACCTGGGGGTCCACACCATGCCAGCAGGAGTGTACTTCTTGCAGCTGGGACTGCTGTCCTAGTTCCTCCTTGGTGCAACCATGCCTTGGGGGCTGAGCGGGAAAACTCACCAGAACAAGGTCCAGTCAAGATGTTCTTCACTGAAAATGCTTTTCATAGAATCATGGGATGGTTTGGGTTGGGTTGGAAGGGACTTTAAAGATCGCCCTGTTCCAACCCCCCTGCCATGGGCAGGGACACCTCCCACCAGACCAGGCTGCCCAAAGCCCCATCCAGCCTGGCCTTGAACAACTCCAGGGATGGGGCATCCACAGCTTCTCTGGGCAACCTGTGCCAGGGCCTCACCACCCTCATAGGGAAGAATTTCTTCTTAATACCTAATCTAAATCTAACATCTTTTAGATTAAAGCCATTACCCCTTGTCCCATCAGTACATCTCCTGAAAAAGAGTCCCTCCCCAGCTTTCCTGTAGGCCCCCTTTCGGTACTGGCAGGCTGCAGTGAGGTCTTCTCAGAGCCTTCTCTTCTGAACAACCCGAACTCCCTCAGCCTGTTTTCTCCTCCAGCCCTCTGTCCATCTTCATGGCCCTTCTCTGGACTCATTCTAATGCTTCCGTGTCCTTCTTGTGCTGGGGGACCCAGACCTGAACATAGGGCTCCAGGTGGGGTCTCATCAGAGCAGAGCAGAGGGGGACAATCACCTCCCTCACCCTGCTGGCCACGCTGCTTTTGATGCAGCCCAGGATACGGTTGGCTTTCTGGGCTGCAAGCGCACATTGCTGGCTCATGTTGAGCTTCTGTCAACCAACACCCCCAAGTCCTTCTCCTCAGAGCCACTCTCAAGATAAGAGTTGCACACTTTTCTTCTGCAATCTTATTAATCTATGAGTGCTTTGTATGCTCTTCTCCTGCTCCAACACCTTTTCTGTCTCTCTCGTCCCTGTACCAACAGGCAAAGGAGCTGTAGGGGAAGGAAGGCACTGGGGGAGGGGAGGGAGTCTGAAGAGAAGCAGGAGCTTGCATGGTTTTCCTGAGCCATCTCACCATATCACACAGACTTCACCCACTCCTCAGCTCACATCAGACCCTCCTGAACAATACAGGAGGCCCCTGAGCTGTGTGTTTATCCTTACAGACAGGGCTGTAAGCCTCTGAACCACCTCCCCCTTACTGAACATGGCCCAAAGCCCAGGTAGCGGGCCCAAAGCGGGCCCAAAGCCCGAACACCAGGCTTGGGCTTTCAGCCTCGCTTCTCTCAGCTCATGCACCCCCAAAAATTCAGCCATCTGCACTGCACTGACCCAAACCAAGGCCTAATCCCAGACCTGTACTTCAGCCCCTCCCAGCAAGTGGCTAACAGAGCACTGTGCCAGCCCCTCACACACAGCGTTGTGTCTCACCACGGCTGTTTCTGTGCATAACGTTATGCTTCTGAGCTGGGCTGTGTCATAATTACTACTCACTGTTGTGGTTAAGGCATACCCAGAGTGTATAAACCATGAAATAATCCCTCCCATCCTTCTAGACTGTGCTTGCCAGCAGTGGCAGAAAGGTGCCTCGCAGTGGGATTTAAAATATCTCCATGTTAAGGCTAAACATGAGAGCAATGCAGACCTGGCAGCATCACCTTTTTTTGCCTCAGCACCTATGAACAAACCTTCCCTTCATGTCCCTTACAGTTCGACAGACCCTTCTTGTCTTCCTATGCCCTAGTTCTGTGTTTTTTTTCCCCTCTTTTGCTCCCACGGCAACCTCTTATGAGCCTGGACTGACTCCCTGAGCACCAGCGGGAGTTCCAGATACGAGAGCAGAAATTACACGTTGTACTGCTGTTTTCTGCTGTTTTCTTTCTTCAGACACGTTATTTTTGGGGGAAGGGGTTGGTGTGAGCAGAGCAGTATTTAGCCTCCGGCCATGTGAGTGACTCAGCACTATTTTAGTCTCCGTAGCCTCCCAGACAGGAGCCTGGTTGTCCTGCCATTGTGTCCATCCTGCTTCCTTGCCCCAGCTAATGCAGTTTTCCCTTTACCCTTTTGCCAAGCAGTGGGACTCGATGATGCTCCTCTGACAAACGAGTGTTGCCTGGAGTGGTGGCTCCTCGATTCTGGCTGCACACTGTGAGGCAACATTGCCCAGGAATCACAGGGACTCCGTGTCTTAGCCTCCCTCTTCAGGACAAATTAATGTCTTGGGCACAGAATAATAGCCAAATAAACGCTGCTCCATTTAGGATTTCTCACCCACACCCTCTGCCCTGGGAGCAGACCCTTTTTCCTGAAGCAGACTCATCCTTGTCAGAGTTTCACAGGGTCTTCAGGGAACACCTGTGTGAGTAGCAGCATGGCTTTCGTTTGCCTTGGCTACCATTGTGCTGTGGGAGAACCATGGTCCTGAGGAGGACAATGATATGACTGTAAATGACCATGCCTCGCTTTCAAGAGAGGTAATTAAACATCTGGAGGCCAGAGACTGAGATTAATGACAAGAGGGCCCAATCAAAAGCTGTGGGGTTGGTGACACTAGCTGGATGAAATGTTGATCTCCTGGCTGCTAAGGGAGCACAGAAAGCTGCATTGATGCTGTGCTGCTGTATCTGAAACTTGAGAGGTTTTGAGATGTGGAGATTTTGAAATTATATTAAGTGATGAATGTTAAGAGGTAATTACAGAAAAAGAAAAACAAGCAAAATGAACAGTGTTTTTTCCCTTCCTCCCCCAAGTGAAATGGTAATGGAATATGGTCTCCTGGTGTAGTATAATGCTTTAAGTACTGTGTGTCCCAGTTTCACAATGCTCAGTACAATGTGTACAAAAACAAATATGAGTGTGTTGTGGTTAGGCTGTTTATCAGATATCTGCTTTGCTGAATATATATTTGTATATGTGTGCTATTTTCCCTGTGAAGTAACTGTAAAATAAAGCAAAGGAAAAATCCATTACCAGTCAATTAAATTTCATGGGGTCCTGCAAAAAGCTACAGAGGATGGTCAACATCAGGAAGCAAAATTATTGCATAGCTTTTATTTGGTGATGTTATTAGTGTTAATAACTATTCCCTGGATAAAGAAAGCAACCACAGAATCATTTTGCAAAGCTTGCTGTGTGTCCCATCCTCTGCTATAAACCCTCTGATTATGGGATTACTGTATAGGATTGGCATCATTCAGCCAGTGCTAATAACTGAAACTGTCATCATGTGCCAAAACTCCATTAACAAACACTGGTCCACATTTCAAATGACTGCTCATTTCAGCCAAGCATGGGCATTGTTTTATTTGCTGTTCATGACGCAGATTGCTTTTTTACATAAATATAAATTGTTGCTTATGTCTACTCCACGTTATATATGGAAGGGGTATTTAGTCTTTCTTTTGCTTCATGGCATTCTGTTTGCAATCACTTCAGGCTACTCACATTATCATGGGACTTCAATCCCTTACCTACCACAGGCACTGACTGGTCAAGGCAAAGACTGTGAAATGCTTCCAGGCTCAGTAGCTAGCACATGTTTTGCAGATTTTTCCTTCTGTGTCCTTCAGCTCAACTGTAATCGTGCAGACTAACCACAACCCTCTTCATCCCTCCTTTTGCTGAGATGGGTAAACCACCTCCCTCCTCTTCCCTGATGGTCCAAGTAGTCCAGCTCTGCACTTGATCCTGTTTTGAGTTTCTATGTTTTTAATACACATGCCTAGAAATATGCACTGTATTATACTCCTGTATTTCCTCACCTGTACTGGACATGTCTCCCTCAAGACTGAATCTCCCCTTAATGGATCCCAATGCTGTTGGTGGGTTATGATAAGCTTTTTCTTTTCATGTTTTCCAAGCATCAGTTCATAACTTCCAGATAACATTTCATTGCTAGTTCCCAAATATATACTATATTGCTGAGTTTCATGTCCATTTAGTTCAGCCCTATGGGTCTTCAAGCACAATATTCTTGTCCTCCTTTGTACTGATGTTGTTCAGCTTTATGAAACACTCCCACTGCTTATGTAAACCTCAGAAGTTATTAAACAGGAAGGACTTTTCCCAAGACTGATATTTGAGAGAAAACACAAAATATCTTTTCCCACCTGTGGTGAGACCCTTTGCTGACCTATATTGGCAAGGTTAAGCGACTTACACAATCCAAGAACAACGGAATACAGGTTAGCAGGTGCACTTGCTAAGAAAACGTGCTGTCCAGTTCCTCTTTATGGAATAGGCTTGCACTGTTGCATTCAAACTGGGAACAACAGTCTGAGAAAATACATGTTCCCAACAACCTGAAACAAGGCATGTTCCAAAAGGCAACATTTCTAGTTCTCAGAGTCAAAAATAATCGGGTGACAAAATTCACCAACGAGAGAAAAGGGATCCCAGCCTTGGTATATTATAAACATACAGTTTGTAACGCCACTAACTGTAGTCTTTTGACACTTGGACCAGAGGGGCTGCCCAAGGAAGGAACTATCCAACGTCATGACAGGGAAATGTGGGACCAGTGTGCAGCGTGGACCCAACTTTTGATCTCTTTGTGTCAAGAGACCTAACCAACCTGAGCTTTAGCAACAGCTTAATGCTTTACTTTTCTTCTTTGCTATCCAGTTATGGCCTTTACTGGCAACTAGTCTTTTGTTTCTACAATAAATCACTGTTAATCTGTTTTTGCCTCATGTATCATTTTGTCATTCAGTACCCAAAGTACTTTCTTTGTAGTGTGACACCATCTCCAGCCACATAGCTCCTTTCCAACTTGTTGTGACTGCAACCCAAAAGCTTTATGATTTGTCTATTCATCACCATCTCTTTGAAGTTCATTGGAAGGATCCCATGTTGAACAGTGTCAAGAACAATTGAGACTAATTAATTTCTTAGAACAAGGAGGTGCAGCAATCTGCAATTTTATCCCATTTTGCCTTTAATTCCAGGTCTTTAGTTATCCTTATCTTAGGGCTGGTCTAAAGTCTTACATTCTGTTAAGGTCAGCTTGATAGCTCTGTAGGTGCCTAAACAATTATCTTTCTTAAATATTGGCATTCCATTGTTTTCAGAAGGTAACATTTCTAACTGGACAGAAGCATAAAAAAGCCTGTCCACCATTAAGAAAAAAAAAAAAAAAGAAAGAAAGAAAAAAGAAAAAAAAAGTGTGCATTGACTCCTTCAGGAGTGAGGTTACTTGTTATCTCTGTAGTTGAGTGAATAAAAAAATACACTTTTTTTCTGCATTGGTTTCCATATCCACGTTTTCAATCTCCTTATCCATATCACATTTAATTCCAGTGAACATTAATGTCTTTACCAATATTTGCAATCTTACTTAGACCATTTCTATACCACCTTTAGCCACTGGTTCCTTTTTCTTCTATTCATTTTATACATGAAGTTAAAGAATCTCTTCCTAGCTGTTGGCATACTCTTTGAAAGCTAGAGTTTTTGGCAATAGAGGTCTGGCAAACCTTCCAGTGGCTATTAGATGTTGTTGCAGTGTTTATTGACCCCATCTCTGCAAAAGCTACCGGCTCCTTTGGCAAAGTGTTGATAAGACTCAGCTGCTTTGGGACAAAGCTCAATTTTGTAGCTTCTCCACAAGAGGTCACTGTTATCATTAGCAATAGATAAATCTCATTTTAGGGCTTGCGAGGCAGGCATAATTTCTCCCTCAGAGAAAAACTAAGGTCATTTGGAATAAAATTTCCCCACATAATATCTCCCTCATCTGCCTTTCAAAATGAATCTACTGAGATAACAATTTCTTCATTCCTAAATTCACCACAGGAATCCAATATTTTGAAGATGCAGAGACTATTCCATATTGTCCTTGCCAAAGAATGAGCTTTGCAAGTGAAGATATTTCAATTAGAAGGACTTACAAGAACATGCTAAAGGTTCTGTTAACAGTTTCTCAGGACACCACAGCAAAACCCATAAATAAATAAACATTGAAATTTTCTGTTACTTATGTAGGTAGAGGATGACAACCTCACTATGTTACAGGTTCCTTGTCCTAGCAGGTGGCCTTTTCTCAACTTAAAAGATGAATGGACTGGGGACAATTTGTGAAATTGTTGCCAGAAGTAAAAGCATCCATTAGGATATCACATCCATAAATTCTTCTAGAGAGAGGTTATATAAAATACTAGCATGATATCCCAACAGTGAAATTTGATGGAGAAAAGGAAGTTTTTAACCAGGACCTCAGGAATGTCAGATTTTCAGTCACCCCAAAGTAGAAGGGCTGACTGTAAATTCCTCCACGTCAAATACTGGGGCAGAGTAGGATCTGAGCTATTTAAGCATTCTCCTCTTTCAACAAAATTGCTTTCCCTTATCGTGAAAGAATCTCAGAAAGGCAGCATATTTGACTGATTACCATGCACACAAGGGCTTCTTTCCTTTTTAGGTCCTCATATGAAATGGAGAAGAAAGGCAGGGAGGTCACTGTAATGCGCTGTAGACAGTAATTCGTAGCAGCAGCAGCGCTACCTGCTTAGCGCGAGTGCTTCAAAGTATTCTGCTATCAAATGGAGGCAGTCATTCCTCACAAAAACAGCAGCTGGCCTCCTCAGAGGGAAACAGGATGGAAAAAGCAGAGGGATATTACTTTAGGACAGATGCAGATCAAATGAAGCAATGCTTTGACTTGGGCTTTCTGCCCAAATAACAGTGTAACTGCTGTGTTAATGGAAACCCTGGAGGTGGAATGAATATAGGTCCTTCTCTGGGCAGGCAATAGCTGGACCAAAGTAATTCTATACCATGATTGAGGCGCTGGCTATGGAGACAAAAATAGACTTTGCTCTTTTTTTTCAGCATCAATTGTGCGCGTACTGAAAGCGCTTAGGTAAAATCTTCCACTCCATACCAAGGAAAATTGCTCCTTAACCTCCAGGTAAGTTGGTCCAAGAGCATTTCTAGTCAACACCTCTACAGACCTTATCTATCCGAGCACACCAGCTATAATAACCGATGCAGGCTACCAATCATCTCGCAATAGCTGCTTGGGAATTGCTCCCACTAAGGCATGCTGTTTGAAGAAAAGCCATTATATTTCCAGAGGATCATGATTATTCAGGAGAAATAAACTTCAGGAAAGCAAGGCCACCTGGCGAGCAATTCCAGACCAGCTCTTGCACTGAGAAGCACTAGTGGTAATGTGAGTGTCTCCCGTTGTTGCTAGCAAAAGATGCAATCTGTAAAGCACTGAGCAAAGCACTGGCCAAATTTTGTAGTGCCTCATGCTGGTTTGGACCATTTCATGAGCAGAACTTGATCCCCCCAACCTGCAATAGAAACCAGTTGTGACAGGGGCAGCAAGAGAACAGGCTCTTAACAGGCAGTGCACCAGTACCAGAATACCTCTGAGACAAGCCATTTTCATATGACTGTCTCAATAGTTCAGGTAAAATCATCTGTATTACTTGCATGCTACAGCCTACTATGGGTTGGCCCTTCACTATGAAGTGTAAGGCTGCTTCTGTTATTGACACATCTGTAGTTCACCTTAAACTTAGGCATCTTCTATGTGTCTCTGACATAGCCTTAGGTGTCTTAAAATCTTGAAACCATCCTTTTGACAAAGATTCCTGACACCTGTGGCTTTGTCCTGGGTGGAGGGGTGGTGTGTGGGGGATGCACATATGATAGTGGCGTGAACCACAGCTTGTTCTGAGCTTGCTCTTGAACACTTTTTACAGCAGCTGGAAAGCCCAGCAGAACCTGAAATGGGGTGTCAGAGGGGAGAGCAGTAGGGATGGCAGCAGAGAGCAGAGACACCATCCCTTTTGTGGTGGTTTTCCTGTGAAAAGTGAGGAAGTGATCTGTTGAAAAACAATCATGAAAAACAAACTCTGGAAGTGCTGCTTTGAAAAAAAGAGCATAAACCTTTCTGGGACATTAGTTTCCGAAATCTGGGACGCAATCCAGTCTGGCAGTGTGTTCCCAATCACCTTTCCTGGTCAGCAAGGGGTTTCTCCTCCCTGAAGAGGAAACCTTTCCCAGGACTAGGTGTCCGGTAGTGCTCTTGCACTAATAATAACTGCTTAGATAGGGCTGAAGTACAGGAACCTGGGAGACTTTTTCATTTTGTTCAGCTATAGCTACTGTAAGGCTGGTGAACCTGTGGGGGTGCACTCAGATATACCTTGCCATTGAAATTCACATCTGTGACACAGTTTGATTCACAGTCACTGAATATTAGAAAAGCAACATTCGTGATAGTGATCAATATATGTATTGCATTTCACGGTGGTGGTTCAGCTAATTAGGAAGGATGCCTAGAAAGAAGCTGGTTTATGAAACCTGCAGGTTTTCCTCTAAAGAAAGACATAAAGGAGTAAAGCAGGAGGAATTATCAGATTTGTCTTTTGAGCCCTGCAGAAAGATCCTCGTCACCAGTGGCAGAGGCACTATCAATAGGAGCAGGAAAAGGATGCCTCCTTTGAACCTCTCTGCTTTCTTACCCCATAGAGTTTTGGATCTTATCAGACGAGGGATACTGGCAAATATGTGCACACACAGCACCAGCAGGTATGGGCATTGTAGCCACAAGAAAGAAAGGCTTATTCCATTCAGCCCTTGTAATCCTGGGCAGGGCTTTATTTAGATGTTTCTAATTACCACACTATGTTTAAATAGATACCCAGAGAAATCAGCAGGGAGCAACAGCTCTCCTTACTGCCTGGCAGGGCTGATGATGACAAGGGTCATGTAATGGCTTAATATGATGCCACTTAATATCCTGCTTAAGCAATGTAATTATGGGGTTTATTTGATAGAGCAAGAAGGTTTATCTCCTGTAGAAGGCATGAATGAGATTGCCAGATGCAGGTGCTGCTGGGTTACAGGATTCATTTTTTTATATTATATAGTTTTTACAGCCTTGTCCACTTGGGTGATTTTCATTTTCTAAATCCAACGCAGTCTGTCTCTTCAGTCTGTCTCAGTGGTGCCCCTGTATAAATAAGCCACTTTCCTCTAGTAGTTGGCAGCTCTCATTACAAATATTTTCTGCCAGCTGCTCTTGGAAGATTTCTTTATTTGAGCTCTTCACAACAAAATGGAGATCTCAGACACTCATCCCATGCTTTAACATAGTGTGTCTCAAAGGAAGTGACTCAGTCTTTGTATACAGCTTTAGTCGACAGCTAAGTTTTCATGCAGGAACATAAAAAAGAGATTTATGTAACTAATATAACACTGAAAATAAACAAGCCCTCTGACCAAGTTCAAAGCACCAGGTTAACACACACTTTCTAAATAAATATGATGCTTTCAAATTTGTCTAGACCTCATGATCTAAATTTTAAGATACTCAAAGAACTGGGGGGGGCTGAAATTTCAGAGCCATTGGGGATTTTCTGTAAGGATTTGCAGATGCTGAGCTCCTTCCATGTCTTCTGAAGTACTGGGAAAGGAGAGATGGGGTGCCTGTCTTGGAGGCAGAGGGAAGGAGTGTCTGGAGAAGTGTGCCCCAACCAGTGCAACCCCAGCTCCTGTAAAAATGCTGAAGCGAATAATCAAACACCTGGAAGGGAGCGTGGAAAGAGGAACTGCCAACATGGATTTGTCAAACTGCTCTTATTTCCTTATGTGACAGGGTGACAGATCTCGCTGACAGAAGCAAATGCATGTCTGGTCACGGTGTCTCGCGCAGAGCGCTCATAGGCAAACGCAGCAAGTGTGTGGTTGAGACAAATCTACGGCATGGTGGGCACAAAACAGCTTGGAAAGTGTTACTTGGAGAGTGCTGATGATTAGCTCATTATCAAAATGGAAGTTTTGATCAAGAAGGGCTCAGCAGGAGGCTGCCTAGGCTCTGTGATTGCTCACTGTCTTTGGCAGTGAGAGCAATGATGATGATGATGGACTCAAGAATGAGCCCAGACATGGTTACAGACAGCAGCAAGAGGTGAGGACCCTCTGTGGTGCTGGGGGTAGGCTTCAAATTGCTCGATGCCTTTGAGATATGGCCTAAAGAGAAGAAAGAAAAAGGAAAAAAAAATGCATTTAACAGGGAAATGTCCAAAGTACAAACAGCAAATGCCAGAGAAGGACACGCTCTGCAAATAAATAAAACTATAAATCAAAAAATCTAGAAACAATATGACCAACAATCTAGAAACAATACCGACCTTGGCAGGAGGTGTCAGGAGGAGCTGCCAGGCCTCGCACCAGAGGCTGAGGAGTCGAGACAGGCATCCCCTGGGAGCAACATGGATGGAGCCAACCCTCATGCAGGTGAGGGAGATGGTAGGTGACTCTGCAAAGACAGCAGCAAGGTCTGCTGGGGAGATTCAGCGGCTTCTGACACCTGTGTGTGGTTTTAAGGCAAACAAAGTTTTGCTGAAGCTGGCGGTCAGGGCAGTCACCTTTGTTCCAGGCCGAATCACACACACAGTCCAACTCAAACTCAACCACAACCACAGAGTGGTTGAGTTTGGATAGGACCTCTGGAGGTCAATTAAAGTACTGAGTGTTCAAAGAATTAACTTGGGAAGGCAGAAAGGGATGAGTAGTTGGCTGCGTGGAGTCCTGCAGCTTGAAATTCTGGAAGATATTTAGGTACCTTCAAGTCCACAAAGGTATTTAGGTGGGATTTGAGGTATGGGCCCTTAGCATCTAGCTTGTCTGAAAATAGGCCACTTCTTGCATTACTGCCTCTTCCTCTATCTAGTCACAGGGCACATTCACCAAACATACCAAGCATTTAAAGACAGCAATGAGAAGAACCTGCTACTATTTCCACCTTGAGAAGAAGCAGCTTTCTGCCCCTGGGGAGAACACAGGTTAATGACTACCTAAGGGGAAGGACATCCCACTCTGCCTGTCAGCCTCTGAATGTCAGACTGTGCCCTCCAGGCGGGCATGACTGAGCAACCAGTCTTCCTTATGGCCGCAGGGAACGAAGGCTGACTAAAGCAATGCAAAAAAAATCTGAACTGATTCAGACAAGCATGACTCAGCCACCATGTCGCAGTAAGTTTATGATGCTGAAGAAGAAATTTACTCTTGAACATATTTTAATTGACACGCCAGATTACATGTACTGAAAGAATATCTTTCAAAATAAAAGATGACAGACTTTCAACATCTGCTCTAATTCCCTGCAACTACACTAGCAGATGTAAACTGTTATGTGTTCTATTAGTAAATATCCTTCCTTTATTTTCTTTTTTTTTTTTCCTAAGTATATGAATGTACTTTTATTTTTTATTATAGCTATAATAATATACTTTAATTTTATACATTTATGCTCAAATTCTGGATTTAAACAAAAACTGCTCAGGGTGGGCAAAATTCTGCTTGTAGAAATAGGTAGGAGTTTTGCAAATTAATGTTGTGGGGTTGGGTTTTGCTCAATAAGATTACACGTCTCAGGAGTTTCCAGAAGCAGAGAGACTGAAGAGACTGAAGCTGAAGTTGTGTTTATATGGCACCATAATAGCAACAGAAAAATTCTGGGGGTTTGTTGTTGTTTTTGAGCTAATTTGCATTTTGTTTCCCCTTGAGCTGATTGAGCGAGGAGTGCTTGTGAGCCCTTATTTTGGCTGTCTCACAGTGATGAGAGAATGGCAGAGTGGAGAAACTGTGCCAGCCCCAGCACTGCACCCCATCCTACAAGCCCTCTGGTAGGGCTTGCACAAATCCATTGGGGGCGTCCAAAGGTTGGGGAATAAAACTTGCAAAGCTGCTGGTATAGCTGATATTTTTTCTTTGCCTGCATCACGTCTGCCTGAAGAAGCTGCCCAGCTTCTGTTCCCCTTGGATCTGCCAGCTCTCAGCTCATGTGTGCACTCCTCAGCCCCTGCCAAGCCCCAAAAGCTGACTTAGCAGGGACTGACCTTTTCTAGTTCATTTTCACAAGAGTAGCTCAGCTGGTAAATGTGAGGGCAGTAACCTCCCACAAAGCGGTGGTGACAAGTACTTGGGGATGGTGACCTTTGCCCGTGGAGCAGAAGCAGCCAGGACAGGATGCCCTGCATCCTCTGACCCAGCACCTGCTGCAGTCTGTGGCAAAATCCCTGCTTTTATTGACCACGCAGAATTGGTTTGGTAGGGCATTGCTCAAAGCATATAGCACACTTAGCTAACGAAGTGCACTAATGCAGTGGGAGGGGGAAGCCAGCCTCCATAACAGCAGTAGGCCATCAGCAGATGCACCATGGTGCTCATTCATCCAACATCATCCTCTCCAAATATCCAAGTAAGTTAAACGTAAGCTTTGAAGCCAGCCCGGGTGGTAGAAATTGAAGGAGAAGAGAAATTTGCATCTTTCTGTGCATTCAGTCAAAACTGCTCCTGTAAAAACACATAAAAGGCCCTAACCATTATGGATTTGTATATGCAGATTTAGCTCTTCAGCTGCTTTATGGTAAGACACAGAAACCTGTCAACAGAAGCAATGTCACTGTGTTCCATTAGCATGCATTTATTTACATGGCTATCAGCAACCAACCACTTAAATAAATCATTGTTAGGGAAGTGGACTACTTAAGGAATGTGGGGCCCATTTGGCCATAAAGCACTAATTATCACAGCATCACCTCTCCAATGAATCACTAGCAATGAAACACCATTATGGAAAGTATCAATTTTCATGCACAACTCAGCCACACTGTACATGGTCAAGTAATTGTACCAAAGTGCCTAACAAATAAAACTTTTCTAAGAATACACATTGTTCTCTGAGCAAAACCATCTCCAAAGAGGGCATGGTGATTTTTGCAATTGATATTATGAATAAATAACAGCTCAATCTGTATGTTGCTTATTGCTGTTTGGAAACACAGGCAGCTCTTAAGTTACAGCAAGAGGAATTCTGTCAAAACCTTTCTTCCTCAGGTTTGAAGTCACTTTTGTACGTCTGTGCTCCTTATTGGGCAGAAGACTTACAAGTACTTTAAAAGCAAACATAATATGGTTTCATGATGTGGGTATGCAAATGAAAATATTCTCTGTCCAATACTTCTAGCCACTTTTTTTTTTTTTTTTTCTTAGCATCCAGATGCAGCATATCTTTGTCATGAGGTGGACAAAACAGGTTTTTCAGATTTCCTGTAAGTCTTCTCAGGACTCCCATGGGGAGCATATTTCCATACACCAAGGGGGAGAAGAGGCAGTTTAATACTCCTGCAGAACAGGGCAGGGTTTTGATCCATGGGAAAAAATATAAAAAAATAATAAAAAAAAATCTGCCTTTACTAAAAAGTGGGCATCTATTGTGGAATCTTCGTGAGTCCAGAGTATCATTCCAAAGCAGCTGAGTGGGGCGGATGCCTGGTGCTCACCATCAGGAGGTGTACATTAATGAGGCAAAATGGGTCCATGAGACTCACGGTTCGTGCTTATCATGGAGGCTCTAGAAAAGAGAAGATGCAACTACTTGTCTCGATCTGTATACAGACTGAGAGCCTGTCATAAAGAAGCACTCGGTGATGAATGCATGGCATCAGTCAATATGGAGGATGGAGCATTTCCTCCTGTCTGCTCTAGTTCCAGTGGCAAGCTTGCCTAATGCTGAAATGCACTCTCGCATGGATGTGGGCTTCTCCTGCATCCTCTGAGGACCGCAGTTGCACACACACACACACCACAGCTCAGCACATCTCATGTATACAGACAGACTTCTCTGAGAAACCAAAGCTCTGGGTCACTCCCCGTGGGCTCTGTCCCTCGCTGGGGACATTGCTTACTTTCTGTGTTCTCAAGAACAGCTCCTGAGTGTCCACGGGTTGCATGTACAGAACCGTGCACTGCATTTCTCTTTTGTTATCCAAGGGAAATAGCTTGTTGTGGTGGCTTGCTGTTGTGGGGCACCTGTGACTACAGCATAGCAGGTCATGGAAAAGGTTCTGGCTGGTAGCTTTAAGGTCATTTACATTCTTCTCATGTTTCCTCAAGCAGCAGCCTTTTCCTGGTGTGAACCCTGTGTTTTCTGCCTTAATCAAATCTCCTTGCTCAGGTCTTCATTGCTAACCATCTTTTTACTTTCTTCTCCCGTATTTACCTGCCACATAGATACCTGTGCCAAGGATTTGGCTGTATCATAGAGGATGGGTTTACATAGAGGTTGAACAGACACATAATGGCTGTGCTCCCTGCTTCACCACAACCAAGTATAGGCCTGGGAGTAGGACACGGGGCTCTGTGACTGCAGACAAGGCAGGCCCATGGCTCTCACCCACGTCCTCTCCATGGGTGCTGCCTTTGGTGGCCACTTAACTTGCTCCTGGCACAAGCCAGTGAGTAATTCAAAGCCACTGGTGGGCAGCTCCACTTATGGCAGGTTGGGTGCCTTCCCTAATCCATGACACATGGCTGAGAGGTGACTCCACACACCAGCTTTCTCCCTGCAGAGACCCCAAGGCTTCACCCCAAGGCTCTTCACCTTAATTCCTCACCCAGCTACCCCTCACCAAACGGTGTCTTGGCCCAGGGAATGAGGCTTACCCCTACGTTCCCCAAAAATGCCATATATCTTCTTTTTGAATTACATACGCAGGCAGGCTATAAATGGAGAGTAACTACTGCACTTGAGAACAAAGGCATTTGCTGAGCAGCGATAAATAATAAATTGTACAGGAAAAATGCATCCCCTACCTTGGGTTTTGTTTTGCTTTGGCTTAGCACAATTTCCACAAAATTTTGGCAATCATGCTGCCATTATCTTTTGACGGTGGCGGCCCCAGGAACTTGTTCAGCCCGCAGCAAGAGCCCTTTATGTACCTACTGATGTGTTGGTTCACAGACAGGCTGCGCGGGGCTGCTGATCTGAATAGCAATCAGATGCCAGTGTACGCCAGCTCTGTGCGAGAGCCGTGGACATTAATAACGTCTCTGGGGAGTGGCTGCAGCTGTAATAAAGAAAAGATAGCTGCAGTGTTTGCACAGCTCTCCTCATTCATACTGAGATGTAGTGAAGTGTGATAATAAGGACTTTACCAAATTTAACTGACAGCCTTGGGGCGGGGGGGGGGAGGGGGGAGCATTCTTCACGAGGGAGAAAAGAGGGAAGGAACATTTTTTTTGGCTAGACATAGAGGATTTGCAGGTTTTTAAAACTGACCCTTTGTTTTTTGGTGGATTTTATTTCTTCATGTATGCAACAACGGTTGCAGGATGGATATTACCTAAGGGGCTTTGCTTTAGAGCTCTGACTCTGGAAAAACATCACAGCACAGGTCTACATATACATTTTAATCCTCCATCTCCTAACAGCATGGTTTCAAGTGCCTGGACATTGATTTCAGTGCAAAATCACCAATTTCCATGAGATGGGCACCACTAAGAGCTGCGGGCAGCTCTGTGGCCCCTATTGCAGGCAAGCTTTCAGTGGCAGTAAATGCAAGAAGATGGGAAAACACCTGCAGGTGACAGAAGAGCCTCAGTAATTAAATGCAAGAAAGCTCATGTGGATACAAATGTAAATATGCATAGTGTCAAAAAATGGAAAATTTAATGTCACATTGAGAGTTTTTGCCAGGTATTTTTTTATGAGTTTCAAGCTAATTGACACTATTAAAGAAATCTTAGTTGCTGGAGTCTTTTGATTGCAGGAGAATCTCATCTTCCACTTCAAATAATGGTTGGACTGCTAGTCTTTCGGCTGAGCTTAAATATCCTGAAATTATGACTTAAGGACTCAGAAACTGAGAGACAAATAAAAGAAACCTCACTTGTATTAATTTTAAAACACTTTTGACTCTTAATTCAACTGAGGCTTTCAAGGCCTGTGTTGAGTACTTCAGTTTTAGCACATCTGAGAGTCTTACACATGCTCAGTGTAAGGCTTTTCTCCACACAGCAAATCTTTGACAGGCACACGGGTAGGAGTAATCACACATGCGCATATTAATGCCTTTCTGCACTTTCTGAAGATACCAGGAAGGTGGATGACAATAAAGAAAGTCCCTAAGTATAAAAATGTATGTGTTTTCTTGTACAGGTTGGTTGTTCCTTTTTTTGTTTTGTTTTTTTGACAGGCTGAGGTACATCACGGGGCATGTCATCAGCACAAGACACCAGGCTGCCTCTGTGCAGCTTCAAGCATGGTCTGGGGGAAGATGAGCTGCAGAAACTCTCAAAGGCTTGGGAAGCAGCTGGAGATGAAACTCTACATGTTTGTGAAACTTCAAGCTGCTCACTACCAACACTCCTGTCTGGAGGGCAGAAGCGCTCCACCACAAGTGCTTTTCTTCACTGTCCACAGCAGATTCAGCCAACAACGTGATCCCTCGTCTGCTGGCTCATGTTTGAGCTCGTTCCAGCTCCCAGTTATCCAGGCTTGGCTTAGTTCAAAAAGCATGTCTGAAATGTTCAAACAGCAGCAGTGACAGCAGCGGGGCAGCCAGGCTGGCCACAAGGCTCTCATCTGACACTGCGGCAGGGCAGGGGGCCTGGTCTCACACTGCCCATAGGAACAGCACCTTCCCCTCCACCAGCTTTGTGAAAAAGCCCCAAATGGACTGGGACAGCATGGGCAGGAGAATATTTGAGCTGTTGCAAAGGGACCTCTCAACAGGGTGCTGCAAAGCTGGAAGCAACCCCACCTACCTTTATTTCTTAATTCCCAGCCTAACAGGGAGTGACCGTTCCAGTCACAAAAGGGAATCTAAAGGATGTACCACAGAATGGGAGATGCTTGCCTACATGTATTTTTTTTCAGATGAGTGAGGCCTCTGAGCCCCCGTGGTCCCACTTAAATTTCAATAGCTTGCCAGTGTCTCGATCCATTTCACCATACCTGTGCATTTTCTGGTCAGAGGGTCGGTCGCCTTTGTGCTGTTGTGGCAGCACAGGCATCTGCCAGTCCTTCAACATGTGCTTTAGGCCCGGCTTATGTATGTCCAACTGATTAATTAATCTCTGTGCAGCAACTGGAAAATGTAAAGTGCTACATAAAAGATAAGTATTACTATTGCTAAATCTGCACTCGACGAGTGTGACTTGACATAAAGTGGCAGGTTTTATCTCGCTCATTGCTACTATCTGAAAGAGGCCATTGAGAGCAAATTTCGTGAGCATAATTTATTCTCTAGACATAGTGGGATAAGTGGTGCACATGAGCAACTTACGCTGCATGCTCAATGGGAAGCTTTTTGCCTGCAGAAGGTTATTTTTTTCTCACACGTTGTCCCGCTACCTGTGACTCAGAGACTCGCATGCAAAGCATGGCACGGAGGGACATCATATGGGCAGGCGATGCTCCCTGGGGAAATTTGGACTAATAAACCTGTCGTGACATATGGTTTCAGAGCTCTTGGCAGTATGTGGAGGGTGGGTTGCTGAAGTAATGTGGCAGATTGTAATATGTGACGGGAGAGCGGTAACATTCGGGGTGCACAGGGTGGAGACACTGGAGAGAATGGAAGGAGACCCGTGGTGCTGGAGGGCAGTCTGGCTGAGCCACAGGGAAGCCCTGTCTGCTGCTGGACCCCCTTTTCTCTATTTGTCCTCAAGAGATGAGGACTGTACTGGAGGGGTCCCTCTGTCCCCCACCTCCCTCCTGGCTGCCCCCTTCCCACCTCTCACCCATCCAGCAGTGAAGCCACCTGTGGCCCACACATTACCAGGGTTTTTTTTTGGGTGTAGATGTACCCAAGATGGGACAGGGAGAGCTGCTGCCTCTTCCCATGCCTGCACACCTCCCTTGGTCTGGTCTCATACAGACATTGTATAGACTCCCCAGCTCCCTGTGTAGTCATCGGGGATGAGTGGGGAAAAGGTATTTGCCTTCAGAGGACAATTTGGAAAACTTAAATACCAAATTGCATGCATTTTTCTGTAGGGCAATCCACCACTCCATCATGTTGAAGGTAACTTGGAAGCAACATGCCTCATAACTACATAAATTAACTAATATTTACACCTTGTGTGTTTCTTGAGAACCTTGTACTACAGGGAGTTAATCCTGACTATTCCCTCTGGGCCTGATGGTAATATAAATATTTAATAATAATGATAATAATGGTAAAGAGCTTTGAAAATGAAGAACTCCATAAGCGGTTCACACTGGTATTTTTATTAATAGGAGTACGGCATATTTGTGACTTAATAGCTACTAAACACTTTCAATTGATCTGAGACTACAAAGCCAACATGAGCACATATTCAATAAATTGTACCCATGCTGTTCCAGCATGAAAGTGGGTCAGGATCCTGTACTTGGATAAATACCCATCTCTCCGCATTAAGTAGGTCAGCCCTCGTCCAACTGCTCAGCATGGCTCTGACCTGAACTAGTACAAAACTATTTTCACATTTACTTAATTTGTCGGCATTTAAATAAGTGAAGCACAAGGTCAACAGGAACATGACCTTATTTGTTTTAATGGGGAAAAGCAGGATGGCGAGGGTTACTTCTGCTAATGTTAAATCCCTGACGTGAGTAGCAGATACCCAGCTATGCCCAAAGAGAGATGAGTCAGTGATGCCACATGACCCGAACTCTTCCCCTTCCTGCCTTTCCACCAAAGTCTAGCACCTTTGCATCTCACTTAATTTCTTTGAGTTTGGGCTTCTTTAAAGAAAAAATATGAACTTTTTCCTCCTCCGTGTTACTGCTGCTGGCTTCTCTTTTCTTTTTTCAGCCTTTCACATTTCTTGGCATATCTTTGCAAAAGAACGAAGGATCCAGTTGCAGTGCTTGTACACAGAGAAACTGCTCATGTAAGCACAACCTCTGGCTTCTGCCCTTTCCCTGGTTTTCCAGTCCCTGTAGCCATAGCCTAACAGCATGCACGTGTTTGGCTGCGGCAACATATGCTGGAGGGTGTAAATCCACCTGGTTAATGATTTAAACACCACTTTCTTAGTCAGGTGAAGCAAGGCTCTGCTTAGGATCAAGCTCCCTCCCCTAACAGATGTGGTATTTTGTTTCAGCCTTCAAAGATTTCCCTGGTGTTCTTTCTGGTCATCCCTGTTCCTCATCTTCCCGGGTTTCCCAAAACTGTATAAGAAGTACTTTACTTTTAACGAGTTTTAAGTTAATAAATGATAAATCCAGCCATTGTGGGGTAATGTGTCATAGCCTAAGGAAAGGAGAAAGGTCAAGAGCAAACCTCAGACACAAAATATGTGGTTTCCTTGAAAAGCCTCAAATGTAATGGGGAAAATTTTTCTTCTTGTGCCAAGCAGGGTTTCTGGACAAGCTCCTGAGAATCACTTTCTTCTGGATCTGTTGCAAAGTCCCCAAATCTGCACTTAAAAATTTTAACCATCCTCTCAATTCACAGGAGAAACAAAAGTAAGGGAACCATAAAGATGAGGGGAAAGAAAAATGCCTCTCTCTTTTTATTCTTACTCAAAGCTATGAAGGGCTAGTTAGGCAGTGTTGTGTAAAGGCAAGAAGAGGGGGAAAAGAGCAACAAATAGAGGCAAATGCAGGGGAAGAGCAAGGAAGAAGGGAATCTTTGCTTCAAGCATCAGACTGGCATGCTACAACTCACCATATTCCACAAGATTTTCCTTGTGTTAGCTCATTTGGTTATCATCCTAGATGTCACAGCAACACCACATGGGGTTTGCTTGGCAAAGATGGCTATACCAGGGAAAACTGGGAAAAAATTTCATGTGATCTGAAGGTAACATACTCCAGAAACCCTGGCATGCTGTGAAGACGGTGACCTGGAGTACCTCTAGGACCTTAGGTGATGAGCAGAGAAAACATGTTAGTTTTAACCTAGTTAAGGTCAAAGGCAAGGCAAGGCTTCAAGTGGCTGGCTTGGCCCACAGCCCTGTGATCTTGCATCTCTTCAGATGGTATTCAGGTGTGCAGGCAAGGGAAGAGGTTTTTAGCTGCCTCAGCGTCCCAAAAGAGTGTTTTTGGAGTGGGTTTTTGTTGTTTGTTTTTCAAAGTTGTTCCACTTCTTTCATTTTTTTTTTCTTTTATGTTCGGTGTCTCTGTGAGTACATCGCTAGCTCTTGGCTTGCAGTGGGCTGTAACTGTGTGTCTTTGCATTAAGGTGCTGTAATGGAGAGTTATTTGATTCAGGATCAAACTGTGCAATATAAAATTATTGAGTAGTCTTATTTTTGAAATAAGTCTTTGGTGTCTCTTACATTCTGATATTGGACCTCTTCCATTCATTTCTGCATAGTCCTGCATTTGGAAGTAATTTGTGTCTTGGAACAGCACCCTGAAATTATTGGCCAGCATTGTCTATAACGTAATGAGTGCTAGACGTTTATAAGCTTAGCAGGTTTGTCAGGAGAATATCAGCTTCCGCTCCTCACCCTATTACCAAAGGTGTTCTGGCTGACCCTACAGTTGCTCCAGAGTTTTAGTCATCTAGAAGTTTGGGCTTCAAAATCAATATGAGTTTCAGTTATGCTTATATATCTTAAGCAATAATAGAAAGAGTGGTCTCCACATCCATCTGATGTTGGAGGCAATGTTATTGAACAGCTGACAGAGCAGACAGGAGCTCAGCTGGCTTGGGCATGCTCTGCTGCAATGGGCTTTTGATGCAATGGGCAGCATGACATCTTGCTACAGCTGGGCCACGTCCAGTGGTATGGAGTGTGTATGTTATTTGGACACCACATCCACAAAAAACAAAAAAAAGGCAAATAAATGTATGCAAAACGTGACAATTGTTTCACATTTCCAGCTTGGTTTATTCAAAGTAAACAACTGTGCTTCACTTTCCAGAGAAATCTGTTTCTTGTACTCAGTTTGTAAGGCACTTTGAACATGCAACAAAGCTGCTTGATAAGAAAAAGGAAATAGTATCAGAGAAGCAGATTGGACTTTGATTCGTTATAATTTTCTATGCATATAATAGTCATTCACCTCCTAATATAATAGCTATCGACTTCCTAGGGTTTTCCAGTAGCGTGGATGAACACTGCCAGTAAAGATTTAGCTCCCAAGCTGGGTTCTGTTTCTTCTCCTGGACAGATGATGGCATTGTAGCCCTGCTGTATTCTGCAAACCCAGTGAAGGTACTCCCAGAGCGAGATCTTGATTTGATTGTGCTATGCATGCTTTAGCAGCTTAAGATTTCGCCTTTTGCTTTTCATGTCTTCAGTGAAACAGATGAATGCTATAATAGCAGTAGTTTCTAAAAGGAAGACATGAAATTCCTACATTTATAATAAAAAAGTGTTACAAACCTCATTGTAATTCAGACTTGAACTGTTCACCCTGTGCACGTCCAGAAACTCATTCTCTAATACTAGATGCAATGATCTCTGGAGGGAAGTTTTCCATCTGTTTCCTTATGATGTTAAGCTGTTAGTGCTGTTCATTATTTATTACATCTACTGGTGTATGTTAAGCTATGATTTTCTTCTTGTCTGGTATTAAGAATTCAACTTGGTTAGTGTAAAAAAACCCTAGGATTTGCATATTACACATTGATATTTAGCGTATTTGGGGTGGGGGGAGATAGGGGACTGTAATTGCTCCCAAGCTGCTTTTGTGCTGGCAGATAATTTATATTTAATTCAGTGATACAGAGCTAAATTAACCACTTAAGATGGAGATAAATATAGACGTGCTATATATAGGTGGAATCTGCCACCATACTCAGATTGAAGAGCATTATCTCTGCTCGATTTCAGTAGGACTACTGCAGGGTAAGCTGCCTCTCAATATGACCAAGGTAGGAAGAATTGGGCCCATCATAAATACGTATGAGTATAGATTTCACCTATATGAATGAAAGTGTATACGTGGGAGAGAGGGCGTTCAAAATATAAGCATGTAGTTACCAGTGTGCATATTAAGTGGAAGCACACATGCATATGGTTTATTCTGTGTATTTTCACGTATTCTATTACTGGAATATATGGCGGACTTTGGTTATTATTTTTTTTTCTATATAGGATAAATGACTAATTCTCTCTTTGGAGTCAGGAGTGGTTCAGCCCTATTCTCTGTTCCTTTGCAGAAATTATTACCTTTTTCTGGAAATAGAATTCTTGTTGAGTTTATCCTATTTCATCACTGGTTGCATTAAATACCAGCACTTCAGGTGTCACAACATAGCTGGGAGGGATAGTGTTTGTGTTATTATTGCAATTATTGTATCAGGAACAGCTCTTTACATTTAGCATCTTGCTCACAGAAATATCTTGGAAGATTTTACAGAAATAAGATCAGTATCTTATTACACTGTAATTAAAATATCAATTTTGGCTGTGAAACCCTATCTAGAACAGCCACCGAGGTTACTGTTAAAAATACCAATTCCTTTAGAATAAATATGTGTTTCCAAACTGCATAATGGGAAGTTTTAGCATATCATTCTCACATGTAGTGTCTTTTGATGTGATGGAGAATTGTAGATGAACTGAAATGTTCGCTTTCCTGTCATGTAGCTGGTTCTTTATCATAATATAGATGTTATTAAGATAAAATCTGTCTCTCCATATTGTAGTATTATAAAACTCAGAATTAGAAATGCTTTATCATTTCTGAAGAACAAAGGCTATGACTGCTTTAAGCAATATCAAAGTCAGACTACATTTATCAGGGATGAACATGAAGGAAACCGCCAGTATTTGCCAAAGAGTAAGTTAATTCTTGTTAGACTTAACATGGGATGTTTGCAATTACTGGGTAAAATAATCACTGAAAGATAAAACAAATAAGCTTTCTTAGTGCTTTTAGCACTTTTATTAAGTGGTAGCAAAAATCACCTAGCAGGGAACAAGATTGCTTGATTGTACATCTGCTCCTTTGACTTCCAAGTCAGATGCTTATTTGGAGTAAATCAATACCACTTTGACAAGCCAGTGGAGCTATGTTGACCTACACCTACTGAGGTATATGTGTAAGGTTTATAAGTATAATGGTATTATTAAGATGCCCTGGGCAACAGAAAGAAATCTTGTTTTGCACCCATTGGAGATCATCTCTAGAAGACTGCACCCATCTGGAGGAAAAGTTTAGATGCAATTGTTGATGGATTGTGATCTATCTTCTCACAGTGGCATCATTCAGCAGTTTTTGGAAAAAGACATGGGAAAGTGTGGTTAGTCCCCATATAGCAAGGCTCGATTGTAATCTGCAAAGTCTATCTTGCATGCTGAGGATCTGGAGGTCATCTCTGAAGATGTTCCTTACAGAGACAAGCTTTCCTCCCCCATCTGACATTGTTTGCTTTTCAGATGGTTTTAAAGGGAAGTTGTGGTATTAAACGAATGGGAAGGCGGTGAAATCAAGCAGTGAAAAGCCAGGAAATGTCAGCACTAGGGTTTTGTATGCAGGCACTGAGTAACCATCAGTAATGATGTGAGTAACTTCTCATGGCATGTGAGCAAGGCATTGCAACCCTGATCTACTCCATTCAAGTCCTAGGCTTTCCTAGTTATTTTTCAAGTTATGGGTTTGATGCCAAAACAGTTAGAGGCACTGTACATGTTCAGAGAGAGAGGTAATTTTTATTACCAATTAAACAGAAAAAAAGTAAGTGCCCACAATTACCAGACGGATTATATTATAAAATAAGGATTATATAAAATGTTTTTTAAGCTGTGCTTTCACAGTGAAAGCACCTCTGTTGAGCCTCACTGAGTTTGTAAACCTTTCAGAACCTTTCATTTGGTGTCAGGAAATGATGTATAAAAGTGAGGAGGCTGCTTGCCTTCTGCAAACAGAGATTAACAACATAACCAATGGCAATTCCTGTGTGTTGCCTTGTATCGCACTGGATGTGAAGCAGTGGGGCCTAACCACAACTCAAATGATTTCGATATCAAGATGTTGGAAATGATTAATTGGAATGGATTCTTAATGATTGATATAGTTTTTTCAGCTGTTTAAAGACAGCTTTTCAGTGTTTTGAGTTCACCCAAAACATTAGTGTACTGATTGTGTACTCTTGTAAAATCCCATATTCCAGTCAAAGAAAGAGAATGAGAGAAAAAAATGGGAGGAAGGAAGGAAGAAAGGAAGGAAGGAAAAGAAAATCTAAAATAATTTTGTTCAGCCTCCTGCAAAGGTGGAGCTACCTCCCACTACTTGTTAAAGATCCAGCCATATCACCACATTTGTAGACACAGAGAATGCCCTGCCATCCTCAGCCTGAGGATCCTCAGTGAGCTGGAAAATCCTGACTGTGTTAAAAAAAAATAGTGTGGGAGAGGGGTGTGAGCTAGAAATGACAGGATAGGAAAGAGTGTGACAGTGAAAGCATCTACCTGAGTTCTTCACCTACAAACAGGCCAGGGAGAATGAAGGAATTAAACAGAAGTTATCGACAACAGATGTTTTGAATGCTTACTTTCCACTTCTTAAAAAGACACACCTGGGAAGTCACAGAAAAAAAACAGCCTGAAAATGGGAACACCCGACCCATCCTTTCCTCCTGCTGCTTTTTAGGCAGAGAGCATGGCACAGCATGACCACCGGGTATGCTCAGGCAGCAAGGTTGGATAGCTCTGTGCCACTTCTTGTGATGGTCTTGGTAAAGATATAATTAACCTCAATGAGAGGCTACCTCACACTCTCCCTGGAAAGTGCACTGTAAGGATTGCAGAGCTTAGAATTTGCCAGGTATATACTTGTGCATATATAAAAAGCTATATTTATCTCATCTTGTTAAATATGCTTTTAGCAGGAAGATTATGCCATCATGGTAGTTACACTCTGAAATGCAACTAACATGGCACTTACATTCTAAACCCTTATTTTCATTCACTTTTAACTTTCTGAGAAAAGTAGCTTTTGCATTGATTTATCATGCTCCACCTGGGACCAGACATGATCATTTTGCAGACAAAAGGGAAGTTTTATTAACATCCATCCAGTCATTTAGCCAATTCAGAGTTGTCTGACTGAGAAAAAGCCATTTTCACTTTTAAATCCATCACATAAATTCTGGGGGCTGAGATAACTCATGACTTGTTTTGTTTCATAAAAAATACCAGTTTCACATGGGTCAAGTGGGTTTTTTAGCTTCCCCCTTTCTGAAGAAGAAATAGCAAATTTGGAAATAACAAAATAGTGCACAAGTACTCATGCACTTATGCATATGCATGTATGGACCAATTTCAGAAACAAATTTGGACAGGCAAGAAAGTCTCAGACATGGGTCCCAGGTATGGAAGCAATCACAAACACATGCCAATCTTTAATATGCTCACCAGGACTGCCCACACACAGAAAGTCAGGCATAAGCTTAAGTCTATGTTAAACTGGAGTCCTAATAACTTAAAAGAAGGGAGATATTAATTATGAGGGTTGACAAATCTCCTTAGCTTTTTGACTGTTACCTGCACAGCAGTTGATAAAATGTTCAAGCTAATGATATAAAGAAGTCAAATAATGATATTGCAGACTTACGGGTTTATCCTGGGATTAATAAATTATAGGAGTCCACAGTGAGTTGTGTTTGAAGGGATAGCAGCTGGATCCTTGAAAACAGATGGCCTTCCTTGTCTAAGTAGGCTTGATCTTGTCTAATCTTAAAAGCTAAGCAGGTTTGGGTCTGAAAGATCCACCAGAGAATATCTGATACTCTAGGTTGTTGCTTTTCTACAGCAGCAATTGCTGCTCATAATGTGATGGGAAATTTAATGAGAATTTTGTAAAAATAAATAAATAAATGCAAAAATTATAACTTGATTTTATGTTTTTCACATTATTCCTGGCAGCATATTGCTAGAAATTTGCTGTGTTCTCAGGATGATAGGAATTTAATACACGCCTCTTTTGTCTTAGTACATGATGCTTTGTTAAAATGGCAAAGAAATCACCAGCCTGCTGCAGTGACCTGCAGCACAAGTTTTGAGAATGACTGCCCATGAATTGAGAAATTTTAAAATGACTTAACAAAAGCCCACCTCAGTGATGTTTACAATATTTGCTGTTTCATGAGCAGCATTTTGGTTGCACCTTCTTTGTTTTGTTTATTGTTTTACATGTACTTTTCTGACAGATTTCCTTTAAAATGCTGAGCATTTACCAAACTACAGCATGACCTTTCAATCGTGATTGCTCAACACCAAACTAGTCTGGTTCACATCTAAATATTTGCACTTGTAACTGTGCTAGGTGTTGCCACAGGAGGCTACAAGGCTCTGTAGAGCTCATTTTGTGTCTGCCAAAAGAGACAAGAGGAGTTCAGGTTCCTCCTTCAGCTCCTGAATGCCTCTTGGATTGGGAGGCTTTTGCCAGACAAAACCACTTGCAGGTGTCCTTAGGAACTTGTTTATTCAACTTTCGAGGAACACATTTTCCACTTATAAGTTTGTATTTTTTTATAGGAAATTGGCAGCTACTGAGTCAATGGTACTCAATATTCTAAATAATAATAACATAAAAATGGGATCAGTAAAGATTTAGCCTTTGGCTTTTTTGAGAGAAGCACGATGCCCTCAGGCAACTGGTTTATGGGTGACCACTGTAGCTGGCTGCTGCTAGCTGCTGCCTACCCGCTCGGTGCCATCGCTCACATAACAAACACTGGTGTTGAAGAATGATCAGATTAATTAGTCTGTCAGCATGGAGGGATCTGGTTTATAGCCACTTGACTGTTTGTTATGGTGCTTTTTCTCTGAGCACTGTTAACCACATACAAATGCTTGGAAATTGCACTATTCATGAATCAAGTGAATATGGAGAGAATAATTGTCACTTCCCTAAAATGCAACAATCCCAAATGCTTTATATAAGCATCTAGAATTAGAAAAATGCTGTTCTTTTCTGGTAGTTTATTTTATATTGTACTGTATGATAGTCAGTGTGGTAAAAACCTATATCAATTACAGCATTTCATTACACAGTAGCACAAAACATAACGTCGTATAGTAGTTTGCTTGCTCAAGAGTAGGCAACTCTATCTCAGACAGTAATACCCCGTCAGAAATTCACAGTTAAATCATATCAAATGTCTCATTCTCTTGCAATCAAAAGAAGCATTTTTATAAAATCCAGTTGAGCAATATTAATCAATTCTACATAAACCAGGTTTCAGCAACAGAAAATGTTACTTCTACCCTAAAATCTCTTAAATGCTAATTTTATGCATGTCAAAGAATTTCTGATTACAATATGTTACCTCTATCTTATAATATTTTCATACTGAATTCCTAAAAATGACAGGATTACATGCAAGGTTAATATGCATGTACTTATACAAATGTGTTTTTATATCCCCTAAATACATACGTACATATAGATGCACATGCGCAACATACAGATACCTATTTGTGATCACTTTCCCTTTGACTGCAGCGTTGTCCTTTGTAATCCATTTGCCCTACAGCATCAGTTTTTCAAATGTTTTCTAGGAATTGCACGTCTCTATGCAGATCATGATAACAGCTAGCAGTTGTTTGCAAGGCCTCAGACTTCATTTGCATGTGTCTTATTTTTGTAAATATTTTTTGTTGATGTACTGAATGGAGGCTTATTAAAAATCCATGTTCTCAAAAGTCCTCAGATCCTGTCCTCAGAGGTGATGTGCTATAAATGAACAGAAGATCAGTTTGGTAATTTTGATCTGATGATTTGATGAGATAAAGAGGCAAGAAATAAACAGTTAAAAAAACAAAAATTAAAAAAAAAAAAGGAATTCGCCACCAAAGTATCTCTTAGAAGGCTCATGCTTTCACAAGTATTAGACAAACTACCAGATAACTCAAGTGATTTATGACTTAATAGTGCTGAAAAATCACCAGTGGAAAAGAAAAATATCCTCAAATGTAAAACCTTTAGTAATTTCCTTAATTTTCATTTTTATGGAAATAATAATATAGAGTAGGCAAATTTATGGCTAGTTATTAAAGTGTCATCTGAATACATCACCAATTTATAAAGACATTTTAAAAAATAAAGCTTCAAGTCTGGTCTAAGTATAAAATAAGATAAGACAACAGTCTTCACAGGAGCAAAAAATTCCTAGCTATGTGTTTTGCCTTGAAGAAATGAGTCAAGTGCCCCTACCAACTCAGAGAACAGCTGTGACAGTAGCACTTTGCATTTCTACAGTGCCTTTCACCTCACAGTTTAAAAAAAAAAAAAAAAAAAAAAAAAAAAAAAAGATGCTTAATGCAACTGCTTCAATGCCATATCTCATTGACTCTCTCTATGTTTGAAGAAAATTTTGCTCACTTCTTAGAAAGTTTAAATTCCTTTGGTTTTGGGAACCCAGCTTAAACTGGACCAGACTGTATGTTTAAAGGTGCTGGAGTCCCCTGACCAGGATTAGTCCCAGCTCACTGCAACAGCAGCATTAAGTTTCTCCTGAAAGAAGGCTGAGGAGGATGAAGGAGGGGGAGGAATGAGTAGGCTGAGGAAGCAGGTAGGTTTATCAACCTTCAGTCCAGCCACCCAGATATTGTTACTGGCACTGTGTGGTACAGCATCAACAACTGCACTTGCTGCTTCCCCAGGGGCAGACCTTGAAATACCTGTTTTTTCTTTGGTAGAGTAAGCAAATATTAAAATTGACACATTGTAAGATGTTTTCTCAGCTGCACTGAATAAAAGCAAAAAAAAACAAAAACAAAACAAACAAAAAAAACCCTGAAGCTGTGTCAGATTGAATAAACCACTAGGACGAAAGGAGTGAAGTGATAAAGAGTTAGATACAAGCTACAGAAACAAACATGAAAACACTTTTTTTTTTTAAAGTGAATGTGGTGTTGGGTCAGACCCCAGTTTGTTTGAACTGTGCTTTTGACTGAATGTGTGATCTTGAAAAAACAGCTTCCATGATGGAAAAAATGGTGGAGAAAGGGGAAGCTGTTGCACTTTCTAACGCAAAACAACTTCAAATGGCAAAGCTGATTATTGGACATTATTGGCATATTCACTTTATGTAGAACAGTTTAAGTTCTACAATCTGATTTTGTGTGTGTGTGTTTGGAAAACACTTGATGCAAAAGAGTATAGATAAGTGTTTTGAAAATCAGATGTAGACTTAAAGAAGACATCTATTCCAAAACATGGGCAGCATAGAAAAAGTGTGCCTCATTTTTGAATTATTGGCCTACAAAAGGGTCTTGTTATTGTTCACCTGCTTTTGAAGGGGACTCATGTGTATATATATATGTTTCAATCTGTCCTAGACATTACTATTCAAGACATTTTAAAATATTGTGTCAGTTTGAATAAAAATATGCATTCGCTTTTTCATTTAATTGTTTAGAGTTTCAACCAGAAGCTCTAAGACATTTTCTATATCCCTGAAATTTATTAAATGGTGGGAAAGTGGTAGGAAAGTGTAGCACAAAACAGATAAGTTTTCATAGTCTCTCTTTTTGTGCTGCTACCTCATAGATTAATTATCTGCCAACACTTCATTTTCATAAGAATTCACAACATCCAAAATTACACTTGCAGGAAAGTCGATGTAAAAGTTGATTTAAATGGGAGAGAGTTAGCTTAATATTTAGTTTTAACAAACAGACAAACAAACAAACAAACAAAGACACTACAGACTGCCAAATCCTGGTTATTCAAGAACAGAATCACTTAAAACATTTTTTTCTTTTTGTTCACAGAATTCTACTGTAGCTCTTTTAGATGTAAATTTAACCTGATGACTCCCTTCTCTGGCTAATTAACACTGGCTTCACCATCGTGCTTTAGGATTATAATTGGCTCAACTTGCACACTGACTTTAAGACTATACTGTTCTCTTAATTGTTTGACTTCATTAAGAAACTCAGCATTTAACGTTGTTTTCCTTTGCTGAAAGAGATATGTAAATTCTGGGGACTTGTTCCAGCAAATAATTTCAGTGGGTTCACAGCTTAAAATGTGTGAAAAGCCCCATGGATTTCTTCCATCTGGGCTATATTCATCAGTGTGATATTTTACTGTGTCATCTCAAGTACTGCATGCAGCTTTGGGTGCCACAGTATAAGAAAGATATAAAACTGTTAGAGAGTGTCCAAAGGAGGGATACAAAGATGGTGAAGGGTCTGGAGGGCAAGATGTATGAGGAGCAGCTGAGGTCCCTGGGTTTGTTCAGCCCAGAGCAGGGGAGGCTGAGGCAAGGCCTCATGGCGGCCTGCAGCTCCCTCACGAGGGGAGCGGAGGGGCAGGCGCTGAGCTCTGCTCTCTGGGGACAGTGACAGGACCCGAGGGAACGGCATGGAGCTGGGACAGGGGAGGGTCAGGCTGGGTGTTAGGGAAAGGTTCTGCACCCAGAGGGTGGTCGGGCACTGGACTACATCAATGGAAAAAGTGGACAAGTTTTCAGGCTCTCTCAAGATTCCCAAGAATCTTTTTCCAGTGACAGCAGATGTTCAGTGCAAAGAACCCTTTCACTGTCAGCCTTGCTTTGTTTGATTTGGGATCATTTTGGTACCTTCGGGTCAATTCTGTGACTTTGGGCTAGTCAATGAGATCTGGTCCAGCAAGCTTATAAAGTATTCTTTTAGTGCAACAAAGCAATACATTGAGCTCAGGTTAAGATGGGCCTACATCGCTACTGGAAAGAACTCTCAAGGCCCAGTTCTGCTCGTATAGTTCAAACAAGCAATGATAATGAAGGAGATCTGACACATAATCCCTCTTCAAAGGTGCTGAGAGACCTTTATGTGATGTTGCTTTCACAGTGTTCCTTGGAGTTATTATTGGCTCCACCTACACCAATTCACTCTCATGGAGCCTGACCCAGAAAAGAACTAGTCCATGTTTCATCTGACACTATCCTCAAAAGTAAAAAAAAAAAAAAAAAAAAGAGTGAAGAATAACTGAAGAGATTATTTTCTAATGTATACCTTCAATTGTTCAATTGGAAAAGGCATTTTACTTTTTTCTAATAACTCCATCTGGTATTTTTCCAGATGTAAGTCTTAATTCCACTCTTTAACAAAAACGATAGTGCTGTAATATCCAGGCCAAAAAAAAAGAAAAAAAAAAAAAGAAAAAGAAAAAGAAAAATTTGCAAAGTGGAACAAACATATTGAGAAATCTTTACTTGGTCTTTTTACAAAGGTCCTTGTTAAAATGCCAGTAAAGCCATTTTAAAAGACCCCATCGAGAGACAGGGTCAAGTTAAGGTATTTTGGCATCCGCAAAGTAGAACAGTACTATGAAAGCTCAGGAAAGGCTTTTAAGCTTGACAAGCAGCAAGATGTTGTGTAGGTGTGTTTGTGAAAGAGAGAAGCATGCAAGAAAGCACCCAAGGAAGGCTTGCTTGCCTGGAACTAGAAGCAGATTTAAAACTGTGTGGGGCTGACAGACTGAGCAAGATCCAAAATGTGATCTTCATAAGCCTGGAATAACACTTGCCATGCTTACCAAGTCAAATTGTCTTTTCATCTCTTGCTTTCTTCCTGTGTCCACTTATAAGATTCAGTCTTTACACCCTTACTTCATTGCTAGGATGGAAACTTGCTTTATTATACTGAAAATTCTCATCACCAACTATTGTGAGCTTCTTTTATCTGGCTGCATTGAGTGGACACAACATTGCTGCCTACCAGTACACTCAGATTATGGCTGCTGTAGGACAAAAAAACACACTCAGTTTATGTAGTTTAAACCAAATCAGGATTGAAGAAGTTTATTGATTTATTAACAACACCTAATTATCCAGCAATCAGTGAACAATACTTTCAGGATCAGTATTGGCAATACAACAGACAAACCACAACACTAGACTCCCCCACATATAACATAGCAGCTACATGATTTCAAGCACACAAGCAGTTCCTTTGAGAACAAATCTGTTGCGACATCAAGACCACGTGGAATCACGTTTTCAAGTGATTTGTTTCTAGCTCAACAAGTTAATTAATTTCTTGAAGTGTTACGGTTTTGCAGTAACTCTGTCTGGTATGAAGGTATATGGAGATGCCTAGAGCTGAAATACAGAATTAAGTCCAGATATGGAAGCAAATCTTTTAGTGGTGTGATCAGCACTCTCTGTGTGTGGTTCTGACTCACAATTCTTCTGAAATTGTTCAGTCCCTCCAAAATGCACGTGCTTAAATCAGGGTTTGATGGGCTGGAGCCCTCTGTGTCTCATAGAAAGCTGTGCAAGTCTGAGCTTCCCAGCTCCAGCACAGACACATCTCAAGATCCTGTGAAAATGCTGTCAGCCCTGAATCAGAATGCAAAATGCAGTTATCAAAACTGGCTTGGGCAGCTCTCCAGCTGGGTGTAAGTAATTGGTCAGTCGCTCCACCTGAACGTTGCCAGAAGCCTCTTTTACTGAAACCTGCCTCCTTTTTTTAACAAAATATGCCCATCTGGAGAAGATGTTGTACTTGGTGACCTTGGAGAGGCATGTAAGTATGAAAGTCATTATGAGCAAGGGTTGCTGAGTCAGAGAAGGTGATACAGAAACATTTTTTATTATATATATATTTTTTTTCCTGGAAGGTCTAACCTTTCCAAAATACTCACCTGTATAACTCCACATCCTAGCTACTTACTAGCAGTAGCTTTTTTTTTTTTTTTTTTTTTTTTTTGACCATCCGGATTGGGTGGGTAGGGGTGTAGTGTTGCTCTGGAAGTGAGTAACTTCTGCAGAGCAAAGGGCCAAGAGATGCAAGTGACATAGGGAAATCTAGAATGCATTTTCTTCCATCTTTTTCACAATGCCACCACATGGAATTGAGCAACACATCTTCATTTCTTTCCGTGTATTGGCATAATATCTCTTTACCCTTCCTTTTCACAGTCACTTCCTTCTAGTGATGATGAATGTAGTACAAACAGCACAAGCATAATAAATTGGTTCTTAATTTCCTTCTAGCTGATCTTGAATTTGGCTGGTGGCTATAAGTGAAGTAAATGTACTAGAACAGTACATGGTAGAGTTTGAAAATAAGGATCTGATTGTCATAGCCAAATAGTCATTATGAGTGTTAATCACCAAAACTGAATTCCAGCCTATACTTAACTGCACACCTGTCTGACATCTGGAAAATTGAACTAATCCATTTTATGAAAGGAACTCCAACTTGGAAATCACATTTGCTCTTGGCAGTGTTATGCATACTATTGTTACAAATAGCCCTGAAGATGATTAGAATGGAAAGGAAATGAAGGCAATCTCCTTTGTTTTTCAGGCTGTGTATTTTGTGAGTTTGACAGCATTTGGAGGGAGTTATTTACCTTGTTTTATCCATGCCTACCTCACACAGTGCACAGAGAGGGCTCATGCACGGATTGCCCCAGGCCCTGCACGACTGTCTTTACGGAAGCAGAAGGTGCGGAAGGCTTGGCAGCAGGGCAGGGGAGAGGCAGCAACTGGAAGGAGTGAATCCCACCATGTGGTGTGTTCCTTCATCCCTTCCAACTGCCCTTGAGAGACCAGAGCAAAACAGGGAAGGTTTCATGCTGTTTCTTTCGAAAGCATTGGAGACTCCTTTGGAAGGTTTTGCTGGATTAAAATGGCCAATTTATTAGTGGTACTGTTTCAAAACCTTCAAAATCTTCAGATTTGTTTGTCTATCTGTCTTGAACAAATGAGAGAGAAATGTATTTCAAACATCACCTAGAGCTTCTCAGGACCCTCTGAGCCCACTGGCAGTCAAATACAGGTATTGCTGGCAAACCATAAAAATAGTGCCCAAAACTCAATGTGCCAGAGATTAAACAGAGATACTCATCTTAACATGAATTTGCCTTACATTAGGTACTTTATTATTATTATTTTTTAATTATAACTGCTAATTGTCCTATCTGCCAACACAACAGTATATCTTTTATTAATGGAAGTGGCAGTTATTATAGCATAGCATTGTATTTCCTTTCTTGAAAGAATCTACAGAATCTTACAAGCTGATGTATTTCTACCATATGTCTTAGTTGTTTTGTCATAATAGCAGTAACTTAAAAAAATACACATTACAAAACCCGAATCAGGCAACTGATTTTAATTTTGGATTTTTTAGTTCTCTTATAATGTGTGATTGAAAGTTTGTGAGGTACTCAGTGTGGTTTATAAAACCCTGTCAAGTGCTTGTAACTTTGGCAAAGAAAGACTTCTTAATACACAGTTTTTAATGTGAAATTACCATATTTTCAGTTAGCAAGAGAGGTCTTTTTCAGCAGCTAAAATTAACTGTTGAAAAACGTTGGAAATGTGCATGGTAATGAGTTCATTCCTGTCAAAATGAAATCATTAATATTAATTTTTACCCTCCTCTGAGTGACTCCTGCACCATTTTTCAAGTTAGAAAAAGAGTTAACGAATTTGCAAGACCATTTCCTGCAGTACAGGATGAGCAGGTCTCCTACCACCAGCAAAAGACTATTTTAAGTCTTGACTTCTCCTTTGAGAAGTTCCTTCTTCAGTGTTTAACTTTTCCTCTGATTATTTACAGGTATAACCATCAAAATTACTGTAAGCTTGTTTACTTCTAAAACACATGTGATGTACAGACCCTGAGATTGCCACGAGATGGTTTTCTGGAAGGTTTTTTTACCAGCTAAGTAGAGCAATACATCTAAGTTCAGACTATTCCCAAGGGACCTGTTTTCACTGAAGTCGATGGAAAAAATCCCATTGATTTCAGCATAGCTGGATCAAGTCCAAAGTTCAGACATTTCCAAGAGGTCTCCAAGTACAGCAAAAAATAAGGGTATTCGGAGGCAAGTGATTCACTGAAAGATTTCAGTATGTATTTAGTCTACGCTGATTAAGTTACAATTAAGCATACAACTGAAGTAAGTATGAATTTAAATGTCTTTAAATCTATTTATTCTAAAAAATCACATGCCATACCACAGCCACACTTACCAAGCAGACAGGTGACATGGAGGCTTGGTGACAATAGCATATAACAACAAACACGTTTGGTTTCTGTGTTAAAAAGCGCAATTTTAATCCCACAGTGCCTCATAAAACTTTCAAAAGATGGCATTAACAGTGATATCTTTGCAATTTAAGAATGTCTTAGTATTTTTAACTGGATGCGCACTGTTGGCTTTTGTTTTAATATGGGGGGGAGGGGAAACGATCAACTTTTGTCCTCATTTAATGCTAACTAAATATTCCTTAGCTACTGAAGTGACTTAATGACATGAGTATGTGGTCTTATCAAAGTCCCATTATTGTTCTGACAGTATCTCATTTGTATGCAAATCCACTTGCATGCAACTTATTCTTTGGCAAACGGTGCTAGCAAGCCAGCGAGCGTCATTTTAATTATGTGCATGTCTCTGTGTAGCATATTTGTTACTGCATATGAACATTATGCTGCTGTAACAACTACTGTACCTTATATCATGCTTACGAACAGCAGTGCAGATCATCGTGCAATTTTTATCATGAGTGATAGACGTGCTCAGTCAGTCGCTGTCACCCAAGGGTAATCGCAATACATAAGGCATCCTTTTAAATAAAATATTAATGGGGCACTTTTTTGTGATTGCCAATCTTTTTCATAATGATGCCCACTGGATATCTGTTCAATCAGTGCCTCATCTGGACTTACTTTGCATATTCTTGACCATTAAGAAAAATTAATCCTGTTAGACATGAACTGAAACAGAGACCCCGTGCACCTTTACCATAGAGGACAGCTTTTGCTTAGTAGACGTAGGCTGGTATCAAAGGATGACCAGGGTCAGTAGATGTGTAAAAGGGGAGAGGAATGGGGTGTGTGTGGGGACAGATCTCCCATGCCAGGCATTTGTCACTGTAGGAGCTCCTTTACAATGACTGTATATGCCGTGTATACCCCAAAATGAGGGGACTCTGCTAGGTGGCCTGCAGGCTGGACACCCCAGGAATCCCTTCCCAGCAGATGTGTGACACTCGGTGTTTTTCTACAGTCTCCAGGATGGGGCAGACAGAGCCTTTCCCTGAGGTCCTATGGGCAAACCTTTCCTTTTCTGTGTTACATCAGGCTAGCAATATAAAACTGCCCTTGGCTGTTTCATGTCATGAAACCAGCTCAATGCCTTGTAAGACAATCCATGCTAAGGGAAACACGGTACAAGAGTGAATATTGTCAGAGTTGGAAAAGTGGCGTCAAAACTGCAGGAGTTCAGAAAAAAATTAAAAGGACTCTGTCAAAGTCCCAGCTTCTAGTCAGAAAAGTTTTAACACGAACCTTTGGAGGAAAAAAATGTGAACCTATCAGGAGAAGAATAATGATGATCAGCCAGAATTAATACAAAGGCATAGAGAAAGTAAAACGTTCTCTGAAGGTAGCCTCAGCTTACATGGTTAAATGCATGTGGACTGACTACAATAGTGTATCTGTGTGTGGTGCTGTGGTTTGATCTATTGAAGAAGACAGGGCTGGAGGAGCTGGCTAGGTCATTATCTCCAGTGCTTTGCAATTGAAAGTGCTGCATACATCCCTGTGTATGCTTTTGTACATGCATGTGTACAGGAAGAGTAAGATCCGCATTCCTACAAAGCTACCTGCATCTCGAAAAACATCTCAGAGCTACTGAAGAGAGACCCTAGTCAAAGAAGACAACAAAACTTCTGCAATTACTAATAAACCTGACAAACTGATTTATGGCTGTTTTTCTTGCTGTGATTTGTTGACAGATTGTTCTTTATGCAAAAATTACCAAGGTTTAAATCTGCATCATATGGCCCCTAATTCAGCCGACAATATGTTACCAATTAAATTCCGCTTAAGCTATCATCAACTAGCAAACCACAGACTGTGTTAAAGAGAATGACAGTCAGATAGCCAGTAAAATCATTTGTGCCGTGATTCCAAAGGCAAGCCTATAAAGGAGGGACATTAAATAACTACATGAAAGATAAAAGAGCTTTTTTTTTTTTTGTAGTGAAGATGAAAATGCTGCCAGTTTTGCATGTAATGTTGGAGAAATATGGACAAAATCCCTGTCCTTGGTATCCCATACTCTCCTCACATGCAGGAGGAGCTGCACTGCAGGGGAAGTGCTTAGTGAGAAGAGTGTTAATGAAACTTAACCGTTTGCCCTTTCATTTGATCTCCAATTACTCTTTGGCTGGACTTAGGCCCTTGCTTTTTGGTATTGTTATTTTCAGTGGTAGGAAGAGGATACATTTACTGCCAGGGAAAAGATCAGATCCCACAGAACAAAGAAGGTGTTTCCAAATTAGCTTCACTTCCCCTAGATGTTTTCTTCTTCACTAAGGTGTCACAGAATGCCATTGGATGTCACAGAACCCCTCTCCAAATGCTGACAGTGGCAGCACACTGCACCAGGCAGCGCACCATCTCATTTCCAAATTCTGGTAGGCAACCTTATCTGAGAAAGGAGCATTTCAGATTTTGCCTAGAGATAAAAACTGCTACTTGTCACAGGTCTAGAATAAAGGTGCCTTTCCAAGCAGCCTTGGGCTCTGTTTGCTCCAGGAAAGAGGATGACTTCCTTGGAGTCAGACTCGTGCTGCTCTACGTGGGCTGAGGTCAGCCTACAGGGTGGAGGAGGACTGATTCAGCTTTTGGCTTAAGCACAGCACCAAAGCGTTCAGTTGCACAGTGGAAGCACGCCTGTAAATGCTGCATTGTATGGAGCTTCCCACTGTGAATTTTCTCTCTCTCCTTATCTCAGCTTTAATGTTGTGGTTGTGTATTAAGTGTAGGTAAGAAGGGGTAGTAATCTTTGTTTAGAAAATCGAGCATCTAACTATTAACCCCAGTGAATTGAAAATTTACTCCTTTTCCCGCTATATGATCATCGCAGTCATTATTTACTTAAGAGCTTTTTAATGCTTTGCTGTCTGCATTGATGACTGCAGTGTCCTAGCAAGGGACTAGAATTTGGGATCTCATCGTGAGGTGTCTCTAATGAACACTTGAACTCCCCTTCCTTTCTGTACATTGCAGTACAAAATCATAAGCCAAAAAACCCCACAGAGAAGCAACTAAAATTATAACACTTTCAAAAAATACAAACATCCCTCTTACTGAAGATTACAATGTAAATCAGGCATCTATTATTTCTGTGTCAGTATAATAATATAAAAAGAATTTGCACATGATAAGAGACATCCTCTAAGGATGACAAATTAAGCATAATAAAACAGTTAGGAGAGAACATAAATAAGAAGGCATTTGGGGCAAATCCTCTTCTTCCTCTACAGTCATGCAAATAAACAGCTCAAGGGATACATGTCCTTGCTGACAACATGGCAGCCAGTCCCACAGAGGCTGATAGAGACCTCAACAAATCTCTCTTCCTAGCTATCCTGCCCAAAAAAGAAGGGGGGTAGCAGCAGAATCTTTGGTCTCCACCCCAATCATGCCTTTGAGGTCACAAACATGAAGAATTGCAGTGCCATCTTACACCTTTCTGTCATCACACAGCACACTGTGCTTGCTTTCTGGGATGGTAAGGCCCAGGATGGAACAGGCTACCCCTCCAAATGGAAAATTAACGTAAGGGTTGTGTATGAAATTAGATCTATGGGTCTGTAATGTCTTCCAGCATTTCTGTGAGGTCTTCATCAGCTTGTCTATACAGGCATATTTTGGTGTAACTCAGCTGAATTTGGTTGAACTGCTTCTCATGTGTTCCTGTATGAAGTAAGAGTCAGTCCCTGTGTGATTCAGTAAATTTCTTCGTGTATCGGCACTGTCAGGACATAATGTTTTTTTTTTTTTTCTTTTTTTTTTTTTTTTTTAATCTTGCCAGTGCATCTGTGTGTGGTGCTGGAGAAAAAAACAATCCTGCAGCATCAGGCAAAGCCCTTGCTGAGTGCTCCGCTATGGTACATTTGTCAGTGTTTTTCCTGCTTTCTCGTTCAGATTTTTTCCAGTTCATTTTATAGGTTGCCCTGCAGATCGTGTGGGAATGCAGATCAACCACTGCTGAAGAAGTTAGTCACGAGGGATGTCACACCAGGCATGAGGATAGCTTTCTCTTCTCTGTTTCCTACTTAAGCAGATGACACTGCAGTGGTCCTGTGTGGCTCAGGTCTCTGCAGCCCAACTGTACAGGGTCTGGCAGACTGCACACTGCCTCCAGATTTCTGTGTGTCTGCACTGATGGACCCAGGACCCACCCCTTCTCGGTATCCTCTGGGATCCACCCAGCCCCCTTTCCCCTAGATTTCCCCTCCCATGAACAAGCTCAGCACCAGAGTGTAATGATCATTTCTGGGGGAGAGCAGCAGTCACCTCAGCTCAGTGCATATGATTTTTAATTACAGACAAGAAGAGGACTGATGGAGAAGTTATAGAGGAGCCGGGTTGTCACCTGGGGACCACGTGCAGCTGATGGAAGTCATAGTGGACTTTGTTCTAAATAAGCACACCTTGTCCCAAAGACTGGCTGCAATAGTCCCTGCGCTGACCCCCATCTTAGCACAGCACTGGCCTGGTGCACCCATCAGCTCTGGTTCTGGAGGAGAATGGGTGCTTTGGGCTGCTGCTGTATGTGCTTTCTTATATAGTATCTTTTTTCCTCCTTCCTTGATTTTTCAGATGGAGCTAGATCTGTCCAGAGGCTCACTGGTGGTGAATGCATGCATTAGTTAGACATAATGAACAGCAGGCTGCATGGCATTTTGCAAGAGTTCCCTTCCTGCTCTACCAGCAAACAACAGAGATAACTGCTGCCTCCTAAATTTCCATACTCTGCTTCTTTCTGGGCCCAGTCCAACTTGCACTCAAGGTGTCTGGGAAATTTCCACTGTTTTTCGTGGGTTTCAGACTAGTCCATCCTAAAAGAGAGGAAAAAAAAAAAAATGGAAGCCAAAGTTGGGTAATTACCCACTGGCATCTAAGCTGCATGTGCCTATAGGAAGGATACAGGGAAAACAGAATCTGTGCCACTTGAAATGGTGTCACCATCTAGTCCCCAGACATTGTATCTGCTACAATTCCTAATTTATGCAGTGATTTAACATCACCGTGGGTCCAGCTCATTGAATCAAATTTATATGCAGGAGCACTATTTTAATCTTAGACTTAAAATAATTTTAATTAATAATAGCTTCCTTTTCCAGTCTGTCAACATATCTCCACCTCTTGGCTTTTTAAGAATTAAAGTAAATATAGAAATAAAAAGATGAAATTATTGCAAGACAACCAGAACAAAGAAAACAGCAGAACCCTGAAGTCTAGAGATGTGAAAAATGGCCAAGTGTTTTCAACTCCATCCTGTCTACTCAACACTGCTGTAGCTAACTCCATCTTATTTAAGGCTTGCTAAAACTAAATGTTGAAATGAAATAATCAACATGCCATAATAGGCCACCTCACCCTTATTCTTTTCAATCTGTCCTTTATTCATTCAGTCTCTCAGGTGTGAGGTTTCTTTCCCACCCCTGGTTGCTATTAAATATCACCTTCACAACTTTGCCTGTGGCATTTATCCTGCTGCTACTCTAATTTTGCTTCCTCTTCACTGGAAACAGCTGGTCTACGTGGGTAGCTCGTCCACAGCATGGTGGGACGTTATTGGGAATCTTGTTGTTAATGCTAATGGAGCTGGTCCAGCTGCTGGCACAGAACATATGGCTTTACAGGATTTCAGATCCAAAATGCTTGCCCTGTATTTTGGGAGCACAGAGCATGGAGGACAGGGCTCAGCCACCTCCTTGCTTTTAGCCCCGTCTTCCCTGTGGTTTATTTCCAGGAGGGGACACGGTCCCACTGCTGGGGACAGGTGAGATGGCCCACCATCCTGCTGCTGCACCTCTCCAGGGAGAGGTTTGTGGCTCCGCTCTCTATAGGACTGGGGAGATTATGGACTGTTTCACCCCCCATGACTCAGAACTGAAAGTTAGCGTGTCTACATTGCCCTTATCCACTTCAAAGCAAAAAAAAAGTTGTGCTCAGAAACCAACCACCACGTTGCTTCCAATAGGGTTAAAATTTACCCACCAGGGTGCCTCTTGAAGGTGTAGGATTTTTAATATTGAATATAAAATGGATGAGGGTAAGATACACCTTTCTCTTTTTCTAAGGATTCACCCATTTAATGGTTAAACTTGAAAAGGGGCTACGAGAAACATCCTGAATTACAGTTTAAATGAGTTTAAAATTCCAGTTGCTTGTAGCTTAAAAAAAAAGAAAAGTGTCTGAAACCAAATGGTCTCAGTGGGGTGGTGCATGGGCAAAATGTAAAATGACACATAATGAAATAAAGTAATTTTATTTGCAAACCTGTTCAGAAGCCTGGTACAGACTGTAACGATCAAGCAGAAGCAGTCTCTCATTTCTCTTGGTGTTCCTTTGCAGAATTATGTGACCCAAGAAAGAAAACATTAAGATGTTCTGATTTCACCCTATAGGACAGAGAAATACGCTTTGGTTAATGCTTACCATAATTCTATCTACTTGGCTCAGACAGTTATATTTTTATGAATCTTACGTTACTTTCTGTCACCCTCTAGGCAACAATATAGAGTTATTACAGTATAAAGGAAAATGCTTCCTGTTGAGCTTATACTTGAACAAGTCTTAACCAAGTGGAAGCTCTTAATAAAAGGGTAAATATACTAAGGAATAAACAGGTACAGCGAATAAAAAGGAATACTGGATTTATTGATGCTCAGGTTCATGGCACAGACCAGCGAAATGTAGAAAACGCCAAGGTAAAGCTGACAGGCCGAGCTCGGTCAGAAATCTGAGGGAGTTAGAGTTTTGTTAAGTGAATTTAGTGCTCATTAAGGGATTTGCGATGTCAGCATTACCGAGCGAAGTCCTCTCTCGCCCTCGCATCAGGAAGAGCGTAGCGCAGCAAGATTAATTCTGCGTCCGTCCTCTTCTTGGCCTCCTCAATAAAATTATCACCCAGGGACCCAATTGTTCGGTGCTAGCCGGTGCATACCTGCTCGCCAGGAATTTAGCTGAGATCACCCCCTCCTTTAATGCGGCACGTGGATCGTAGTGCCCTGCGCTGGGCTGGGTTTCAAACACCGGATTAACTTTGTGGGTTTTTTTTTTTTTGTTGTTCTGTAATGATTTATTTGCATACCTTTAGTAACTGCATAATGCACAGAAGCCTTTATTGGCTGGCCCGTGCACTGGCATCGCTTCTTCATTTGATGTGTGCCTGGGAGGAGGTGTCCTTCTGCTCTTTGCAATAACGGGTAGAGGCGGGCACCCCGCTGTCCTGGGAGCTTGCTTGTGCCAGCTCTTGGTGGCTGGAGACCCTTCTCCCAACCATTAAGAGCTGCATAGACCTACTGGCTACAGATAACTTCCAGACTGAGTTGAAAGGAAAATACTGTCAGTGGTGCTGGCTGCTTTCGTTAAGAGCAATGACAATGCTTTGCTTCTCTCTGAAATGCCCACACAAATTGTTTCCTTCTGCTTTGCATCTCTCTACCATCATTTTTCCCCCTTGTTCTCACTCCAGTTATTTTGACTAAAAGTTTATTTTGCACAGCAGAGGAAATAGAGATCTGCAAATACTAAACAGACTCAAGCAAAAATATTGGTGCATATGTTCTCAAATTAGTTACACGGAGTGTGGCTCTAGAAAACATTGGTGAGTTTGGAAAAAATGAACTTATTTGATCTGGCTGTGTATCTTTCCCTCTCAGCTGAAACCAGCTAGATATAGTTTTCATTCTACTGGAAACTATTCACAATGAGTATACAAGTATATTGCAAACCCTCTCTCCCTATGGCCCCATGTGGCTTTTTAAGCCCAGATATTAAGCCTTCCTCAGCATTACCTTATCCTTTCGTCCAGACATCATTCAAAGGTACAGTTGACTTTCTAAATTACATCATATGTAAGTAGATTTATTTTTCCTTTTCTGCAGATATAGTTTAATTTCCTTTTCCAATTTGCATGGGTGCACACTCATAAATTTTAAATATATTTAACCTCTTTTCAAAAGACCCTTTGAATTTCTCTAAGGTCTGTGCCCTCTAAGTTGGATACACAATCTTTTGTACATAAAAACCCACTGAGACTTCCAGAAATGCTGCATTAAACACCTCCCTGCCTTTCCAAAAGGCTCTCTCTTTCCCTCATGAAACAAAATGTTCTTGTGCATGATGCTCCTGTTAGCCCAGAAACGGAGAGACGTTCACTGGGGCTTTGCTGAACGTGCAGTTCATCGAGTACCAAAACAGTGAGGGAAGGTCAGCAGGGCTGTCCTGACCCCAAACGGTGATCCTGCCATCCCAGGCTCCTGGACATGGCCCCGACCAGAGCCTACAGCTGCTGGAGGAAAGCAGAGATATTTCAGCATAGCAGAGATGGGCTGACCTGTGCCCTTGGCAAGTCCTCTGAGGCATTAAGAAGTGATGAAAGGATCCCACCTCAAACTCTTTTGCCTTTCTTTTTTTTTTTTTTCTTTTCTCAAGTGCCTGTTACCTCTGAGTAGTCACCTTGCCATCCAGGTGGCATTACCACCATCGCCTCTCTCTTGTTCCTCACCGTTAGATTTCCCTTTTGGGGAGCACCCCCTTTGGGAAGCCCACATCTACACCCACTTTCCAACTGGATGATGAGGATGGACCATTTCTTTGTCTTGCCAAAGAGAAAGGTGAGGAGCAGGAGGCTCCTCAGCAGGACCTGCCTCCCAGGCAGAGTGCTCCACTTGTTTTTGGGGAAGAGTAGCTGCTAGGGGGTTGTATTAAACCTGGCCATGGCTGCAATTGCTGGTTCAATTTGAGTGGCCAGACTGGGAGAGCCCATTTTGCACACCAGAGGTGACCTGGAGAATGCAAAGGGTGGCAACGGGAACTGCATGGAAGCTGTACTTCTGTTCCGACTCCATGCCCCACGGCACATCCTGGCTGCTGGTACCCAAGCCCAGCTCACCGCAACACCAGAGCCCCCTGGAGAGCACACAAAAGACCTATGGTTGTTCAGCGAGGACCACCTGCCTCTCCTCCTTGTTTTGGTTTGTAAATGTAATTATCCAAAAACATATATATCATCCTAATCTTTCCCAGATGTCGTGGTGCTGGCTTCATTTGGGTCTTGCCAGTGCGGGCTGGAGGGGAGCTTGCAGCCTGCCCAGCTCGGCATTGAGGGGGGCGGGGGGCTCGCTCTGCTCCGATGCCTTTGTCTCCTGCCTGTTCTGCCAGCACGGAGGTTTTCTTTGGGGAGCTGCTGCTCCGAGGATGCTCTGAGAGGATGCAACCTTAAAACCAGCGCGGTCGCAGAGAATGATAATGAGGGAGTTTATTAAAGTCGTTTACCAGGCAGGAACAGAGTGCACAGGAAGCATAGGATAGAAGTGAGTGCGGAGTAATTGCTTAACTAACCCTGCTGCTGCTCACAATTTCAGAAACCTTCACGGGAAAGATAAAGGAGAGGTTAAAACACGCTTCTCCCCTCTGCCCCCATCCCATGCCTGGCCCCAGAGCAGCCACCCCAGTCCTTGGACCCCTGGCCAGGTGCTGTGCTGGGAGCAGGGTGTGTGCCTGCCGGTCCTACCCATCACCAGCACCGCAGGTCGTGCCCTCCCCATCGCCCAAAAAGCCCCCATCCAGCAAAAGGTCTTTGTTCGAGCCAGCCCCCAGGGAAAGCCCAGTCCTAACGCTGGGCTCAGTCCTTTTGTTTGCAGGTTAAAAACTTGACCTTCCCCTCCCCTGAACCCCAAACGGCCCTCATAGCACTTCTGTCCAGCAATTGCATCTTCTTTTTAGATCTTACTCAGGCAAACAGAAGGACTGCAATAACATAAATAGGTCTCAAAACCTTTTGTGTGGGGGAAAAGAAATATACAGGAAAGAGAAAAACGAGCAAAAAGAAATGCATGTGTCTCTAATTGGCATAATTCCTTCAGCCCTGGCTCATAATTTAAGACAGATCAATTCTACAGCTGACATGATAGATGTCGTCATCAATACTCGGAAACAGCGATTTATATTTCTTCGTTCAGGGACACGGCCATCGACGCACCTCAGTGGGGGTCCTACATGCGAGTCGGGAGCAGGATGTGGCCGGCAGATGGAGACTTGGCTGAGACTTCCAGCCACGCAACTTATTAAAATAATAAATATTTTCATTATCCACAGAATCCATTATACTTCTCCGTTTTAGCAATAGTTAACTAATAATTTGGATTAATTATCAAGCTAAATCATTAAAAATTAAATCCATATATTTCTTTTCTTTAAAAGAGTGATAGTTTGCAACCATTTGTGTATTATGCATGTTAAGTGGGAGGGTGATGAAATATGTTGTGTTAACTGAGCTTTGACAGCATCTGTATCCATGCCACATTATGCTCTGGTCTTATCAAATCTCAGAAGCTACTGTGTATAAATAGACCGTGATAATATTTGCGGGAGAGAAATCATTCACAATAATTTTTTGGCATCTTCTGTAGTGACTAGAGAAGAACCGTCTAACGAATATAGCATATAATAATGCAATAAAGGGGTATATAAGAGCCCGGGATGAGGAGCACTTGTACTGAATCAGAGTTATGGTTCAGCACACGCTACCTATCAGACATAAACACAACTTTCGTCCTAAGGAATTTCAGAGCAGATTGCAAGTTGAAACGAATAGGGAAACCCAATTCAGAGGTCATTTTCTCTCTGCTGAAGCAACTATTGGCACTGTGATGGAACTTCGCAGTTACTTAATGAAACATTATCGGCTTGAAGACATATAGGTACGGGGGGAAGTAATGCTGTCCAGTGAGTAAAATTATTTATGAATGTGCATTTTATTATGTTTGGAATACTAAACTATGGGCTGTGCAGCTGCACAGACTGCGTGTTACTGAGCTCAATACAGGAAAAAAAAACTGTGAAACTGGATAGGCTGTGATATACAGCTGGCTGGACTAGATAATCCAGTGGTTTTACCTTGCTGTAAACTCTACGAGGTTATGAAAGGAACTACGTTTAAAACTCCATTACGCTTAAGCCTGTAAGTATCTAATTAAAGTGGGGCGCTGTACTGAAATTTAAATAGCAACCCTCTTGTTATAAAACATATTCAATGGACTTAAGAGCCCACTGGACAAACAAAACATGTCCTAAAGCTCCGGGGGACTGATTCTGCAGCACCTACTCTAATTTAGGAGCACTTGTCCCTGAGGAGCCGATACTGCTCGGCGTGGTGATGAGTTGCAGGAGCAAGACTAAATAATGCTTCCTGCCTTCTCCATCCTTTGGAAGAGATTTGTGTCTGGGCTTTATGTAAACACCCACCGAGGAACTGTATATGTCATGTCCCAGCTTACACAGGAGCTCAGAGTGGCTTCTGGAGCTCTCTGTGAAGACTGACTTGCAAAGAGATGTGCATTGCACATGGAAAAAAGTGTACCTGGGCTCGGTGGCCTTTCTTCTGAGCAGGGTAGCAATCTGCCCTCTGGAGGAAATGCCGATGGATTAGTTTTTTTGGGCAAGAGCACCTCTGCCTTGGTGTGGCACAAGTGGGGTAATGAAGGAGAAAATCATATCCTTGAAACACACCATACTGGTGCTGAGGAATTTCCTATGCTAGTCACCAGAAACTTGTTTAAACTCTGCTTATTTCTGTATCTCAAGGTACCTCTGGAACTCCTTTCCCAGTCTGCGAAAGCGTTCGGCTAAGGTCCTGTAAATTCCCTGGCAATTAATTCATTGCTCGCTGGGTAGATGTTGTTTTAAAGGTAGGTTATGCTGAAGAGATACTAGAGAGAGATTTTTCACACAGAATGTGAAGAATGTAGTATTTCTCACCTCCCCCTTATTTTATGTTGCATTAAAATTATCTTTACTCTTCCTCCGGCAGTTGCTATGCCGCACTCAAGACAGAGAGTCTGGGAAGTGGGAAATGTCAACTTTTAAGATGATGTTCAGCTTTCTCGTTACACGCATTCTTTATGTAATGGGTTTGAATTACGTGTTGTTCGCAGGCTTTCAGCTCTTCTTAGAAGGTTAGCTTGACTGGGCACAGTTGCTTGCTTATTCTTAATAAAGAGTTGATGACACTGGAAAGAGCCCAATGAGGGGCCGAGCAATTTCTAGGAGAATCTTTAAGAATATACATACAATGAGCAGGATTAGATGGCAAATAGTTTATTTGTATTTATACAACACCATGCTTTCTTAGAGAGGCAAGCTTCACTCCCTGCAAGAGCTGCAAACCACAATGCCAAGTCCCACATCAAGGGGTGGCTGAGGGGGATCGGTGACTGCAGGAAAGCCATGGGTTGCAACAGGCAGCATAAAATGTGTTCCTTCAGTCAGGGTCCTGAGCTCCTTCCAAATCTGTGCTCATTTATTGCACGTTACGGTTAGGATCATGCTATGCTTTGTCATATATGGGACACACATCACAGAGAAAGAAAAATCAGGGCTGGAAGGGTAACCTGCCGGTGTGGGGTCATACACAAGGAGCTTCAAAAATGCTGTCAAGACCAGCACTTGGCTGCTAAGTTGAGATTTTCAAGTGATATTAATTTCAATGCAGTTATTCTTGATGTACTCTGCTCTGCCTGAGAATCAAAGCTGATGGGAAAGAAAAGAACATAGCAATAACAATATACATGCAAGAAATGTAAAAAAATAAAATTAAAAAAAATCTCATGTATTAAAACATATTAAAAACATAAAACATGCCGCCTATGTTGCTATCATTATATATTACCATCTGAAATTTAATTCACTCAGTGCTGCTCACGCTGTTTACGTTTTTCTATTGATCTCGGTTTGGGTGATGCATTTAGCCTACAGAATTTCACTTCCAACTTTCCGCCGGGCTTGAGCACTGCCACCTGTTAGCACCTCGCAGCGTGACTTACGGTCAGCTCCACCACTGATGTAAAGGGGGGTCTACCTCCAGTGATTTAGGCCATAAAGACAGCCCAAGCCTCCCCTGCCCTAAATTCCACTTGAAGGGTGATTTAAAGCGCTGCTGCAAATCACTGTGCAAGCTGGGGCTCTGTGGAAGAATCGGGTCCATGCTGCAATGCCAGTTGCAAAATCTCACTTGAAACACAGAGAGTGGTGCAGCACGGGCCATGGCTTTAAAAGGTCAGCCTAAATATGCTGCCCTCACTCCTTCGCTCATAAGTAATATCTGTGCTGAGAGTTTTTACCTGTTTTTCAGGCTGTCTTCAGCCCCGCTAAGTGTTGCCCCAGAAAAGGCTGTTTTCAGGTGGCTTTACTAATGCTGGACCCAGTGTGGCCTCTGAGCTGGCCTGCTTTTCTGCCTTTTCATCCTCATCTGCTGTGGCTAGGCAGGGGGTGTCTCAAGCCCTGCCGTCCCTGCCCGCATCCTTCTCCATCCCACCGGGAAGGTGAGCAGACGGAGCGGGCAGGAGCCAGCTCCCGCGGGTCTCTCAGGCTGAAGATGTGCCTCTTCCACAGGGTCTGGGGACTTCTGGCAGTAGGAGGCAGCACCACCTTGGCTGTGCAGAGGCACAGAAGCAGCTCTGGAGTGGCTCGGGATTTTCAGAGGGCTTGCCGAGAGCCTGCCGTACGGACGTACGGGTTTTCAAACCTTTCCCTTGGAGCGTGTCTACACGGCAGCCAGAGGTGTTCCTGCAGCTGCAGAAGGGTGACCGACGCGAAATGAAATCTGGCTAGCTCGGGAATGAATAACATATAGCACCACAGCCCAAAAACTGGCCCAGAAGGCTGTAGAAATGGGACTGGCAGGGCTTCACGTGTGTCAGGGCACCACCTTCAGCCTCCAGCTGGCTTGGCTTGCTCTCCAAGAGCAGGGATCTCCCAGGATGGGATGGCCCCGCGGGTATTCGTGCTGGCACCGTCACACCAACAGCCCCCTCCTGCCATTGCGGGCTTTGCACATTGTTTCTCCCTTCTGTGATGACATGGCACTTCTCCGGCAGCTTGTCGCTGCTTAGCTAAAAAGCATGATTTTCTGGAAAGTAACACGCATTACCCTCTCCTGACATGGTGCAGCAGCTACAGATGGGACAGCCTGCCCCAACCGGCCGGCCAGATCCCACAGGCAGCGCTTCACTCAGGCTGGGCGCACACACTGAGGGGTTTCGCTCTCGTTGGGTGGCAGGTACCAACTGCTGGCACCTCCATTTCTAACTAGACATCCCTCGTGTTTGAAGGATGTGTGCGCACCCGGGTCTCTAACCTGCTGCGCAGATCGATGTAGACTTTCATGTAGATGGAGCCTGTAGGTGTTATGGTTTGTACACGTCCAAGGAGGAATCAGTGTGGGATTTGCACAGGTGTAGCTTATCTCACGTCCAAGGAGGATGCAAAAAGCGCGTTAACCTAACCCCAGATCATGGCTGAAATGCCCCATGGACAGCAAGCGCCTGAACAGGCACCCAGGGCTGTGGCTGAGAGTGCTGTGGGACGAGGCCCACGGCCTGCCCCACGGCCACGATACACCCACCCCAATTTCCATGGGTGCATTGGTGGTGCGCGTGGGGCTGGGATCATGAGTGGGGCTGGGATCATGAGTGGGGCTGGGATCACACCTGGGGCTGGGATCACGCATGGGATTAGGACCACGCGTGGGGGACGCCAGAGGGGACTTATCAAAAAAACACAGTAACACCCCCAAAATCCCCCAAACAACCCCGATCCCAACTTCTGCCGCCGGAACATTTCGGGGTGCAAGTTGCCACCGGCTCCCCCTTTCCTCCCCCACCCCCAAGTGCCGCCGGTTGGGCCTTCCCCCCCCGTCTCCCCCCGTCCCCCCCCCGTGCCGGGCGGGCGCTGCGCGGGCGCTGCGCGGGTGCTGCGCGGGCGCAGCTTGCGCGGGGCGGGCGCCGCCTCGGCCGCGCTCCCGGCGCGCAGGAGGGAGGGAGGAGGCTCGGGGGGGGGGGTGGGGGGGAGCGGGGCGGGAGCGGAGCCGAGCCGAGCCGAGCCGCTTGCAAACGAGCGGTGCGCCGCGGGCTTCTTCTTATTTTTTTATTTTTTATTTTAATTATATATTTTTTATTTTTTGCCCCCATTTTCTGGTGGTGGCGAGGAGGGGAAGGGGAAAAGGAGGGGGGTGCCCCCCGCAGGGGTGCTCCGCGCCCCTCGCCCTGCCCGCGGTGCGGTCGAAGATGCGCCCCGGACGCCGGGTGGTCGCAGCGCGGCGGCGCTGACATCGCTCACCATGGACAGCTTCGACTTAGCTCTGCTCCAGGAGTGGGACCTGGACTCTCTGTGGTGAGTGCGGAGTGTGGGTACGGGGTGGGGGGTGGGGAAAGGGGGGTCGGGAGGGTAAAAAGGGGGAGTGCTAAGAGCCAAGGGGGGTGCGGTGGGTGGAGGGGGTGCTGCAACCGGGGGCTGTGCGGTTATTGGGGGCTGCAATGATTTGGGGTGGGAGGGCGTAGCGGGAGGGGTGCGATGCGCTGGGAGGGGGCAGGAATGGGGGGGGTGCGATAAGGGGGTGCGGTGCCTCGGGGGTGCAGCAGCCGGAGAGGGTGCAGCACCCCGCGAGGTGCCTCCCCCGCCACTTGCTCTCCCGAGAGGGGCAGCGGGCAGACGCCCCCTCCCCTGGCTGCCGGGGGGGGGGGGGGGGGGGGAGGGGGCGGGAGGTGAAGGCAGTGCTGGGCTGCGGGGGCCCCTGCACCCCCCTCCCACTAATTCCCGGTGCTCCCCCGTCACGGGCACCCCGGGCCGCGCTCCCGGAGCTCAGCCCCGTCCCCCTCGCACGCCCCTTTCCCCCCCCACCACCACCTTCATGTCCCCCCCTCTCCCTCCTGCCCCTATCCCCCCAAGCCCCCCCATGCCCTTGACCTCCCCCCGCGCCCCCCCTCGGTCCTGCCCACCCCGGCGGCGGGTGCGGGGCTGCCGGGGAGGAGGGGAGCCAATTTCGAGAAACGGCATTAGCGGCTCGAGGTGGGAAGCGCTGCCCTCCCCCCCCACCCCTCACCTTCCCCTCCCCAACCCCACAAACCCCATCACCCCCCCGCATCACCTCCCCGAGGCGCTGCCGCTGCCAAGTCCCGGAGTTTGCTGCGGGAGGCTCGGCACGGCTCGGCACGGCTCGCCCCGTCGGGCCGGGGCTGTTTTGTGCACGGTTGGGGCCGGGGAGGCGACTGCAGCTTGCATACAGCCTGCTGGCAGCCTGCTTTGGGGAGACGAGATGAGTTTTGCCCGAACTCAGCGGCACGCACCCCTGTCCCTATATATCTAAATTTTAACGCGTTGTGGAATCCGTGCCTCCCGTCTGTAGGGTGCAGCGCCCGCTTATCCCTGCGGTGGCAGGTGTAACAAAATCAGCCCCGAGGGTCCTGTGGGTGAGCTCTGCTCCTCGCAAAAGAGACCTCGGGACGATGGGGACAGCCCGCGCTGCGTGATGCCAGTGCCTCGAAAACGCGTACATTGAGAGCATCCAGCCCCATAAAACTTTTATACTGCTGGGGGAACTTTAAAGAGCATGTATAATACAAAATTAATTACTACCCCATAAAAGTTTTTAATTACAGTGTTTCTGCCCGTGACACAAGTTAAGGTTATGTCCTCGTTTCAATTATAAATACCAATATTCGGTTTCTATCCAGACTGTAGCATTTATCTCTGGTCTGGTTTTAAGTCTTCAGTCCATACGCACAGTTTTACAATTAAATTCCTTTTTTTTTTTTTTCTATTAAACAAGAACAGGAGAAATAATACCTTCATGCATTCAAATGCTTTTCCTTTTCTTGGTGAATGAAGGCAAACTTTGGAGCAATTTGCTTTTTTTCACTGCAAAAGTGTGATGTTCATTAGTCTGTTCTGTAAGCTAGCTGTTGAAGTAAATATTGAATTTGAAAAGCTAACAATGTAACTCTGGAAAGCCGGGGCTTTTGACTGCATCTAGCAATTGCTCCTTTTCATAACCTTTTTAGTACACTTTCTGACTATTGTGGAGGCATTTTGAAATGACCACCATAAGCATAAAAATCAGGTACAGGTCCAAAGAGACATCAACCTCTCCCCAGCTAAATTACATGCTCAAAAATGTCTCTACTGGTGTTAAAAGTGATCTTGTGGTTTCATAGATTTTTTTTCCTCTGCTGTTGCTGTTTAGAAGATAGGTTCAAGAGAAGGGCTTCAAAGAGCACATTAAAAGCCAGCATGTAGTAGCAGGCCTGCGTTCCTTGCCAAGCTCTCACCCCTGTGCACGGCTTCAAACCCCACATGTCCTGAGAGAGGAGGTCGGATGCTTCAACCAGAGCTCCTCCGTGGAGCAGGGGCTTATAGGGGGTTTGTGTCGGCATTGTTTTGGGGCCCCATGGTTTGCTCAATGGCCTTGACTTGGAGCATCCGAGATCATGGGCTAGAGGCCTGTCGTGAAACACTTGCTTTGACAAATGCTTCCGAATCATTGTTTTGAAAGTTATACAATTTTTATTTAAAAAAATAAGAAAACACACAACACAATGAAATGCAAACTTACAAAGGTGGTAGTAAAGATACCTAAGTGCTGCAGCATCTGTGCAGAGGGTGCTGGGCTGGTCTCTGGCCGCAGGCAGGGTGCCTTCAAATGAGTGCAATTGTTACCAAAAAGGAAAATAAAATATACCACACAGATAACAAGTGAGTACTTCATGGCAAAGAGCAACACTTAAGAGACTTAATTTTCTCAGCAGCAAGAATGAATGTTGTCCTTTATTCTTTTGAATGTTGGTAATAACGACATTTTGTGCACTTAACTTATGACTGAAAATCCACTTTTTGCAATATTTGGCAAATGTTTTCCTTAAGAGTGCAGTAATTAAATATTAACGTGCTGTTCTAAAGTGCTTCTTTTCTTTACTTGGTATGTTCTTGGAAAATCAAAAGAGTATGGAAAGGGATTTCCAGATGAACAGTAGCATGCTAATCAATTCTCATTGATTGTTACTTTTATACTGTTAATGAATTTGCTCTCCAATTAATATGTGTTATGTCTTTTACTCTGCTGTAGCATCAAAAATGTAGTAATGTATTGTGTCGTGGCTATAACACAATATTGAACTAGTAAGGTGAAATGGGAGAATATTGTAAGTCCTTTTCTACTAAAGAGTACTTTTTCCAGGTTGTGTTGATGCCAACAACACTTCTGCTTCCCAGAAAACTACTATAATTCAAATAGTGAAAGCTGAGTACAAACTCAAATAGAAAATTTAACAGAACATACAAATCTGTGGTGTAAACAAAACTCATGCCCATTTAGTAAGCTTTTTTTCTGGAACATTTAGGGATGATCAGCCCAACTTCACTGAGGGCTTCATAACTGCTGACTAACACGTTTGTCCCAAACACACAGCACTAACGACTTTGAAGCACAGCCCTGTATCCTGTTTTTCTTTCTGCATGCTTTTATTTGACTCCAGTGTGTGTAGTTTGATTTGTCCAGACCTAAGGAGGTGGATCCTCCAGTGCCTTATCATCCAGTATTTGTTTATGCCAGAGAAAAGAGATGGAAAATCTCCATTAGCGGTGTTATATATTCCTTTTGTACAGCAGAAAACACATTATACATGACAGAAAGAAGCAAATGAGCAGACCAAAGGACTTAATTGGAGTGCCAGGACTAGTTCTGCATTACAGGCATTCATGTTGTTATTTGCCTTATTTAACAAATCCCAATCGAAATTCGGCCAGCTCCTTAACTGTGCGCCTAGGTTTAGGCACAGAACTAGCTCGAGGGAAGACCATTTAGTGAAGGGTCTCCTCACGTGGCAGTGAAAGATAAATGCATAGGTTAAAGTTTTTCACATTCATTAAAACCAATTTGCAGATTTACTAAATTACTTACAGCATTGTGTCAAACAAGAAAGTAATTTTGAGTGTGATACATTTGTTAGCCACAAACAAAACAGTGTTTGTTTAGGTGAAAGAAGCCAAGTATATAAACAGTTTATTTGGTACTCATCTGATACTTCTGGATATTTTGAGATAGCATCAGTTTTGTAGAGGTTGGATAGTCATGTAAAAATGTATAGTTGTGTAGCTTCCAGGCTGAGATCAATATCAAATGCCATAGTGTAAGGTGGCCCAGTGTGTTTTACAGACCTTGTATTGAATTACTAGTTCATTTGCTATCTTTGGGTCTGTTCCTGCTCCATTTGAAGTCAATGAGAGTTTTGTTTGGAAGTTGTTATTAACAAAAAGTGGCTAGACATCCAGCAGTCTTATAAATGAACCTTTTGTAACTTCTTGATCCCAGGTTGTCTAGCTTTTAGTCACTACATTTTATATTTGTGTAAGTCAAGATTTTTATTTTTTTTTCTTCAGGTAGCACAGTGTTTACTGGAGATGATTTTAGAATGCTAATTCTACAAATGCTTCTTCAGTCAAAGTAGAATATCTAGATGTTTATTTTCAGATGATAGCAAGTAGCTGTTTTGGGGTTGAAGGTGGGAGTCACTCAAGCCATTCTCTCAGTAGGGTAAGATGCTGGGCCGGGCTAACCTTATACAGACAATACACAGCAATTTTGTCCCTCTCACAAAAAAAATAATTAAGTACTTCCTTTTATCTCCCATCTCCTTTACAGCTCTGTTCCAGCTTATGTCTTGGACTTTGTCCCTTATTTCTTTTCTTTTAGCTCTTGGCCTCTATCTAGCCTTGGTAACACTTGAAATCCTATTTATCTCATTTCTGTCACTGTGGTGTTTTCCCTTCTGTCTTCCTCCCAGTGTCAACTCATGGTTACCACCTTCCCCTCACTGAGATCCCAGCTAAAAATTTCCTCTCTCTGTGATGATTATAAGTTGTGAGCAAACAATAACAAGAGTAATAACTATAGATTGTTCCCTTCCTTTGGTTTCACAGCATGTTCTTTCTTCCTGATGCCTGTTCTTTAGGCTGTAAGTCCTTCAGGTCAGGAATTGGTTCCATTGTTCAAGTTTTTTTTTTTTTTTTCCCTTGCAGCACTGAACAAATTGTATGTGCTAAACATAATAAGTATAAATAATAAGAAGAGTGAACTTTTTCATGGCCATAATACTTTATAAGTATCAGCTGAATAATATTATTTTAAGAATACATCTGTAGGGCCATGTGAGTGATCATTTGCTGGATGTGATGTACCACATCTTCATCTGTTTTAAGTCTACAGAGCTCCACCGAGTCCTCTTTGCTGTTTTATATCAGATAAGTATCTGGCCCATCATCTCTGATTTGCAGTATGCTCAGTCACCTTTCTTAGAACATATGTATATATATTTATCCCTATACTTTTTTTTTTTATAAATGAAATTTTGGTACATCGGTTGGACAGAGAATGCGTTTTTGTATCTCTCCACTGAGGACTCTTTGAGTGCCTAGGCCCAGCTGTTTGAGGCAGGAGGATAACAGCTCCTTGGGCTTTCCTGATGACACTTGGACTTTCAGATTTGTGTTCCTCTGGGTGTGTTTTCCATGAGAAGCCAAGGCAGAAACCTCCCTAGGTTATTGGAGGGGATTCAAGAGAAGACATGAAGTGTATGTGGCATTTCACATTCTCTGTGACTATTTTGAGGGAAACACCAGGTTTCTTAAAACTAGCGGAAGAGATATATAAGCTATTAAGGAAAAATAGACACAGGAGAAATATAGGCTATGGGCACATCTTTCTTGTCGTCCATATATTAGGAACAACATCATACTCAACTCCACAGCGCAGTCATTAGAAAAAGCAACAGCTTCATTGCAAGGTTTTTAACCTCATATAACAAATTAATCCACTTGCATCCTATTTATGACTAGGAAAAAACAAAGCACAGATAAAAAGAATTCCAGCAATTAATTCACAACATGTGTTCAGAGATACCTAAAAGTCTGGTTATAACTTTCTAAACAATAGGAGTAATAAAATAAAATCAATAGAAATGAAGAAAAAATAGTATTACAGCTAGAAAACAGGGAGGTTAAATTCTGTGTGAGATGAGTGTCCCATCTAACAGTCACCGAATTGTAACTTTGAAGTGACATCCTCACAAAATGAGATTTTGAAAATATAGCATTTTCTATGAAACCCAAAGACAATTTCTTTGTATGGGCTGGTTAGCCATAAGGCTAATTCCACTTGAAAACCAAAAGGGTCCTTCTTGTGAAAAACTGAAAGTAGGAAAAGGGAAAGCTGCAAGCTTCCTAGATTTTGAACAAAACTAGCTCTTTGGAAACCCTGCCCTGCTGGTTTATGGGAGTTGCTATTTCAGAGCCACTGCCCAGGGCTGGATTCCCTAGGTGGCGTCTCCCTGAAAATCCACAGGTCCCCGCGATGGCCAAACCCACCATGAGCCTTGCTGCACCTGCCACCCTGGCACCATCCCATGGAGGTGGCCCAGCTGCGAATCCAACCCAAAAGGACAAAGAGGTTGTGTAGCCACCAATCTCCCAATTTGCTGTGTGTTTGAGGCAGTTTATCTGACCATCTAAACAACATCTTGTGTTGGCTTTTGAAACTTTCCACTGCATTCTGGTGGAAAGTTGCATGTTTATTCAGAAACTGGACACTCTCTGCAAATATCTTGGAGTGGCTGGAAAGCACTGTTCCATTAAACATTTGAAAAAGTGAGCGAATCTGCTGTATATGGAAAACAATGTTTGCAACATCACCACCGGGGCTACTAACTGATCTTCTGTCTGTTAAAATCAATGTTAGGACACTGATTATGCTTGCTGCGGCTGCCTAAGGCCTCAGGAGAGCAAAAATGGACACTTGTAGTTGAATACTTGGGTAATAATCTGTATAATTTCTGAATAACTTGTGGGTAGCAATGAATTCTTGTTTAGGAGAAAGAATGAATGAACTGTAACAGCAGTTAAATGAACACAATGGCAATTACCAATATTTTGTGCTAAACATTTTCTGTGTCTTTCCAGTGGTAAAAATACATGAGACAGATACTTAAGTTCCTCCCCTACAGCTTGATATCTCAGCTTTACCAATACCTTAAACAAACAGCTAGTGACTTAAGTTGACTGCATTTTATTTTGTTAGGAAGATTTTAACCTGTATGCGTGTACCAAGGACCTGGGTACGGATGCATCCTGGGAAATGTGACAGTAGGAATGCAATTTAAACTTATCCTCAGAGACACTTTATGTATTTTTTAAAAAATAAATTAGTTTCAATGCAGCAGTGGTGGTCTCAGCAGACAGGAAACACTTACAATTATGCAGGAGGGACCAGAAATCTCTGCTAAGAAGCTTTTTGTTGCCGTGCTTTGTTTCTCAATAAAGATGATCCACAACTGTAAGTATTTAAAACTAAAAACAAGAGGGTTGTATCGGACAAAGCCACACAACTTCTTAATGTAATCCAGTCTTTCCGTGTGGTTGTTTTCACATGTTTTGGACCAAAGAAAGAGTCCTTTGTGGCTCAGCCTAGTTTGACTGAATGGCAGGACTGGACAAATAGAGGATGAAGGGCAGTATCTTCTTACACTGCATATGTTTTCATTGCTTTGAGCTGTGATCAATTCTTACTGCATGTATCACTCTTGAAATCCACTGGGGAGGAACTGGTGGCCTTCTTACTCCATGCATTGCTATGATGGTACAGTCTAGCTGCCAGGGAACGATGACCTTATGGTGGCATGAAAAATGCAGATATGACAGACAGATGGATTAGGAAGGAAAAACATGGGTGAAGTATGCATTTCCAGGATTCGGACTTAGAAGTCATCTCAGCAGCACTATCTCCTACCATTCATCTCCCTGTTTCTATCCTTGCATTCCTTGTGATCACTGTGAAAGTTTTGGGGAGCCTGTTCTAATGCATGGGCATAGGTAGATATCCTAAACCTTCTCAATGAGGATTTGAATTTTGCTCTGTCATTGCTAGACAGTGCCTACCTCATAGCAATGCACAGAGGAGGCTGATTTTTTTCTGTATCATTGACCTCTTCTGATTGACCACGAGGGTTCAGATCTTTAGATTATAGGAAGGAGTGACATAATTTGAATGTTTTTGTGTTCCTTTGTCTTAGAACAACAAGTGCAGTAGACAGTTGAACCTCAGTCCAGAAAAAAATGAGTGAATTCTGTTGTCAGAGATACTTTGGAGAAGAGAATTATATTGGTATTCTTCCAATAGAAGGAACAGTTTTACATTTTTTTTGTTTCTGAAGCAGTCAGCGAGGGAACCTGTCATGTCATCAACTGTTTTTAAAGGACAAAGTAACAATAAAAGCTAAGTGTGCTTTTCTTCATTTTTGTTTGGCAAGGAGAGTATAGCATTTTCTGCAGGATGATGACCTTGAGTTAACTAAATGTCACCAGTTTAAAGAGTAAATTAATGTTACAATGTGCTTTGTTTGTGGTTAGGCTTGAAGGCTGTCAGGAATTTCTTAGTACAAAAGGTGATTCTGTGTTAGTCCATTTATTTAGGTTCCCTGCAAGAAAACCACCATGATCCCAACTGATCTGAATTAGCATCAACATGTTGCCTTGCGTATTTGGATATACTGATGTGTTTTGCAGCTAGCTTATGGATCTCTACCCCTTTTCACTACGTAGATCAGTCCAAAAGGACCACAGGAGTCTACATTTTTTCTTGGTCATTGAGTCAGACTGCTGCTGTCTCAGATCAAAGAACCCTTTTTTAAGAAGGAGTGAATCCCTTCAGAAACTGGTCATGTTCTGTCTTAAAAGTGACAAGGTTTCAGGGTTTGGATTTTTTTTATTTTTATTTTTATTTTTTTTGTCACTGCCCCTGCTTATGAAAATCTGTTCTGAAACCACAACATTTATAGGAAAAATGTGCACGTTTCCAATATATGTACATTAATGTATTCCTGCCCATTTAGCACAGTTGATTCTGCAACATCTGAGGTAAAGTGGCATAGAGATAACCCCATGAAAGGAAAGTATAGATAAATGTAGTTCCTTTCAGACCTGCACTGGCTTTTGTAGATCCAGGCAAGGTGTCTTTTACAACACTCTTCAAGGCTTTGCATTGCACAAGAACCTACCAGCCTGAGTGCATGGCTGTGTGAACACGATTACATACTACGTGGTAGAAATGCAAGCTTTTTTTGTTGTTCTTAGAAGTATATAAGTAGCAATATCTTGAACTAATTACAGCTGATGTAAAGCACGTTTAAGGAAACCCATTAGAGGAGAATTAGAACTAGAGCAGATTAGCTAGTCTTTAATGGCCTTGACTGTAGATCTTTTGATGCCTTGGTAGCTTTTCTAACACTCATTGCTCATCTGTCTTGACTAAATGACTGAAGAGCTTCTTTCAACTCACAGTCTGGTTGTAACGTGAAAAAATTGCTGTTTTCAGCTGAAAAAATGATTATCTGGAAAGGTAAACTATACTGAGTCCTGTACTATATTTGTTGTTGAGATTTAAAGCATTATTTTACCGCTCAATGTGACTGTGTAATAGAAAGAACAATCTCTAATATGCTTCCTTGGAGCTATTAATTATTTACTTTCTTGAAACACAGATCATAGACAATTCTACACGACTTCCCTTCTTACAGACTTTCTTGTCTCTGTCTTTATTTTTGTGTGCTTTGCAAATGCCTGTAAATTCATTTTCACTGGAAGGGGAAATAAGTAATTTAGACTATTGCAGCTGTTTCATAATTAATTAATTTCAATTTAAAACAATCAAGTAGTGCCTATCCATTGTTCTGTGTGTTTTTCTGAGGCACTAAGATTCACAATATCAAAATAAGTTCCAGATGGAAGCACATACTTTATAATCAGAGAAAATAATCTGTTCTCTTCAAAAACCTGAAAAGTCCTGCCCTGATCAAAACAAGGTATTACTCTGAAGCACATTTTTCAAGTTTTTAGCCATCATTTTAAGAATTACTTAAAAGTACCATTTTTACGTGTTATATAGGGCATTAACTTATAAATAGAACTATAGAGGGAGAGAAACAGTGATGCAGGAGTGTTTGTTCATTCGTTTCCTCAAATATTTCTGGCATCTGTTAAAATGTAACAAGGCTTAGCACATTTTCCCATTTTGGCACTTTGTTTTCTATGAAAATGAGAAATATTTGCAATGATAAAACATATCTTTGCTAATAATCAATAACATGTTCTCATGAGGAAAAAAGAAAAATGGTAAAATGAACTAAAAAGTATTGAGCAGAAGGAAAGCTGATCAGAATGGTACACTGAGAAGTTCTGTATGTTCCCATATGTTAATAAATGTTAGGGTTTGCAGAGGAACTTTTAATATGGCACTTTGCAATAGGAATAAAATGTCTTTTCTGAACACAAAAGACACTTACGTAAGAGGTTTCTATTATGTAAATGTTACTGTTATTGGCGATAGCCCATTATAAAGAAACGTTTTATATTCCAAAAAGCATTTACAAATAATGGGATAGATGCAGCAGTCTGTAGTTCTGACTTGGACAACTTTCTCTTTGAAGTCAATGGAAGTTTTGCCTGAATAAAGGTGGAAGGAATTAGCCCATTCATTATTATCTAAATTACATCAAGAGTTGACTGCTAAACAATAAAATCATGATTCATAACATAACGGCTTCATTTAATTCTTTTGTAGTCTTAATATATCTCATTATATGGTACTTCTGTTCTTTCCTCTCTGTGCAGTATTCAAATTAATAACAACCACCTTTACATAACTGATGGTTAGACATGTTTTGCTGCCTTAGCAAGATCAAAGGATTTTATATACCCTTTTTGGATAGATACCAAGAATAGGGTGATCAATCTCTTCTGTAACCATTAAGCACAGTGTAAATATCTCAGGGTACCCAATTAGACACAAGTGGTTTGCCAGATGCTGAGAGCATCACCAGTTGTCAAGAGCTTCCCAAGTCTGTGGGGCAGTGCAGAATTTATTAGGGATTAGCGGTGGTCTGAGTTGTCACTCTACTGATTTGTGCTCTTTCAGCTGTGCCCTGCTGTAAGCCACCTGTACTATGTGCGGAGATAATGTTCGAGCAGCAGATACCCTGCTTTCCTCCAGGCACCTCTGGGTGGGAAGGAGGCAGGGAAGGATGCTGGTGCTCCAGACCTTCTACTCCTGATGACCAGAGAGGAACGGAGGTTAGAGTAAGGGAGACAGCCAGATGAGAACGGGGAGCAGAGAAGGGCATAAGAGGAGACCGAAGAGAGTAGCCCAAGAAGAGTGACCCCCAAAATGGCTTTAATCCAAAGCTGGAGTTAACCCCTCACCAGGAAGCCATCTGTAGCCTTAGGGCTTTAAGAATTCTTTTTATCTGGAAATGTAATTGAAACAAGATGTGTAACAGCTGCAAGATGTCAGGTTTGTCAAAGTAACTAGAAAAATGAGTTGTCTGACACACACGCAGCAAAGTAACCTATAGTTAAAAAAAAAAAAAAAAAAGTATAAATTATCATATGTGTTAAAAAGAGGAAGGAAAATAGCCAAATAATAAAAGTTGTGGTTTATTCTGGAGCATGGATGATGTGAATTAAACTACTTTGAAGGTTTCCAAAAGAGATAACAGCTTAAATCTTTACCCAAAATGAAACTGCTCATCTCCCCATCATGACTAGTATTTCATTCATGAACTAGAATGGTTAGTGCTCTGCATTTACCCATGATAATTTACCCATTATTTTACCCTTCTGCCTGTTGCTGTCCTTGTTATTGCATCATTGGACTTTGCATCTTTGGTTACGGACACAGATTTGCTGCACTAGGTGCTGTACAGGCACAGAACAAAGTTGGTTGTGGGACAAAATCTTTGCAGACAAAATGGAAGAAAGAAGACCATAATGGATATAGGCAAAACTGATCGGGAAGGAAAGATGGAGAGAATTATAATTACCCTAATAAAGAGTGGGCACAGCAAGCTACCAGCCTGGCAGTGCTGCCAGATGTTTGAGCACGGGTATGATGGTAAAGAAAGCCAGGACTTTCTTACCAACAACTTCAAAAAGAACAATGAAGTGATTTTGTGCATGTTTATGAGGGCTCCTCCCAAGCATGAGTGACAGCACAAGGATACCCTGAAGGTGCAAGTTGGAAACTCGGAGGGTGAATTGCCCTACTGGGCCAACTGAAGATTAGAGACAGCTTTTTTTTGTAGTAACTTTTCATAATGATGGGGATAGCCCACACAGAGCCTTGGGTGGTGAGGACAAGAGGGAGCCAGGGAAGAGCTGTAAAGAAAAAGGGGTCATAGTCAAAACATCCTGCCTAGAAAAGGCTGCTTGCTACGACATTCCAGCTGGAGCTGGTCCTCTCCTGCGAAGTCCAATTGTGCAAGCTGATATATGTGTAGCAGCAGAAAAATGCTCTTAACAGAGCTCTCAGTAGATGGGTATGCTAAACGTGTCAGTAATGCATTGCAGTTTAGGGTGTGAAAACTAAAGAATCACAGAATGGTTTGGGTTGAAAGGGATCTCAAAGACCATCTGGTTCCAACCCCCTGCCATGGGTTGTGCAGGACTCCCCCATGTCGGGCGGTGTATCCCAGTGCTGTGGGGTTATCCGTGGGAGGGTTGGAGCCTGAGGTCATGCAAGGCCAAAGGCAATGAGTGCTTTTGAGCAATCCCTTCCTCTACCAGCTGCCACAAAGAAATGCTGCCTCCATGTACATGGTGTTGCAACCTGCAGAACAACCCAAGACAACTGCTGTGAAGTGCTGTTGAAGATAATAAGTTCAGCTCCGGGAGCAGCAGCAAAGCCAGGTGTTTGTGTGGTGGAGGCATGAGGCATTGTTCTGCAGGCAGAAATCCCCTGGCTGGGTAAATGAATCTTCTGGGTAGGATCAGGAGGGACGGTACTCAAAGGGATGGATGGTCGCGGGGTTGTGAGAGAGTTCCCTGAGGCTGTGTGCAGAGAAGCATGTAACCTCTCTCTTGCTGGGAGCTCTTGGAAAATGAGCTGGAAGAGAAGAAACTCCTCAGGGCTGAGCTTACTGAAATGCTGATAACTATTGGGTATTCTTCAGGGCACTCTAGCACATCATCAGAATATGTGTGGCCCCAGTGGGAACTAATTAAACATACCTATTGTGGTATTACCATGGAGTGCTGCTGCAGTATTGCTGCTTCAGATCAGAGAGAGAGTCTTGGAGCCCACACCTGGATACCAGTCAAATGCACCCTAATTCCCACTTCCAGAAATGAATTGGAAACACACTTCTCACACTTTCTTTTCTGCCTGAAAGAAAATGGTATTCTGTTTTTTTGAGCAAATACGTAATACAAGTGTTTTCATTTCCTTTACTCATATTCAAATGCAAAAACCAGCTAATAAAATTTCAGTGGTGCTTATACCGTAATTTGGTTGGTGAAAGAAAAGTCGTCTGTTAAAGCTCAAGTCATCGTAACTCATTAGGTGCTAATGTATCTGCTCCTGGTACAGGAACAGACTAGCGCTATTGAAATGCTGCTAGTTTGCCCTTAATGTGCTCACAGTTCCCTCCTGAGGATTGAAAGTACAAACAAGTTTTCTCACAATACAATTTAGAAGTATGTTAAAGGAGCTGCGTTTACCTTACCCCAGAAGTCTTTGTCTGCGCGCAGAGAAGTGCAGAACCAAAGTGAATCCGGAAGTTTGAGTACGGTTCCTGTATTTCCTCCTCGTAAGTCTCAGGAGGAAAGGTGATTGTGTGTGCTCACAGATGTCCCATGTATGTGCAGTAAATCCAACATGCTCTAAACATGCTGGCCTTGCTGCATCTGGTAATAAACCACGGCAATAAATCAGGTGATCTGCACATGCATAATAAATCTGATGCACCTGAATGCAGGCATACAGGATGGACATGCTGTGCACAAACTGGCCGCCTTCCAGGTCTTCTGGATGTCAGGCTTCTGCTGTGACTGGCTTGCCTGGGAGTCCTGGCAAAACTGCTGACTTCTGCTTTTCATGTCAGAATTTCCAGGGCATGTCCCAGAGGGGCGGCACATCTGGGAGACTAAAACCATGAGCATAATTTTTTAGTGTGCCCATACCCATTTGAGCCAGAATATCACCCTGAGAAAAAATAACTCCACACTCACAAAGGTGCTCTTTCTGATAGCTTAGGCATTTGTGAAAATTATACCTCAAATCCTTACAAGCTCAAATCTATTCGCCATTTGGTTTCTTTGCACGGAAGTTTTGTATGTTTCAGGTGAATGCTCTTATCACCTCAGAGTATCGGCATCCATTCAGTTAACATCAAAACATTAATTTCGTAGGATAGCTGTAGCTTAAAAGCTGTGAACGTGCAAGGATGTCCCAGAGGGTGATGCAGGTCAAGGTGTCTCAGATGGGGAGGGATCGGAGTGTGGTAGTCCCACACTGTGACTGTGTGTTCCCCTCCCATGCCTGAAGACATTCAAAAGTGTTGAACATCAGGCCACAGCAGAGATACTAAAATGGGCCATGTTGACCTCTCTGCCCTAGAGGTCAACTGGCCTGGTACAAATTATCTCCATGTGATGGAAAACTGGGTGGCCACATGCAGATTGCCTGTTGGAAATGCTTCTTCTGTTGATGGGAGCTTTTCCTTTTTTCCCGTTATTTTTTTTTTCTTTTTAATCAGAATGGGAGCAGGAACAAGCTCCATTGAGAAATGGCAGCAGCAGGACTGCAACTGACCAGATCAGTGCTTCCTTTACCCCCACCTCTGCCTTCATTTGAGGGCTAAAGGACCTCATACCTGTAGGACAGGATGACTGATTTTATAAAAATGAAAATATTTCCCTTTTTGCTTTCTCTGGCAAATGAGCCTTCTTTGCCATCATGATATGGGCTGCATAGAAATGAAGCCGGGGACTGTGCTGGATTGTAAATCACTGCACTTGTGTGTAAATAAGGAGTACATTCAGAGGAAAGATGTTAGCATGATTTCAATAAACCAGAAAGCCTTTAAGATATTACGAGACCCTACCAAGTTATAGTTGCAAGTCTCCCTAAGACTTTCTCTCAGTGGTTTTCTGTGCCAGTGCAGGACACTGCCTTTAAGCTAATTAGCAATTCTGAGCAAAGTTGGAAGGAATTCATGTTTTTCTTCAGCTGGGCAACATGCTTATCAAGTCAGCTACCTCCAGACTGATGCAGCAGGCTGCCAACAGACTTCTCACAATTTATGAAGAGAGTTTTGTGGTGTAGATAGAGAGTATAATGAAAACCACATCCACCAATTAAACACCTACATTTCCGTTTGGAGTCCAAACAATGGATGGCTTTCCTTTTGCAAAAGAGATTTCTCAAATCAAAGCAACTCAGAGAAGAAATATAAATTAGGAAGGGAGTTTTGAGCAGATCTTTAACAAATCTCTGGCACAATGAAACAGTGAGGCATGACACATTCATGAATATGATCTAATTGCAAAGATTCAGCTCTCAGCAATCAAGAAAAAGTAAAGCAACAAAATATGGGACGTGTTCTGGTCATGTCTTCAGTACATGTGATATCAATCTTTTCCCAATAGGCAAAGAGTACACCTGATGCTTTTTGTAGTGTGCGATACGTGGCTTGAACACCAGAAAACTAGCATCAGTCGTATTTTTACTCACATGAACAAGAACTGGTCTTCTCTTAATAAAAACAAGACATACAAAAGGATCTTCAAAAAAAAAAAAAAAAGGGACAAAAGGACTTGTTAAGCAGAAATCAGATGACGAAGTGGAGCCAGTATATGACTCTGCAGTACTGCAGATAGAGGGGTGGCAACAGGAGCTTTGGGAGCTGTTTTCTTTGAAGAAAATCACTAGTATCAAAACATTTCATTCTGGGGACACAGAAGAACAGAACAGACACTTCAGAGAAAGGGTGTCAAAATTAATTTTACATAATTTTACTGACAAGACTCAATTACCATACAGTTGATACAGGCCAGATGCAGTGAAAGATATTGCAAAAATACACAGAGTGATGATAAAAACAAATAGTATTATTATTAACACTGGGGCTGTATTTACCTCAAGTGGTGCTCTGATATTTTTTGGCACCGCTTATACTGAGCATCGTGGCAGTAGGTCTGTAAACAGTTCGCCTGCGTTCATAGGGAGCAGCATCCAAGCCCATTCCGTGTTTTCTTCAGGAGGCAAAATGTTATATTTTGGGCTCAGCATCACATGAATAAAGCCATGTTTCTCCTAGACCTAGGTTCATAGGGTTAGGTGTTACACGTCAAGCTTCACTTCAGGCTCTGCCCCTCCGGGCTGTATCCACATGCACAGAGCTGCCCGTCATCACGGGCCAGATGAGCCTTTCCTGCGGGCATGTGCTGTGTACATTTGACACTGACAGTGTGTCAAATGAGTGCTGCTTTGGGAAGCTGTTGTATGCATTTCCACCCTTTTTCTTGCTGCCTGGGACACCTGACAGGCTGACAAGGAGAGGGGTTGAGCCAGACTTCTCTCTGAGGCTGTGTTTTCTAACGATGATAGAAAGTCAGTAGATCATTCATTGTAAAGTACTTTAGACAGTAAGACATCTAAACCTGAAGTCTGTGATCTAAGGTGTGTGGTTGCTGAGAAAGTCAGTCAGTTCAGGCAAAAGGCATAGTTTTATTGCTTATGGGGAGCACACATTAAGGGAGCACAGAAGAATCGTAGGTCTCCAGTCTAAAGAAAATGCAAGCAGCTCTGGAAGGTCAGAGTACAGCACGTAATCCACAAAGGATGCTTGTTAGCAGCCTGAAGACATACATACCTAGGTTGGAAGCTGAATGGGGTACTAAGGTACTAGCTGCCTATCTGAACCACTAAAAATCACTTTCATTATAGCTGATATTTAATATGCCTAATGACTGCCACATCAGCCAGAAATAACTCTGCATTGTTTGGAGACCGCAGCTTGATTTTCTTTGTTTAACCAAGTACTACAGGTTTATGCCAGGAGTTTAATTTAGCTGGTTGTGTGCCATCAAAGCAGATCCTTACTTCAGCCTTTACAGCTTCTAAGGAAGGTGCAACATAATGGTTTGTGCACACGGTTTAGGCAGAATTATCTTACTGAAATCACCAACGCAGAAACCCCACACAGTCCAACCAGTGCTTTCTGGTATAAATACACTTTTTCCTGTTTTGCTAGTGCACGTGCCCAGAGGCAACCTGGGGACAAGCAGACTCCATACCCCAGTATGTAAGGGCCTGGAGATGCCCAAGATGTACACTGCCCACAGACCATGTCACTCGTAGACAGCTCAGGGATTATGTCACCTGAAGGAATTTTTGTCATGGGCTCCCCATTTTCTTATGCTGGTGTTTTAACCACTAAGATGTTATCAAAACAGTGTGCTTGTCTGTGTCCTTGGTTTTCTTTTTGAAGAGAGGTTGTGCCCCCATCGCCTGACTTAAATGCCCAAGAAAGTGCATGGATGGGGCTCAGGCTATGAGTTCTGCTTACCCAGTGCAATCTAATCACGGCAAAACCTAAGTTCTCTTTGACATTCGCCTGGTCTGGCTCCCAGAGTAGCCTGCTGGGTATTGAGAACTTCGTTGTTGGGTTCCAGCTTCTCCCCATCCTCAGTGTAGGGAGTTTTGGCAGCCAGTGCAGCACTGTGAATTGCCTTTGGGACCTGAGTGCCTAACTGCACCCAGCCACGCAGCTCATCCCAGTACCTAAGCCTTTTAGAAAAAGTTATAGATCTTAATGTCGTTATATTTATTAATTTTAGTGTTATCCCACCAGATTAACTGAAGTCAACTGCTTCTCTCTAGTGAAGACTCGTAAGTGTTATTTCAGAGGGGACAGGAACATTTTCACTATCTTTTAGACTTTCAGAGAAAGAATGTTTATCCAGAAAATATACCCAGTTTTGTTAATGCTGAAATGGTCTAAAAGACAGAAGATAATCCTTATCTAGTCTAATCTATTTAGAATATTTCAGGAGAGTGCATTACTGGTGTCTGAGTGACAAATGATGGTCTAGATTGCACCTGCTAGGTATGTGTCTAGGGAAAAGGCATGTGCAGCACGTAAGGGTAAAAGCATGTGTGTCCTCATGCTCTCACGCAGGAACTATTCCCCATTTCAGATATTTTTTCTGGTGAGACATAATAATTCCCAGTAGACAGCAGGTCAGATTTCTAGGAGAATATCAATAGCTATGGGCTTGCCTATATGTGAGTAAGCAAAAGACTTGAGGATGTAAACTGAGTAGCCTGCTGTACAGTCTGCAGGATGCTGGCACTGGTATGTGGAAAATTACACACACATGTGCCATTATTTAACTGAATTTGCTAATATAGATGTAAAATACAGCTAACATAATGCCCATACCAAATTTAAGGCATTTCTTGTAAAAATGAGAGTTGTCACTATACAGTAGTCAAAATTAGTGGCTTCAATCCAGATTTTGAAGATAGCCTTTATCTGTAATTGGCAACTTCTGTCATCCTCCTCAACCTGGTGCAGACATGAGCATGATGCACGGATTTCAGCATTAGCAGTAGCAGATGATTTCCTTCTAGAAGGAAGATAGGGACAAACAAGCATCCTGTTCTGTTCCTTTCAGCAAGAACATCTCTCTGTTCCCACTGCAGTCGCTCATTCCTCAGGGCCAGTCACACCAAACAGTTTGAGAACTGTAGAATGATGAACGCCTAAGGCTTCATCCACTTGCCTGTAGCCACCTCTGGACTGTTGCAGCAAAGTCCAAAGCTGGTCCATCTTTTTGCTCCCTCTCTTAGTCTTTTACATGTACTCCACCAACAACAGAGACCTAGGGCCAATCCTATCTTCCTATCTTCCCCCAATAGGGGAAAGGGAAGATGAGGTGTAAAGGATTTTCTGGATACCACCACTATCCAGTATTTTCTCATCAGTGAGAAGGAGATAGGGAGCTGGACAGCAGCAGGGCTTCCTCCTTGAGCCTTGTGCTGTTGGAGGGCTTCTCAGGGTAGGAGTACTTTTTTGCTGGTTGTGGATGGTCTCTGGGATCACAAAGCAGAGCAGGGAATCTGGCTGTTAGCGTGTATCCTCCCTAGACCCCAGCCTGCTTTCACGGACGCTGGTTATTTCTGGAACTGGGTAGAGTGCAACATGTATACATTAGTAGAATCAAGTCCTTATGCTGTTCAGGAAAATTTGGCTCTGAACCGTATAGCTAAAAAAGCTGTCTGTCTGAGCCGCTTAGAATACTGCACAGTTTTTGCCAGCTGAATAAAGCCAATAGCATTTCTATGAACAGAAAGCTTTTGACAACAGTCTTTGAATTATGAGTGGCAAGAACCATTCTCTTCATTTTTAACTTCTAACCTATGATGTATAACGCAACCCTCATTTGAGGATAAGAGGTTAGTATCTTATTGACTTGGCTTTAAATTGCATTTCATTGTATTAAAGAGTATCTGTCATTTTTTTTTTTTCCTCTGGAGCTAGATATACTGTAATGTATGAAATATTTGACTTGCATGTAGCTGTAAGGCTAGACTTTGGAAAACATTCAGCTGCAAAGCTAAAATGGTATTTAGTGAAAACATTCCAAAAAATTATGATTTTACAATTACCTTATTGGTAGTTTGATTTTAATGTAGTTTTGCTGATAGGTACCTTTGTACTTAAGGACTGTAAATTAATTAGACATACTGTTTCATCTACTCAGGAGGCAGGAGAAGAGCTGAGCTAATAGCTATGGGAGTGCTGCACCAATTTGAGACTGAGGCTAAAATGACATGATAGAGGAAGAGGTTAGTACTCTCCCAAGGTTGTCACTCCTGGTCACATTTTAATGTGAATTTATTGGACTGAAAGAGGTTAAAGAGGTAATTCTGTACAAGAAGAGAGAAATTTCTAACATAAAATGGAACTCATCAATAGTCCTGGTGTCCATAGGGAGTTGTCAGATTCCATAATATTAACCATGTAATTAACAGGATATATAAAGCGATGTGCTTTCAAATAATTTATATTTCAGATGCCTTTGAATGTGCTAATAATACTTTTTTTTTCCCTTTTTTTTTTCCCTGGTCTCTTGGAATCACTGCATTCTTTCTTATTTATTTATTTATTTTTCTTCTGTATAAAAACCCTTCACATCTATCAGAGAGCTCTAACTAGAGCTCATTCCCAAGGGTGACTTAATGGAAAAAGTATGGATAAATCCACATGACAAATCCACTTTACAATATGGCACAGCTGGCATTCTCTGCTCAAGTTCAGCTCACAAATATACGGAAACTGCATCGATGCAGAGTGCAGGTCAGTGCATATTGCTTCATCATGTCCTGGAAATGACCTCTCATGCTGGTGGTGGTGATGCACCAACTTTTGCATCTCCCTTTCAGACAAGTCAAGGTGCAAGGGGTTGTTTGCAGAGCACTTTGGAAGAAAGTATTCATTTGATCTTGTTGGAATTTTTTTGCTTTTCAAAACCTCAGTTTTCAGTCCTTAGTGACCGGGCTTTGAATACTTATAAGTTCTACACAGACATTGTCACGACTCAGCATTTATTTCATTTTATTCATTTATTTATTTTAATGAGTAATGTAGGTAGAAGGGGAAAAAAGCTTCCTCAAGCTCTGGACTTAACCAAACTAGACTACATTGTACGTCATGCTTTAACCCAGCAGACCCACTGCACAAACTCTTTGCTAGTGATTGAACCTCCCTCACACTCCCCTTGATAGTGCTGGGCAGAAACACCCTGATTTTCTATAGGACTTTTTGGAAACCTCAGTCAGATTTGGTTGAAATCAATTAGCAGGTTCAAAGTCACTGCTGGGAGAAAGGGAGCTGCTGATGGGCTGACACTGTGGTCTTATGCTGTGTTTCTTTAGGAAACCACACTGATCAAGCAATACCTATCAACCTGTGGAGCAGAACCGCATTAAAAAGAAGTATTTCTTGTTTCAAAAATATATTTACTTGGAACATGGAAAGAAAAAGTGCAGGCTGGGTATTGGCTTGGAGCCCAAAACAGATGCTTGCAGGACATTTCCTGCTGTAGAAAATCAGCCCTTTCAGGAGAGGCAGTGGGAAGATGGCTGCTCGTCTGCCAGGGGCAGTTGTGCCTGCACCAGGCTTTGTGCAGTCCCTAGCACAGGAAGAATCCTGACCGCTGGTATCTGCAGATAAAATGGTGTAAAATTACAAAAAAAGTGGAAGAGCAAAGGGAGCCAAAGGCTGGACCTCAGCCTGAGGCAGCTCTACCTCCCCATTGCGTGCTCTGCAGCATTATGAAGGCCAGGCTTTCACCGTTACTGTCTTCTGCTCTCTTTGCATGCCAGAATCTATACTTGCGTGTAACATACTGGATTTATAAACCAACTTGGCTGCTTGATAGTCTGATTACATTTCACTGTGACTGAAGAGGAAAATGCCTGGTCTAGTTGCTGGACACTGGCCTAAATATAGATCCATGCAGGAACATAATTCTGCTAGGGGGGCAGCTAAAGAGTTTCTGGCTAGTTTGTCCTGCTGTCTAGAAGTAGTGTATGGGAACAACTACCATTTCCGTGCTCTCCTACTGTAGTAGAAACACATTTTTTCTTATAGCTTTGATACTTTTAACTGATAAGGTAATGGCATTTTAGACATATTCTAATATCTGAGCATATTTCTAACCAATGTGGACAAACAGCAGTATTTTATAGTAACACTTACAGCTTATCAGAAGTTGGAGCCTTTTCTCCTCCTATACCCTGTCCATGCTATTGTGAAAATTCACGTATATAACCACTTCCAGCAACCGAACAATAAAACATTTCCAGTCACCCTACAAGTTCATTTCATAATAATTTAAAACTGCCTGTTACAACCAATAACTTTGGTTCTGAAAACCAGTGCAGCAGTTATAAAGTCATGGCATATAACTTTTCATGGAAGGCAGTGGTTTTATCACAGCCATGAACACACGAGTGACCTGGGGCATAAAATTACTGCTCAAAAAAAAGAAAAAAGATTAATCTCCACAAAATGCTCAGATATCCACTTATAACAATTACAACAATGATGATTTCACATCTGTTAGGCAGACAGTTTTAATCTGTAAAAGGTTAAGTATTTGACAGTTACTTGTTCTTACATACAGATTAGCTGCTTGAGGTTTTAACCTTTAGATGTACTTAAGCAACTAGTCTTTAAAATTTATTGTGTAAAACCACCCAAATAGAAATGGTCTCATTACTTGTAACTAAAGAATACAGAAGGTCTGGAAGACTTTTCCCTCCTTTCTTACCGAATTGCTCAGCTAGCTTTGCTTCTTCCTTTGTGTTTAAAAATGTTTGTACACATGCCACTTCAATTTCTAGAGCTACCGCTTCCTAATTAAAGGATAAAAGAAGGAGTCTGTGATTAAACTTGTGGAATCAGTTATTTCTACTTAATAAAGGATTCTGCTTGAGAACATTATTCCTGCACATTGAATTTGGTGAAGTACCCTGAAATACAGAGAGAGGGAAAAGAAGGAGAAGGTATGAATCTTCGTGTGCCTTTTGCACTTCCCTGGGAGTGGAGACAGAGGAATTATTTATGTAGCAGCAGGAAGATCTCCAGATTTCTGCAGATTTTTATTAATATTTCCGAAGTATCATAAAACATTGGACATTTTAAACCTGTCACATGGAAATGAATTAAATTAAAAACTATCACGTGGAACTCAGATGGATGTGTTTTTTTCTTTTCAGGCTAGCATTTACGCAGCTACAGTGTGTCAGTGGAAAGGCTTTCTCATTCACAGAAATACATCTTCCCATCCCTCACTTTTTCCTTCAATATATGTATTAGACTACCTCTGTCTTCCTGTCATGTTTCTCACAGTCATGAACTTCTTGTTCTCCCAAAATAGCCATAATTTGGGTCCCTGGGAATATGGCCTTGGTGGCATTGCAGGGTCATCTCTTATGGAGAAACATAAACCTTCCTGAACAAGCTTTCTAACATATCAGGCACAAATGTGTTTCTTGTATCAGGCACATAAATGCTCTGTATCTGTGATTTTAGGGGATTTAGAGGTAAGAGAGAAACCCTTCTTGTGGAGAGCTTTCCCTTCTTTTTCTACATGGAGTGTCATGACTCAGAGTATGGGGACAGCAGGTTATCTCAGTGGTGGGTGTGCAAAGCTTCATATTTACCACGGAGAGTAACGGATTGGTAAGTGCTCTGTATAGAAAGCATGTGGAGGGCATGCAGCTAATGGAGTGGAAGCAAACCCAGCATGCACACTGGTCAGCCCCATGCTGCTCAACACCAGTGATGTTGCTCTACAGACCTGCCCATCCTGCTACCTACATGCTCTGGTAGACTTCACTTTGGTCACCTGTGCTAGTGGAGGCTGGCTCTTATCTGTGCAAATCTATCCATACAGACCCACTCGGGAGGCAGTTTCTTTTATTCTTGCAGTGGCAATAACCATCGTGTTTTTATGCCCCACTCACCTTGCATCATTATAGATGAGACTGCAGTAGGTCTGCCAGCCCCATAATACTTTGGACCATTTCAACCCCATTAAAGTCTAATGGATATCTAGTGACTGCAAGTGTACCGTGTGCCAATTAGAATATTTAAACTGGGCAATAAAAAGGAGTTAATAAAATCACATTAGAACTTGAAAATATGATTAAAGGTAACTTTTTTTTTTCTTTAGATGTTTGAACAATAGATTTTTGAAAGAAAATTGATCTGACATTCTTTAAAGGCCAAGGAATATGCAGAAGTATGCCTTCTTTCCATATTTTCTCTATATATTTTACTATATATTTAGCAACCTAGTGAGTCTTTTCCCCCTCACATTATAATGAACTCTTTCAAAACTGATAGCTAGTGAAATCATATGCTTGACTATATGTTTCACTCCATACATAGAGCAAGAAATTCACTGAGAGTACAGAATGCCAGTGGCACTAATATGTAATAGGTGCACTTTTAAAGTTTTTTCATCCTTCTGTCTCTCCCTGGGATTGCCATTCCCACCTGTCTAGTCTCTAAACCTCCATACGGGTATTTAAATTTCAAAAAATAAAAAATAGAAAAATATTAAATGAAATTTTAGAACTTTGAAACTGGGAAATTCTCACCTTATTTGTTAACTGAAAAGTAAATAGAACAACTTCTTTTCTGTTCTTTTGAGTTTCTGTGATGCAGTATGCGGTATTTCAGTTCAATGTAAGAGATTAGAGAGCTATGGGCCAGCCACACACTGCTATGAATTGGTAGAGCTCCATTAACCTCAATGGAATGAGACCAGTTGATTGATGGTAGCTGTGGCTGTGGCCTGCAACTTCATCAGAAAACACAAAATTCATACATTAGCTATAGTTGTCATGTGTGGAAGCTATTATTGAGGTTAATTGAATTAATTCAAATAAATATTTATGTTTTAAGCAAAACAGTTTATGTTCTAATAAGATAACAGACACATTTTGCTCATCCTTTTCTTTGCTGGATTTTCTTCCCTACAGATAATGATCTTTCAATCTCTGTTCCATAAATATGCATGTCATGTTCAGGTTTCTATTTAAATGCATGCATGAGTAAGTAGCACTGAATTTGATTAACTTCATTAACAATAAATAATGAGGAATACTATTTTAACTGTTTTAGAACAAACACTTACTCACTGGGCTAACGTTACTTGCTTGAGTTACCTTCTTCATCCTAATGGGATTGCACACTGGGGTAAAGTTACTCAAATATGTATGTGTAGGTTCAGTCTTTTATTATGTAGCAACCTTTAGAGCTTTTACTATCTGGCAAGCAATCATTTATATCCTTTTTAAAAATATTTATGGCTTCTTTGACTAATTGCTTCTTACATGACTTAGAGCCTTTTGCATTGGTACCATTTGTTAAAACACATCCAGAAGCAGGCAGAGCAGAATCATTTTTCAACTTTTTAGTGTCATTTTTATAGACAAATAACACTTGTAAATGATGGATAATAGCCAGCAGAATGCTGTGTTGTATAAAATGAGCATGAATTATATTTGCTGGGAGATAGAAGGTTAACTTGCCGATGAACTAATTGAGGAGCCTCATGGTAAATGCAAAGTGGTGCGTGCACATTATAAACATGTCTTGAACTAGCTGAAAGATGGATTTAGGATAGTTCTGTATTTCAGGTCTTATTTTGGATACTAGCTGGTCTTTTCTTAAAAGAATAACCCTCAAAAGCCCTAACGAATCATAACGAGCCTGTAGGAAGTACAGAAAGAGAGGCAGAGCAGGTGTCTTTAATAATAGGACGTGTTAACCTGCCACAGTCTTGGGGAGAAGAATCTTGTGCTCCTCCAAGTCTGGTGCAGGTTTTGGTCACTTCCATTTGCAGTTTGAACTTGAACATTTGTTTCTTGTCATGTAAAATACTGCTTGCTTGGCCAGTATTTGAAAAAGTCACTGCATTTTTTTGTGTTCTGCAGTTCATAGTTTACATTTCTGTCATATTTTATGGCAGAAATCAAAATAACTGCCTTTCCTTTACCCAAGTAATATATGCAGTTGCATATTACAAACCTGTGCGACTGGATAACTTTTCTATAAGAAAGTGTTTGACAGATGCCAGTTAATGTCAAGGGATACAAATGCTCAGTGCCAAGCAATGGCAGAATACATAAATCAATCTGGCTACAAATTTTTTTTTTGCATAAACAGTGCAAAACTGTGACCTAAGAAGACCCTATGCAAGTGCTTAACTGGCTGCACAGGACTGGTTCCAGTGATTTAAATGGAATTACTCAAGTATTTGGAGTGCATGTCTTCACAGAATTGGGGCTAAGTGAAGTAAAATCAGAGTTTGTGCTTGCAAGCTCGATGGAGGCCTTCAGAGATCTTCTTTCACTCATGCAAAAAAAATCCAAATATTATGGTCACTTTATGATTAGATGGGTTGGATCCAATCTGTCAGTATTACTTTGCACTTTACCAGACATGACTGCAGAGTGGGGGACAACCTTTGGTCTGTCTTCTGAGTGGAGACTCTTGCAGCCTGTTACTTGCAGGCACTTAACCTCCCTCGTTGTGGTGACTTCTTCAGGTGTGGGCATGGAGAAAGCTGTAGACCATCTGAACTGTTGTGATGGTTTACAGCTGGCTCATGTCTCAAGAGTTGTCAGCATGTCCCCCATGATATGATCAAGCATGCCTACAGCATAGCCAGAATGAAGGCATCGTCCTTGTGTGTCAGCCATGTGCCAGCTCCTGTTGTGAGCTGAGCTCTCTTGCATTGGGGCACATCTAATGCCCACAATGTGGCAGGTGGGGCCCATTGTGTGTTGGGGTGAGCACTGTGGCTGCTGTACTGGGAGGAAGAGGAGCAGCACAGAGTCCTGCTGCGCCCACCCAGCTGCAGGGGCAGGCACCAAGGCTATTAAATGCCTCATCGCTAGTTTTTCCTCAGGACCTCTGTGTGCTCTCTGAAGCCCAGCCGAAACAGGGAGTTTGGGATGACCTCAGGACTCAAACCCATGTTCCCATAGAGTTTTCCAGAGCTTTGGTAGGGCTTGCTCGCCCCTGTGGGTCACTGTAAATACTTAACATTGTATTTACACATCCTGTCTTTAATTTTTGCAATGGTTTCAATTTAACTTTTAAATAAATATTTAGGGTGGGGATAGAAATTAAACAGTTGAGCTCCTGCCAGCATCCATTTTTTTGTCCTTTTTCAAAGGCACTCATGAGACTCAGATGTAAAACTCTGGATAATATCCTTGCAGTTATGGCATCTGGCTTCTTGGCAGCCTCTTTGAGAAGTTGGCAGGCTTGGTGTTGCCTTTAGATCCAAAACTAGCTCTCTGGTAATTTTTTTAAGATGCTTCTCCTTCTGCTTGTCATTTTTGCTTGGTTTACCTTTGATTCGGAGGAATTTCTGCATTATTAATCATCTGAGTCCATGGTGCTTGCCCAGTTTTCTGTGCTAGCCAGAATTCTATGGCAAAAAGAGGCTCGTTAATGGTTTAAAGATAGGTACATATATTGATTTTACAGTGGTCTGCAACTGTTTACACAAATCTGAGGTTTTTTTTTTTTTTTTTTTTTAGTGAACCAGAATAAAGGAAATCTTAACACCGTTGGACTGGAATAGCCTGAATGTTTTGTTTCAGTAGTTTCTTTATCATTGCAGTAGCACTCAGATCTGTCTTTTCAAAGTGGGAGCTCCTTGGAAGATAATGCAATAGTTTTAGTATTTGTGTAGCGAATATTTGAATACTGCCACATTTCAGATATTCTTTTTTTTTTCTTTCTTCTTTTTTCTTGCCATTTCTTTGGCTTTCAGAATCTAAACTTACCACCCTGTGGATCCTGAGTACATCCTTCAGTCTCTTACAACTCCCCGTTTTCTGTATTTTTTTTCCATATTGTGCATAATGAGCAGCTGTGTATGTGTAAGCTTGTGCCTGCGTATGAGCATGTGCGTATGGAGCAGTATTGCCTCAAGGCAGCCAGCAAGCCCTTGGAGGGGAGCATATCTGCGCACACATACGCATGCTGTGGGCTGCTACTGACAGCACAAAGTCAGCGTAGTTCCCCTGCATTGCTAATATTCAAGAAATCAGTGTCTGTGTTTTAGTTTGCATCTTTACTACCATGCTGCTCCGTGATGTGTACCCTTTCCTGAAGCATTGGAGAGAGAAGGGCTTGAAGTCTGTGATATTTCCTTCTGCACCTGGGGAGCAGTACTGCCATGTGGAGGCCAATACTAATTGAAGCCTTTCACACCACAGCAGCCGGAGCTAGCACCAGGCAGGCTCCCCAGGCAGCAGCGTCACCTTGCAGATAGTGTCAGATCACAGGCGCAGCGTCACGGAGTCGTCACTTCTCCTACAGCCCGAAGCGAAGGCTGAGTGCCTTTCCCCCTCCCACCACATCCTTCAGCTCCGTGCCTGGGACACTGGGTTAAAATATTGCTGCTTTCTACCAGGAGTGATAAAGAACACACAGCTGTGCCTTGCTGTTTGTGATGGTGGGTTTACACTGGATGGGAGATTTGCAAACCTCTTGCAGTACCTTTGGATCATCCCCTCTTCTTTTGGAAAAGGCAGTCACACCTCAATCTTTTTATTTATTTATTTATTTATATTTTTTTTAGGGGCAGAAGAGGAAGAAGAGTGTAAATGCAATGCTATATACACGGCTGTCTGTAGCTGCAAAAGCAAGTCAGAGTGCCTGGGTGGCTGGGCAGGGCAGCCACTGGTGTGCTGCTGCCCACTCAGTGAACCTCAGTAAAATTACCTGGGGGGGTACTGAAAAAATGCAAGTGAGAAGCTCTGATCTGGGCCAGCATTGCAAGCATTGAGGAAAATACCAGGCTTTTCTATGTTTTTTGTTTGTTTGTTTGTTTGTTTGTTTATTTGTTTGTTTTGTCAGAATATGTTCTAGTGGAGCAAAAAGAATTAGATCAGGGTGAATATTTGGTCAGGAAAGCAGTATCGTTGCTCTTTAGTCTATTCTTGCACATAAGAAAGCCCTTTCGGGGGGATTCACATCGAACAATTTGAAGAAGAGCCAGCCTATGTTTAAAAGAAGGCATATGTCAGAGGGAAAATATTAGAGTGCATCAATATATTTCTCTTATAAATTAAGATTATTCTAAAGTCTCTTCGCAATTTAACATCTACAGGCCTCTTTATAAAAGGTATGTCTACTTTACATGTATATAACTTAGTACTTAAAAACTCGGGTTCATTACAACAGTATGTACTGCAAAAATGTGTGTCAATGTATTACTGCGTTAAACAAAATAATGCAACCAGCATTATTTCTGTTTTAATTGATGATGCCTCTTCCCTGCTGTTGCAAAGAGAGTAGCCTAATTACTGAGGCAGGAACAACATGCCATCGTCAACATTTCATCAGTGTACCAGCCCAGAAAACTAAGTCCACCTCATCAGTTTCTTTGAAAAAAAATATATAAATAAATTACAGGAATCCAAGAAATTCTACAGAAAGCAGAATTATTCAAAGCCAAGACACATGAGGAAAGGCCAGAAGTTACTTGTGCATAGGCTTGAATATGTTACAAAACACTGATTTCTCCAGTTTAATTATTGACTTTATAATAAAGGCACTGCTCAGAAATTTTGACTAATTGCATTCATTTTCAATTCCCATTTCTTTTAATTAGTTATGACTCAGACTTGATTTGTTATCTTACACTTCATTATTAAAGATAGTTAGCTATTGGAAATTGCCGGTGCACTTGGTATAACCTCCCCGCGCCCCTCGTCCCGCATGCAAATACAAGAGAAGGTGCTGTCAGTGAAAGGTCAGAGATGGTGTCCATCAAGCCAGCCTTTGTTATCAGCTGCCAGGCGGCGTGGGGAAGGGCAGCACCAGAGAAAGGATGGCCTCACTGACTCCTCTAGAAGCACTGAATGCAGACTTAGAGGCATTTTGAACCCATACGTGGGCTGGCTTGGTCCGGTCTCAAGCGAGCTTTCATCACTGCAGTTGATCCCTGTTCCTTTTGGAGGAGGGATAAGCTACCATAATGTATGTTCATCTGGCAGGGAACTGACTTCATTCCCTCAGCCGATTTGCCTTGACTTTCAAGAGCCCCTGTGAAGACAAATCCTCAATTGCAGCAGTATTTCTCTCCTCTTAACCTACAAAATAATTGCCTCAGCTGAGATACATCTCTATTAGCTTTTTAAAAATGCTGACTTTTTAATAGCAGCTTTTTTCTTTTTTTTTCTTTCCCTTTTTTTTTTTTTCTGAATTACATCAGACTTTCTATTTATACACTGTTTTCTGCGTTGCAGTGGATTAAGAGAAGGTAGGTCTGTAATCTTTGGCCACACAAGATACTGGCTTGATTCTTATTAGAGGTTTAGATTTTCATCGTTTTTGCTATGCTCTGCTTCTTAAGGAGAAATTTAAATAGGAAAGAACTCCTTTTGTGGTGGAAGTTCTAAAATATGACCCAAGCAATCCAAAATGTGATGATTTAAATCCAGGTGTTTGATCATTTCTTTTACATAGCATTGCTGATATGCAGAGCTGTGGTACTTCGTTCTACAAGGAGAGGTTGCCCCAGTCTTTGGGAAACTATAACCGCACAGCCATCAACACCATTTGGAGAGCATCAGCTGCACACTTTAAAGGACCATAAGCCATACAACCACTATGCCCATGCAGTAACAGTAAATGCAGCAGAAATGCATCAGCATCGCTGAATGCTGAACGAGGCAGAGCGCCTTGTGATGTAGATCTCATTGGGATTCCCCCCAGCCTGTACAATTGTATCTTCAGCTTTATATTTCAGACTACTGAATTTTGTTGCAAGTGATGAAATAATGCTATTCAAAAGCAACAGTATGTAGTACTACCTGCCAGCACCATTTACAGAGATAAGGAAAATCAACTATCAATTAAAAGCATAACTCTTCTGTTTTTGATTTTATTTTTAAAACCTCACTTCAGGTTTAAAACAAAATACTTAGAATGAGCTTCAGGGAAGTCATTTGTAAAGAAATTTTACATCTGTCCTCCTTTTTCATCAGCCAGAGTGGACAGATAATTCAAGTTTCCCTGGAAAACTGCTCAAAGACTCATATTTGTAAAGGATGAAGACATTAACTTTTTCTTTCCAAGAAGTTTAAATTGCACTTGGTTTGCAAATTTGCAACTCACTGTGTAATATGTAAGGGTGGTTCAGGATATCAGTGGATGACTGTCGTAGTTTCATATTGTGCGGATAACTGAATGAACTGAATGTTTATCTGAGTATTGATTCTGAGTTTATGAATGCTAAAGACAGTTCTCCATGTCACTGGTTTAAAATCTTGGCTTAAAATGGCTTGGCTTGTTGCCTGAATAAAATGTAATTCTGGTAATCTGCAATTACTGAATAAGCATTAGCAAAAATGGGAGAAAGCACTGAGGTCACAGAGAGAGTGATACCCAGTCGCTGTATGTATTTATTAGTGTCACCTAGGAAAATTTATGAGGCAAAGTAGTGCTGAAAGAGTTTGCTGTCTTTCTAAGCAATGCTCATTTGAGGAATTGCCTAAGATAAATGGGTTTGGCTAATTGAATCATACACTTTCAGAGTGTGCTACATATAAAACTAGACTAGGAAATAAATATAATTAAAGTAAACATGCCCTTCTAATTAGTAATTGTTTCTGCTGTTTTAAGCAAATTTCAGTGGCACAAAGTAGCTGTTCCAGTGTAAACCTAATAATGGAGGCTGTAATAACAGGTGTAAATTAACACAATGGAAAACATTTACAGTGTAACATTCTAAATTAAAAATGACATTAACAAGTCTGATTTTTTAAAAGCTGGATAATTAACATTTATTCAACCCCTGACAAATTAGTGCTATACAAATTCTAAATGATTTTATTTATAGCTTATAATATTTTTCATGCTTTATTTTTATTAAACAGTAAATGGAGTGAATATGGTTAATTTCTCCAAGAATAAGTCAAGTAAGGGCAGTGACAAAGGAAAGACAAAGAAAAACAGAAAGCAGAGATATTTACCCAAAGGCATTCTTTTTATAAGTGATGTGCAGGAGTTGTTTGAATACTTAACAATATCATCAGAGTCAGTGTTCTTGGTGATGTATTCTCAGAAATAAAACATTGTGAATGGTTTGAGTTTGGAGGAATGCAAGTGCAAACAGAATGATATCTATTGTGCAATAAAATACTTTGATTCCCCCAAGTGCATCCTCAAAAAAAAATATAATGTACTGCTAAGTGCTTAGCATTGATGTTTGTCTCTACAAATAAATATTACCAACAATATTTTCTTTTTATGATGGCAGCTAATAGAATGGCATGAACAGGTACAGCAAAAATATCCAAACCAGAAAAAAAAAAATGCTTACCTTAATTTGTGACAAGAGATGCCATGATTTCCACATTACAGAAGATGTCTCATCAGATTCCCAAATACATGTCAAAATGGTATATCTGCACCATAAGCACATTTTTTTTCCTAATATAAAGATATTGTAATTTTTTTTTTCAACTTGCTTATGAAAAAGAAATCTGCATTGTCTAATTTGCATTGTCTAAGGAGGTCGCAGTGAGGAGGTTGTCAGTCTCTTTTTTCAGGGGACAAGTGACAAGATGCAAGGAAATGGTCTGAAGTTGTATGAAGGGAGGTTTAGATTGGATATCAGGAAGAATTTCTTCAGAGAGAGGGTGGTCAAGCGTTGGAATGGGCTGCCCAGGGAAGTGGTGGAGTCCCCATTCCTGGAGGTATTTAAGTGGTGTGTGGACTTGGTACAAAGGGACATGGTTTAGTGGTAGGACTCAGTAGGTCAGGTTGATGGTTGAACTTGAAGGTCTTTCCAAACCTAAACAAGTCCATGATTCTATGATAAATTGCAACACATGGTAGGAGAATTCAAATACTGTGACTTCATATTTCCCAAAGTGAATTTGTTAGACTGTATTTGCCTTATAGCTGCTAATCCTGAGAGAAGGTGAAATAGTAGCTGTTTTCATGTACAGTGAACTTATGCTCCAGAGCTCAGCTATTGAGGCGGTTGGCTCCTTGCCAACTGTGGTTTTCAGTCACATCCTAGATGTCCCTGAAGTCCACACTGATGACTATTTTTCCGAGTTGTTTCTGAATGGCCTGTACTTCATGTTTGGCTTTATGTATACAGTTGGGCATAATTAGGATCTTATTCCAACCTTATCCAGAATAAATTAAAATAGTACACTTGACATGAGAAGGATTATGCCATTTGTATCACCTGAAGATGTTAAAAATTTGAGTTTGGGGCCTGAGGGACTAGCTGTGACATTTGGTCATAAAATCCTCATTTCTTTGCCTGTCGTTTGCCTTCCCTGTTGTTGTAAAAGAGAATTCAGATCTTTGGGGCACCACAGAGTTTGAGAGATCAAAAGTAAATTTCTAATAGAAAATATAAGCAGAAGGTAGCAACCTTCTGGAATTTTTAGCATCAGAGATTAAGTTCCTGATCATGAATACAAGATATTTTAGAAGCTCTATTTGTTTTTCTCACATCTCCTTTTGCATGCCCTGCATGTCCCTGTAGCAGCTAAACATGCTTCATTTGGAGATGATGGAGAATATATTCCTGCTCTCACATGGTTACAGATCAGTTTCTGAATTCTATGACTGAATACAGAAAATTTCTCTGTCCTTTAGTATATATATTAAAATTGCAACCACAAAAAATTATTCCAGATGCTTGGCTGAGTAGATCCCTTATTCCATCCTCAGCTTTGAGGCAGAACAAGTATACCTAAGTCACCCTGACAGATAGCAATACAAATTTTTTAGCCCATATTATTCCCTCAAGAAGATTGAGGAGTAGCTGCATAGGTGCTAGGGACTTCCATAGGCCCTCAGCCCAGAAATAATCTGTGTTTGATGTTTGTTCATAATGGAAACATCTCTCTATTGCTGGGAAGTAGTCACCTTATTTTGGTAAGTGCTAACAGGAAGATACACATGGAGGAGAGGTTTCCCACATGACAATGTAAAACACTGTTGCTCATCTGGACAGAGGGCAGGGAGCTGGGTCGCTCATTGGGTGCAGTTTTCCTATTGTTTATTTTGTGGATTAAACCTGGCTGAGAAGGTGAAACTATAACAGTAAGAGGCTGAATGGTGGGGACCGGGATGGGAGAAGGAGCAAGCAACCAGTTCTGACATAGAGAAGCTGTGAAGGAAGCTGTGGAGTAGGCAGCCAGCCTCTTCCAGCACTTCTTTTTTTAGTTAGGTAGCATTTCTAAAATCATACCTAAATCTCCTCTGCTGCAAATTAAGAGTGACCTAGCAGACAGAGAACACAATTCATCATTGTCTGCTCTGCACCAAGTTTTTATAGGTGGGAAGATCATTATCACGTGTCTCCCAGTCTTCTCTTTTCTGAACTAGACAAACCCAATTAGTCCTTTTCCATACCTCACTCCTTAATGAACCTGTCTGTTCTCTTCTGGGCTACACCACATTTTTCCTACAGCAGAAGTCCCCAAGGACAGACACCCTATTCTAGATAAACCCATTCCCCCTCCTGCTGACAGTAACTCCCGTGTCTTGAGGCACCCTGGCTTACTCTCCTACAATGACTGGCCTTTCAGATGCAGCACAGTTAATTAAGGTTCCACTTTGTCCACCCTGCAAAGCAAGGTCTACACCTAAAATAGGAGAGGCTGTTTCATTTGTTGAGTACCAGTGCTCCTGACTGTTGTCTGAGGCTGAAGAAGGCACAGTGCGCGCTTCTTCTCAGGGCCCAGCTGCAGGCCAGTTTGTGAAGAAGGTTGTTAACAAAACAGCAAAGGCAATAGGAAGATGGTGAAAGGAAGACCTGTAGGATATGAGATGTTTTGTGTGCTTGGATTGCTAAAATGTGACCCAAGTGGACCATGAATCATTCAGCTGGTGCTTCTGCTGCAGGATACTTTCTGGGTCATATAAGGTTCTGGGAACCTACAGCCTTGTACTTCTTCCCTAAGACTGGTGCTATTTTTACATGCCTGTGGTGTTTCACAAGTAAATTCTGTGTGGCATTGAAGATGCACAGTAGAGAAATTGCTTCTCCTTGTAAGCTTTCATGACAAGGGACATTAAATAGGCTACACAATATGACAGTTCCCCCACTGGAAGTGGGAAGCTGTTAACTCTATGAAGTGTTTTTGTCTTTAGCTTCAGACAATCAGCTGATCTTTTAGGGTTACACATCTTACTTAGCATTTGAGCAAGTAAATTCATTAAGGGAGATGAAGTTCTGGAATTTATGTTTTGTTTAATTTGGCCCCAGGGAGATATGCCGAGCAGCATGTTTTTTCTGTTTTGTGTATATAAAATATGTCATAATATGTTAAACCTAGGCTTTTAAGTTGTTAGAAAACAGATTAATTTGAAACGAATAAGTTTAAATAATAATATTTTCAACTTGATACTCAAGTCTACCCAGCTCAACTATTCCTTTTAATTTAGTGCATTATCCATTTCAGAATTTATTTCCTGAGTTTCTAATGAAATTTGCTTTCTCTTTATTGTGGTGTGTCCTTAGGATCAAGTTAGGTAGGTTAGGTATTCATACATCAGGAGCAGCAAAATATTCTGCAGGGTCATCTAAAAATTCAGAAACCTTTGACAAAGCTTTGTTGCTGAGTTGCTGAGATATTATTTTGGTTCATAGCAAAATTGAGCATGGGTATTATTACAACTATTTCATGGTTTTCCAAGAAACAGTCTCAGTTTCAAAACTGAACAAATTCTCTGAGCTTGTTTTCTTTTAATTGTATTTAAACATATATATGTATATATTTATATCTTTATGTAAGTCTTTTGCTTTCCATCATCTAGAAGGAAGTAATTCTTTTCCATTTCCTTTGTTACTGAGAAATTATGTCAACATTGTTATTTGGAAAGTTTTAAGGAAGGCTAAATGTAGTAACAGCTTTCTGTTTAACAGTGCATGCTAGCAACAAGATACTCTCTCGCTAATAACAGCTTCTGTTTATTTTTTTGCACTGGGATATTCCAGTTACCACGTGTGAATTGTACTGCACTTTGCTTGGAGTCAAATACAATGTTTTTTGCTCTCTCCCACTCTCACCCAGGTCATTTTGTCCCCACAGTGGGCCCATCCAGCAGGGTGGAAGAGGACAGCAAACAGCTCTGCCAGGTTTCTGTTCAGTGCTATTTCAGGTTTCTTCCATCAGCCAAAGCTTGTGGAGTAAAGCTGCTCTTCACCTGTGTTACAGCCCCCTCCAGGAACACCATCTCTCCAACCTGGAGAGATGTGCTTGTTTTTGGTGGAAAAAAATGTGGCATTAGAGCTTCCAGAGTCATCCCACGTATTTAAAATGTTAAGCACCTTCTGCAAGGTTCAGATGTAATTTCTTGACAAGAATTTGGTACTGCGGGAGGTTTATTGTCACTACTTCTAAGACTGCAGAGCCTGAGAGCATGGGAGCAGCCAAATCCAACCTGTGTCATTAGCATCGTTATAAGCATTTGTTTTTAGCACTGTGTACATGAGTTTCCATGAAGTGCATGGATCACTATATGGCCAGGATAGAGCTTATCTTGTCATCAAAATCCTATCCATTCTTAACCAAATGAAGATCAGAGGACTGAGGGATTTTAGGCTGATAATCTGGCAATATAATGATGCAGGATGGGTTCCTCCCATACTGCTTTTTTTTCTGCTGCAGATCTCCTGTCTTAAGCATCACCACTTTGCTGGCTTTTCTGAATTGGAAAATCAGGAGAATTTCTTCACCCTTGTTTTCCCTTTATTCTTTTGTTCACCAGTGAGAAAATGTGCATTTTGACTCCTTTTGGTTATATTTATTACCCTATTGAAACAGGAAAATGAAACATAAAAATGTTTTTATGCACAACCTGTCAGAGGAGGATTTTAGTCCTCCTAAGTTATTCCCATGAAAACAGCGTGCTTTTGGGGAGGACACACAAATTTGATGTGCTTGAATGCTGGAGTGAGAAAAAGTCAAATTGAAGCCTAATGTTTTAAAACATTTCAGAAATTTGCAGAAAAAAACAATCCACGGATTTCTAAGCTTCCTAGCATAATAAAAGGTGGTCTTTGCCACAAAAGATTCAAATGGAAATGCTGTAGACATTTACAAAACATGTAAATTCATACTTTTAGAATAATATATACAACTTAGATCCAGCTTCATGTTCTTATAATAATATATAGAATTTAGATACCTCTTCTCACTTTCAAAATGAAACACCGAATAATTTTACATCTTATACTATACAGGTAAATGATATCCTTATAATTTACTGTGACATAAATATGCATTTATGAACTCAGATTTAAAATAAAATATACAATAAAAATACAGTATTTCTGTCATCATCTTTTCTTATTGTCGTTAAAACTGAAATTTTCTGAGAAAAAACAGTCTGGGCAAGACATCTGTTGGAGAGTGAGGACATGATGCTTTATCCTGCTTCATCAGGTCACTGGCTTTCCCATGTTGGACTGGAACCAGGCTGATGCCCTTCAACACACAGCATCTGCCTCTTTGGCACAGTCTCTTCACGGGCATCTCTGGAACAGCTTCTGCATCTACCCCCACCATTAACGCTTCTGGGTAATCTTTTATCATTTTTGTGTCATTGCCTTCCAGTTCAGAAATATATAAAGACATTTTAACCTGCTTGAAACTGGGGCACTCACACAGGCACTTTATTTCTCCGAGTTAAAATACAACAGCTTATTTTGTGCTTTATACCTTTATCGTGTTTTCCTGATGTTACATTTGGCCTGGATTTGTAGCATGGTCATGTCACCACCACTCTTCTTAAACAGAAACAGAGTGTCAAGAAAGGCACAAACATTAATGATAAGATTGTTTCAAATGTTTTTTTTTGGATGCAATGAGAGAGAAAATACACTCATCCCGTTGCGTGTCACTTAAGAAAGGGAATGCTTGGGTGCTTCTCTCTGTGACTCTGAAGATGGGCAACATGAATCATGATGTAGTTGTCTTCACAGGCAGAATGAATTAGAGCTAGCACGGGTAAGGAGCATACATGATTTACACCAGCCACAGAATATGAAAGTTTTAACTTTTTCATCATTTTAAAAAAGAAATTTAGTAAGAATTAGTAAGAATTTAGTAAGAATTTTTATTCATGTATAGATATAAATTGCTCTTTCATGCATGGGTATGCTGGCTTTGGCTAACTTTGCTTCCTAATTTTGTTGGCTACATGTCAAAATATGACAGAGCTGCACAGGGTGATCAGGGTGTAATGAATAAGAAACTTAAAGCCTCATGATTTCTGTGTGCTGTGCACCTTTCTCATCCAGGTTCCAAAGAGAAGTGATATTTGTAACTGGTCAAGTATCAACCTCAGTTTAGTTTAAGTAGTCCACATTCAGAAGAAAGAACTGGGAAGTAATTTTCATTTTGCTGCAGCTTAAATATGTAAATTGTATTTTATAGAAGCTAGTTAGTTGCATGGTACAATGAAATTTGTTTGGCTGGTACTCGTTTATTGTGAAAGGAGGGTGGAACACCCTCTATTAACTATTTTTTCATTGTTTGTAGACTGAAGTTGTATATAAAACACAACTATCATAGTTTCTTGAACCCAGACTTCTTTCAGTGGTCCTTTTGGTTTCATTAGAGCAAGCTGTCTGCATAGGTGTTAGGTAGACAGACAACTAGATTTAGGCTAAGGTTTTGATTTGGGTTTAGGTTTAGGCTGAGATTTAGGTTTAGGTGTATATGTCATTCCATTTTCTCTTGTTCTACTTTGACAAAGCAGAATGAATACAGAACCTTGTAATTCCCCTTAACAGGATTTTATGCTTTCAGACTCACACAAACAAAAATCTATTGCTAAAAACAATCATGGTTTCTTTGTATAGTGAGCTACATATTAGGTGCTCATATAAACAAAACCAGAGGTTTTAGTGGATTCATTTTTTGGACATTTGCTGCTGGATTTGTTGTTGTTGTTGTTGTTTTGTTTTGTTTTGTTTGTTTATCTGTGCAGCTGGCATAGGGTTTAACAACTTTGGTTGTTGCTTTACCTGCATGTGAAGTCATAAACATCATCCAAATTTACTTTTAACCTGTAGGCATGTTAACACTCATCTATTTAAAACTTAGCTCAGCCTTATCTGTATATTGTGATGATTCTTCTCTAATATTATTTAGTATATAACATGCTACAGTAAGGTCTCCATCTATCCATAAAAAAAAAAAGAAAGAGAAATTAATTAAAGCAAGGCATCTCAAAACATTAATTCTATTTCTACAGAAAAAACAAACTCAGTGACTCTCTACTGAAGTTCCCGAGAAGTGATTTTCTGGGAAGACATAAAATCTGATGACTTATACACTGACTTGTTCATTATTTGTTTCACACTGGGGCTGTTGTGTGGTTTCAATAACGCAGTAAATCATGATTTAACAAATAAAAAAGATTGTCACCCAAGATCCATTTTAAGCCAAGTGAAACATAATACAATATAAAATTTACATCGTTTTCTTGATTAACCCTGATGAACCTTCAGTCATTATCCATTACAGTAAGAGTAAATTGGAAATGTTGCTTAGTTAATAAAACATGTATAGACATTTTCATGAGTCATAGATTTGATGGTTACTAACAGCTGACACATTCATAATGAAATACTGTACTTTGTCTTTCCACGAAAGTACAATACTATATGGATCTGAAATGCTGTGTCCTGCACTTCACACAGGAGGCAGCCAGTGCTGTAGTTTGGTGCCTTTTGGACATCAGATAATTTTGAATGCTGATCTAAAATAAAGAGCGCACAATGTAAACACAGACAAGATTTTGCAACCTTTACATTTAGGTACCGAGTCTCTGCATGACATTCAGTCATGTTTCATTGGGGCTCTTTACAGCGCCAGAAGGACTGGAGCTAAACAAATTAAAACTACTGAAGAAGTCTTTGTCATCTGTGAAGCCCTGTAAAGTTTTGCTCTTTTTGCTACTGTGCCAGGAAGGTTTTCTAATAAACAATCCTGTTACCTCTGTAGTGGCAAGGTACTCTTAGATCTGGCCTTAATGTTTCATTACAGTCTTTGCTATTGCTACTTTGTCAAGTTGCACCAGAGTAAATTGTTGATAACAGTTTTCTACTCGTTACAAAGCCCTGAATTATAATTATTATTTATATATATATATATATATATTTTTGTGCTATGTGAAGTATACCTCAGTGTACCTCTCAGTCCTGCAGTTAGCTGTGGATAGATGCATCACTGTTCGGAGCCCCATTGAAAGAATATCCTATTTGAGCTGCCAGAGAAAAATGAGACCAAGGAGGTTTATTTTTGTTAAAAATATTAAAAAAAAAAAAAGTCATTTTGACATTTTTTTCAGGAAACTTGCTTGTTTGCTTGTTTAAATTATTGAAACTACTACTGAAAATTTTCAATGTCTGAAGCCCAGTTTTCAGCAAACATGCCAATAACAAACATTGTGAATAAAGTATTAAACATTTACTGCAAAATATCAAATAGGTTTTAAAAGGTCAGATTTTTTCATTACATTTAAAATGTTTAGAACATCCATAGAAATTATGCATCAACAGGAGTAAATTCAGCTTATTGCAAGATTCAATCCATATACTCTTCAGCATGTGCACCAAGACTATATGAATAATTTGCCTATGTATGCACATCCCCTACAGAGATTAACTGAATAGCTGATTAAAATATATATAATTTTGGACTAAATATGATTGTAAGGAGCCTAAAAAAGAAGTTTCAAGGAAAACCCAAACCAAAAACAACAAAAAAGAAACCACACACACAAGCTTGGCAGAAGATAACTGGAACAGTTTCCCATGCGTAAGGACCTGAGGGAACGTCATGAAGCTGAGACAAGGAAGGTTCAGGTTGGATATCAGAGAAAGGTTCTTCACCAAGAGGAACAGGCTCCCCAGAGCAGTGGCCATGGCCCCCAGCCTGCTGGAGTTCAAGTTGCATTTGGACAATGCTCTCAGACATACAGTCCAATTTTTGAGTGTTCCTGTGTAGATCCAGGAGGTGGACTTGATGATCCTTGTGGGTCCCTTCCAACTTGGGATATTTTATGATTCTGTGATTCTAAGGATGCCATAGGAAAGAGAAATCATTGTGGAGAAAAAATAGACAAGTGGGGCATTGTGTCTGACATCTTTGGCATCATTCTCAAGGATGTAATACAAAACTGGATCAGATGAAGTTAGGTAAAGTCTTGTTTAACGGCCCAGGGAATTTAGCAGTGTTAGATTAGGCAGAAAAAGAAGGATTCCTTATCAATGCCCTCAGCTCTTGTATTTTTCAACTACAATTTAAAAGTAACATTAACAAAATCAAATGAAAGAGCTTTACTGTGCTTTGTCTGTTTTATGCTCTTTGGTCTTGTTATTTTTTTTTTCTCTCCTCATGGAAAATATGGACGAGGAAACAAGAAGAATAATGTCCTCTATCTCATCTACAGTATCTGTTTTTTGACAACTAAACTCTCCATTTAATTTAAGAGTTTTCAAATGTAATTTTGGATTGTGGAAAAAAAAAAAAAAGGAAAAGAAAAGAAAAAAAAGAAAAACTCATTCCAGGTGTAAGCTTATTAATAGTGGTGAATTTGTAACATATTAATATACTTTCATAGAATACGTTGTTAGAACTATGCACCGAATTTTCTCTTAAAAGTTTAGGTCTTAATGTGTGAAATTAAAGGTAGTAGTAATGTTCTGCTTCTCGCTTGGCACACTGTCATTATTAGATCTCCATCCATTGTAGGTAGTTTTGCTAGCAGTTTTAGGGTTATAAAAAAAAGAGCACCAGAATTTAATAGAAAAAGAAAAAAAAAAAGAAAAAAAATAGTAAGACATTAAGTGTAGGATTATCTATTACTACTGAAAGATTAATTTTATGATATCTATGTATATTGTGGTTATGGATTGGTAGAATTTTATAATGTGATGAAGTATTTTTTCTTGAAACTGTACAAAAAATATAAAATTAGAATTATGTCTCAATTCCTCTCATTGGGCAAAACTTTGCTGAGGGAAGAAAATGTGCGTGTTTTATCTGTAGCAGAGCTGGAATAGGTATTCTTGCACCAGCAGATGTTGAACTAAATTGGATTCTTTTTTAATGTTCCTCTGTTGTGATGTTTACTGCTGTGATTCAACAACCTAGATTCCAGTCTCAATTGCCGTCGTAGTTTTTTCTCAATATTTCAACACGTATTTAAAATTCAGTCAGGTTACATGTAAAGCCCTCATGTTTTGAGAGTGCCTCCAAGATAACAACTACACCCACAATTAGCCTTTTCTTGGCTCTTTCCAGTTGCCCAGTGTGGCTCCTCAAAAGACCTGCCTTGGACGCTCAGATGCTGATTTTGCAGATGTGGGATATATATATATTTGAATATCCATTTGTTTGGTGGATGTGATACACTTAACCCTCCAAATGCAGCCCCTGGTTTCCATCTCAGCATTTCCAGTCACATAATTAAAGCAATCTTGCACCTTCCAGCCCGCACCTGCCACCGAGCATGTGGCCATCCCAGCACAGCTCCACATGAGCATATTCATGTTTGCGCGGCAGTGTTTCATGGTTAATACAAATCATAAACAGGCTGTAAAAGATGAAGCGTCAATGAATCCTAGCTTTAAAATTGCTGGAAGCTAGAAGTTTTAAAACTGATACTGCAAAGTGAAAAATGAAATTTAACCAGGCATTTTGGTGAAGGAAAAATAATTTATTGGATGTAAGATGAAAAGCTGTGAGAGTAAACATCAATCTCATCTTAGACACATGTCTTTGATTGATGTTTGCTCTGTGCTGCTGCCTGGAGGTAAACTCTTTGAAATAGCAAAGTAGGTACTTTATCTGTCTGTGGGTAGGAGCACAGTTTGCTAAGTTACTGTTTTTTTGAGACCCTGCTACATCTTTATGTTCAATCAAAGAGAAAACAGTAAATCAGAGTAATTGCTTTACCCCACAGCATTTCTGTTTGTAAAATGGGAAAAAATACTGTAAAAATCCTCAAATTAACTTCTGCTGTTTAAGCGAGATAAAAAGTCTTAAAAAAAAATAAAATCAGTTGCAACCTAGGAAGGTATTTTATTGATTATGTCACTTGGTCATCAAAGGCAGCCCCTTTGTTATAATCGAACCAATATTTCAAGTGTCATTAGGGAAAACATTTACGGCTCAAAATGTAAGGCTGCCATCTCTAAGGGCTCACCGTATCCCATTAGCAATTTGTTCCCAAATAGGCATCATTTATACTTAGCTGAAAATGGAATTGGTACTGAGAAACTGGCCAGCAAAAAACATGGACGTGAACAGTGGAAGAGAAAACAGACATTAAATGATGGCACTCCAATGTTGTCGGGCAATTCAGCAAGAAAAATAACCTGAATTGTTGTAATTAAATTGTCAGAATTTGACTGTTTTCTAAAAATGTTTGGGGTTATTGCCCTTACAAGGTCCCAGGTTGGCTAGGCCTTTTGCATTTTAAAGTATTACAGAGATATGAGAATGATAGCTCTATTAAACTCAGACCCCAATTTCCATTCTGAATTCAGTTTTATAGTCACTGTCCTGCATAAGGGCTGAGCTGTTTTTATTTTATTTTAATTTATTTTAATTTAATTTAATTTATTATATATATATATATAAATATATTTTTTTGGTGTTGATTGGTTGATTGGTTTTGTGTTTTGTTTTCATTTGGAAGATGATCATCTTTGCACACACCCTGGGGATAGTTAGAGCCTGCACCTGGGAGACTGGAAGTGATATTATTTCCACGGTGGTGGGAGGGGCTGATGCCATCTGATGGTGTTTCACACGGAGCCTCTTCATCTGGTATGAGAAAGGAAGGGTCGGTTTGGGCCCAAGTGAGGATGTCTGGGTGTGAGCTGACAACATCTGGGAAAGCAGCTCAGCCTTTACAAGAAGCATTTAGGTCTGCTCACAGGAAGTCCCCAGGAACTGGGATTTTGCTAAGTTAAGAGATCTCTCCATGTCACTGTGAGTCATCAGCTCTGCTTTTGTTTTTAATATGTCTAGACTTCAGAAGGTTTTGTTTGAAGTGCAACATGTAGCTGCTGGGGCAAAGGAGATCAAACTCCTGGGTCACAAACATCAACTGCAAATAAATAAGCTGCTTCTGCTAAATCTATATTACAATATTTATGTGCATAGGGGGCAGAAAGAGGTTGTGGGGGGTGTTACAAAAAATAAACTGATAGGAGGCAAGGGGAGCACCAGCGATCTTGCCACCAGTTTACCTACCCAGGTCTTTTGCAATCTCAAAGCTGCCAGGTATTAGAGGATGGTGATCTGGTGGCCAAATGACTGTATCTTTCCTGAATCTCCTCTTGGGGATGTGATGATTTTGTGGTTTCTGGAAAAGTTGAGCAGTATCATTAATACCCACAGTACAGCTGTGAAAGTGGGTGATACTTCAGTAAAGGTGCAGTGCTTCATTGGAGTGCAAAACTTGAGGGCATTCCCTACAGCTGAAGGGCAGGAGAACATGTTAGTGCATTGTCTCCATCCAGGTAATCATTAGGTTAAACCTTTTTATTCCACTTGTTCCAAATAGTGATGTCTGAGGGAGGGCAAATTGAGTCAGAAGTAGTATGCTTTGGAAAAAAAAAAGAAAAAAGAAAAAAATAAAGAAGAGAGAGAGAAAGAGAATCCTCAACACTTAAAACTTTAGGCTTTTTATATGATTGCTTTCAGCCTAGCCTGAGACTACATAACTCTTTGGACTTTGTAAGAGATTAAATCCAGTCCCAGGTATTTCAGGTAAGGTTATTGCTCTGCTCCTTGGCTGTCCCCTGAGTAGTCTGTGTCTATTTCTAATTAAAGACTAAAGGATATGGTTCCTTCTGATGTCAAGCGCAGTGTGAAGAAAACTGTGGGTACTCCTGGCAATGCTGTGGAGAGGCTGGTGCTGCTGCCACCCTCCGGGCGCACCTCAGCTCTTCGGTTCAGGCAGCTCTCGTGGGGAGCCACGGCCAAAGAGGAGGTGCCCAGAAAGGGAGCCTTCCCAAAGCCATCACAACAGCTTGGCATTTATTAAACGTGCCTCCTCTGAGAAGTGTGGCAGCCCATTGGCATTCTGATCTGTACAGCACCAGAGAGTGAAATTATTGAGGGTATTCTGGGAGAAGCGGAGAAGGTAGAGCTGCTGTGACTGGGATGATGTGTGCTGCAAGTGCTTTGAGCCTGAGACACTGGTGTTTGGACGTAATTAACTGGTAGATGTTTCCTTTTCAGCATGTCTCTTGGCAGATCTTAGGGCTAGGATGAATCAAAGTGTGGTTTTTAAAGCAGTGTGCTAAATTCAGTATAATGCAATTTTTGTAATTCAACATTTAGTCATGTATAACTTTTGCATGTATTTGACCCATCACCCATGCTTCAGTTCATGTCCTTTAAGCATGAATTTGAAAGGGGCACAGCATTTTAAAAATAATAATATACCATTTAAAATCTGTTTAAATTCATCCTTTTGGAGTTTGACCTCTATAAAACAAATATAAATGACACTGACTGTTGAGAGATGACTGGTTGTATGTTCTTTGGTTACCCTGTCTTGCAAAACTGCTTCAACATTTTGGCCCACAGTACCAAAACTCTTAACCTATAAAATGATGTGTTAGTGTACATATAACATATTATATATATATATATATATATATATATATAAATATGTACACCACACACATATGCACAGATGATCCGATGGAAAAAAAAAATCTGGAGATGTTTTGTGAACTACACAGCTTAGCTATGGAAATGATGAACATAATGTAAATGGTTAAAAGGTACATGTGCATTTGGGATTGTTTTAAATTACAAATGAAACAAAAAAAAAAAAAGGAAGAAAACTATTAAAAAGAATCATTTTCCATTAACTGAAGTGTTTGCAATAAAGACAATTGTAGCAGTTGGCAGCATTCTCCTTGAACTAAAATAAATAAATACATTTGGTGACATACGTTCAAGGAAATGTGATTCTGCAACATTCATGCAAATAAGGAGCAGCCTCACAAATGCTGGAGATTTCACCATCTGTATTACCAAAGGAATACAACTCTTGACTTGTAGTTCTTCCTGACTTACTGCTTATAGATGGCATATTAGGCATTGTCACACTGTTTCTCCATTTGCATAATTATTCTGAATTATTGCAGGTTGTGATTTGTGTGGCCAACAGTGAGTGTCTCATTCAGGAAGGGGGTTCAGAGATCTGAGGACTTATATGTCTTCATCAAATAGTTCTTTGTCAAATGAAGGGATATTAGAGACTCGTATGTCTCCATCAAATAAAGGGATTAAAAAAGTCCCTCCACTTCAGGAGTATCACACCACAGCATTTTTAAATTTGTGTGAGCTGTAGTGAAGATCGGTGCACTTGTTTACTTCCTAGAAACTAAGTAGGGATCAGTATTATAATTAATCTCAGAGGAGTTGCCCATCTTTATTTGACTGCAGGCTACAATCCAAATGCAAAGCAACTGAAAGAGTCAACAGGGGATGGGGAAAGGCGGCTGAGGATGAAGCTATAACTGGATCCCTGCAAATTCAGAAAAAAAAAAATTATTTTTTTTAAAAAAAAAAAAAAAAAAAAAAACACCTAATAACAGTTATCCCTGGTGGCAGAAAGCTTACTTTAAAAACAGAGGTGTTTGTTAGAAAGTCGTTTATCCCAGCTTAAACACTGGGAGTACAGGAGAGTACAGGGAGATGGCATGCTGTCGTGACTGAGGACTATTGGTCATGCAACAGTAAATGACAGCTACTCAGCCTCCTGGCCTCAGTGGTGTGCACGGTATATGATCTCTTCTCTGGACCCCTTTGGGATGCCTTTGCTAGTCCCTTCTTCCTGGAGGATGGTGTTTTCCTGCCCCAAACTCCACTCCTACGAATGCCTCCTCATTACACTGCTTTTTAAAGAGGGAGTATTAGTGTGAATAACATGCTCATGAAAAATACAGTATAAAAGCAACAACAACAAAATAACATCTGTAAGCAGCAGAAAAAAAATGGTGGTTGGAAGCTGTCTTAAACTTGCTATACTAAAATCCTGTGTTCACAACAAAATTCTGTTCAGTCTTGGGCGTCTGCCCATAGCTAACTATCAGGAGGGTTACCTGAGAGCCCACCAGGAGCTGGTCTGATCCTACCTCCTAAGTCCTCGTGTGAAACCTATTTGTTAGGGCAGAAGGAGTCCAGGAGGGGTTAGCAGCATTTACAAGTAAACATAAGGTTTTGTGTTCGTTTGTTGACTGCTAAGGCATTGTTTTTAAATCCTACTAGTGTCTAAAATATCCGATGTATTTTCAGCTCTCTCAAGTCTTGAATTACAATCAGATAGCTGTTGGCCTTTTTGCAGCCTTGCCTGAGGCACGCTAGGTAACATCACGTGGGTAGCCAATGCAACATATGTTTTGCAAACTGGGAAGTGGTTAGCAAGGCAACATTTTTTTTTTATTAACACATGGTGCACTTACATGACATTAATATATATTTCTTCTTTACAGATTTACAGTGCCAGAAGAAAGGCATTAGCTGAGCTAGGCAAAATAGGCAATCGGCGCACTCGGCGCATTGTACTGAAATAGCATATAAACCTCATTGGATGCCTTGGTTTCCTTTGTGATGAGAATGAGAGGACGAAATGTCTAAACCTGTGTTATTCTGAGGAAATTTAGGGAAAGGTTTCTCTGGTTTATGATGTCATGCATTATACCAGAATTCTGTGGGGGGGGAAAAAAAAAAAGAAAAAGAAAAAAAAGTTATATCTTTTTTGTGTGTCTGTATTGGAGCCAGACTAATTCATTTCTAAAAATTAATACTGTTGTGTAGTGCAGTGATTTTATTTCCTCTCCAGCTACACTCTACCAGCCATACATACCATATCATGCCAGTATTCATTTATTCGTGCTCTAAAGTTGTGATAGTGTCAAATCCATCAGAAAGAAGAATTGTTTCAGCAGTAGTTTCACGACTTGGCTGATTAACAGAGATCAGAAGAAGCAGCCTAACTGTGGAAACCACTACAGCATGTAGTTTTAACAGCTCTTTAGGGAGCTAGTTAATGAAAGAATCACTACAGAAACACATCCATGTAAAAAAAGGAGCATTCTCATACAACACTCAGAGGATATGTCATAAGTGGAAATATGTTCATAATTTCTATTTACTCATAGCTGTAATTACCATCTGCCTTAAGAGTACTTTCAGTCTTTGTCAAAGTTGCTTAGATATTTCCTTTGTCACATTTCAAGCAGAGAAGTTCTGCACAGACTAGATCCTGCCCTGCGATTTCTTTTTTTATTCTTCTGCAAGAATTTAATTATCTATTCTCTGTGTGAAGAAAGCATCAGCATTCCCAGAGACCTGAGCCTCCCCAGCCTGCTTGAACTGGCATTCGTCTGATTCATGTTCTTGCTTATTTTCGCCATCTGTCTGCAAAACAGAGCTCTTCACTTTTAAATTCACAGTGGTTTATATGTTGCCCGCTAATTTTTAACTCTAAAAAAATCTATTCCACTTTTTGCTGCAGTGTCTATGAGCCGGATAGAAACGTGCTGCGCAGGAAAGAATGGGAAAGGAGAAATCAGGAGGCCCAGCAGGAGGATGGCACATTTAACACAAGTTACTCCCTCTTCAGTGAACCATACAAGGTAGATGCTTCCCGTCTGGGTGGCTCTTTATTTATTTATTTATTTTTATTTGACAGTATAAAATCACAGCCTGCAGAAGGCATTGTCCAGGTCTCAGCAACCTCCCACAAGTGCCAGCCTCGCAAAATTTGCATAGAACATTTATGGTTCATTGAGAATCGGATTTTTCTTATATTAGCTTCTTACAGTGTTCAGCAGCACAAGAGAATGAAATAAACAAGAAATATCCTAGCAATATTTGAGGTGGCATTAAAACTAGGAGGTGAAGGTGATGGTGCCCTGTTTCTGCTACACTTAGGAGAAAGTAATTACGTTAGAATTGTGTGTGAAGGACAAGCCATACAGTAAACATTATGCTCTGGCTAAGGTTAATGTGATGAAATATCTTTTTTTTTTTTTTTCCTATAAGCATTCCTAACAACATTTGTCTGCTAGGCATGTTTTGCCCTCCGCAAAGGCAGAAGTAACTCAACTCCTTGTTTTATCCCTCGTGGAAACAGTAATGCGATGAGGCAACACTATCTCTCCCCATCTCCTGTTAGGAGGGTCAAGCAGGATCCTCTGCACCTAACTGCTGTCTCCAGAAGCTTCCAATCAAGTCCTTGTGAAGGGTAGACCAAAGAGCAGCATCCCGTGGAGGCTGCTCCTCTCCCCTAGATAACCCATGACTTTACCTGTGTGCATCAGAGCAATGTCATGCATTTTCTGTTGTAACCTTCCAGTAATGCCCAAGCTGCTGTTAAATCCACCATGTTGTGAAGCCTTTCCCCTCCATGCTGCTTCACTTGTCCTTGGTGCTTTGGGTGCTTTAGTGCCTCTTTCCAAGAATCCCATTTAGGACCTGGCATTTGGCTCCTGCACCTGACTTCAGTGCTTTCGTGTTTCTGCCCACGTCCCAGGGTCAGCTTTTAACTTGCTATTCCTTCCAGATTGTTGCTGTGTCTAGTCCCTAATAAAAAAGAAAGATCTACCACTTTCAAACCATGTCTCTTGATAGAGGACAGCTCTGTCTGCCTTGAAGCTGACCTCCAGCTGCCCGAATTTCAGATTCATTACAAAGACATTTAGAAATCATGGGAAATGTCTTGAACTCCTCCTTACGGCTCCACTTGAAAAAGTCTACTGTGAGACCAATCAAGGGCTAATACATGGAAAAATGCCTGAAAAACTAAAGTTAGCTGTCTCGGCATTTAGGGAGGGCTCCGCTGCAACAGGGACTAATAATTTTCCATTTGGTAGGTCCAAAATAGACCCCTCAGAAAAAAGGGCCTGTCTTTTTTCTGGGTCCCTGATACTGTGTTTTTTGTTTGTTTGTTTGTGCTAAAATATTTTGCGCACTTTGATTATTACCTGTGTCCCAGTTACTGCCACAGACTTCATGTATCATGGACACATCAGTAGTTTCTGAGTTATGATGTTTGAAGGCATCTGTGTGCAACCACAGTATAATTCCATCCACTGTAATGGGAGTGGACAGAAATTCATTGCGTTCTCTAGAAGCAGTGAGGATACTTAGTGGGTATCCCATGAGGAGGTCAGAATAAAGGTTCCATCCATACTTCTCATTCTCAAGCGCTAAGGCTCTATTTTGGACTAGCCTGTAGAAAAAGTGCTGCAGAGATGCATCCTACAGCTGACTTAGTCAAGGAAACACTGAGAAAGGCAAAGCACAGGACAGCTGTATAAATTGCCCACTGCTCTTCTGGCATGACAGTCACAGCTGCTTGGGAAGAACAGTCATTCTGACAGCATTGGACACCAAAACTTCAGCAGTGGGATATTCTGCACGTCATGTCCACACTGGCAACGGACCTATTGGGCTGTCTGACATCATGTAAGCATTTGTGAGCTCTCAGTGTGGGGATGCAGAGCTGTGCCTTCATCATTTTTATCTTATTGTAGAGAGAGACAGAAGAAGAAACCTTTCTGTAAAAGCAAAGCTGAAACCGACTCTTAACTTATTTAAAGACCATGTACAAGTTTTAGGTGTTTCCACAGGGGAATGAAGCTACAGCAGACATTCACTGCAAGCTCTGATCAAATTCAGTATTCCTCTGCACAGCTTGAGAAACATGAGCTAAAGCCAGAGGATTTGCCATTCAGAAGGTCATATCTGAAAATCAAAGACAGACTGGAAATCTCTTAAATCTTGTCTTCTCTCACCTTGACTTGTCTCACTACTCCTGAAACATCAGATTTTCTGAAAAATCCTGACTCTTTGGGTTGCCCCTTATCCTCTTCATTTCAAAGTATCCATAGCAACCCTCTATGAAGGATTACAGGAAATCCAGTGTGTTTTACTAGAAATGTGTTTTACGGGAGGTAAAAAAGTAGGAATTTCATTCTGGATATTTTCTGGACAGAATACTTTGCCTCATTAACCATATCAGGGTTTTTATCAAGAAAAAAATCTGATGGCCTTCCATGCAACCATCAGGTTTATTTTTAGAAGGGTTGGATCCTGCAGGTCTTCAAATATATGGATACATCTTACTTAGCAGAATAATGTAAGTTAGAAATGTTTGCATAGAATTCTTTTCCCACTTACTCATTTTGTGATTATGTTTTCCCTATGTGTATGGTTAAATAAAGCCAGCAGTATTTCAGAGCAAATAACAGGACAAACTTTAACATCTAAAGCTCATAAGAAGTTACTTCAGATCCCAGCTTTTTTCCCTGGGAGAATGTAGGTCAGCTCTTCCAGACGAGCTCAGCTCAGCACAGAATCTCACCTCAGGATGTCCCCAGTTTATCCAGAAGGAATAAACAACACCAACCAGTTGACAGCCCATGCAATGATACAAGCATTCAATCTGTTTGCTGCAATTATTGTGGTTATCTGGCATTTATCAATAAGATGCATCTCTGTATGACATACATATCATATCCATATAGAAGAAAATCTACTAACTTCTCTGGGCTAGCGGTAGTCTACAGATAATCTGCAATTAGGCCTTTATTTTTTCCCATTCAAAAAGCAGCAATCAGAAAGAATAGACCTTCTCTTAGGGAAGTTGGGCTTCCTGGGGCAAAACTTAGACATAAAATTCTCTTACATCCATAGACTGAGAGGCAGCTGGATAGAGAGCTGACCGACAAGCTGTATCAGGGACCCTATTCCATTCTTTGGTCCTTGTTGACATACTTCTGGAATGCGAGGAAACCTGAGGCACAGGCTGGCTGAGACAGGCTGGGCACAGGCCCAAAGGCAGATCTCCATCCCTTGAGGAAAAATGGAAATGCATCTCTCTGCAAGGTGTCTACAGAAGTTGGAGGATCCACTGGAAATGCAGAAGGGATCCACTCGGTAAAGGAAACATCTCTGTGTTTTCAAGAAAATAATTCTGCTAGTCAAGGAGATGCCTAAGTGTAGAAACCATTTCATTGACCCCAGGAGACACATATATGTATGTCCAACCATCTTCAAGATCAATCAGCCTAACTCCAGGTAGCCATGAATCTGTCCTCCAAGTGGCCCAGGATCTCCATTGTCAGCTGGTCTTTTTTTTTTTTTTTTTTGCCTCAGTACCAGCCAAGCACTCCCACGTAAATGCCTTCTGTGCCTCTTAATCTGCCTGAGTTAAACATGCTTTCTACCCCAGTTAAAGCTGTGGACTAGACAACTCATTGCATCTGCAGCACTTTCTTTTTAGATGTATGTGATGCTTCCTGCTTTTGAAGCCCCTTTAGTAATAACCTTTTCTCTGGGACACCAATGTGGTTCTTGTAAAGTGGAGAAACATCACCTTCTTAAGCCACTTGCTGTCTGTGAATTAATGGTTCATAATTCTTTTTGTAGCAGATTACTGTCCTTGTGACAACAACAGCTGCATATGCAGAGAGAACATCAGGCTATAGAAGCTGATCCATCTTACCACAAGTTTGCAAAGCAATGTTTCAGATGCAACATTACTGAGCTTTTCCCTTCCTCCTTCCCTTCAACATATATTATTGTGGTATATTCAGCTCTGTTAGACAACATTGTTACATGCATATCAGAAAGCTAGCCATATATTTTCAGTAGTTACGAGGTACTGTCCCTGAAACTTGGGGGAACAAGTTGCAAGCAACACAAGACTGTTTCTTCTACTGTCACCATTTACAAGGCATTTTTGCTTGGACTTAGTTTCTTTTTCAAAAACCCTTTAAAGAAGATTTTGAACAAAAGGAGTTTCAGTCGTTTTCTCTTACAGTTTTTCTGAGTGATTCAATTTTATTGGAAGTCTTAAAAAATAAAACACCTCCACATTTCCAGAGTGACTGGTATTGCCGCTACGTCCTTCATATTTTTATATAACTTTAAGGGGGTCTTCTCCCCTTCCTTTACCCCCTTCTTTCTCCAAGATACTGATTCCCTCTTAAACCAAGATCCATCTCAAGATCTTCTTGGCCTTCTGAAACCAATGGGTGTTTCCCCATCCAGGCTCCATGTCTGGAAGAGAGAAAGGAGAACACCACCAGCTCATTAATGTCTTCCTCTGAAAATGTAAAGCAAAGAACATCACACAACTGATTCTTGGCAGGGTTCAGAAAAATATTCACTGCAGTAAAGCTAATGATACACACTTTTGCTTGCAGCGGCTTTTTAAAGAAATATTTTTCAACCTTTCTCAGTATTTTTCCTTCACTTGTTATATTTCTTTGTGGAGTTTCTGCCTCTTTAGTCAGGAAGCAAATGGGTGATTTCAAAAACAATGATTAATCTTAAAGCAGAGAAATGTTGGCTATGTCCCTCCTGCAACCACTGAGCATTGTGAAGAATCTGGGGAGTTCTTCTCCTTTTTTTTTTTTTTTTTTTTTTTTTTTTTCAAAGAGGAGAGTGCCCTGGAGTAAGCATCTCAGCAGAGTACTTTCAAAGAAGGGACATAATGATCTAAAGTTTTCCCGTCATCCCATGACCTGTCTTCAAGTCACCTCACAGTGTTTGGCTGGCTTAGACTGGGGAGTTCATTCAACACTTACACTGGGCCTTGTGTGGCTTCCCGGCAGCAATGCGGAAACTTAAGCAGGCAGAGAAGGAAATCAAGAATGCAATATTTTCATTCATGGCTGAGGGAGAGCCTGCACCGGGCTATAGGAAAAGTTTTATCATGGTCAGATTTAATCCAAACCATTCTGTGTAGTTGCAATAATAAATTTTCTAGTTTCCAGGTAATATATTTTAACTACAGCATGATACCAGTGATAGATTTCTTTTTTTATATACTCTAAGGCCCTTTATAGCTTTTCCAGTTCAGGGTAGATTTAAGATGTTGACAAGTGTCTTCAGAGACAATAAGGATTTTCGATTTCATCCCTCAACGTTGCTGCTGAATAAGGAAGTGCTACTTCAGTAAGGATTTCAGCAGAAGCAAGCAGGGAATTTTGTTTGTCTTAAGCTGACTAGTGCGGAACTTTTTGTTTTGCAGACCAACAAGGGGGATGAGCTATCAAATCGCATCCAGAATACCCTGGGCAACTATGATGAAATGAAAGACTTGTTAACTGACCGATCAAACCAGAGCCATCTTGTTGGGGTTCCCAAACCTGGGGTTCCTCAGGCATCTCTCCCCAAGCCCGATGAACATCTTATTGCAGACTCAAGACCACCACCTCTTCCCTCTATTTCCAGCACTTCTTCTTCCACACCAGCAGCTCTACCCACGCAGCAGAGCAAAAGCACCACGATGGGTTGGCAGAAGGCTGGGCACAATGCCACTTCAGAGGGCCAGCAGAGAGCCAGCAAACATGGGCACCACTCGCTGGAGTCACACAAGGGCGACTTCAAACTGGCGAACCAAAAATCCAGTCTGGAGAAACTAAAACGCTATGCATCCAGTCCCACTTCCTCCTCCTCCTCCTCCAACGCTGCTCAGCAAAGCTCACTGAGGGCCACGCTAGGTGACAACACCAACAGAGTACCGCAGCCTGCAAAGCTAAGTTGTAACACAGAAGGAGGAGCTCAAACGCAAGAGAGGCCCTCAAAGCACGGCGGCGGGCACTGTGTCCAAAACTTCCCACCGTCTCTTGCTTCGAAGCCCAGTCTGGTTCAGCAGAAACCAACTGCTTATGTAAGGCCAATGGATGGTCAAGATCAGGCCCCTGATGAGTCTCCAAAGCTGAAGTTACCAGCAGAGACAACCAAGTTGTACAGGGGAGTGCCTTCTAACAAGCCTGATTCGGCCAGGACCAAGTCAAAGATAGCAAAGTTCAGCATTCCTAAGCAAGAAGAGGTATGTGTTTTGGTGCTTTTTATGACATCCCATCTTGAGTAGATGGATGAATGGAAGCTTAGAACTGCAAGCTGCATCTGTCTCTTCACACATTTTTAAAGTCTTAGCTTGCACGTTTAAATTTTCTTTTACTTTTCTGACATTGACATACTATATTGCAAATAGCAGCCTCACAGTAATGTAAAGATATCTCAACTGCAAAATGCTCACTGTCTTTAGGATTGTAACACCTCCTACAGTGGCACATTTTCTAATAGTATACATTCACTGACATTTTTTTCCTGAATGTCCACATATAAAGTCTGGATATTTTTAATTTTTCTTTTTGCTAGGCTTGTGTGTTACGTTGAACTGTTCATATTTAGTTGACTTTTTTCTCTTTGGCAAAGATTAAATGAAGTGGTTGTGATAAGAAATAGTTTTGCTATCCTCAGTGATAACAAAGTAGTTTTACAATCTAAATAAACTACATAACAGTATGAGAGCTACAGAATAGATGAAAATGTAGCCATGAGACTCTCCTTTTAGTTCATTGCATCTGTTTCTGTTTCAAACAAATTTCTAAGAAGACTGGGATTTTCTTCCTAAAACCACAATCTGTAGAAAACCAGTCTTGCTACAAAGATGAGAACGTCTAAAAAACTTCTACACAATGATTCTGTTATCAGCAGCAGATTATGATGATAATTGCTTGGAATTATTTTACGTTCATTTATTTCATATTCCATTGACTTTGATGGGACACCATATTTATTGCTTGTATAATCTGTGATTTTCTGGTTTTGAGTTTTTTGAATGGGGAGGAAATGGTTGATTTTGGCAGAATGAAGGATGATTTCTTTTGGGGATGTATTAAGAGCCTTGTAAGTCAGTACAAAGATGGTCACATCCTCTTTTGCGAGCTGATAGAGCTACCATGACTTAAACAATTTATAGTATTTATTGGAGTAAATGATTCTATTTGACTGAATCACTGGGACGGTCTCAAAGCAGAGATACTGATTTACTCTTATTTGACAGCTGTGGTGTGCCTTGAGTTGTTTTTAGGCTTAATATTTCTGTTTCTGGTGTTGTTAAAGGAGGGGAAAACTCTCATTTTCAGTGAAGTTCTCTGGCCTTTTAATGCCTGTTTTTCAGAAATGGAGTTGACTGCTGTATTCCCCCTTCAGTTTTGTTTAGGAAGTTTCTCTGGAAGCAATTACTTCTCTCAGCTTCTGTAGGCATTATACCTATGTGTTTTTTTTTTTCCTCTAAGTTTAAGTTCAGTCAGTTCCAAACAACTCTGAAGTGATGTATTATTCCTGAAAAGTGGTTGTTTCTAGGCTCTTAAGCTAAATTTGATAAGCAAATTTAGCATTTATATATTGCTGTAATTGTGCAGATAGATCAGGTAATGGCATATACTAATATCCATTTAGCTATTATTTCCTCCTTCAGACTTGTACTTCTATCTGCAAGTGAGAAGTATTGTCAGAATTAAAGAAGCCTGTGGCAATTGTCTGAATCTTTCAAATTTCCCTCTTTTACATATATGCAATACCCTAGGGACCAGTTTGGAAAGGGGTTTTGATAGGCAATCATTTGCATGTCTGAAATTCAGGATTTACCATTTGCATTCCAGAGTTGCCTACCTCAGTAGGAAAGAAAGCTTTCACTTGTTGTATGTGATCCATAATGATGCATAAAGATAAATTATACTGCAGTTTCTAGACATATAGACATATTTGACGTTGCTTTAAACTAACTTGCTTAGATACTGATGGCAATGTAGGATGTGGTAGGAGAGCATGGACTACAACGTAGCTACTAAGTGTTCACCAATTTCTCACAGATTTTGTGGGATGCAGTATTTTTGAAACAGTATTTGATAATATAATATAAAAATTTAGCTGAAGTTGAAGGAGGTAGACAAAAACACTGTCTGGTAGGTTAAAAAAGAGGTTAAGTGATCATAAAAATGATGGACATATTGTTCAGAATAAAATAGTAGATACTATGGGTGTTGTTGGAATTTGAATCTTGAGCTAGTGAAAGACAATGTTTAGATTTCATATTTAAGGGCTGAAAGTCCTGGTGATAAAAGTGTGCAACTTTTTTTTTTTTCCTTTATCCTGACATTTTCTTTGTTCTAACATTTTCCATCCTAAGTGACACAAGATGAAATTGGTAACCCACTGTTATTGCTACAGGGAGAAGTATTGACCAAGACTGAAATGTTTTTGTTGCCTAATCCACCCTCCCTTTAATTTTCAATCATACTTCCTTTTGTTTCAAAACATTTTTCCATTCTTGTTATTTTTATCATACATCTGCTAATACCATTTTGTAAGAATTTCCATGTTGTTTGTTTATTTATTTATTTATTTTATTATTTTATTTTCTGCTTTCAAACTCATAAAACTTCTTCTCTACATCAAATGGCCACTGTTCCTCATTAGGGGCAGAAGTTTTAAACTGCTCTCAGCACAAAAGCTGTCACACTTTTGTGAACCTGTGCAGGCAAGAATAAGTTTCTCTTGTTCAGGATGGGTCTAAAGGTGATGGCCAGAAAAGACCATGTATCCCTAGTGGCCATGGAATAGCCAGAAGAGTAGAGATGCAATATAGGATGATCATGAAGGGAAACAGGCTGACAAACAGGCTAGGACAGCGTCTGGAAAGCTACATGGAAATGGAAATGAGTGGCAGAAATCTGCCTGAGGGCAGCCAGGAGAATATGGGAAGAAAGAGAGGAGCAAACAACATGGTGATGGGATATAGTGGAAAGAAACTTGATATATGCTAAAATAAAAGGTATATGTCTGAAATCGTAAGGCTCTTACTACGCTCTGGGGGCTGAGTGTAGGCAACAACAAGGTCTTTAAAGGAGTCATAGAATGACCAAATGGTCATGGTTGCCGCACCTTGAGTACTGTGTTCAGTTTTGGGCCCCTCGCTACAGGAAGGACATGGACGTGCTCGAGCGAGTCCAGAGAAGGGCGACCAAGCTGGTGAGGGGTCTGGAGAACAAGTCTTACGAGGAGCGGCTGAGGGAGCTGGGCTTGTTCAGCCTGGAGAAGAGGAGGCTCAGGGGCGACATTATGGCTCTCTACAGTTACCTTAAAGGAGGCTGTAGTGAGGTGGGGGTTGGTCTGTTCTCCCACGTGCCTGGTGACAGGACGAGGGGGAATGGGCGAAAGTTGCGACAGGGGAGTTTTAGGTTGGATGTTAGGAAGTACTTCTTTACCGAAAGGGTTATTAAGCATTGGAACGGGCTGCCCAGGGAGGTGGTGGAGTCACCATCCCTGGAGGTCTTTAAAAGACGTTTAGATGCAGAGCTTAGCGATATGGTTTAGTGGAGTACTTAGTGTTAGGTCGGAGGTTGGACTCGATGATCTTGAGGTCTCTTCCAACCTAGAAATCTGTGGCTGTGTCTGTGGCTGTGTCTGTTGGGGTTGGAAGTGACCTCTTGAGATTCACTAGGCCAATCTCCCTGCTGAAACAGTCAGCTAGAGCAGGCTGCCTGTGACCATGTCCAGTTGGGTTTTGAACATCTTCACAGATGGAAACCCCAAAACCTCTCTGGGCAACTTGTGCCAGTATTTGATTTCCCTCACAGTAAACAAGTATATTCTTGTGTTCAGATGGAATTTCATGTCTTTTAGTTCATGCCCATTGCATCTTGCCCTGTCAGTGGCCACTACTAAGAGTCTTGCTCCCTCTCCTCCGTTGCCTCCCATCAGATAAGTGTTTATATTGCGGAGTTCCCCCAGCCCTAGCCCCTTGAGCCTTCTCTTCTCTGGGTTGAACAGTTCCAACTCTCTCAGCCTTTCCTTGACTGAGAGATGCTCCTGTAATCATCTTTGTCGCGCTGCACTGGACTCACTCCAGTAGGTCCATATCTTTCATGTACTGGGAAGCTCAGAACTGGCCCCAGCACTTCAGATGTGGCCTCCAGGTCTTCTTCTGTTCATCTAGTCAGACCCCAGCCTGTACTGCTGTATGGGGTTATTCCCCCCTATATTCAGAATTTTACATTTCTTCATGTTGAACTTCATGAAGTTCCTTTTAGTTCATTTCTCCAGCCTGTCGAGGTTCCTCTGGATGGCAACATGACACCTGCAACTACTTTTGGACTGTCTGGATGGCAGAATGATGCCTGAAACCACTTTTCCCAGTTTTATATTACCTGCAAACTTGCTGAGGGTATGCTCTGCCCTACTATCCAGGCCATTAATGAAGATGTTAAACAGTGTTGGTTACAGTAGAGACTGTGTGGATACACCATTAGGAACTCATCTCCAGCAGGACTTCGTGCCACTTGTCAAAACCTTCTGGGCCATTTTTATAGTCCTAGCTCTCTGTCTACCAGCCTAGTTTTGTTTGACCAAGTAGAGAGGTGAATGGTAAGAAATAACCATTTTCTCAACTCCTGCAGGCTAGATTTTCTTTTAAAGGGCAGATGTAGTGATAATCACTTTGGTTTTATTTTGAACATCACATGGCTACAGGCAGCTCCAGCTTCCACAGACAGAGAAAACAAGGAAACAAGAATATATTGTTATAAAGCTCTGATCTGCAACTCCACTTTCAAAGCATTCACAGATTTCCACGCACTTGCATCTAGCTTATGGTACTTTCCAGAATCTATCAGTATATCTAATAGTTATGCACTTTCATTTGTGTTTATCAGTTTGAAGGAGCAATCAGTGGAAAAATAAACACAAAATGAAGCAAAGTTAAACCTCATATAAGAACTGAAGAATAAGAAGCAATGTCACACAGCATGTGTGAGTCTTCAGCAGGATACAAAATTGTCTTCTGTACATCCCTTGAGGTTTTCAGAGAAACAGGGCACAAAGTTGGCTGCAATACAATTATTATTCACTAGAAATAAATGCACTTGGATACAAATTATAGACCATTACTTTTCAAATACATGAAAAAGGTTGATTTTTAATGTAGTTCAATACCTCATTTAATATTTTTAATCAGTTTTGGAAAGCCTTCAATATCTTGACACAGACTGAAGCTTATAATTCTTTTTTAATTGTTTTAATGAGAGTAACTTGGATAGACCTGTGTGTAGAAAGGTATCAGTTACTCCTTTGGGAATTTAATCTTTAGGAACCAGGTTCATCAGTGTTAATTAGAATCCATACCCAACCTCCCTGTCCTTCCAAAATTATCATACTGCTCTGTATAAATGATAGCTTGTCATCTCAAGTACTGATATTTCACATTTTGAACTACTTAGGAATTGTATTGCTGTAGGTAAAAACCCACTGTATTGAATAGAAGGGAAAAGGAATGTATAAAGGAAAGGAAACAGGAAAAGCATGTGCCTTTTATTTCTGCAATTTTGTTACAAGTGAGACAATAAGAAAAACCTAAGATGGTAAATCATGTTCTTTACATCTGAGCTCTGTTTCTGAATTTCATCTTGTGGGCTGCATGCTGATTTTTATTATTACATTGAAGAAGCCTTATCTACTCTCCTTTGCTTACTTCTGTAAGGGTTATGGAGTAAGAAAATCGACGTTGCATTCAAGAATGACTAGCGGTCTAATGGTAAAAAAGATAGATTTTGTTCTGTTAAATTTGGGAACACGTTTATGTGAAATGTAGATAAGGTCATCATGAGGACGTGCTTATTTCACTTCATGGAGTACTTACACAACTTCTTCTGCAGCAGAAGTAATGCAAAATAGATTAAACGTTGAATCTTTTTTTTTTTTTTCATTTTTGCCCTGGCCTTACTCAGGCAAATTCCTATTTGCCTGGATAAGATACTCTCTGCAGTCATTCTTGTTTGAGTGGCTATATATAGCTATCAGCATCTGGCATACACAGTAGCAAGTGTTCTTTAAATCTGCAATTTTTTTCCTATCAGTTCTTTCCCCACGTATTAACGGAAACCCAAAACCAACCAAACAAAAAACCCCATCTCTTTTCTTCCCCCTTACCCCGTCAGAAAAAAAATAATCCCAAATATAGACTTAGTGTCATCAATTTGCTCAAAATTACATTCTTTTAAGGAGAGATTTGCTGTATAGCATGTACAATAAGTAGGTCCATGCTTAAAATTGAAAGTGAAAGTTCTCATGTGAAAACACAAGTGCATCTCCATCTCGTTTGACTACACAAGCTCCAGTGTAGATTAAACAGGGAAGATAGTCCTGATCGGCGCATGCTTCCTCTGGAAATACCATATATCTGGACCCACTGGGAATCAGTGTCAAGGAAAAGGGTTTAGGGGAGATCTGACTAAGTGCCTTTCCTCAAAGGCATGGTGCTCTTCCCCCTGCTGTGACAGAGCCTGTTGGGCTGCTGCAGGAGGAGGATCCAAGCAGGAGTTGAATCCAGGCTTTTTTTTTTCTCTCATTCCTGGGGTGTTTGATTCTGACCCAGAAAGACAAAAGTGAAAGCAGAGGAGCAGTTAAGGATGCTTTTAGATAAAAAATGAAGAGATGAGTTGAATGTATTAACAAAAAAAAGTTCAGAAATCCTCTGGCACCATTCTAGTAGACATAAGTGCATTCTAGGCTCAAGACAGGCACAGAATCAAGTGTGTTGATACTCCTCTACCATTTGTCAACTTTACTGAAGAATTGCAGTGCTTGAGAAGCCAGTTAGCAATCACAGCACTCGAGTACTGTAAGTATGAGCCAGTTGTAGATGTTTTCTTCCCCAGATGTTCATGGGAAGGAGTTAGCAAGCTGCGTTTACTAGAAGACACAGCTCAATTCATCCCTGTAATGTTACCGCTGACCTTCCCCACAAATAAAGGATGTTTTCCCACGTTAGACAGGAAGAACTGGACAACAAGAGCAGTGTGGTGCAAAGATCCCTGCTAGTCATAGGTTATTCAAGACCTTCTAGTGAGTCCGTGGGAGGGCTGTGCATAACTGCCCATTTTTGTGTAAGAGAGTTCAACAAACTAGGACTGGAGAGAAAGAATGTATTAAATAGACAGAGCAGTGTTTGAAACTCTTAATAAAAACAGTGGAGACCACAATGTGCAAAGATGGATTTTCCATACAGATTTCAAATTGTGATACGAGCCTCTCCCTTTCTAGCAATCTGCAGTAATGAAGGCATACAGTAACTGTGTGTGCAGGCAGTTTTGCTGAACACATTGGGCTTAATTTTTCTAGTTATTCTTGCATGGTCATTGTTGTAGAAAGAAAATGTTGTTTAAATACCTTTACTTGACTTTTAGAGCTCTCTAGTTTTACTGTTTCCAACAGTGAAGCAGTTTCATTTCCCTTTTGAATTATTATTATTATTTTAAATCTGGGAAAGCACTAGCTAAACTTATCTATAGGTTTGAAAATAAAGAATCGTTTTACTTAAACCTAAAGTTTTCTGTATGCGTTGCTTTCCATATGGTGTGTGCTACGCATTTGTTGCTATGGTGAATCTCTTGTTGTCCCTCATTGTTTTTAACTGTTAGGATGACTATCATCACAGAAAAATTTCCTGAAACTGGATGTAAACTTGCATTTGTCAAGGGAATCCCTTAATGTACACACCTGCCTTTTCATGAGTTTTTCCCAAGATTGTTTTTTTCCTAATTATTGAAAAAAATATTCTGTGCAGCTCATTGGGGTCCCTTATAAATGAGATCCTGCCTTCAATAAAACTGGTCTTCCCATCTTTTCAAAAGATGAACAAGTAACTGCTTTTCTAGAGTTCAGTAAACGTAATAGTATGGTTCATTGTGATAAAAATGTGTTCCTCTTGCTTTTCTTTTATTATTATTATTATTTTTTTCAATCAGACAGGATGGTTTGGTTTATGAATCAGATCTGGAGTTGATACAAAAGTGCACGCATAAATTTGACCACAACCCTGTATAATTGCTTCTTCAGTTCCTTTTGGTAAGCAGTAAAGATATGGATGAAGGAAATAAGATTTCTAGGAGGACAAAAACATTTTTTAATTGCACATTTTGTCTAAATCCATCAGTAGTACTTATGATGATGGTAACGGGATGTAATTAAAAATCCTCCCTGCCAGAAACAGGTGTCACTGCTATCACTTTTCCACCTTTGGCCCCATTAGCATGGATTGCTCTTAAGGTCTGTGACAGTGTTCAGCAGTTGGAGAAACCCGTCCTTTTCTGGACGTGCTGCAGAAGCTGTGCACTGTGGCATGGCACTCCTGCAAGCACAAGACACTCTCCTCAGCTCCAGGTTTCAGACGAGCATCTCCTCCCCATCTACTTGGTGGCTTCTCAGCAAAGGAGTGCTTAGAGAGGGCAGGATATGTGCGGAGAGCAAGGGGAGATTTCAGATTACCAATGAAGTATTTAGACACTGCTTCTCAGACCTCACATCGTACGACACTAGAGCACTATGTCGGTGTGCAGTCAGGTGTGGAGTCCAAGCCTGCATTGCTCCTGCAGGGACTCACATTCCCCTTTCCAATAATTATAATGAGGTGGAGCACTCCTGTCTACTCTTTGTCTTCACAGCAATCTATAAGGTATCACAAAGGATTTAAAGGTAGTTAAATGTCTTTTTGTTGTTGTTTGATCAGTTTATGTAGGGTGTTTTATTTTATTTATTTATTTTTAAAGAAAATACAAGAAAAAATATTTTATGGATTTGTTCGATAGTTTCCCCCGTCTTTCATAAATTAGAGTGGCATGAAACTACCATCACTGTACATGCACACTGGGGTCAGTTATGACTGATGAGCAGGAGGACCAAATGAAAATACAAAGAGCTTCACAGATCACTGTTAATTCCAGCTAAATAAATAACGTATATGTGCCATTTGATATGTAAGGTTAAAAAGGTCAGATCTTCAGTAATTGTTGTAAATTCACCCAGCTAGGCCAGAAGCAGTTAAATTCTTTATTGTTGGTCACATACTCTGTTACAGTAAATGAAGACAAACATACCCTTAAATATCTGCATGTAACATACTTTATTCACCCTGCACATCGTAAAGTTGTCATTTCCGTAGCACTTCTGAATAGGGAAGATCTATCCCTGTGGCACCACAAAATAGCTTCCTAGAAAAGTAATTAACAGAAGGCTGTTTTTTGGTTTGGTGTTTTTTTTTTTTTCAAGTTCAGAAAAGATAAATAACATAGGCGTCTGATTTCCTGTCACTCTTGGTTAACTTTGTATGAAAATGGATAGCTTCCAAATTAAAGCAGGCACCGGCCTGTCTGGAGAAAAATGCATCTCTAAAGAAATGTGTACATTACATATTCATGTAGTTCCAAATCTCTTAATTGTATTTTATGTATAACAATCTCATGTACTGAAATATGGTACCCTTATTATTTCTTGAGTTAAAACCAGCATGCCAGAGAGGCTGAGCTTGCTTTGTACGTGGTTTAGGATAAGCATTTCCTTTCCCAAATTCCCTCATGTATACCCCACTCTCTTCCCTCTCCACCAACATGTTTCTCTAAGATATGGAGGCCCAGTGTGAGGTGGCTTTACACCACATTTTATTCAGAAGATAAATATACAAAGAACATTCAAGACAGTGAACCACAGGGTTGAGAATACAGAGACCCAGCATTTTCTCTCAGAACCAAAAATTGATATTTATATTCCTCTATTTACTGCAAGTGGCTGTGATGGAAGCTTGTATAGGTACAAAGAGAGGAAAAACAAGAGCATTTCTTGTTAACTCTTATCATTGTGTCCCAATACCTGTTTAAGGAGTGATGGGATTTGAAATGTTCTCTCTGCTTTATAACCCTTTTGAAATGATGTTGAAGATGATTTCTTTTTTCTTGCATATGCTAGAGATTATTAGCATTCACACACTGACAGCATAATCTGTTGTTAATCAAATTTGGCATTTGTTTAAAGCTAGCTGTACAAGTGCATCCAAGTACAGAGGCAGGAACTATGCGACTATTTATGTGACTACTCCAACTCCTAGACCTGAAGTAGAAGACAGCTACAAGATTATTGATTACAAACACAGTCAAAAGCAATTTTATATAGAGTGGCCATGGTTTGGCAGTTAGGCATTATTTTAAGAAGCCTTCTTCAGTTTAATTACAATTTCAGGGACATCTGATACAAGGAAACTTATTAGCTGGTTAATTGCTGATCTCTTGGAAGTACCAGTCTGGAGCTGAAATATGCTGTCTGGGCAAAGGGCATTGAAAGGAGAACTAAGGGCAACGTGAGATGGACAATTAAAAACCACCGTAAACAGATAATGAATGTCTTTCTTGGACCAAATCACAAATGTTTAGCAGGCAGGGAAAGTAAAGCATATACAGAATGAAAGGACACAAGAAAGATGTAGGCCCCATAAGAGTGGGGGGGTCTGAGAAGAGAAGAATTATGTCAGAGCCTGAAGAGGAAAGAATGAAGTTATGCTTTGAGAAACCCACCAAAATTGATGCTGGTATCGCAGCCATAATTTATGATAAAGTCCACGTGCAAGATCTTTCAGGAGCTTAGAAATGGCTGGGAAGGCCTAAAAACTATTTGTTTGTTTGTTTGTTTGTTTATTGTTGCTGTGTGTTTTTTCTTGTACCTGTGAAGAGCATGCACCATCACATGTTCTGTAACCACACCATCTCTTTGGTGTTTTTTTTTTTTCCCCCCACTTTTTTTCCCCACTCAGAAGGTTTATAGTTTCTTATAATAATATCCTGTTACATTTCATCAATAAACCAAAAACGATGCATCTTTTACTACTGTAATCTCATTCGGGAGTTTCAAAGCCCTTCATAAGCATTAACAGCAACTCTGACAAGAACATACTAAATTCATTTGCAGAGGAGTCAGCTGAGGTGCAGGCGGGTGGGGACACCTTTGCGGATGGCACCCGTGCCACCCCAAGTCAGTATCAAAGAGGAGAACAGAGATGGGTAGACTGAACTCCTGGCTCTGCCCTTGGATGTCTGCAACACAACTCCCTGTGTAACAGCATAGCATATAAAACTCTTCCATAACTTCTGCAATGGAAAATAAAGTTATGCAAAAGCATAAGCAAAGGCCGCTTGCTGAAGTCTGAATAATGTTGCTTGCTGTATTTCTTCCTACCATTTAGGTCACTTGAGGCAGAGACAGTTCCTGAGTGATTATGTCACTTATGGTTTACCACTTCCATTTGAGTTATTCACTGATCATGCTCCACTTGAAATTAATAGGACTTTTGCCATTGAATTCAGCAGTAGCAAGATCAGGGTTTGACAGGGATAAATATTTCTTTTCTACGTTGTATGAACTTCCTGTGGTCAAGAAGATATTGCTTGAGGGAAGACAGTTCTTTTTTGTTCAGTCTCTCTTTGTTTTGTTCCAGAAACAGAGATGCAATACTTGTGGTTGTTTTTGACATCGTTATTACTTTGAAGAAAGTCAGCAATAGTAATGCAGAATAATGGTCGGTGGCAGAGGGTGGGATTTGAATTCATAAATGCTATACTGCATTAATCTATTAGCTTCAGGACATACCTTTAGAGCATCAAAGGAGCTTCTTGACCAGTCCAAGGTGCTTGACTCATTTTTCCTCTCTGGTAATTATAGTTTCTAGCATCCTGTTCAGAATCAGTTTCTTCACTGTCTTTTAAGTGAATAAATCTAGGTGAGTGATTTCATGACAGTTGCACATTAGGAGTTATGGCATATCCCTGCACATAACTTACAGAACTATCTCAATACACGGAGAAGAGACCATAAAACATGCTGAATGGGGATTTCTCAGATATGCTAATTGCTGCTATATAAAGAGCACAGGATGAAGAGCTGACACAGAGGAAGTTCAACTAGAAAGCACCTGCCACAAATCTTTGAAGGTTCACGGACGAGCAAATCCTGCAGCTGCTCTGCATGGTGATGACATGCAGGGAACGAGCTCCAATACAGAGGGTCAGGGCAGCAGGAAGGCACGGGCTGAAACACAGCTCTGCCACCTCTGGGAGCTTCTGCTGCCATCGGGGTGACAGAAGGGCTGGCAGCTTTGCCAGCACCCCACATGGGAGCAGTTCCCACCCTCTGACTCTTCACTGCCTGGATGTGGTACCCAGGCCTGTCCCAAAACTACACCAAATACAGTTCTGATGTATTTTTCTTGAAATGCTCTGGATCACATTTCCTGTTCCCGTCTGTCCATGAGTCTAGTTTATTGTTGCTTTTGTTAGATCAGATTTTTGTGTATTTAGAGCATGGGCTGGTCTACCTGATAGACTTCCACTACCTATTCTGTGAAGCTTAGGTTTGTAATTCTGTGAAGCTTAGGTTTTTGGGGTCATACTCTTTCCAGTGGTGCCCAGCAACAGGACAAGAGGCAATGGGCACAAACTGAAGTACAGGAAGTTCCTGCTGAATATGAGAAAAGACTTCGTTACTCTGTGGGTGACAGAGCACTGGAACAGGTTGCCCAGAGAGGCTGTGGGATTTCCTTCTCTGGAGTTATTCAAAACCCACATGGATGCCGTCCTGCGCAATGTGATCATGGTGACCCTGCTTGAAAAGGTCTTCTTGGACCAGATGATCTCCAGCAGTCCCTTCCAACATCAACCCAACAACCATTCTGTGATTCTGTGATTCACTGACAGGAAGGTGCTGTATGCATCCGTGATCCTCTTTTTTTTTTTTTTTTTTTTTTTTTCTCAAAATTTGCACTGAATAGGCATCTATGCTCAACTGTGAAAATGAGCTTGAGATTTCTAAATGACTGAAAAAGAATTTACAACGTAGAGGGGAACACGCAGTTTAGCAAACTTGCTGTAATCACTTGTGAGTTACACTGTTCACTGGCTATAGATAGGCATTGGAGTGGAGTGGGGTTGGATCACTGAACTCATTTTAAGTAGGCCATTAAACATCACCGCTAATACTGATTTTCAGCCATTGCACTTGAACCCTTCACCTAAGGTTGACCTGGCAGACAGAAATCATAAGTGCTGTGCCCCAGCAGCTGATGGCTGCTCGGCTGCTCCTACTGATATTGCGACGTATTGTTTTTATACAAGTTTCCTGCACTATCAGTGAGATACTTGTCCTCCTAAATGTAATAATTAATGTGGAAAGATGAATCCAAATACTCATTATTCAATGATTTTAACTTAGAATTCTTTTTTTAAATAAATCAACTAGGCAAACCAAACAGTATAGAAATGAAATGTGTCTTTGCAGGCCCTGTGGGAAATTCAACTAATGAACTGAAAAGGATCAGTTTCTAGACAGGCGAGGAAGTCTGCTTAATTTAAATAAATACATTCAACTATTTGCCTCCTTATTTTAAAATCATGGTTTTGGGCATGATCCCATAATATGAAGAAAGTAACTTGAGTGCAGCCTATGTGGTTTGAAACACCAAGCAAAATACAATTAACTTTTAAATGGCAAATTGTAATGCTATTAAAAGAAAATCTTCTGCCTTCCGGGTGTGACTATCTTTTAAATGTGATGATGTCACCCCGTGAGCCGTTAAACCGTTATCAATGAGCAGGCTGTGCATTTTCTAATGATTACTGTGGAGCTGAAAAAGACTCTGTAATGTTCCTCCAGTTTGTTCATCATTTTTGTTTGATAATTGTCCTAAAAATCAATGACAGCTACTGAGTACAGAAATTTGATTGAACCAAGTATAAATATAGGCAGCAATTTAGGCTGCTCTTACTCAATAGGAAAATGTCTTTGGATAATAAGTGGATTCCTATCTAAATTCATGAGTTCTTTTATGACATTTTGGGTTAAGCCTGAAATAGATTAATCTTTTTCTGATAAAGTTGCATAAGCTGTGATTTCTCCAGTGACCACATTTAATTGGATATTAAATAAAGTGCTTATCTTTACACCAACAGGTTTTATGGGCTGGATTTTTTTTCTGAACTGTATTTCACAGATTAAGTAACAAGTAGTAGGTGCGCACTAAAAAAATTGTTGATTAAACCATGATATGCTTAGGTTAAAAATTTGACTGTGTTGGAGTAGGTAGGCTTTTGAGGTGCATGACTGTGATTAAGGGTTAAATGCAAAGGGCAGAGGGAAACTGAAGATGGATGCAAAGCATGGTGAGGTCTTTTTCCTGTCCCAAGGATTCTCCTGCAAGCATACAGTGGGGCGGTTTTCCATTGGATTCAGCAAGAAGCTTAAATTCCTTATAATGTTTCTGAAAATCTTGAGGTCAGGATTCATTACACAGGGTGCTGTACAAGCACACAGTGAGACATATCCTGTGATTGAGTATATCAGCCCTGGAAAGGCACAGGAAAGGTTAACAGAAACCTGGAAACTAAATTAACCTAATGCACCTGGAGGAAGGAGATAGGGACGATGCAGAGAGAAGTACCCAAATGGGAAACATAGATGGCATTCAGGAGGGGGAAGACTTAATAGGGTGAGCAAAGACCACACTTGGAGGAAGAGTGAGAACAAGAGGAGAAGGGGGAGAAGGTGAAATCACAGGCTGGCTGGTGCTTTGGTGCTTCGCTCACTGGAGAAGGTGGTACAAGAAGTTACAGAAGATAGCCAGGACTCACTGTGTTCCCCTTACTGATAATGAAGGGCACTCTGGAGCTGTGAGGACACTTCTGTCCCAGAAAAGGGCAGGGTGTTGGAGGAATCTGTCTGGGTGCACTTGTGAGATCAGCAGAAAGAAACAGAGCAGCTGTGCAGAGTGAGACGGGAACCACCAGTGTGAGCTAGAGGCATTGCATGGGGGGGAAATAAATGAAGACATTTGTTTTGAGTAAGCTGCGCTGAACCAAATGATGTGGAGCTCACACTAATTGCCATTTTTTTTTCCCACTGGTATGACATACTGTGAATGTGAGAACAAACTGATTCCTCCCTGCATAATCAAGCCTACTTTTGGCTTTCTGGGCATGGAGCTGGCAGCCATGTAATAGAATTTTCTTGGTTTCATTTTCCACCTATATGGGACAAGAGAATTGCTGTGATGCTCTGCAACCTGCTCAGGAACTTGGACAACCCTTTCCTGGTGGAGTTATTCTGACTTTGGCAAGCTGAAAGTGGTGTGTCATGTTTTTTTTGTTTCGTTTTGTTCTTTCACTAAATAAAATTTACCCATTTCACAAAGCGTGCAATTGCTCCAGAGATAATGTCAGGCTTTGCAATTTTAATTGCTCACTGAAGGCAGCTCGCTCCCTGCAGCGAGCCGGAGGAGGCTGGCAGGGCTACAGGTGCCACTGCCGTGCCGGCTGCGGTGACTCCTGGCGGCTGGCATCAGTTGGCTGAGGTTCAAGGCACAAGGTGTTAAAAATCCCACGTGTGTTACTTGAAAGATAAAAATAGAAAGCAGTTCCACAGAGTAATGGGGACATGCATAATGGCCTTGTGCTAATTTCAGTCTAGGGTCACTGGGCCCTCTCTTTTTTGCATAGTTGGGATAGCTGTGTCCAGATGATAAAGATGTTGACAATTATCGTCTCAGTCCTCCAGAGACCACACAAAGCTACGTCTTTTTTTTTTTTCTTTTCTTTTTTCCTTTTTGTTTGTTTGTTTGTTTTTCTTTTATTTCTAGTTTGTCATGACTTTTGACATTGGCATGAGGCTACTTTCTAGAGGAATTTCCTTTGCTTTCTTGGCTTTTAGTAATGTAAGCATTTTGTTAAGATTTTTTTTTTCTCTGAATCCTTTGCTTTTGTCAATAATTTTTAGGATGTTTTTCCCTTTGCTGCCTGTCACATAAGTCAGCTAGTAGTTTAGCAGTCATTATTTCCCCCTAAGCTACAGGAAAATTGCAAATTATTTACAATTTTTCTTTGGCTTGTTTTATTTCCAATAAAATAAGCATTTCTGATAAAACACCAGGAAAAGGATAATAAGCTTCAGAGCTCCTGTTGTTTTGGAGGCCAACTGCCAGGCCAGGGGCTACATCTCTGTTCAGCCCCCAGCTGTGTACACTGGTCTCTGTGGCAAGGAAGGCTGGTGGGAAGGTCTGGTGGCAGCCACAGCCTGCCCTGGGAGACAAGCCATGATGCACCCTGGTGCCCAGCTGGGAGTTCCTGTGGGTGTCTGTAGCTGTCTCTGTTAGCAAGCCAGCTACAGCAATCCCTACACAGCTGAGGTGGTGACTATTATGTGACCAGCTTGGTGACTTTGGGACTTTTCTTAGCAGATCATTATCTGTTTTTAAACCTTGTTCAAAACCCCAGAGAACGTGGGTAGCTACGTAGCATAACCTTTGAGGCATGACTTGCCACGGTGATGCTGGCATGTGGACCTCATTTCCTCATTTACCAATAAGTAGATCTGTGCAATCGTTTGAGGGAAGGCAGATGTGTATGAATGCCTCCCCTCTGTCAGAATGACAGTGCTGAGGTTGTCCAAACAGTATCTTGACAAGCTCAAAATGGATGTATGTTGCATCTGCATGTACCACGGACCAGGGCCTCTACAGGTATAAACTGGCCTCATGTCACCAGCACTCACGATTTACCTTTTTACTTTCTCATCTCTTACAAGCATGCAAAGAATTCATCCAAATACCTTTCCAGTGTCCATGCACCCTAACAGTAGTTTAATCTTGGGTTTAACAGAGAGACTTTGAAAATTCATGTACACAGATACAGTGTTTCTAAATTGCCAACACAACAGCAGAAGCTTAAGTGCAATTTTTATTCCAATAAAGATCTGATGAAATTATGCCTAATGGTCTGCAGACTGCATTTTTATATGCACTTGCATTGCTCCCATTGACTTCAACTGCTGTTGTCAAGGTATTTCAGTACTACCAAGCTAAGGATCATTACCCTGTGGTATGATAATACATAAAACTAATGCCACCATTTTTCCACTATAACAACAATACCTAGTGACTGAAGGCTACCTCCAACCCAATAACATGCAATTAAATATTTGTTTCAGATTTCAACATGCATATAAATTTTGAGACTTTGACAAAAATGGCGGGATTTGATTAGCCCATGTCTCCAATTTGATCTTTGATTCTTAGCATAAAGACAAAACAAACTTGGCACCCATGAACAGATTAAAGATATTAACATTTTTAAAGCATGGGTATTTTAGTTTGGAAGTTGAGAAAACTATATTTGAACTAAACTTTCATTGGCTTTCATGCAAACAACATTGGAATGATATATCTAGACTGTAAATATCCCAGCTCCCAAAGCTTGTGTCTTTCTAAAGCACAACCATCCCCTGACTCCTGTTGCTGTAGCATACACCAGGGAGTATTCATACATGTCCTGGAGCTGAGCTTAGTTATCTGATTTCTGATATTAAAAACGACACAACAATTTTCTCTGGTTGCTCTAATGTAATGGAAAATACTGTACTTAAGTGCTGTTTGGGAGATAGTTTTGCAGAGATTACTTTTCTGGTTGCTAAGAAATTAAAAATTTTAAGTACATCGAGGAAAGCAAATTCAATGATTATATAGCCTTTGCTACACTTTCTTGATTTTTATTACTTTATCTTTTGTTTACTGTCTAAAACAAAGAAAACAATATAACGAAAGTACAACTGTAAAGGTCTTGAAGAGTTGACTGGTACTACCTTTATGATAAAATGGACCATGGATTAGGTGGGGGAGGAAAAAAAAAAAAAAAAAAAAAAAAGCAATGACTCTGAGTTCCCTTGGAAACCTTGCAAACTCATCTTAAAAATGTACATCTTCCAGAAAAAAATAGAAATGAAGGCTCGACAACCAAAACAGAATTCAGACGTGCACACAAATGTCTTCTTGCTGTTTCTCCTACATCACTTGCACTGTACAACTACAGATAAGAGATATGCAAAACCACAGTTGATTCATATGGCAGGTCCTTCTGATATTGTTTGCTACCCAAAATCCTGGGGTTATTTGTTTATTGCTATATGTTGACTGCTGTTAAGATGGGAAAAGACATTTGCCATATCTAAATTTTTCTGTACCCCTTTCCTTGTAAGAACCAGCCATTCTTCAAGAATACAAGATGAAAATAGCTATGAAAGAACAAACAATAAAGCTACACACAGATTTGGAAAACTGTGTTTTTCAGGATATCAGGCCAAAAAAAATTCATTGCAAAGGTATTTCATGGTTCATCAAACACCGGGCTCATTCGAAAACGCTGAAGAATTTTGCTTGTGGAACAGATTCAGCCTTGATTGAAGAAGTCCTAATTTGATGCCCCTTTTCAATGCATTCAAAGTTACAGCTACAGAATCACCTGCTTGTGCACTTTTCAAGCTCTCAGAGCTGCATTGTCTGACTCTTGCATATTTTATGTGACAGATTATCGATGCATAAAGTCTAGTACCCTGCACACCAGTATTGGCATCATAGAAGTCTTCAAACATAACATTACCCAGACAATGTGACACCTCTCGTGTCCCTTACTGAATAGACTAGTAGAACAAGATAGGAAAGGCTTGGCTGGTGCAGCGTCAGAATAGTCCTGCGTGAGAGGACATGGATCTGTGGCTCCAGTTAGGTTCAGGAGATCTGGGCTCCATTTCTGGTACTGTCTCCTTCTTGTGGGTATCTCCTGCTGTCTCTGAAGTGCACAGCCAGCTCTCCCTTCTTCTAGAAAATACCAATAGAAAGTGGTCAGCTGCTATCCCTGAGGCTGCACAAATAGCCTCGCTACCACAAGTGGGTGAGAGTGGTAGAGGCAGTTGGAAGGTTAAAGGCAGTAGCCTGTATTGTCTGGAGGCCCCTGCTGCAAAATGCGAATAAGCTGTACACAGAAGCAAAGTGTACCTATCATCAACATCACTCTGCTTTCCTGGCTGTGCAGTCCCCTCTTTATTAATGGAGAATTCATCTGAATTCTTTGCACGCTGGTTTGCCGTTAAGTCTTGACATTTACCGTGTGCAGGTAGTTACATACTTCTGTGAAATAGCACTGATGATGCCGTGGCATTAATTATTTGTATTATAAAGATGTCCACTGTCTAGAAACTGGTGCTCAGGCAATAATGTTCTTTGTAAGTATGTAAAGATGTGTGTGCAAATATCTACAGTAATGCTTAACAAGCCCCAGCCCCTCTGTGTAAAGGTTCATATCACTGAAACGCGCAGGTTTTAAACGCTGCCATCTGTAATACACAGCATATCAGCTTCTGAAATGAGTACCATAACAGGTCTGAGTATGTGGGGCTTTGTATACCTACAGTAAGAGGATGTATTCAGGCTTCTTTGATCAGGCTTGCGTCTGTCTGAAAAATAACTGTGCTCAGACTTAATCATCTAGTTCTACACAATACCTAAATTAATTCTGCAGAGAGGTTTAAATTGAACAAATGTATTCACTAGGGAAAGTATAATGGCATGACTGACTCGCTTAAAATACATCTAGGGTGAAACTGTTCTTAAAATTGTCAGTGGATCTGTAGATTTGCTCTATAAACGGTTTGGTAGACTATGGACCCCAATAATCACATCCTCTTTCTTTAAATATCACAAATTTGCAGGGAGAAAACAATTCCAGAATAACATTGTGAGAGTTTGCATGAAAACAGTTAGGTTATTTAGCTGCAAAATAGCTGTAACTCAGAAACATGCATCTTTGGAGTGAGGAGAAGAGAAGCCAGGGAGTCTTTCTGTGTTGCAAGAGAGGCTCTCAAAATACCATGTGCAACTTCTGACGAACATGTGTCAGCTGTGAGGGTTTGACCACTGTTACATTAATAATCCCACCCTACCTTCACAGGGCATGATGCTATACCCTTTTTTCTTTAAAAGGGTTGCATTTCTTCTCTACTAGATCATGCTAGGTGACCTTTTAAAAAGTGTGGATAAATGAAGGAGCAATAAATTTAGCGCATCTCATGATTAAAAGAAGATTCTCTCATTTCTCCCCCTTTTTTTCTTTTATTTTTTTTTAACATGTCATTTACAAATAGTGGTGCTAGAGGACAGTTCAGAAAGAGATTTGAAATTGTATTTTATTGGACATGGTAATAAATTGTGGTATTGGATTGCACAACCAAAGGGTGGACTTATTAGGTAGTGGTGTTACATTATATTTCATACGCTGACTGAATGAGTTTGATGAGCAAAGACAGAGGATTAGCATGCAAACTACCCCCATTGTTTCATATTAAAAAGTGAATATTTAAAAGCTGAAAATGCAAATTTGTTTCAGTTACATGGCGCACATTTTTCAGTATGCAAATGTGCCACATCTGTGTATTTGTTTTGCTGCAGACACAACCAGCAAGAGTTTAGTGATGAAATCTGTTCTTAATTATGATAGCAGCTGTTGGAGCAGTAGCCATTTTTTTCCTCCTGATGTGAAGTTGCCTGATTTACTCATTTTTGTCTGCATTTGTCAGGGCTGCCAGTGCAGAGAGAGAACTCTTTGTGAGAGGTTGCAATTTGTTTTCTGTGCAAGAGCCAGTGAAAATTGACTAAATCTGCACAGCAGGGTAGTTTTGTCTTTTCTTTTCCTGCATTGCAAGCTGTTGTACCTCTGCTCCAGCACAAGAGGCCTATAAAACTACCAAACAAATGGGTGAGCTGTTAACTGTTCCAGCAAGTATCTTAAGCAGCGGTTCGTGTAAACTAACTATGCTTTAATGAAGAAGGAAAAAACTGCCTGACATCATAGATGTGGGACAGATGGTATTAATATGATGCATTGATAAACAGTTTGGAAGCTTATTTTTCCTTCCTCAATTATTTCATTTCCATATATGAGCCCAGTAGATTACTGAAGTTTGCAAATGACAGAAAGCTTAATACTTGTTTCCTCAATGTTTTGATGATGGGAAGAAAGAGTGGGAAGATTATAAAAGGATGATAAAAAAAACTCCTTTCTGAATACACCATCTCTTACAGTAATTTGTTAATGAGGCAATGCTGTTGCAAATCAACACAGAAAACGAGCAAGAATGCTTCATAGCATAATGAAAAATTGGCCAAAAACTGCAGTGAAAATGAAAACAGAATAAAAAGAAGACATAAGTTATTGATACTAAAACTTCTGTGCTAAGAGCCTACTGAATGAAACATTTATGGTCTCTCTACAGTCATAGACTAATAGTCTGTTTCACACTGGATTGTTTCCACAACAATATTTTATGCCTTGTTTTTTTTTGATCTAGACAACACTAAATTTAAACAGGTTTCAGTCCCACTCCTTTCTTGGTTAACTTTGCCTTATCCTGCATGACTGAAACCTATGCAAATTTGCCCATAGAATATACTGAGAACAGGTAAAGGCTCTGCAAGAGTATGCAAAATCTGGCATTCTTTATTGCAAGAAACAATTTACTTTTTCTTCCACAAACAGAAAGAGTTCAGTGGATTGTGTAGCTCTTTACTTAAGAGAAGGATTCTCCCTTTATTTTCTGCAGTTCAGCTTTTCCTGTTTCTCTTTTGACCTTTAAACCTTACATTTATCTAAAAGAAATGCAAGATGACAAGAATATGAGAGGGTGCAGGTAAACTTTACTCATAAATGGAGGATATCTCAAAGTTAAGGTATCTGACATAGTAAATCTGTAAATACAAAATGAGTTGACTTATGGATTATTTCTCAGTAGAAGAACATGCTTAAATATCATGGGGATGGGCACACTGGAAACTGATGTATGGGCATGGCTATGATGGGATAATAGGAAAAAATTTAGTCCATGAGTAGTTGTTTTCTTACAGAAAGAGAGAGAGAGAGAAGAAGAGAGAGAGAGAGAAGGAGAGAGAGGGGAAAAAAGAGAAAGAGGATCACACAGTGGGTTATGGTAAGGACCTGGAATAGTGTAAACATGTAGTAGATGGGCAAGAAGACAGTGCTTTATCCAGTGACAGGTAAAGCATACTGTGGCAGGACTAACCTTGGGGTACCACTGTCTCTTTGCTGCCAGAGCAGCCACCTTCATGATGGGTGACTGCAGGGCATCATCTGGAATAAATGGCATGTACTAAAATTAACAAATTGTTCTAGTTTGCTTTATTCTTCTGAGCTTTCTAAGATGCTTGTCCATTGCCAGTTTTACCATTTTGAACTGCATATATAACTCCCATTAGCCTGAGCATGAGAACTGTGCTGTTAATCTCTCCGGTTCCGCTTATTTTTCTTTACGCATGACTTCCTTCAGAGAGTTTCTTGGTATCCTGTCAGGAAGCCCAGACGCTATTGCTAGGTTATAAAACTACTGGAATATAAAAGTTTTTTTTTTTTTTAAATAAAAAATAAAAATTTAAACATTTGTTTTCATGAGAAGGAGAGTTGGGATGGCAGAAGGAGTCATAAGGAAGTAACCTGAGGAGGGAGGAAGGTCTGGATTTTCCACTGAAGTTATATTTAAAAGGTGCCTTCCCTGAATTTTTGTTTTGTCTATGTCTTGTCTTCTCGGTGGACCTGGCATTAGGTGTTTCACATACAGACATGGTCATGTGAACTAGTGAATCAAGGCTCCCATTGCACTCAGTTGAAATAGACTATTTTGGGTTGCAATTAATCTGACCTTCCCAAATGTCCAGTTAGAATATGAGAAATCCTTAAAAGCATGCAATTCCCTTCATTGACCAGCAAAGGAAAGTAGAGCAGTTAGCTTACGTGTTGATGTCTACAGTTAGTGAAATAAATCCCCAGCTTTCTGTGTTTTGTATTGCTGCTGTGCCAAGCCTGTTGCATACCTAAATAATTACTGTAGGTTTGAACAGTAGTCACTGAACCTGTAGTTGTGAATTGCATATTAGTCACTTAGTGTTCTTTTTCCCCCCTTAAAAAAGCACCATTTACAAGAGGTTATAGGTTTTAGCAAGGTGTCTTCACACTTTAGTATCATGATTACAGTAATAAATATACAGAAATGTTGCTCCCTGGCATTATGTCACTGAAATTTGCTGACACAGTAAATTGAAAATGAGATACGGTGAATTATGACTTATGACTTCAGCATATGTTACAGAGGGTACTTTAATAGAAGAGGTGCATATGATACTAATTGCACTGTGAAATCACGCTATAATACTTCAAGTAATCACACTTCAAAGTGACAAAATTTTCTTAAATGGCATCTTCCCCAGAGACGCTGTCTGTTCCAACTTTTTACGTCTTCTCCTTATTACATAAGAAAAAAAAAAAAAAAAAAAAACTTTACCTTTGTGTTGGCAAACATTTTCAAATATATTCCATATAAAAACAAATGTCCGATACTGCATTTGGAGCAATGCATGTGGGTGTAAAGCACTTGAGGCAGAGGAGTCTTTGACCCCCTAGATGAGTTAGTGTGAGAAAAAGGGAGATAGCTTCTTCCCATTTAGGCAGAGAAAAGATTTAAAGACATACTAGAGATGTCACCTCCCGCTGTCTGGTAACTTATTGGCTGTCAGCCAAGATAAGGAAAAAAGATGCCCTGTATTCAACACCCCAGTACACGCTGGTTAGAAACGTCTTCTCTCAGGAATTTGGAGAAGAAACCATGCCTGGTCCCCGCTGATCAAAGCAGCAGTTTAGTAGCAGATCCCCAGGGCTACTGATGAAGAAGTGGGACATTTGCCTGCTTCTCCTGCTTCTCCACATCACTGCCCTATGTTCCCACAAGTAAGACATTTATCCAAAAAAGAGATAGGAGGCAGACCTGTGTCCCTGAGGGAGGTCCACACAGACTTACCCCAGGACTCACCTCCCTCACACCACCCCATGTGAGACATTCTTACAGTGTTGGCTATTTTGCAAGCTTCATTGCCAGTGCAAGATGTTTGTCAGGAATTTTTTCATTGGATAACATGACATTTTTCTCCCAAATGATTCCCGCAACTACATAATTCCCGGAGCTACAGTTCAAAGAATGAAGGAGCATAGAAAAGTGTATAATGTATAAAATCTACATCAATGTAGATTCAGAATTTAGATCTGTTTGAATACCAGGTTTGCTCTCAGCCATTTCAAGCAAAAGGACATCATCTTTAATATGTAGATAAGGAAAATAGGACAAGTCCTGGCTCCACTGGAGGCAAAGGTAAATTTCTCACTCATGTCAAGTTGTTTTGTTGTTTGTGGTATTTTTTGTTTTGGTTGGTTTTTTGTTTTAGCTTGGCATGTTTTTGATACAGATAGGTTAATTTACTTGTTGTGAATAGTAGATTCTTCAAAGCAGTTGGTATGGAGACAAACAGAAGTAAGAGCTTTCACTGGAAGGGAAAACAAAACAACAACAACAAAACACACTGAGAAATGTTGAAATTGTTAATTCCAAAATTTCAAAGTCAAATATTTCAAAAGTTTAATGTGAAAGAATTCCCTCAATTCAAAATTTTCCTTCATTTCTTACTTTTTCAGGAGATAAAAATATAAAATCCAAGTATTTAGTTTCAAATCAAATAAAATATTTTGACTGATGTAGTATAATTAATTTACCATTCCTTTTCTCCTTTTTAAAGAAATAACAACACAAAAATATTCAACTCAAACAAGAACAGTTTTTCTTACAATTTTCACTTCAGCTGCTAACCCAGAAAATCCATTACTTTCACATTTTTAATTCATGCTAAAGTCTTAGGAGCTATTTTGGCCTGTCACTTGATGGGCATATTGCATAAAATATCTTAAATATTTATGAACGTATCAAACTCTATGACACAAGTAGCTTGCTTATCAGATTTGTTTTCCAAAGTAAACTTTACAGCTGTAACTCTGTATAATGAAGGAAGTCTTGCTTAAACTTATGTCAGAATATAAGAAAGCTTTTCATTATAAAACACATGGTTTAAAATAAAAGAGTGGAGGAACTCGGAAGGTATTTTTTGTCCTTCCTATGCTGGGTGTAGACTGAACTATACTAAATGTTTAATTCATGGCCAAGAAATATGTGATTTTTAGTAGGTTTTCCTGCTGGAGTACAGCTCTCTGTGACTTAATTGGAAATTTAATTTAATTTAAATTGAAAAGTGTTTTTCATTTGTGAAGTATTCCCATCAGAAATCTAGGGTATCTTACAGAATTAAATTCTGTATCACTGTTAAACTCTTACTTGAATATTTCTCATCTGTGTTTTCCCATAGTCATAAGTCTCCATGTCTGAATTTTGCATTGTGTGTATTTGATGAGACATTCCCTTATTTAATGCACCCATTTTTTTCCTAACGAAAAGGTGACAATGAAAATAAATAATTAACAGAGAAGTTGGGAAGTGATTAATTTCTTGATCATTTGCTGAGGTAGTGTTGCAGTAAACCCAGAATATAGTTGTTTAGTATACTGAAAAATCAAAACCAAAAGGCCTCACCATAGCCCCACGGGAACCCACTGGCACCTTTCCAAGAGCATCAGGACAGCATTTATATTGCACAGGGCAGATTGTCACTGCCATTTTCTTTAATACTGATTTAAGGGCTGCAGAATCACAGCACCACAGAGTGGCTGAGGCTGTCAGGGCCCTCTGGAGGCCACTAGGCCCAAGCCCTGCCCCAGCAGGGCCACCCAGCGCAGGCTGCCCAGGCCCATCTCCAGGCAACTTTTGAAGGCCTCCAACGAGGAGACCCCACAGCCTCTCTGGGCAGCCTGTGCCAGGACTCTGTCACCCGCACAGCACAGAAGAGCTGCGGGGTGCTCAGGGTGAGCCTCCTGGGTGCCAGTTTGTGCCCAGTGCCTCTGGTCCTGGCACTGGGCACCTCTGACAAGAGCCTGGTTCTGTCTTCATTGCACCCTCCCTTCAGGTATTTACAGACGTTAATGCAATCCCCCTGAGCATCCTCTTCTCCAGGCCGAACAGCCCCAGCACTCCCAGCCGCTCCTCATAGGAGAGGTGCCCCAGTCCTTGATCATCTTGGTGGCCCTCCCATTGGACTCTTTCTGGTATATCCATGTCTCTCTTTTACTGGAGAACTGGATACAGAAGCCATTGTGCTTGGAGTTCTCCACCTTGATTGGAGTGGCTGCCTTCTCCTACTAAGATGGAGCATTGCTTCTCAGAGCCAGTAGTCTTAAATACCACATCAGGCAGAGGAGGTGTAAAACTAATGATATTGAAGACAAGGATGAAAAATGCATTAGAGAAGTGCATGTGTTTAGTAACACTTCAGTAAGTCCTATGTTAAGTTTTAGGGGAAAACCAGTGTTTAATTGTCTTTTCAAAAAACTACTTGAATTTCAGTTGGCAGTGTCATCTGGAAAAAAACTTAGTAAACCAAGTCCTAGCATTTCGGCCACACAAATTGCTTCCATCAGTGGAAGAACTGCTCATCTAGCTGCTCAGATAGTTATTTCTGCACTGGAAAAGCTGGAAAAAATATGGCTTTTCTTGTAGAATTTTACTTTATTTTCCATGAGGGTGGAAGAAGACGTACAGAATGGTGTTCCAACATCAGTATTGGGAGCATGTACTGCTGCACAATATTACCATTTGAAGACCAGGCCCAGTCTTTCCAAAACTGGGAATCTAAATACCTATAGGCACTGACCTGATGTTCTTCATTGATTCATCATCACACCCAGGAATCACTGCTGATATCAAATGAAACAGTGAGGTTTCTGCAAAAAGTAGAAAAACCTGAGGGGGATCTTCTTTGGGAAGTTGTTGCTTTTTGTGTTAGTCTGGCTACTCTTTCTGCGGCTTTAGTCATAACTGAAGGAAGTTTTCGTGGCTTTAACACAGCATGAGACTTTTCTTCAGGCAAGAACTGTGACCCAAGGAGTGCCACCACGGGAGTGAGGAGGACCTCAGAGTCTGTTGGATGCCCAGGATCAAAACCCCAACCCACCAGACCATACATACTTTTAGAGTTTAATTTTGAAAGTCCCAGCTTGGGTTTAAAAAAAAAAAAAAAAATCTTTTAAATTGTTTTCCTAAGCATGATGCACTGGAAAAACAAAAGGTGGGAAGCAGGTGGATCAATATGAGCTATATATGGCCTTATTCTTATTTATGATATGGTCTCTTTATCTTGCTTTGGCATTATAAAGGAGCCCTAAAATTAGTGTAGAAATTGCAATTTAAATTCCATTACGTTCACTGTAAAGAGATTCACTGTCAGGATGAAGGAGGAGAGGCATGGTTTAGTGATAATGAGAATCAGGCCCATTATTCCCAAGAAATTCATTTTGTTTGAGTGAGAGAAGGGGAACTTCTAGGTCATTTCAGTAGTTATTTTATTCTGTAAAGAATAAATAGAGGAGACTCTGTACCACTGGCAAATTTGATCTATAATGCCTCGTGCACAAATCAGATTGTTCAAATGAACCTTGATCGCTGCAGAGAAGCGTAAGAGAGACTGACAGGTAGTACTTGGTTTACAGAACATAAGTCTTTGCTCTGCAGCTGATTGACTTGCTCACCTTTGCCTGTAGATCTGATAAATGTATTTTACCAGTGAGTTTGCACATAGCTACCTCTGTTCTTAAGTAAGCTTTTTTATTTCCTGGTACTTTTGACAGACAGTATTTGTATATGAATACGCATACCATTCGGGAAATATTATGCTTTGTTCCTTATTGTGCTGTTCTAAAACACTTTGACTGTAGTTTCCCCAAGTCAGGAGTGCTTACTGCCATTGATAAAAATGCTCTTCATGTTTAGCAGTGTTTCAAGGCCTTTCTCCCTGTTCAGAAAACAGTAATACACCATATTTACTCACTTTTGTTGAGACTTTAAACATGTCTTAAGAGATTTAACTGAAGTAACTTATCAGATAAGGCCAAATGTGAACCAATTTAGCCAAAACAGTAAATATTTTGAAAAGCTGTGAGCTCACAAAAGCAAGAAATGATTACAGTGACTATTTTGGATTAGGTGCAAGTAAATGACCCTTATGAAATCTGGTGATAAAAACTTAATTTTATTCTCCCATTCATGACATATTGGGGAAAGTTAATGGCATTTTTACTTTACCTATTTTATGTACACTGGCACTTATTAAAAATATCATAATGTTTGTATAAGGCAACCCAATCCAATAATCCAATGGTGATTATAACACTAGTATAATGCACTTCTGTTATCATGCTCTTCTTGCTTTGCAAATAATGGCATGTAGATCAAAAAAAAAAAAAAAAAAAAAGTATATCTTTTTGAGCTGTTTATTCTTCGCTTACTTTTAATTCCTTAAGGGGTGTTAATACAATCAGTTGGTGAACACAGAAAAGAGAACTTGGGTTAATAGTCTGTAGATCAGTCTCTCTATCTCCCTGGAGGATTTTATCTTCTAGCTACAGCAGTATGGTGAGATATATGGCTGGGTTTTGTTTTAATTAATGTTTTAGGCTTCTCTTCCCAGAGAGCTTGGATGGATACGGTGTGATCATATTGCACCACTGTGTCAGAAGGGTTGAATAACACACTTATTTCTCTGCTTGGAAAGACTCAATAATGAGTTCACAGGTGTTAAATTAGAATTATTTCAATCCATTGTATAAAGTCAGACACCAACTAATTTCTCAGTCTTGGTTAGGGAAAACTGAAGAACAATCAGGTAAAAATTTTAAAGCCCTGTACTAAATTGCTTCTTTACTCCAAGGTACTGCAGCCTTATGTCTAGCATGTTCAGAGTTTTGTTTCTAAAGAAAGACTAACCTTAAAGATAGGAAGCACAATTGGTATGCGACACAATAAATTTAGCTAACTATATCTCTCACAATAATACATAAACATGCTCTCACCCCAAATCACTGCAAAGGTTAAATTCTGTTTGGAATAATGTTTAAATGCAATGCAGAAATGGCGGCTTTCTGGAATTAATGAATGTTTCTGCTGGTTTGGGTGTCTCTCGTGTTCTGATTACAGGACTTGATGCAAGGCTCTTATTAAGAAAATGTCTCATTAATACACTACCTCTAGAAGGGAACAATCCTCAGCAGACATTCCCTCCCATTCAGCAGATCACAACACAAGGTCCATGCCACAGCCATTTAAACATGAAATGGAACCAAGCAACCTAATTAAAATAATATCTGCAGAAGCTCTATGTGCCACCAAAGACCCATACATGAAGTAATCATTTTCTGTTAAAGGTTTCATAAACAGAAAACAAAGGAAGCATCTAGTTTGAAACAAAAGCCCCAAAAAATTCCAAAGGAGGGAACAAAATATTTATTTATAATTAAAGACACATAAGACCAGCCTCAATCAAAACTGCTTTTAAATTAATATAGAAAGAAAAAGACAGAGAGAGTGTCATGTTTTTGCAATATGTATTACCCCAGATAATGTTTTCCAAAAAATGTTAAATGCTACAAAATGGGCAAAGGTTATTTAGCAACTTTGACATGATCCAGACCCAAAAATATACACATAAACAATGGCAAAAAAAATAATAGTGGATAAAACTCCTCCTTCCCTCAGCAGAGTTATGACAAGGCCTTTTAAACATCATTTAAAAGCTGTTTAATCCACCCCCCCTGCCCTCCTTCCTCAAAGTACATGAGACTTGTGCTGGATTCAACCAAGGATAAAGTCATCCAGTCTGAATTAGCAGTATTAGCAGCACTTCATTAGAGTGGGAGAGGGGAAATGATCCTTTCAGAGCTTGTTTTAAGAAAGCTTGCATTCAGTGAGTAAGTAGCTTCTGTTAATAGGGCATCTATAAAAACCCTTCCTTTATCTATGTTTGCATTCAGTTAATACTAACGTAGAGATAAGCTACAAAACATAGGAGAGGGCTTACTTCCGAGAGTTGCTTATGTAGCTGATGACAAGGGATGACAGAAGTTCTGCCAGGGATGAGCACTGGTGGAGGATGCTGAGAGGAGCAGGTTTAACTTCACTGAGCAATTAGTATACAGCATCTGAAGGTCAGGGGAAGTCCAGAGCATTTGAAAAATACATAAGGTATGTGGAATGAGACTTGAGGGGGTTGCAAACTGTGCATCTTTCTTTGGGTCATTTTCTGGGCAGACTTGGAGCTGATGTGATTTTTTCGCAGCATGTGTTAAGAGTGTATTTTGGTAGTGATATTAAGGCCAGGTATGACAGTCATTACCACTTCTGAATAATGGTGTGGGTATACCAATAATACTGCTGCAAAGCAATTGCAAGTGGCTCATTCACATCTTATGTGGCAGTCCTTGCTCTGCCCATTGTAAATGATGAGATTAGGTTGGTCTTTGAGGGAGTGACATCTTAATTCCACTGGCAGAAGGTCTGGAAGTGTCAAATCACTCTACAAGAGCACAACAGAAATACCCCCCTCAAGCCAGGCAGCGGTTGAAGACAGGACTGGGTGAAACCTTGAGTTTCCATTTTGCAGTTTTGACATTTCAAAAATTATTTTTGTTCCTATTCAGAACAGGCTATTTAAAATCCAGATAAAGTAGATTCTCTCTAATTGGAATTCTAACAGCAAAAGCATTGATGCTTGGTGTTTGGAAAATGGAAGACATTCCTTGTGACACTCTGGGTGTCCAGAGAGGTGATGCCAGGCGTCCTGGGTGGGAAAGCAGTGGCATCCCCAGGACACACCGGGGAGCAGCTCCTCCGACTGGGACGTAGGCAGTGCCCAGAGTCCCTGGCTCCTCTAGAGGCCCAGAAGTAATTGCTCCTGGCTCATTTGCCCAACAGCATCATTCCCCATCCTTCTGCCTTGGTGAGCATTCAGGGAACCACACTGTCTGACAGAAACTGGGCAAGTCTGGGGACCCCCACGTGGGAGCTGTGTGTCTGAGGTTCACGGTGTTTTTGAGAAGTAATGCACTACCATGAGACAGACTCCGAAAACATGGTCCCTATTCAGACAGCCCCTGAGCTGGAGCTGGAGCTCGAAAAGTACATTATTAATTCAAGTTGCCTCGTTCCAGCTGCTATGCATAAAACTGGCTCCATAGTTATTATCAAATATGAATGTACTTCTAACAGCTTCCTCTTAAGTGAACTAATGTCATCTGAAGCATACTTATGTCTGTGTCAGGTACCTGTGGTCAAATGAGATAATTTCACTGAAAGTTCTAATGCACATTATTTCAAGTGGTGTTTTCCCAAAATGTTGCATTTTGTAGAGGAGCCAAAGATTCGTCAATATCCTTTAGACTGTCTGTTTCTTTTCTTGATTGCCTTTCCCAAGCACGGTGTGGTTTCTATACAAATCCTTTCCTTCACTTCCTTTCTTCATGAAATGTAGATAAACAGCGTGGATCATACATTTGCTTGTCTCACAGAGGCAAGTGTTTTGGAGGATCATTATCTGTAAAGTTCAGTGCCAGGAAAGGTGAAAGAGTGTCTTGCATATATACAGAGTATGTTATACACAGCTATTATTTTAAGTAAACCTGTAAAAGAATAATTGTAAATACATGGTAAGACTTTTAAAAGGTTCAGCACTGATCTAAATTCCCACTGACTCCAATTCAACCTACAGAGGTAGGTTGAATTCAGCAAGAGTGTTCTTGAAAATCTCAGCCTTGTGCTTTTTTTTTAAGGAAACAGCAAGGTTGGAGATGGGAAAACAGCAAGTATGTTCTGGTCTCTGTCAAACGACATTTGCTGTCACTAAGAGCAGAGAAAGTAGCAGAAATGGAGGATATTTAGGGGAGGCAACAAAAATACCTTCCTCCCCTATCATGAATTTGATAAATAGTGTGAGTTCTGCTGTGTTTCTCTCGCAGGGCATTCAGAAGCAGTAAAACGACACATGCACTCATTTTGTTTATATGACAAGCCTTCCGTTTGGAAAAACTGATGAATGAAATGCCACGTACAGCGGCGCAGGAGATTTAATTTCTCTTCAGGCTGGAAAATGCTTATTGCGCTGAAGTCATGTAATTGTGTGCGTGCTGGTTTGCGTAAACAGACATTGCGCTGCTGGCTGTGCACACCTAGGAGCTGTGCTCAGAAGATGCTGCTTGAACCTTGTCCAGGGTTGCCCGCCAGCACCTCTTGCAATGGGGCCGTGGAGATGGTGCTTCCCCAGCCTCGTGCACTGCCAAAACATTTTGCCACATCATCTCGCCACTTGACAGACTAAACCTTTTGGGCCAAAGGATGCAGTCTGTTTTGCAAGAGTTGTCCTTCATCTGGCGAGCATGCCCAACAGCTCGCACTTCCTCCTGATTACCATGCTGGAGACCCTCCTTCCCACAATTATCTCACTTCTCCTGCCATCCCCTCAGCTCCCTGGAAATAATTCATTTCAGAGGCTGGAAGTCCTTGCCTGGCGGCTTTCTCAAAAGTCCATGTCTCTGTTGCATAGAGCAGTTGGGAGAGCATGTGTGCAGAATGGTTTTGTTTTTACATCTCAGGAGTCCCTTGTCTCCCCACATAGGCTTCGTGTTTCTCCAGGGTGGTGGTGCCAGCCCTGTTCTCCTCACAGTCCCCTTGGAGCAGTCTTTGTCCTCCATGATGATACTTTTGAATTAGACAAAGCTATCTGTGTTTTCCATTTTGCAGCCTTCTGTTTTAATGTCTTCACTGCCTGTTTTTTTTTCTTTTTCTTTTTCTTTTTTAAAATTTTATTCTTGTGGGGCTCTATGCCATATTGTATGCTTCTGATTGTGGTAAAATCCTCCAAGCTTAGTCCGGTTTTCTTTTGACACCTGCTTAATCATCAGCAGGCACATGTGCAGAGGTAGATTTTTCTTTTCTTTATTTCTGTTATGTGTACCTCTTGCACCAGGTGCAGAAGGAGATGGGTGTGCATTTATCCCAGGAATGATCACAAAGTGTTGCTTGTAGAATTTTTGGAGAGTGACCATTTAAACCATCTCAGCAATATCCAAAAGGATGTATGTTTGAGTATACTATGTCTGTGCTACCTGTCTCACAGAAACTTAAATTCATGCAGGCGGATTATTTACTTGGGGAAAAAGCATGACAGGTCAGTGAAGGGGGAAAGGAGAAATGTAAGGAAATGATTTTTCTACAGTGTACATGCTCCATGGAAGAAAGACAGTGATTTTTTTTTTTTAATTTCAGGAGCTTCAGCTGCCCCTCAATATTGTCTTCATATTGTCCAGGATTAGTGGGACCAGCTGCATCCCCCTCAAAGTCTTTTTTTGAGCAATCTGTGTCCAACACGATGAGACCACTTCAGGGCAGTGTCCTTGAGGCACCTTGTGGTGGGTGCATGGTAGCACAGTATATCCCACCTGTGGCTTCTCTCCAAACTACTGGGGACAGCTAAAGTCCATGGTAAAGTGTTTTGGGAATTTTCCCCTTGGAAATCCTTCAGACTCATCCCCAGCCTGCAGCTCTGTGTGCTAGGCCCCATGGCAGCCAGCTAGATTTGGTTGTCTCCACTGCCTACCCTGAGAATTTCTCCACCAACTCACATCCCCATGGTCTCCTGCTCTCCTTTTCCTGCTGCTGAGCTAAGAGTTTGCCCCAGCACAGTGGCATGCTGCAAGCGTGGTGGGGTTTGGGGCCCTGGGTGCTTTGCTGGACCAAGGGGAGAAGCACAATCAACTCAGGATTTCTACACTTCAGAGGATTGAGTTTGGCCACTGCAGAGGTGCAGGGCCTTATGTGATGGGGTGGGATGTGTGTGGAGGTTGGATATAGAGAGAAATGCTTGGGATGGGAAATGGAGACAACCTCTTGTAGCAAAGAAGGAGGGAGCCTGAGCAATCAAGCTTGAAACTGGCCAGCAGTCATAAGAGAGGCAGAATCAGAGCTGTTTATTTTAACCACATCATTTGACATGAGGAAAGTAGTTGACTGATTGTGACCATAGCATAAGCAATATTACTTGTGTGGTTCGTGTTTTTGTTTTTGTTTTGTTTTGTTTTGTTTTGGGGTGTGTATTTTTTTATTTTTTTTAAATGCTTGTTTATATAGTTTTACCTGTTTCCTCACCCCTTATTTGTCTTCCTGTCTAAAGTCTTTAAGAGTCTCAAATCCAGGTAGCATCTGCTTCTTGTTTGGGAACCACCTGGTGTATTGAAAATTCTCCGGCAGTAAACAAATGAAGATGATAATAATGGCAGTGTAATGCATACAAGTTGCAGAGCAAAATTACTGATCCTCCCAAAGAGTATGGAGGTCTGGGGCAAATTTGACTGTTCTTACGTTCACATAATACAAGTAAGCGGAAGCTGCTCAGGTTTGTGGGGAAGCAGAATTTTATTTTTTTCTGGGCTCATATTTAGATTGGAAGGAAAAAGCAAAAGAACTCTGTTCCTGATTATGCTGTAAATCAAATTAACTTTACATGTCTGTTATGTCTTTCAAGTTTAGTGTTCTATGAATTACTGCCTTCATGTTTACACTGTTAAAAGTCTAATGCATTAGTAAGCAGCAATCACCACAGCTTTGCTCTGCATTAGCAAAAAGCGAGGGGAAAAAAAAAACTCTTTACCAAGAAGGACTGTCAGGGATTACTGTGTGCGCACGTCGTGACAAACCAAACAGCCTCCAGGGTGCTTATCTCCACTGCTGCTCACTTCATGTTTTATCCATTAAATGAGCATGATGACGGTATTTCTTCTTATTTCCTGACATCACTTTTACTACACTGGCGATATTTAACATGCAGTCATCTTGGCTCAGTTCAGTTTTACTGAAGCAGCAATGTCTTATAAATTGGCTTTGAAGAAATAAATTTATTTTTAATCATAGAATTAAAAAAACTCCCTCATTTACTGGGTGCATTTTTGGATCTGGGTTGCATTACTGGATGCAAGAGAAGGACCTGGGTTAAGCAAGTTTAAATTTGGTGAGATTAAGACAGATATGCAAGGCTTTTCTCACATTACCAGATTTTTTATTATTCTCCTGTTTTGTAGGAAATATATCAATTTTAAACATATTTCAATAATGCAATTGGGTTAGTCACACAGAGAAGTCAACAGTTAAGAGAATACTACTATAATCCATCACTATTTTTAAAGGGTCATTCAAAAAGAAGAGGAGTTGTTCGAGGAAACGGGTTTCTTATAAATGTATTGGGATTACATTCAAATAATGGAGCTGATGTTCCCTGGGAAAAAGTTTTCCCCTTCTTCTCTGTTGTATGTCACTCCTTATTTGCATTTTTTAAACATTTTCATTGCACTCTGCAGAGTTTACTCACTTCTTCTGTTAAGAATTTAGCATAGCTGAAAGTGATATTGTCTCTAGTTTCTCTGGGAAAAGAGTAACAACTGCTGCAGAGAAGACAGAGAATTTCTGATTGTTGGGTTTTCCCATAAAACTAATTACAAGATTGCATATTGCCTGGCATGATAGTCTTGGAGCTGCAGCCTCAGTTGGTTGTGACAGGATGAGAGGGCATACATGCCTGGCTGCCAGGTGGGATTTGTATTTGCAGGAAAATTCTGGTTTTGACAAGGCTATCATAGTGCCCTGCTGCTCGCCTTCCTCGGTATCGTACAGACAGCTCTCTTCTTCAAAGATTGGCTCATCTCTTGTGCGTCTGATGTAGAAAACGTATCAGACACAGCAAGAACTTCCCAGATCCTGAGGTGGATTTCCCCTGAAAATGATTTAACTTGCTGCCTTTATCTTCAATAAATCTTGGCAGCCAGACAGCACAATCCGTTGCCACTCACATCTTGCTTTGTATGAAAGTTACCCTTAACCTAACATGAGCCATTTGATCCTTTTAAAACTGCAAGCTATCTGTGGTGAGGCCCTGCTTTTCAAAAACTGCACGGTGACTGAAACAATTATTTGCCCTTTTCGTCCTCATCATCCATTGTTCTTTTTTTTTTTTCCCTAGTGTACTTAATCACCCATATCTAACTCCAGCCCTACATGTAAATAAATACAGAAAAATTCTGATCATTTGGTTGTGTATGATAATGTTTAATAAAAACAAAAGACATTGTAAATACACATTCAAGAATGACACAGATGCACGTTTAATGTGAGACTCATTTATAGAATGAAGAAAAGCTGCAATACCTTCCTTGTTACAATATTGTCTGTATCCTAGAGGAAAAACCAAACGTATTTTGAAGAAAAAAAAAAAGAAAGAAAAAGAAAAAAAAAGAAATCTCATTCTAGGGTGTTCTAATACACGTGTATATTATTAATGAGGAGATGTTGCCCATAGCTAAGAATGGATTATAGCCTCTAACCTTGGTGCACATTTGTAGGGAGAGAGAGAGCACTCTCATCCCTTCCTCACATCAATGTTTGCCCCTCAGAGGCACTAAAACACCCATATATTTTTGGTGTGAAACCAAAAAAACCTGGATTCAGAGCCCCATGCTCTGGGGACTGGAGTGGGCCTCCCATGCTGTCCAGAGCTTAGCTCCTCTCCATCCCCAGTCCCATGCCATGAACATCCAGCAGTTCACATCAGTAGGGCTACCACATAGGTGTCCCCAAAATAATTTGAAATGTAAGACAGTAAGGTTTCCTCATGGGATGGGAAGAAATGAAAAAGGATCTATGGACCTAGGTTCATCTTGAATGGCAGTCAGAAGATGGGAGAGCCTCAGAGGCTTCAGATAGCAATGGACCCTGATGCTGGTTAACCAGATCCAAAGCTAACTGGCCCAGGCATTGCAGCCACTGCCTCTCGTTTTAAGGTAGAAGTGCAATATATTCAAGAGCAGCATCCTGTTTTGAAAGCATATGAAACAGGTGAACTTAAGCCATCTGACATTAAATTTTTCATTCCGGGTTTCAGATTTTTCAGCCCCATTTTTCTTTACCACTCTGTCTTCCTTCCACCAATAAGGAAATCACTTTAATTCCTTTAATTCCTCCTAATTCCTTAATCTTTTGAATTCAAACCTTGATGTTCTTTCGATACATGGTTTGGAGATACAGCATGCATTTGTAATGTTAGAAAAATATTTTCAAAAATTAAGAATTAAAGCCTCAATATTAATTAAAACTATGTTGTTCCAGATTGAAGTACTTGATGATTAGCTCCATAGGACAGTTATAACCATTTTTGTCTCTGGTTAGTTGGCAGAAGACATTTAAAAGTCAAGTTTATATCCAGTAGGAGTGAATGCTAGTAAAACATTTGTATTTAAAACATTTTTCAATGAAAAAATAATTAAAAAATACTTTTTTTTTTCTTTAAGAAATACAATCTTTCTTCAGAAATCTTTGATTGGTTCATTCTTTTTAGGCTGAAAGAGCCAAAGACTGAAAAATACTCTGGGTGTTGTATATGAATAGCTTAAATCTTTTTGCAGAAACTTTGCAAGCAGTTCTAGTAGCAAAACTGAGACAATAAAGCTTGCCTGGAATTCTGGATCATTAATCAGTGCTCTTTATACAGAAATGTTGCTTGAATTGGCACAGTCCCACACAGTGATGGGAAAGAACTGCAGAATGAAGAAGTCTTTTTATTTAAAAGCAAAAAAAACCAAAAACACTCTAGAAGCATGACTAGCAATATTATACTAAAAATAGTTGCATTCTTTGACTTTTTAGCTGATTAATTGGTTATGTAAGAGAAATATTTATAGCTTAGAAGCAGCTCAACCTGCTGCATGCCCAGAAAGGCATAGCATGACATGGAAAATTTTGAGAGAACAGCCCAAATAAAAACGACTTTTCTTCACTTTCTTGTCATTCTAATGTAACACAATGTAATGCAATGCAATGTAAAGATGTGATGTGATATGATTGATATGATATGATATGATATGATATGATTTAGCATTTAGTCCAAGAGACAGCAACCAAAAACTGGATATTATTAGCCCCTTAGTTGGTCCTAGGGCTGGCAAATTTTTCTTTGAATGAATGAATGAATGAATAATAATATATATAATATATAAAAAAAATGAATGTCCTAAAAGCAGAGGTGGTTGATAGAAGCAAGTTTGATTGGTGGGTTATAATAAATTGAACATAATAATGATAATGTCTCAGATGGCAGTGTCATTTCTTTACCATTTGGGCTGATTTTACTTTGCTACATATAATATTTTCCTTGCAGAACAAGTGAAGGTATCATATGCCAAGTATATTTCACGTTGTGGCATCTCCACTGACTCACAATGCTATATTACATCTGCCTTAAAAATTTGACTCCTTTTTAATAGACGTTGTTTAAGAATGCCAGCATTTTCTTAAAGTGTGTAAAGTCACTAACTCATCAAGCTGTTGCCATCACTAACAGCAGAGAGAGTCTAAGAGAGTATAAGTCAAATGTTTTTTTTCCTTTTTCTAAAATGTTCTCCACATCTCATTTCCCTGATTAGGGATAGGGTCAGGAAAATGAACTTTCATGCTCTGCATTTTATCTGTTTCCACTCCAGCTCTTTTATTCTATGTGGGCTGGAACAAAACTTTTCCATTTAAATAGAACATATGAGATAAAGTTAGAAAGAAGAGAGGTGAACAGCAAAATAACTGCTGAATTTCAGCTGTAGCCAAAGTAAAGGAAACAAGCCAATGTAGAGGGAGAGACTAAGGACTCTGATGGTGAGAACACACATAAGTGCTGTCTGCAGTGTGTTGGAGTCACTTGTCTGCAGAATGGACTCATGCAATCTTCAAAGTTATCGGTGCCCCTTCTCATTGTGCTCTGCCCACTAGCGTTGTCCCTAACTTCGTACTCAAGAAAATTGCATTCCACATAAACACTCAACTTCTATTTTCTTGAAGGCAAGATAAGAAAACAAGCCCTTCACGAAGGGATGGAAAACCTATCGTGCAGCTTGAAAGTTAAAGTTAGGATTAAAAAGCATTATTCTGTTTTTCAGTTGCATCTACATTGGAGCTTTAGGTTGGATCAGGAGTGGCTCTGAAGTCAATCTCTTGGTCATCTCCACTTACCAGACTTCGGTTCACCTCTCAGAGTAGTGTTAGAGTGTGCAAACTAGATTGCTTTCAGATGAAAGTAAACCAAAACTTTGCTCCAGAACCATACCTCATGCGTTCCCAGACACTAATGGGCACTTAGTCAATAGGAGCAGACTAGCACTAGTCTGAAGTCAAAAACACTGAAATGCAAGTAGGGGGGTCTTCACAATGAACTGTTTCCATCTAGAGCTCCTCTTCAGCCTTGCTTGCCGATGAAATACTCTTCTTTACTCAGGCTCTCTTTCATTTACCGTGACCTTGGTTCAACCAGTCTGTGCCTCTTCCCCAGTTCTGCCTGCTTCCAGGCTGCTTCTTTCTTTCACTGTTAAAAGGTAGCAAAGCATGAGGAAATGAGTGAAGTCATGTAGCTTAATGCCAGCTGAAGATCTCAACTCCAGTGCTTTCATCTGCCAGCTCTGTCTCTCTCATGCTCAGAAGATTTTTAGAAAGAAAGGCTGGCAGAAGAAGAATGACTTGTTGGGACACATACAGCAACACTTTTATGACAGCTCCAGCCAGCTTTACCCCAAATTTACTTCAAGCAGCAGTGCACCTTTGGTTTGATTTTTAAATGGTAATGTTTACTCCTTATTAATACCAGGACTGCTTTATAGTAGACAATTTTGAACCAAATCTGTCCTGTGCTCACACTTTTAAATAGTCACAAAAGAATTTTAACAGTTGCCTATAAATTTAATTGCTTCATAGCAATTATTATGTCTGCTTTACAGAATACTATATGTTTTTTATTACCCTTAGGTCCCTCTTTAATAGGAGTGCTGTGCTTTGTACAAGTCAATTATTTTTGATAGTTACAGTAATTAATGTTTAATTATATTTTATTAGCCTCATTTTGTTCAACTACCTTGGAAACAATCCAAGCATTTCTAAATGCTATACTTTGTGTGTGCATGTGTGCACACATCTGCATACTCTTCATGTGTCCATATATGCAACCAGTGAGTGCATTATTCTCACAGAGGGGGAAATGTGAGACTCATCTCAGAAGACTGGAGAAACATATGGGCTGTCCTCTTTCCCATGGCTATCAATGAAATCCCTCGTGCTCATCTCACAACTGCAAGCAGATCTCCCAGTTTTCTCCTGCACAGACACATATTTGATGTCTCCTGGTAGATATTTCTGATGATTGCAGAAGTGTATTTTCAAGGGTTTTCAGTAGCCACATGTATGAGTGACTTTTTCCTTCTCATGCCTTTGTTTTTACCTTCTTTTCTTTGTTGGCTTTCTGCCTCCTTCCCCTTTCATTTCTCTTTTGCCTGGAAATGAACTTTGCTATTTATTCTCCTCTTTATTTCTGATCTCTCTTCCTCCAGTTTTCTTTCTTTTTCTCTAAACTTTCAATGGCTTCTCCCTTTCCTTTTCTGTCTTTCTTCCCCACTTCAAAGTGAATAGGAAACCTCTGTCTTCCTCTGAAGTGTCTCTCCTAACTCTTGCTCCCCACTAGGTGTATATCCCGTCTCAGAGTCTGTACAGTTCTAGCATTTTATACTTTGGTTTGCTTTTTCTGTCTGGGGTGGTGCTCCTCTCCTCCACTCTCCTTTCCTTCTTAGAGTTTTGTCTCTCTCACATCTTTTCCCTCCTTCCTAAATATGAAAACTGTATGTAATTTGCTCTTTAAAAAATGCATACTTTTAATTTCTGAATTTTCATTGAATCTTCATGATCTTCATATATTTGTCAATTTTCCTGTGAAAAAGGAGACAGCACCACAGAACTGATAATAACTATGTAGTTATCTATTGGAATTTCCTGTTCTTAAAAGAAGATGCCACCATTTACATTGCTGCCACCAAACTTAATTTCCCAGCAAGTTCAAGAGACTTTTGTACTTATGGATGATTCTCAAATGCCAGAGAAGACTCCACAGTTATGGAAAATCTTTTGTCTAGATGTACACTACTATCTGCACTCCTTCATGTTTGCTTTTTCACAGTTTCCATAGTTGGTCTTTTTCCAGCAGTGCAGCAGCTGTGATTAGTTTTGTTTGGAGTAAACATTTATGTTATGGAAGTATCCGAAAGCCTTAATCAGCCTTGGAGCTTCATAACCTGCATGGCATACATTTGTAGAAAAGAAAACTCCTTCAGCTGGAGGAATTCTGCTTAAACGGCTGCAATGCAAGCTTGGCTCTATGTTGCTTCCAGAGCTAACCTTTCGAGCATATTTGCCCGTACAACAGTGCAGTGAAAAGCAGCTGCACACAACTTCTTGAGGCTGTCATTCCACTGCCAGGTGTCTTCTGTTCCTTTCAGTGATGATTAAGCTCACCATAGTGAATTTTGCACATAAATCACAGATCAGAGTCACAAGCGAAGTGGGGGAAGGGACCTCAGTTTTCTCACTCATTAATTCCCCTTCAGTGATATATCTGTGGCAAACCAATGTTGACATGTCAGATTTAGGAGATGGATATTTTGCACATTTAAAGACAGCCAGTGTTTCCTAGTCACCTCTGCCTGCAACACAGTTTTTAAAGTCAGACCAATACTCCATGCTCCAGAAGGGAAAGTGCTGCCTAGGAATTAGTTATTCAGTGTAATACTCAAATTGGTTTAATAATGCTTATTGGGCATCAGTTATGAAGAAGGCATTGGAAATAATAGAAAGGGTTATATTGACCTCATATTAAAGAGTATTTTAGAGCTGTTCAAATGAAAGCTGATCTACACAGTGTATTAGAAGGAGAAATGGAAACTGGTTATGAGATATTAGGAAAGGATAAATATAAAATGATCTCCACCAGTAAAAAACAAAACAAACAAACAACAACAACAACAAAAAATACCGACAAATGCCACAAAGAGATATAGCTGTTAAGAACAGATCACTTCTCAGGAAGACATCCAGGAGAAACAATGTGCAAAACCTACAGGGCTTATACAAGTGGTCATATACAAGTTCACTTTGAGACTTTTTGAAGATTTCTGTGATGAAGAGTTGCTTGACCCCCTCCAGGCAGAATGTTTTCATGAGTACATATATCAGACCAGATATTTGCCTATTATAAAAAAGTTAGGTTCTGCCCCAATAAAGCAGAGTGGGGCCTTGGGTGAGTACCTAATGATTCGTCTACTACAAAGCTTACTCTTTTTTTTTTTTTTTTTTTTTTTTTTTTTTTTTTGCCACAAGTCCATTGTACCCTAAGGAAACCTTCCAAAAACACTTAATCGAACACAATACGTTCCCATTAAAAGATTGAACAAATCATCATTTTCCACTGCTTATCATCCAAAGTTTACCAACTAGTTCTAGTTGCTCAATTTAATTGCCAAAGGTCAATCAGCATTTGTAGAGAGTCTAAAAATGTGTTTCACTCATCCACCCTTAAACTTTTGCCATAGCAAAGACTATTGATAGCACAAAGAGCTTTGACAAAGGTACTGCTGGTCCTTTCTACTGAAAGCAACCCTGATGGCCTCCTGCTCAAAGGTGTTCACCTCCACATAAGGACATGCAGTGAAGGACTCAGGGGGTTTCTTCAGACATATAATACTGTTCAGGAGTTATTCAGCCAACTGAAACAGCCCCTTCCCTCACTTCACCGCAGTAATGCTCACGGGCATGACATTAAACAAGCTCTTACAATGCCTCTAAGTGGGAGCTGAGCACTGTACCCCTCTGCGTTGTAACGCAGGGTGTGAATTCTTCTGTGGCTAACTCTCATCAAGCCAGAGAGGGCTGGTTTGTAATGAGATTACAAGACCTGATAATAGCTCCCCAGTTATTAGCTATATGCCAAGACATTTGTAACTGTAAAAGGTATTACAGATAGGAGACTGGAGAGTGCACTCCCAAACCTTCTAACTGGTAGATGGGAAGCAGTTTTACAGCTTGAGCAGATTTACTACTTCCCCCAAAGAAATCTCTCTCTTCCAGGGCTGAAAAAGAGAAATCACTGGAGAATGCCCAGATGTGATTGTGTGCAGCCACTTTTGCTTCTGTCAGCTCCAGTCCCATGCATCTGCTTGTGGGCTTGAACCCAGGCAACATCAATCAGATAAGCTGATATTGCACATGAAGAAACACCCATTCTGAAAAACACATGGGAATTTTGTAACTTGTATTTCCTAGCAGAAAACTTTGGAAAAAGTCTGAAAGCATTGATGTTTCCAGTGTTGCTGGTACTAACGTAAGAAGATAAAGGCAAATTCAAAGAGAACACTAATTACAAGAGATAGTACTTAAAAATAGTGAAAATACCAAGGACTGTACAAACTATTTCTTAATCTTAGTAATAAATGTAGACTGTAAAATATTAACAAAGATAATGACTAACAGATTAGAATTTATGATGCAAGACTTGATTCACCATAACCAAGAGGGATTCATTAGAAATAGATTACAATGTACAGTAATAATAACAGACAATTATTGAACATAATAAATCTATGTAAAGAGAAGGATGAGTTAATGTCTGTCTTTTCCATTACAGGAAGAAAAAAATCATCCAGTCATGTAAACTTGGGTCACTCCATTCTTATTGTGCTCAGATTTTGCAGCAAGAACAAGCAGGTCTATGTGACAGAAGAGACATGAATAACCAGAAATGGATTCTTGTCTCAAAAAGCTTTTGTAGAAAAAGGCATAAGCTCAAAACACCCTTCTGCTCTTTACCTTTTAATTCTTTTTTCCATATTAAAGTCTAGTCTTACTAATGTAATGACCACAAATATGTAGAAGTGAGATGGATTGAGCAAGGATAAAGTAAATAACTGATAAATAGTCCATTAATATTTCTATCACAACCAACACATGCTATTCACTAGCATTTTATTTGATTTAATATTTTTCTTTCTTATTTAGTTCATTTAGATGATAACAAAGAAGGATGTGTGGGTTTTTAATACAGCTTTAGTTAGTATTTGGAACACATAATGGCAATATATTTCTAATATGCAAACTTCAATGTTAGAATAAGTGTTTTACATTTTATTGATAAATTGATTCCAGCAAGAACTTTTATATGCTGTGAGGTGTCAGAAATAACATTCTTGTCATCTATGGCAAGCTTTCTTCGATTGCACCTGCAGATAACATCTGCTTTGTAAATTGTTCAAATAGGAAGCAGTTCTTTCTAAGTTCTCTCGGGTTTTATTCTGTTTTTCCTCCTGCCTTTAGGTCTTGTACCATTCAGCTCAACAGCTATCTTCTGAATAATCCAGTGATCATGTTATGCCATTTATCATGACCCTAATAGAAGTCCTTTTCTAGACAGTTGCCAGCTGACTGTGTGGGTGCACAACGTGCTGAACTCAGTCTTGAAGCTTCAGAGGTCTTACAGTAGGTCACACTTCATGTCTATCTTACGGATTGTAGGTAGGTAGGTGGCACTGCCTTTGTCTTCTGCTCCAGTGGACAGTCCCTGTTCCACTGGCCAGCTACAAATAGTATTGTTCTTGTTATTTCTGTTATTACTGACAAGAACCATAGTAATAAACATCTTGCTGAGAGATACTTATTTAGACAAATGCCTTTCCTCCTGCTTTTTCACTAAATATCTGTGCTTTCGATTTTTTTTTTTCTTTTAGAAGTTACAATGCTTTCATTTTAATGAGACAGTTAAGAGCAGCTGGCAGACATACAGTGTTCCTCTGAATGACTGACCTTAAGCAGAATAGAACATTTGTAAATTTAAGATTAAAAAAAAATCTTTACTTTGAAAACAAGGCTCTTGATGCTATCCTGTGAATTTTAGATCGAAATCTAAATTTCTGATCTCTGTAGTGAAATACAAGTAAAAGCTGAGGAAAGCTAATAAATCACTCTCTGATCTGAACCGAGCTCCATTAGAAATAGAAATTTGTTGTTTATAATGTACACCTCTTGGCTCTCATTAAAGCCTTGTAGAAATGATACACTGTACTTGAAAACCATAGATCGGAAAATAAATACATTCGAGCTGTGTTGCTGGGCCAGTGCTCTGTATCCCAGTGGTAAACTTAGCCTATTAATGGCTAATGCTTTAAAGAAACACAAAAGCCCTAAGGCTAGACTTGTATTGCATTGTAGCTGCGTAGTAGCTGCAAATATTACTCAAAGCTTTTGAACTTTTGAAGTAGCTGATTGCCCTTGATCATCTGTAACTGAGTCTAGACCAACTTTTGACACAGTTGGGATAATTGCTCCAGCTGAAAATATCTGGTGTATTTTCTAAAACAGCTTTATTACCCAAATAAAAGAGACGTACTCAACAGGACAAGCAGCAGTGTTTTGCAAACACCGATGTCCGTGCTCATCTGCTCTGATGGGGTGAGTTCTGGAAGCCCCAGGGAAGCGCCCTCTCACCCCCTATTCTCAGCATCTCCTTCCTCACTTTTACAGGGAGCAAAGAGCCTCAGCACTGGGCCTCCTTTTCCAACTTTCTTCCCTCTCACTTTCCCATCCCTTCCTCTCATCCTTCCTATGCAGTCTGCATCCAAGGCTCCTCATGACAGACAGGGAGCAAGATCTCTTGCTGCCCACTGAGGCTGGAGTGGCTGAGGCCACTGAGGCTCCCCAGCAGCCGCTGAGGGGAGAGGAGAAGAAATCCTCTCCTGAGCTCTTTTTTTCACTAAGGGAAGCAGTGGAGCTTTTCCCTCCTGCCCTGATGTACACGGTGCCAGTGGGTAGCATACTGCCTCTTGACTGGCTCAGTAGAGCCAAGAGTGCTCAAGAGCCAAGTAGAGCCAAGAGCCTTCAGTGCTCCTGCCTCAGATATGGGCTTGAGGAACCAAATGTTTCAGTTTTCCGGCTAGCCATCGAATATATTATGCAGCATTCAGAGAACCACCATGAAGAACCTCATACAGGGGGATTGCTCATGTTTTGTCCATGTTTCCATGCATTTTTGTATGGCACAATTGCAGGAGTGTTTATGGATGAGGCAGTCCATCACTTTCAGAGCTTCCTCACAGGGAGCACACATGCCAGCTTGTGTGTCACAAGTGGCTGCGAGGCTCTTGTGCATTAGACCTGCAGTGACATGGAGAACTTGAGCTGCGTCACAGTGAAAAGAAATAGCACTCATGATGTGAAGTGAGTCACCCCCGTGTGGCTGACTGTTGATTGAAGGCCACAGTACACTCCTTGGGAAAGTAATTGCTTGAGTACTTTCTTTTCACAGCCTCTTCTCTAAGGTAGAAGGAAAAAAAAATATTCTGTTCCCTTTTCGAACTCAAGAAAGGATGTCAGTCAATCTGACCTTTATCAATTTGGAAAGACATGCAAGCAGCTGAAGAGATGTTCTCCCACCCTTATCTGTTTGGGCAGATAATGGGCGTATGGGCATAGGCTTCCTCCAAGCCCCAGACTTGGTATTCTGAATGCGAAAGCTGTTGGGTTTGGGCTGTGTCTTTCATAGCCTGGTTTTGGTTTTGTTATCGATTGCTCTATTTAAATCAGGTTTATGGGACTAAATTGTTGGTAGTGTTGCACTGTGCATTTAAACCACTGTAATGCATTTCCTTTTAATTTTGAAACTGCTAGCTTTCATCTGTATATGACCATTTATTTCAGGATTTACAAATCTGCAGTGTAATTTGTTCACAGTTAAAGTTACACTTACTCAAAGGGAGAGCTGGAAAATGAGGTGCAGATTGCTGTCAGAAGACACAGATCATTATTTTGAATATGCTTTTTAAAAAGCCATTTATACTTTGCTCATACAGTGTTATATGAGAGGGTGATCTGAAGGGAACTTACTATCAGGAAACATGGCGGATATTCCTCTTGAAAAGGTTACTTTTCAATAGTTAAGGAGAGGTAGAGGTACCATTTCACCACCTTGTTTCAGGTTCTTTTCTAAGACTTAATGGTTTAGGGTACATCATTTTACTCAGATGTGCACAGCTTTTTGTGAATCAACATGTCAAAGTTTTCTGTGGTCATGACTTCTGTTGTCTCAAGAAGAAAAATTGGACGGTAAAACTGATCCACATATTTAAATTAATTTAAATCTATTCATTAGTAAAGAATAATTAGAAAGATAAAAATAAGTAGAAACCTCAAAGGACAAGCTTATGTCCTGTACGAGTGACTTGCAATTTTACCATTAAAACAGGAGAAGTAAAGCTATTTTTTGAGTTATAAATGGAAGAGAAAAAGCAAAGTTAGGAAACAAATTTATATAACAACACATTATGCTGCTCTTTTCCAGATTTGCTTGAATTGATTAGGGAGCAATGTAAAATCGCAAAACTCAGAGAATGTGAACAAATTTTTTTCAGAAGCGTAAAACTGAATTTCAGTGATTTCTTCTCACATTCATGTACCAGAATCAGCCTTGACAATAAACATGGTTATAAGAATTAACACAATTATTTGAGGGACACAGAGTCTTACAGAAGGTTTTCACTGAGCAGAAATATCCTTAGCTGGTATAAGTCAGTATAGCTCTATTGACGTCAAAGGAGCTGCAGCAATCTCCACCGGCTGGGGAAGCAGTCTTCTGTGGCTAGGAGTGATTTTTCCCCAATCCGGACATGCTGCTTTAAGCATTTTAGAAAGAACAGAAAAAAAACTGCCTCATGTTCTTGTGACAATTGCTTGTTACTGCTGGAGAAAATATTATACTCTGTGTACCTCAGCACAGACTGCTGGAACAGAAAGACACCTTCATTTGTGAGAATTATATCTGAGCACTTTGGACATTATTCAGTTTTACTGGGCTGTATTTACTTTAACTGGTTTTATTTATTTTCTTTCTGTATAAGAATTTACTACATACACATAACACTTTCTCTCTTCTTTAAGATTGCATTTGCCTTATCAACTGATCTCACTCAAATTTGTTTTGGTAAGAACTGAGCTGGTACTTTTTACATATAAACACCGAAACGTAGGAATTGCCATCCTGGGCTGGACCAGCTGTCCATCTGCTCTAGTACTCTGTCTCTGGCCTGAGCTCTCAGCACAAGGCCAGGCACTGAATCACAAAATAACCTGCCTGAGGAAGCACTGCCTCCACGTTACTAGTTGGTTTATACTGAACCCTGAGACTTTGTGATTCTCATTACAAAAACTGTGCACTAACTAATGTAATAGAACGTGTTCTCCTTACCTATATAAAGCTCCAGTCCCTCTTTAATTCCGCTAAGCACCAGGCTTTTCTTGTTACTTTGTGATGGTGAATGGCACGGTTTAATTGCATTTCACCTAAAAGCAGTTAAATCTGTCATTTTTCAGTGTCATCAGTTTTTCCCTTATTTTTGGATTACAAGAAAAGGCAAATGGCAGCATCCAATTGACTTTTGCCACAATAATCCGTGACCCATTCTTCCCTCAGCTAAACCATTCAAATATTTTCCATCTGTCTTCATCTGGAAGTCTACCCATGCCTCTTATAATTTTTATCAGCTATTTCAACTCCTATTTTCCCTGTACCCTCATTCAGTCTCTGTCCCAACTGTAGGGCAGTTGGGTGCCTCAGGGCATTTCACAGACCCAATCTCCCATTTATCAGAGGATTTCTGGAGAATATTTTTGCTTCCTTTCTGCCTACATTACTATGTTTCCACTAGAAATCTAAGCACTGGGTGGTGCTTAAAGTCTAAGCAAAGGATGTTGCATGACCAAGCATTAACTGGTCTTCTTCAGTCAAGAGACAACTGTCGGGACCTCAGAGTTGACAAGTTCTCACACGACCCAGAGTTAGACAGCAAGAACTAAACACAGTATTTCAGAGAAGGGCATGTCACTGACATATGTCAAAGTTGTTTTGCTGACACTTCACAGGACACATTTTGCTTGCCTGTCAGTATGGCATTACTGAAGTCCTTAATTACACTTTCCAAGACACAGTGACATTTAGATTTTTTAGAGAATCTGACTTTTTTTTTTAAAGTAGCATTTTGTTCTAAATTATCAGCAAGGTTGTAAGGAAACCTACCTCCAATCTCAAGTAAACTGATGTTGGTTTATTCTTCATATGAACGTGTGTCAAGGAGAGGAGCAGGACTAATGCAAAGTCCTTGTGTCATTAATTTCAAATGAACGAGCCTGATCTCTTCTGTTTGGCAGAATGGGAGAGATGTGAGAGGAAGAATCTCACTAGATGTGATCTTTTACCTGTACCTTGTGAGATGTGGCCTCGAACTTGAAATTAAGCAAAACTGAATGTAGATTTCTGCTGTCATCTTGTCACCTTCACAGCATGGTGACTTTCTCTTAGGTGTATTTAGCAAGCATACAGAGATCAGAGTGAATAAGCTAATGATATGACACATTCCATATGACAAATATGACCCAGATGTAAAAGAAAAAAAAAAAAAAAGCCATTACAATGAGATCAGTGTCAGAGCAGAACAAAAAAAGAAAAGTTTAAAACCTTTAAGATTGCCTTGGCAACATAAAATCCACAAAATGACCTGCAGCAAGGGGAAAAAGCAAAATCACCATGCAAAATAAAAGATAATTGTGTGGCAGAATCATAGCCTTTTAGCCCATATATATATATTTATATATAGTGTTTTTACTAGTAATCTAGTAAAAGAGAATGAATATAAACTACTTTTCATCATGAAGGATCCCCTCCTGACAGAGGAATTGAAGTGCAATATTGTTCTTCACAATGCTATACTTCATATATCTGATAGCATTGTTCATTTATTTAAAACAAAAGCTTCTTAAAACTCTGCCTTTCTTATGTTCAATGTAAGTTTAATGTTTTTTGGAGTTCAACAGACAAAAATACTCAGCTGAAGCCGATCCTTCTTGTAGTGTTAGTAACTAAAGTGAAGGACAGAGAAAACCTTTTGTTTACTCAAACTTATTGCATCTGTTGGTGTGCCTTGGTGGAAAGACATGGCATGGCAAGGTTCTGTCCCTCTTTGCACAAGGCAGAGTGGTTGCATAGCAAAGTTTTTGCTATATTCCCAGCAGAGCTGTTTAAAACTATGATTCATTTAGGTACTTTGTTGTGCAGTATCCCCTGCATTCCTTCTCTCACATGCAGCCTTCTTCCTCAGCAATTAGGCTGAGCACCTCGATTTAATTCAGTCTATGGCTGAGAGGAAGATCTCCTCCCCTGCTAATGAAAGCACGAGGGCTGGTGAGATGGCTTTGGCAAGGCCTCGTGGTCGGGGACGTGTACTTGGAGCAGGACCCTGCAGCCTCCCCAGCTGCTCCCCAGCCTCCAGCAGCCTGGAAAGGAGGACGTGCACCTGCACCCACAGCAAAGCTGCCTCCGGTGCAGATATTTAGGGTGGCGGTGGCTAATGCCAGTTGACAGGTACAAAGGACTCTTCCTCTAGCAGCAGTGATAGCTGAACCATTAGTTCTCCATTAGCAGCGTAGGAAGAAATGGTCTACAAGAAATGGTCCCAAGCTGTTTTTCGAACAAGCGCAATTTTCCAGAAGTTCATTTTCACACTCTGTCATGGGCCTTGAAATCCATCAATATTCAGCAGCATTTTGGCAAAACCAATGTTTTCAAGACTGCCTCTCTTCTTTTCTCTGTTTTTTCTCTATTTTTTCAATACAGTCAGCTCACTCGAAATTGCCAACCCGTGCTCTATGAGTGTCTCAAGTTTTGTTTTAACCAGTATTAATACAGACAGCCTGTCAGCAGCCTCTTTGTGTAAATACTCCATTAGTTCCCTAAGGGAGCCATCTTGCTTTGAGCTACTTAGTGCTTGGTCTACTGGATGGAGGCTGCGAGAAGGCCGGTGTCCCCGAGGAGCAAGGTTAAACAAAACCCCATAGCTCGTCTTGTCTTCATTTTTCCCCTCCTGCCTTAATGAATGCAGAGTGCTTTTGTTGACGGCTGGGAAATGGATCCCTGACATAAAAAAAGCAGCAGTTTCTATCACTGCTGGCCATAAGGCTGAGTTTGCCTGGGAGAGAGCTGCAGAAATGGTTATTGTGGATAATGGACCTTGGTTTGCATGTCAGAAGTGTACAGCATCAGCAAGCTTTGACCATATCGTGCCTCCTCAGCATCTCCCCCAGTCTAACAGCAAAGCAGAAGCAGCTGTCAAGATTGCCAAGAAAATATATTGAAAAGGCAAACTGAAGAGATAAACACACGCAGACCGTGCTGCTGGACTGGAGCAGCGCACCAACAGTAGGTAATAGCAGCCTAGTGCTACATTTCATGTCACACTGTTGTGCAAGCTCTCTGTTGCCTGCAGCAAATAAACTCTCAAAGCCATAATAGCAGAGAAAGTGACAGGATGAATTAAAGAGCTGCAACAGCAAGCCAGTAATAGAAGCACAGAAATGTTCGTTGGATACCAGAAAGGACACCCAGGAAGGCTACAGCCAGCATCTAATGACAAAAAAGATGGCAGGGACCTCTTTGAAGAGAGTAGCATTATGGCCATAAAGTAGCATCCATGCGGTGTTACATCAGAAGCCCTAATGAGTCATCACCCTCCTGGGGTGGTCCAGGTGAATCATTCCATATGGGTGCTTTTAAAAAGAAAGCAGGCACTGACTTCAAGAATGTCACATGCCTATATGTGATTCTCTGGAACTGGATCTATGACCCCTAGTAGGACAGAAATCTTTGGGGAAGTGTGGGGAGATTCCTTAGATGTTTCAGAAAGAGCAAAGCTGATTAAAGCTGTTTGATTTCTATTGCAAAATAGCAAATATTGTGAGAGGTTTCTATATTCAGGTCTAATTAAAAATAGATGCATTATAAGTCACTCCAAAAATCCACATATGTTAGTGTATAAATATATGTATAAATATACAGGTAAGTAAATATGTCTGTATATGTGTATATATGTGTATAAATAAATATATGTGTAGACATACATAGGACACCCTGGTGAAAGTGGGAAAAGGGGTTGCAGTCTCTCCTTTTGATCCACACTTCACTTATTAACTTTTCATTGGAAGGGAAATCAGAAACCAGAAGTCTTCATACCTGGATGAATGCCATGACCACCAAACCGCACAATTATTTTCTTGTCTTTAAATACTTGTTCTGTCTTACTGTATGTCTTGTCATAAAAAGTTTGCTGAGTAAGCACCTACCTTTGCACCTGGGCATCATGTGATAACAGCAAGAAATGTCCATCACCTACAAAAAGTCATTCAATATTAATGAGGACACAGCTAATATTAGCATCTCTGTGTAAGTCTACTCAGTTTAATTTTGAAAGTTCTCTTCAGTCACACACATAAATATTCTCCTTCTACCATACCCATAGCATCAATTCACAGAGATGAATTTGAAATTTCACAAAAGTTGGGTAGAAGATTTTTTTTAAGATCCTAAAGCAGAGGAAAAAAAAAAAATCAAACAGAAGCAAACAAAGCCCAGCACCCAGAAGTGGGTGTCTCACTGCCAGCCTCTTCCTCTAGGGGAGGTCAAGCATCACTGTCATTGTCACTGGAATCTACCCAGAACTGGGCACATAAATGTCAAATCCAGGGAGGATGATAGTGGTATAGCACCAGCCTCCAGGAAGGCACAGTTTTGCTGGAGATGAGAGGATCCTGTGCATGTGGGTGCCTACAAGCATGATCTCAGGCATGTTTGAATATGCATAACAATTTATAAATACTTTTTGATTGTCAAAGTATCCAGTGTTAACTCCTGCTGGTGATGAGCAGTCCTCATCAGAGTGTCTCATTGCCTTCCCTTCTCCCACCCCAAACAAGCTGTAATGCTCCCAGGTTACTTGTAGCCAGTCATTGTAGTGAATTAATGGAAATCCATTCAGGAAATAACCATTAACTGATTTGTTTTGCTTAAAACTCAGAAGATTCAGTTCCACTATCATCACAGTCAGGAGCGGTAGAAATATTGCAAGGAAGGAAAGAGCCTTGAGTAAGCTGTGTGTGCTTTGCTTCAGTTCTCTAGCCAAATGGAAAATGTATTAAAGCTTGTTTAAGAATTAGGTGAAAATGAAAAGATTTTATTATTATTTTTTTTTTTTTTTTTGTCATCAGAATGAAAAATTAGGGGAATTGTTCTTATGGAACAAAACATCCTGCTCTAACCCAAAGGTAAAATGCCACTGTGGAACAAACTTGTGCTAAAAACAAAGGCAGTGTCTAACTAGGTCAATAAAACTGGATGAGGAGAAGGTGGCACAGGTACTTGTATCCTGAAGCTCCATGATGTAGACATTTGGCTCAGATGTGGGAAATCCATTTCCATCTCTGCTTCTGTGTAGGGCAGAATTCTGTGTTGTGAGTGCTGTAAACCACAGCATCCAGAAGACTGTCCTGACTGGAAACACATAGTGCAGAGAGGACAGGGAAAGGGTTTCCACTCTTTCTTTTGATGCTGCTCCACTTTCTAATCACAAACCGGTCCCTGGCACAGAGATCAGAGCCCACATCCTGAATGAATTCCTCATCACGCAAGGGAGTTATTTACTTGCTTCCTCTCTCTTGAATATTAAGTATTCAGTGAAAAGGAGTGGAACAGCTTTAACAGGAGAAATTGCATTTGTCCCATCTCCACATTGATAAGTGGCTTGGTGTTGCTTGGACCAGGATGGATCTAAATGTAGCTCTCTTTTCTTCTTACTGTGCTTCTGCTTAGTACATCACGTGCACAGAAAGACCAGGCTCATCCAGTTAATTTTGTGGGAGCTCTTCCATTTTTGCACCTGACTTGCAGTGAACATGCAGTGAACCAGGGAGAAAAGAAGTGGTGATGACGTGGGCTCACATCCCTTTTTGTATTCATTCAAGTTAGTGAGTGGATCTGAACCTGGCTCTCATACACACTGGGTGCTAAAACTGGGGTTAACAGCAAACAGATCACTTATCAACAGTCTTATAAATCCAGACCTGATGTTTTTGCCACCTGAAACTATTTAGTGAGTTTATAAATAATTCTGTGAAGGCCAAAATTGAATTTTTCAGTGCAGTACACTAAAACTTTCAGTCTCTTGTCTCAAGAATGTGACCCAGGCTGTCCAGGACTCCACAAATTAATTGCTGAATTTCCATGGAGAAACAGCATGGATAGCTGTAAGCCCTTTGTGGTGTATGATCCAAGCATGATGTTCCTGCAAATAAGCTGCAAAAAGAAAGTCCAGGATTTTATTTTTAGAAAGCAAAAGTGTGCTTCATAAGGCAATGAATTATATTTGATCTCCATTTCTATTGCTCTTCTCTAACCTCCAGGTCCAAACCAAACAACAGTTCAAAGGCTCTGTCAGCTGTAAGACCTGGACCTGTGGTCTCTTAGGCAGGCCAAAAAACAGATCAGAAATTTCAGTTACTGATGCAGTGTAACAGGGAAATCATTAACTAAATCCAGTACTGTATTCATTCTAGTACTGGCAGTAGGTTTTTGCTGCATCTAATCCAGAGAAGCAGTGATGAAACTGTATTTTAGGATGGCTACGCATGTTGCTTTTTAAATACCTGCTAGTCATTAAATTATTGTTTAGAGAGAGAGATTATCTTTCATTCATTTCATTAAGTATTTTACTGTAGTGATTTCAGTTTTAAGGGTCAACAGATCAGTGCAAGACCCCAAAATCATTCACAGGTCACTGTGTATTCATCACACTTTTAGTTAAAAAGACATCAGTGGAAATACTGAAAATGTATCTAGAGACCATTTACCATGGCCATGAGAGTCACCAGTGATCACTGGAGCAGAAATTAGGAAAGAATCACACCAATAGCAAAGCCAACATGCATCACATATTCAGAAGGGTGTTTGATACATCTTTTGCCTGTTTCAAAGCGATGCACTGGTGTAGATCCCCTTTTTTTAACATGTTACTTTAAAACAGTGACACCTGAGAATTGAATGCAGTACAGAATTTTTGTGATACCAAATAAAGCAAGTGAGATATGCTGACTTTGTCATTAAATAGATTTTACTGGAAGGCTTTACAGGTAATACAAAGTCTCAAGATTTTTTAGATTATATGCCTGTTTGGTCAGGGTGTGAAACCGAAAGGTTTAATTGGAAATCACTGTTCATTTTGCTAGTAAATACTGACTTTTCCCTCACCAGTAAAACAGTTTGAAAAAGACGATTTAAAAATAAATGTTTAATTGTGGGTTTCTCAGCAGAAGATAACACTAATGCAGTCATGTGTTGTGCTATTTCATGCATTCATTTTCATTCTCACATTTTTAAGATTATTCCTCCAATACTTTAAAGATGAGAAGAACATTTCAGAAGAAAGTGTGGAAAATGTGTATTTTTTTTTTCTTTCGTAATGTTTCCCCAACCAAAACACCACATTTTTTTTCCCTTAGGAGAACTACTGAGAATTCTTTATTTGTGAAAATGTGAAAAAATCTGCAAACTGTAAAATCTGTTAGATGGAAGCTTTAACTAAATGCCTAGAGCCCAATCTAATCCTCTAAAAATGGATGCACTTGGGTATTTGGGGTTGTTCCTCTCCCAGAAATCTTGGGTTATGGAAGGTGCTGGAGATGCTCCATCCTGGGGATGGGGAAGCTCCTCTGCGCAGCCATGAATGTGTAGAGCATGGTCTTCTTTTAGACAAGGCCACCTCTAGTGTAGGCAAGCTGCTCCAACCTCTCTCTGCAGGGCTCTCTGATAACCATGTCAACTGCAAGATGGTTTATTGCCAGCTGTGAACCAGTTTGACATCACAAGCTTGTATTTAGGTTTATTAAGAACAAGTGTGTGCATCTATAAGCTACGTAAGGTTTTCATTTGAAAATGCTGAAATCATGAAAGTCTATATCAAAATGTATCCAGGTGGCCTACACTAGCTTCAAAAATAAGGAAAATAAAATGTACACCTGAACATTTCTCAAGTCATCAACCTCATGTTAGCAAGCTCACTTGACTGAGGGTATCCTTTACATGCTTAAAGAAGAAACAGATTTAGAATGGTCAAAATGTAAACAAAGAACACTTTATGTGGTAAATGCAAAGTAGAATAATTTTTTAAAAATAATAGGAGAGAATTGCTGGATTGAACAAGCAGTAAATTATTTATTCCCTTTGGACAACTAAACTACTCTGAAAGAGAAAAGCTTTTATAAGAATTGATTGTGTACTAGCACATTATGACTGGAGCAATACCATACCATACTAGTTCTTCAGGGTTTTTATTTCTGTAATATTTTTGTGTAATAGCCAAAACAATAAATAAAACCCTGAAATTTCTTTGTACCCTTTGTGTGGCGGGATAATGCAGAACCCTTGTCAGGCAAGGAACTATGCAGTCTATCATTTGTTCTTATTATTGTCTAATATAGTATCTGATGTGGGATGTTAGTTCATGAGAAATTGAGACAGGAAATAACAAGAAAGATTGTTAATCCCCATTAAGAAGAATAACAGTGTCATGAGAAATACTAGGACAGTGTTCCATTAGGGGTGCTAAATGATGGGAATGTACTATCCCAAGAAACTCTGGCTAACGTCCATTCTATCTGCAGGTTTCCATGAAAGTGCAGTTTTGACCCTTTGCACAGCATTCGTCATCATGAACGTAACCTTTTGAAGGTTTCCCTGGTCATCTCCTCTCTCTCTCCCCACTCTAACAATTGGCTTGGGCCACAATGCATCTGGTCCTTACCACTGCAGGCGGGTGGAGGACAAGAAAGATCTGTGTTTGCACACAGCCAGTGCAAACACCATGAAGATTACAGCCTCTGGCTCTAGGGAGGCCATCTCTGCACAGAAGAGCATCTGTGACCTTCTGCTTGGTTTTGTCAAGGTCTCCAATTTCCTGGTAAAAACACTTGCATCTGAGTCCAGTAATTTAAATACCACAGTTTGATCATTAATTGTTGTGTGAGTGCTAGCCCTAAATCAAAATCTGTAAAAAGACAGCCATAAACCTTGGGATAGAGATTTCACTGCTGACCTCTCTCTGATATGTTGCCAATTAAAATTGTTAAGGTGTGCTCACTGTGCAACATGGAGTCTGAAGTTCAGACCTATCTCCAATATGTAACTTGCAAATGTTACTGCCCCAAACACCCTATTTGAATACAAGACTGAAAATGTCTGTAACCTCTGTATAATTAAGGAAAGTTGTTAGAACAGGACCCATGAATGCACACTGAAATACCACTATAATATATATATATATAATATATATATACATTTTTCTTAGAAAGTACTGTTTTAATCAAAACATTCTATAAAGCAGCTATAGAAAATGACCTTTCAATTTTTAGAGATAAATCAAATTTTATTTTCAGTCTATCACATTTTAAAATTAATTCTGTGATCTTATGTATCTAGAAAGTCAGCTTCTTGATAGATCTTGATTGATAGATATTTCTATGGTTAGTTCTATAGCTTAGTTTCTAACACTTTAAGATATCAGCCTGGTATAAGTTATCGCTTTGCCTCATTAGACAGTACCTGGGAAAACAAGATAAAACAAAACAAAAACCATCACCACCAACAAAAACCCTTAATTGTTAGAACAAAAAGTTATTTACTGTATTTTGAACTAGAATATTAAGCATAACTATAAATCAGAAGACCTGCTGAAACAACTAATAGTGTGTTTTGGTGTGGCAAGCCAGGGGTGTGACTCCTAACTAATAATTTGTACTGATGCAAATTATGGAGTGACATTTATGAACTGTATTTGGCATAATACATAAAACTTTAGCTAAATGTAGAACTATTGATCTGCACTTGTGCAGGCAAATACTTTTCCACAGGTCACAGTGGTTTCCACCCTGAGTCTTTAATAACACCAGGTTGTTAGGTTGTTAAGGTAATAAATGGCAAGTTAAATTTTATAGACTAATCACTTCCACTAATCAAAGTTTACTCCTCCATAATAAGGAGAACCCAACATTCTTTATACATTGAGCCTTATATTTCTAATAACTGTAACTTTATAGCATGGCTTTTCAAGTTATTAGCAATCTATTACATCTATATGGCATGATGCATAGAGAAATGCATCTGAACACTGGGTTTGAAAGTCCTACCAAAGCTAACCAGCTGGAAATGCTGCAAATGGGGCTGTTTTAGAGCTACTCTCCTTCCCAAGGCCTGTGCCCCTAATTGTGGGCTGTGAATAGTCTCATCTGACTGCTACAAATTCACAACCTTGAGATACTCCTGACTCAGGCAAGGCTTCCTGAGGTGCTCGCTGTTCCCTTCTTTCCCCTTCGCTCACTGCCTCTCCTGCGTCAGCTCAATGGTGAGAGTACTCACCTGGAAAGGAGAATACACATTTTCCAGTTTCTCCTTGGCCTGGCAGGTTTTCAAGTCCATGTTATTTGTCTGCTAGACACTTGCAGCATCTGGTGCCACTCCTTCCCTGAGGGCAGATGGCTCTGAATCCATCCCACTGGGGTTTTTATATCTTTAGGAGTGGCTCTTCAGACTGCTGGCACTATGTTCCCTAACCTTAGCAGAGCATCCTTGCCATGGAGGTCCTGGCTAAAAGGAAGCCCTTGTTCTTCGGAAGGCCATGTGTCTTATGATGCCAACCCCACAGGTTTGTTACGAGAGGGCTGCTCATGGCAAGACCAGCAGCTGGACAATAGCGGTCTGGGAACCTGTGGCAGGGCTCTGGCTTGAGCTAAGGGGAATAAGAAAATTTCGAGCCTGAATAGGAAGGTACATGAGCCAGTTCAATGCAGTTATGGTGACCACACTGGGTGATACCTAAATCCCATTATAGGCCAAGCCAGCATTTTCCCAGCTGTGGGACATCCCTTTCTCCAAGGCAATAAATATGTAAGTGTTTACAGTGGTCGTGGGAAGAAGAGGGAAGCTCAGCAGCACAATTTTAATCATCTTGGAGCATCCAGAAGTGAAAAGGATGTAGTGTGTGCAGGAGCCAAATGCTTTTTGCACCCTTAGGTGCAACAAGAGCCCTCTAAGGGCCCCCAGACTCTCATGTAGTGGAGAGACCAAGGTTCCTACAGCAGCACGGACTGGGTCTAAGCAGTCTGTTTGCTACTAGTGTTTACTAAAAGCTCTTTGCTCCTAAAGGGAAGCACGGGGCAGGAGATGTTCTGATACAGCTACCCACCACTCCCTGCATGATGTGAAACACCAGTGATATCTAGCACCCAACAGGAAAGTGTGTGATGAGTGATAGACTAATCTTAGTGGGCTGGTTTTGGATTGGGTTCTCTCTTTTTTAATATGGGGATCTTCTTGGATCACTTAGTTGTATCAGCTGTGTCTGTATATTCTAATTTGTCCAATCATTGCACTTTGCTACTTTGCTTTGCTCTATTATACTTTGTTAACTTATGCATTTTTAAGTTTTTGTTTTGTTTTGTTTTGTTTTGTTTTGTTTTGTTTTGTTTCCCCCCCCCCCCCCCCCTTTTTTTTTCCCTACTGCTAATAGACTTAATGGTATTTTTGGAAAATCATCACATGATTGGATTTAAACTTAGAAATATTTTTTTTTCTGGTTTGTGAACTTCACAGTAATGAGTCTGTTTGTATCTGATATAGTCCAATAAAGGTGAGAGAGAAAATAAAATCCAGGCATTTTACTTGTTATTTTACAGGAGGAAAAAATAACAGGGGAAAAAAAAAAAAAAAAGTGCAAATTCACTTACCTGAATGAAATAAAGGTATAATTAGTGCCTGAAACATCTGACATCAAGGCTATAAAATCATCAAGGACACGTGAAGGAGGCTGAAATTTTTCATTTAAAATGAACCTAAACAGATCTTTCAGTGGCTGGTTTGTAATATAAAATTAATTAGCCATGATACAGTAGAGAAACAAGGAAGACTAGAAAAAGCTACAAAGAGTTAGGATTATGCCACGCAGCCCACAATGCAATTATTCAGGCATTTCCATCAGGTAGGAAGGAGCACATTCAGGAAGATGTAGGTGGGATGGAGGTTATGAAATAAAAGGTAGGCAGGGAAGGTATGACTTGGGTTACTGTCAATTTCTCACTTGCCTGAGAGGTGTCATGGTTCTGCCTGAGGCTGATGGCAGGATGGATCATGTAGCTGGCATGTAAGGATCTGCTCTTCTCAGTGAAGAGCCCAGCATTCTCACATACATAGGTGATATGTGAAGAGAAAGAAGACAAACTGCATCTGTGTCAAATTTGGCCCATGTTGAATTCCCAAAACATTGCCCCCAGGCTCTCAGCCCGCCTTGGTCTGGGTGGGGTCTGCTTCTGCAAGCACCAGTGGGCAATAGACTGCCTATGCTGACTGCTCCCACATGGTTCAGAATGGAAGTCATATTTTTAGAAGTATTTGAAGGGAGGGCATAGGAGATTTATGGCCTTGGACATGTTTGTGTTGTTTAATTTGTTTAGCAGTAGTTGGTAGGGATAATCTATGAGTGCACATCTCATGATGGAATAGAGCCTTTTACGTCCGTAATGTATGACTATTATATTACAGCAACAGACAGGACAAGGAAATAACAAATGGGAAGATAAGAGATTAGTATAGTCTTTAAAAAATGTCTATTATTATTCACAACTGTATAACTGTCATTGCTGAAGATAAACTGTATTATAAAAATACAGTATAACATTATCCAAATTAGAGAATCATGGCTTTTAGAGGCATAAATACCATCTTTCTGGCATTTCAGCTACAGTGTCACTGACTGGTTCTGCTTGTTCCATAGATTATGGAAAAGCTAAATCAAAATTTCCTGACAACTTCTGATTCAGCAATTTTAAAAATAAGTAAAGGTTACACTTACCTGAAAGCCTGTTTTGGGAAAATTTGAAAGGTGAAATAAGAGAAACAAAAGTGAACAGGGAAGAGATGGAGGCAGGGAAAGAGACCAGAGACCTTGGAGAGGTGAAGGAGAAAGAACACATCAGACAGAATAAGAAGGATACCTGATGTGCAAACGTACAAATCAATCCAGGTTAATTAGGTCAATCTATCAAATTGTTAAAAAGGAAGGGAAAAGACCAACTTCAGACAGCAAAAATTAATTGCACATAAAATTTATGATGATGGAATTAAATAATTTTGGCTCTTCTTACCCACTGCCTTTGTGAATGATTTCTCCTAAAAACATCACCGTTAGCAATGCTGCTCAATTACCATTCATTTTGAAAGTTCCTAGGTGTTATTTCTAAAACACACTAAGCCAAAACATCTCAGACCTACAGTGTTAATTTAGAATACTAGGTGTTATTTAAGACTTCAGTATTTCCAAGCTCCATTGTCTGTTATTTGTGGTGTAAGTGAATGCCAAACTGAATAAAATCTGAGGCCAACAAGCAAGGTTAAGGTATGGCTATTATCCAGTTAACTCAAATTGACTTGCACATGGTTGGAAAGGGTGTTCTGCTGACCTGGTTAATGAGTGGTTCATGAACTGTCACGCTTCCTGTTCATGTAGAGGAGAACTGGGTGTGCTTTGAACAGTTTAAATGCATGAGCAAAATGCTATAATTTCAGTGGCATCTGTTTAACTGTTGTAAATGACTTGGGGTACTATCTATTTCTCAGGAAAGTTAACTTCATTTCCTATCTTCTTCACCCATCTTCTAAACAGGCCAGAAACCATTGAGGAGCCTCAGCTAGAAAAGAGGCAGATTTTCTCAGCTTCACAGCAATACAGGTTATTTAGGTCGCACATCAGCACCTGCAAACAGGTGCAGGCAGAAGGTTTCTGGTTTTCCGCTTGGACCTCAAGATCCAGTGCCAGGATGGGAACCTGTGCTACTGGGGAGGGGGAGAGCAGGCGGCTTGCAAACAGGACAACTGGGAGCACATGCTCCAGATAGGACACATAAACAGGCTGTGATAGTCAGGAGTCCTTTGGGGCCTCATTTTACATAGAGATGTTTTTCATTTGTTAGCCAAAGCAAACTTCTGCTTAGGCTTCTGGAGCCAGCCTCTGTGTGCAAAGTCATTAACAACCCCAGCAAATTTCCTTTTCTTGTCAAAATCTTAATAAATATTCAAAACTGGTATTTTGATACTGTTTTGTGTACTTACAGCCATTTTTCAACAATGGTTATTCACAACATTTGTTTAATCTATGAGTGACTTGCCATATTATACAGATATGGTGATTTTTAGGTTAGCAGTACTGCAAGTGGCCATTGTCAGTAAGTCAGTTTGTCCCACATGGTGCTGCAGCTTGATTTTCTCAACTGTTTGAAGTTAGTCCCCAAATCTTTTCATAATAAGAACCAACCCATTCCCCCTTGTCCACCACAGTTGCAAAGATGGGATTCATCTGATCAGATGCATATCTTCAGTGTCGGCATCTGAGCTAATTGCCTAGACTCTCCTTACTGTCAGAGGAGAGAAACAGGGACACCTCAGGCTTGGCTAGGCCAGACGAGTGACATGTTCTGGGTGCACACTTCTCTCTGGTGACTCTCACATGAATCAAGGTGATGAGAATGTAGATGACTTAACGTGAGTCTTTCCAACCTGTGAGTGACATTCTGCAGGGGGAGGACAGTTCCCCTTTAGCAAGTAGGGAGGGATGAATTGCAGGTATAACAGTCTGCAACCCTTACCGAACAAAACTGGTTCTTGATGATTAATTTCCTGCTATATTTCTTATATACCACTTGTCTCCATTGGAGGTGTGCATTTCATAGTCATTTTTACATACCGGGCTTCTGATGGACTGTCTGAGGTTTGAGGAGGGAGCTGTTTAGCTTTTCATGTCTTTTTATTTTTCCCTTGAAATATTTAACTATGGTTTGGTCAGCCAGACTTTGTCGTACGTATGTTGCCCAAATGTCCATATGCAAAGCACAGTAATCCTTGAAGTCGTAGCACTGAATTTCATTGCTGTTTAAAGGCCTTTTAGCAGATTCCTAGAATCAGCTTGGGACCAGGAGGAAATGGTGAATATTCACATTTTAACACAAATTGTCATTCAGCAGAGTAACATCTGCTGCTACTTTAATGTGCTGTTTTATCCAGGAAACTGAGTCAGTAACAGTTAAGTTTTATTTGGAATTTGTGCTGATATCATGCTTCTTTGGAGGGGAAGGGGAGCAACGGAGAGCTTTTCATGTTCTGGAGGTGTTATGAAAAAGTTAAGCAATTTTTATGTTGCAACTAACTAAAGGAAAACCAGCACCAGATATATCAAAGAAAAAAGAGCCAAAATAAACCCTACCTCTGCGTGGCCTGTTGAGCGGATGAACAGAGTTCATCCTTCCTAAGTAGCCCAGGGTTTTGCAGGCTGTGTGTGCAGGAGCAAAATTCTATTTTATGCTATTCTGATGGTATCCAAGGCCAGATCCTTGATGACCTACTTTTTATTACTTGGTCAAACAATATGCATTATTCAGCTTTACTTGCTTTTCTACCTTTTCCAACCTATTAATTGCTTTTCTACTCTTTGGGATATAAGAAATCAAGCCAGTAACATAGGTGGTGATCATGATGGTAGCACGGACAGACAACATTAATAGGAGAGAATCAGGCATTTTTTTGTTTTTTAACTGAAGCAGTTAAGTGGGTCCACCTGTTCATTAGAAGTACATTTAAATTGGCTTAACTATATGTTCATTTTGCTTTTCATAACTTTAATATTGACAGGAGTGACACCTCCCAAATAACAACTCCCTTCTGCTTTCAAACATGATGTTGACCAGGCCTGCTTTAATATTCTTTCACTGTTTAAAGCAAGTGAATAAAGCAAACTCATTTATCAAATGAAACTAATAAAACCACTGAAATATGATTACTTTGCTGGTGGCAGTTGAATAGGTACTATATTTAAATGTTTGATAGAGTTCCAAACAGATTCATTACGATTATTGCTCACAATAAAGATAACCTTTTTTAGGTTCTGATCCTTCAAGCATTTGTACATCTGCTTAACTTTACAAATGAGTTCAAAGCAACAAATCCCAAAGGCATGTTTTCAGGACTGATACTTTACTGCCTGGACTCTTAAATAAAATATTGCTTAAAGTGTAAGGAAGCAGATGACTTAATTATTTAGTTTGTTTACTGCAGTCTTTAACACAGTTGCCAGCAAATAGAACAGATAAGTAAGAAGAGTCACAACCTGTAGAGATTTAAAAATACAGAGCAAAATAGAAAGCATCATTTCACCATTTGCATAGATTCCTGGAAGTAACAGAGCAGCTCAGCTTGCAAATCAAAAATTGTGAATGAATTCAGCAGATTTGTCAAATGACATGATTTAAAAATAACTGATGGGTGTAGCATATGTCAAAACAACCCAGAAGAGGCAGCTTCACTGCCCCTGCTCCTTCTTCCACAGGAGTCAGCAGAGATTTACTATCTGCCTTACCGGGGAGGAAGGTTGCTGCTCATTGCTGGGAGAGGGCAATTGCACTCGAGCCTACTTTTGCCCTCACCCCAACCCATTGTCTCTCTGCCATGGTCCCAGCACACATCTGCAGAGCTCTGCAGAGCTGGGGCTCTTTTTTTTTTTTTTTTCCCCCCCCGGTAACAGAATCTCTGTCTTCCTCTGAGTCAGTTGCCTTCCCTGTCCTTTATGGTTTTGCTCAGAAACACGCTGCTTCTTCAAAGCTTTTCAACAAGAAGCATTTGACAATCTGTTGGTGTTAAGCCAGGTTTATATCAAAGCACAGCAGTGAAGTCGTATCTCATCGAACGGTTATGGGAATGATTTTTTCCCTCAGAGGTGTGGCTGATTTGCCATCTTTCCCAAACATGCATATGATCTTCACAGAGCAGTATTACGAAAAGGGAATAGTTTTATAGTTGTCCACTTTGTGAGCCAAAACAGCATCCCGGGCCATAGGAAACATATATCATGTCATCATGTATGAACCAATGGGCAGTAAAAAATTTGGGGAAAGAAATAAATTTATACCATATATATATTTATATAGAATATATTACCATGATACACTGAAAAATGTTTGTATATCATACATGAACATCATTGATGGAACATGGGAAATGTTATAGCTCTGCTGTTTGTTTCCAGTTACTGTCAGAAAATTAGTGTTTTGCTGAAGCAAATAGATCACCACTTGGCAGCTGTTATTGGCAGGACAGACAGTGAAACACACATATACTGTGCACAATATTTCTGTCTCCTTTTCTTTCTTCTGACAGTAAATGAAACAAAGTACTCGGTGTTTCCAATTGATGTTAATTTTCTCTTTGTTAGTGCCTAACCAAGATGAGTATGCAAGGATTGGCCATAGTTGGTTTTCTTTAGTACTCAGCCCTAGTTGATTCTGCAAGCTGAAGTTATGCACATGGACAGATTCAGACATGTGAGCAGTTTTCTGGAAGGACCTGTCATCGAGAAGGGTCAAGATGACAACTTGAGACATACCCTCAACCTAGCTGAGAATCATTACCAAAAAGCAGAGTATCGTGTCCCCCTCCTGAGTTCTCCAGATGAGTTCATGTATGGAGGTCTGACACTGCAGAAAACCTATACCTGACAGTCATCTGCTAGTCATCTCAGCTCCACAAGGGGAGGTTGCATGGTGAAATTTGTCACTTTGTAGAGAAAAGCAGTAGTTGTTTTCCTTGGCTTTCATTAAAGCTCTGTTATTGTTAAAGCCTCCAGTAATTTTGGATTTCTAGTCTAACTTTTCAAAGCCAGAGGTAAAATACAGAGTTCCCTTGGGAACAGCTCTCAGTATTTTCTCCTCCTAGGTCTCTGAGGCAAACAGCAAACAGCCCAAGGCTCTTGCTCTGGATGGCCATCTAAAGAGCTGGATGGACAAGCAGAACTCTAATGTCATCAGAAGAGACTTGGATATCACATCTCTAATTGGTCTGATGTGTTTGTGGCATGACTATGTAAGAGTGAACCACTTTAGTGAACCACCTTAGACAACAAGGCTGGAAGGGACCAAGGAAGGCCAAAGGGGCTGTGTCCCAAGACTAGGGTACAGTGGTACTTCTCAGATATCAACTGAGATGTCTAATTAGTTTGATCCCTAGAGATTAAAGAGCACAATCCTCAACTGTATAAATGTATTTAATAGAAGTTTACACGCTAAACAAAAAGGAAATCTGCTTATTTGTTAAGTTCAGTCAGCTTTTGTTAGCTCTCCTTTTCTTCATGCCCTTCATTTTCTTTCCATTAACCACCTAACACAGTCCTTTTTTCTCATCAGCAGATTTTTATTTAGCTAGCTGTGCTTTTGTAGTCCTTCAGACTTTCAAAAGCCTCTACGCCTTACCTTTTTATTTCTTAAGAAAGCACCTCTACCTCTCACTGTAGACTTTCGTGGCTATTCATGGCGAAGTTTTTGTAAAGTTGCCTCTCTTTGTTTCTTCCTGTCCCTGTCACACAATTTCTTTCATGTAGCTGCAGTGCCTTAGGAAGGGAGACTTGTCTGAATTCTCAGTCTTCAGGGAGAGCAGGACACTGCATCTCTTGCAACCCTGTGCTTTTCCATCGGCAAAATGTTGGTAGTTTCTTCAGCTGCTCTCCCCTGGTTTTCTCAGGAGTCTGCTGATGAATTTTTAAGAAAAAAAAGATGTTTCAGCTTTATCAATGATACTGTTACTCAAACTCATGCAACCATTTCAAACCACTTAAAGTTTAAAGACATAAAGAGATATGTAAGTCCTTTTTTTTTCTTTCTTCCTTTTTAATGTAATGACTACAGGAAAGGCAGCTTTGATTTTTGAACAACTACCTACTGCTCTCTCACACTGATGAATTTAGGATATCCTTTTTATCACTGTCATGTTGCACAGGATTCATATCTTTTCCCTTGCCATCTTTAAAATGTGGATGTTCACATCTAGCCAAGACTCCATTTAGATTCAAAAGACCAAAACAGGTATCTCCAGAGGGAGATTCATCCAGTCTTTCTTATGCATAGACCTTGGAAGAAGAATCATTCCAGTCTGCTTCTGTCCATTGACTATGAGGAGAGCAGACAGGCTATGGGCTGAGGTGTCTATTTTTTATACTTTAATTCATACAGATAATACCCACCTATTACCTCAGCATGATACCAAAAAGGTTTATAAACCTTCTCTGTGTCATTTTATGTTGATGTCGTTGCATTTTTCTATTTACATGTATATCTTTACAAAGTTGACTCATAGTTTCTCACTTTCTCATGTCTTACGCAAACCTCATATTTGTCTTAATATTCTCTTACCACCTTAAATTCACATCATAATCACATTGTGGCAGACTCTGCATGACTTTTGCACTGTAATCTTTATAATAATGTTGTAACTTCTTGAAGTAGCTATTATACTGCTTACAATTAAAGCTACATAAAGTCACTTCAGAGCATTCTCATTACTTATCAACTCAAATACATCAGCTGTTACCAAATGTTTTATTTTTAAAATACCAAAATGAACTAGTACAACTGTGACTTAGATTCATTACAAATACAAAAATAGAGGCTCTTCTCCCTTTTCTTTCCCCACTCTTTGAGTATTTCTTATCTTGTAGAATGTTCAACTTTACATACTGTAACACTCATCCAAAATTGCTGGGCCGCATTCAGAACTGTAAACTTTCAATTGTGCCTCACTGGTGAAAAAAACATTTTTTTGTCCTTATTGTTAGTACTCAAAGCAGCATAAATATAACTCTAATTTTGCAGCTCAGTAGTGGCAGACTAGATATTTTCACTCAAAATCTTCATATCAATAGTATTTCTTTCATGATAACATTTATTTATCAAAGTTTATGCTGCTTTGACTTTTTATAAAATAACAGCAAAGATAAATGGATCGATTGACCCCAAGAGCAGTTTATTTATCCCTTTAGTCACACTTCAGTGGCAAAATCAATACCCTTCTGAAATATCTGATATTACAGTGGTTCCAGTAAATACTGACATTCCTGGGCTATGTGAAGGGGGAACAAAAATTTATTATCAACTTAGATTTTTAGTACCTTCATTGATTTTTCTGGGAATGCTTGTGAATTTTTATTTATCTGTAGCTAAGTAAGTGACCTTTGTTTCAAAAAAATAAAAATAAATACCATGCACCCCAAAGCAAAACCAAAAGTCCTTAAGTTTAAAACATGTAAAGGGGGAAAATGCACACATCTAACAATGCCAGTGACAAGGATCTTGGCAGAAGTGTATGTCTGTGTTTAAATGATGCATAGCACACCACAGTGTGTTCTTTCTCATACTATCTCTGCGTTTGAAACAGCATAACGTGTAATTTTTTTTACACTGATATTGTTGACATCCACTTTGTGTGACAGCTGAGATGTTTCTGAGTCTTGCATTGCTACCAATTACTTTGATACAAGAATGGAAGAGATGAGTGACCTGAAAGAAAACGAAAAAGTACTAAACAGGTTACATACTTCAGCTGATAAACAGATCTAACTCCTGCAAACATTAGCAAGAATTGTGCACACATATGGAAGAAAACTTTCTGTCTTATTTCTTATCCGCCAAAGCTTTGAACATATAGAAACTGCACGAGAAAGATAAGAATCAATGGAGTTCCTGAGGGCAACACAGAATTTCCAGTTTGGGGGATCTCACTGAAACAGTGTTTGGACAGAGTAGCAGAGAACAATTTTCTTAGTTGCGCTAAACTGAGAGGAGCCCACTGTATCAAAATTTAGGTGATGGGTAGTCCCAAACCATTCTAGTGTCTGGGACAGAGATGGTCTGGAAAATGTAAGTTTGGCAGGCACTGAGAAGCATAGGGTCATTCCGGGTGGACAGAGCGGCACAGGGAACCATCGGGGTCCCTTCCAGCCTGGCCATACCGTGCTCATGTGCTCTGAATTATAGGGTAGTTGTTCCAGGATTTGGCAAAAAATGACCTAGCATTCACTACATAGCTCAGAAGATTTCATGTGTCTCTGCTCTCCATTCTGGGCAGACAAGGATAAAGAGGAATGAAACGGGTAGGTGGAAAACTCAAGGTATATGTCAGCTTTCCTACTTTTTGTATCTTGACCTCTTACTGATACCCATGTTACTCATCTGTACATAAAGAATGGAATATAAATTTAAAGTGCATATGCAGAATTGCATGTGTCTGTATATTTATATAAAATGGTGAAGTTTCTTAGAAAAATTATCTTGGAAGAACAACCTTTCCAGTAGTAGAATATTCAAGACCTGAAAAAAACTAGTCTTAAAAATCTGAAAACTTACTATTTCTTGCCAGTCCATTTCCTACCTGGGATTAGTGTGTTCATTTCTGAACTACCTTAATATTATTTAAGCTATAGTTAGACTTAAATATTGAACAGTCTTAATCAAACTTCACACACACACATACACACACACACAAATAGGCAAAAAAATGATAGTGAGTGCTCTGACTTGGTTTTCATGCCTTCAGCTGTCACTTCATTCAGTCCCTATCGTTAACAAGTTTCTTCTGGCTTCCATTGGCATCGCTCTTACAGAAACACAATCTGCTATCAGCAAGAACTAATGATATATGTTTATTGTTCCTTGATAGAAGTGTATTTCTCTTCAAGGTTCTTATCAAGAGCAAAAAATGTTCAATGGTCCCATGCATGTTTAAGAAGTAGACCAAAAGGTGTGAAAAGCCAGCACAAACCTTAGCTATCAACAGGTAGATACTTCATCGAGTCTTCTGTAAAGTATAGATCTTTTGTGAATATAACCTCCTCCAAGGGTTTTTCACTCTTTCCTGTTTCCTGGTGCTAAAGTGTTCAACAAACCAATCTAATGGGAAAAAAAAAAAAAAGATATTTGAGATATTCTGTTTTTTCCCCATTCATTTCCAGCTGCATCCCTTGATAATCATTAACATCATCGAGAGAATTATCTCAAAGTACATGTCCTCCTCCTTAAGACATAGCAAAAGATTAATTTTCTCCAGAGAAAAGGAATTCCATAGCTTCATTACATCTATGTAGACCAGAAAATCACTTTGCTTCAGAAGACAGTATAATTAAAATACATTTTCAGAATATGTACAAAAACCAGAAAAGTTTTAAGTAAAGGTTCTATATGCGTGAAAACTTAAATGGATGCATGGTTTTAAGGTTAGCTATTCCATACACTTTGTGTAGTCCATAGATTAATGATGAGCTTCCTCCTCTTTGCATAATCAGGGATATGTCATGTCAAAAAAGAAAATAACTATTTCAAACTGTATAGCTAGCAGAGGAGGACTGCCTTATGGAAGAAAGATCTGAGTGCAGATAACTTTGAAGAAGTTTTGAAAACATATGGACAATCATTGCAATGTCCTGGAGCTGCCCTGGACTGTGTACATGGGGCTAACCTATAAGTATCTTCATGCTGAATCTAATATTGAGAAAAATAAGCTTAAATTTTTCTAAAGGACAACAGAGGGAAAATAGCCAAAACAAGCAAACAAACAAACATTCAGAATGGCTGCTAGATGATGGAGCTTTACTTTCCAAATGTTACCTTTATTTTTTATTTTTTTTCCAGCGGCCTTTCCTAATATACTGCTCTTGCAAAGTACTGAAAAGTTCTGTCTTATTTGCCTGTCCTATGTCTTCAATTACATGCATATATTCAGGAATGTGTTGAAAATCAAATATACTTTAAAATTTGTAAATAAAGTACCACCAGAAAGTACCAAATATATTGGAGATCTGGAATAAATATTCTGAAAGGAATGTTCCTCTCATTTTCACTTCTACTTAAGGTCTGTTTCTCAGAGTTTATGCCTATGGACTGCGCATTGATTCCTTACTACTCAAAACAAATGTACAAATAAAAAACCCACTCTTTACTAGTAGGTTCAAAATTAGCAAAAGTTTTGTAACATGGGACTATTTATAAGTGAAAGAATTTCTCCAGTTTCAATCAAAATCAGCATGTCTGACCAAGCAGAATCACATCATAATTAAAACTTAGAAGACTGATCAGTTTTATGTTAAAATAGCCCTGGACCCAACATTATGTTGCTGCTGGCTGTATGAGCCATGTTCCCCATGAGGCTTAGCATGTCAGATAATGAAATGTTATACTGTACTGAATTGTTGTCTGTGCATCCTCTCTTGAATACAGGAAATATAAGGATTTTAATAGACGTACAGGAGGGGATACTTAGAAGTCCTTGCATGCTTTTCATTTCTACCACCTTCCCTCTGTGTAAAGTGCCAGCGTATGTGCTTGAAGTGCCAGCAATGCTTCTTGCCATATGCCAGCCCATTTCAGTGATTTCGACTGTATGTGCTTGTATGTATATTCATATGCATATATGCATACACGTGCAAATGACATAAGGTCAACTGTTCTGTGCCAGATGCTGAAAGCAGTCAGAGTAGAAGAGGGAGAGAATTGTAACTTTGACTCCTTTGAACTCAAATTAAATGTGAAAATGAGTAGTTACTTGAAATGGATTTTTCAAAATAGCCAAAGGGAGTTTGGTGCTCATCATTCATATTTGAATGGCTTATGGACAACTAAATCCCTTGGATACTTTGAAAATCCCAAATTTAAAGGATATTTCTTGAGCTAGCAATGAGATTCAGTGTTGTGGACTTACTTCTGAGAAATTGTCATCGTGAACCTTCAATCTGATTAGTTACACAGGTACTTGTGAAATTGCTTTATACTAAAGCCTTAAAAAATTACAGAATGTATACCAATGCTTAGAGAAATCACAGAAAGAAATACATTGTGCCAACAGGAAAAAACAAGTCAATATGCCCCTGCCTACCTATCTAGGTAATCTGCCTATCCAAATATTTTTTTGTAAATTTAGAATAAATTTTAAGGGTTTAAGGGCATGCGGTCGTATCATCATTTTTATGGCAGCCAAATTAATTCTTTCATGCAGTGTTTGAACCTAATGGAGATTGACTGTCCTGTTTTCCTATTGTAATGATGTGTACCGAGTTGAAAATGAAGATGTTGAAGGATAAAAAATAGTGCTGTGACTGCTATTGATTAGCTGTCTTGTTTGCTTCATTGTTCAGGCTCCGTTGGCCTCTTGGGCAGAAGGACACCCAAGTATAACATCCCTGACATTTTCCTGAAAAGATGCATGCCTTAAAAGTGACAGCTTTACTTAAAAAATACAGTTTTGATGTATAAATGTGGTAGTTTTAGCTGAAAGGATTCTGATGGATTAGAGCAGACAAAGAGAAAGATTTCTGAAACATACCTCAGGTCAACCTTGTATTGAGAATAGATTTAATAGCAAGTGTCTTACATGATGATGACACTACTAGAGTCTCTGCATTTCAGTGTATGTGGGAATGAGTAAGAAAAACTGAGCTTATCGTCAAAGACAGAGCGATTAGGTTATTCTAACTAATGTGTTCAGCTTTCATTAAAGGCTCTGAGCGGTCATGAATTCCAGAAGACTTGACTATGTGCACTGAAGAAGAAAGTGGCCCTCAAACCAACGTATAATTTTATTAAGAATGCAGACTGTATTGTTATAAGCCCCTGTACAGATTGTTTTTCACAATCTTCTGACAGTAGGTGATTTGATACCATTTTGTTTATTCACTTGCCTGTTTTTAATGCAAAATAATTGATGTGAGAGTCATATAATTAAATTTGTAAAACAATTACTTTTAATTGCATGCATATGCATTTAATACACTTGAATGTGTCTATTAAAATAACCCTATGGCTGTTGCTTATACAGAAATCAAGCCATAATTTACCTAACTCTCTGTCAAAGTATTTAAAGGAGTCAAGCACACTAAGTGATTTCATGTATCACCTTTAACGAAATGAACGAACATATGAGCATGACTGTAAGACTGGGTCACAGCCAACATTAGAAATGCCTCTGCTCTTATCAGCGTTATGTTAAAAAGGGCCAGATTCTGCCACGAGTGCTGTCATGCCTGGGAGAAAATGGAATTGCTCAGTGAATGACCTGTAATTCAATGGGGGTGGGGATATTAATGACTCGGTGTGCTAATGACTCTGTGGCAAAGCAATGCTTTTTATTAAATCCTCTAACTAGTTTGCAGAAACCTGGGCAATCTGTCAGTCAGTAAGTGGAAGCCAGCCAGCAGAAATCCAAGGTTTCCAATGCACTTCAGCTGGAGGTATCACAGCACTGACCTGACTCCCCTTCCTCTCATCCTGTGCACCTAGGAGTGAGACCAGCGACTGCTTCTCTTTCATCCGTGCTTTTTAATGATCCTGCCTTTACAAAGCATGTCTAGCCCTGCCTGTTTCTTGGCATGGTGCATCTCATCTCCCGGCTCTTGACAAGGTCTTCTCAGTCTGCCCTTGCAAAACCCTCCCACAAAGATCACCTTCCCTGCTGGCTATGTCATCCCATTTCTTGTCTACCAGGTCAAATTTACATTTCTCCTTTTCCCCTTCAAATCCACTGTTAAATCTGTTCCTACCCTCTCTCCAGCCTTGTCCCCGATGGGCTGAAAGCTCTGCTCTGGCAGGGACACCGTGTCTCCTGCTTCTGTCCCTGCCACTATGCACGATGGTGCATCTCTGCTGAAATGGCCCACAAGATCTCTTTCCTTATTGCAGTATCTCCAAGGAATTAATCTGTGTTACAGCATCCACTAGAGATGCAGCAGTTTCCTTTATTTGTTTACTCATATTTAAAGTAAAGTAAATTTTAGATTTAAAAGTATCTCAGTTTTGGTAATAGCTATCTGAATTGCAATCTTAATTTCTTTCTCATTAGATTTATGCATTGTAATTGGGTATTTCATTATATAGTCTTGTGCTATTTCTCAAATAATGCAGCATATTTTTGGCTGAACTAGGAACCATTAGGTACACATTTGCTGTATCGTACAAGCATACAAATATGTGATAGTACTAGTGTTCAACTTATCTAACAATCCTTGATAAATGCAGAATAGACACAGTGTAAATGGCATGTATAGACAGAAAACATAGTAAAATTATTTCAAGGAATATATTATCAGATAAAATTTATCACTGAATTGACTGCATACATATTATTTGAAACACTACATCTCTTTTTAATCCTGTGAGCACTCATTTTATTTCTAAAATTTTAAGTCTAGGACAAAGAGCACTGAGGAAAAATGAGTGTGATGGCTCTGATATCCATTTGCATCTTGCAGTACTCTCAGAAGTCTTTTTCTTCTTCAGCATGTCTTACACATTCCTGTTAGGTTTTGCTTCTAACTCCTCATTTGTGTTCTACAAGGATATCTGGAGAATGTTTGCAACTTCCAATGTAGCAAAAACTGCTAAACTACACTACATATTTTTTTTTCTTCTCACTTGCTCTCTTTTCTCCCCATTTTTTTCAGTACTAGTCATTTTTGAGCCTGTACTGTCTAAAAAAACCCTTGAGTGAATGGAGGAGCCGTAGCTAATGCTGCCAGAGTCAGGCTCCCAAATAGCTCTCATGTAGCAAGCAGCAGCAAATGAAAATAGCCAAAGAACAGGATTCATGTGCTCAAGGGAAATGAGAACATTTTACACAGAATGAGCTTAATCCTACTACTTCCTTCATGCTTTGGTCTTTTTCACTTCCATCATTATTGTTGTCAACATTGCCTCTGAGATAAATCCCACAAGGATGTGGCCCTCTTGCCAACCAAATGCCATCAGCCTCCTGTCCTGTCATTTCCTTAAAAAGATCTGTGTGCCTGTCACTGTTGATCTTGGAGGACTACTGAAGCCTGAAGTGATTTGACGATTGCCAATCCCTACGCGGTGTCCTCGTGTAGATGTCTTGTTAAACGCTGATAGTCTCAATGCTGAGGAAGCAACTGGAGATAAACCAGGGTTGACAGAGGTTCGAGGGTGGGTGTCATCAACCAATTGACTAGTCCAACAAGATTACTTCTGATTTTGTCCTCCTCCTTAATTTGGAGCAATTGGTGATGGCTCCTCAGCCCTGGCGCTTCATTGCTGCTGCTGGTCTTCATCTCACCATGGGAAATGTGGCATTGTAAGGTTTCAGCTGGCCATCTAGCAGTGGTGGCAATGGCCACTCAAGGGTAATACAAGCCATCATCGGCCTTTCCTTGTTGTAGCTGGCATGAGAGGTATGTGGCTGGCAGCTGAAGGCTTCTTCATAGCTGTGGACTATGATTTTGTACATGCCTGAATTAACAAATTCAAACATTATTTCAAATTTAGTGACAAGCTTCCAGCATTCTACCTCACTTTGGGAAGTGTAAGGTAGGAAGCGAAACAATCCACTGTCAGCACCTTACCTGGGGCCCAGATGATAGATTTATTTAGGGGTATGTTTTCACTGGCTGCAGGTGCCAAGGAAGAGCAGAGGTTGCAACTTCTGTGCAGCACTGATGGCTAACCTTCAGGCAGCCTCTCAATCCACTGCAGGAACCATCAAGGCTTCATTCATGCTGAGAAAAGCCAGAAAGACTCCAGGGCAGATTGGTCATGTTAGCTTTTCCTTTGTTGTTATTTCTGTTATATTTTAAAAAATCAAATGGAAATTGATAAAAAAATAATAAGCTGCAAAACCTAACCCTGTTCATTTCTATGTATGCAATTAAAATTGTGGATCTGAGGATGAACATTTAAATAGTGAATTTGTACTGTTCTATGATGAAATGCATTATCTCACTATTTTCTGGTTGCTACAGGGGAAAAAAAAAAAAAAAAGAGAGTCAGAATTAAGAGTTTCCATTGCTTACTTTCTTTTTTCTGACTTCTTGGTTGACCTAAGATCAAACAGGGAGATTTTCTGGAGCCTCTATTCCTTCTTCGTGCTTTACTTTTGGACAACCAACTGAACAGACTCATTTGCAGCAATACATAGGATCCGTGAATCCATGTTTCAATTGTAGTGTAAAAAATGAGGTAAAACTAGTTACTGAAATACATATGTGTTTATGAAAAGGAAACTCAATAGAAATACAGACAGTGTACCTAGTATGTGCACTATACCTGTATGTGCACAAAGATGGAGAAGGCAGACCTTTCATCTAGCAGCTCCTCTGTGCTTGAAGACTAGTCACACAGAGCATAAATTCTGCTTCTGTTTCTTATGACTCTCTTCTACAAGTTGAGTGTATTTGAAGTGTCTTCAAATGTATTTTCAGCTCCAGAAACTTATTCTGTGGGCATAAAGTCTGTCCTTAATTTGTAAATTACTGTCTTCATTTATAAACTACTATACTGTACGCATTTATTTTAATCAGTCACTGCAGTTATGAATGCCAGTCTGATTTCTGAATCAGCACTCAGAGATAAATGATAGATGGTTTATTAAGTTCTCTCATCTAGGGTTCATGATGCTTAATTTTCTTAAGTGATAATATTTCGTACTATAAACCTGATTTTTTTTCTTCTTTCTGCTTAGTGGAGTTTAACCTAATTACATATGTGGTCTCTTTAACAGTGCAGTGTGGAGCCATCACTGAACTTCCATAAATCATTATTTTAACTTTTTTAGGAGAAACTCTTCAAAAGGTCACCTGTCATCAGAGATATTCTAGCTAAAAGTTGCAACACTTAACTGTCTTTAGGTTCTCCTAACTCAATAACACCAATGCATCACTCATCTCTCTCTGGGTTTGCTGTAGAAGTATTGGTCTAGGGGCATTTTTTGGATGCTTGGCAGCCAGGCACCACACATGTACTTACCTCTTTCACAGCTGGATGGTTTCATTGTAACCCCTGGTGTCTCTCTCCAATATTTTGACCTCATAAAAGCATAATGTCATTGAATGTTGAGATTTTATGGTAATTTATTCTGAAGATTCTGGCTTTTAAATCTTCCATATACAGTTTAATAACAGCATTCTTGTCATCAGGCAAACTTTACTTCCTCTGTTAATATTTTCATCTTCATTTTATGTACACACGAACATATATAGATAAAATAATCTGGAGATGATTTACAGAAACATTGGATAAAGAGGAAGAGAAAGAAAGAGGCAGATAACTAGACAACTGAAGATTAATCACAGCAACAACAGACATGCTTTTTTTTTTTTTTCTTTTCTTTTTTTTCCCATTCCTGTTATATTTTTGTTTGGACTGGCTCCAGAGAAGCCCTGTTCCTTGTTGCTCTTGTGTGTGTGTTCATGCATAAATTCAGGTCAAGTATGAAACCTCTTTGCTACATTCTTGGTAAGAATGTGTAATGTCCGTATCAACAGATAACAAGAAATCTGAGCTAATTTAGCTCATGACCCTGGGTTCTTTTTTTCTGCCATTACCAAAAAATATGGTGTTTACTTAGTTGTTAATGTATGCAGTTCAGTAAATTAGAGCTGCTTGAAATTTCTCCTAATCTTTTCCCATTGAGGGCTTTCCCTGGATTAAGTGACGCTGTGTAAAACAAAAACCACATGCATGCACAGGTTTCTGAGATTTTCCGGATCAAATATAATTTAAGGGGCACAACATCTTTAAATGAGGTTTTTGTTTTGTTTTTTTTTAAATTAGTGCATCAAAAGCAGCAATGAATAAACACTGTTTACTGAAAATATGCTTTGCTTGAACTTGGCCATTAAAGTATACAAGGGCTGAGGGGTTATTTTGCAATGAAAGAATGAACCGATATATAAGGATAAAAGTAGAAAAATGGTTTAACACACAGCACAAAGATGTTTTTGAATGAATCAGTCTTTGCTATTTAATTTACATTTTGAGGGCTCATTAGGATGATGAATGACACTGCTGGAGAATAAAACATACTTCCTGAACAAAAGAAAATCTCTGTAGCCTAATAACATTTTATGCCAGCACTTACATTTGTCAGAAGTGGATGCTATTTATCCCTATGATTATTTAAAAATCATTTTTATTGTCCTTTGTGCTGTGTCCTCTTCTGGGAATTTTAATTCAGAGTTTGACACCTACTTATTAACTTCCATGAAGTATGGAGTACAAAGGCTTATCCTATATAAAGAATTCTAACCAGCCATGTTTATATTGCCTGCAGCTGTATACAAATTAGCTCAGTTTGGATTCATCTCTCTTAGAGATGGAAAAAATTTGAGTTGTGTAACCTTTACCACCCCAACAAAGTAAATGGGAATTGAGCGTGGCTGACCTGGACGTATCAGGAGACAGCAGTAAGTCAAAAGAGCAAAGAGGAGGAATTTATGGCATTAACATCATGAATTAGGAATCTCTACAATTTGAAAACATTCATTTCTCTTCCTTCCTCCTCTGGAAGGATGAGGATGAAATAAGAATGCTCATATTTCAAACCTCAAGCCAATCCACTCCTTAATCAGTAAATAATTACTTGCTGTCTTTCCTTCTTCAGTGCTTAGGCATGCCTATACTCTAGAGTCAAAGGTATGCAAATACTGGAAAACAGACTATCTCTGGAAAAATGTCAAAATATTTTGGTAAATTATACACTATTATAATAATTGCATTTCTATAGTTTGTCTTAGAAAACACATCGCTTTTTCACCAAACATTAGGAATAAGAAATTTATTGTGCGCAAACTGTAATTTCACTGTTATTCCCTCTTCCACACTTCCTGCAGTAGATCTGCTCAGCGGTAGTGATATCCAGCCTTAAGGGTGGAATAAGTCAAGGGTTTCATTTGCCTTGCTGAGGGAGTGCTCCAGTTGCTCGGGTAGCTTTTTGTGAGTGCGTGTAAAGCAAGATGACACAGTTTTGCTTTGTTCATTATATTGTGAGGTGGGAATGTTTTATCTTGTGGTCATTCCCCTTCCCAAATCCATTCTCATCTCCTTGCAAGAAGTCCAGCTGACAATAAAACAGGTTGCAGAAGGCAGGAAAAATTATTTCCTTACATCTAATCCTGCAGACTCTCATGTTGATTTTTGCATGGTACCGATCATCTAAAAGGTGGGATCCCAATTTAATGATCATTTTGATTTCTAAGGGAATTTCTAGTCCACCACCGATATTTTCCTTAGATTTTTGGCACTTCATATTTTGTGGACAATCATATATAGGAGAAAATTACCTTCGTAACGTTTCATAACCCTGTGGCATCTGTCCCTGTAATCAGTGGGCAAACACAACGATTTGGCTCAGTTCCCTTACAAAAGTGTGCTAGAGGTATGTCATGGCACAAACTGCAGCCTGCAGTTTGGAGAGCTGCTATGAGTCCCCCTGTGGTCATACCCCGCGGCCAGACCCAAAGCACTCAAGACTTGGTCTAGTGTGTACCATGTGCTGTTCCCCAGCCTGTAAAGGTCTGCATCTGAGAAACCAGCTTAAAGTCTGCTGTCTTGACCTGGAAGAGCAGGTCTCATGCAGACAGGCCTGGTTATTTTCAGAATACCCATTGTAGGTATTTAAGGTGTTTTTAAAGGGATTTTTTGTTGTTGTTGTTGATACCCTTATATCCTGGTGGAATTACATTCTGCCCACTGAAAATAAGTATTTTTAGACAGCTCTTTAGACTGCAAAATGTCCTCTTTGTTATCCTTCCTAAAAATATATAGTAGTGCCCATATAGAATAGTAGCCGTATCACATATTTAAACTTGTAAATGTCACTACATATCTACATGTACTATACTACATACACATACATTTACGTATGTATTTCTGTTTGTGTGCTTGTAAAGTGCTATACAGGCCTTCATGGTAATGTGCATGTGTGCAAAGTACAGATTGTTGCAGACTATTTTAAATCCAGACAACCCCAATTAATCCTTTTCAGCCATCACATGGCAGGACATGCCACTTTCACAAATCACGTCTTTGGTGTTAGTAACCTTGATCAATCTCTGGACTGCGTTCAGGCATAGGTAGTAGGTTACTCTGGGTATGCTCATGGTGCACTTGCTACCGTTCGTGCTTGTACCCACAGGGAGGCCTGACTCGCGAGTGGGCACAGATGAAGGGTTCCTGCCTCTGCTGTAGGGATCCACCGACTGTTTATGCAGCAGCAGCAACTGCAAAACTGCAAATTGCCAAAATCAGTGCTAGTTTATTTTAATATTCCAGACTGTAAACTGTAGCAATTTAGCAGCTGCTCTGCAAGCAGGGACCTCCGAGAGAGCATCGGTAGAGAGAGATAAGGATGGAAATGTAAGCTTGGCTCCTGTCTCATTCGTGCTGGTTTTTCTTTTTTAGCTCAGAGGTACAGACATTCTGGGTAGCAAATGAACCAACAACATGCTTTTGCAAAGGCAGAAGTTTGATTTAGGAATTATTTTCTAGGAATGAGGAATCCCATTATTTCCTTGTGTCTTGAGTTTCTGTACAGTGCCATCAACAAGGTAACTTGGGTAGTGACTGCACGATGACTTAATCTCCATGGATTAAGAGCTGCAGGCATTCTGCCCATAGTTTTTGACTGAATTCCCTTCTGCAGGTATTTAAAATCCTGTTGTGTTTATAGCATAAATGTATACAAAATTTAAATCAGCTGGGTACTGCTCTTTAGTGTGGATTTTTCCTGCAGCCCTACAGCAGAGTTAACAGAGATGGGCCAGCTATTGACTGCCAGGGCTGTGCCTCTCCATGCACAGAAACAGCCAAAAATCCTTGCATGCAGTGCTTGCTACCGTATCTGGTTTCATAGCTGTGTTTCTGCGGCAGAAATGGGATCATAAAAAAAGCCAGTTTGCCAAAAACATTCCTCTCTGTTCTTCACTAAGTATGTATTGCTGCAAACAGTACAGGAGCATCCATGATACTGTGCATTTTCCTCACCCTTTACCTGCCCCACTATTTTGCTGGGCTGCTGGGGACTTAGAATTACATCTGCAGATAAAACGTGCAGGAAATACTGTTGGAAGTACGCCGGGGGAAATGGAGCCAGAAAGTCAAAGGAATCCCTTAGAGTATGCACAGCTTTTTCCTTCTACATTATCATCATGTGTTATTACCCAATGTCCCTGCATGGTGACATAGGTCCACAGGCTTAAGGCTAAGAGGATCCTTTGCCCTTTTCTCTTCCCAAAAAACAACTGGCACCTAAAGCTCTGAACGCTTCACCAAGAGTTAATTCTCAGGGGAATGAGCCACTCATCATTTCTTCAACAAACAAACAAGTAAAGATACAACGGCTTGATCTCTTTAATGTGCATTCTTTAAAAACCAGAGCGTAGACTAAACATAGTAATCTGATGATTACAAATTACTCAGTCCCATAAACAAAGCATGACAATTGATGACAATGTGGTATCATATATCACAAATGCACAGCATCCTCTCTCATCCAAAACAAATAGTTTGGAGTATTTCAAACCCACAACAAATATATTTAATGCAGATTGCTGTGAAACAATGTGTGTTTCTCTGTTTCTAATGCTGTATACAAAAAACAGCCAAGGGCTTTCTGTGTTTTATGCATTGTATTCATTTATGCTGCCAATTCTACTTATTATTCTACTATTCCGATTTGAGAAAAAAAAAATCAAGATTTTCTGTATTTCAAACAGCACTTGATGCATGTACATCTTAAAATTATAGCAGATGGTTTGTAAAGTAAATTATGAGACCCTAACATAATTCCTGAGTTCCAGATAGATTTCTATTCTTGCTAGTTAAAATATTGATCACAACCCTTCTATATCCATCGGTAGCTTGTTATGTGAGGCAAATCAGCTGCCATTGTTACTGATACAGAAAATCTCCCTGGGTAACCCATGATAGGTTTATTACATAGGAAGCTTTGATCCTCAGGACTCAACTAAGATATTTAAAGTTCTTACAAAGGTGTGCTGGAGTCTGCAATACACATTCAGATGTCTGCTGTCAAATGACTCCTATTCAGCAAACCTGTATGAGCCACGTTTGAAAGTGAAACAGAAAGATGACACCATTCATATCTTGGCTTTTTGAGAGGTCTTTGTGCTCCCCTGCCTTTTGGTAGCTGACAACTCATTCCAGGCCCTATCAACGTTGCATAACAGAATTTGTAAAAAGCTACACAGAAGGGTTTAATGTGTTGAGAACAAATAACTTCTTTGTAGATACCCACTGCAAGATCAAAGAGATGGAGGGTAATAGACCCAGAACTTCAGTTACCTTCAGTTATGTCGGGGAACAAAAGAATAAAATAAAACAGTGAAAGGCAGCAGAGAACAATAAAAAGGAAAATACTAACAAGTTTAAAGGATTCAACATCCTGAAACATGAATAAAAGCCACTGAGATAAATTCATCAAGATCACTTAACAACAGTGAAGCTTGTGGCTTCTTGGCTCAAAGGCTTTCCTACTGTACTCACGTTTTTGCACGTGTTGTTATAATTTGGGGTGCCACAAGACTTTCCAATTTTAGAGGGACAGAGATCTGCCCCTGCTGCTTAAAAAAATGCAGATTTGTTGCACTTGACCTATATGGAAATTTTTGTGAGCTGGAGCAGTATTGCAGATTTTTTCTCCATTCAGCTTCCATTTAAAATTAAATAGGGCTACACTGAACAGTTCTTCCTCTAGAGACAGTATATAGCCAGTTCTTAAATGAAGGATCACCTCAGCTGTTCAAAATAAACAAACAAATAAATAAATAAATAAAAATTCAAGAGCCAGCTCACTTTTTTGAATATAAACAATGAAAGCTTTGGAAATCAAAATCAAATCAAACCTAAGAGCAACCTAGCCTTTCCAAGAAAATTCACAGACCCCTCTAGTGCAATGTAGCACTGATTGTTGTCTGCAACCCAATAAAAATTAACCCATACCATCACTGCTCTTTTCTCTCTTTTATTTTCTACCACTGTGTTGTGTGTTGCGTGCATGCAAATGCTGTTGCATACAGGATTTAAAATTATTTTTTGGCAGTAATACTGTGAAGAGAGTAGTTGTCTGTAGGTGCCAGACAGGGCATTTCAGTCCTTGCACCAGTCCTGCTCCTATGGCACTCTACTACTATAAATTGCCTTATTGCTAGTTTTCTGTATTATAAAGAAAACCATTAATGTGACAGTGATAAATATTTACTGCCCCTGACTTACATGGCCAATAGTTGTGTGTCGTATAGTTTTGTATTTCTGGGGTTTATAAATGATTCTCCATTAACCTTTAGCTGTGTGGGAGAGCTCTCTGCAAACAGACGGGGACTGACAAATTTCTACTGGAAGGGTAGGCAAACTCTTCCAAAGACACAAAAACTGGAAAAAAAAGTGAGGCCAGTTTTTCCTTCTTCTTTCTTTCTGTATTTCATTGTTACTTGTAACAGCCACAAGCAAAGGGAAAGCCAGAAGCATTGTGACCTTCAGATGCAATATACACTTTAAAAGGAATGCCAGCTTGAGAATATATGGAAATAAGAGAAAAGTGAAAGCCCAAAGAGAGAGGACTAAGTTAATTTTAAGATAACCTTTGTCCTCCAAGTCTGAGGAACCAGTGTGGCACTCATCAAAAAATGTGAACTAGTAGCATACGACTAGTTGGGAGCTGCCTACAAGCTTCCCCATGCTTGTGATATAATTTGTGCTCCTGCTTCTGGTCTTCTGATTGCCCAAATCGTAGGGTGTGGGCATGGAGCCCACAGGAAAACAGGGATGAGTGCTGGGCAGCTGCCACTCCTTGGGGCGGATGGTTTTAGGGATGTGGAAGTATCCTGAGTTCTGGAGACAAGTCCTCTGCAAGGCAGCACAGTGCTGCCTGGTTCTTGCCAAGCTGGTCAAAGGGCTTTTGTCCCTTCCTGAAGAGAACCAGTGTGGGCTTGCAGTGATTTGGTGGGAAAAGAAGTCTTTCTGTGGGATTTGAAGAGGAGGGGCAAGGAAAACAAAACGAACAAACAAAAGAGTGGAAGGTATTTGTCTACAATGCAACTTTATAGATATGCTGAATTTGTTGATTCCCATGTCAAGGCTACAGTCGATAAGATCGGAGACTGGCTTGGTTGGTTTGGTCATTTTCAAGAAACATTTTTTTCAAAGGATTTTGTATGGTGTATACATACATATATATGTATATTTGTCATGATATATTCATGGTATCACACACTTTCTTAACAGAAAGGAACTGGAACATCTGAGCCGTGAGACCTTACAGCACTGACATTTTTATTTGAAATTTCACGTGTCCTATTAACTCTGCAAAACCTTTAGAGAGTACTATTTTTCAGTAGCTGTGCAGTGAGTGTGTTCCCATCAGTTTGTCAGGGATCACGGTATGGCTGGGTTTTTCTTTCAACTTTCAGGAATGCTGAGAGCACAATAAAGCTCTGCTGAGATTTTCTCTGCAGCTTGGAGAATTGTGCTATTTGTCAACTTCCACGCTGAGAATCACCTGAGTGGACCAGAGGTGTCAAGGGACTGCTTTAAAGATGCAGATGCATTTCATTGCTCATCTTCACTGATAAATCTTTGGGTATCTAGTAGCAAATTACATCCTTCATGGGCAAATAGGTGTCCAGGTCATAATTACCATGACCAGAACATGTTTTTGCTGCCTTATCAATGAGACTGAGCTGTGATTCTCAAACCATTGCATATCACTGTTCCTTACAAATAACAGATTTTTTTTTTGTTTTTTTTTAAACTCCCAATCCTGATCCATGTTTTCCATGAAACAATTATATTTTGTGTAGAACAAGGAAAGCAATGCAATGTAAGTGTTTCATGCTGAAACTCATTCACTTCAAGTCACAGACCAAAAAAAGAAAGGAAATATATGTGAATTTTGCCCAGACAAGGCAGAAAAAGCGGTTTCTCTCTGGATTAGCACAGGTTGTTTAACTCTGCTGCCTTCATGGCCAGATGCTCAGTGCTCTGCATGTACTTCAGACCTGCTCTGCCAAGGGTTCTTGATGGTTGCTGCCCTCACCAAAACATTTGTCTTGAAAGGATGAGCTTTTTTTTTTTTACTGGGAAGGAGACAGTGTCAAAGCCAAAACTGTCTGATTCTCAGATGTCAGTGACATCCTTGGACTAGCAAAAAGCTTTGGTAGAAAGCCAAAAGTTACTCTGGTCTCCTGGCCATAGAGGCTTTTCCCTATTAGAGTAGATCAGGGTCTCAGTCTCCAAAACTGAAAACGCAGTTTTCAGCAATAGGCATAAATGGAAACAAACCTTTTCTCTCAGTGTAGCAGTTGATCATGAGCTAAAGTCTGGTGTTACCTTCTGGAGATACAGGCTGCTGCTCAGTGTTTTGGACTCTGGGCTGCCTCTTGAAGATTCTGTAATCCTATTTTAGCCCTCAGTGAAAGCCAGACCTTTCCTGGCCCTGTCTTTGACTGAGGTAGTGGGTGAAGCATCATCTTTGTTCCCCACCTTGGCAGAAAACTCCCTTGTTTCCTTTGTTCTGTCCTCAGTTTTATTAAGCAGATATGCACCCTGATTTTTAATAGCATTTCTATGTTAATCTCTATCTTTTTGACTTAGAACAGGTATTGTTCACATAATGATGTTTTATCAACATTGATTTCCTCATGCCAGATTCTGCTTCTTATCCCCACCACCACCGCCCAAAGGATAGGTTTTTTCCCCATGAGCCATTTCTAGATGTATGTAAACAGGCTTTAACAAACACCTGATAGATGTTGCTCTTCCCATCAAGCCCTCATCTGGGGCTTTCTTCTACCAGGGGTCTTTTGTGGGAGAGATTTCTGCAGAGCTCTGTACTGTAAATCCATATATATGTAAGAGGATTAACCCTTTCTGCATGATAGTTTGTAATCACATAACCTTTAGCTCAGTGGGAATGAATACCAATTATCATTTATAAACAGTTCCTCTCATTATGCGCCTATTTATGGCATCTTTTATAGCTTGCTAATTACAAGCACACAAAACAGAAATGTTTGGAGTTAAATAATGTAAACAGGGATGTAATTGATTTTCATGTTGAATAGTTTTTATTGATTTATTGTTAATTAACATTTTAAAGGATCTCTTGGCAAAATAATCCCTTTAATTTATTGAATATTATGCTAAATGATGGTATATTCATATTAAAATGTCACAAAAAGATTAACATTTTCACAATACTTGTTTTTCCAACTGTTGCTGCTTTACAGATGTTATATAGTCTCCCCAAATGAACACAGACAATACACTAAATGCAGTCTATTGATCTCGGTCCAGGTCCTAGTGGACAAGCGGCCACATCACTAAAAATAGTGCATTCCAGCTGACACTAATTGGCCATCCGTGTAGCAGGGAGGATGGGCATCTAATGGGGAGCCAAACTGATCTCTATCACACACAGGGCGGGCTCCTTGGGGCTGCTGTGGAAGCACCACGTGGGCTAAGGGGAGAAGCCCTTATATTTACAAAAAAAGCCTTACTTGCTGCAAACCCCAATCACTCTGGGGTCCATAATGGAAATTTTGCAACAGATAGACAGCTGTGTCAAACAACTTGTCAGTTAATACACTCAGAGTATGCATATAGTGCTGTAGAAAATGTAATAAGCTGAAGGCATTTCCAGAGGACCCTGCTGGCTCTTTCTAGTTTTCGGATGGGAAGGGGGTCTGTGGAATCCATGCAAGGGGTTGTCGACAGCATTTTGCTGGATGCCAGTTGCCTTCAGGTCACTTGCTCAGCACCTCCCAGGACTGAGCACGTAGAAAGGATTAAAACTGCAAGTTGCAATCTTCATTACTATCATCCCAATATATTCTTCAGATGAGTAGCAAGAAAGTGTAATCACATCAGCCCCTATTTTTTCATTAGTGAAGAAAAACATTAATATACTGTGACATGGTATTGATTTGATACAATCAATCTTTCCCAATAACAATAAAACCTTTATATTTTATTAATAGAACAATGCAGTTCTTCTCCATTACAGCTCCCTTTTATTGTTGCTGGGTCACAGTGTAATTCTGATGTGTTTAGTTTTTTTTTCTTTTTTATGAATATAATGTAAAAGCCTGTAAAATTGTTCCACCGATCTGCCAGTAGGTTTCATTTGAGGCTCCCAAGCATCTTTTATTAGATGAAATGTTACCAGTGCAGCTCCAGTAACTGATTGTTTGATGGCCCTCAGGGGTGGGGAGGGTGAAGAGGTTTCAGAAAGGTTCTTGTCCTTTCAGTCTCTTGATTTTTTTGTGATGTGAACTTGAACTCAGACCATCTCGTCAGTGTGAAGAATCCTACCCTAACCTCTCCACTTATGGCTAGACCCACCACTTCTAAATCCCATCTAAACTGGTTGCCTAAGTTCAAGAGAAGCCCCCAGCAGCAATCCAGACTGTGGCCCCTCAGCATCACCTCACTTCCTGACGCTGGGATTGCCATACTTAGTTCAGTTCCTACATTCCTCATATTTAAAAAGTAAAAATATAATTGAGTGAGTGCCTTTACTTCTACAACCACAGTAAATCCATTTTCACCTAGATGCTGGCCTGGACATCCTTGGCCGTTGGCTCCTCGGGTCTGCATGTAGGGCCAGCACAGCCTAAGGCTGGTGGTACTCTGGACTGAGGCTTCATTAACTCCTCTGCAGTTTTCCTTCTCAGAGGCTCTGGTCTCCAAAAGCTGCTGTCCTGCCCCAGTTGTGGGTGAGCTGCTGAGCAGGCTGATCTGAGCGAGTGTTGCTCACTGTGAATAAAAGGCACTCTTGGCCAATTAGCTTCTCCTCTCTAGTGTGCATGGAAAGTTTATTCTAATTTTCGATTCTACATTTCTCTCTCTTTGTTGATATTTTTGATTCATCTTCTTCAATTTGATGGAATATCTCCCAGTTCCTGGTACAAGACTGGGGCATGATGACATTCCAGTTACAGTGAGACCCCCAGTTAGTATACACGGATACTTACATTCAAGCAAATGGCTTTCATCGCTTGCTCTTTATTCCTCTTTTCTTTTCTTGGAATAAAAACTTTGTTAACCTTTCTCCTCTTCCCTTTTGAAGCAAGAGCAATGTTTCAAGATCCCATGGTAGGAAAAATAATCCCCATTATAAATATGAAGACTGTTTCAAAAAGAGAATGAGCATATTAAGGGCAACAGTTTATTAACAGTGACTGTAAATTAGATGGCTTTAATAACTTTAATTAGTGCAACACTTTCTGACACAGAGCTTGAGCAGAATTCAGCCGTTCATCCCCATCTCCCTCCTGCACATCTCGGTATCTAAGGAAATAGCAGCAATTCCTTGTAGTAAAAATGAAACAGCTCCTATCACAGCAGTGCGGAGCACAGGAAAATACTCTATCAAGACTGTGGCCACTGGCAGTCTAAATCAGTAGAAAAGAACAGCGTGATTGCAAAGCAAAGCTTTCAAAAAACAGGAACAACAGAAAATCCAGCTTCCTTGGCAGTCTCTTCATTTCTTTTTCCTTGGCATAACCATGCACTGCCCAGTCCTGCTTGCTTGCACACTCTGTGAGCTACGAGGGCTCTTGGCCATTGAACTGGACAGCATTACCAAGGCCAGTGAGTGGCACGGGGGGACAGCAGTGTGCCCCAGCTCCCTGACACCCAGCCTGCTTAAAGTAGGGGGAAGCACTGCTGATGGGGAAGCACTTCACCCGTGAAGGTCCAGTCCCATTAGTCATCGAGAAAAAAGAGGCCATTTCAAACTCTGATCTGGTCAGATGTTTTGTGTACTTAGTCATTTCCCATATTGACCCTGTCCGTTTGTCAGTACTGAAAAGTGTCTGCATGTGTATGTGTGCATCCTATCTTAATTTTTGTTTGGAGAAAACATTTTTTAAAGTCAAAAATTACCAGAGTGAAACATTTCAATATTTTGTTTTAATGACTTCTTGATTTGGAGCTCTATCTTTTCTTTAATTTTTAATTACATTAATTTAAATTTGGTATTAAAATGTTTCAAATAGATCATACCTTCTTTTCTCAGATGGACTGAAGGACACTTTCTAAAATTTCATTCTGCAGGCAATGCCACACTGTTGATATTTTGTAAAGGGGCATTAAAATAAAATTAACATCGCCAGTGGGACAAAGTCTACACCTCAGTGTCTGACCCCCAGTTCAGAACAAAAATGAATTCCAAAAAGTGGACATTTCCTGAAGGACAAAAAAGTGAGTTTGTAGCAGGTTCAGATCTAATGTTTTAACTAGCCCACCTTTCGTGAGGTCAAAAGTCCTGCATGTCTCCAGAGAATCATGGGTTTAGTGCAGCTACCCCATAGAGAGCCTGTTAAAGATCTACCATGTATAAGAAAATCAACAGCAAGTTAAACCTTAAATTTCTACAAAACTTTACAGGGCATGTGCAAATTAATTTTGCATAAATTAATTTACATCCTGGCTGTTTTTCCATAAATGCCCCAAAAGTCAGCTCTCAGGTCTCAGGCACATCTCCCTGCTAAAATTCATCATTTTACTCCATAAACTGAAGGTGTTGAGATCTGTTCAGAGAAATGATTGAAGGAAAATTTTGGGGAGGGCAACAGTTCTCCATGACCGAACAGGCAGAGGCCACACATATGAGCAAGTAAAAAGATAAGGAAAGCACCTACAAGCTTTGCCCCACAAAAGTAATCTAACAAAAATAAAGTTTGGGAAAAGCACATCTGTATGATGCAAGGAATGATGCACATGCATCTGGATGTAGCACTTCCAGAGAAATAACTGCCAGAAAAACTTAAGATTTGGGACTCTCATTTCATAATGGGAATGAATATTTTTCTTTTTTTTTTTAAGCACACAGCTGTTTCCTTGTACTGATGTCTCCTGGATCTCCCTGCACTTATCTTTCCCATATTGTTTATTTTACAATCTGTGAAGTTCTTCTACAAGAAATGGATTACACACAAAATGTTACATATGCTTGTGCATGTGTGTGTATCTCCATACTGTTATGGTCCTGCCTGGCCAAGAAACATTTCTGATGTCCTTTCAGATCAAGTTCCACCCATGTGGGTTATTTTTATTTTTCCTTTTTTTTTCTTTTTTTTTTTCTTCCCAGTCTTTGGCTTATGCCAACATTTCCTGCCTAAAACCTCACTTTGGGCAGCAGAGCTGGGCACATGGTGGCCAATGGTGGCAGGTGAATGGTAACCCAATGCGACACAGCAAGCCTGGGTCACGAATAGAGCAGCGAGGCTGCTGAGTGTGCACCTCAGCCTCCCAGAGATCTTAATCATGCCTAATTTGTGTTGGAGGCTAAATTCAGTAATTCCCAGAGGCTTTGTAAGAGCAAAGAACACAGATAGAAATAACACCAAAGGCTTGTACCACAGAAATCTCCTAGGTTAATCTGGCAAAAGATTTCTCTTTCTTTTCTTAATGCAAAGATTTGAAAGGAGGGAATCAGAGACAGGCAATTCCTTTCTGAGGAATTTCTTTATATACCTCCATGTGAAATCTGTTGGTAAAGGAAGAAAAAATAAAGTAATGCTCTGCAATAAAATTTGTACAGATGTAGTCTTTTTTTTTTTTTTTTTCCTGAAATGACATCCCGTTTCTCAAGGATTTGGTGTAGCCTTTAGTCAGCCTCGTTTCTTACGGTTCTCTGTGCTTTGCATGGTAATTAGCTCCATGCGTTATCAGTGGTGCAATGCTCCTGGCTGTTTCTCCAGCAGCCGCTGCCGTGCTCCTTGGCAGCAGCTCCTCGCAGCCTCCCACCTGACGATGCACCACCGCACGTGCATGTGGACGTCTGCAGATCCCCAGCCCGCACTGGGTGAGATGCAAAGGCAATGGGCACAGCAACGTTGCAGGAGGAAGAGGCTCGAGCCCTCTTCCCCCCACAGTTAGTCCCCCAAGGGTCACCAATATTTTGCCAATATTTTCACCAATATGGTTCATTGGAGGGTCGGTAAGGCAAGTTTCTTAGGAAAGATCTCAAAATACAAACAATCTGCGTTCATCAATGTCAGGATGAATACAGGGTAGCAGTTCAGCAACTTAGAGAACAGCAACCTCAAAACCTTTTTTTAAAGAAATTCAAACATTTATTGCACAGGTGTTCTGTGGCATGTACACTATCAAGAAGGTGGAATGACTGCCCTGTGCAGATTGCAGGCACTTTGACATCATCCTTTTGCAGGTGCTGCATCATGCAGACAGCACCAGCACAACATTGTATGGATCAGGCAGGTCCACTCATGCAAATAGAGCTCTGTGCAATTTGGTGCCCACGGGTAATGTAATCTCTGCTTTTAATTCAGATTTCAAGAAATATTTGCTAGTTTTTATTTTTTGTAGTTATAATACAACCATGAAGTTATATTCAGCTTGTCAGATTCACAGGCAGTGATGGTTCCCCTGTAGTGTAAGTAGAGATATAGTGGAGAAGAGAAGTTTTAAGAATGAGAATGAGGAATCTTTTCCAAACCCGGGGCTCAGACACCTTTCAGACCTGTCCTAGGTCCCACAACACTCTGCACTGTATTATACGACAACACAAAGAAAAACATTATGGCTGCAAGCCACATGAAATAGACTTTGCCTGTTGTGTGTAAGACATGGACTCTAACTTCTCCAGCATTACTCTAGAAACTTTCATATTAACAGTAATGGAAGATACTTACAAGCAAGTCAGGATTCAAAGCAAAAATAAATTTATAAATTTATGTTTGGCATTCAAAACATGAAGAACAAAGAGGATGGTGTAGAAATAATTTGTTTGTATTTTTTCCAAATATTACTTTAATTTTTTCATAACGTCTTTGGTCTTGCATTTCCAGATTTATTTTTACCTTTTGAAAGTCACTGTGATCATACTAAGAGAGAGAAGTGAAAAGATTTTTTACTCTCTGCCCAGAGATTTGATTTGCTGGGGAGTATAGCTATAGTTTTAGTTCTGTGGTAATGGAAAGTGTAATTTCTTGCTGATGAGCATCTGCAGACTTATTTCATTACACTTCTACGAGGAATATTTAATTTTGAAACAGAAGCTTGTTTCTAAACCTACTCTGAAATACTCTGTTGCCAAATTTACCTTCAGTAACTTTGCCTTGACAAAAAAAAAATAATAATAATAACAAAAAGCTGTATTTTAGCATCTATGCATTCTATACAGCATAAGGTGATAGGTCATCTCATGCCTCCTTGTATAAGATGGCTATGGAGGAGAATAGTGAACTTTGTGTAGGGCAGCAGAGTCATTGCTCTGTAAGCAAAGCACAGAGGATCAGGAATTTACACTCCCCACTGTAGTTAGTGGGATCATAGAATAGATCAACTGAATGGTTTGGGTTGGAAGGAACCTTAAAGTTCTTCTTGTTCCAACCCCTCTGCCATGGGCAGGGACTTCTCTGACTAAATCAGACTGCCCAAAGCTCCATTCAACCTGACTTTAAACACTTCTAGGGATGGGGCATCCACAACTTCTCTGGACAACCTGTTCCAGTGCCTCACCACCCTCTGAGTGAGGAATTTCATCCTAATATCTAATCATAATCTGCCTTCTTTCAATTTAAAACCATTACACCTTGTTCTATCACTACATGCCCTTCCTTCTGTCATGGCTTCCCTTCCTTCCATCGTGTCAACTGTATGACTCAGCTTGGTGTCATCCACAAACTTGCTAAGAGTGCACTATATTGCACTGCCTATGTCATTAATAAAGTTATTAGACATTACCAGTCCCAATATGGATGCTCGAGGGACACCACTCACTGCTGATCTCCACAAGAATATATGCCAGGCTTTGGGGAAGGAAAAGAAGAAAATAGAGGGAAACCCACACAGAAGAGACAAATAAAAAATCACTAATACAATTTCTAAAATTCTAAAATATCCAGAGACTGTTGTGCAGTTTCTATATGCATGTTTCTCTCTGTCTTGTTAGCTTCATTGACAACATGAACTATTTTGTTTGGTCTCCTACCCCAGCAGCAGGGAAGGTGGGACACAGCATTGTGCAGCTCGTGGAGACACTGGTGTGATGAGAACAGGCCTGTCTGAATGGGACAGCAGCTGCTCTTTAGCATCAGTACACAGGACACAAGTAATTCTCCACAGACTGACTTCGTAGTACAATTTTTTCCCTTTGAAATCAGTGGCGTAACTCCCGGTGACTGTAAAGCTGAAAGGATGTGTTACACTAAGAGTTAATGCAATTCATTTGTCTAACCATCAAGGGCCATACTCAGCAAAGATCAGCTAGAGTGCTGACAATAAAGACCTTATAACTTTTTATGAATTGGCATGAAAATAACAGCCACAAAAAATATGAAACATAAATTGTTTCCTTACTTATGCATGGCTGTGGTGCTTCTGACCTTGGTTACAGGTGCTAGGCTATGGGAGGCTGTGAATTCAGGCCTCCTCGGTGACACAGCTCAAGCTGGGGAGTGGCAGTGATGGCATTCAGGAACACAACTTGCACAGACTGGGTGATTGTATCATTTGGGTCTGGTAGGCACAAAGACACCCATTTTTGAAAGTCCCTCATGAGCTTTTGAGTACCTAAATTCAGATATGGCACAGAAGTATGGTTTTCAGGTGACAAGGACATGGTTTAGTGGGTGATATTGGTAGTAGGGTGATGGTTGGACCAGATGATCTTGAAGGTCTTTTCCAGCCTTAATTATTCTATGATTCGAAAACTCAGGACATTAGAAAATCAAATTCCTTTGATATTTGGTGACAGGCACCTCAAAAGTCAGAACTTCCAGGTGTTTTTTGAAAATAAGAGGCAAAGACAAAGCTCACCTCTCTTCTAGCTCTTTGGGGACAATAATTAATCACGCCGACTTTGTTTCCATACACACACAAATGAAAAGGCCTCAAGCTCCAGTCTTCTGTCTCCTGAGTTAGCTCTATTCTGCAAAAGGAAAACAAACAAAAAAAAACAAAATCTTTACTTTGGGGATTTTTCGGGGAATTTCACAGAACCAGAGTGGCTGAGGCTGTCAGGGCCCTCTGGAGGCCACCAGGCCCAAGTCCTGCCCCATCAGGGCCACCAAGCGCAGGCTGCCCAGGCCCATCTCCAGGCAGCTTTTGAAGGCCTCCATGAAGGGAGAATCCAGAACATCTCTAGGCAACCTCCACCAGTGCTCAGACACCCATGACATAAAGAAGCATTTCCTGGTGTTTAGACGGAACCTCTTGTCTTCCAGGTTTTGCCCGTTGCCTGTTATTCTGGCACTGGGCACCACTGGAAAAAGCCTGGCTCCGTCTTCACTGCACCCTCCCTTCAGGTATTTATAGAGATTGACAAGATCCCCTGAGCCTTCTTTTCTCCAGGCTTAACAGTCCCAGCTCTCTCAGCCTCTCCTCACAGGAGAGATACTACAGTCCCTTCAGCAATTTTATGGCCCTTTGTTGTTCTTTGATCTTCTTTCCAGTATGTCCAGGTACTCCCTTGTACTGGAAGGCCAGAACTGGACACAATATTCCAGGTGTGGCCTCACCGGTGCTGAGCAGAGGGGAAGAATCATATCCCTTAACCTGCTGGCAGCACTCCTCCTAAAGAAGACCAAGCTACCATTAGCTGTCTTTGTGGCAAGGGCACATTGCTGGCTGATTTTCAACTTGGTGTCCACCAGAAAATTTCATGTGCTGAAGTAAACCCCCCAGAAAATTTGCTTGATGCAACAGCCATTTGTGTGTTGTGGAGAGCTGCTGGAGATGGGCAGCCCCTCAGCTTCAGTACCTCCATCCCATCCCAGCATCACGGTGTGCCCTGTCTTCCCAGTTGTGCTGGGCAGCACAAGCAGAGCATGGGCAGGGGGCAGCAGGAAGGGTGGGACCACAAGCAGACACTTCTTTGCTGGAAGAAGTCAGGGTCCCAATGGACAACTGAGCAGAGCATGTAGGAGAGGATCGTACCAGTAGGGATAGCTGCTCTGCCAAATCCCTGATTTCCCCTTTCCAGAATGGCCCTGGAGTAAGCCGCATCATTCAGAACTGAATTCCTCTGCTCCCTCAGCATCACCATGTACATGCTGGTTTTAGGGGCCAGCATTTTAGGGAATCACAACCTTCTCACAACAGCCATGCTGCCTGCCCGGTACTCGGTGTGGCAGCTTGTGTCACAGCCCCTGCAGCTCTCCTTTCAGCATCACTGCTGCCCGTACCCTATATATCGTCAGACTTCACACAGGCAGTATTACTGCAGAGTCTTTCCTGCACAAAGGATACAGACAGATGTTATTTATTTAATATAAATAAAGGCACATATTGGATCTATGTACAGGCACTAACCGTTTTGCTTATGCCTACTTATAGGCAGTATATCTGAAACAGCATGAACCACACACAAAAGTGGCATAAACAAAATCCTATGAGTTTATACAAATATGTGCCAGCTATATGTAAACATTGCAAATATTATATCTTCCTGTGGTGATGATGGGGAATAATTTGAGAATTTTCAGCAGTGCAACTTTTCAGAGGCTGGAAAGACTTGGCCTCATTTCGAAACTGTAATAGAGTTTTGAATATATTTCATGTGACAAGCGTGTCCTCAAACCTGCTATTTGTTATTTCTTTTTAAAACACAAACAAACTATTTTCTCATTTTGTTTACAGGACAGTGGAACAGGAGATAACAGCTGCATTGAAGAAATATTGCGGGTAGGAATTCTAAAAAAAATATTCTCTTTCTAGTACCATTTTGTTCACTCTAAAAAGGCAAGAGAACAACAAGGATATTGCAATTACTGCTGTTAAAAATACTATGCTTTTAGATTGTGATCTTTCTAAGGAACAAGTAGGCAAAAAATATTTACCCACAAAAAAAAAAATAAATCTGTGTTAGCAACCTTCCAGAGCCTCTGGATTTTGCTGCTACTTTGTGCCAGTGTGGCTGACCTTCATGCATGCAGAAGCAGATAATGGGATAAATTATAAACTGAAATGTACAACGATGTTTCAGGTTTACAAACCATGCAAAGTGCATGTTTCCATTAATCATGACTGTCAAAAATCTTAATTTTGAAGGGAGGTCTAGGAAGGTCATTTTCCACCTGGATTTAATTAGAATCCATTATGTAATGTCATTATGTCCATTATGTCCATTATTTAATGACAATGTGCAAAATCTGCAGTTATTTCCATATTTAATTATTATTTCTTTTATCCTAGTAATTTCTATTTTATTTTCATGGAGCAAATTAATACACACCCAGACAGATCTGAGCTTGAATCAACTTTGATATTGATTATTTTCTGAGGCAGACAAACTAATAAACAGTGAATCATTTTTATAATTTTAACTCCTGTTCTTTTCAGTTCTCTTTCTACACTGATAATTCAATAATTTGCAATGCTTATATATCAGATATAAGAGTCAGTAAAATACCAAACCAGGTAGAAAGAATGTCAAAACCTCCCTATTATTGTCTGTGCATCCACAGCTTGGACAGCCACTACCCAAATATTTCAGATTGTTTATAAACTACAGGGCTATAAATATTTGGTTTAGAGATTAGTAGTGCATTAAGACTGCTGTTTCTAAAGGCATTTCTCCATTCTCCATGAATATGTTAAATACAGCTTTTAATTCTTAAACTGGACAAAGAGTTTATCGAAGGGTGATTATGATGGATTGCTTATGACTTCACTGGCAGAGCTTTTAGTTAGCTAACATTTACAAAGTAGGCTTTTGTAGGACTGAACTGCATATTCAACAACCCTTAGCCTCAGTCCCTGTTGTTTTGTTACAAATTAGTAGCAGACTGTATAATTCATGAGAGCTTTTTCCATTTTTCATGATGCACTGAGTATAGATGTGGTGTGAGGCTCATTCGCCCCTTTCTTATGCAGGACTTTAAAAAAGAGCAGTGAAAGAAGCCAGTCTTCCTCCTTATAAGTGTGAATTGTTCAAGTACACAAAAATGGAGAAAAGACATGGTTCCTGCCACGAGTAGGAAAGTGGCTATATAAGAGGTCCTAGTCTCATACAGTCTCATATGATGCAAAGTGCACCGTATGACTAGGGATTGTAAGGTACACCTTCAAGCTGGTACTGTCTCTCTTCTTTGACTCTTGGGCACATTCCTCAAGAAATATTTTTATGAAGCTTCATGATAAAACATGCAGCATGTTCTTGGATGAATAGGACCCTTTTCTTCATGAGGATTTATTCACAAATTCTTTCACTTTGGTTAAAACCTGAATAAATCAACCCACTACAAGCAGTATTGCCAAGACCTCTTTTTCACATCTGAACAGATCATGGTGCTGGATGCAACCCTGTGTCTCTCTGGAGAAGGCAGCTTAAGAACAAAAATACCCACCAGGGTGGCTGGGTGAGGAGCTGGGCAGAATAACTCTTCCTTCCAAGGACTGCCGAGATGCTCTGCAGGGCACTTTTCCCAGTGTCCCCCAGAGCAAGAAGCTCCTGGTTCCTCCAGCATCTTTTACCGTTACCATCTTCTTTCTGAGTTAACGTTCTGAAAACTCAGGTTCAGAATACCTTAAAGCACACAAAGTGATACATGGGGTTTTCAAACCTGGGAGTCTGGCTTCTCACAAAGCAGGAGGTAGTAGGCAGTTTAAGCATACTTAGAGCTCAAAAGACACACTTCACATCAGTATCTCCCTATCTGCTGAGGCTTAACATGGCTAAAATGCAGAGTGCAACATTTTCATCCTCCAGCTCCTGTCCTCACATGATCACTCAGTCATTGTGGATAACCTCTCCAATCTGCCCATCCTCCACGTCTGTAGCCTGGATATCTCTTTCTATTCTGAACTTCTCTTGCAACGATTTGTCGGAGACTAAATGTAAATCTTGCAGACTGCTGCTCTGTGGCATTTCCAACTGAGACTCTTTTTTCACAAATGTATAATTCTGGTCTAAATTCTCTCTAAATTCTCTCAACAAATGTAATGTTACACATGTCCACTCACGCTGCTGCACGGATCATTTTCCTAGCTTGATGTCATAGAATCATAGAATCAGAGAATGGTTTGGGTTGGAAGAGACCTTAAAGATGGCCCAGTTCCAACCCCCTGCCCTGGGCAGGGACACCTCCCACCAGACCAGGTTGCCCAAAGCCCCATCCAGCCTGGCCTTGAACACCTCCAGGGATGGGTCATCCACAGCTTCTTTGGGCAACCTGCTCCAGTGCCTCACCACCCTTATAGGAAAGAATTTCCTCCTTCTATCTAATCTAAACCTACCTTCTTTTAGTTAAAGCCATTACCCCTTGTCCTGTCATTACCCTCCCTGACAAAGAGCTTTCTTGTAGGCCCCTTTCAGGTACTGGAAGGCTGCAGTGAGGTCTCCCCAGAACCTTCTCTTCTCCAAGCTGAACAACTCCTCCTCCCTCAGCCTGTTTTCCCCTCCAGCCCTCTGATCATCTCCATGGCCCTTCTCTGGACTCATTCTAATGCTTCCGTGTCCTTCTTGTGCTGGGGCCCCAGAGCTGAACGCAGGGCTCCAGGTGGGGTCTCATCAGAGCAGAGTGGAGGGGGACAATCACCTCCCTCACCCTGCTGGCCACGCTGCTTTTGATGCAGCCCAGGATACGGTTGGCTTTCTGGGCTACAAGCTCACATTGCTGGCTCATGTCGAGCTTCTTGTCAACCAGTGCCCCCAGGTCCTTATCCTCAGACCTGCTCTCAATCCATTCTCCACCCAGGCCGTACTTGTGCATGGGATTGTCCTGACCCGGGTGCAGGACCTTGCACTTGGTCTTGTTGAACTCCAGGAGGTTCATACAGTCCCACCTCTCAAGCCTGTCCAGGTCCCTCTGGATGGCATCCCTTCCCTCCAGCATGTCGACCACGCCACACAGCTTGGTGTCATCAGCAAACTTACTGAGGGTGCACTCAGTCCCACTGTCCATGTCACCGACAAGGATGTTAAACAGTGCCAGTCCCAATACCAGCCCCTTAGGAACACCACTCGTTACTGATCTCCACCTGGACATTGAGCCATTGACAGCAACACTTTGAGTGCCATCATCCAGCCAATTCCTTACACACCGAGTGGTCCATCCATCAGATCCATGTCTCTCCAACTTAAAGACAAGGTTGTTATGCAGGACAGTGTCAAATACTTTGCACAAGCCCAGGTGTCGGTTGCTCTTCTCTTATCCATTAGTACTGTAACTCTGTCGTAGAAAGCCAACAGTTTTGTCAGGCATATGTCTTGCCCATATCACATTTGTCTTTGCATCTCATCACTGTCATCTCCTTCTCTATCACATCCAGTAGAGCTATTTGTTTCCACTTTTAAAGCTTCAAGTCTACCAATCAGTGCTGACATGTTAGCTACCACTTTAGCACACCCAATAATGCCAGCTTCTGTCACCCAGCAATGTGCTAAATTTTGCATGAATTAATTTCTCCCATACTTCCCATCAGATCAGGGAAGAGCCTTAAACACTTTCCCTTTTACCTCCATGCCTACCATCAGATCCCCTCTTAAGAGCTTCCTTTTTCACAAGGACTGTGCAAAAACAGTGGTAAGGTCAGGGGTATACCTCTGTTTCCCATGCTTGAACATTGCTGTCCCACATGTCCCTTGTACAGCCCAGTCAGGCCAGATGTATCCACCTGCTCTCTTTTGTCTTGAAAAGTGAGCTCTCTGAGTCAAGGACTTGTATAATACAAAAGCCATTCTTAGGTAATCTCACAGTACAAATCAGTATCAGCAGTGGTTGTTGTTACTGATAGTGCAAACAGCAACAGTAATAATGTGCCATAGCTACTCACGTCATAAATTACTGGCATCCAGACTTTTCCAGATACTGTACTCTGGGCCCTCTTCTTGTGCTGAACAGATCCATTCACTTTTAACATGGATTTTCTGGTTTTCAGAAACAAGGAAAGTCATTTCCATGGCTTTGTTGGAGGTGCTGTTTGCATAATAAAGCTAAGGTTTACTTCTGCTAGGACAGAATATAGGCAGTTCCCACAAAGGTGTCCAGAGTCAGAATGATGAAGATCCAAGGAAGCTGCAGTCCTTGTTTCTCCCTCAGAAAAGATGCCTCTTCACTGGCACACTTAAATGTGTTTATTATAGGAAGGGCCACTTTCCCTTTCTTCTGCTGCTTTACAGAACATCAGAAAAGGAAGAAGACGCTTAAAAATTTATCTTTTTAAGGAACCCCACTATAGCTGTCTCTTTGACAACACAAAGCAGAAAGCATCCACCCTGCCTAGATACTGCGTTCACAGCATGTCAGATCTTCCAAGGGATAGACACTTCCACAGCAAGCCCCAGGTCCTATTGAAGGTCCCAGTCAAGACGAAGGGCGGTAGGAGTAAATCACACCTGCTCCAGCTGCTTCCCTGTGTCTCCTTTCCCTGGTGTATGAGAGGAGGCCAGGGCTGGTTTGTGCACAGACCCTGTCACCCACCCACAGGTTCCAGGGCACAGCCAGAGCTAACGTCTGGACTTGGGTTTCCAAATCAGCTTAGGCATAGCTTGAAAATCACCAAATCTTATCTTGCACTAACTGTGATGGGAATGTATAGTTTTTTGTGCTGTCTTGTGCAATGCAGGGTGCCACGGCCTAAGTCTAGCCTTTTCTGATGTGTTTTTGCTGCACGTATCAGAGCTCTGTAGACTTTGTAAACCGGCAGATCATTCTGCACAAAACGGCGGCTTCCAAAGAAAGCCCCCAAGAGCTGAGGCGCAGAACCGCTTCGAGTCCTGAAGGAGGTTGATTAACAAGACAGTAACCCTGTCGAGATTGGAGCTGTTGTAAGGACTCCCGCTGAGTTTATAATCACTGCAGAAATCCTGAACCTAATCTCACCCCGTGCACTAATTCAGAGCAACTTCTTCAAAGTGTAGTGACTTCTCTGTCCAGCTGCAGGCACGCACGTCAAGGATAGAGAGACTTCTAAGGAGAGACTTCGAAGTAAATAACTGCAGTAAGACCAAGTTGCAGATGTAATGTCAAATTGAGAGAGAAAAGATGCGTTACCTGACTGTAGCTATAAAAAGCAATTCCTTGTAAGCTTTTGCATTGTAGGTGGAGGACATGGTAGAAAACTTTGAAGCGGAAAATACGAGTTATACTACTCAAATATCCTTAATTCCACTGTGCCCTGAGCATTTGCTGCCTGAATTGCTGAGACATCTCCAAAGCCAATCTATTCCCTGCCTCTGCTAGAACACAGGCTTGCTAATTGAGATTCATAATTTTGGCTGATTTCTATTTGCTTTTATTAGTGTGTGAAACTGTATATTCTGTTATTATTGATGGGGTTTGGAGTAAATGTTTATTTTGCTGTATTACATGCAAAAAAAAAAAAATGGGAGCAGCAAGGATCCTGCCTCTCCACTAAGTTAACTGTTGAAACCTATATCTGATACACTCAGATATACATTCAGAGTGTATTTGCAATGGATTTAAGGAGAAAAGGGAGCATGTTGGGCGTAGGCGATTCAGGGTTTGTAAGATAAGTGGTTTGAGATTGATCTTCCAGCCTTAGCTGTGATTTCCTAGAGCTGTGGTGGCTTTGTTGAAAGGAAACCCACATGCAATCTGAGCTCTGGGCCTTGTGAGTTCCCTCTGTTTTTTTGGGTTGATATGAGAGGCGTCATTGAATTGGGGAGAGACGGATGCAGTGTGGAGTGCTTGGCCTGCAAACACCATTTGGCTGCAGGAGGCAGAACCAGCGGGAAGCTGATGGAGCTTCCCAGAGCAACAGGAGCACAAATCAAGGACTGCAGGGAAACCAAACACAACCAGACAATGCAGAAGAAGCCGTTCCTTTGGGACAGTGAGGAGCAGTGGGGAGGCAGGATGGGATGTGGGATGGAGGACAGGTAAGGTTTTTTTTCAGGAGAGAAAAATAAGCTAGGGAAGCAGTGAAAGGACTGAGACTGCAGCTGCAAACATGCCAGAGAAGGATAACTGCTTGGTGCTGCAAGCCTCCTGTGCAGGGTCGAGTGCCCTCAGGTGCCCTTACAAATAGGCTGTGACTCCCCCTGGCCACAGGACAGCCACTTATGAAAACATGGCATTTTAAATGTGATGGCTGCAGTGAGTAATTTGCTTGAATTTCTCTACCTTGTAAAACTAGTTGTAGTATGTAAAACACAAGACTCCTTATTTGAGCAAGGTAAAAAAACTGAATGAAAACAGCATCTAATTCTGTATTTTTCCCTTTCCCCACTTGGGATCCCTTGGCTCATTAGCAGCCTTGCTAATTCTTTAGCAGAAAGCATTAAGGATCAACCCATCAAATATTCAGGGTTTTTTCAAACCTGAACAGCCATATGTGCCATGAGATCAGCTGCACTCCATCAGCTGATTGAATTAAAACAAGAGCAGAGGTAAATTAGAAACTGTCTGCACAAGACAAATCCTGTGAAAACATGAAATGCTACCAAACACACTGTCACTGTGAATAAGCATCACAGTCAGCGGAGCACATGTCAATACTTAGAGGGGAGAAAAATCAGTTTCTTTGGGGTAGGTTGTTAGTTCAACAACTGTGAACTGCTGCCTTGTAAATGTTAATGACTGTAAGATCCCACTGGCTTCAGTTAAGCTCCTGGTGGAGTCGGACATGTGAAGAATTACAGAACACAAATATGGTAATCAGCCGTGTATTTCTAACCACTCGCCTTGCTTTCCAACGCAGAGGGAAAAGCCCACAGGTGGAACAGGACCCACGTTGCCGCACTGCACGAGTACAGGCGTGCAGATCAAGAGCTACCTCTCTGTAAGCAGCGTGATTTATTGCAGTCTCACTGCTGGAAAGAGACTGCTGGGCAGCTCTGGGAGAAAGGTGGGGAGGCCACCCTCAGCATGGCACCTTGATGGGGAAATTCAGATTGGTTTTTGTGTCTGAGCCCAGGGGGAAGCTGCAGGGGGAACCCAGCAACTTCAGGCAAAAGAGAGGCGGTGGGGGAGAGGGAAAGTATGAAAACCTAGAAGAAGCCCCGATGTGCTGACACCACCTTTCTTGTTCTGTCTCATGGAGTACAGAAGTACTCTAAAGTGATAGAATTGCATTAAAAATGTATCAGAGGCATAAAATATCATTCATTTTCACTGTAATCTTTCAGAAGAACTTTCACAACACTGCTTTGCTTTCTGTGTCCTAAATTTCAGAGCAATTCAAGCACAATTTTGGCAGAAGTATACCATTAATTGCATTTCTTCAATATCATTCTTTTTGTATTTCTTGCTCAAATAAATGAAAAATCGTACTGAAGAGTGTTTAGAAAATGTGCGATTTCAACGAGGGTACTAAAACCCAGAAACATTAAGACGTAGTTAACCCATCTAATTCAACCTCCAAGAACATTGTTCTTTTTACCACACCATGACATCCAGCTCTTTTGTTCAATACCTTTTCTACAGCAGTTGCTGTTTGCAGCGATTTACCTAAGTCAGCTTTCCTCCAGCCTGCCAGCCTGGGTACCACCGGTGGTGTGGATGACAGCACTGTGGAGCTTCGTCAAACTCTCTGCCTGGACCTCATCCAGCTTCTCAGTGAGAATCTGCAGTCCTACGGTACCATGTGCTGCTGTAGCAAAATTAGCAACCATAGCAGAGCTAGGTGAAGATGTTTTGGCTTTGTCCATGTAAGCGGCAGTGACTACAGAGTAGGCATACCTTTGTACACCGTCATCCCTCTGACTCATCAAACCTTGGCAGCTTTCCGGGTGCACCATCTGTACGTGGTGCCTTGGCCTTTCTCTGCCGGTCCTCTACTGGCAGGGTCTCTTTATTACCTCTTTCTCCATCCAAAAGTCTGTGGGGAGACTCCTGACTTTTCACAGCTTTTGTTCCTTGGAGTTGGCCCCAAACTGGCTTTCTCAGGTCATCGGAGTCTCTCTCCAGGTGATCCGCTAGTCGTCATCAGCCTGTCTGAGCAGAAATTGCTTCTGGTTTGGGCACCGTGCATGGCACATCCTCTTTTTTGCTCACATTGTGGCTTTCACTTGTCAATAAACATTCACAGCCCATTTGTCAAACCCAGGCATGTCTCTTCCCTGGCCCTGAGCATATAAAATGGCTGTACAATACAATACTAACAGTGATAATGTCAGCCAACTGTTAATTAGCTGTACATCAGCAGACCCCCTGAATTGCCACACTTGGATTTTTGCTGTGTTCACTGTCATTGCTGAAGACAGTGTGTCAAAGCAGTCTGAGGTTTGTAGTACAGGGTATTATGCATAGTTTGTTGTGTGCAGTGTATTTAAACCTTGAACTTAATGAATCTCGGTGTCAATGAAAAATATCACTTTAAAAAGGCAAAAACTATAAATAGTTTAGTGGAAATAGGAGATCAAGCTAGCAACCCTTATGGTGGGAATAAGACTTACAATAAATGCCACTCAAAGGTAACCTCTGCTTCTGTCTCCTGGGTCCTGATGGGACATGGAGGCACCTTCTGTGACATTAGCCATTCATGTAGTGGGGCACTGACAGTTTTGTGCACAGCAAAATATGACCTGTTTTGAATTGAATAGAGTGGTGCAGAGGAAAGAGACACGTATTCTTTTTAGAGTGTAAGTATCTGATGTGTGATGGATTTGTATTAGGAAGAGGCAGGCCATTATGAAAGAGATGGTGAAACACTACCATGCTAATGTGGTGGAATTAATTTTCCAAATTGCTGTTTTGTAGTGAGTGTGTACACCCTGTTATTTGACAAGGAGAGAGAGAATCCAGAATGAATTATCCAGCCTCTCTGCAATACAAAAATAATACAGTGAAATACTTTCTAATTTTTTCCTCTATTTAGAGTGTTCCACAAAGCTGGAAAAGAGGCACAATCACCATCTTGTTCCAATACAGATAAATGATTCCTTGTTATTAATGGCAAAAGGCCAGATAGATCCTCATTTTGTCTCTCCCTGCCACAGCTCCTCTGAGGCCAACAGAATTATGCATATTAATACCAGAAAGGATCTGCACTATCAGTCCTAATGAAAGAAGAATAAAATTTGGGTAATCGCAGATATTCACACTGCTATGAGCCTGAGGTTTGGTGCCTTCAGCTGTCAGCTTTAGGAAACAACCTACTTTCTACCCCCATTGCTAAGATTCACTTAAAATGAAGCGATACCACAAAGGCAGCGTGACTTGAGATGGGAGCATCCTCCAGTATGCTGAGAGGAACCATCCTCCAGAGGCTTTCTTCTTCAATGTGTATTCTCCCCTCTACATTTCTGAATTTCTTAACAAGTAGTTTGTTTTCTTCCTGGATTAAATTGGGCATTACGGAAGCTGTATCATTAGAACTAATGCATCAAGCTGCTTTTATATGGTGTACTTTCCGTCCAGTCTAATGTTCCTGTTTTCCTCACCATGTTGCCAGTTATGGCTGTAGAGTAGGGGAAGGACAGACAGAGGTCTTCCTGCAGTGTGTGGATGTTCTGGGATGTACGCTGCAGTTGTGGCTGCAGAGCTACACAGGCACTGCCCCACTGTCCCCCATGTGTAAGGATGCAGCCCTGGTTTGCCCAGCAGTTTGTGAGCCCACAGGGTGGCAGACCTACTGATGGCCTTTTCAGATGCATCTCTGAAAACCTGCATTAGCTTGGATTGTGGATTTCAGTGGTTGTTGTTACACGTGTACTTTGGCCATGTGCCTTTTCCTGTCTCCTGTGCTAATATTTTCAGTAGACATGCTCTTATATCTAAGAAATTTCTGTGTGGTGCCTGATTTTCCACAACTGAAGATGATCGGTGGGAGCACTCCCACCACTCTGTCCCATTTTGGTCTGACCCAGGAAGTGTGAGCTCTCTGTTTATGTCTCAGAGAGGTGATTTCCCTCATTTGGGAGCCGAGACAAATATTCTCTTGTTAATCTTGTTTAATCATATTTAGGAGCAACACATGAGCTAAAAGTTAGCTTCACTTGGCAGAAAGACCAATTAAGGAAATTATGGGAGAAGAGAGGAGCCTGCTAAAAGGAAATTAAATCACTTTCAGGAATATTCCATTGCAATGTCTATACTAATAAATAAAATGGACTAATAACCATTCTCTTGCCCTGAGGCCAATCAGCATAGCATGGCTCATGTCCAAGGAACTAAACTCTCTTACAGCCACAAAGTAGAGCAGTTTCACCCAAGCTGCCTGTGCGGAATGGCTCCTGGGCATGCATGGATTTTGTCTGCAAGAACTGGCCCAGGTCACAACTTATTGGTGTCAATAATTTAATAATATGGACGATTGTGAGTCAATGTTCAGGCATGTGGCCCCGTGGTGTGTTAGGATAGGTGTGGTCCAGCTTTTCCATGCAATGTGCTAGGCTTCCTTCTGCCTTGTACAGAAACTCAAAGACCCTGGAGAATACAGTGCTAGCCATGCTGCAAAACTTATGATTGGAAATCTTAAACAGTTTTAATTCCATATATTTTGGCATCTTTTTGCTTTTCTAGTTTGTTACGCTTGGGACATAGTTAGTTGTTCATTTTTTTGTTGTTGTTGTTGTGGTTTTTTGTTTTTTTGTTTTTTTTTTTTGGTTGGTTGGTTGGTTGGTTGGGTTGGGTTGGGTTTGGGTTGTTGTTTGTTTTGAAAATGTGAAAAGTAAAAACCATTTTTTTAAGGAAAGAGAAGAATGTACAATCATTGGTCTGCATGATTCAAAATACTCAAAATTCAATATAATATTTTAGGAGAGACTGACTAAATACCAATCAAGTTCTGACCAACCAAAATGCCATAGCATCTGTCCTTTATGGTTAGTGCTAAATGCCGTTTGCTGTGCGTGGTGCATTGTGTCATTCTTAGGGTTACTTTAGGTTTAGAAGATTATGGAGTAGAATGCTGTCGGGTTTGCTTCAAAACTGAAGTGCTTGGAAAAGACCCAATTATTTCACGTAGAAATTATTGATATCACCCTAAATAACGGTGTTCTGAACTCAGTCCTCCAGACAGTACCATTGTACAGGTTATAATGAAGATGGTGAGAAACCATCACACTTCTGACAGTTTCTGAAAGCTTCATTTTTGCCAACAGAATTAATTTAATTAAAAATACATATCCCTTACAATAATATTGACTACACTTAAAGACACCGAGACATAAAAGGGCTTACATATAAACTTCAGTCAAAAAACATGCAATTTTATATAGAAATTGCAGACCTGTCACTTCACCCTTGGGGACAAGAAGTTATTCAGAACAATAACAATAACTTGGTGGGAGAGAAAGTGGGCTTCATGCAGTAAAAAAGTTTCTTTCCAGCTGTGTGGGTTTTCCACAGGCTTTTTCTCATGAATCTTATCAAGTTATTTGTTATTTACTCATGAATGCTGAACAAATATCGAGCAAATACAAGACATTATTAATTTTCCTAGCATTGCACGTACGCATATGTAATGGTTCATTATAACCCTGAGTTTTCAATATATTCCAGTGTAAACGAGAAGAGCCAATTAAAAAAATTGTAGACCCTGATCCAGCCTTTGTTGACTTCAGATCCTGATGTTGAATTGAACACCAAAAGAGAAAATTATGCCTATTAAATCGAGTAAACATTTTCTTCATTTATCTGGGTGGCTTTTTTCTGTCAGTGTAAACTATTTTTTTGCTAAAAATGCCAACCCTTAGAAACTTAATGAGTATTAATGAAAAGCTGGAATAATTTAGCATGGACAAAAAGAGGGTAATTTTCCTTAGACATTTCGTTAGTATGAACTGAATCCTAAAAGGCCTATTCTCCTTGTGGCTTGTCAGAATAATTTTCATTATAGTCAATAGGAACCAGGTATATATGCATCAATAGCAGAAAAGACTGCTAAATATAGTTGCTGCCGTGGCAGCTAGTTCTCTCTCGTTCGTCAGATGCGGAAGCTGAAAGCTGCAGCAGCCTCACAGTGCAAGAAAGATGAGGGCTGAAGAATTTTTTTTCCCTGGGAAAAAGAGGTATGAGCTCAATTTCCAGGCTTTTTAGACCTTCCCTATGTGGATGAACAGTCTGCAGCCTGCTGCATTTGGGCCCACGAGGGCCAACGTGTGGTCAAGCTTCCCTGAACCAGAGCAGGCTACCAACATTAGTCATGTATGTCATGTTTTCTGGCATATGTGACCACCATTGCAGACAGACATGCAGGTTCTGCAGTTGTTCCAAAACAATTTTTTTTTTACTTTTTTTTTTTAACCTTTAGCCAGAGATGCAGTGTACATCTCTAGGGAAAGCAATAAAAGATCTGCACGCTTTGCCTTGCCTAAATTTCCCCATCATTTTTTTTTTCTGTCACTCCTCAGCTGCCTTGCTTCTGTACATGACATTTCCACCCTATCTTCCAGGCTCAGCCTGGCTTTCCCTCTCCCCTCCCTCCTGGGCAGCAGCCTCTTTCATCCTCCTTGGTGTCTCCCAGCTCAGAGAGCTGCCCCTAGGCTGTCTCCTCCTAAACAAGCTGCCTTTGTCTTCTAGGCCCCTGGGGTCTCACAGGAGTCACTTAGGCTCTGTGATTTTTTTAAGACTCAGGATTAGTATCTGATATCTTTTTTCTCTTGTCTGGGATTTTCTGCTGTCCAAATCTAGACCCCCATGGGGGGGGGGGGGGGGGGGGGGGGAGCCCTTAACCTTTTGTTTTCCTTGGTTGAGATCTATACAGGTGCTAATAGCTATTGACCTTTTCACGGGCAGACATTAACTTCTTTTCCTTGTCTTCATAGCACATAGAGTATAAAGCATTACAGAGTAAAAAACAGCCATAAGGAGTTCATAAATTATACATAGGCAGATTCCCCAAATCATCATGCGGTCCCTTCTGCAAAAGATGCTCTGTATAAGTTATTGCTTCAGTTGTTTATGTACCTTTCTATATCTTATCATTTAAGCTTTCATGGATTCGTGGATTTTTTCTTTCTTTCTTTCTTTCTCTTCTCTCTTTCTATTTTTATTTTTTTTGGTACTTTTAGTGAGTTCTGATCTAAAACAATTCCACAGGAATCTGCATTCTTATGCCTCTCTCTGTCCCTTTTTCCCAGTAGAAAACATGCAGATTGGATGGACAGGTGGAAGGAGTTCTCAGCTAAAACACAAACTTGCAGTCTTTGGTTTCAGTGTCCCATTTCTTGAACCCATGACGCTGGGGAAGGACCAAGCCAGCCCACGACTGCCTGTGCTTTAGGCACTGTCATGTAGCCCCTGGCACTGTTTCTCACTGCAGCAGCTTTGCAGACACATGAGGCTGTGAGCCGAGCTTGAGAATGTCCCTTCTCACACACTTCACTTGGCAAAAGCTAATTCAAAAGTCATATGGCACTGAAAAAGCCATGCCAGCTAAATAATGTATGCAAGTACTGGCAAGCTCAACATATACTGAAGTGGGCTGGTCCGTGATGCATTTTTTTCTGTTTATTCAAGTGCCAAAAGATCCTTTACTTGGCCAAGAGCCATAGGATTGGTTGTCATTGCAGAGCACATCCTAGAAACCATGCAGAATTTGGGGCCAGTAAGAGGTATCTAAGTATGGTGAAACCTTAATTATATGTTCCTTTATCATGTGCATGTCCTCAACTTTTCCACAAAAGATTCAGCTCTTACTCAATTTTTAAGGCTATGTGTTATCCTAAGCATGAGTTTTTCTACAATAATGATAAAATCAGGTCTTACAAGTAAAAACTTAGGTGTCTTTGAAAAAAAAAACAAGGTAAGGATTTTAAAGCATTGTTACCTAGGCAAATGCATTTTTATGGAGCTCATCCCAGAACAAAAGCACTTTAAGAATCCTACAAATAAAAGTGTGTTAAAATACATGAAAATTGAGCATTCTGCAAGGCAAGGATAATGGCAATTAAATGCTGAAGCCAGTAGGGGTAAAAGGGAGAATGTAGCTGGTCACACACCCTTCCGTCCTAGCCATTCCTCCCTGTCTCACATGTGGCTGTTTCTGGATCCAGATGGCTGCAGGGTCATCCCAGCCAAGCACTGCACTTGTCTCTGGTGTGCAACAAGTCTGGCTCCTGCTCTGAATCACCTCCATGGTGTCGCCTGCTCCTGCTCACTGACTCCTGTGAGAGCAGGCACCTAACCCATAGTTCAGTGTGCAGGCAGCCAGCTTGAGCGCCCCTTGCAAAACAGACACAGAAGGGGCTGGTGAAATCTATATTGACAGCCAAACTCTTTGCATTAGCTCTGAGCAGAAGGGATGCATGAACCTCATGGAAGATCTAAAATGTGAAACGTTTTATAAGGATCTGCAGAATTAAATATATTTTTTCAGCAAAATGCAGCTGGTCCACCTGACTCCATCTAAACTGGTGGTGACTAAGATGTACTTCTAATCTCATGTGTCTGTGTCCTACCTGTATAGCATCAACTTGCATGCATCGACACATGCAAGTTTCCTGCACTACAGTTTCAGCTCAAAACAAACAAATAAACAACAATAGTAATAAAAACCACCTGGATTCATGGATTGAAAAGAGTCACAATATAGTTCAGCTGGGTCTCACATCTGCATGGTGGGAGGACAAGGAGTGTGGAGAGTGATGCACTGCACTACAGGGAATTTGGACTAAGCCAGAAACAAACCAATATGTTCCAGAGCTATCAAATGTTTAAGTTATTTATCCTTAAATAGAGATAAGGCCTGAGAAAATCTATAAAATGCACAACCACATTTCTCTGTGAAATTACAGAGTTTCTTCTGTTTGGAATAATGATTGTAAATTCCTCAGTATCACGGAGACTATTTAAGGTCACATCTACCAAAGCATATTTGAAGAAAGTTCAGACCTTTTGCGTCTGCCACTTACATTCTGATTATCTGTCTGGAGGCAAATCTCCTCATTTTGGCGTGTAATGAATAAAATGCACAAGTGGAAGGAATCAAGATAATGAATTTGCAGGATAATTTTACTAATTATCTTGTTGCTGATCATAGAACCAAGCCGCTGCAAGTCAGTCCTTCCACAGTTATTAATATGCAATGCCTAAAGCTGTTCTTGTAACATTTATTACTCATCTCGCTGGCTCTACACTAGTTGATAGATTTCTATTAAATTTCTAAAAGTGAAGTCACTAGCAAGTTCCTCGTTTTAAATGTAACACGGTAAATTATACAGATTCACCAAAATGTAAAGTAAATGAGAGCATTTAAAATAAGATGTTTTCTACTGCATTCGTGTTAGGTGATGAGATGAAATTTATCTTGCCTTGTTGTAGTTATTTGTTGATAGGTATCTAACCTGCATTATGAATTTAATCTCCCTGTGTCATGGGAGAGAGGCTGGGACAAATTGTCCTCTGGAGATGCCTCTCTCCCCATTGATTACAGAGGGATTCCAGTCAGTTGACAGAAATGGGCCATGAACTTTTTTATGACTAAAGCGATGAGAGATGAAAGCTTGTTGTTGAGGAGTGATAAATAGGAAACTTTTCGACAAGAAAAAAATAGAAATAAGTAATAGTACAATGAGATAATGATTGCCCCCCAAACTGTTTGGTTGGCAATGTTTAGAAGAAGATAACTGGAGAATGCAGCCCTAGAGCCCATAATGATCATCTGCCTTTGGAAACAGCTCAAGAACACGAGTAAGCATATATCAGGGCAAGCCACTGATATCCCAACTGCAGCAACGTGACAGACAAGCTTGGGAGCCATGGCAGGATGCTCAGTGTGGCTTTAGGATAAAGGAACAAATATGAACAGAGATGACTGAGGACGAAAAAATTTCAAGTCAAAATACATGCAACAAAGACAAAAGCAAACACAGTATTTGGGAAATGACCGGTGGGATTTTACTTTTCTCTTCTACACTTGAGATGACCAGAAGGAGCTCGCTGTTGGGACAGCCTCCTTGCTGCCCAGAGCAGCTCAGAGTTGGCTCCCTGGTTTCATGGACCACAAATTTGAAACTCTGTGTGCTGCCTTTGTTACTGTGACTTCCTCACACCCCCTCCAGCCCTGGGAAAGCAGCATAGCAGACCCCCTCTCTGTGCCCTCATTTCTGTTTCATCCTAACCAGGCTCTGTAGCCACCTTGTCTCTACCTTGTTCAGCATTAGTTTTAACAGACTTAGATCTCCAGCCTGTAGTACTTGACACTGCCCAAGTGATGGAGAGCATTGCAATGGATATACAGTTTATGCTTAGAAAAAAATAAAAATCATCCCAAAATATCCATTCAGACTACTCCTGCAGCAAGCTAAAATACCATAAAGTTTTTGATAACTAAATCCATTTGGTGTTTTATCTCCTCCTTCAAATCATTTCCCTGAATATTATACAAAACTACAGCACAATAAAAAACAATAATGGTCAGGCACTTGGCTTAATAAAAGAGTCTTTTGAACTGCTATTATAACATAGAAAAGAGGTCAGCCATTTCAGCATAGATCTTAAAGTTAGCTGGATATATTTGTAATATTAACAGAAAAATCAAAGCTGCTTCTCTGCCAACCATGCTGCAAATAGGGATGCTGCAAATAAGGACTTTAGAAGCCCCAGAGGATCATGCTTTAATAAGTTAGTCATCTAAAAGCACTGTTGCAGACAACCAGAGGGTACAAAATAACCCAGACCAGAAATGATCTGACTGCAGAGAGAAATTGAAAGGCAACAGGTTCTCTCTAGACAACTGGATAAAAACCTAGATGGTTTTGAAAAATAAGCATTTATCATGCTGCCTTTTTAGTTGCTGTTTCACGGTTTGGTTGTGCTTTTCTCTCCCATAGAAGTTCATCAGAAGCATTAAAAGCAGAAATCAAGTGCTATTTGCAAGTTTTGTTTTTGTTGTTGTACAAAATTGAGAGCATACTGTGCTATAAATAAAAGCTTGTAAGTAAATTCCCAGCATATTAAAACCTGCCTAACAGGAGATTAAGATGGTCTGAAGTCACTGACTCAGATCATAAACATTGCGCTGTTAGCTGAAATGATTAATCACTTTGGTACAAAAGAAAAGAGGAAATTTGTTAAAAAATAAGCAGGGGGCACGATGCTAACTCCAGGGGCAAGCTGATTGGCTGTTTAATAATGTATAACGAAGTGTGTGCCAGATCAAAAGCAAATCACATGCAGCTGGCAGAAAATGAAATGGCATTAGGCAAAGTATTTGTCTAGCTATGAGGCTATTTAGGAAAGTACTGTATATTAATGTAATGTCTATTAAAGCTTTTCAAATTAATTTTTGCTGATAGGGACCCATAAATAAAACATGATATATGCATTTTATATAGGTGCATGCACACATATATATGCGTTATCTGCTGTAAATACTGCAAACATCCAGTTACATCTTTGCACAATTATTAACAGCTATTCAGGTTAATTAAATAATCTTGAAATTCTTATTTTAATTGTTACAGTGTGGGAAAGTGCGCTGAATAGTTGTTACTTGGTTTTGTTACAACAATATTTTTGCTGTGACAGACTTTGACAAAAATCTATGGTAGAGGGAAGAAAAGAGAGGTGCAGTGATGTAACACCCCTGCTCCTCACGGGTTACATTGCTGCCTTTAACATCTGAAAATGAACGAGCTGTCTGCCTTGCTTTTGGTGGCATTTGAATGAGTCAACACAGCAGCAAACATGGGAAACCAAGGAGCTATGCTCACACATTATGCTTTTCCATCATCATTCAGTTTTTAAGACGCCGATACTCCCCCGTGGCTGAGTCTTGGCTTGGGGGAAGTCTGGAGGCACATGCTTGTGAACCTGGGTGCAACGTGGACCTATTTTTAATCTAGCAGAAGTCTGGAATACAATGCCTGGCCTGAAATCCCAAGGCTGTCCCTCTCCTGCTCTATGGTCTAACCATTAGGTTGTAAATGTGACCCGTTGTGCCTTCTGGGCTCACAGCCTGGGTTTTCCGCCTTGCCAGAGGTCCAGCTTCAAGAGGAGGGAGTGGGCAATGTTCCCTACCAACACTTAGTGTAGTCTGAAGGTCTCCTGGGGAACAGGAGCCACCTCAGGCTGACAAGTGCCTTCAAGTCCCTGCTTCTGGGCCAGGTGCTATTTAGATTCTTGCTTCACCAGCTTTGCTCCAGCTGTAGGCCCGGATCTAATCGCTGGAACTAATCATAGGAGCTTTCCAGCCTCCTGTGGAAGGCAAAATCTTTTCTATCTTCACAAATCTTTCTCTAGCTCTCCTTTCCTTGCATTGGGTCATCCACCACATGGAAAGGGCAGCCCTACATGTGCTGCCTAACAGGTACAACACTCACTTAGGGGACAGAGCAGCTCGAGTTGAGCCCCAGCACTGCGCAGGACATCATTGAGCTCACGGTGCCAAGGAGGAGAAACTGAGAAGGCTAAAAACACATTAGCCTTTTGGACAACCTGTTCATGGAATCGTGGAATCGTTTGGGTTGGAAAGGACACTTAAGATGATCGAGTCCAACCATCAACCTAACACTACCAGATCCACCACTAAAACATGTCCCTTAGTGCCACATCCACATGTCTTTTAAAGACCTCCAGGGATGGCAACTCCAGCACTTCCCTAGGCAGCCTATTCCAATGCTTGACCACCCTTTCCATGAAGAAATACTTCCTGTCTAAAACCCCCTTGGCACAACTTGAGACCATTTCTGCCTCTTGCCTAATGTAGGGTCCTGCTTTCTCCTTGCCCGTTCCCAGGCTGGCTGCTCTCCCCTCCGTGCTGCCCATTGCTTCACCATTGAAAAGCCAGCACAGAAGGAAGGGCCCAAAATTAAACTCCTAGGTGTGCACTGAGGCTGACCTGAGCAGTGGAGCACCAACCGGCCTCTCTGCACTCCACACTCATCTCCATTAAATATTTCAAAGGATGTGCTGCTCGGTGTCATTACATAATAAGCGACACCGCTCTGCCGTCACGCTGTCCTATTCTTGTCACTTCGCAGCAGAGGCAATCAGCTGATGCAAGGCGGCATGCGTTTGGAAAAACAGAGCTCATGCAGATTGGCAGTTCTGTGCATTTCTGGAATTATAAACAACGGTTAGTTTCTGTCACCGCTTACTAAAAACATGGCACAGCTACTGAAATAAGTGAGCACTTAAGGGAAACCCAGACCTTTTATATCTGCCACTTATTTCCTGATTATCTTCCTGGAGGTCAGGCCCTTCATTTTGACACTTAATGAATAAAATGCCCACGTTGCAGGAAATGGGATAATGAATTGTGAAAAGACATAATCAGCAATGACTAAATAATTAAGGGAATTGAAATGTAGAGTCATGTGGGAATGTATTAATAATAACATGATTTTTCCATATGCTAAAAAATTCTGCCTGTTTTTAGAAAATCAGTCATCACACATGCTCTGTGGCAAAAAAAAAAAAGTTAATGTAGACTAATAGGAACTGTAATTAGATGTTCTGCTTTTAAACAGCTGAATAAAAGATGAAATCATATAGAAAGTATATTTAGATACAAGCCAGAAAGTAAACTGATTATTATTCATAGTGCTGTTAATAGGAGCTGTAATTTATGCATCTAGTGGGAATCATGTTAGGCAATTAGGAAAGGGAGTCACACTTGACTTCCCTTTATGCATTTACATATTTATATATTTTTCTGTATCTTGCCGATGTCTCCATCTTTCCAGTTACCTTTAATCCAAATAACTGCCTAGAATAATACCTTTTACAGTGAAATTCTCTGTTGGAGTTCAAAGTTGGCCTGCACTTAGATTAAAGAAAATTGCACAAGCTCCTCTTTGATCATATTTGTCTCCTGACATTGGACTTTCACCGGTCCCTGGTACTACATGAAGAATGGCACTTTTTAATTTCTCGCAGCACTTCACCTTCAAAGGCCAGTGGTGGAGACGATGGTGGAAGTCGGGCTGAGCTGTGCCCCCTTCTGCTGCCCTCTGCCTGGATCACCCTCAGCCCACTGACTCAGAACCCAGGTGCAAGTGCTGAGTCTCTGTGGTCTGCTCCTAACAAAACCTGGAATCCCATAACCTACCAACCCCCAGCACTAAAATCCCAATGATACGAATTTCAGTTCCAGTTGGAGTGTTGTTTTTGTGGAATATCTGGCCCTTCATATATATTTAATACATTCAGCTGTTCCAAGCCAGGATGATTTGTGCTTATTTTGTGCAACAACATGGTTATTGTTTTCATCCAAAGGTATCCTAGTGTCTAATCCCATGTTAATGCAGTCTCTCTGTGATCCAATAAAATATGGGTCAGCCCAAGAGGGTAGCATCGCCAGATATGTTTGAGCAGATGGGTGGACTGAGGTACAGAGAGCTGTCGTGGTTTGCTCAAGGTAAAAAAGCAAGTCAGTGGCAGAGCGAAGATTAAAATTCAAAGCATGAGATCAACGAAGGATTAAGTGCCGTGTTCATCTGCTTCATTTCCAGACATATATAACATGTACCTCAGATAATCTGCAGGTATCTCCGTGTGGAAATATTCAGCTCATGGCTCTCAACAAACAGAGGCAGGGACACTCCAGGATCAAGGACAGGAACCTCAGGGACCTCACTGAGGGGTGGACTTGTTTTTTCTGGCCTTTTTCATTTATGGCTTTGCTAAGGCTGTTCTTGCCACCACTTTGCTGGTGGGTGCTGTGCCTCCTGGGATCACACCAGTGCATCCCCAGGGTGCGGGATGCTCTTCCCCCTCACCCTCTCCCCCGCCACCCCTCCTCGAGACAAGGACCCGGTGTCCTGGCACGGCCGTCTGGCTGCAGGGCTCGTGTTTTGGCTGCGGACCATCTTCCGTAATTGGGCTGGCGAGCACTGCCCTCCTGCTGCTGTGGGCCAGGGCTGCCGGTGCCAGCTGCTCCCCCCGCTGCAGATGGCCCTACCGACACCCGGCCGCCCGCCCACCGACAGTCCCCTCCTGCCGTCTGTCCTGCCACCCTCCTCTCCTACCCCATTTGAGAGCTGGGAAGCAGAAGGTGCTCCTGGAGCAATGCTGGTTAAGCTACAAGGCACAGAAGAAAGTGGTTAAAAGGAATAAAAGCAATCCCATGCATTCCGATACTGCCATTTTTTTATCAGAGCATGTTTTTAATTCACCCCCCTTTAGCATCCGTGGTGCGTTTCCCTCCCTGGCCATCCTGGGCGTTGCACAGGTCTGGCTCATTACATTTGCTCTCGGCAGCCGTGCAATGCCTTGGGATGGATTCTGCAAGGCTTAAAATAGAAACATTCCTGCCTGCTATTGCTGATGTATCATTGGGTAATCATTAAATAAATTCAGTGTTTTACTGCATTAACAAAAACACATGATTGTTTAACAGAGTATATTACAGAAGATGGAGGCTTTAATGGTCTCTATGGATTTTTAGTTTGTAAGAGTACATTATGAAGCTGTCTTGGTAGGGTGCTGTTTTCATATGTGAAAGAAGTTACTGGCGTTATACATCATTTTTATATCTTGTTGCTAGGCAACATATCATAGTGCAGTTATTGCAAAGGTGTCTGCTTCCTCGTTAAAAATCTTCATGTTGCCCCTTAATTCTGCAAAATTAGCTCCGTTATTGATCCTATCCCACTTCCTCAGATATCTATTGATTGAGGTTTCATCCATTAGGTTTGGGAGAAATAGAACAGTTTTCTATTAACTGAATTTCGGGCTGAAACCTAAAGCATATGCATTAGTGCTAATCTGTAGTTTCCCTGTTCATCACAATTTGTTTTCATGCGGGGAGCTGTGTGTTTCCATTCACCTGGGATTCCAAATCAGAGAAGTAATTTAAGTGGCGCTGTATTTATGGTCTATGACAGCCAGGCTTAAATAAACAGCGGCAACAAAAACAGGAGCTACATTGGGTGTTCTGGGAAAGGTCTAAAAACTGCCTTTAAAACCCATTTTCTTTCTTTCTCTAAAATAATCCACTGTTCCTGCTTCAGCACCCTTCTGTTGCGAGCTCCTGTTACATTGAAATTTCCAATCTGGGGGCAGTTTTGCCTCAGCTTAGGTCAGGCTGTGTAGGATTTGGGGCTTTACAGGACCTAGCCAACTTCATCACCTCACTTCATTCGCATCTGGAGAAGGCAAACCTATTTCAGAAAGGCGCGTTTGGCAATAGCAGGTGGTATCGCTCACAAGTATCTTCCGCACAACAAAAAGTGATTTTCTTTTTCCTCTTTTTTTTTTCCAAGTACCAGCATTTATTCCCTTCATTACCACTCCTCCCAAGCTTCCCCAAGTTGGAGAGCTGCGTGCCAGGGCCATATGTGCTCCCCAGAGGCAGGGGTGGCTCTGGCACGTGTCCCCTGATGCCTCCGCAGGCTCACGTGGAGCAAGGGCACATGGTAGGGGTGCCAGCACCAGGCTTTGCTCCGGCACAGGGGGGACCGGGGGCTTTCCACAGACCTCTGTGTGCAGCAAATGGCTCTTTATTATCCTCATCCCTCATGCCTTTGTTACTAGCATATTGTAATTGCTTTCATTAACCAGGCTTAATGCAGTGGTTGTTGGTGTAGCTACTGTTCATTTTGGGGCAAATGGTACTGTTATAATATCAGGTTTTAATTAAGCCATTCTGGATAAAAGCTGGCATGCTAAAAGCTTCTAAAAATGCTGTTCCTTGGTACACACCCACACAACGACAACCAGTAAATCAATGGGATTCATCTAGCCTCTCTCTTGGAAGATGTAATATGGCACGTGCAGTTGGGGCAGCTATTTCTAAAGGCGTGTGCTCCAGAGGAGGCGGGGGGCTGACGAAAGAAACATGGAAAAAGTTCATTCTGTTATTTTTTAAGCTAAAAAAGAGTTAAAAATAGATATAAGACTTTGTTATGCTCTAAAGTGTTGTTTGTTTTTTTGTTTGTTCAGAGATGTGCTAGTAATTAATTTATAATGGGACTAATTAGTTCTAAGGAGTCTTAATAGATGAAGTTGCAAGTGAAAGAAAAGAAATTGCAAAGGCCAAAATGTTTAACTTCGCAGTCAATCAATGTACTTTCTTTAAAAATGTCTGCAAGTAATTTTGGCAGTGTTTTAAAACTGATGGTTACATGTTCACTCTCGAATTTCACCCCTGGAGCACCCTGGGCTCTCCCTGAATAGCAGCATGGCTCCCTCTGCACCTGACCTGTTCCCCTGTAACTCCCAAGGGAAGGGACAGGGTGGCCTCACGCCAGTCTTCCCTTTCTTCTGATCACACAATGTGCCTTTAACATTTGGGCCTTGGGATCATACGACACCTTTATCTCTGTTATTGGCACTACCGTTGTTTTCCCACTAACAATTCCTCTGGTCCACACCACTGGGCTATGACATGGAAAGAAGAGTTTTGGTACATCTGAGAAGTCTGACCGGACTATCTCTAAATCTTTTTCATTTGATTGCTTGTGTTGGAAAATCTTTTTCTTCCTCAGGATGCTCAAGAAGAGATAATCTCTGTCTGACCCTGATAGTAGTGAGTGATGAATATCCAGCCTGCCCAGCTTGGGCTAATTCCTTTTCCCACATCTCTGATGTCTCTGAGGCAACACTGTTAAAATGGATGCAACTCACTGTAGTGAAAAAAGTGTTGCCAGAAGAAAGGAACAACCTTACATTTCAAAGAAGAATGGATTTTGGGAAACCAGTCTCTCTTTCATTGTCTGTTTATCCATAAAGTCATATTTTATTTGTGAAGTTTTGCCAGTTGACCTCTTGTTATCTGGTTTGGTCTCTATGAAAACCCCTGAAAAGGTGATTGCATGGCCAGTGAAGTCAGTAGTATACCTAACTGGATGGGAAATTTCCACCATAAGTAGATGAGTTGGCTCAGTTAATCACCCATTGTTTCTCCATGCAAAAGACAGGGAAGTCTCTCTTAACCCACATTCAGTTTAAAGAATTAACCAAGAGAATTTATCCAGGTCCTGGGGAACAAGGTTGGCTTTTTTTCCATTTTGTCAAGGAGACACGTCTTTCAAGACAATACATATTTTTGGCTGCCACACACTGACATGGTCTGTACAACTCCCTATCACATCAGCTCAGCTTTTCAGGGGTCTACAGGGATTTCTGGATGAAAAAATCTCCATGACCAGGAAGAGCCATATTACTAGCTTCTATTTGCTATGCACTTCACTAAAAATACTGGATGTTTTACTCCATAAAATTCTCTGCTTCCCCACTGCCTCTCAGGATGCCCATAATTCTTAGAAAACTCAAGTAGTAGGCTGGATCCGGGTAATTTTGTTTCTCCAGTGTGATGGATCTGCCAGCCCTGTCTGTTGCCTTTCTGTGAATCTTAGTCTCCCAGAACCAGAGCCAAATTTCACACCTGGTGCCAGCCAGAACCTGATAGTCTGACATTTTTTGGACAACACTCTTCAAAACATCTTAGTGCCAAGTGCAGAAACCTCTACAAAGCTAAATGCAAGAAGTGTATGGACTGGATTGCTTCCCAGCAGCTCACTCTCTGATCAGCTCAGTCAGAGCACATCTATCAGCTTTGTTGTTGGATCCCAACAGCAGGGTCACATCCACTCATGTCACGATGTTTTTGGCCTTGTCACTTTCATTACAGTTAGATCAGCTTGGAGGGAAGAAAAAAAAAAAAAGAAAAAAAGAAATAAAAAAGAAAAAAGAAACACTGAGCCAATTTGCTGCTTCAGCCATGGGACCATTTGCTGGCATCTGTTTTCCTGTATTGTCAAACATAACATCTCTTGGCCCTTGCTGGTCTTGCCCCTAACTTAACTATCATCTCTTGGATAGGATATAGTGGTGTATGATGCTTCTGATCAGCCCATTTGTCAAATGCACTGTGATAATTCTAGGAAAAATAAAGAAGAATCACAAATATGCCTGGTAGAAGTTGGGCTACCAAAATACGTTAACACAATCTTATTGAAATTAAGACTGTTCGGCTAATCAAAATTAAATCGTAGTTTCCGTGTATTGTTTCCTTTCTCTGCATCCATCTTGAGTTTCATCTCATATGTTTGGGCTGCCAGCTCTTTGGGGCAGGAAATGCTCTTTCATTGTGTGTGTAGAGCACTTCACTGAGTGGGTCCAGAATGTAACTAATCATTACTTAGGGAGAGCCACTTTTTACACATGGGCACATAGTGATAGGGCAAGGGGGAATGCGTTTAAACTAAAAGAGGGAAGAGTTGGCTTAGACGTTAGGAAGAAATTCTTCACCCAGAGGGTGCTGAGGTCCTGGAACAGGTTGCCCAGAGAAGCTGTGGATGCCCCATCCCTGGAAGTGTTCAAGGTCAGGCTGGATGGGGCTTTGGGAAGCCTGGTCTAGTGGAAGGTGTCCCTGCCATTGCAGGGGGTTGGAATTAGATGATCTTTAAGGTCCCTTTCAACCCAAGCCCTTCTATGATTCTATGATCACCAACTCCTGGTCATGATTATAAGGTAGTTTCACATCCCAAAATCAGATTATTTGCAGACAGCATGTATTCGTAGCTGGAAGGGGAGCCCGTTCTCCTCCATTTGATGAGGTACTGAGATCTGCTTCCTAAAGTTGTTTACTCACTTACCTTTCCAAGACCTCAATTCCAGTTGGTAAGTCAGAGACCGATAAAGTTGTCTTCCATTGCTCTTTGGGTAAGATTTCTCCTCCCACATCTGGTTGTGCACCTGGGACCAGAGCAGATGCTGCTGTAGGGGAAACCAGTATCTCGTGCACAATAAACTTGTCCCTGGAGCAAAATCTTTGTGGACAGCCCCTCTTCAGGAACTACTATTAACATAAAGTTACCTTTTTTTCCCCCTCATTCTGTAATTAGACATCCCAATTATGTAGTTTAATCTAATTACAGTAATGATGCAATTATACAATAATTGATACATAATCGGCATGCAAAAACCTGCGTAAGTATTATTTAACCAACAGAGTAAATTCTAGATGAATCTTTTCAATCTCTTAAAAGTATATCATTTTAACAGACAGCTTCAGGAAGGGATTTTACCTCCTCAAGCATTTTTAAATCCTTACTGCTACTAGTAGTTTTCCCTTTCCTGGGCATCTTATTTCCACTGACTTCAACGGGAGCTGTCTCTGAGCTGATATGAGTAAAGCCTCTGAAAGACTCATCACAAGTATCTCATCTGAAGATGCCGAAGTGTTACACAGCAATTTCAGGAATGCCTAATACTGGATTGCATACTGTTAGTGATTATAAAAAATAAAAAAAATCACCTTGTCAATTACAAGAGAAGACAGCTCTGTGGTAGCTACACTGGTACTTTCTCAACAAACTTTACCACTTAACATACTTTGTAAAAAGTAATTAAAAATTACTTCCTTATTATTCAAAAAAAATGCAAAATACATAAGCACCACATTTACAGAGGCATAAACTCTGCTTTAGCTTTGTGTATACCCATGGTCTCATGCACCAAAATCATCAGGACATGCAGATGAATGCAGGAGTCCTCACTCTAATGGCGTGGACAGGAATCTGTTTTCCTGTATTGGCTTATTTTTCTGTAGCAGATAAACTGAGAAGCCTGTGTTTTGTGGTATAAGGATGTTAGCTGTATCTGTAACATCCAATGACCCATGTTCTGAAATGACATCCGAGACCTGGGGCCTTGTCTGATAAGAAATGGGATTTCTTCTCATCCTTGGATAAAATTTCCTTTAACACAGTCTCCACCCTCTTACTGCTGTGCTGTGAACTGTGTATCCTATATGGCTTTTCCCACTGGTGATGTGGCTGAACATCAGTGGTATTTTAGCCTTGTTTTGTAAAACACTGTGGAATCAAATTCATATACATTTATGTAATGTTCTATAATTAATCCAGTGTGTCTGGATGCGTGAAGAAATGAGAATGCCCTGTCCCTTTCTTTGTCTCAGTTGCATAACTCATGGTTTAAACTAGGTACATTATCTTGTGAGATGCTATATGGCAAGTTTATTCAAAATGCCTGAGTAGCTGTGTTGATAGAACTATTCATGAGCAGGGAAATTTCAAAGTAAAATGTGAATGTTTCCTGATAAGCAGTCACTTGGGCTTTTTTTGTTGATGTTTCTTTGCATGATTTGCTACTAAGGATCTAGTTTTAAGTGTTATTACCCATATGTGTGGAAGTATAATTTTGATTTGATCCATATTCTCTTTAATGCCAAGTGTTGAAAAAAAACTTTTTTAATTTGGTTTCAAATTCAAATATGATGGTTTTACAGTTATCTTTTAATTGTCAGTATTCATATTGCTAGTATAAGTGTTTGTGTTCCCAGCCATAATCTTTTTTCATGACAGACACTGAAAATACATTAAAAAAAAAAAAAAACCAACAACTATGACTGTATGACTGAACACTTGCTTTTTCATTGTGGTATAAATTCATTCCTATGTATGGAAGCCACTGAGAGCATGCACATCTGGCCCAGAGTTTCCAATCTTAAGAAGAACTTACAGGTGCCTAAGTGATCCCCTAACCTCTGCCAAGATTCACATAGAGAACATCTTTGTCTTCCAACATTTTTCTTCTTTCCCCTTGGTGATTAAAACTGATTCTAAGGGGTCAGACTGGGGTGGGCAGAGTATGAAGAAGGTTTCAGGTTTCGGTCTGAGCCCTAGGTCCTTGGACCTGAAGGGTGTGATTGCTTCAGAGACAGAAAAAAACCATTCACCTGTCATCCTTAGGTGAAATTCTCTGCTTGATGGGCTAGAGAACATTGGTAGGTCCTTCTGGTAACAGACATCTGGAGACTGAAAGATATCAAGATAAATACAACCACAAGCTATGGGAAGACTCAGTAAGAATATCACTGCACTAAATAAATAAATAAATAAATAAATAAAATTCCATGAAATAATTCAGCATAAAAATTTAATGTGCAGGTATTTCATGGTTTTGCTTGCCTTTGATGCTCACAGAGGTCTCTGTAATGTAGCTCACAGGAAACACCATGCTGCTAATTTTCCACCAACTTTTGCCTGCATCATTTCAGAAGTACACTCACCTATATTTGACACAGGAACTTGACCTGGATTTACCAACAGTTTGGTAATTCTGATAGGTCAGGGGCTGCTGTCTTTGGTGAAGATACAATAACAGCCAGAGTATACCTGATCTCATATTGGTAAGTGTGATTTAAAGGAAAATCTTTGAAAGAAGTATAACTGCCTGAATTACTACTCTTTTATATGTTTTTAAATGAGAATATAAAGGCCAAGGGCATTTTTTCCTATTTAATGCCATTAAATCCATCATTAAATCTCTCACTGAACACTGGGTGAATTTAATGGTGCCCTCAAGTGCCAATGCTGATGCTTGACTGTGTTAATATTGTTGTATATACAGATACAATAAATAACACTTAGCTAAGATAGTATTAGCAGCCTTATTGGGTATATCAATACAAATAGCTGTACTAATGAGATTAAGCATCAGAAACCAATGGCAATGCGAATCCAGGCACTGGGGCTAAAATATGGATAGGGATTCAACACATTGAACCTATCAATAAAACCAAAGAGACTCTACTAAGAGCTTTACTGCTAGTTGGCATTAAAGGATTAATTTGAAAGTACAGTTTTTATGTTTTCTCATCTCACTTTATAACGTGCTCTGGCTTAAAACTTCTGCCTGCCTTGTCCACAAGTATTATCAATGCTTCCGTTTGCTGAATAATCTCTGCAAACCCCCTGGCAGGCCACTCTGCTTTGCCTGACTGTAACCAGTTCCTTTTGGTTGATGTGATTCAGCACTGGGGAGGACTGAGTTTGTACCAAGGGTGTTTTTCATGCCTAAGATTCTGTACACAGAGTTACATTAGCTGAGTCATCTCCGGGTAATTGTTGTTTCTCTTCTCAACATACACCAGTTGGATGCAATTGCCTTGCCCATGCAAATTATTTTAAGCCTCCTGGCATAATTCCAGGATCCCCTTTTTCTCACACAAAAAGCATGAAATGTTCTGATTACAGTACTCTTTTACCATTGAAGTAATCTCTAACTCTCTTTATTTCATGTGGAGGGTGTTCCTTATTTACACTTTTATTGCTCGAAGGAGAAAAGCTCTGTGTTGTGATATTTCTTTTGATGGGATTCTACATACAGTAAAGCTTTGAAAGATACATATGCTGCTGTGTCTTACTAAGAAACTTTTCCAAAGTGAAAAAAAAAAGTGATCTAAAGAACCACCTTTAATCAGCAGTGGTAAAATCTTTCTCTGGGTAGGAGACTTATTTAAGACTTAAGTGGAAATTAATTGATACCTAGGCATAACGTGAATCTTCTTATTCCAGTGAACAGCAGTTTGACGGTTCTCCTGAAGAGAAATCAAAAGTTAATACTTGCTGCTACAAAACAACCCTTTATGGCTTTTAAGATTTTACATTTCCACTGCTAAGGCTTCTCATCCTAATTTCTTGCTCTTTAAACAATCAGTAGTAATTAAAATGTGATAATGGTGTGTCCTGTTTCCTTTTTCTTTATGTATTACTTTAATTTTTCCACATATTTTTTATGAGGTGAAAAAAGAACATACATACATTCTCATTTTCTTTCACATGACAGCAGAAGAATGTTAATTTTTCTGTAAAGTGAACAAGTAAATCATGTGTAGTTAAGAGCTCAAAAATAAACAATCATTTGTAACCATTTTACTTCCTTTCATGCCTCTGTCATGACACAGCCCATAATTTCATAATCACCTACTGTTTGCTGGCAAACATCTTTAGGAATGTTTTAGAGAGTTGTAAAAACTTTTGTTAGTGTCATTTTTCATAACATCCTAGCTGTAAAACCAAGCTGTCTTCGTACTGCGATTCTCATACAACATTACCAGCAAATATCTAGAAATGGTGAGGCAGCACAATACAGTAGATTATTAAGGCTTTCTGTGGATACGAGTCATTCATCTAATCAAGTTTACTCATTTCATAACCAGACTACTTATAAACTGTTTCAAAGATATTTTTGGGTTTGGAGTTGGTTGTGTTTTTGTTGTTGTTGTTGTTTCCATTCAAAATAATTTATCTGATTTGGTTTTAAACAATTCAGGTAAATTAAGTTCATTTGGCTTCAGTTAAAAAAAAAATAAAAAAAAATCATGCGGTCTGTAACACTGTAACACTGTAAAAGACGTTTAAAACCATTGTTTTTTTTTTTTAAATAGTTGTGAACTGCTTATGCAGACAATGTCTATGATAATGAATAAGGTGGTAGTGTTACTCTGAGTCTTAATGAAACAAAGGGTGTAATGGAACATGTGCTTTGGGAGCAGAGTATATTTGGTATATATCATACCTTCTCTTACTTTTTCCAAGTGGAGTTGCAGAATGGCATTGTTACCCTCAATACCTCTTGTGCCAAGATAGGGAAATGACAAGATTCTCTTAGGGGATTTTCTGACTGAAGAGTGTTTCAACCTTAATTCCATTTTTATGTGTTTTACCTCATAATGGTAGCATAGTACTTACAGAGATTACAAGGGTGCTGCGATGCTTAATTCAAGTTTGTAGAATACCTTGCAAATGAAAGACAGTGTGTACAATAAGCACTAACTATTATTGTTTCAGGGCTTAAAGCAGACAGAACTTGAGACAATGATAGCTTTGAAGAACCACTAATAGTAGATAAGAGTGAATTGCACAGTTAAAGAAAGGTCTCCTTCACTGGTCCATGGGCATATTTTGCAGCTCAAGAGAACCACAATTCACAATCAGTTTTAACAAGAAATGCCAGATCGCCTAGGGACAACTGGAGCAAACAAATGGGCCCTCCTTGCTGGCAGCGAGCTTCCCAAAGGCCACTCCGCAGAGCAGGGAGCAGTGACAAGTGCTGATCTATGCTCCTGAGAACACCATGGGGAGCAGTGTCAGCCCGGGAGGGGGGAAACGTCCTTGCAAGGGCTTCCAGAAGCACCATGCTACTGGCAAACTTAACATTTCACAATATAGAAACAGTGGACTGGCCTCAAGGATTCTCCTCCCCCTTGCTGGTCTTTTCAGGGCCCAGATCTGGGTCCCTGTTCCAAGGCTGAAGCTGCAGCCCCTGAATCGCACCAACAGTGGTTGTGCCAGCTCTGCAAGCAGGGGCAGTGCCCTGGGTGCCCATCCTCCGTTTGGCCCCTTCACAGGATCTCTCTCCTAAGCATGCAAAACAACCCACAGATTAATTTGAAAAACAGTCTGTTTGTGTCTGCTGATTGGTGGCTTTGACTCTGAGAAATGGATAAAAATGATGACAACAGGATGCCAGTGCGGCCTGCTCACCAAACCCTTTACTGCCACGCAAAAGTCCTGGATTATCTGTCCGTGCCTCATTAAGGCAAACAAAGACTGGAACATAGCAGTAGGACAAGCGTCTTAACACTTCCCAGATTTTAATTCTGCCTCTGCTCTGAACAATGAAACCTCCTCCGCTGTTGCATGTAGTCTGTACAGGCCAATGTTCACAGTGTGCATGGATGGGGTCTCAGAAGGACTTCAGGGACTTCAGATAGAGAGTGCATCCAGTGGGACTTCTCTACTAAAATCCTCAGCTATTCTGAGCAGTCCTCTGGTGCATCTTTTCTTCCTTTTATCTCATTTTGGTTTTGAGACACATTTTCAATCAAATCATTCAAACATCGGCACTGGAAGATGTCAAAAAGAAAAAGAAATCACTTCACCTCTCTAAAATGCTGTCAGATATTCTTGTCCACAAACGTTTCTGTCAATTCACGGGTTGCTAAATTCAACAGTTGAAGGTGCAGTCTTATGGTTGTTTTGAGGAGGTTCAACTACATGTTTTATCATTTCCAAGAGAACCTCTACCATTGTACTGTGAAAGATTTAAAATTTCATTTTCACTGCAGATTAAGTTCCAAAGTTATCTAGTAATTTATCTAAGAGGGACTACCCTGGTTCTCCAAATCTCTGCTCACATGTGCTATTAAAGTCAGTGAAAACTGCTACTCCTCGTAACTTCTGAACAAAATCGTAGCGTAAGTATGCACTGTGCCATGCACATGCTGTAAGACTCTGCTTATCACAGAGATTATAACCTACATCTGCATATACCTATAGGAACTGGACTACTTCTCACATACTACTACTCAGTTCCCCAAATGCAGCAGGCTCTGGCCAGCCTTTTACCTCATGGTGAACCTTGGAGCAGACCCAGCAGTCTCTGGCTCTAGCATGAAGCCCCACTCCGCCACCTTGTCACCTAAAGTGGTTTTGTATCATTCCTGCATCGATGGCAGATTCTCTGGAGAGAGTTTGGGTTGTTTCCCCAGTGAGCCCTGGGGGGAGGAGGACAATATTTGCACCTGACCCCCACTTCTTGCCAGGGCTCATTCTCCAGGCCCTGAGGTAAGAAGTTGGGAGTACATAGACCCAAGTATTTCCTCTACACCTATCAGGGGAAGGAGGGCATGTGCATTACTGAAGATGACAGGAGTCAAAGAGCCAGCTGGTGGCCTAAGTGGACCTGCTGGAATGCTGTTCTGCATGGCCCGGTCCCATCCCCAGGGAGTGAAGATGAGTACCTAATGAGGAGCACCACAGCTTTCCTCTGCTGTCCGCACCCCAACCACTCTCCCAGGCTGAGACAAAATCCAAATGTGACTTTTTAGAAGAAAAAGGTGACATAAATGTAACCAGCCTAGTAACCTGTTTGCCACCATTAAAACTGGAAAACCTAAAATTGGGCTATCTATATAATTAAAGAAAACATTTTACGTGATCACAGCTGACCTTTCTAGAACACCAATGCATTTTTAATGTGAAGGTATTAGAAGGTCATGTGGAGTATACATGTTTCTAGGAAACATAGGGAAGGGAGGAAAGAGGGGCCTTATGCATTCTTGAGCCTGATCCTGATGATGGCCAAGATACAGAAATATGGTAGCACTGGAGGTAGAGAGGTGACCTACAAGATGGTGTAACATAAATGTTAAGGGTTTTGATGGACTGAAAAAAAGCTCCAAAACAAAGAACATGAATCCAACTTTAGGTACATTTTACGTGTGAGTCTGAACGTTGCATTTTATCACCCAGTCTGACTAGTGTTCTGACCTGTGTAACAATCCAGATAACTGCAGTCATTCTCCCCTGTTTTAAGCCTATTACCTTGTATTTGGCTGGAGCATATCATTCAGAAAAGCATCCTTTCTTGATCTGAAGGCTTCAAGGAATGAAGACAGGTATTTCTGTAGCGGTATCCCAGCAGTGAACCACCAGCTCGTGAGATGTTGTTCTTTTCTGCCTAAAATCAGTTTGCCTTTTTCTCCTTCTAGCTGCTGGTTTATGATACAAGAAGGCAGCATTTGGCTGCAAATAAGTTTTCTAAAAGTCATGTTAGAGTAAAGGTGTTTGTTTACATACACACACCCCCCGCAGATATTCATGAGTTTAAAACATAGTACCTCTTATTCTACTGGGGCTGATCTCTCTAAATCTCTGTCATCATTTTTGATCCTCTTTTCACCTTCTCTCACTTTCCAGCATTTTTGAAGAAATGTTGACAAAGGAAACAGGCCATTCCAACATCAGCCTCACAAAGTTCTACTGCGTTACTTCTCCCTTTTTCAAACACACAATGATTAAACAAGCTCTTTGGGCCAAAGCATGAGATAGAATCATAGTATCATAGAATCATAGAATCATAAAGGTTGGAAAAGACCTCCAAGATCATCTGGTCCAACCATCCCCCTACCACCAATATTACCCACTAAACCATGTCCCTAAAATAGTGGAAGATTACTTTCAATTGACTGTGCTCTGTGCACTGTCCCACTTTACTAGGAATATCTGGTATCCTTCATTCATAGTAATGAGTTTGTCCATGCTCAGCTCTTTGTATATCTGTACTCTTAGCTGAATTGGTCTCTGTCAGCTTCAGCCACCACTTTGTGCCGCTGTTCTCCTTCTAGAGTAAGAATCATCAAGATTTAACGTTTTTCTGTCAATTCAGATCTAGGAGGTACACAGGCAGCCTTGAGAACAGATGGTTGAATTCACATACACTGAAGCATGCAGTGCTACACTGTTTTCTTAATCTCATTCAGAATAAATGCCTTGTATATGAACAGATTCCCCAAGTTGTCAGAGTGTCATAAACAAAATTGTTTGCTAATTGCAGTCAGCCACATCCATGTAAGGTTGTCCAGGCAGGATTTACAGGCCACTTTGCCTTGCAGAAACTCTCTGTGCTACAGAAGGGAAAAGAGAAAAAGAGCACCTGCCTTGGTGCTCAGATCTGTACTCTGAGGTCCCAGCCTGCTGTAATTTTTACCTGCAAATTTAGCACATTTCTTCTAATGTCATAAGAAACTGTAATGGCAAAACCTTACCGAGCTGTGCTTCATAGAACCACATTTCAGACCACTTTAAGTTCTAATACTTTAATTCTGATTTCTTTCCTTCTGTGGTCTTTTTTTACCCTCTCTATCACCTTTTCACCCTAACCAAGGGGGTTGTTGTAGTAGCAGGAAACAGAAGCTTTCCCTCACCTTGTTAAGGCTGGTGGCTTCGCAGGTCCGTTAGCCGAAAGGTGTTCTGGTAGCACCTTACACCTCAACACAGGGCACAAGACATTTATTTCATGTAATGTCTGCACATAACCTGTGCACAGAGCACACAGGCACTGCTATACTACCCATAAGTTTGTGAAGCTTGAAATATTCAATTAGTTGGCTGAGTTAAAGTTATTGATTCATACCCACGGGTGAGCATCCACTGTAGATGCATAAAAGCACTCTTTGTATGAGCCCTCGGGGTTCCCAGGGACGATGTGAGTCTTTCTGGTACCTCAGTCCTCTTAAACTGGCTTCACAAGTATAAAAGACTGGAACTAAGATCAGCTTTGGCCAATCTGGTGACTATTTGACCTTCTGTCCAGGGGATGAATCAGTACCATTAAAGTACCTATCAGAAAGCTTCCAGAATCACATAGGACAAGAATCCTGAAAAAAAAAAAAAAAAAAAAAAAAAAAGCCTAGTTTCAGAAATGTAGTTTTTTCCCCCCCCACACACAAATCTTTCTTTGATGACATCCTTACATTTAGCAGCATATTTTTGTCAGATATTTCAGCACTGCTAAATATTTACCATGGTGGTATTTTGTGTTCTCCAAACCACAGATGTTTTTCATAGTAAATGTGTCTGTTTTGTAGCTTTTGGCATTTTTTGTATGCTCCTTTGTCCATGTTAATACAATCATCCATCAAATACAGAGTAAGACCCTGACCAGTGTCTTGGTCTTTATTTCTGATAGCCTTTGTTTTAATTTCTTGAAATATTTCCAGAGCAATCCTGAGGCTGCTACCGTTGCTTTGTTAGCAGACTGCACAATTAACATGCTTGTTATGATCTCTGAAAATGTTGACTATGTGCACTTTTTCATTATTATTTGAAATCATGCAGAGATCTGGACCTTGAAGTATCCTAGGTCTTTTCCTTTCCTCTTTCTCCTCCCCCCACTCCCAAGAGGCAGCTATTCATCTTCATTAGCCACTTCTGTTAGCTTGCTGCCAACTGAGACCAGAAAACTGGCTGCATCAGTCTTGCATGGCAATTCAGGAATTAGAATCCACAGTCCTTGGGTGCAGGAGGTTAATGCACTAATAAAGATTGTACCTTGATTAACCACATCATCTCAGCTTGCCCAGGCAAGGCTGGTTTTCAGACAGTTTGTCATATCATATGGCCCAGTTCATTCAGTTAAAAACATAGCTTCCCACCTAAGATCATAGAGGGCAGTTTTGTCTCCTTTTTTTTTTTTTTTTTTTTGATGTTTTTATTTGAGTGAAGCATATTTAAAAGTTTTTATGGAACACCCCTAAATTCTGTTCTATGATATACCTGTAGAGGTACATGTTCTTTCTTTCATGATAGGGGTAAGAAATCTTTCTGGTTTTAACTCTGGTATGAGAGAGCTTGGCACAGGTTATGCCCTAGCTAACACTTGCTCTTAGGATTAAGCTGTTATTCTCTTGGATATCCATAGCTGATAAGCTCATTTGGACCCCATAAATGAATAACAATATGCAAGACTCCTTGTTAAAGAATTATAATCACACATTGAAGGAACTAAGTAAGTCAGTTTGGTAAGTGGATGTAGAATTTTTTCAAGTTTATCTGTCCTAGATTGTTGAACCTTGACTAAATGTTGCAGGTTATTTGCAGAGATATATTCCAAACATAAATTTATTGCATTGGCATTTGTGATTTGCTATAGAGTGATTTGATCCACAGATCACGTTACAAATGTTCATGATTTGGAGTGGTTTAGTTCTGCAGATACCAAACATCTGGAGATTTAATGCTGAACACATTATTTAATGCTGCAGTCTGCAAAATCTCTGACCTTCTCCCTTTCCAAGGGCCAAATTTCTTTCTCTCTTTCTCTCTTTCTCTCTTTCTCTCTTTCTCTCTTTCTCTCTTTCTCTCTCTCTTTCTCCTTCTCTTGCTTTCTTGCTTTCTCCCTAAGATGCACATACACATGCACACACACAGATGGAGTCCTGTTTCCATTAATCAATTAAGGTGATGTCCACCTGTCCACCTGTGTGGGTCTGAAGAACTAAGCACAGCACAAAAGACTCTGTCACAAGCTACACAATTGCTTTTCTTTCTTTACTTAAGACAAAAAATTCCTTGACAAACACTCTCCCAGATTGTCATATATCTTTGAATGTTATTCTGATGAAGCCCGTTGAAATAAAATCATATCATAGAAAGCAATAGGGCCTTGGAAGGGTCTTGGGACTGGAGGCAAAGGGGAAATATGGTAGCATGTTTTACAGCAGATTGCCATGAAAAAAAAAAAAAAAAAAAAAAAAGACTTCTAGAAATCATTTGAGCAGGAATAAGGGAAACAGAACTGCTGGCTGTGACTTGGTGCTGAACCAGCACCCAGCTTAGCACAAATGGTATCCTTAAGACTATTTCTTGCTCCATCACAGAGAGCTCATAGTGGTTCCTTTGTGTCATCTTCCAGTTAGTGTGCGTGCAAAACCATGTTTATCATTTATCTCAAGTTTAGAAAGCATTTGACATCATACATGATGTAAATATTAACTATAAATCAAAACCTGCCTAAATAAGTGGATGGAAATGAAGTAATACATTGAACAACAGAAGATGAAAAATGGCAAGATATTTTGTTGGGTCATGGTAGTTCTGAATAACACGTTGCCAAAAGGATAATGACAAAATAAAAGATGTTCAAATGAAAAGAAGAAAATGATCAAGTGCTCAATGGAAAATAGAAAATTTATGAAGAAGAAGAAAAAAGAAGTGTAGGTGTAGTTTGGAAAAGTGACACCTTAAAGAAACAAGAGAAAACAGCTTTATCTTGCTATTTTACAGATGTATATTTGAGGCTTGGGTGAGAAAAGCAATAACAGACACTAGAGGAATCAATTTTAAAAAATGAAGATTTGATTCTTCATATCATGAGAACCTTATCATAGTGAAATGCTGTCAGCTTCAACATAGTATCCAAAAGTTTCATTGTCAGACACTTTGCTTTGGATGTTTGACACTAAAATCATAGCCATATTGTCAACTAGTGGCAGTGGAGCTTCACTGAATTGAAAGGGATCTTTGCCAGCTGACAACACTTAAAGAGAGAGTCTCCTGTGTTTCAAAATAAAAATAAAAATCTGTTCTATGAAGAGAGGAGAGTAACTGGATTAGAGGTTTTCAAACGGAGTTCTCTGGTCACTTGCTAAGGGGTCTTGGAAAGCTCTGTGTTAGTTTTGTGTTGCCTCTACTTCCAGCTGAAAAAATATATCCAATGCCTACCTAAAAGCTGCATTTCAGTATAGGTGACTATAAAGAGAGCCCCTCTGTGGTCCCTGTGTGCTGTCCAGCAGAGTATTTGCAAAGGAAAATTGTGTCTCACCAATCCCCTATAATTCCTGTGACATGTCAGTAGAGCTGTGTACGAAGTTGAGCCAGCTAAGATAATTTTCAAAAGGTATTTGACAGGGTCCTTTATGAGATGCTACAAAAATTTCTTAAATCACCCTCTGTGAGAGACAAAATATTATGAATCAAGAATTGGCTAGGTGAGCACCAGCAAAGAGGAGGATTAAACAGTCAATTTTCTTAATGGGCCAATGATACGTTCGAGTTGTGGCAGCGAATGAACAAGGTAATACATGTGGCAAGAATTTAAATTTAGATGAGACTGAATTCATGGCTTGTTTTTAATTACAATTTTTCTGAATCAGTTCACCCATTCCTAGAATCATACACCACACAGCAAGATTGATAGCACTAGATAAACAGCATTGCCTTGAGTTTGGAGTAAATACTATTATTTACCTCTGCATGGTACTTTTCCTGAAAAATTACCTACAAGCTAGGGTTAAAAGCCCCAAACAAAACACCACAAAGCTGACATTAATCCACAGGAAATGTCTCATTACTTAATTGTTGCTGCAGAAACATTTGGAGCAAGGATACACAGTACTATAGATTTCTTTATCTGAAGGTTTTCCTTTCAGTGAGAAGAAAAGCATAGTTTGTATGCTGACTAAGATTAACTAGGTTTAGACATTTTTAACTTGTAGAGCTGGACATTTACGTATAACTGCTGAAAACTGATTTACGACGGGCAGAGAAGAACACAGTCGCAGAATTACAATGTGCATGTGGATGAAACGTGCCGTTGCCACCACCACAAAGATGTCAGCCGGAAACAGCATCACTGTAACCCTTACAGGGAGAAGCATGTGTTAATAAAAATGGGGGAAATCAGAGGTCTACTGAGACCTCTACTGAGTGGCCTGTTGCAATTTGGACGTCCCTTCCCATAGATGTCTCCTCTGCTGTCCCCTTGCCCACCTTGTCCCTGCACATGCAACCTCTGCTGGTCCTCCCCATCCCAGACCATCTGAGCTGCCCTTTGGTCTGGTACATCTGGCTGCAGGAGGAGGAGGGTTGTCACCGTCATCTCAGATAACATGTCCTGCAGATGGGCACGCATGCTTCTCCACATCCATTTCTAAGCAGTCTGGTCAGGGCTTTATTCTTCAGACTAGAAATCTGTTTTCCACACTTTGGGACCCCAAATGGCGTCTCAGTGTTTCTTTTAGTTAAAAACATTGTTAACATTGTTCAGGACTCTAAGGTCAGTACAATCAAGATGGGAGAAAGATCTAAATTGGTTTAAGATCAGACCCTTACCTTGTAATGCCTGGAACATTACCTGGTTCAAGATATCTCAGAAATATTTTTTGTCCTATTTATGTTTAAAACATCCCAGGATTATTTCTCTTTCTGATTTCAAAAATCATTTGCACCAATCATTACTCTTAACATCAGTTTGAAGGTGCAGAGGATCTTAAGAACATTTACATTGTTAGTGCTGTTCATCAGTAGCTTTGAAATGCTGGTTTCAGTCCAGTGGGTATTTTATGCCAATACTGCCAATCCCTAACACCAAAGACAGACAAGTTAGCTGACCAGAAAAGAGAAGCTGTGCGTGAAATATTATTCTCACAATCCTTTTGAATTCCAAGTTGAATCCTTTTTATTTAGTTAGTTAGACAGTTGCCTTTCAGGCTTACATTTTCAAGCATTTCACACCATGCACTAAAAAAAAATCTTTACATAATAATATGCCACCACTAGTGCTTTTAATCTGTGTCAAATATCTTCAGAGAGAGCCTAAAATCCCAAGAGTTGGTGCATAGGGACATATTCTATACATGTTTCTGGTTGCCGTTGACCTTTCTGGACACCTAAATCCTTCCTTCTGTTTTTTGAGATTCTCTTCTTGACAGTCAGAAGGAGACTGTGCCCATAGCTTAATGCTTCTCTCTTTAAAAAATATTTTACTGCATTTAAAGCTTACCACTGCTCAAAGTTGACAACCCATAGTTTTCAGTTTTTTTATATATTATGTTTTCTGTTTATATTTTAGTTTTTGTTTTCTAATTTGATTTAATTTCTAAGTTGTCTGAATTTCAGATGGTAGCAATAAATAGATGGTAGGATCACAATTCAAAATATTATTCTGGTAAAATCACATTCAGATATTCATTATAATAGCAATTATTAACCAAGGTAAATATCAATGATATTACTAAATCTGTGTGTCAGAAAAGGTTACATCAAATTTAAATTATGTAGAAAACTTTATTATATACGACAACTCAAAGTACAAAGGGAGGAGAAGAGAAGCTAAATGAAAAAAAAAAAAAAAAAGGACGATTAAGGCCATTTTTCATTGAAGTGTGGATGAGAAATAATCTTGGGGAAAAGAAGAAATGAAAGATTTTGATATGTCAAAAAAAAAAAGGTCACCCTTATTTTTAATCAGCCCTCTAGTCCTTTCCATGGATGAAGGTATCATTGTCAGACTTGGGCAGGCAAGGAGGGAGGGAAGAGCTCTGCTCCTGCTAACAGATTGGTTTCTGCACAGCCTATAGCAGACTTCTCAGAAGATGTTTCCATGAAGGTGACAGTGGGGGGTCAGCCACTGTATAACATGGAGGAATTGCTGCTTAGGCAAATGGAAATCATAAGTACTCAGCAGTGTATTTCACAAGTACGATGACTTTAGGTCAAAACCACCAGAAGCTCCCAGGCTGTCTGGCCCAATTCTTCAGTTGTCCGAGCATTGCCCTTCAAAAGAAAGGGCTACATAATTCTTTCCTATGCAAGCTTTGGGACTCAGAACATCAGCTTGTAGGGAAAAACACTTTGGGAATGGAGTTTTACAGGTGGAAGCACCTTTCCTCTGTATGCACAATATTTGATTTTCTAGAAAGTAAGCAAATGGTCATGTAAAAGAAAAACAGAGGAAAGAAGATGAGGAACTGATCCATTTTTAGATCACAGCATTAAAAGTCCCCATTGCAACTCTGCTTTCCAACAATTTGCTGTCATAAACTCTTTCAGTTGGAATATTTCTCAGTATGTAATTCATTCATCTTTTGTAAATATTAGCACCTATGCCAGGTACTTGCAGCTGTAGGACTGCTCCCTTCCAAATGTCAAACTGCTTGCCTCTGTTTTTAGTAGCCTGTGTTTTTGCTTGCCTGTGTTTAAAGAACTTACTGTATATTAAAACTTACTATATAGTGCAATTGCTGGCACTTATCAGATAAGCGAGTCATAAGATGAACAATCTGCCTCAAAGAACTGAAAAGCAAAGCAATTCTGATACTGAAACTGCAAACCACATGATGTGCTGATTACAGGCACCCACGTAGATTACAGAAGTATAATAAATCATGTAACTGTTTAGCCTCAAATAAAATAAAAGAATGTAGTTTTTATTAGGAAATAAACTGTTTATCAAGAACGCTTTAAAGGTGGCATTTATTACTAATAAACTATGTTGAAAGGGCTGATCTGTTCATTGGCAGAAGAGCCAGAGACTTTCTTTTATGTAAAAATGCCCCATCTCAGTCCATGCAGGGTCAGGAAGCACTTCCATCAGCACTCGTGAAGGATGGGCAAGAGATTCACCCACACCTTCTTTCAAGCTAGAACAATTTCTTTTCTCTTTAAAAAGAAATGAGTCATGGAAATATAACTCCAGTATTATTCTGGGAGTGATTGTAGATCTCGGCACATCTCTTTGGAATATCACTGAGAATCAATTCCAGAGTCAGCTAATAGTATCAAAAACCCACAAAGCATCTGTCAGGCAAACTCTTGATAGTGTCAGTGAGTCCCATGCTTAGGCAGGATGTTATTTCCTCTTCAGCTCTTGAAACGTATGTGTTGGCTCTTCAGGACTGTCATCCTCTGCATTTCTTCTCATATAACTTCTGTTAAGCTACTGTGCACCATATATTATAGCTGTTGCTGCTGAACACGTCAAAAACCACATCCATCTTATAACAGCCTACACTAGAGAAGAATATGAAGCCTCTCTCTTAACAAAGCATCTCTTATCTGAAGTGTTTAACTCAGATCCATTAGCCCCCGCCTTCCTAAAAGCAGACTTGCTTTGGAGACCAACTCATTCTTCCTTGACTGGTAATGGCATTGAAGGTGTGTCTACCTGCTACCTGAAGCTGGGTCAGAAATGACTGCATACAAGTCAATTTGAGCTACATGCATCTCTTAGCTATTAAAAATGTCTTTAAAAAATAAAAATAAGTAAAATAACAGGGAGGAGGCAAAGGTGAAGTGCAGCACACCGTATTTAGGGTTTGCTGCACAACTGTCACCTGTAAGGCACAAACAAGTGGCAGCTAGGAGCTTATTCAATTCCTTCAATATGAAAAAGGCAATTTTAGGAATTAACCATTGGGCAAGTTCAGAAAGTTAAACGTTTATCATTCTGATCTTGCCTGTGAAATCTACTTTATTAGTCAATAGGATGTACTTCATTGCTTGGTCACAAACTGAGATTTCTGTTCCCATACTACAAAAAATAAAAATAAAATTATTCTGTTAGTCTCACCAGACAGAACACATTGCATGGTAAAAATGTGGTTGCTGATTGTCAGAAAAATCAAACTTCTTGCACTTAAGATGCATTAGCTATTCATGAAAATGAAATGGTACTTAAGAACTTCTCTCAAGAATGTGCGATAAAAATCAATGTAGATCACGTATTGTCTAGATTATATGTAAACTGGGCATTTCCTAGAAGCTACAGTAACTTATGTACTCCACTACCCAGACATTTGTGCTACTGATATACTGTTATTGTCTCCTATTCCATTGACTTTCTAAATACAGTCTGCTGTACAATATTGTTTTTCAGGAGATGACCCATTCTTGGCCTCCACCATTATCAGCTATTCACACACCAGGGAAGGCAGAACAAAGCAAGTTTTCCTTCCCAAACAAGGTAAGAGATGTAGCAATGTAGAGTCATGCCTTCTGCACCTCAAAATACATCCTACGTGAGCTCTGGCTAAGCATGTGAGGGCTCTGGGCTGAGGCTGATGAAGTGCTGATGACTTTTCCATGTGTGTGCCATTATCCCCTTGCCTTTTCCTTGCCTACAGCACCTGCAGCAGTACATGGTTTCGTTTGCATATTTTATGGCAGCAACACTGACCCCGGTGTGATGGTCACAGGTTCCTCACCCCAGGGAAAAACACAGGTGTCGTTGGTGGGGTGTCCAGAAGTGGTGCTGAGGCTCCTGACCAGTACTTCAGGGCATATACAGCTGCTGCAAGTCAAGAAGCTCCTGCTCGCATCCAGTAGCTCTTGCTTCATTTGCCCATCAAGGACTGAGATGGGCTTTGCTAATACACTGGCCTGCACAGCTAGGGGCTGAGGAGAGGGTGGACATTCCTTGCTGCCAACCTGGTTTCAGGGGTAGCTTTGCTACAGAGGCAGGCAGTGCAGTGCAGTGGTGCCTGGAGGGGCCACAGAAGTATTTGCTAGGGAAGTATTTGCCTGTCCAAATCCAATGGCAGTGGACCACAATGTTCCTGGTCCCAAAGGACCAAGGCCACTGGTCCTGCTGATGGTCCCTTGAAACCAGCTCGACTGATGTATATGTATCACAGGCAGCATATGGTGGGGTACAGCAAAGCTTATTGGCAACAGCTTGGGGAAACCACATTATTTGTACTTGGTAAATCAGGATGGAATGAGGTCAGATATCCTATGGATGAGCCAATATAATTCTCACATTGCATCATCATATACTGTTTATATGCTACAAGCATTTTTCTTGAAATATTAAAACTTGAAAAATGGTATTGATGCCATTTATAGCCTTTTTCCTGATAAAGAAAGTTCCTTTGGTAACTGTAAGTCCATTCTGCAAAATTTAGTGCACAGAATAATTGTAACCACAAAGCCAAGAAAACGTCAAGATTTGCCTACAGTAAAACAGCTTTTCTGTGGATGATAGTGTCATGATTTTGAAGTACCAGGGGTGTAAACCAAAACATCTCTGGCATGTTATGAAAGAAAAAGAAGGAAATAACTCACTGTCTTTGCTCATTGAAGACAGACAGTTGATTGAAGATGGTAGGTGGGCTACAGGCTTCCTAAGTTAGAATAAGCCCAGTAGGAGATAGCAACTTACCAGCTGGTGAAACGTTCAAATGTGAATGACAAAAATGAAGTGGTGCTTGCAGCCCTGCAGTTTCTGCCACAATTATTACCATGAAATATTTTTGTGTAGCACACGTGCAGATGTGTATGGGCAAGGTATGCCCCTATCAGCAAATGTGTGTGACGGTCATGAACTCACTTCCTCACAACTAATTTTATTGTGATAAATATAGGAATAGCAGAACCACAGACTGTAGGGCAAAGATATGTGAATAATGGCTGATATTGACTTTCTCATCTTCTCTCTGCCTGTTCATCCATCTCTCTGGGAAATACTCTGATAGCTTGAACTGCAAAGCTGTTTTGGAGGTCTACCATTCATTTTTAAAGAGACCTTTCTAGTTGGTTCCCTCTTGTCCTAACAAAGTAGAATCCCCATTTTATTTAAGCTAAGGATGGATGAGATTTTATGTAATAGTAGTATATGCACATACCTTTATACATATGACGTGGACACTGTATTGTGTGCTGGGTGGCCTGCATAGCCAGAAATTAGAGTTCTTTGTGTGAGATGTAGATTAAGTACCCGGTGAATCTCCTCTTGGAAAAATCCTACGTTACTGGCCATAAAAAACAAATTTAGATACCATCTCTATTTGTAAATATATTTTAAATAATTAAAATATGTTTATTTAGCCTTCTCTGAATCTATAGAGTTGGATACTCAAGAAGGCATCTGCTTTTCAGGCTCCCAAATGCAAATAATGGTTTCCTAATTTTTCAGTTGTGTTTTTGAAATATTCATAAGCTAACTATTGTTTTTCACAAAGAATAGTGAAAAACCTTTGTTGCATCTCATAGGAGATAACTCCTTAACTCTTAGGAAGCTTTCCCACAGATAAGCTACACAGCTGTCCCAAGTTGTTAGAACCTGAGAAATACACCAAACTGTAGAGGATGACAAGTTACTCAAAAAAATGGGCCTGTCAGTCAAGTAGTGGGCAAGACCAGCAAAGAGGCTAATAGGCTAACCTTGGGGCATCAGCTCCTTCCTCCATCTCTCCATCACCATGCAGTGTATGGTACTGTGAATTCATTTCCAGCCTTTATGGAAGTGCTGAGAGATCAGTTGAGGTCATTTGCAGTTTCTCTTCAAACCAACTCCACTCCAGAGGAGTAAATAGGCTGCAGTCCTTTAACAACAACAACAACAAGAACAAAAATCCCAGGTGAAAAGGTATTCATGATCTTGGGAATGAGAAAAAGCTTGTAAGACTCCCACCTTGTTGCAAGGATGCAAATCATTCTTACTTTTCTGTCTATAAAAATTGAGTGTCAGCATCATTACTTCCTGTACATACCAAACTACTTTTCACCTGCAACTCAAGTAATTAGTGATTTGACAGCCTGAAACTTGAAATTTATTAATTAGGCTATTAAAGTTGCAAAGGCCACAGGAACTATAGCTAGACTGGTTTTGAAATCAGTCTAGCAATAAAAGCTAAATAACTGAGTTTTATGTATTACAGGTACAACAGAATTATATTTTTGAAACTGTGTGTGTGGATACATCCACCTGTATAGCTCTATATGCTCTGTGGATGGGAGGGTGTATGTGCATATGCTACACGTGCATATAAAATCAGACCTCACTAACATTGGAGGTCTACATTAATCCACAAGAATGGAAGTCATTGTCAGGTTTGAAGTGTTAGCTATTGCCCAGTAGGTTTTCCAGCACAACACTACCAGGAGAGCATATGCAGGGAGCTGTCCTTTATATAATATAGGTCATAAAGTTACACTTGATCATTAACTTTGAATTTTCTTTCTCTGTGGAATTAATTTGTACTCTTGAATTTACCAGGAAGGGGCAACGACTGTCTCTTTATTTCTTGTTTTTCAAAGCTTGAGGATAATTGAATCAGTGTGTGATGTGACAGGCTGCATGTGCTTTCCTTTCTCCTATCTCTGTCACACTTTGTTATGTACAAATGATTAGGCATTATTTGATTGTAATTTTATTAAAAACATCTTAATAAATAAACTTTAAATGAATAATTAAATTTGATGCTTGTATGAATGAGCTTTCATGTTCAGGCATTAATTCTCTACTCTTCTGTGAAGAAAAAATGCTGTTAATTCTGCTGCCTCCTTTTCTAGAATACATCCTAGAAACAATAAGGTTGGAAAAGACCTGCAAGATCATCTGGTCCAACCATCACCCTGCCACCAATGTCACCCACTAAACCTTGTCCCTAAGCACCACGTCCAACCTTTCCTTGAACACCCCCAGGGACGGTGACGCCACCACCTCCCTGGGCAACCCGTTCCAATGCCTGACTGCTCTTTCTGAGAAGAAATGTCTCCTCACTTCCAACCTGAACCTCCCCTGGCACAACTTGAGGCTATTCCCTCTAGTCAGTCTCACTTCAGTGCCAGGTAAAACTATGGATTTTTTATTTGTTTGTTTGTTTGTTTGTTGTTTTGTTTTGTTTTGTTTTGTTTTATTCTGGGAGTTATTGAAAAACTCCCAGAATTGTGTTTATTGAGGTCCGCTGATGGGTCTCAATGTGCCTGCCAAGGGTCAAGCCAAAGAATCTGCCTGTCCCAGACATCCCCTGGGTGCTGGTGCCTCAGGACTGAGCACATCAGACACACAGAATACACTGCTCAACAGGCAGTGGGAATTGCTCTTGAACAGTTTCTCTGCAGCCAAACCATATTTGGGGTTCCGGACAGCTTAGGAAGATGTTGTGTGGAGGCTTGCAACAGAGACAGCTGCTAGCAGCCAGGCAGTGACCACCCAGACTCTTGAGGGACTCCGTTCTCTCCAGGAGCTTCTGCCTATGAAGATGCCAACAAATTGCTCGTGTTAACAAACAATCTGTCCATGACTGCCTGTGCAGCACTTTGTGGGGGAACGTGGACATAGGGTACTAAGTGCACTGCTGCCACACAATTGGGAAGCATTTTCCAAAAAAAAAAGAGCCACAGGCCAGCTGAAGTTGGAAGGGACATCTGGAGGTCACCTGGTCCATTCCCCCTTCACAAGTAAGGCCACCAAGAGCAGGGGGCCCAAGACAGTGCCCACAACATGGTAATTACAGGCCTGTCACTCTCGCCTCAGTGCCAGCTAAAACTATGGAGAAAATTATTCTAGGAGTTACTGAAAAACACCTGAAAGACAATGTAGTCATCAGTCATAGACAGCATGAGTTTATGAGGGAACTGTTTTAGCGACTGGGTAGGTACCTCACAGTTTTAGCGACCTTATGTTTGACATGATAAGTCTTCTCGTGTCCAAGAGCTGCAAGGACCTTCACACAAACTTAGAGATGCGAGGCGAGGGGGATTGCTGTGATGCAGCTGAGGTGCCAGTGACAGCACAAAGGACGAGTCACAGCGGGGGAGCTGTCGTCAGGGCCAGCAGCAGGCAGCACCACCACACTGTGGCCTGGGCTGTCAGTGAGTGCAGCTCGCACCTCCTGCTGGCTATGGCTCGTCTGATCTTCCTTGCCCTGGCTGTGCTGGGCATTGCCCAGAAGCCGTGGTTGGTGGATGATCACATGGGTGTGGATATGCACGAGAGAATGCAGCAGCATGCAGAGCAACTGAGTCAGGGCATGGCTCGGCTGCTGCAAGAGATGGAGCAGAGGAGACAGGAGCAGAGTGGGGTGGCCCTGGAAGCTCTGCTCTTCACTGCCTTGCAGCAGTGGCAGCTCTGGACCTTGGCTGACCTCCTTGTCCTGCTCTTTGGGCTCTGCCGGTGGCTCAGGAAAAGGAGCCGTGAGCTGGGCAGCCTCAGCAAGCAGGGCAGCTCTACAAGGAAGAGGAAGACAATGGTGATGCAGACCAAGACGGTGACTCAGATGACACCTGGGATCTGGGCAGGGTTTGGGCCGATCGCACCCAGTGGCCAGCGCCGTACATGTCAGACAAGTGCAAGGCGGTGGAGGAGCTGGTGGACGAACTTCTTGGGGCCTGCCGAGGACTCTCCAGGAACTGTCCCTTCAAGCCACAGCTGCAGCCAGCCATCGGTGTGGGCTGCCTCTACAAAGGCTGGAGTGTCCGGGAAGACAACATCCTCTACTGCCTGCTCGTGCCCCTGAGGCCTCGCCCTGGACACGCCTTTCACCCAGAACTGGGCGCTGTGGGGAAGATGGCAATGAGGAACCCTGGCCTGCGCGTGGAGCTGGAGTGTGCCTGTGCGAGGGAACGGCTGGTGGGGGACATGCTGTGCTTCCTCCACCACCCCGAGGACGAGCTGAGCAGAAAACAGGAACCCAGCCTCCTATGCACCTTCTGCACCGGCTCCTACCTGAATGTGGAGGAAACCACCCGCTGGTTCCAGGCCTTGGTGAAAGCAGCCTGGGAGCTTCTGCCGCAGTCGCGCCACTGCTGCCGGACTGTGCTGCCCTCCTGCCGCTCCTGCAAGATCAAGCTGGCCAACGCCTCCAAGAGCACCCTCTCCATTAAGATCATGTTTGGGGTGCAGATAGATGGCTCAGACACCTTCCTGAGCCTGGCGTAGGCCGCGGACAGCTTCACCAGGAGCCCGGTGCCGCTGCACAACACCAGTTTCTCCAGCAGCGCAACAGAGACACCTGTTAGCAGCCGGGCAGTGACCACCCAGACCCTTGGAGAGACTCCATTCCATCCAGGAGCTTCAGCCCATGCAGATGTCAATAAACTGCTCTTTTTAACGTACACTCTGTCCATGACTGTCTGTGCAGCACTTTGGGGGGGAATGCAGACATTTCGCTTCTCAAGCAAGGCCACCTAGAGCAGGCTGCCCAAGGCTGTGCCCACAATGTAGTACATCTTAGAATATGCTCACATCCTAGAAACAATAAGGTTGGAAAAGACCTCCAAGATCATCTTTGCTCTCTTTCTTCATTTTTACTGCCTTGAAAGCTTGATGATGGGTTTGATTTCTATTTATATGTTTTGTGATGTTATGATCAGCCATCATTTTGATATTTGAGAATTAATTTATCCACTTCAGGAAAACTGGTGTCTTGTCACAAAATTGGAGCAATTATTATTAGAAGCTAAGATATGATAATAAGGTTGTCTTTTCAGTGCCCATTTCATTTACGTTTTCCTTTCTTGTTTATTTTAACAATCTGGAGAAAAAAAAAAAAAAAAGAAAAAAAAAAAAAAAACCTCCAGAAGTGAAGCCTTCACCTTTTCTTTTTTAAGTTACATAAAGGCATATTTTTTCCTACCTCAGTGAGAGTATTCTCTATTTCATGACTGTATTTTTAGTAGCCTTTTTATTAAGAATAATTTGTTGAGAATCAAGACACTTACTTTAAAGAATCAGTTAAAAGGAGAAGTGAAAATGTTATAGCTCTTGTTTTGCTGAAGTGAAATTTGAGACAAAGCAAAGTCAATGGCAGAGGTAAGATACCATTCTAGACAGTTAAAAGGTAAGGGTGCATTCTTCCTGAAGTTGATGAGAATGTAAAAGGGTAAGCAATTTCCTTGTTTAGCAGTTTCAAACAATTTTACAAACACAAGGATATTTCCATCAAAATAACACTATTTCCCGAAACAGAAAACAATCTCTCCACCTATAGGTACATAAATTCACTACTCTGGAAACCAAACCTGTTCTAAGAGCCTACTTTTATTGGCAGCCTGGCTGGCTACTAGAATAACATTTAAATGCAAGTGTATATATCATTATATTGGCACTGCAAGCCAATTCTGACTTCATAAGATTATATTCAGTCACGGGGTGGGGGGTGGGGGGGAAGTCTTTAATATTCCTTTATCAGAAACATTCATAAAATGATGAGGTAATATGTCAAAAGCAGACAATTTCAAATAATTGAGAAATTATTTTCAGATATGAAACACGTAGAGACATTGTCAGCATATGAGACATTCTACTGTAGACGATGGTAGAAACTCCTAATATTTGCCCCAGAATTTGATGTCTCCCATTTCACATATGTAGGGTGTCACTGAATTACAGATGCATGCTATGCCATAAAAATTATACAGATTAAAGTCATGCAATCCAGAAAGCCTTTACTCCAAAGCAAATGGTGCAGATGGAGGAGATTTGACCAGCCAAGTCTTCAAGAGCCCAATGCCCACCATTCGGACAATCTCCTTTTGGAGTTGACAAGAAACCCTTGGGCCCTCCAGTCCCTGAGGCATGTTTCTGCAGGACCCACAGCAAAAACTTAGCTTGGCCAGGTCAGAGCATCCTTGAGCTTTCTGGGGACTTGCAGTTCCTTTCTTCAAATTTCTACCTTGGAGATTTCTATGGGTGGCATCTCTGTGGGATCTGGTGAGCAAGTGAGGAGATAGCACAGACAGGAGTTGGAGGAAGAATGAAAAAGGGAAATATTTTAAGATGTGTTTCTGTGTTTTTGTTGTTGTTATTGTTGTTGTTTTCTTAAATTTAAGACCAACCTAAGGCCTGAAGTCTGGCTTCTGAGCTGTAGCAAACCTACAGACTTCTCAGCCGTTTCACCTCTTTAAAATGTAGCAGAAATGTACACATTCCAGTTTTTGCCTAGAAGTAAAATGAACAAATACATAAATAGGAACCTCCCACTTCCAGCTGTGTGTCTGGCCCATCACTCAGCCTCTTTGTACCAGAGATCTAGTCCAGGGTCTGATTCTTCACCAAAAATTAATGTTACGTGTGCCTGGCCTCTCAGAGTAGTTCTTACTGTTGTAATTGCAGTGTGCACTTGAGGTGGTACTCCTGTGTGTATGCGTGTTATCTAGGAGCAGAGCTGCACAGAGGACACCTTCCCTTCAATCAACCATAGCCTGCCACACCTCGGGCTGTTTCTGGCATGATGCAGGGCCCTGAACTGAGTTAATGGTGTATTAAAAGCCTTGCGGGCACAGCAGAGGTACTCAACATTTTTCAGAGAAATAACTGGACAGAGGCCATTTTCATATAGCCTATTCTGGGCTGATTTTATGGTAACCAAGATTCCAATATGAGGTAACTAGAGGAGTAACTAATGAACATATATAATAATATACAGTAGTGTGCTCATACCACCAACGTGGGGCCAGTGACCCAAGTTTTTAATGTGTAAGGCTTAAGAGTTGCCTATCACTGGACAGAACTATTTAAAATGTAGCAGATTTAAACAAACCTACTCAGAAGATTTAGTGTAAGGCTGATTACTAGCAATGCGTTCTCAAAAAGTGTTCAAGGAGCTTCACAGCTTCGCAAAACACCTGACATTTCTACCGAAGTAAAATTACTATATCATTAACATTGTGTTGGTCAACAGGGACCAGACTGAGAGACCCCAGATATAGTTAAAGGTCAGGTGTTTGCTTGACAGAATTTTTATGTTAACCTCATATTTCAGCATCTCCAAAAGTGTTCTTTCTTTTTTTTTTTTTTCAGATGATAGCTATTTTCTTCTTGTTCTTGTATTCTTACTTTATTTTTTCCCAATTTAAAAATATTTTATTATAGTATCTATTTATATTTCCCTTTTATTTATAGGCTTCTTTCACATTTTTATGAATGTAAGCAAATTCTGTGAGTAAAATATATGAACATTTGCATGTGAAAAAAAAATATATATATATTGTACCATATTCATAAATATCACAGTTGTGATACAAGGCTGACCTTGTAATGTCAGGGACCCAGTGCTAAAGTCTGTATTTCCATTCTCTGGTGCTGTCAATATCAACATGTGAGAAGGAAAGATCAGCTGTGCTACTATCTCAAGAATCCAATGGTCCATGAAACAATATTGGTCTTCACTCTGTCTACTCATCTAAACTCGTGGAAAATAATAGACAAGTTTTGGTTGATCAATAAATGAACAGCAAGCAGGAGACTGGTAATAACTGTACAAAGAATTGCACCTTTAAAGGATTGCTGTGAAAGAAGTTTACAAGCCTTTGGATTAAAGCATTTTCAAAGAAATATTGGATTTATTCTTGTAATTGGAAGTGACTTTTAAACCAAATGAACAATTAACAATATTGTTTGTATTGTTAAGGTAATGTTCAAGCAAGTATTGCAGCTAAAAAGTGCCATAAAAATAACACATTGTACCTTCTTTCTGTTATTATTGTAGGAGTCACAACAGGGATCTACAGGACACAGCAATACAAGTAAGTACTAACTCGTTTATGGCTGCATTGGGTGGAGGGAATGACAATGACTGTGAAAACCAAGGGACTGAGAAAGCAACAGTAGCAGACTGGGACAGCACAGAGTTTTGCCAAGAAGTACTCTGTTTTAGCCAAATGTGGGGATCTGAATTCAAGGGTGACCATCAAAATACCATTTCTTTTGGTGGACTGGGAAGAACAAAAAGGATTCATTTCATGATGTCTATTTCATTATCTAGGTGAGAAAGACTGAAACAGCAAAAGAATGGCTTTTCTAAAATGCTAGAAAAGAGATGACCCAGTTGCTTGGGCAAGGGCACTGCCAGATATAGGCTGCCAAAATATTGTGCTGAAAAACCTGTTATCACTTATCTGTCATAGGCAATGGTATATTTTGTGGCTATTGCACCATAATAAACAACATAATCCTACCAATCCAATACCAAATAATGCCTCAAAGACCATGTGGCTGTGGGTCTTTTTTGGCTAGCAGTTTGGGAAGGGAGGTGATGTGTGCTTGCATGGCTCCTGGTTGTTGCTTTTCAGTGGACTCCAATATACAAATCGTGGTGCAGATCAGCAGCACTTTAATTAGATTTAGTTATGGTGAAAAACTTAGCAGCTGTATTGAAAGGAAAGATTGAACTGTTCCATGAAACAAAGTATTAATCCTCTCCCCTGACACCTCTGACTGTTGTTAATGTTGTCTTGCATATTAAAAATACATGATCCTACTCTGCTCTCGACATAAAATCGTCTCAACCAAAAGAACCATTTTGTTAGGTTCCTGACCTGTCAGCCAGCACAGAGCCCTGTTTGCAAATTACAAGGCTGTGACTGAAGATGAAAAATGCCCTGAGCTGGTAGGTAGGGCTTTGAAAGTGGCTGGTCACCCACTGCGTGAGGGAGAAGACATCCAGCAAGACAAGCCTGGGAGACATAGGCTATTAAAACAGTGCAGCTCTTTCTTCTGCAGCTCTTCAGGGAAAGGTCAGCAGGCGGAAGACAATGTTGTGAAGAAACATGCAGTGGTGTCACTTAATTGCCAGTGTCAGTTTGATATTGCTGTGAGGACCAGCACTAAGGAAATAATAAAACGCAAAATGGCTGAGGTCCTGTCAGAAAATAATGAATACAGTAATGAGAGAAGGAAGCGCAAAAGGGCCATGATAGAGAGGGCTATGCAAACATGCAAAGAGTCATGAGCATGACAAACACACAAACTGAGCTGAGGACTTTGTGATGACATCAGAGGCCACAGTGTTTGGATAGCTTTGGTCATAGTTTCATTTTCCTTCATATTTCATATTTCCTCCTTGCAACACTTTAACAAAATAGGTTGTTTGCAGTTCTAATGAAACATGCTCTCCTGTGGGTTAGGGAAGCAGTCCTGCCCCCTCACAGCTTTCCTCTGCTGCTTACTCCTGTGGTGTCCAACCTCACTTCACTTCCAGTTCCCCCATCAGCCCTCCCCCCTATGGTGCCTCCAGCTTCTTATTTTCTCATTCATCCTGCTCAGCAAAATCAGTGTGTGTTTGCTGCTGGGCTAGAGTGCGCTTGATACTGCCTGGCTGGGTGATGGCAACCAAACCAAAGAGTGGCTGAACCCATGCAGAAACACTTTCTTCATTGGTATCAAAATTTCGGGTTGCTGTCAGACACTAAGACACATCTCCTAATGTTGCAGAGGAATTTGACTACCTCTGAGATGTGTATCCATGAGGATTCTTGTCAGAGTGTTAGAAAAAGACATGCAATAAGACACAAGTAGAATAAAACATAGACCTTACCAGTCCTGTACAACAAACTCAAAGAAAACTCATGGAAAAAGTATTTGGATGTTAGGAAGTTCTACCAAATGACTCCATATGGAAAAGAAACTTAATGGTCTATGTACTGAATTATCCAAACACATCTTTGGAGTCCCAATTAGCTGGTATTCCCCATTGCACCATGTCTTCTGTGGAGTGGCTCCTGAGCCCATCATTTGCAATGTTCTTACTTCAGCTGCTAGCATTGTCTTTCTCATAGATAACATTTGCATTTCTCTCATCCTTCCCCCACAAGGAAATCAAAGCATTTAAAAACCCTTAATGGCTGAAGTTGTATTGCTCTGTTACAATAAGTATTATTTATCCTTGTTATCCAGTGGGGGAACTTATGCCAGTTAGGTTGAATGATTCACCCAAATTCCTACTCAGAGGAGAACACTCCTTCTCTGGTCTTCCACTATTCAACAAGGAAATCCTACAAAAGTCCATTTAAAATATATTTTGAAATGGGAGAAATCTAATCTTCTCATCCGGTTATATTTAAAACAATTAGGAAGTGAGTTGTGTGAGAGTTAGCAGGAACTAGCAAAGAATTCCCAGGCCTGTGGCTGAGGATCTGAGGGCTGATGTTTTCCACCACGATCTTCTGGAGGCATGTGCAGGCACACACACCCCAACACACAGGCATGCACACACACCCATCCACATCCATTTCAGAAGACATACACAGTGCATAGCACCTGAAATGAAGTGTGCTAACAGTAGCCTTGTGAGGTAGGTAATGTATCCTTTGTCAATTCCCATCTGACTCAGAAAAACAACAGACTACACAAATTTGACCACTAAAAGAAATCAGAGCTAGACAGGTTTTAGCAGTCCAACAAATGGCAGCCTCCCACAATGGTACCTGCATGCATTTGGCAGGTAACATGAAAAATGGGAATACAAATCTTGGCCTAGCCAAGAGTGAGTGTGGGGAAAAAAAAAAAAAGAAAAAAAAAAAAAAGTTGTTCTGACAGATAATTCCCTTTTATTTATCCAATAGCTTAACAACAGCGTATCTGTGACATTCAACTATGCTTAACCTATACACATTTTTCAAATTTCTGTGATTCAGTCAAGTGTGAACAAAGTTGGTAAGAACTGATAAAGCATTAATGACCAGATTTTCTACTCTGATAGGCTGGACTGATGCATTTCTATCATCTGCAAAAGCTTCATCCTTCCCCTCCACACAGAAGTATGTTAAGTGAGGATTAGCATTAAAGCAGATGCAAATGCTTACTGTAGGGTAATTCATTAATATCCAGTTTGGCTAAATCACAGAGATTCTCTTTCCTCTCTCTCCTCACAGTACTTGTGCTGTTCCCTTGTTGCTACATTAACATACATTGCTGAAAGTAGAACTGATGTGAACTCTGGCAAAGCACTCAGGAATCCATATTCCTCCTCACACTCAAACAAACCAGTGTTCATGGCAATAATTCATCACTTACACAAAGTCTAAGTTACGAATAGAAAATCTTTGAATATGTGCCAACTGTTACTGTTGGTTTCTTGTTCCAAATTACCATAATGCAGATGAGCTCCAGGGCTCCAGGCATCCTAAGGCTGACAAACATGCACTGCAGCAACAGCTTTCTAGCCAGCAGGTTATCATCTGGATATGCTTTCTGAAGTCTCTGTTAAAAGTGAAAAGTGACCTAGAGATTATGAACTAGATGTATTCCATACTTTGTGGCTGCCCAGGTTCTGCTTAAATTTTAGGCACCTTTAGCTTACCTAAAGGTTCACAGAGGGACACTGGTGTTTTTGAAGTCATCCAGAGCTTCCTTTTCACTAAAGACTGGGCACATAAGTTGGGTACACTCAAACCTTTCTATAGGGGAGGATGAGATCTACAAGCACCACAGCCAGGTGTTTGCACTACCCAAACCTCCTTTACTAGACACCCACATTCAGAAGTTTACTTTCTAGAGTAAGTCCTTCAGCATGCTTCTTTACAGCAGTGGAAAGACATTGGTGGCAAAATCCTGCCTCTTCTGATGGCAACAGCAAATTTTCCAGAGGTGCCCCTACCAGGCATTGATGACACCTCAACGCTGTATGAAAACTGAGGGTGAGAACTTTGCCATCAGAGAGCAGATGATGTGTAGTGTTCATGCGCATGGAATAGACTAGGGGCTGATCCAAAACCCACTCAGCTCAAGTCAGTGAGTAGAAGATCAGACAAGGGAACGCTGGTACAGCCTGACCAAAACAAACACTTTACACAGTTTTTTTCAGAAGGCACAGGCGGATTTTGGCTTAATGAAGTTCATTAAAAGGTAGTGGAGGAAAACACATCCATCACTAAGCTAGTCACACACAACCTCTGTGCCTCCTTGTCTGCTAGGCAACATAAACTCATATGTAGACAGCTATTTGTGCCCAGCAACGCACAGGAGGATCAGCAGCTGCAGTCATGAGGTACAGAATTCAAGTTCAAGGTGATTCAAGTGGAGCAGCATGCCCTGTTCATCCACGTTAGAGCTAAAGAAAAACCTTGTGCTGAACTGTAACTCTCTCAGGTTTCTCAGAGTGATAAGTGCAGTAAAGAACAACCACCTTATTTTTGGAAAGAATGAAAGAGGGAGAAGGAATTGGCCTGACATACCATGAACAGTACCACCCCATCAGCTAGCAGCCTGCTTCCCTGGTGTCTGTGCTATGTAACTAAGTTACATTGGGCAGATGTGGTTTTGGACCACAGAAGAGGTCATCACAAGCCAATGTACTTTTCCAGGATGCTTGTGAGTCATAAGGAAACAAGAAGAAGAGGAAACCCTTGACCCCCTGATACTTCTCAAGTATTTAGGTACTTTAAAAAAAAATTAACTTAACTTGAAAGTTAGCTTTTTCTTACACAAAATAGCAAAGAGGGTTTCTCCAGACCCTAATTACAGCAGCTGAAGATCAGGTCAAAAGGTGTCAAAACACTTACGGTGTCAAAACGAGCATGAATCCAAACATCCATCTGCAGAAGTGTGTCCTAATCTCTGCCTTAGTAGCTTTTGCTGGTACTGTTCTCCTTTGTATGAAATGGTTCCTGGAACAGGGTGTGGGAGTTTGTGCATGTTGGATGGGATGCACTATCAATAGTAGAGCTGTAAGACCCTGGAGAAGTCATTTCTATGCCTCCAAGGTCTGCTGTTCCTTGTAAAGGTTGAGTCTTTCTGCCTCCCCCGTAGAGTTTTCTTGCCTGACATTGCCAGAGTCCCAGTGACAAGAAAAGTCAAGTCAGGGTTGACTCCCAGCTTGCAGATACTCCAGCAGTGCCCCAGCAGCCCTGTGATTGCCTCAGCAGTAATCTGTGCATGTGGCAAGAGCAGTCAGCGTCAGCAATGAGTAGAGCCTTGACATATCGCATCTGAGCAGTTTCCATATTCACCCATTTCTGATGTCATTTTCTTTTTCTCTTTTAAAGGAAAAAGTGATGTAGAGCCAAAGAGTCCAGAGAAAAGTGCAACCCATACATCGTAAGTCACTTTTGCTTTTATGATCAGAGAAAGCATCTATGTTTTTATCATATTGGTTTGGCAAAATAGGATTTGTCTGTTGTGGTTTTGTTTTTGTTTTTGTTTTCATTAAGATAAAGCTCTTTCACTGATGCTGTTCTTAAAAAGGCTTTTTAGATAATGACTAAACATTAATTATTCCTAGAACTTTTGCATGCTAGTAAGTCAGAGATCTTCACAAGTGAAATGGCTCCCTATCATGCTGAATAGATATGAAATGATTTTTGTGGGTGTGTGAGGCTGGCCTTTACAATCTGACTTCAACATTACCTTAATGCTGCTGGAGTTTGTCACACTTGCTAAAAAACATCATGTCACATATGCCTTTGATGTACTGATGTAATTTTAAAAGACTGCAGTCTGCAGCTTCACCTCTGAATTACTTGAAATCCAATTACAGCTATCTCTGGTCTCTCACGATTTTGTTGATGTTTTTGAATTAACAAAAGAAGTCGAGAAATAGATAGGAACAGGCACTTGTAATATATCAGTGTTCACCTTCACTCTAGTGCAACAATAGAAGCTTTTACCATTTTTAACTCCAGTATACAAAGGACTGAATTGTTTTACCAACATAAACCAGTCTACGAAACAGATGGGCTGCAAGTTAGAAAAATAAATAGCAACAGTCTCCCAAACTGAGCTAGATAAGTGAATTCCTTTAATATTTACCATGCAGAAGCAGTATGAATTTCTACAAAACCATTCACCTTTTTAATCCCATTTGAGGGAGCGAAGTTCTTGTAGCAGTCAGTCATGTGAATTTTAGAGTGCATCTTGCCTATAATTTATGTTTCCTGATTCCTGTTATTTAAATTCAGAGCGTTACATCATGTAAATCTCAAAAGGTGTCACCATTTGTTACGTGGCTAAAAGTAGTCACAGAAGGAGGTACTATAACGGTGATTTGTAGTGGGATGTTTTCATTTCTGCTGCAAATACACATTAAAAATCTTCTGGAAATGAATCTAGAAAAAGATTTGACATGCTGTAAGAAATGGCTTGTCCTGTAGATTGTGTTGTGGAATGTAATTACAGTATGTGAGCATATTTAGCCAAACTTATTAAATGAATTAAGCATTAGCAGCCTTATGCCTTCTGATAGTATGATTGCTGGGAATGGTTAATAGAATGATTCCAATAATTATCATTTTTAAAAATAATATTGCAATAAAAACCAAAAGAAGAAGGGTTTTAATGCCATCTGGAGGTATTTTGGAGAAATGAACACATTTATTTTCGCTGATATTTAGCAATATGTAAAACATGAGCCATACTGCACAGTAGTTTTGCTGGTCAGATGGTATTTTATTCACGAGGAATGTTTTAACTTTCCTTCCTTCTCCTTTATCAACTTAAAACTTTAAACCTTAGAACTTAAAAAAATAAGGGTACAGAGATGTGCCCTAATATATTTTGCTTTGAGACTACATGTTGCGCCATGTAGTATGCCATTTGAAATACAGCAAACTTCAAAATCTGCTTAGGTGTGAAAAGTTCTTTGCCTAATAAGACAAAGTAGTGCGACCTTCTGAAATGATGTACAGTTTTCTATATACAGGGTGTTTATAATGCTTATCTTTATGCTGTTGCTATATTTTAAGGCTTCCCCACAGCAGATACTGGTTCCTAGAGCAAATTTTAAAAGCAGAAAATACTTTTACCCCTGACAAATGGCTGTATTCAAGAAGCAAAGGACCCTCTAGTTAGAGAAATTGTTTGTGTGGAAAAGGAAACAGGAGAGAAAGTGGGACATGAATGGGAGGGAACCAGCAAGTATTGCACCAAAAATTAAAAAATTAAAAAAAAAGGAAAAAAATAAAAAAAAGGAAAAAAAAAGAAAAAAAAAAAAAAAAAAAAAAAAAAAAAAAAAAAAAAAAAAAAAAAAAAAAAAAAAAAAAAAAAAAAAAAAAAGAAAAAAAAGAAAAAAAAAAAAAAAAAAGAAGAGAGGCCTGGAGCTAAGAAAGAGGAAAAAGATTGCAAACACTGAATTTTCAGAAAGAGATATAAAATTGAGAGCAATGGCAGAGAAAACCAGAGGTCAAACTGGAAAAGAAAAAGCAGGGAGAGCAAAAGCTGTTAGTAAACTAAGATGTGTCTGTTATTGAATAGCGCTGAATCCCTGAGTGCTACAGTGATGCAGATTAACACATTTCAATGTGTAGGTAAACACTGACATCCCAGTTCTCGTTCTGCTACATTTTGTTGTCCTTCCCCGGGCTGCTTCTCATTTACACCTTCTTCTAGGACAGGCTTTTACCCCTGTTTCTCAGACAGCTGTGAATGCAGACTTGTCCTTCTTTTTGGGGATGCGGCAGCTCACACCTGAGCGCAAGATGTGCATGGAGAGGACACCCCAGCAGGACCCTCTGTCCTTCTGGTGAAAGGCCCATGCCTTCTTGTGAGGTGGTGCTCCCCTGAGGGTCGCAGGAGTCTGTCCATCTGCTCCTGGTAGGGATGTTGAGAAGGAGAGACGCTGATGTAGGAGAGGTGGCACCTTCAGGCCTGGCTGGCAGAAACCACGGGGAGCCAGAAAGGATGCGCTGTGGATTCATTTCGTTGTGAATCATTGTTTCCGCATGGAAATGAAACAAACAGCAGCAGAAAAACCCACAAAGCGAGGCGTGTTGGCCTAGATAAAAATAACAGAAAAGATGGGGAGGAGCGAATTAATGTTTCTTTCTTGCAAATGTCTTTTTTATTTTCCTCAGGCATGTTACAAGCCACATACTCAAGCCAAGCTTATATGACTCAGTGGCAGTTAATTCATCCTTGGTGTAGATTTACTACCACCATCCAAAGATTATTTATGCAGCTTCAAAAGACAGGTTGATTGCCCTCCTGAATCAGGCAGTGAGGCGCTCATGAACCAAGCATTTACATCAAGTCTCCCCTGAAAAGATTCCTCCTGCCTTGTCCACTGGGCTCCATCCAGGGCCTCAAAATCAGGTACTGGGGCTATGCTCTGGAGCCAAAGGGATGAAGGTGCTGCTCATAACCCCTGCAAGTATGGAAATCTAGAGTACAGGATGTGTGCTGTGCTGTTCAGAGGGGTTTGGGTATGGGAAATGCATTGTTTTGAATAGCATCATGCGTAGTTTTTTTTCCTGTATTCATTAACTCTGTGGATGGACTCTGGTAGGACAAAGCTCTCCACTGATAATAACATTAAACATTAAGAAACAGGCATACTTTAGATGATTCACATTAATTGATGCAACATCCTAATTAGGCAGATAAATAAGGGCAGCCATTACAATGCTAGAGATAACTGAGATGAATGTAAGAGAATGAGAATTATGCAAAACCATGAAGGAAGAGCAGAATCTGAGCAGACTTGTGCCCTTTTGCACACTGTTCCTACGGCCTTCACCGTGTCTGCATGCACAAAAATCACCTGAACTGGCACTAAAGGATGGCAATAAAAGGTGCAAACAATACAAAGGTGTTAAGCTGTCTTGAGTCTTCTCCAGTTGATTCATGTTCCTTGTAATTGAATGCTTTTAAAGCCATAAGAATTCTGGATTTGAAGGGCTTTTTGTTGTTGTACTCAATATGTACAGCTCTCTATGGGTCATCTGATTATAGCTTCACTGCACATTTCTAAACTTTTAGGACTGCTCAGAAATATGCAGCAATGTTTCATTCTTTCGGTTTTGTGATGGAAGGTCAGTTTTCAGTGGTTAGAAAACTTTCACAATTTTGTTAAAAACATCTAATTTTTATTAAAATCCCTTTCCCCCCAGCTTTACCAGTTGTAGGCTGAAGGACAGGGTTAAGGAGGGTGAGAGAAATGGAGAAAGACTGCTCTTTTGGTCTTTTATAGTTTTAGATATGGGGTTTTAGTTTTTCTTTGGAAAAAAAAAAATATTCCAACCAGTGCATGTGTTTCAGAGGGTCCAGTGGTGTCACGGTAACTCCTTATCTCACCAGGGGTCTGAGATCACCCATCCTTCCACATGCAAAATATGACAACAATTCAAAAATATATACAAATATGCAATACACAAATATACAATACACAAAACACCCCGAAAAACCCCCGCTCTTGGGATGACTTTCGATGTACTGTCTGTTGCGGTGTTCTTCAGTACCTTTGTGTTTGTAAATGATTTCCAGTTCAGACTACCCAAGGTTAATCATGCCTGACTGTGATTCACTGCTGTGCATTTACCTCGACATTTCTAGCGCACTTACTTAATGATATCAGCACTAGCGATGAGATACCTCGGTGCTGTCTCTTTATTATCCCTCCCACAATTGTTTTCATGCTGAGCTGCTCCAGATTTTTCCCTCCCTTTTTACAAGAGAATTAACCAAGATTGAGGGAGGCTTCTATAATTTATGGCAGTTATGCAAGTTTTGTCCTTTACTAATACCCTCGGAGAGTCACAGATCTCACTGTGTGTGTTCACTTGTTTGCTTTTGCCAGGCAGAAATAGATGTTGGCTCCGTTCCTTCTGTGAGACGGTCTCAGGCATCACTTGGAGAACAGTTTGCTCAGGGGGATCTTCATTAACAATACTAAATTCAGCAGTTTCCAAGCTGCCCATTTGCAGAGATTAGTGCTTCGGTCTCTTGCCCATCCAGCTGCTAACATCATCCTCATCACCCTGGAGGTAGAAATAGGAAACAGGTACTCAGAGCAATGTTACTCTTTTTCTTCCTCGATGCGACCTATGTCTATGTTGGCACAAGCACCAATATATATTTTTATTTCTTGCCTTTTCTTCCTCCTTTGTATCTTACTCCTTGTATCTCCAGTGACCCACAGATAGCATTTATTAGCCAAAAACTCCTGCATTTCCCATTTTGCAGATGGGAAAACAGAGGCAGAGGCATTACAAGGTGTCTCCAGAGAGCAGGGAGAATCAGTCTCAAATTCAGGAGACCAGCCTGAGCAAGTGCTGCCAATGCACCACCGTGCTCTGAGCCCCGAGGAGCTTTGCCTTCCACATCTGCCTGGCGTCTGATCTTGAGCCAGGACCACAAGTCTCTCAGGCAACCGCTGCAACCTGACTGAGCACCAGAGTTGGAAGAGGAGCCCTAATCCCACCTCACTTTCAGCAAAAGGCCTGGTGCAGGTTATTTAAAGTTAGCCTTGGCTTCCCCCCATCTAAAATAATAATTAGACCGCCATGGAGACTAGCTCATTAATATTTGTACGAAGTGTTGAAAAATGCAATGTTCTGTAAAAATGGCTAAGGATTACTCATCCAGAACAGTAACGGAAATGAGTGGTAGTTTAAGTTTTTAAAGACAGACTCGGGTATTAAGTGGTGAATGTCCTGAGCAGTGCCAGCAGCAGGCAGAGGCTGAGGGCTGGGTGCAGGGAGGACTGCGCTGCTGCCTTTCTTGGCTGCCTGCAGAGATGGGGAGCTCGAGCAGCCCCTGCCCCATCACCACTAGCCCATCCTGCCCCACAATTTCAGTCGTAGCTTCTTGGACAGTCGCCACCCAACTTAAATTAGGATTTGGCTTTTCTCTCACTGCACCTGAGGGAGGGATGGCAAAGAAGGAAAGGGCAAAGGATGCAAGCTGGAGAGCAAAAATCCTTCCAGTGGTACACCTTAGATATCCTTCTGCCTGCTTGCCACAAAGACTGTGATGGCTCAGTAGAACCAGAAGATAGGTGAAGGGTCTGAAAGACGACGGAAAGGGTGAAATTCATACAACTGTGGAAGGCAGCTTCTAAGGAAAGGTGCCCAAATTTTTCTGGTGTATAATCCACTTTTAGCTTTCAGATTAAGATACCAAGGCAACTTCTCAAACAGCCTTCCACAGCTCAGATCTGGGGCATTTTCAAGGGCAAGGACATCTGCAGCAGACACACATCAGCCAGTGATTTGGTGATTTGGTCCTCTTTCAGTAATTCCATGGGTTCTATTGCAGGCCATCATGAGGGTATCAAACTGGTGAGCCACAGTTCAGCATCATCCATCCAAAAACACAACTTCCAAGGGGTGGTGGACAATTTATAAAGACCAACAATTTTTTTCTGTTTTATTGTTTCTGAAAACACCAGATACACATTGTATCATTAATGGCTTTTAATGTATGTCTGTGATGTATCTGAGAGAAGTTTTGAAGTCCATACTAAAACAAAACAAAACAAACAAAAAAAAAACATACTGAGATGAATGAACACAGTGTTCTTCAGAGCGATGGAGGTCTTGAAAACCACAGAAGCAAACGTCTGGTGTTTATCCATGAACCAAGTAGCTGGCAGGAGAAGAAGGCTGGCTTCATTGCACTATCCCACCTGTTTACTTGAGCCTGGGCTTGCAGAGCTAACCCCTAACACTGCCAGACTGTCATTGCCCAGCCAGTCCAGCAAGAGCAGCTAAAATTTAAAATGCACTCCTCAGCTCTCAAATTCCCATGAAAAAGTTCTTTTTTCTGCCATCTCCCCTGAAGCATTACCCTCAGTACATGTACAGAGTGCTTCTCTGTGTATTAAACATACAGACCATTAAAAAAATACAACTCCACAGTAACTTCCTGCTCCAAAAGACAGACCGATTTCACCTGTGGGATGCATCAAAGCCCTGGCTGTATTGTCACAGTACTGATGTAAATGTTGCCTGCCAGTTCCTAACCTTCCCTTAGCACAGATTTTTGGATTTGTGGTATACAGTGTTGCTGACAGTCCACAAAAAAACTGTTGTAAGTTGATACCAACAAATCTATTTTCTTCAAATCCTATAAAGACATTTTCTTGGAAGATATTTGCCCACACATGTCTCAACTTAATCTGTCTTTGAGGCTTAGCTATGTTAATGAGGAAGAATGGATCGGTGTTTTGGGTGATATTTTTTTTTGCCACATAAAAATTATAGATGCATAGCAGTCAAAGGTGATACAATTAAAAAATATTTAAAAACATATAAAATTGTATTAAAAAAAAAGAAAGAATGATATCCATGAAAGCAGATGAGATGGTTTTTATTTGCTGGATTTAGAAAGAAAACACATGGAAGCCCAAGCTGACCATAATTGCAGCTGTGGTTATCCTGGGATAAAGTTTAGCTTCCGTAGTGTTTCAGTCAGACAAGAAAAGCCTTATCTGAGATGTCAACAGGAAGGGGGATAGATGAAGTCTAAATAATAGCACCTCTGAGATCTGGGGAAGTTTTGTGATTGACTTGCATGGGAAGAGATAGGGCTTTCACTGCCCTATTTTTAAACGTCAGTCCTTTCTTTTACCAAATGCATCCAACAGCTGGAGATAACTGCCCTTATTGCTGCAGGACTCAGCACAGGGTTTTATTTATAAAGTCCCCCCTTGTTTAGCACCTTTCCCTTCACTCTCTACCTGTACAGTGCCCAGGAGAGAGAAAAACCCTGAGCTGCTGGCTGCTGCCCTGTTTGGTGCCACCCCACTCAAAGCCGAAGGGGAAGGTGCAAGAAGCCCTTGCTTTGAAGCAGATGTGCTCAGCTGCTTTTGCCCAGTTGGAAAACTTACTACAACCTTGGCCATTATTTCTAATTTTTTCAAGTGACAAATGTTTCACTAGCACTTGTGTTCATTTACAACACTTAGAATAAAACTGACCAATTTATCTAGCTAAAATACACTTATGGTTGAGGAAATGTTTTCCCGTGTTGCACCAAAAGCATATTATTTTTCTCTTAGGCACTGTTTTCCTTGGACTTTTTCATTTGTAAGGGACTAATTGGGAATCTTGAATGCGGCACAGTGGTTAAAGAGGGGTTGCCAGGAAAATCAGATGCGAATACCTGGGAAGAACTCGATTTCATCGGACGTGCCATCAGAAACCATCTACCCCGCTGCGTATTTCCTCCCTGAAGGAAACGATGAAACTGAAGCTGGGCGTCTGGCACGCCGGAGTTGCATTGTGCATGCTGTTGGTTTTGCTGGGTTAAAGTTCCCAGATGCTGGCTTGGAAATCCTGCACCCAGGCGAGAGCTGCGGCAAGGGAATCTGCCCTTGGCGCTGCTGGGCTGAGGGCAGGGAGGAACAAAGCACCATGCAACTTGTCCAACAGGATAGAAACAAGATCAGGAGCATTAAATATATCCAGGCTCACAAAACCTGTTTTTGTGTGGTTTTTTTTTTTTTGCCCTTTTCTGCCAGTCAAAGGGCAGGGGGTGACCTGGTCCCAGGGCTAAGCCCATGGCTGGAGGAAGGCGAGGTGTGTGCAGGGTGGGGAGAGGAGGAGGAGGAGGGACAGGGAAGGAGAAAGAGAGATACAGGTCCTGGCCACCTGCCAAGGCAAATAACCAGCATTTTGCAAAAGAGAAATCCTAAGACTGAGGTCATAGTATGGAAAAAGTCTGTTTCACAGACTCTTTAGCCTGAACACAGGCCAAGATTTTTTTTTCTTCTTTTTTTTAATATATTTTTTTAAATGCAGGCATCCTATTAACATTTGAACACTAAAGCTCGTCCAGGAATGGAAAGATTTTGGAATTTGAAGTACCCTAGTTTTCTACTTTGTTGTTATGCTGATATATATAATTTTTTAATTATGAGAAAGCAAGACATTGAACAAGAAGTTCTCTCATTTTGCTTTTGAATTATTTTACCACTATGAAGATCAAATTAAGGGGATCTAAAGAAATGCCTTTTTTTCCCACAGAGTGACCGATTCAAAAAAAAAAAAAAAAAGAAAAAAAAAGAAAAAAGAGGCTTTTCAAGCTTGGTGGACAATATTTATTTGCCATGCAAAACACAGAAAGATACTGAAACGGTCATGAATTTTTCTGTGTGGAAAAGTTCTACTGTTCAGCCATGAATAGCTACATTTTTTAAAAACCTTTGTAGTAGCAAGCTGACAGCTTCATGACAAATTACTTTTTGTACCTAACTAAACTAATTATTGAAGCTCTTCTGCCTTAATCTCTGGACTTGGATTTAATGTCAGAGCGTGGATATTTTTTAACTGTGGGAAAAAATAACTCCTTGGATTTGTTAGGATGTTATTGCAAGCAAGTTTTCTGGTCTTTGATTTGCTAAGCTACAACTGGAGTCTACCTTCCTCAGGGTAAGAATATTTCCACATTATCATTTCACCTGTGGTATTTTAAGAGTGAGAATATTATATCTTCATGTGTATCTCAGCTTTATTCATCCTATTCTTTGTTTAGCATGCAGACAAGCTACATCTCCCAAAAGAGATGTGGAATATATTTATTGGCAATTTAGAATTGATGATAGATTTGACAAGCAAGCAGGGTGACGCACTGAAGCTATCAAAGCTGGAGATGAATCAGGACAAAGGTTCAGATGAGATGCATTGTTCCAGAGATTCAAAAGGATTTTACTTACAGATCATTCCAAAATCAAGGCAGCTGTACCACTGACTTGCAAAGAGAAAAGCTAAGTTTTTACTGAGAAAAAAACATGGCTTGATTGGCCCACAGACTTTTTATGGCAAAATTACAGCTGACATTTCTGCATGATGTTTTTTATTAGTTTTGTAATCTATTTTGTCAGGATTCATTTGTGTTGAGTCTCTCTTTCATGTTATAAACTGTAAGCAGTTGTAGGTAGAGAGAAGGAATCTCTTGATGTATTTCTTTGCAGATACGCTCCAAGAAGTGCAATAGGTCAGGTATGCTAAATTAAAACTGAACTGATCTGCTACCTGATGAACATGTGAACTTACCGTTTATTTCTTTGCATTATAATTTAGTGTAAGTATAGGGGGAAATTCCATAAACTCATCACAAGCTTTCCTACTGTCAAAGCAAAGAAGATAAATCAACACAAATAATCTCTTAAGGGTATTTAATAGCACAGTATGCACACAGTATGAGCAAATTATCTGTTTGTATGTTGTTCAGTGACCAATTTTTGTGCCATTTGAAATGGCTGGTTATGGGGGGCAGGCAGGAGTTGGGGATGAGGGCTTTTGTCCTGAAGTCCCCTAGGAGCTGTGACAGGCAAAGCTGACACACAACCTGCCTTGATGTAGCTCAGGCAGAGGCCCAGAACACCCCAGAATGTAACCTCAAAAATAATTTGTCATCACTCTGGTCTGTACTTTTTTGGCTGTCAGGGTTAAGTCAAAAATTCATGTGGCTACTCATGTGAAATCCACATGCTTTCTCCATCAGTATAACTTATACAGTAAGTGTAATATGAGACACAAACTGTTTAATATTTGCAGTCACTGTCAGCAACAGCAGTTTCTGTAGACTTCCATGGAGGAAAGGATGAAGCCTTTTGCCAGAAACTGTTAAAAAAGCCTCTATCAGAAAGTAAGGTTTTGATCTTGCAAATATTTACAGACAAGCATGATGTTTTCCAGCAGGACTTGCTTCAGCATTATTGTTTGAAAGACCAAAAGTTCCTGTGGGTAACTGGCCTCGTGTTTAAGCTTTACTGCCCATCTCCAGTTCAGTTAAAAACCATTTCCCTGTCAGCTGCACGCTTTACTGTGAGCACTGTCGGTAAAGCAGGATGAGTTTTGTCTGTCGAAAAAGTGGCCTGCTACAGAATGACTGCACATGGAGACCAAGGGGACAAAATAAGGAACCTGTGTTTACCAGGGCCTGCTTCTTCTCCCCATCCCTCACAGCTGCCACTGCCATGCCAACCTTCACGTCCTGCGGTGCAGTAAGCCCAGCGCAGCTCCGGTAAGCACTGGGGCTGGGAGACAGCCATATGGTCCACCTCAGAAGAGCTTTTTCCAGCTTCCTATTGAGAAAGAGAGAAGGAAACCTCTCCCTGAGGATGTCCCTTAGGTTTCATGGCTGGTAGCACCCTCCAGCTAACATGCAAGGAGCCCTGCAGCACTCGCAGCAGCCTCGTGTGACTGCTGCTGAGTAGCCAGGAGTGGGGAAACAAGCCTCCAGCTCTGAAGCATGGGAGACAGTGACAAAAAGAGGAGGGGGAAGGCTGGAGAAATGGTCACAAAAGACTTGTCAGCTGAATAGGGTTTTAGGATTTTTGTTATTACATCCAATGTATATCACTAAACAAATACAAAGACATATATAATGCATAAACAGTGAGACATGGTTGCAAAGCTGGGTGATGGTGGTTAGATTGGTAGAGGGATCTAAAATATTGATATTTTTCCCAACTTGCATATATTTCACTATGACCATAGTAGGTAGATGACTTAACCATCATACACAGGCATTATGGAAAGATTATAAAAGGCAACAGCCGTCCTTTCAAAATTATTTTGATTTATTTTTGTCTAGCAGAAGTGGCCAAGTACATCTTTAGCATGATCCCATTTGGCTCAGTGACATTGCACAGCTATGAGTTTGCTATGAGAAGATCAACTCTTTCTGTACCCTAAAGAACATAAAAGCCTCAGTGCCTAGCTGGAGAGCAAATGCCTCCTGCTCAAGCCGCTTATGTTTTTCTACTTGAGAAAAATTAAAATCTTGTCTTATTTCTTTGCATGCACTTGTCATCCACTCAGAGTTTTATCCAAATAAATCTCTGGTTCTTTTCAAAGAACATCTTCAGTATAAGTTGCATTAGCTTTAAAGACTCACCAAGAACAGAGCGGTCCAGGCTGACACTCTTGGTTTCCAGCAGAGAAGCAACTAAATGAATCTTATCCCACAATCCTGCAGCTCAGTTAATTAAGTATTTGATGTCCTGAGAAGCTGCTGCCTCCCAAAGCCAAGGAGAGGGAGCTGCCAGGCCCCTTTCCCTTCTCTGGCCACCAGACACAGTGATGTCCGGAGATTTTCCACCTATCACACCATCTTACACAGCTCTTCCCCTCTCCCCACCCCACAGAGCTGATGAAATTAAATAGCATCAAAAATTAACCCCACCGTTATTGGAATGCAGCTGGGTAATGCATGGCCTCATTTGCCACTGGGGGAGAATATGTGTTTGCTGCTTCAGTCGTGGGGCCTCTGTGTATGGGACAGAGGAGAAACTGGTAGCACAGGCCCCAAGGAACACCTCCCCTGCAGGACCACCACCCCTTTGGGTGCCCTCATGCACCCCAGGCCCCAGTACAGGATGATTTCTGATATCTCTTTGCCTCATTATCTGCTATCCTTCCATCCTGGCCATGACCCCTTCTGCATTTCTTTTTCTCTCTCCTCTTTCTTGTTGCATTTTTTCTGCTGCTCTCTTACTTCTGTTTTTGTCAGGTTCATCACCCAGAGCCTCACTTCTCCTTGCTTTTCACTTCTGCTGGCCCTCCCCTCCTCATCCTTCGCTTCTTCACTTTTGGCCCAGAAAATATGTCTCCCATGTCTCCCCAGAAAAATGGAGATACATGTAGCAAGGGATACACAAATATGCCCCCAGCAGCTCGGGTTCCTAGATTAATGCATATGTCTCATTGTCTGCTCCTCTCCACCTCTTTCTCTTGATTTCTCCACCGTGTTATCTATGCTCAGCGGTAAGCCACTGGGATGAAGACCAGCTTTTAACTCCTTTGTCGGGTGCCCTGGTACGCCCAGATCTTCCTCTGGGTCACATACTTTTCTGTTAATTCTCTTTTAAGAATCACGTAGGAAAAAATGAAACACGGAGAGATGAATATGGAGCAAAATTTTAAAGTTAGCTACCAAATGCTTTCCTTTTATAATTTTCAGCATGATTGGCAGGTAGGTTTATTTAATCAAATTGCCTTTTCTGACAGTGTATTATTTAATGAGGGAGCTCTTTTTTTTTTTTTTTTTTGATTGCATAGGAAATGTAGAAGCATTTGAGGAACTCTGATGTGCTATTTACTCATCCATTATGTTGGGAATCAGTTTAATTTCAATGTCAGTAGAATAATTAATAATCATAACAGTTATCTGTCACAGAAAGATCTATTTGGGGATTTTCTCAGCAAACCGGGATATATTCCCCATCCTTTCACCAGAGAAGAAAGTTTTTTAAAATAAGCCACATTTGAATGTGTTTTTATTTTGATTATCCCTTCCAGGCTGATAGCAGAGATAAAGTATTTTCAGGCTTTAATTCAGTGTTGAGTCATTGACATGAAATCCTTTACTAGCTTGTTATCCATACTGTTTTTTCCCCCCATTAAATTCACTCTGAGTTTTTCAAGCATCAGGAAGGATGGCTCCCCCAACAAAGTGCACGCTCCTTTCCTGTAACAAGCAAACAGAAAAAAAGAGACAGTCACAGAGATAATGCAAAGTCCCCTTTTGGCAGTCATGCTAATTTGGGCTGGCCTCGTTCTATTTTCAGTGTGGCACTTCGCTGTCAGAGGAACAAAGTGGCTTTACGGGTGAGAGCAGCGGGTGCTGGAGAGGATGGTGGTGAAGGGGCTGGGGGCCCAAGCCTGGTTTGGGATGCCTTGGTCTCTGCAGTTATGTGCAGACCCGCTTAAGTAAATAACTGATAAATGAATAAAACCTTTCAGCTGATGCATTTGATGAGTACCAAGACTTTTTATATGGCTCTAAAGAAAAGGCAGTAACTGTTAAATTAATTGCTTTTTAAATAAAACACATAAGAGAAATTTTTAAATCCTTCATTGTTCCTTAAAATGTTTTAGTGCCTCATTAATTCTTGATTAGCCCCCGTTGTTAAGAGGCTATTATTATGTGGAAATAAGGTGTAGGAAATTACCTCAAAGACTATAGTCATGTCACACTGTACATGCTATAGTTTGCACCTCATCAGGTGCCAAGACCAGATGCCTGCCATTTAAATGAGGTGGTGGGGCTCATGGTGGTGGTCCTGTGTTGTGTGGTGGTTCCTGACGTGTGGGTCTTCCAGGATGGTGGCCTCTTGGAGCAGAAAAGTGGAGAAGACCTGGCAAAGCCTCCTCCTCTCAGCAGCCTCCTGTACTTCAAGGGCTCCCCGGTCTTGCCTTTGGCAGAGCACAGAAACCTCTATAAAACAGCGGAATAAAATTAGTTTGCAATTACATTCATGTCAGTAATTTCAGATATGCCTGAAGCTCCCACAGATGAAAGTCCACTCTGCTGTATGATTTGTTAGGCAGAAAATGTTGTAGGACATTTGGTGCTGGGCCAGCAGAATATCCCCAAACTGACAGCCTTGTCAGGTCATTAATATTGCTTTTGAAACCCCCTCTCTTAAAGCCTGCAAAAACTATTGGCAGTGCTAATCATTACCTTTTTACAGATAGGAAAATGAGCCTTAGGGGCTATTTTTATTGTGATTTGCTGCAACATTAATTAGCATTCTGAAAAAGAGACATTCTTCAATGTTCCAGGTTGCATATATTTATTTTTCACCAAGTATAATGCATTTTTCCCCCTAAATCTCTTTGAGGCCGCTGCTCTTAATGCTCATGGTACATAGCTGCCACTGATTACCTATACAGGAGTAATCAGTAGGAGCTTCATGCTTCATACTTTATTTTTGAAAATTTCATGAAAATAATTAGAAGCAAGTTGTCATATCTTTTACAAGGGTGGGGCAAAAACCACCAAAAATGGGTGTTTAAAGGGCTGTTCTGAGTGCAGTTTCGGATCTTGCTGGAGGAGCATCTGTAGTCCAAACCAAAGACAGTTGGGAGTTAACTGAAAGCACATAGTGCAGAACATCAAGAGTTAACAGTCCCAGAGAGACAAAAGTTTATTTAATCCTATTCTAAACAAACAATATAACAAATCCCTGTTAGGAATGAACGATCTCTCACATGTTGCTTAAAAGAATCGAATTTTGATTTAAAACACCAAAATAACTCAAATGTTATGGGTTCTTCTGGAGGAAATTCAAATTGTCCAGTCCAATTTTATTTTTTATTTGTAACATTTTACATATGGATAAATGTGTTCTTTACTTAAAAATCCACTTACCCTGTTTCAGGCAGGAGCATATAGTTTCCGGAGAGTTACAGACTGACTTGTTGGCATATTCTGCTCCAGGAGCCCTGCTGTGTTCTGATTGTATAAATATTGTTCTATATAAAAGGATGCAGTTTCAGCACCTCGTCACATTTCCACCTTGTCCTCGGTCTTCTTTCACTTAAAATTTCCTCCTAGCATGGGCTTCGGACATGAAGTAGAGCCTGAAGAGCATCATGAGGCATATAAGGTCATGGACATATCTGAAGCCATGTAGATGGGTTCTCAGACAGGACTTGGCATTGCCTTCCCCAGTTCTGGATCTGATTGAATAGTGAGATTTTGGGATAAGAAGAAAAAAAAAAAATTATTTGCCTTGTTTTCCTCTTTCCCATTGAATTAGAATAATCATGTGTTTGTTCACTTTTGACCTCATAGCATGTTGGGAAATTTACCTAGATAGAGGTATCTCATTACAAAATAGTGTTAGGGTACAGGCAAATAATAAATTGATACCTGTCTTGATATGATAGGTCTTATATCTTACTAGTTAATGAACCCAGTAATGAGAATAAATCCTTATGCTTCAGTGTTCAACTGTAAGGAAGCACTGGAGAGAGTATCAATAAGAAAATCCTGACAAACCTTTCATTCAGTCCTCATTGTTCCATGATACTGCTTTAAATTACGTTTAAACTTCAAGCACATACGCCATTTAGAAAAATATTTAGCAAAGGCTGTTTGTTACATCTTTTGAAGAGTAAAAACATTTTTGCTGTTAGTGTGAGGATAATAGTGCACTGAAAAATACAGAATGACTTTTTTAGACTACTAAAGACTCTGTTAGAGATATTCTAAAGGCTTATACAACTTCTGGAAAGTTATTGATGTATTTCAAAGTTATTTATTGTAAGTATCCTATATTTTTGCCTGTTTTATTCAGCATTTTCATTAGCTATCTATGCTGTCTTCAGTGCACTAAAAATATTTCAGTGCCCAATAAACCACGTGTAGCCGAAGCCCTTTCACTTATCACTAAAAAATCATTTGACTTGAAGGTAAAATAATGGGCTAAATTAATTACTGATGAAACTCCATTGGTTTTACTAGAGTGACACTGATGATGAAACTAACCCAATATATTCAGTTTTGGAGATCCATTTTTGATCACTAACATTATCAGTACTAAATTGAACTATTTAAAAGTCAAGTGGCACCACTCATACATACGACTTTTAAAATATATATTGCACGATATAGATACAATATTTATATATATATATATTTTATTTTTTTTTGCAGATACACTAAGTTAACTCATTACTATTCATAGGATTTATGCTTCTTTAAATATCAAAAAGATAATTATCCACAGCTCTGTGACTATTAAGCACTGCATGCTTGCTGTGGGAGGACATAACTTACCGTATTTTATTTCCACACCCAAAAGTACTTCTGAAATAATAATGAGTGTTTTGATTAGATTCAATTTGTCATCAAATAACAACAAGTTAAATAATACTTAGAATCATATTTTTTTTTGAATGTGGAGGGCATAGATAGATCCTGAGAAGTCTACGTAGAATTAATTTCCTTGGAACTCTAGAGTATCGGATAATCATCAGTGTCAAGCATAAAAAGAAAACAACCAAACGGTTGTGTAATGGAGCAGATTTGAACAAGTGGTCTTAATTCCATTCTAATTTTGTTTATATATAAATTTATTTATATATATGCATATATATATACACACCAAATCCTTGAATTTCAAGCCTGCAACAATCTGAGAATCTATATCCTGCATGCTTGGTTTATCTCTCTTGCAACACTGCTATGGTATAGAAGTTTACTCCTCTGGATGGCAGTCTGACAGGTGATGACAGAAAAGTATTTCACAGGAAGTTTCAATTAACAGCTTATGTGTGGGAAAAATGAAAGAAGACAGAATAACTTCTGAATCAGCATGAATAAATTATATTTTGCTCAATACAATTAAAAATCATATAGGTCAGCAACAACAACAACAAAAAGTTGTGTTCATTTTCTCAGCAAAATGGAAAAAAAAAAAAAAAAAAGAAAAAGATATATTTAGGGATAGTCATTTTGTTTAACTTATCTCACTCCAGAAAGTGCTTGGGAGACCTTAGCACTTAGCACTAATCCTAGATATTAACGTATTTCAAAATAATGTTTTTGTCAGAAGAAAATAAAAGCATAGCATCTCAGAAATGTTGAAACAAATGATTTTACATTCAAATTAAAGTTTTTTTAGTTATTTAGTGGAAAGTGTTTCTCAAATCTAGCAATTGTCGAGCATTGTGGCCAGTCCTCACACTGCTCTTGATGACTGAACTATTTGTCAGAAAATTCCACTCAACCCTAAATCCCTCACACCAGGCTTTAGTTAGAGCCTTGTCCACGCTCAAGCCTTTGTGAAAAATGATTGTCGACATTTTCTCAGGATGACTCAACATTTCCAACGATTTAGGACAGCAGAAAGCTTTATCAGACATAATTTAGACTTCCAGGTTATTATGTTTTACAAGATGGTTGCAGTAGTTAGCAGCTGGGCAGTAGAATTTGGCAATCAGAATACAGTAGTGGCTAATTCATTTTTACACAGTACTCCTATTAGTTAAAAAAAAAAAAAAAAAGGATATTTCTTTGGAAGTGACATTATGGCCCTGACATATGATTTTCGAATACAACTTTTTCTCAGAAACTGCCAGCATGGTATTGCCAGCATGCCAGGCTGGTGTCCAGAAGAAAATTTAAGAGCAGTGATAAAATGAAAGGGGAAAAATAGAAGCCCTTCTTGCAAACAGGAGTTTGTAATAGATATTCTGACACAATATGAATGATGAGGGATGGAAAATTCATAACGGTGTGTAGAAGTGCAACACACACTCTGTGCGTAGAAGACCGCCCTATAACTCATAAGATAGTATGTGTCAAGTGAGTTATGAGAGTTGTTCCCTGGTGTATATTTTAAAAAAGACATTAGAAAGGAGATATAGCGTGGTTTACTATTTGAGAGCTAACTTCATAATTTTGTCCAAAATGTGTTTTTAAAGAAAAAATATGCTTATCTTTTTTATATATATTGCAGGGCAGGTGGTGTATTTCTGCACTGCATGTGAAGGATCTGAACACAGGGAGTAAAGCCCTTTCACTACCCAAAGGAGCAGGCCTCAGTGGGTTATTTCTGCTGTTGTGGTATCCAAAGTAGATTATGTCTAAGGAAGGCTAATTTCCCATTCTGACTCCCAGAAGGGGTTATCTCAAAATAAAACAAGCATTTTGCAGGCAGAAGCACTGATGCCAAAGGAAGACCTGACAGCGTTCCTCCTGTATTTTGGTGGGAGTGCTATGGACCAGAGGAGTCTGCCCCAGTGGGGTCACCTTCTCCCCTCCCAGCACCTTGTGATCAAAGTGGAAGCAGAGAGGAGAAAAGAGAATAACATCACTGATGTACCATCTCCCAGTAAGTTTGCTGTGTGCCAAGCGTTATAAAAACATTGGAAGTGTCCTGGACATGGAGGTGGCCCATCAGTGAGCAGCACTACCCTGTCTCCGGGCCAGGCACACTGGGCTCAGCTCTGTGCCATGACCCACGGCTCACTCACACTTCGTGGCAGAACACCATGTGGCATTTCAGCTGGCGGCTTTGATTTGCTTTTGTAGCCTGCCCTGTAAGGGAAAACCTGATTTTTCCCTATGCCTAGCCTGGCTGCAAATGAAAGGCACTGAGAGACCTACTCATGGGAGACATTTCAGCCTGCTCCTGCAGAAAAAGAGAGGGCTGGAAATTTTGACAAAAATCACAGCAGGCACTCAGCCCCTTCATATTTAATGTACAGAGCTCTCTACAACCCACTTCTCAGTGTCAAATGGTCACATCAGTCTGGCCATGCATGGACTCTGAGGTCTTTCTACCCCTTGTTTCTTTCTTTTTTTTCCTTTTTTTTTTTTCCTGGTACCACACTCAGAATTAATTATTTGACAATATATTCTGACACTGTATTATTTCAACAACAGTGGAATGTAACGGTATGTAATTAGGAACCAGAATATAATAGTGCTATGAAGATGGTTTTGGCAATGAGATTTTTTTTTTTTTAATTAAAATTTCATTGAGTTGAATGTGTCATGCTCTTGCCCTTTCCAGCGCGTGGGCACCAGTGTCCATAAGGGAAGGGGAAGGCCCCTGGGGATGCTTGGTGGTGGAGAACTCTCCCAAAGCACTGTTCCTCCTGGATTGTGACAGCCTGCACGGGCACAACATACCTTAATGTCTCCATAAAGTGCCAATTTTACAGTGAAACTCCTTCTGCTTCTGCATTTTACTTGGTTGTGGTTTTGGGGGGGGCGGCTGTGAAGTATTTGGGGTTGTAAGGAGCTCGTTGCATCACAGACCCGTCTATTTTCCATATTTTATCCTCGCGGACCCTATCTTTAAATGAAATGGCCTGCTCACTTCCACAGTAGCCAACCAGGTTCTTGTCTGTTTATTTGCTTGTTTTAATCATTTTGTCTCCATCTAGTCAAATAAACCTGTAAATTCAGTGTGTGCTCTGTGGGACCCTGTCCAAAACTATACTGTCTCCTTCCTGACAGGGCTGACAGAGAGTATAATCACTTGTATTGTCCAGAGTACTGTTTACATAAAGGAGCAATAAATACCTGTTGAAATTTTTACTGGAGGCCTCCCAGATGGATGGTTCATTTATTATTACAGACAGGGTTTCATTTACTTAGTTATTAAAAGAAGCAGGCCGCTACAGCCCATTTATAACTATATTAAAACTAAATGAAGCCATAAGTATTGGAGATGGGACCGAGCAAAATACATACAGTGCCCTTCCAGGAAATGGCTAGGAGAAGTATTTGAAAGGAAATGCTGAAAACTTTGGGGGTCCTGTTGTGTCTTTCAGAGGCAAGCTGCTGCTGGCCGGAGCTTTCTGGGGTGTAGGGGAGGTATAGATCCCATATGTTCCCATCCCGCTGCTCAGCACCTCTGCTGTGTCTCTGCCCGTCACCCATATGCCACCTGGAGAGACCAAACCAGCCCATTCACGCTCTCCCATAACCTTCATTTACATGGAAAGCTCTGGCTAGGGCCATCGAACAATCCTTTAATTTAGCCCAGAGCCAGAACATCATTGAACAAGGACAAAAAGAGTAAAGGTAGCCTATGGAAACTTTGCAGAGCTGGCACTGCACAGCTGGAGTGCTAGTGGCTGTGCCCTAGATGCTCAGGGAGCAGTTCGGTGCTGGGGGACACACTCTGGTCTCTGCTGTGCCCCCAGCTCCAGTCACAGTGGGGGACAGAGCTGCTCCATCAGCACCAGTCTGTGAAGCAAAGGCAGATGCAGCAGGTGAATACCCAAGGTCTTAGTTTGCCACAAGAGGTCCAGTGTGGCTGGCCACTAAAAGAAAATAAAGGCTGTGCATGGTCTTTGTGGCACTTTTCTGGCACTGAGGACATTTCACCAGATAGACTCACCTCTGCTTTGAATAAAGGTAAATCAGTCACTGGATGGGAAGCACAACATTGCATGGGAACTAGATCTTGATTTTATTGTATCCAAGCTTGACCAATAAAGGACAGTCCCAACACAGGAGGGCTGGTGTGGAAGAAATTACTGACCAGAAACAGCTGAAGTAGAAAATACTAGAAACAATGACCTGAGTAGAAGTTTGGAATTTTTAAATCAGAGCCTATTAGGTTATCACAAGACTGCATTTCCACAACCGGGGAAAAAAAAAAAAAAAAAAAAAAAAGCTTTGCTGGAAGCAAGCTAGCTCAGCTTCAGTGGTGAAATAAAAGTAACAATTAGTACTGAAAGAGCCATCTATGCGATAGAGACAAAATATAAAATAAATGTAACATGAAAGGGGAAAATAAGAATCAATCTAAAAGAGAAATTATAAAATACAGAATACAGATAAAAGGAGCAGAGGATACCAGAGGAAAGTTCAAAGATAATGGGATTAAAGATGTTCTTTAAGTGCATAAAGAACAACAGAAATAAGGAAATTCTAGCAATAGCCCCTTATCAGCTGGACATATTGATGTTGTTAATAATAGTAGATTCAATGTATATTTTTTGTAAGAGAAAAAGCAAAGAAAACAATAGATAGGAAGCTGAATAGTGTCTAGATTTATTTTTAAAAAAAAAATCACTTACCTCATAGACAAATATGTGTAAACCTGAGAGCTTCCAAGCTGCCTTGTAGCCATCAAAAACACTAGCTAGTAAAATCTGGGGGAGAGCTGCCTGTGATGCACCTTGGAATGTAGGGGAAACCCCAGGAGACAGCTCATGTCGTGCTATATGCCAAAAGGCCAAGGAGGAAAGTTTAAGGTTTCAGACAACTTGCCTGGCACCTATCCCACACAAAGTTTTTGGGGAGCCCAAGTAGGGTTCCTTTAATTCCATGAAGGAACTGAGTGATAGAGCATAATGATTGCCATTCATTTCTTTAATTTCAAGGGGAAAAAAAAAAAAAAAGTATGTTCTTATCAACCAAAGCTGATTTCATTCTGTGAGGAGCTGGCAACTTCAGCTGATAAACTTACTAATGAAGCTGTAATAGACCTTTAAGGCTTTAAAAAGTACAGCATGCAATATCAATTAAATGTAAATTAAAGGAATCCTGGCTCTTAAGCCGTTCCAAATGTCATGGCAATGAGGGATCCTGGCCCAAGGAGCATCTCTGGGAGCAGCTGAACAGGGATGAGTAGGAGATACAGCATTGTTAGCTATGACATAGAAGGAAATTACATTCACCAATGGTAAAATGTCTGGAGGATGGCAGAGCAAGAAGCAGTGAGGCTTGAACATGTTATCTAACAGTTTGAATAACTTAATAGTTCCACCTCACTTAAAGGAAGGAGGCTTGAAGGAAACCAACCCAACTTTTTATATCCTGGAACAAGGAAAGTTCTTCTGTCTCCCCTGTTCTCAGTAGGGACTCTGTCCTGGGCAGCTGCAACTCTGAAAACGCTTCAGAGATGGTGGTGAGCAGGATCAGAAGCTTGTACCCAGCAGGATGCCCTGGCACAGAGAGATTGTGTGAGCCTCCAGTGTGCAGGGGGTAGCACAGGGACAAGGAGCTGCTGCTTTCCCCATCGCTTTGATGATACAAGACACTTCTCATTTCAATGCAGCGGTACCTGACCAAACAAAGTTTGAGAACCTCTAGCCTACACAGTCTCATTTCCCTTGCCCAACCAGCACGGGGTGAATAAACACCACTGCAGCCTCAGTTATGAGCACTGCTAAATGAACGGTCAGCATTTTACAGATGACTGCAGTCATCCAAAAGGGAGCAAGAGAATAAAAATGTGTGGGATGATGATTCCAGCATGAGGACAGATGCTTATTATGCTGGGATTAGGCAGAAAGTGGCTATTCATAAGAAAATAATCACCAAGTGCAAAATCAGATACTGCACCTTCAGCGGGAAGACTTAGCAGCGGCAATTTTGTCTCAGACACATAAATTCCCAAAGATTTCTGCCACAACAGCTGACACACACGGCAGCAGCACAGTTCATGCACTCTTATTTCATTTCACATTTGAAATTAATATTTTGTAGATGGCAGCATCCAAAATTGCTAGGAAATCAGAGAGATAGAGTTAGCAAATAACTTCTAATCACACCCAGAGAGCCTGGAAGGAGCAGGGGCAAGGAGGCAAGAAATGGATTGGAAAATTGCGAGCGGCTCATTCAGAACTTTTATTCCCCAAATGTGTTTCCTCCCATCACACAGAGCATGATTAGACATAAAACTTCGGCAAGTCCTCAGAGTGATTGGGCTTCTTAGGCTGGTGCTTAGGCACAAGCCACTAAGTAGCTCATCATTTTTCCCTCTCCCTAAGTATATGTGCATTTTAACGTGGCTTCTTTGCTCGGGAAGTGGGCTCACAGTAGTTCTTTTCCTCACTTTTCAAAAGAATTTCTAATTTCTAAGGAGGTAGTTTGGACCCTCTGCCCAAACACCATGCTGGTGAAGCTGCTGTGGGCCATGTGGTTGTGAGAGGTTTTCCTCCCACCCCACCAAGGAGATAGGAATTTCACAGTGTGATTCAACTCGATCTGTTTTCCTATTCTTTTCTTCAGTTTGATTTCTGGCTCTGCTTTCCACGCCAGCCCTTAGGAACCATCTACACTGGCAGTAATGGCACACACCATGAGTTTTTATGGAGTTCAGGAAGGAGCAGGTATCACGTCTAGGGTGTAACACCATGGTAAAGCGTTTTCTCCCATCCCCTCCTTCCTGGGGACATCCCTGGGGGTGGAGGGATGAACCCAGCTTCGTGCAAGTTGCAGAAGCCTTATTTCAGCTTCTGCTCACAGGAGAGAGTAATGGCTGCATTACTCGGAGAGGACTACCTTGCATTTCTAATGAGACCGCCAGTATAATGGGAATTTAGCAGAGCATTTAACCGGTTTAAATGGTTTTGGAGAGTGGTGTAGACCATCTTAGATGGATTCAAGCCAAGGACTGAAAACTTCTCCTTCAGAGCATCCATTTTTTATTGGAATTGCTAATTCTATTTCTATGGACTGGGTCGGCTTTTCAGGCATTTAAATTGTACGCTCTAGAATTAAATCTCACGTTGATATATATACTTCATTCCAGCATTAAGTACGTTAATATTTCACCAGCCGGATTTTACTGGCCTTCTTCCTCTGTTTTTAATTAGGCTTGACAGTATCCTATATAATCATGTTTTCCTACATGTTTCTGTGTAGTAGAACTTACACAAACTGTTTGTTGACGGGTTTTTACAATTTAAACATCATATATTCAAACTGAATTTCAGATGCTGCAAGCAGTGCTTGCAGAGGCCTTACAAACCTACTGGAAGCTCAATTACACCATTTATAAAACATCCTCTTGATCTAGTTGTTTACCTTAATACATAAGCTTTTGACTTTATTTTGTATAAAACAGGAATAAATATCACACTTTTCAAATAATATAAATGCATGAACTTTTTAAAAGTGAAACATTTGCATCAGCTATGACACTAAAGTGAAAATTAATTTTGGTAATCAGAATCCAATTAATTAGAAATTACTGCTGTATAAAAACAGCTACTCCTATATTTAGCATTAGTAAACAAGGCTATTTGAAATACCTCTTTTGGCTTCAGATAAGTAGCAAATATAACTGCCCATCTGTTATGTTCAGGTAACCAAGGTAATCAATGCAACATTAGTTTCCCCTTTTATTTATTTATTTCTGTAGGGAAGGAAACCTGTTAATTTTTTTATTAGGAAGCCTCCAACCATATTTTTGCGATTATTTATCTTTTAGAAAACAAGCAGAGACAGAAAATGAAGGTACATTCATCTTATTAGTGCATAAGTCATATGACATATGTGAGTACTCCTAGCCAAAATAATCCCAGTAACATAAGAGCACAGTCTGGGTAGGAAAGGTAAATCCCACCTGGCATTATCTCTTATTTTTCTGGGAACAAGAGTTTAGGGTCTTGCATAATGTGGAGCTTTCAGGAAAGTTTGGCTTCGTTTTCCTACAACGTGAAGCAATACTTTTTCTTCTCTTTATATGGGTGCATCATTTGTGACTTTAAACAGCTGGAGCCAGTCTGAAAGCCTTCCAGCATACCGCTACTTAGAAGAATATCTATTTTCTTCCTGGGTTTCTCGTAATATCGAAACTAATGCCCAGTTCTTTAAAGGTCACTATGCATTTATTGGAAAGAAAACAAAATGTCAATGTTATGTATTAAAAAATAAGATAATTTGCCCCAAAGCAGTCTCATTGATCTGAAATGTTGTGGTGGTATAAACTTGAATGAGCAGTTTCTTCTCCGATTTTCATATTTCATCACAGCTCTTTGCTTTGTGGGGTTCCTCTTTACTTAAAATCAAGGTATTTTTCCACTACGGAAATCCCTTTCCTACATAATGAGCAGAAATCACAAAAGTCCTTAGTAAAGATGGTATTCTGACTGAGATGCTGCCTAGCATTAAAATGGAACAATATACTTGATCAGATTAACACATTCATGAGATCTTTCACAAATTGCAGAGATGGTGACTGCTGAATTTGCTTAAATGACAATCACAACATTCACACATTTGTGCCCCAGGCTTGCAAACCATTGGCATGTTCTCTCCTAAAGCATTAGTGTTAATGATTTAATTACTATTGATATTTTTCCCTTTCCCATCTCATTTTTTTTGTTCTAATTATCAGAATTGTCATGAAGAACCTGTCTAGCATAGTAGCTTAGTTTCCCCCCTCCTTTTTGTAACCTCTCTTGAAGCCTCTTCTCTTGCCCTTTGATTTGCAAGCCAAAAGGCAATCTCTCTAATCACTAAACAAAACCACCAAGGCATTTTCTGAGAGTTTTACACTTCAGTAAGTAATTTGCAAGGGGGAAGGAAAGACTTCTTTAGGCAAAGAAATGTGAAATGTATCAAGAGATCAATGTAAACCGCAAGGTGTGAGGCTTGCTGCTTCTTCTGTGGTCACCAGCAGATGTGGAGAGTGACTACCAGTGTCTTCACCGCACTGGTGTTGAATGAAAGGGAATCAGACCCCAAACCCTTTTGCAAATCTTAGGCCTTGCAAACTGCACATTAGTTCCATCATTGCTGCAAACCCAGAAAGAAAGCAGATATTTTCATAAGTAGGACTTTGCTAGAAGGGTCATAGCAGCATCTGGCTCCGGATGCTAAAAGTCACAGCTGATTCCCAAACTGTCTGATGAGGACCACCTCTGCCAGACATCGCACCATGAACATCTTCCGCAGCAACCCCTTCTCCTCCAGCTTGTTTGAACCCCGAAGTCTCTGACCTGTGCCCTGGCTCTACCCTCACACATGAAACTTTGATGTTACTTTGATGTTACTTCCAAGAGGGGAAACTAGATGTCTTCCTGCTGTCCCCTGGACCCCGGCTGGGTCTGAAGATAATCCTTGCTTAGGACTTGGCTTTCCAACAACAACAACAAATCAGGACAAAAGAAAGACAGACAAAACAGCGAATCTGCAAGTCTCAGCTTAACCCTATAATTTGACCATGCCCCTCTCCCCCATCCCAAACCCTGGGTAATTTTGACCAGGAACATCTCCTGCCCCTTTGACAAGCTAGGATGAGCAGTGGGACCAGGTGCCTCCCGCCCCCCCCCAACAGCCTACTGGGTCAATGCAGTGAGCAGCCCCAGATCAAAGAGGTCAGGCTTTCTGAGAAGCTATGTAAGAGATCTAGACGTGGTCACATTGAAATTGGCAGAAAATGGATATCGGTGCCCTCTAGAAGGCTTTCTGGCTATTTTCCACTAAGTGTACGTAGCCCTTCATCCTCTCCTTTCCCACCAAGTGGCACAGCACCCCTGGTTTAAACTCTGTAATTGGTTACTGGAGAAAGAAACCAGCTGCCTTGCTGCGGCATTTTGCAATATCCCGAACTCATCCTCATTTCCTTTCATTATTACTCTACCTGTTACATTCTTGGCAGATAAAGGAACAGATGCATTAATTAGAGAGCAGAGAGCGCTCCCGCCTGAGACTCCCTCCTCTTGCAACCTTCGTGACCTCGTGGAGATTTCACTAAAAAATATATAATTAGGTTCTGCAAAGTAACTTCCTGACCACTGAGATCCGTACGTGCTCTCTTCAAGTGCAGAAGCCCTACATGGTGTGCGCTTTTCAGAGATCATTCCAACACCACTCGATTTTTCTAGTTTTTGTTTATGAAGTTGTATTTACCTGTACTTCAGCATGTCAAAGCCAAGTTCACATCAAAAAAAAAAAAATCTTAAAGCCCATAGACGATGCCACTTGCTGGCCTGGATTTGACACATTCTGGAAAACTTGTTAGGTAAAATAGCTATAGAGAGGCAGTGTTAAAGAGGCTATGTTTGCACATTAGCTTGTGAATGTTTGTCTGCCTGTCATTGCACTGCTTTGCCAGCATACATAAAGAAATCTGGTCCTTGCAGGGGTTGATTTAAATGTGATCTGAAGTGCTCTGCTAACAAAGGTGCACCAACTCTCATTCTTTGCTGAATCTTTGCCAAAGTGCTTTCCAGATAAAGCACAAAATAACATAACATCTCTTGCTAGCTTGAAGTATTTTCTTTCTCTCCTGTCCTTCCCCTTTCTTCAAGTGGGGTCTGCTGATCCAGCTGTGGGCTTTTTATTTTAACCATCATCATTGTCATGGTGGAGGTGAGTTGTCAAGCTGTACCTCAAAAGCATTTGGACTCGAAATCAGTCTGGTCGTTTAGGATGTTTACTGCAAACAAGAATGCCTCTAAGACAAATACCTCCTCCTCCCCCAGGGTGGGCTCCAGCCTGGGCTTTGAAAGCTGCCCAGGCAGCATTGCTGTCCAGGGCTGATGAGGGGTGAAGCTGGAGTCGCCAGTGACAGTGTGTCCTGCTCTGAGCACAGCTTTGTAGATCAGGGCTCAGGGTCTGACCTGGCAGTGAAAGCAGCCTGGGAGACAGCTCAGGCACTGGAGTCATTCCTGTACGGTAGGAAAACATGTCTTGTCTTTTCAAGATAGACCTCTACATATGGCAAGCTCTCTTAACCTGACACATCCTTGTGACAAACACAGGGATCAGGAGGGCCTGATCCCACTCTAGGGAAAAACAAAAAAGCAAGCAAGCGAGCAAGCGTTTTATGGTGACCTGCTTTTTCCTATCACCAGCATTTAGGGATTGTTTGTGCACTTACAGTAGTTCCAAGAGGGGCCACGAGCCCCAGGCAGGCAGTGCTTTTCTTGGAAGGCAGTGCTTCTAAAATGAGAAACAGACAAGAAAAATAAAGACAGGCTAAAACATACAAGCAGGGAAAGCTGGATAGGCCAGCACTGTGGTTTCTTGTTTCTTTTGTGTGGATGATCCCTGCATACATGTCTTGTGTCTTGCCTTAACTCCGCTTGCACTTCCACTCAACCTGGAGCCTTCAAAGCCTTATGGTACCAGCGAGCCACAGGCTCACAGTATACACTCTTTTATGTTGGTACAAAAAGCCAGACACTAATAAATACATAGAGCTACCTAGAATATTTCCTTATAAGCTTTTGTTTTTCAACTTCTATATAGGAGAATAGCTAACCTGCTGAATCTTAGACAATGTACTAAAGTACCACATTTCTAGCAGGAATACAAGCACCTAAAATCAAGGAAGCGTGGGCAGTGGCATGAGGAGTTCTCTGCTTTTCACACTGTAAGCAGATCTCTCTCTGCTTAAATAACTATCCATGCAGTGTTCGCCACATTTAATTACATAATGCCAAATCCCAGATCTGTGCTTTCTATTTTCCAACACTATTTCTCTCAGGAATGCCCTAAACAGAAAAAAAATGAGTATCTATATAATGTTGCTATTTTGAAAAGATCCCCTGCAAGCTGCAGGATCCAAACCCAGTGTAGATCTTACAGTGTTTATAGGAAACCTTTTCTCACATATTTAAGCATCTACGAGATGAATCCTATGTCGCTGGTACCTGTACCATCTGCCAACTGCTCAGCAGTTCACGTTAGCTTGCCCTGTGGCTGCATCCATACAATCACAAGAGTTTCTGCTGTCTAAGGAGATGGCAGAGTGAGTTTTTTCCTGCCTGTGGACATATTTCCCAATAAAACCCAGGAGGGCCTTGCTGAAACATTGTCAGCTTGAAGGGTGTCCTGTATACTTTTCATACTTGAGATGTCTGCATCACACCAAGATTTTGTTGAATTTGCTCTGTTGGTTTTACAGAGGAAAAATCTCGGCGTAAGTAGAAGTAAACGTGGGGAAAAGCGAAACATGAGATTTTAAGAGGTGAGCGAGTAGGAGTTCCTGCTCTGCCCCCAGTTCTGTTCTCCTACACCTACGTCCTCCTGAAGGTGCTGCAGGGAAATAGGGGCACAGCTGTGACCGCAGCGACTGCACATATAGCTGCACATGGTGCCAACAGCTACTAATTTGGGGGAGGGCTCGGTGCTCGTTTAAGACCTGGCATGCCATGCAGCCCATTTAAGATCCACGCTTTTCAGGCACGCTCTTGGAAGATCCAGGCACAAGAAAGAGGAGGTGGTTTGAAATTACTACATATGTCTTCTTGATATATTTACACTCCGGGGACCACCCACATCACAGAATGTGTTTAAATTGTTCCCCAAGCTTTCTTCTGGAGTTGAGGCTAAATTACAGATTCCCTTTTCCCAGAACACAAGAAAAATTAGCAACTTTCTGAATGATTATTGTTATTACAGAGGCGTTTTTTTTTAAATAGGTCCCATTCTTGAAGACCTTTCAAGCAGTGGGGAAAATCTTTGCACCTCTTCAGCTCCTTTAACTGATGGTTACTTAACCTTAGCTTGTAAAAAAAAATGCATGGAGGTAAAGACAAACTGCTTTTTTTTGAAAGCCAGTTGAAACAAGTTGAGGAAAGGATATGGGAAGGGAAGATGAAATCCCCTTTCGAAAAGATGCATTATTTTCTATGACAGTGAACTCCTTGTGCATACTCCTGTGCACTGAGACAATATATTTTAGTTTTAATTGTTTCAGTCAATGTCATTTTTACATCAAACAGGCAATAAAGTAAAAATGGCCTTTGGGAAACATCAGTGAATCTTATTTTGTGCTGCAGTACTGCCAGTGTAAATATCCAGTTCTGTTTTGTAAGCTCAAAGCCAAATGGAGCAAAATTTTCCTTTCAGAGAGACTACTGACCTGTCAGCATCAAAAATATTATTTTTAGCATACAAAAATTGTTTGTCAGTGATTGTAATAACAATAATCTTTGCAAACTCCATTATTACTCCAGTAAACATTTTCCCTTAGGCACTAATAGTAGGAAACAAATTAAGAAGTTAGTTGATAGCAATTGGATAAGAAAAAAATATAAAGACATTGCCACTTCTACAGAGTTCCTGGCATAAAATATATTTCTTTCTATTTTTTTTTACAGTAGCTCAGAGATCTGAAACATTTTGGTAAATCATAATTATTAACTCATTCTGCTGCTTGCTTTCCAGAATGCTAGAAGATGACCTCAAGCTAAGCAGCGACGAAGAAGAGAACGACCAGGTAAGAACCAGACAACAACCATGTAACTTGTAGCATGTTTCATGTCCAGACAGAGCTACTGCAAATATTTTGCTAATGCTTTTTCAAAATATACATCAAGGTTATCAAAATACATGAAAGTACTGTAAATGGAGTAACAGATGTTCTTGCTCTGCGCCAGACTGCATGTGCTAACTGCTGTATTTGTGGGGAATGTTCTGCAGGGGTCTTGATTTATTACCTTGATGCAACCCAGAAGGTTTTTGTATCAGTCTCCTCCTGACTGGATTTTGTCTTGTTTTAAAGAGCAGCCAAGGAGGGGAGAAACAGGAATTCGGATTAAGGCTTCAGGCCAAATCCTTCAAGCATGACCTGGGCCTGGAGGACCAGCCCCTGGGCTGTTGACCTGCCTAGAGCCTTGGATGGGCACTTGGATCCCTTCATCACAGAGCCACTAGGGAATTTGCTTGGGCTTTAAAGACACCAAAATGCCTGCCTGGGAGCAGATTCTTCACCCAAGGTTTTCTATGGGCCAGGAGAGATCGGTTTTGTCAGCGTAGGGGTCTTCTCTCCTTGAAGCACTGCCATATTTTGTCCAAATTATTCTGTAATCACTGGAGTAGGGCTGGATCTTGGTTTTCCCATGGCTGGCTGAGTCCCTAGTTGCAAAGCTGTACTATCACAAGCTCTCTCTCAATATACTGGTGTAGATTTGGTGGGGGTGAGAGGGCAAGAGCCACTTCCCTTTCTCCTTGCATTAAAATGCACGTCCAGTGCCTTCACCGGAGCACGTGAGGGAGGCACTGCCCCTGGTTGCCTCGCAGGTGTCTCCAGACCATGATATAACATGGTTTCAAATGTGATTATTTCAGTCAGGGGTAACTGGAGCTATTTAGACTTCTGAAATTCAGGGCCTTAGGCAAATAACTCTAGGTATGTAGGCCTGAAAATCTTCCAGGTTTTTCTTTAACTCTCATTATTAGAAGTCTATATTTTACAATACATTCCAAGCAACAGGTAAGTCAAAGCCTTTTCATATTTATATTAAACCATTATTTCATCTATTTTGAACAAAGCTTCTTTGTGTTGAGAAGATTCAGCACATGAATTCAATTATTTACATATTTATACAATTTCCTTTTTGTTTAATGCATTTCATCCCGAAACACTTCACATTTAATTACTCTTGCTGCTTGTCTAGATAGTTTAAAATACATCACACAGACAGCGTAGGGCAAAGTCCAGTGAGGATCAAGAAGGGATGTCTGAAGACTACCAAGGGCACGCAGCAACACGGTGGTGCTGGCGGGGGGACGGGGTGGTGGGGAAGGGGAGAGGCAACGATGGGGAGGCACAGCTTGTCCTTTGGGTAGGGTGCGAGGTAGGGTTCTTCTTCTAATGAAGAGCAGCATGGAGCTGGCAGAGCCCATGCTTGAGTAGCTCCTCACTATGTGTGCTTTGCCAGGTCTTCACTCAGTGACCAGAGCTTCAAGGTGCAGCTGGTCCACCCAGGGCTTTCTCCTCTGTGCTCCCACCCACAAGACCCCAGAGCCAAGGCAGTATTTGCCACCAGCGTGGCAAGGAGCAGAGCCGAGGTCCCATTGCTCAGCACCGGTCATCACATCAGCAGCCTTCAGCAACTACCTTGTGGCAGTCCCCTCTCTCTAAAATGGACTAATCACATTTTTTTTTTCAAACTTGGCTGTACAGATAAAAAGCTCCTGGGGGCACAGGCTGCTTCTGGCCATACAAAATGCTTTGCAGAACCTCACTTGAGACCTGCAAGTTTACTTAAGGAGCAAACCTAAATGATTGTGCCTGTTGGCTAAACAAAAGACCATGTTTTCAACTACCTAACAGGAAATAGGCCCCAAAAAAGAATAACACAGACCCCCCCACTGCGAAACACATTCACAGACTATTACATGGATACATACCTAAATGTCAGAGGAAGAACCCATTTTTTTCACTTTTTAATTCTGAGGCTCTTTAATCTCAGATTGCTTCCTGAACTCAGGAGCAAGAAAGTAGGAAATCAAAGATGAAGGGATAGGAACAGTACATGAGTGATTCCCATACACTCCTTACTGAATTAATTGGCATTTCAGCAACTGTACTCATTTAAGTAGTCCGGTTTCTTAAACAGCTGAAGATGAGCTGTGCAAGAGCTGGGACGCTTTTCTTTTTTGCTAATTCCTATGTGGAGAACTTTGGGGGAAAAGATGTGGAAAACTCAGAAGGTGATTTTGTGTGTGCATTTGAAATCACCAGGCAGAAATGGAAAGTTTCTGCAGCGGTGCAGATGGGGACAGGTGCCACAGCAGCCCTGTGGCCGGTACTTGGGCTGTGCCTGACCCACAGAATGTGAGCAATGGGCGAGGGAGGCCAAATGCGAGACAGACGCCTGATTCAGAGCCTCGGGATCCCAAACGCTCCCTCCGTGCCAGCAATTAAGGTAGCAAGATTCACAGACCCAGGAGAGGCAAAAGAGGCTGGGTTTGAGCTGAGCATGTGTGTGCCCACAGTAATTACATTATCCACACATATTAGTCTCTTAATTTTAATTACATAAATGTATTTTTCCTCTTTAATGAGCATAGTTTATCCATTTAAACTGATCGTTTTAATTTTACAGGCAGTGATCTTAGGATCTAATATGCAGAGGGAAAATTTCCTGTTGGCATATTTTACATCACACAGATTGAAGAAAATATATTTTTTAATCCCCAATCAATATCTGAAGAGCAAGCAATTAACAGATACCAAGGTAGTTAACATAAATCTGCAAGTTAAAGAGCCAATTCATTTTGATTTATAACACATAAGGTAATAATTTCATCATCATCTCTCCCAGAAAGCATCTGAAGCTTTGTAGCATGAAGATGTCAAAATTATACTTAAGATTGTTCAGAGTACTGAATTGTAGTGGTTATTGCCTTTTGGTTCCTTGAAGTGTGGCACAGCACATGAAACTGCCCCCATTATAATACCCTGCTCTTCTCTGTAGAGGTCACTGGATAACTTAAATCAGTCTTGGGTGAAATATCGAAAGGAGATTGTCAATTGTAACATGAACAATTCTCTTTTTTCCCCCTACTTGTCCTTTTACAATATGAAAATTTTGCAATAGCAAGTAGTTCCTTTAAGGAGAAAAAGATCCCTGGATCCATTTGTGTAATTCATGTCAATCAATAGACAAAAAAATTAACTGACTGGTACACATACATGGAATAATAATCTAACATATTTTTGCAGCCCGAGTCTGCTTCCTTGCATGCATTTTTTCTGTGCAGGATCAGGTTGGTTGCCACTGAAGTTTTGTGGCTGTGAAAATTTATTACCCACAGAGTCAATCTGCGTTCTGGCTGCCAAGTCTGAATAAATAGAGTCATTGTGCTTGTCTGGAATATGTAACCAAAGTTCATCCAGTCAGCTTGACTTTCACATCCCATGAGATTCATAAAAGCCAACACCCTGGTATGTGCTCTTGATTCCTGCCAAAATTTTGTAAAATTGTATAAACAGAAGTTGAAGAAGCAATCAGAACACCCTCCCAGGGATGCAGCTCCAAACTCAAGCCCCTGCTGCATCTCAAAAGGCAAGACAGAGCCTTAGTCCTTCTTCTTCATTTTTAAATAACCCGTGGCTGCAGCAGGTAAAGATGGGGGCTGAATACCCCCACAGCACATAGGGCACAGGGTTTTGCTCGCACCTTGCATAAAAGAAAGAGAGAAGGCAATGTCTGCCAGGGAGCTGCTGCCCTCCTGCTGAAGGGACAGGGAGGGGGACGGGCATCCCTGCAGGATCTCAGGCAGCCTGAGCTCACCCGGCCCCTCTGCAGGGTGGTCAGAGCCGACTGTGGGGGACCTCAAGGGAAAAGCAGCCTCAAGGAAGTTCACAAGGAACCACTTTGGTGCAGTGAAATAAAAGTCTCAGGAGCATGTTCTAACTCACAGCCCTGGAGAACAAGGCAGCCCACCCAACCCTGGGGGCTCCCAGGGCTGCTCCCCACCCGTCACAGCCTGGGAACAGCCAGGGTGGGCTGCTGGTCCAGGGGGCACATCCTAGCTCCTCTACTGCCCCAGTAGTGGCTGAAATGGAGATCTCAATACTTATTCAAGTTGTACCCACAGCTCCAGTGGGGACATCCATGCTTGTGCTTCTTCTCCATCACATATGTGCTGAGGGATGCCAGGGCTTAGCGTGGGAAATGCACGTTTCTGGCACGGCTGTCTGTCAGGCAAATCCACTCTGCTGATGCAACAGGGCAAAAGTCCATCCCCATGGTCAGTGGCAGTCAGCATGGCCCTGTTCCTATATAAGTAGCACTGGGAAATGACTTCTTAAGTCCTAAAATTGTGCTTCAATGGTAGCCAGAAACAAGTGAGAAGAATGTATTTAAGAACAATCTTTTTAATCAGGTGCAGAACTTTTCCTTCTTATTTCTGGATATGGACCGACAATTAACAAAAAGTTATAAATTACCCTGAAACAGTCAGGCGTACACCTTCTTCCAGAAGGACTAATTTTTAGCAGAGCCCAGATAAGCACTACTTCTGCATATGAAATCTAATATTCCATCTAATGCACAGGAATCTGCAATGAATTCTGAAAGAAATTAAAAAAGAGGCGAAGTGGCTGCAAGCTTTCTTTCCATCAGACCTCCCCTGTTACGACAGCTCTTTCTGATGTCAAAGATCAGCCAAGCGAAGAGCAGAGCCAGGTACATCCAGAGAGAGCAGCTAGATTAGGCAAATTATAGGATGCCATTGCATAGCCCTGTTCATCATTAGAACTATTTTTAGTCAGTGCTAATTGCATGCACATATGCCGTGTCCAAATATTTTAACCACATTAAGTCATTTTAGTGTTGTGCTCCCTTTTATTCACCTCTTCATCGGTGCAACACTTGATGTTTGATCAGAAGTGAAAATGAGCAAAAAAAAAAAAAAGAGATCAGAACACTCAGCCCTGGGAAGAAAAAAAATAAAGAGAGAGAAAGAAAAAAAAAAAGCATGGAACCTGTACCTTTGCTGCAAACGAACTTGACTTTAAAAAGTAGACTGATAAACTTGAAGAAAAATCTTTCTGATGAGAAGATTCTCACTCCACTGAGTCAGGGAAACTTACTTCATAAAGTCTGCCCACATGCGAGTCTGACTGCAACTGAAACTACACAAAGCAGAGATAAGCAAAAATGGAAAAATTAAGTTTTGGGTTGAGGAATGGCTGGAACCTCAGGTGCTTTTGTACTTAATCCAAATGGCTTGCTCAGCCCTCTGTCACTACAATGTGAGTGCATTTTCAGACCAGAGGAATAGCCTTTGTAACAGCCTTACTTAACTCGAATAAGTCCATTATTTCCTCTGTATTAGAGAGGCAATCCTTTTGGTATCCAACATAACTAAAATCCAGAGCAAGATTTAAGCCAGCTGAGCCAAGTTTTTTGTGGTTTGCCAGCTCTGATTTTAAAATCTCTGTGACATCTAAATTTGCACTTCCACTAGGCATGACAAGAAGACCAAGATTGCCTCACTGAAACTGTCAGATGAAACAAAATAAGAGCTCAGTCTTGTCCTGCCAAACTTGGCTCACATCACTGCCTATCTTACAATATCAGATTCAATGTCTGTCATGCACTGGCAGGCAAGATCAAGCTCTAAATTTGAACACCACCACCATAAATGACAGTGAAAAAGGTTAGAGATCAGCTTGACTCTTGGGAGTATGCAAAATCTGGGGGAATTCAAACACAACACTCTGATCTCCATGCACACCTCTAAAAATAGACTAGAAAATAAATTTAAAATACAAGGGCATCTTCCTTGTCTCTTCATGGTGATGCTGTGACTAAGTTATAGCTCTAGTAAATCCTCTAGGTCTGCCATTTTCTGCTGGTATCACCCTTTCCAAGGCAACACTTCCTCACTGCCTCTTGTATCTTCCTTTACCCTGTCTTCTTGAAATCTCTGGTTTGCTTTTTCACGTGGTGATCTAGAGTTCGTCTGTGAACATCTGCCACAATGGCAATAGGAACATGTCCTGATGCAATTAATTCAGCAGTGCCTGCTGATTTGGGGCATAAGGAGGGATTATCCCCTATGTCTCCAGGCTTGTTTTCCCTTGTCCTTGCATAAGCATTTGCAAAAACTCAGTTAATTAGTTTTACCATCTTGCAGTTCCTGCCGCCTCAGAAAGAGCCCTTGCTGGAGTCAGCCACCACCTCCGAGCCCGCTCCCCTCACAAGAGTGGCCATAAACCTCTGTTTGCCTTCAGGAAAATTCACTGCAGCGTGCCTGCAGGAGGACAGTTAAATAACCAACAGCCATGGATAATTTAGAGCACAAATTAAGGTTGTTTGTAATACCACCGCTATTACAGGCTGTAACAGGAGAACATACCCCTGACACATTCAGGATCTCACAGGGCATGTACTTACTTAACCCACCCCATGGTTTCTCTGTTGCTGTACCTGTCTGTCCCACTCAGCTTGTGAACTTTTAGTACCAGCCCAGCTTTGGGGAATCATCAGCACCAGCACAAGGGAAGCAGAAAGGAGAGCAATGAGGAACAGCTCCGGCCACAGCCATGCCATCTTCACTCCCCTTGGGCGTTCAGCTCTGGATGGGGTGCTGCTAGCAGGTGGGGTGGTTTCACCCAGCTGGGCAGCTGAATTCCGCCACAACCACTCTCTCACTCCACCTCCTGAAAGGAAAAAGGGGAAGAAAATACGATGGAAAAGACTCAAGGGTTGAGATAAGGACAGGGAGATCACTCAGCAATTACTATCATGGGCAAAACAGACTCAGCATAGGAAGATTAATATAATATAACTAAATGCAAATTAAAAACACCTTCCCCCCATTCACCCTCTTCTACCTCCTCCCCCCAAGCAGCACAGGGGAACGGGGGCTGCAGTCAGTCCCAAACACTTCACCTCCGCTGCTCCTTCACGGTCCCTCTCTGCCCCTGCTCCACGTGGGGTCCCTCCCATGGGATGCCGTCCTTCCCAAACTGATCCTGCAGGGGCTGCCCACAGGCAGCAGCTCTTCAAGAACTGCTCCCACATGGCTCCGTACCACGGGGTCCATCCCCCAGGAGCAAACTGCTCCAGCAGGGCTCCCACGGGCGGCAGCTCCCCCCAGGCCCCCTGCTCCTGCGTGGGCTCCTCTCCACGGGCTGCAGCTCCGGCCCGGGGCCTGCTCCTGCGGGGGCTCTCCATGGGCCACAGCCTCCTCCAGGCCACATCCACCTCCTCCACCGGGGGCTCCTCCCTGGGCTGCAGCGTGGAGATCTGCTCCATGTGGGACCCATGGGCTGCAGGGGGACAGCCTGCTCCACCAGGAGCATCTCCACAGGCCGCAGGGGAACTGCTGCTGTGTGCCTGGAGCACCTCCTGCCCTCCTGCTGCACTGACCTTGGGAGCTGCAGGGCTGCTTCTCTCACATTTCTCACTCTTTTTTTCCTTTCCTAAATCTGCTCTCACAGAGGTCCAACCAGTGTCACTCCCTGGCTCGGCTCTGGCCAGGGTCCCTTTTGGAGCCAGCCTCAGCTGGCTCTGATCTGACATGGGCTCTGCTCACAGAGGCCACCTCTGCAGCTCCCCATTACCAAAACCTTGCCATATAAACCCAATACAGCAGGATGTCTCATCAGCATGAGGAGCTGTGGGAAGGAGATGTGAAGCATGGGAATGGGTGACAGCAGAAGCAGAGGCAGCTGAGAACATGTCAGAAAATAAAAGGATCATGAAAGGAGAAAGGGGTTAAGGGAATATAAAGAACTGAATGGAGAAAAGAAAATGAAATAAAATGTCATTATAAGAGGGGCAGCAGCAACATTAGACGTGATGAAAAAAATAAGGAAAACGAGCCATCATCCCATCCATCAAAACTAGTATTTAAATAAAAGGGACTGGAGAACCTTTGCTACAATTTCTCCTGCACCTAGGATGAAATCTTGCTCCTCTGAAGGCCATAGGAGTTTAGCTACTGATTTCAATCATCTTAGGATGCTATTCCCTGTTTTCTTTTTTTTTTTCTTTCTTTTTTTTTTCCTAGCACAATCCAAGCACTGCCAATTGGGTAGTAACAAACGCTTCATAGGCAATTGACATAGCACCTCACCGGGCAGAGTTACTGCTATATATGGAACTTAGGCTGGTATTCCCCCCATTTTCACATACATGGGCTTTTGGAAAAAAAAAGAAAAAAAAAAAAAGAATCTCATTAAATACTGACTTCTCAGACTCCCCAGTAAATCCTGTAAAGCCTGTGGCATAACACTGACATTTTTCCTGAGGTATCCCGAGTGTTAACAGTACTTCAGCAACAGGGCCTGTTCCTAGATAAGAAGACTACTTTGGAGACAATGGAAGTTTTCCAAGGTGACTACTGCTTTGTTTGCAATGACTGAGACCTTCCTCCAGAATTTTTGAAAATTAACCATTTTATTAATGTAAAGTACCAAGGACTTTCCAAGTACCGATGTAAAGCACAAATGACCTTCTCCTTGTCTCCACTGAAAAAGATTAAAGTTAACTCCTCTGTCTTGAAACCCTGTGCGCTTTTAAGAGGCAGCATTTAGGAGAAATCTGAACAGATGCAGAGCAGAAGACTCAACATTCACAGATTTATAAAATTCTCTGAATTGTTAATACCCATGCTGCTTTTACAGTAATTTGGAGATCCAAATCACTTAACAAGTATTAACTACTTAATGCAATGCTCCTGAGAGGTATTTAGGTACAGTTAAGCAAGAATTATTATCTCTGTAGAATTGACAGGGAGACAGAGGCTGAGATGCTCGTTTGAAACCACATGGCAAGTCAGCTGCAAAGCCTGGATTAGCACTTGGGTCTTTCAATCCCAGGTGCCATGTTCAAGTCACTAGATTGTGCTGCCCCTGAAGATTAATAAGGATTAATGGGCAAAGCAGAGGAGAAAGAACAATGTACGCCAAAAAATATAATAATAAAACCCCAGGGTGAAAAATGAATACTGAGGTGTTGAAAGGCCTGGAGAAATCATGAAATCCAGAAAGGGTTTTAAGGTTTCTTAAAAGATGTGGCTCTGATGATGACCAACTCCAAAAGGGGAAAGAAGGGAGACCCTTCTAAGTCTTACAGCCTGTAAATCCTAAATAATTTTCAACCAGACAGTGAAACTCACATTCACAGACTTACATTGCAAATTTACAGAGAAACACTCACGCTACAGTTAACAAGTGCTTTTAAATCCCTCAGAAATCCACACTGAAAAGTGATCTTCAAAACAAAACCCATAGGAACACTGTGGAGTCCACAGTATTTCATTGAGATGAGGCACATTAAAAATTACTTAGGATAAACTGCCTGAACTGGACTCCTCAGGCAGCTCCTCTGGCCACGAGGATGCAGAGGCGTTAAGCATGGCAAGTCTATGGCTGTGAAGGGGTTTTGTTGCCTCTGTGTGGAGTCCTGGTGGGAACGTCATTGCGGCAGGGTGCAGCTCTGCACTCCTCAAAGAGAATGTTGAAATCTGATGAGAGTTTCAAAAGAAGAGAGAAGGATGCCTAACATGTTTGGAAAGTGTGCCTTGGAGTGAAAGCAGTCTGCACAGAGAATTCGTAGAACCATAGAATGACTTGGGTTGGAAAGGTCCTTAAAGATCACCCTGTTCCAACCCCCTGCCATGGGCAGGGACACCTCCCACTGGACCAGGTTGTCCAAAGCCCCATCCAGTCTGGCCTTGAACACCTCCAAGGATGGGGCATCCGTAGTTTCACTGGGCAACCTGTGCCAGTGCTTCGCTATCCTCATAATAAGGAATTTCCTCCTTAATATCTAATCTAAACCACTGTCTTTCAGTTTAAAGCCATTACCCCTTGTCCTGTCACTGCATTCCCTGACAAAGAGTCCCTCCCCAGCTTTCCTGTAGGCCCCCTTTCAGTACTGGAAGGCTGCTGTAAGATCTCCCTGGAGCCTTCCCTTCTCCAGGCTGAACAGCCCCATCTCACAGACAAAGGTATAGCATCCAGTGCAAGAAGGTGCTTATAAACAAAGCTGGGCTAAACTCAAATCTTAACACGAGAGTGAAGAACCCTGTGAGTGGTTGGATCAAAGTGGATTCACACTAAAACAATTATCGAGGATTTTGCCCTAGGTCCACAACAGCTCCCAGATCTGAAGTAGAAAAAAGCTCTGGAGAGTCCCATGGTTCAAATTATGGCAAGCAATCGGGTTGTGCCATTCACAAAACTTCTCAATGGCTTCACTAACTTAGGAATAAAATGCATTTAAGTTAAAAACAAACAAAACATTAAGAAATTAAAATAGAATCAATGTGGAAGACATATGAAGAGTGACACATGAAAGAAGACATATAAAAGTGTTTGTTCTGGCCTGGTTGCCAAAAGGCAGAATACAGGAATTACATCTTTCCTTAACACTAGCTTGGAAAAGTTAATCTGCAGTTCACTGGCTGCAGTCTGATACACAGCAACATCCATTGGAGCAATGTGGATGGCTGTTAGTAAGGGAGATACTCAGTGAGAGCACAAATGGCTTGCTGCAGAGTCTTTCCAGGGTAAAGTCTGTGACCCAAGGAAGACAACCCAGATGTTCTGGAAGCAATGCAATTTATTATCATGCATGGGCAGTTAGTATTGCTACACTGTGACTGAAGAAATAGTTCAAATTCTCACCTTATGTACACCTGCACCACCTCAGTGAAGTCTCTACTGTACTGATATAACTCCGCACAACTGCCAATAACTGAGCCCTCTCGTTATGACAGTGATTACTCCACAGGACAAGAAAAAATGGAAGACAAAATGTCTGAGTTTGCCATTGGTCAGTTTATTGGCTTTTATTTGCCAAATCATGCCCTGGGCAATGTAAAAGAAAATGCATCCATGATCAGCCTGCAGTGTGTCCAAGACACTCGTCCAAGCCCAGCAGAACATTCTTCATTAGTTGTCATTTGCTTCTTTTCCAAAAATGACTGTAAACCCAGCAGTTTATGAATTCTGCTCCAACTAATTTTAGAAATAAAATAAAATAAAATAAAATAAAATAAAATAAAACAAACCAAACCAAAATAAAATAAAATAAAATAAAATAAAATAAAATAAAATATCTGGAGACCGCTCTTAACACTCCTGGATCTCCAGCTGAAGCTGTGTATTCAACCCATTCTGTTACTGCTCAGTCCCAATTACAATGCACTAGCTCGCTGCTCAGCCCCAATTACTATGAAAGTATTTAACTTCCTCTTTGATTTCTCTTCAACAACAGCTTGCAACTTGTGACACTTTGAGTAATTTTGGTAGCTCACTTAACACACACACTGAAACCTGAATATCTGCTGATTATGTTCCCAATCTCTGGCTCACTGCAATAAAAGATGGAGAGAGGACATGCAATCTCTGGAGATTGAGAACCTGAACATGATTACTGCTGCCTGAAAACTTGCTTTGTTTCAGTAGTCGTAGGGTACAGCGAGGATCTTTCATGAATGATTAATGAACTATAGGCAGATCAATGAAACTCTGCCCTAAATGTATCTATAACCAATTCAGGTGTGGGACGAAGAAATCTAACCAGCCGGTATCCTTTAATTTACAACTCTTGATGTAGTGAAACGGAGTAATCCATCAAATGTACTGTGGCTACTTTCTCAAGCCCAAGTACCTGAGCCACCTAAGTGATTTTTTTTTTCTTCCTCTGCTTCCTACTCAGAGTTAAAGTTATTATGTTGTGGGTTGGCCTCCAATATCCTTGTTCATACTGAGGAGACCCTCCCTCCATGAGTAAGCCCACTGATTCCAGGAACTGAAATTTTAGGATTATACTCATTACTGATGAACACATCAGAGTCTAGCACAATCACTTATCAGGAGAATCACTTATCAAGAGCACTTTTTAGTGGTAATTCTTGGAGGTCTTTAAATTCTGTCAGCAGCATTGAACTTTGAAAATTATTTCTTATCCCTAATTTCTGTAGCCAGCATAGTCACTTACTTCCAGGAATAATAAAGAATGCATAGCATATTCTCATTTTCTTTCTTGATGGATGGTGAGCTGGCCTCAGTAATGTTGTTAATGATGTAAAATAAAATGCAAATTAAATATCACAATCAAAAGGAAGCTATTCAAAAATAGCAGTGCAGGCAGGACATGATACTAAGTACCACCCTTTTGCTTACATTGTTACAAAGATAATGCCAGCATATTAGAAACATAATAAATCAGAGAAAGCCATTTCTATAACAAGAGTTTTTCTATGGGTCATGACCCTCCATGGGGATTCATGAACGAGCTTAAATGGGGTCACAATAAAACTGTTAGCAAGAACCAAGGGCAGATATTTCTCCCTAAGCTGAGCAGCCAAGTCCTCTAGCAGGGGAACAAGAGAGCAGACTGTAATTAGTGGCCGCAAGTATTTATACTTGCTACAGAACTGCTAACTACCTTTAATTACAACAGCTCACTTTCTCCAGGAGAGGGGAGCAATATAGGCTAGAATTAAAATTGCCAGATAGTTGCTAACTGCCTTTCATTGCAGGTAACAGATCTGCTTCTCCAGGGAGGAAGGGTAAACTTGCAACTGAATCGCATTCCCCCATCACTCAGAAATGGAGCCATTACCAACTCAAAGGGTCACACAAATACGCAGTCAGACATGGCTGTATTTTCAAACAGTGAGTAAGAAATCAGTAGTCTCATCTGTAGAATGTGACACCTCCAGGCAAGGAGTGAGTTGCAACCTGCATTGCATCCTGGTGAAGAAAGACACTTATTAAAGGACTTAATATGAGAAGCTAATTGAAAAAGTAGAATGATGTCACTGAAAAATACTTGTACATTTCTCCCTGCTGTCCTGGCTGTCATCTGAACCTACTTGCTGGCCCAGAAAGGATCATCTTTTCAAGGCTGTCAGCAGCTGGATGTACCAACTTGGAATCTGAAGATTGGCACTTGAGGCTGCAGTACAGCCCCACATGGCCTGGCTCAGTTTAGCACTCCGAACAAATCAAGACATATCCTCTCCTTTTCCCTCCTGAGAGCTGCTTCCGCCTAGACTGGAAGATGAAGTACACAGTTCTTCTCCCTCTCTCAAAATTAGGGATTTTAGGGAAATACAAGAGTGGTAGGCACTCCACATCCCCATGTCAAGGAGCTTTTAGGACCATCAAAGTCCATGTGTGCTTTCTTGAGGTCTCTGCAAGGTCCCTGAGGACTGTGGCTACAGAACAGAAGTCTCTTTCTTGCTCCTGCAGCCACCACAAACCTTGCTCAGGTTGAGTTCTGCATCTCCCCAGAAAGAAGTAAAAGAGACATCAGGTGAAAATGAACTCACTGGCAGATTTGCCCTTTTCTTGCTGCCCCCTCAGTCCTGTCCCCATTCTCACACCGCACCCTGCACTGCCTCCCTCCCCCTGGGGAAGCAGCTCAGAAAAGGCATGCAGGTTACAAACGACCTGGGAAAATAGATAGATAGATAGATAGATAGATAGATAGATAGATAGATAGATAGATAAGGAAGAGTGCTACTTTCCAGCTGGATCAATTTTCTAACCTGCTTCATTGCATAGCCATCTGTGGTGGTCTAAGCCAAGAGTAGGAAATATTAAAAGTGGCTTAAACAGCACTGCCACGTAGTGGCTGCCTGTGAGGGAAAGATGTGAGAGAAGAAGGAGTGGTGACTTGCATGATGTCTATGTTACTTGGTCATGGGGAAGGACTCTGATAGTGCCAGGAGGCTCCACAGCTTTGCAGGCAAAGGCATAACACAGTGCAGAGGTCAGTTTTGGGAGCTGGGCAATTTGAGACCCACGATGGCCAAAGGTTCCTGCTAGTGAGAGTAATTAGATATGGGAGGAGATGAGCTCACATTGGTCTGGGTCATTTAAGAAGAAATTAAGTCATAAGACATTCTTAAACCCAAGGTTCGGGTCTCTCCTGTGTTTTTGTGCAAGAAGTGGGATGAAATTGTCATAGCAAGCCCCCCCTCAAAGGTGAGAACAAACAAGGTCCCAGCCTGCTAAAATGAAGGGCAGGTGCTCCCCTTAAAACCTGTCCTGTACCTAGTGTCCTGGTGGACCCAGACAGTGTTGTACCCAAAGAGTATGCAAGTAGAATGAGTTATTGGAGACAATAAAAGACCAAGATCCCCATATTATTTTCCTAACACTAAAACCAGCAGGTTCATGCCATGGGCACATTCCCACTGAGCTGGTGGGACCTTTCCAGCTCTTCCTGTGGGCTCTCTGCCCACCACAGAAAGTGAAAGCTAAGGGAAAACTCTCCTGCAAGCTGTGCTGCCAGCAGGGGATGTGGTATAGCCCTTATCTCCGGACAACCTGGCATGGGACACACAGCAAACCACTCCTCCCCGGGTAAGCCAGGAGGCATAATTATTCCTGAAATTACCTGCTTCCAAAATCATGCAGAAACCCTTCCCAAAGCACTTCTGCACTCCTGTCAGATCTGCACAGATCCATTCAGGGGATCTTTTTACCCCTGTCTGTGAAATGCTCCAGTCAATGCAACTGCAAGAGAGGTTTTATCCAGCGTTTCTTTGCAGCCTAGCCAGGAGGGCTGCTTTCATGCTCTCTGGTGCTGATCAGGATGCCAGGATGCACGTTCAGGGGTGGGGATGCAGCCCCCTGCAGCCTGAGGAGCCAGAGAGATCGGTTGTGAGACATGCTTGCTGGTGGCTGCAAAGAGAAAACCTACATTTAATTTTCTGCCCCTTGACTATCTGTGCTGTGTGGCTTTGTGTCCCTTCTGTGCCAGGCGAGGCACAGCCCGGACAGGGATGAGTGGGAAGGAGCCACTCTGGGCAGCTGCAAGCAGAATTGGGGCTTTAAAGTAGATTTTCAGAACATTATGGATTTCATCTTTGCTTAGCAGCTAGTTACTGTGCTGAAGTCATGAATCACCCTGCTTGAAGTGATTCAAGGAGGGGAAAGAATAATAATAATAAAGTGGCAAACCAGCTCAGGGATAGGCTTGGGAGTCCTATTAAACTTGAGAGGCTACAATTTCTATTCCCAGGACTGCTGGCTAACACAAGAACGAGCACCATGCCTCCCCACCCCATCCAAAAGAGTTGTGCTAGGCAAAAACTGAGGAGCAAACCAGCAACAGGTCAATCCTGTGCTGCGTAGCCCAGAGTTGCCAGCAGATTAACATGGCAGCGCTCACGAAAAGTCTGCGGCAGCTCTGGCAAGCTTTGCAAAATCTATAATTATAGCTACAGGCTTCGTCGCACAAGGAACCAAATATGTGATGTTTGTTTCTGTGGAAGAATGGGAGGAGACTGATGGTAAAGGAGAGGGAGTGGGAGTGCGGAAGCGGGGAGAGGGGAAGGAAGAGAGCTGAGCCCTGCAGAGTTTTCAGAGACCTGCAGAAAACCGTCTAAATAGAGTAGTTCAGACCTCAAATACTGCGCTGTGCTTTGACAATCTCCTGGTTTATGGCGTACTTAACAAAGTGTTCTTACATTTACCAGGCTGGAATGTCCATTTTGCTGTAGACTCTCTGCTACTTTGCTAGTACTTTAAAATTTGGACACGTGACAAAAATGTGTGTAACGCATTTTTTAAAGTGTTGATTGTACTCGTAATTTTAAAGTCAGAATATAAAATAAACATCTCTGCCCTTTCTTCCAGCAGGCAGCACAGAGATCTGCTCTCCGCGTTCTGTCTGACAGGTACATTTTGTCATTTTTATGAACTATAAATTGCTTTATGAAACGTTGAGCCCTATTTATTGTGGCATATAACTCATAATCGGATTTTGTCCCCAAAGTATCTGCGAACTGGGATGTTAAACATTTTGCATGCTTGGATTTGTCATGCATGTGTAGAGTTTATTACTGCAAAAATCACAGTCTTGTTGTATTTCATACAGAGTATGCAGAATCCCTTGTTGTGATACCAAACGAGAGATAAGAAACTTACTGGAGAAGGCATGAATGATGCAGTAAATTCTCAGCTTTAGAGTTTGCTGAGATATATCTAAGCTCATTTTTCAGCAATAAGTACTTCATTTATTTTGAGATGTTCTCTTTTGACTTTTTCCAAATTCTTTCCCTGGGAATTGCTCCTCTTGTGATGAGATACTCTGTACATTTCAGGCACAAAAACGATGCCTTTTTTTACCCCTTAAGTTGTGAGGGATCAGTATTTTAGAGGAATTTAATTCATTTTTTTTACTTCTTCTGGAGCTGCAGCAGTGCTTCAGGCAGATAAGAAAGGGACCAAATCCTTAGCCAGCTTTCAGGTTTTACTCAGCTCTTTTTCAAGCGAATTTCCATCAACTTCAATGGGAAACTGGCCTGAGCAAGGAATTCAGGATTCGGGCCATAGTAAATGTTATAGTTGGGCCGTAATCTGCACAGGTATTTACCTTAAATGACTTTTATGAAAGAGGATTGATTGAAATATAAGGTAGCTTTCTAAGATGGTCCTGATTTCTTTTCCAGTTTTGGGAACAGGGGGGAGGGAAGGGGAAGGAGAGACTGTACGTTTTAGTGCCTGTGAAAAAGAACCAGCAGATTTACATTTATCCACAAATGAGGTACTGTGTCATGCAGGCTGACACAGAGTAAATTTCCCCCTGCCTTGCTGGCAGCCCCCTGCGCTCCGCCTGGCCCCCCGCCCCCCGCCTCCCTGGGAATAAGCAGTAATTGACTCTCGAAGCCAGCTCAGGCCAGGATTTCTCCAGAGCAGAGCCTGTCACTTAGGCTGAATTATATCTTGTGCACGGATGAATAACATTTCTCTCTGGTCTGAGGCTAAGACTGCCAAAATTATCAACCTTCCCCCCCCCACCTCTGCCAAGTTTACAAACACCATTTTGTTTAGGATTTCTTTTGCCCCCCTTAAGGAAAAAAAAAAATCCAGACTGAAACATATGGGATGCGGGTGAAATCACTGGCTGGGTTGTAGAGCACACGAGTATTTGCTGTAATGGGGACAAATGCAAAAAGAAAGAGGAGTCAGGGCAGCATCGTGTCCGTCTCTCTGGAGGTGTGCAAGCTCAGCCACCAGGCCAAGCAGCTTTCACACGTGGTGGGACAATGCTGTGACAGTGTGGGGAGGTATTTCTCAGCATCCTTCCCCTGGGCTGAGCAAGGAGCATTCCCACAGAACTGCCCCTGGAAGCAGTCAGCAAGCCCCCAACCCTGCACTGTCACCCCTAGGAAGAGCAGTGGATAGATGGTCCCAGCCCCACTGGGGGTGAGGAACCTCTCTGCATCGAGCAGGGGCCCAAAACTGGCACTGTAAAGGTTCTGCCTAGCCTTGGCTAAAGGGATTGCTTCTGTGATGTTGCTGATCAGTGCTTGTGTCCCAGTAGCAGCGACGAGTGCCTGGCCACACACCAGCACGTCCCAGCGCCAAGGGAGGTGAGGTGGCAGGTTAAATCAAGCTCTCGGCAATTTCACCCACCATTCTTTTTTCAAATTTATTCTCCAGTAGTTCCCATTTCAGTTTTTGCTTTCAGGTTCTGTTAAAAAGCTAACAGCTAAGCTGAAAGAGGCAAAAAAAAGGGGAGTTTTTAAACCTGTAGCCATTGATTTCTTCAGTGTGCTGCACTCAGTCTTGTTTTCAGACTGCCACAGTAACCCCCAGCAGATTTATGTGCAAACACAAAGATTAGTGACCCAGAAGCTCAACTGAAACAGCTTTTCTGCTTCCAGAAGACAGGTTGCTCTGCACATGCACTGACTGTTTTGTCAGGAAAGATGCACTGGCCCCATTCACTTTTCATTCTCTCATGGAAAACCTTCAACGTTTATACAGCACAGCTTGGTTTTAGTTTTATTATGCTTTTCAGTAAAGTGGTCTAACTATAAAGATTGCTCAATTTCTGGGACAGAGAAGTACAAAAATTTAACTCATATACCTTAATGGTATAGTGCTAGCATATCTTCAACGGCATGACTCTCGAATCCACTGCCTGAATAGCTTTTAAATTAAGAAAAATGTCTGTACCTAAAATACTCAGTGCATTCTGCTATTATTTAACAGTGAGCAGTGTGGTTAAGCCAGGTCTTAAACCTGCTTAATCCCACTGAGCTAAATAGATTTTATTATTGACTCCCCTGGTCCCAGCACTCTGACCTCAGGACTGAAGTTAAAAGCTAATTTTTTGCAGGCTGTTTCGCTAACCCAGAAGCACTTGCTTGCTGGATACATTTGCAATGGGGAATGTCCAGCTGTAAATTACAGATGTTTGTAATCATACCCAAACACAACACTCATTATTATTCTTTTGTTCTTTTTCGGCTGAAAAGCCCACCATGAGGGAGACCGCACAGTACTTAATCCACACATTAAATTTACTCACAGCTCATATTCATGTACAAGATAAGATTTTCCATGAAGTAAAGATTTACAGTGGTCCTAGGGCACTTCTATTCCCCTAGCTGCTTTTATTTCTCTGTGCTGTAGTGCAGGCCAAGTGGGTCTGACTAAGAGTCTTGAGTGCTTAGAGGAAAGCCTTGTGCCACCGCTGAATTTCCTCTCTCGGTGTAATAGGGAAAAGCTGTCTCATTCCCTGCAGTGCCTGGGCGGTACTTATGGGACACGCTTAATTCACAGGCCCAGTCTATTATCCTCGTTGTGTCCCTACCGTGGAGGATGCAGACAGAGCCTGCTAGCTCTGCCCGCCCTCACCCAGGAGCAGAGGTGGGAGCTGAACTGGCAGCGAGGGGACCCGCGCAGCCCGGCCACCGTGCTGCTGTGCTGGCCAGCCTGTTCACCCCACCTGATAAGAGCCAGCTTACTAGCTTACACTCAGCACCTGGTTTATATATGTGTTTCATCGAGGCCTGAACTGTTCAGTACGGGCTGTGATAAAACTGTTTGATTTACCACCCTGGGCTGCTGATAGACAAGGCGTCTCAACACAAACATCAGTTTTGCACTGTAGAAGAGCTCCATTCATGAGGTTTGGTGAGCTTCAAAGCCTATCTGACCTTTGGTCCACCTTCCTGTGGGGTGTACTTTACATTTCCCTGTAGCCATACCCTCTCCATCCATGCTTGGTCACTGTTAGGACACTGAAATGCAGGCTATGCCAGGCATGATCTGGTTTACCCTAATGCATCTGACCGGTTGCATTAGAGGTCTTGAGGGACAAAAAAATTGTCCCCATTGTCCTCCAGAGTGCTGATCATAGAATCACAGAATCATCTAGGTTGGAAAAGACCTTTAAGATCACCAAGTCCAACCATCAACCCAACCTACCAAGTCCCAAGATGCGTGTGCAGAACTGAGAGATGGGTCATGAGAAGCAGCAGAGCAACACATCTGCAGGCAGAGAGATGGTTTGGAGGCAGAGGTGCTGCTGAACTACCTCTCACAGGTGTGTGCCTGCATCTAGCACTCAGCTGTGAGGAACACTGAATGGAAAAGGTTGACCTGGGACAATCCATTCCATTCCCCTGATACTGTAAGCAGCAACAAGGTCGGTGATTAGTCCAGCGGGATCTGTAGCATGGCTCTTCTCCTTCAGACAAAGCCACATTGAGATACACCATTTGAGTTATGAGGCCTGGGAGACACTGCCTGTAAAGAATTAAGGCAACAATAAGAGGCAATGTAGACTTTTAATAGATCATTTAAAGTAGGGAACACAGCTGTCCAAGCAGCCCTAAAACTTTCGGTGGACCGAGCCAAAGATTTCTTGTTCTCAAGTATCTGCTCGAGCTGTGATTAAGCAAAGCAGTTAAACTTGTGATACCCTAAAGGACGTAAATAGCCTAGTGGCAGCTAGCAAAAATACTCACGTGCTTCATGTCACCCACATACTTCTGTCTGTGTTGGACTGAGTTGTTTGATAACGGCGCCTTTCACGCTGTGCGAGTCCTCCACTCGCGAAGCTACGCGGTCAGCTTAGCGGAGTGACTCAGCTCACTGGCTGGCAGTGACAGCCGAGGGAAAGCCTTGGCTCAGGACAGCTGATCCGTGGCCCAGCAGAGAGTGAAGGAACTGAGATCATGGGGGATGCAAAGGCTGGCTGGAGAAGAGCGTGCACGCATGGTGCTCTTTGCCGTAGAAACAAACACATGGCTCCCTCCAGCAGAGTTGGTACATTGCTTGTACTTTCAAGACTGTCTTTGCAAGGAAAAAAAAAGAAAGAGAATATCTCTGACAAGGGATATGGATTTACCATTAATCCCTTACGTGAAAACTAGGCTGTTTGGAAATGCTGGTGCCCCACAGTTGCAACCCTCCCAATTGGTACAGGGTAGCAAAGGGTGACAGGTGCTGCATCTCATGGCAGAAATGATCTAGAGTTTCTTAGCCCTCCTAGGTACAGAACTTGAACAAGAGTAACGTTATGTATTGCATATGGGACATTATTTCCTGTACTGGAGTCTGCTGTGAATTGGTGAAAACGGGCTTCAGAAAAGAGCCTGTGTGGAAGGCTTGGAATAAAAAGGAATAGATATCTCTGTAAAACTGGGTTCTATTTCTTTTTATTTAACTTGCAAGCGAGATCTGTAGCACTCATCCATTCACTGTTGGATGCTTTCCCATGCCTTGACTGTTGCTGGTGTTTGTTTGGAACTGTTCTACAATAGCTCTGGAGATGCAATTTGGATGCATTGAAAAGCTGCATGAGAAGGTGAAGCAGAGCTGTTCCAGGGAATTTTAGCAATTTTGAGCCCTATCTGGCTATACTAAATACCGAAATTCCTTTGGTGTTTAGAGAAAGAAAAAGAGAAGTTAAGCTGCATTTTTTCTTCAAGGAAGTAATAGCAGTTTGCTGTCATGATAGCCAAACATTTCGCAGCTCCCTATGGGCAACCCCATGCACTCTCAATAGCTCCCCAAAGATATTAGAGGGGAGACGATCGGTTCTAGTTCACAGAAACATTAGCATTTTGAAAAATATCTGTCTGCTAAAAGAAAGGTCTGACTAGTAATTTCTCATGTATTTTCTTTGGCTCGCTAGTTCTTTTAAGAATCCATGTGTGGATAATTACAGAATTAACATGGGGTGAAAAAGAGACAAGGTGCATGACTGTGGTCTTTTAAATATTGGTAAGGGGAAAACAGGTCCCATCGCTGGCTGGCAGCATGAAGAATATGCAAAGTGCTATTGGGAAGAAGAGTGTATATGCGTGCAGCATATGAAGTGCCTCAGCATATGATTAACCTCACTGGGTATGTAGTAAATAGTAGATAACTGTGATCAAAAAAGTATTCATGTGATTTATCAAGCTGAGCAACTGTGCATTTTGCAGTGAAGCAGGAGGTCAATCCTGAAATCTAGGGCAAGTAGAGCAATAGGAAATTGCAGGGACTAAGAAGTTAATCATACCGTTGGACTGCTTCCATCTGGTTTTGAAAGACAGAGTCAGTGCAGTGCTAGCAAGGGCTCTTCACGGCAACAGATCAGGAATTAATTTTTTCAGCAAATCTTCAACTATCATTTGCAGTAACACGGGCTTATAAAAATGTAATTTAATTTCTTGGGAATAAATCACCTAGGACAAGAAGTGTGAGAGAGTTTTTTAATGTGTGTACATGAGGCAAAAAGAAAAAGAAAAAAAAGGTGAGCAAAGGAGAAACAGCAAAAATCCAAGAGGAAACAAACATTAATGATACGAAACCTGGAAGGCATAAATGGCCGCCTGGTTAAATCATGCAGGTAATTGTCTTTGAAAAATCAGTTTGCAATTGGGAACCTTCTACATTTTTATGACCCTTGGAGGCATAATCTTCTGTAACCTGTCTGTCCATCTTCATTAGCACGGGTCAAAGGAGCACTGACTTAAAGTGTTGTTGAACTGATGCTCTAAATACCACTCCCATATATCATGGATACATAGCTATGGGCAGTGAATTTGTAAATGTATTCTGTGTTTTCTTTATTATTGATATTACTTACTGATATTTCAATGAGACTTGAACATTATGCTCCCTTTGGGCAATGACAGTGCCCTTAAGCAATGAACATGTTGTAAAACTAAGGGGATTTTAACCTTGATAGCAACACTGGTAGCTGAAACTTGCTTTATTGGAAGAGGTAGGGAGGGCAGTTAGCTGATAACATTATGCCTTTCTTTCTTCAGCAGTAGGATAAGAGAATAGAGAGACCTGTACTATGAATGATGTATTGTGCTATTTTTAGTGCTATGCTGCAAAAGTGAAATCTTATAAATACTTTTGTATCTATTTCCTGGCAGTCTGAAGAAAAAGAGCTCAGGTTTACACAGCACTAATAGCAGGAAACCGGGGATCATGCTGTTCCCACAAATCACCACACTTCCATTACCACCATATTTTAAGAAATGCTGAAATTTCGTAGCAAGCAGCGTCACCTCAGCCTGGCCCAGGTACACGACGTTAGTGGGGAGCTTTTGACCCTTTTGTGTCTGTCGACCATGTTCTAGCTGGAGCTCAGAGAGTCTCCAGAGTGGGTACAGCAACATGAAGGAGAAATTTCAGTTCCCTGTCAGCAAGCTAGCTGTCCCTGCAGCAGGTGGAAGGAGATGCCCCCTTCAAGCTTTAATCGCTCAGTAATCAGCAAGGCACAACAGGGTTTTTCTGGAACCAGTCCCACCAGCTCCGTGGATGATATGCTCAGTCGAGTCATTTTTTCTTGCCTCTTGCAAAGGTAATTTAGAAATTGTAGCTGAACATCTCTGTTTGACTAGTTGCTGGTAAGGCTATTTGCCTACTGCCCTATATATACATAGGGCATATATATATATATATTTTTTTTTTTTTTTTAAATTTTAGCTTCAAGAGCATTTTCTCCTTGCTCTTGGCTTTGTTCTGACCCAGGCAACAATGGAGGTAAAAAGGAAAGGGGAGCCCAGGTTAGGCTGGGGGAGAGCGGGCACTTTCTGTAGGAGGCCAGTCCCCCAACAGAGCTGTGATTGTGCCCACAGTGGGCAAGGAACTCCTCAGTATGGTGTCTTTTGGCCCCCAGTTGGGATACACACAGTCTGCACCTTGGCTGGCCCTTTGCTTTTTGAAGGGTGAAGAGGACACCACGCAGGAAAAGCAGAACTGCAGCCCGGTTCTTCACAGGCAAAAGAAAAGGACAGTATGTACAAAGAAAGAGACTCCCCCAGATTTCCCCACAGTGATCATTGTGTGGCTGAATCACTCCTGAGATGTTCCTGTGAGGAGATTGTATTGTCATGGTCTGAGACACTTTCCTCCCCCATGCAGTCTAATCAGGTGCCTCTGCTTTTTCTTCATGACTGCCTTGGAGTTGATGTAGGCTGTATGAAAGCTTTTATCCTTTCCTCGCTCCTTGACTTTGAGAAGAGTTGGATTTACTCCGCTGCTGAGGAAGGGTTTGCACTGTTCTAGATTTCTTGCATTTCGGTGAAAGAAAAGAAAAGTGTGGTCTTTAAGCAGCCTGGGTTTCCTCACAGAGAAAAGTGGGAACATCTCTTAAGTCTGACAGGGCTCTAAGGAAGGAAAAACAGTTTCCCACTTAGTTATTTTACATACGCCAATGTACAGCAGCAGGCTGGTAGGGTCCTGAAGCTCAGTGTGATCCACCAAGTCTCATAGAAAAGCTGGGTACCTCTAGAGAAGTCCTTGTCTAAGAAAGTCTTGGGAAAGACCCACATCCAGAACTCTCTGAAAAATGGATCAGATTCACAAAACTATTTTTGTCAGCTTCCAGGCTCCTCTTCCTTTGGCAATGCTTGCTATTTTCAGGTCACCTCATGGTTGAGACTTTTGGCCAAAACAATAACATCCAAGTCTCTTGAGGACCACCAAATTCCTACTGCAATTTTGTGAAGGGGCTCTTCCACAGCCCAGTTACAGACACCCATCGGTCTTATTCCCAGAATCATGGAGGTACTAGTGGTTGCAAAAGTCTCTCTCCATCTGAGAAATACTTTTTTTTCACTCATTCCTCTAAAAACAACTTCTTTCTTCCTGTGGAGTACAATGAAATCTAGATACTGAAGCAAAGCTACATTCAGAGAAGTTCTCTGTCCTGTGGAGCTTCCAAAGAAGGGACTCGACCTCACATTCCTGATGTACACAGAAGCCAAATTAAAATCTTTGGGAGTTGTTGGTGGGTAGGGAATGTTATACCAAGCTGTAGGTCTTGAGCTGGTTAAAGAGGAATACTTTTTCCGTGCATATGAAACGTCTTTCATGCAGACATCAGGAGGAGGAGGTATGTTTATATGCTTTTCAGCCAACATTGACAAATTGGCTTTGCATGCAAACCTCTTGGTTTACCCAAGTAGTTTGTGGCAGCAGGGAGCATTTTTTCATGGTAGATGTGAAAAGTAAATAGAAAAATGACAAGTTTCTGGTTTAGGATGATTGAGGGATTTTTCTGCATGAAATGGAAGCTTAAATCATGTAATTGTTTTTAACGTTCTGAGTCCCACAGTAATTCTCTGTGCGGTTCATCAGTGGCTCAGATAGGAGCGCACTAGCAATGATTCTTACTTTACACTGAACTCCACACTTTAAAACTCTGTTTTAAACTTCAGTGACCAGATTTTCAGTGGTACAAATTGAAATAACTCCACTGATTGCAGTAGTGTTATCTCAGTGTTCATCCATGGACGACCTGCCATCAGCAGTCTGGAAACATTTCCAGCTCTTAAAAAGCACATTGCTTCCAAAGGTTGCACAAGTGAATTCTTTAGGGGAGCACAGCCAGCATGCAGCTCAGCCTTCAGGATCTGGTTACGGTTCTTGTTCAGCTCATCCTGACTGTCTATCAGCTCCCCCGACACATTTGTTGGCAGCCAAATGAGAAGGGCTGCATTTGGGCTCCTCAGCCGCTGGACCTTTCTTGATGGAAACCAAGATGTCAAAAGCTCAAATGGCTCAATTTCCAAAGTTGCAAGGTTTCTCTCCCAGCCAGCATTTCCAGGAGGTCTGCCTGGTGACATTTTCTTCACAAATGTTCAGAACAAACACTTTCTGCTTATTTTTCACTATTATTGCTTTCTTCTGGGGCTCTGTTTCATGGGAAAATTCAGAATTGGAAGGCCTGGTTCCAAACTGGAATGGCATGAAATTTCAAAATCCTTCTCAAAATGGAGAAGGAAGACCTTCCTTCTCTCAAGGACTCTATTTATAGTAGGCTGCCCTTTTTGCAGTCAGAGAGGGGCCAGATCATATTATGACTGTGTGCTCTCATGTGTTTTTAACTTAGATGTAAAATTAGGTCTGGCTTGAAACTAGGTGTAAAGAGTTTAGGTTCAGACATTACATTTTTATAACCTGAAAATGATATAATTTTGAAAGGCAGAAATAAATAGAAATTACTTAAATTAAATTAGATTTTTTTCCAAGGGATATGATTTAAATGAGACACATGCTATCTTTAATATAGTCTGTAATCTTCTGGCATTTTAGCAAAACTGGAAAATTATTTATTTTAAAGGAAGGTATTTTCTGCCTAATGAAATTTACTTTTCGTACCAGTGTACCTTTGTATTAGATTGCTGTAAAGATGTTAAAGGTCTTTTTCATTCTCAACTCAAATGCATAACTTTTCTTCATGCCTGTGGGACTCCCTCTTCACACACATTCACACAGAAGAGAATAGGCCCTTCTCTGTGGAAATCCAGCAGCACAATAATTCACGAATAGCACTCACTTATTATTTACTGGGACAATCAAGCATAACTGCTCTAAATGAACAAACAGTTTGTCAATTTAAAAAAAAAAAAAAAAAAAAACAGAGAGAGAGAGAGAGAGAGAGAGAGCAGGGTAAAAGAATCCCATGATTCTGATTTACACAACAGATAAAAATCACCCCAGAAGTCATAGAGACCTGCCAAGTAAATCTCTAGCTTTGTAACGATCCTTTAAGACACTTTAATTTGCTTTTGTGAGTATCTGTACCAGCCCTGGCTTTAGCTCACACTGTACGTGACCGGGGAGATCTGTGTTGGTCCATACCTGGATAGGTGGTGGCTGCTGACGGTGCTGGTGGTAGTGCCTGGCTTCCAGCAGCTCTGCAGGAGGTCACATCTTCCTTTTTCTTCCTTTCCACAACCTGTTTAGAGAGGAATGAGGAAAAAGACACTGAGCCTCTACCACAGGCATCACCCCCTTCTCTCCCCCAACTCTCTGTGATGTCCCCAGCCTGGCCCTCAAATTTCCCCTATCAGTTTCCTGAGGGACCTCATCCCAGAACCTCCCTTGCTGGCTCTCTGACCATTCCTCATAGTGCCTTGCCTCCCTGCCTGTCAAGTCTGCCCTTTCCCTGCTCCTCAAAACCACTCCAACCCCACTAGGACACGTGGAGCCTTCCCCAGGACACAGTTCAGCACCCACTTCCAAAAAGTTGACATGGACACAATCGCTGGAGGGGGTTGGCCTACCTTCCTACTGCATGGGAGAAATGGCCACAATGTGGGGCCAAGACAGCTGTCTGGTTTCACAGCCCCAAGGACACCGGCACAAGACTTTACCAGCATGTGGTGGGACATTAGTAGGGGGATGTCACTGCCACCTACCCAGCCAGGGCCACCCCTCAGCCACCGGCTCCATGGTGAGGTTTTCTGCATGTCTGCTGAGTCTTCTCCCTTTCGTTCCCCATAATAACCATCACTCATCCCTGCTAATAATGCCCTCAAATGCTGATTTCCTGAAGCCACTTCTTTTAAGGTCATGATGTCCCTTCTTCTAAAAAGTAATAAGCTTGATACTGACCATGTGGAGCTAGAGAGGGTTTGTAAATATTTGTATCCACAGTATTATTCCTTTGATAGCAGATACTAGGACAATATTTCCCACATTAAAAGGGCTCATGGGGAGGGTTTAGGAACTCAGGCCAGGCTAAAATAGTTGCCTGAAGGAAGAGGAAAAACCTTGGAGAATTACCAGACTCTCTTTTTTTTAAATTTTGAGACAAATGGACTTTTCAAACTTTGCCCTGAAAAGAGATCTGGTCATGACCTACTATAAATCTCATATGGCCATTTAAAACCTCACAGAGCTCTGGTTAAACAGCATCGCACCAGACAAAACCTCCAGGGCATGAGGACATTGCTGCGGTTTTTCCCTTTCAAGCTTGTATATTGTCCTCATAACATATTGCCAATGTTCACAGGACCAAATGAGACTGTGGCCTTTCTTTAATGTACTCAGTGCTCTTGTGTTGAGAGCCTGTGAGGTCAACAGGAAAACATGGGATGAAATCTCGGCTGAGTGTCGGTCTTTCCCAGGCTTCCTGGCAATTTCCAACTTCTCACTCTATTGTTTTCACTTAATAAGATAGAACTTGTACTCTGTTCAGAAAAAGAAAAAAAAAAAAAAAAAGGCAAGCTAAAAGAGCTAAGACTCAGAAAATGAGCAGTTTTGTAAAAGCCTGGCAGCTTCCCAGTGTGCTGAAACTAATAACGAGCACACTCATTTTTCCAGTTTGAAATTCTCAGGACTTGCGTTAGGAGGTGCAGTGTACAGAAAAGAAGAGTGTTGGGCTTCTGACATGAAGGCCATAGCCCATGTTTTTGAAATAGGAACGTTGAAAGGTGGAGCTCTCAGAAGAAACTCCTGTGGGACTCTTCCAGCTGTTGAATCACTTTTTCTCCTCCTGTTGGAGGGATTCACAACATAGCACCCCTCTGTTTAAGCTGAAGAGGAAAACAACAACTGCAAAGTCGGCTGCGCATGCCCAGAGAACAGTTTGAGAAGGCAGCAAAATCTAAACACTCCTCTGAGATTATCACTCTGTAATTGATACAGAGATGTACTGTGACCTTTGGTTCAACTTGTCTTTTTATGCCATTTTCTGTATTAGCATGTTATCTGCCTGTCAGCTGCCACTGACTTTTAACCTTATACTGCCAATATTTTCCAAGTATTGTGTAAAAAATGTATGTATTTTCTTAAATAATTATAAGGGATTTAATGCCAGTGAAAAGTACAAGGTTGATACCTGATTATCCAGGAATGTCTCAGTTGTGTTGCAAGGTTATCTGCCCCCCTCCTGCAGCCTTGTGCTATTCCCATGCATATTCTTTACCTGTGCAGACAAAGGGCAGCATTAAAGCAAGCGAGTGTCTTAGCATTCAATGTAGAAAGCTAAGCTGAGCCAACACCACATAATTTTCAATGAATGCATTTTATTCTTTCCTTACATTTGGCCAAAATGTAGTATTAACCATTTATTAGTATTATAAGAGCAATGAAAAATTTCTGTCATCGGCCACTGTACATTACTCTCCTCCTCTGCTTGTGTAAGGTCTCCAGGTTGATTTTACCAGGCAGTTAGAACAAAATTGCCCTACCCAAATTATTAGGGTTGTTTTTATGGCCAAAAGTCTGGTATCAACATGGAGCAATAGTAATTTGGGGATCTGTTTTGAATTGTTCGTATGCCAGTAATTTACTACATCAGTCTTTTAAATACATTACAGCAAATTCTATTCCCTTTATGGTTAAATGAGAAAACATCCAGAAAATTAATTCCCACTGCCCCATGTGGAGAAGATATACCACAGTGCCACAACGCATATTTGGTTGCTTTGGAGTTGAGCTGCACAGGGGTATCATGCAGCAATGTGCAACTGTTGAATTGGGAGTTGCTAGTCCTCAAAAGGACTAGCAACTGCAAAAGCCATAAATGCCAGGACCCACCAGCCTTTTCTCCAGTTAATCCAAAGGCTACAAGGATGAAGAAGTGGTGAGATGTGGTTGGCCTGACCAACGTAAAAAGGGAGATCACTGGGGGAAAGTATAAGCTGTAAGGAGAAAAGATGAGCCCTTGTTAAACTAAGAAATTCTATGGTACTTTTTACTGAGGCCATACCATGCCTGAAAGAAGAGATTTTATGACACTATTTTCAAGTTGTGGTAAGTTGCAGTTTGATTGAGTCAAAGCTCAGCTTGTGTGAACATTTAAGGTACTCAAATGCACTCTGCACCTGTGCTGAAAAATAATTACCCCCCAAATGTCACACTTTCCTATTTTTTTCTTTTTTTTTTTTTTTTTTAGAAGTGACACCCAGCTTGCATGGCAACTGAAATCCTAAAATTAATGACATATGTTTCCAAAGCTGAGATGTAAATGGGGTTTGCTTGATTAGGAAGGGATTGCCTCAGGTTTGTCTTGCACCTGGTAAAGAGCTTGTTAAAAGTAGTATTGCAACCTTGAGGGGTTCTTAGTTTAATTGCTAACAAAGACAGCATTTTAATAGCATTGTTTTAATGTTGCTACCATCTTGTGGGGAGTAGAGTTATTTGTTTGTTTGCAGAGCCACATAGCTAGGAAGTATCTTATTCAAGTTACATAGATCTTCGGTTGACATGACTCACATTACAACTGGACCAAATGAACCAGAGCTGTGCACTAAAACTAAGCAAACAAATGTAAAATACATCACCGTATTACTAGAACCACAACAAGCTAATTAATGATGGGCAACACAGTCATCAAATCAAGGTCACAATCAAGACCTGAACCAAGGAATCAGAGCTTTGAGTTACAAAAAAATTAAAAAAAAAATGCAGAAGGTAATCAGCTTTAAATTATAGGCTTGACATGAGACAGAACTACTTCGTTAGTTTTGCATGAGGAAAAACTGAAGAGAAGCCAACTCATGTTTCGACCAACTTCCCCATGAATGTTGGCGCAAGGCACTGACTAAGGCAATCAAGGACTATATTCTTCAATCCTTGCCAGAGGTGCATGGAGGACTAATGCTGGTGTGGTTCAGCCAAGGGTAGTACACCCCTCAGAGCAAGCTCATTAGTGATGCCCAGTTTAGCATTTCCTTCTTACATCACATGATTAACCTGAATCAAGACTTTTGCTCTTATCCACTCCTGATCATCAAACTCGAATCACGTCACTGAAAATGATACACAGTTGCAGCTTTTATATTAGACTCAACATTTATGAAAAATGCTTTCTGAAGAATTACTAGGTAGGAACTATGAATAACTTTTGGAATAATTCACCAGCAGTTAATGACAGATTTAAGGGTCTGGCATTTGGTGCTAGGCTAGGAAACAATTAATATAGACCTTTTCCCCTTTTCCTTTTTTTTTGGCCAAACACCTATGCACTCATGCACATGTGAAATAAGGAGGGATCCTTTCCTTAAAGGAAAAGGAAGTGTTCAGACTTGTGCTTTCTTCCAATGGATCTTTATGTTGTATAGTTGCTGGCTGTCAGCACAGCTCAGCAGAAGCTGGGACAAGCATAATGACCGAGCTTAAACTGGCTTCTCCTCCCTGGTCGCACACTGCAGGCATCTGACTTGTTTGGACAGTCTCGCTCTGAGGTCAGCCTCTCCCCTGGGGACCTGGGGCTCTTTGGTCAGGTTCTCCACAGACGTCAGGAGGAGCCAAGGCAGGGTACAGCTGAGAAGCACAGTTTTCCCCCTGTCTCAGATGACAGTACAAGCCAGAGAAGTGGTAGCACTTCTCACATCCCCATCCTTTATCCTACTTACTCCACTAGATGAAGCCTAGTTTCCTACACATGGTCAATGCAGCCTGGTCTCTAGTTTGTAGATCGTTGCTGAATATACCCATATCTTTGCAGATGGGGACTATCGTCTGGGGTGTGACCAATGGTCTCCTGCATGGTCAGTGACCAACGCCAACCTTCCTGTGCAGGGAAAGAACTTAAAACCCACACTCAGCAGGAGCCACCTCCTAGGGACTTGCTAATAACCTCATTGGCACACACACCCTCTCCATGCCTTGTCTAATGACAGTCACTTCTTCACCTTAAGTGAGGAAGCTGATATGAATCCATTCACAGCTTGCCTTGATGACTTCTAATCTAAGACCACAGCTGGCCTTTGTGCTTTTTAACAGATGAGTTTCAATAATCATTAAACAAAGTTGTCTCGGGTCCACTTCAAGTCTGAGCCAATGTACTTCACAACCCTTACTCTTGTGTCGTACTTGCCCGTGTATTTCGTCCTGTAAAATAAATCAGTTACTGCAACCTGAATGGTTAGTTGCTGTATTTGTGCAGCATTGGACCAATGCATATTTCCAGATAGCTGTGCTGCTTTTCATTTTACCTAGAATCATGCTGTCTAACCCTGGAGAGCACAAAGTAAGTGTGCAAAGTCTTAGTCCATGAGATCATCCCGGTAATTTGTAACTCCAGGCGCTGTCTAACTTTATTTCCCTATGTTAAATAATTGTGATATTGTTTCTTCAAAACCCATGACAACAAAAATCAAAACAACCTTAAATAATCCACAGACATATGGAATTGTTTTGAGAAGGAAAGTAGATTGCTGAGACCCCTTAAAAAATGGAAATCTACCAAGGAAACCCCAGCAGTCTCTTTGAGTCTGCTCTAAAACTTTTCACTTGCTTTGATGTTGTTCACAATTTATGCTCCTCAGAGGCTCTTGGATGAAGGAAATCATCTATTTCAATAATGTGAAACCTTCTGGCCACCCGAGATGGGAATTCCTGCTCTGTTTCCTGTGCCTCTCTGATGGGGCCAAAGGGGGAAGGAAGGCTTAAAAACCACGTGGCTGCTAGTGATCAGCACTGCAGCATCACCTACCACTCAGAAATGGCTGCACAAACATCACCAGTCTGTCAGGAGCTTTCAGGAGCTTACGTGTTTAGGAGAGCTGTCTTTTTCAGCTCATGCTCCACAGTAATGTTATTTCACTGTATTAGTGATTCATAAGGAGAGCTTATGCGGTGGCGATTATCGTACAAAAGCAATTATTGGAATAATCTCTCTAATTCAAAATTCTTTTAATTACTAGTGATACCTGTCCATTTTTTTTTTTTTCTGTGCTAAGTCTCTTCATGATTTGAAAATTGCCACTAGGCTATCACCTTTGGTAATTGCAGTTCTCTGAGCTGAGTGAACAAAGGAAAAATTAAACTGGAGTGTGGCAGGCAGGCAGAATAGGAAATATATGTTCCTGCAGGAAAGCTACTCTCCTCCTAATTACCCTGCAATTGCCAGGTTCAAAATCTAATTTATGAGCAGTACAGATAGAATGGCCACATTAGTCCATTATTTCATGATGATCTTTTCTACTCTTGATTTCAGAAAGGAAGGATTTTGCAGCTCTCAGTGCATTGGCATTGTCAGCAGCTGCTCTGGGCAGTGATGCCAGACAGCTACACTTGAGAGAGAGTCCAAAAAAAATGGAAAGCAGTCTCCTAACAGCAAGGTTTTATAGAAGGAGGGAGTGCTATAAAGTACGGTGAAATAAATAAAGCATGACCTGATGGGCTGCCTCAGACAATGCTGACCACATTTAGAAACAGACCCAGAAATGTATGAAGGAGAAAGAAGTTTTCCAGCCTGCTGCTGCTGCACCTTCCACCTGCTGTAAAACACACCAAACACAGCAAGTAAATCTCTTAACACCCCCAGAACCAATTTTACCCTGACGGGCATGGAGTAACCTGCTGAAGCATGGAGCAGTGGGTGAGGCTGCCAACATACGTCTGGATGGTCCATGGTTTGAGCTGTAGTGCTGGTGCCTGAGGCCATACCTGCCCTTCAGTCAAGTCAATGACTTACCTAGCCATCTCAGTGAGCTTTAAACACACAACGGGAGAACACTCACAGCCAAATGGAGCTCAGCAATTGTTCACTTCCTATGTATTTATCCAGCTTCTTCACTGAGCATCATATATACCCCCCTAAGCTTCGTCTTCCCACATAACACCATAGCTTGTGATACCTGAGCTAGATGCACAGGGTCATGGGATGGCTGAGGTTAGAAGGTGCCTCTGGGGTCATCCAATACAACCTCTGCTCAACCAGGTTCAGCTACAGTAGGTTTTCTTATGTTTAAATGGAACTGTTACTGAACACCACCAAGTAGAGCCTGGCTCTATTTTCTTTACTCCCTTCCATCAGGTATTTTATCCCTCCCAGTTCTCTCAGCCTCTCCTCAAATGAAAGATGCTCCAATCTTTTATTCATCTTCATGGCACTTTGCTGGACTCACTTTTAGTGTCTCTTGTACTTGGGATCCCAGACCTGGACCTCACACTCCAGCTGTGTCTCACCAGGACTGAGTAGAGTGGAAGGATCACTTCCCTCGACCTGCTGGCAATGCTTTTCCTATTGCAGCCTTGGGTGCCATTGGCCACCTTTACTGTGAGGGAGCACTGTTGGCTTATGGTAAACTTGTTTTTTCCATCAGGATCCCTGCAGCCTTCTCTGCACATCTACTTTCCAGACAGTTGATTCCCTTTGCTTATGCTGATGCATGGGATCTCACATGAGTCTACTCAAGCTCAAACCACAGCAGTCCAAAAATGATGTCTGGTGTTGCAGTGAAGTGCCTTGCTGGAAAGAAGATCTGCATCATTCCCCTACTGTACATGTTTCAGTCAGTAGTCCCACAGGCCACAGATAAAACAGCTCTGCAAGTTTCCTTTCCCTCCCACCGCCTATGATTCTCCTCCAGCCTCTTTTTTACTTGCCTCATGTCCCAGGTCTTAATCCACAGTTATTTTACCACTGAAACCCTTCCAGTTAAAATAAGAGAAATGAATACTTACATTTAAACTGCCGTTGCGTTTTGCAGTCAACAACCCTATAAAGCTAATTTTGATGGGAATGTTTATACCATTTTTTTTGATTCTGGTTGTCTGCAGAGCCAGAAAGACAGTAAGACAGTACTGCTTTGTTTTACATTTGAGCTCATATGGAAGGATTTTCTTCAGGACTGTGGGATGAGAAAGTTAAGAAGTGATCCAGGTACCTTAACACAGGCATCTAAAATAACTTGAGATGCCTTCAGATAAGTGAGATATCTTTATGGTCCTGGCACTCATATTGCAAAGACTGCAGACACTGAGCACAGGCAGTGGACAATGGCATAGAGGCAACTGAATGTAATATCTATCCATTAAAATATAAAAAATATTTTTTTTTAAAAAAAAGTCAAGGCAAGGGGAGTAGGGAAAGCGAGGCGAAAAGGGACAGACAAGAGGAAAGCAAAAAAAGCAAAAGGGGAAAGGCAAACACAAAGGCAAATGGGAAAACTATTTTGCTGATTCTGGGCGTGACATGCAAGCCTCATAGTCAACTGTCCAAAAGTTCATTGTCTCTGAGCTGTACACAAAGCCCATCAATATCTTTCCCTGTTGCAATATAAGTCCATAGAAAGTGCTTGCCCCTTTCCTGAGAAAGCATTTTGTTATATTACTTGGGAGTTTCACTCTTAACTATTCCCTTTCAGTTTTGAGCGCAGACTGTGAACAGAATGCTCATAGGAAAGGGAGATGCCTGCCCTGATTCATTCTTCTGAGGTTTTGTTTTTTCTTTGCCCCTGAGGAACTGGCTATTTTTAATGACTTTTATGATTAATAAAACTGTCTGGAAGCCTGCTGGGGTCTTCATGCTAGTTATCAAAAAAGTCATCTAGCCCTTTCCCCTAGTGTCTAAGCTAATGGCAAAGACCCAACATTTGATCTTCCTCCCCAAACTGCGGCTTGTCTGGCAGGGGTGAGAGTCATGTCGAGATGGTAAAAAAATCCCAAAGAGTTTCTTTCTTGCTGTACTGCCTGTGGAAACCCATACTGTCCGGGAAACCTATCTGTCTGTCTCATCTCGCTGCAAAGCCCTTGTGAAGAATATTCATTCCGCTTTCCCCCAGCCACCTCCCAGCTACAGGCAGGTGGCCCGGTACATGGTTAAAGAAACGCCGAATGCATACCCTCACAGCTGGGCACTGAACTCCTAGCAGCCGTGCACATCGACTCCTACACCTTCAAGAGTTTCCCTGCTGGATCCCACCACTAAACATGAAGAGACCCCCCCACTTCACACAGCACATCCAGGAGCATGGAGGACCTTAGGCAGGCGGGGAATGGAGGAGTGTTTGAGATACTGCGAGAAGACCAGAGTGCCATCAGGGGCTTCTTAGCCTGCGGGGAGGGAGAGGAAGGAGGTGGCGGCAGCTTGCAGTGGCACAGGGAGCACTGATGAGCAGTGTTCTCCCTGCTCCCCTGCCCTCTCCCCGCTGCCGTGTGTGCATTTCCTTTCTGCCGCTTTGGGAGAGACAGGGAGAACAAAAGGCACATTGAGGGATAGGCAGAGGCATCTATGCGTGCCTTACTGATATTGTAATATCACGAGAAATCTAAAAAGATGCATAGCAGTTAAAGAGCAGCAAAGCATACGAGATATGGATTGAAAGATATATTGGAAGATATAAGAATAACTACATCAGGACACAGCATGGTGTAAGACTGATTTTTTTTATTAAAATGTCATACCATTCAAGTGCTCTTCCTCCTAGTTGGTAGCACATTTCACAGAAATAGAGGATTGATAACATCCTGCAGGAGGGTGCAGCTGGGGAGCCACTGAGTCCAGACACATCGGTACCACATTCTAGATTAATAAAGCAAATAAAATTATATTTGCTTTGTAATTTATTGCTGCCTCTCCTCATATTCTGTGTATGCATAAACAAACCTCAAGTTTGCTTCCCAAGGATGACATCTAACAAAAGGATGCGATTCACATTTGATTTTTCCTTTGAATTGCAAAGGGCAATTTACATAACTCTTTCTTAACGTAGATTTTTATATTTGTACTTATCATACTTTTTCATTGCTTTTCATAGGCCACCTTTATAAACTATCATTGAGGAAGGTACAGCAAGAGCTACTAGCAGGGGCTGTTGTTTATTTAAAAATCCTTCATCAAGTATCTGCACACTGTTAAGCTGTGTTTCAGTGGGACATATCCTGATACCCTCAATAGGCAAAGCATTGCTGGGCTTCATGAACACCTCTGCATACTCTGATCCAAGCTGTAAAGTACAATGCTACTAAGCCAGAGTATGGGGTCAAGAATCTGAGCCTGTAGAGTAGTGGAGTAGTTTTTTTCCCAGTGGCTCAGATCCCTGAAAACCCAAGGCTACCTCATGGGCAAATACCCAACGGCTAAAAAATTGGTTTTAAACATCCTTTACTTTGAGCTAGTATGTCAATAATAGGTAAACAGCATTTCCTCAGCAACTTTCTAAAAACATGTTGAAATAGTTTTGCTGGAAAATAGGCTGTACTTACATCAGAATGCAGAATAGAAGAACCTTTTACAAGTCTTCAAATAATCTCAAAGTAATTAGCTTTTAACATCCTCTCTGCTACAATTCTGGGCTTTATTAGCTGTTCTGCTTGCCATTCCTGACTCTGCCTAATGTCTTCTGTAGAACAACTATGCATTTTTCCCAGGCATTTGTCATTTCTTGAAACATATAGAAGAGAGCACTTGGATTCAACTAACAGACCATCTAAATGCTGCTCTGCATAGGAAGTGATATATGCTGACAAGGAGTAGAAGTCAAATTTTCTTTATATGGTTCTTTATGGTGAGCAAACCTACTTAAAACAAGCTCCTTCTCAAGGCAGCATATTGATTAGAGCTGACGGGCCGAAAAGACCTTTGGGAGACAACAGAATATGGCTCGAGTCAAAGAGTAACACTAAAGCTGGCAGCAGCAACATTAAGAGTCAGTAAAACCTGAGAGAGTTTGTCTCACGCTGAAATTTATTGCACCCATTTGGACAGCCATTATGGTAGTTAGTAATTTTATCTGCACAAGTTCATCTGTATTTGGACTCTTAGAGCTTAGCAAGAGGTCTTGCAATACAGAGCCATACCCAGGGCCCTGCTGACTGAGGCAAAAGACTGCCGTGCTGAAGCGAGGTGCAATTGTGTCTGAAAATTATAAAAGGCTGCCTGTTTAGATGGGTAGCGATGACAGGAGTTATGTTAACAGTAACTCTGAAATAAGGTGATGGTAGGCCAAAGCAGACGAGAATTCTCCTAGTCTGCAGTGCGGTGGTTGTCTTCTATGGCTTAATGAAGCTGTCACTCGGGAGCGAGAATCGCTTGTGTTTTTTTGTATTTTTTTTTGGATAGAAGTGCATCTGTGCTTCATGTTTTAAGAAATAAATGAGACAAGCAAAGCAACCACCAGGTTGATTTCCAGAGAAGTGGTATAAAATTCTCCTGATGAGACATTTTGAAGATGGTGGATTAATGCCACACTACATTTTCCACAGAACATTTTGCATTGCTCCTTGCTCTGACTATTCAGGTATCTATCTACTTTATATCTTTTTGTGCATTTTCTCCTTGTCATTTGACCTGCAAGCACAGAATGTATGCTTCTTAACAACCTCATCTGTATATTTACCCACAGAAATTCAAGCTCATCTAATCCTTTTTCATATAACTAGACAAGATTAATCCTGCCTAAACCTTTCGAGGAAGCTCTTTGCCCAACCTAGTTTCTGACACTTTATGATGGATAGTCCACATTTTCACTGATGAGCTGTTCGAGTGCTTAATTATGTTTATCTTTACAACATCTCTCCCAGAGGGTTGAAACTTCTTCCACCACAGACCAAGCTGCTGGGACCACCTGCAAAATTTTATTGGAGAATGTATTCCTGAGATGAGGAGTACTCATATCACTGAGTCTGATAAGAGATCAGATTTGATAGTGCTCTAATGAAACAGTGCAGTACCAAGTCGGGAATGAATATAGGATTTCATATTGCATAAAACCCCAAATCTTTAGGACAAGTGGAAAGGAGATGAATGAACCCTGAAAGGGAAATTATGAAGAAGAGTCTGAAATAAACCTCCCTTGCTACCCATCTAAGTCACAATGGATATAGTGTTAGGCATACCATGCATACATACTGTTTAAGCAGCCCTTAGCACCGTAAATTCCCTCTAGTCAATCAAGAGAAGCAAGAATCTCCAGAGGGCATTTCTGAGTGCTTAAGTTAAGTAGCAGTTAGGTCCCTTGTAAGTTAAAGGCAGAAAAATTGTTTGTATGCAAACCCACCACCATATACCTCATTGTCTGGCTTTATCACGATCTGACAAAGGGGGTCCAATTCCACCTTAACTAAGTTATGTTCTTTTTCAGACCTTTTTTCAAGCCTTGCACAATAGGTAAAGTTCTGACTGTACGAGTCACGTGCCTTATTCATTCACAAAGTCAGCAAATTGCCTTGGTTCAGATCTGCAGGTTACCTCCTCACAGCAGATTTATAAACAGTCCTGAGTCTTTGCCACTCTTTACACTCTCTATTTCCATTCACCCCTTACCAAATTGAACTTTTCTTCCTGTTTTCATTGACTTCAGCTGAAACTCCCTATTTTCTTGTTTTGCTGAACCACAAGGATGTCCTCCTACTGTCATGTGTGACAACAACATTTTGTGAACAAGAGACCCCTATGGAGCTCTCTCTCTCGAAGGGCCATTGGTCCAGAAGTCATTCTTCAGGTGGTAGGATTCAGCATCTCAATTGCTTCCCCAAGACCAAAAGAACTTGTGTAGAGCCTCACAACTTTCACATTAGCCCATTCTAATGAGACCAGCTGACCGCTGAGCCCTGAGCTCAGCAATCTGATCTCACCTGGGCAAATGAACTCATGCTCTCTGGAGACAGTTGGCAATTGCACGCAGCAACTCCTGATGCTGCCAGGAAACAAATTTTGTCAAAGCATGGTGGGGAAGAAAAACAGGTGGGAAAGACAAAATGTAAAGGAATGATGTCCTTAAGAATGCACTTGGTTATTAAGAGTAACTAATAAGTGCCCGAAAGAGATCCAAAGCTTCAGTTTTATCAGATATGGAAGAACTCTGCCTGACCACAGTTTCAGCTACTAGTACCATATACAAGTGCCCAAAAGAGTCCTTCTTCCTTCTTTGGGCCTTCTTTCCTTCACTGGGCCTTTTGGAATTAAAGAAATTAATTACATGAGGGCTAGATTTGAAAATGAAAATATATAGATATAGTTGAAATATTCTAGAAGGTTAATTGATTTGCTTACCCTCCCTATTCTCTTTCTCTCTTGCCTTCAGAACATGGAAATAAAAAAAAAGTCTACAGTGATCCTTGAGAACAGTCCTTTCAACATTTCTCTTCTGTTCAGTATATGTTGCCATTCTGCAATAAGAGAGGGGAGTAACAGAGGTGATCTCAGCCAGGGCATCCCTTCTCATCTGCTTATTAGAGAAGAGGAAAGGGTATATCTCCGAAGAGAGTCCTTTGAGTAACACCGCATCCGAAGTGTGGTTTTCTTTCTGCAGCACCTTAGCCACTGTGAAGGAGAGCCCCCACAAATAGAGGGCATTACAGATCCAAAAAATAAAAACATGTGTTCTGCATTCTCTTTCAGATGTGTAAATCGAAAATACTGTGTCTGATTTCTACCCAGCAGCAGAAGCTGGCCTCAACTAGACAACAGATGGGATCTCAAATAGAAAGTTCCCAAGATGATCAAAATGATGAAGAAAAGAGAGGAAAGTAAAACTTTGGGGGTGCATAGAAAGGAAAAGACACAAAAAAAACATTGCATTTGATTGCAGGGAGAAATGAAAAGCGCAGTGCTCACTGAATCTTCTCCACAACTTCTTACACTTGCAACTTATTTCTGTCCCCACCACCCACCCTGAAAAGGTTTCCCAATTTCACTGTGGGGACAGGAGGATGGCTGTTTATAGGCTATTCTCAAAGCTGTTCATCATTCTCCAGGCCATTGGTCCAAGGGCATATTTCAAGGACAGCACAGGGCACTTAGGTAGTGGCTGACACTTCTTTTTAAGCCACCGTACTTTGAAACATTAAGAGACTAATTATACTACCAAAGTAAAAACATTCTTAGTGGTCCCTTCTACTAAAGAGTTAATTTTCCTGGACCAGAGAACCTCTCCACTCATATTCAGCTGATGCAAGGTCAACGACAAACACACTGAGGAAGTCAGAGTTGCTTTATTTTTCTTGTGAGCAGTTCAAATAAAACACTGCTGATGCTCCATTTATCTGGAGCGACAAGCAAACATTTGGCAGCGGTGGAAAGCATACATTGGGATCTGGCACCAGGCTTCTAGCACAGCTGTCAGCCTGCTGACTAATCACTTCATCCCCACGCTAATGCTGCTCCAGGTCTATTGGACCCTTTCATCTCAGATACCCTGGCACACGCTCCTTCTGATAGAGCTATTTATACAAAGATGTCACTATTAATTGCTATGTAGCGTTTTATTTTAGAAGGGGTTTTTAGCCAAGTTTTTTTTCCGTGATTTTTCTCTTTCCTACCATAGGCATCCAAGGTGGGAGCTGTGATTCTGCTGCTTCCAGTAGCAACCAGACCTTAAATAGATACCCCCTAGCCAGACTCAAATTTGTTGAGGGTGGGGTGTGTGTGTGTACATGAGCTTCATAGCTTGTTTTTCTAAGCATCTGTTCCTATTAATTTATTTTTCTTTGGTGACTATTCTGGCAATTAAGCTGCAGTCACACAGGGCACACCTTACTCTCTGAAAAGACCCGATTTACCTTAGGTTTGCTTTGTCAGATGATACTTGCAGTCTTGTCAGCACAAACTATTTAAGCAACTCCCAAGGACAGTGTTAAAATATAGGTGGAGCCTATGAACTCTGTTCTTGGCAGTCGTGCTTTATGAGTTGTGCTGTGCAAAGGTGGTGCGACTAAGGTAATGCAGTGCTTTCACAGGAGCATTATATATTGTGACAAGCCAAACAACCTCCAGGACTCTCACTCATCATGATTCCCATTTCATACCCCATCTGTTATAGGAATGAGGTATGAAAACATTTCTCTGTTTCCGAAAGATATTAACAGACTCCTGGGAAATCGTTTACCTGGAGAAAGGGAAGTGCCCAGCCTCATTTTTTGCCGACCATGGCAGGGCTAGCTGCTTTTTTTTTTCGTTAGTGAACAATAGGTTTTCACAATGGGTAACTGTAAAGAACTCAGGCAGCTAATTGGTTTCATGTTCTCAGTTAGCAAAGGTACAAAAGCATAAATTTGTGTCGCTTCTGTACTGTGTTTGCACTGAGGATGTCCAAGTGCTTTTTAAACAGTTGCAAAGAACATCTCCAAGTACCTTAAAGGCAGGCAAGTTCAGTCATCCCCTTTTATCACCATGATGGTGATCAGATAAGACAGAGCCTTAGAAGGTCTGATGACCTGATTTGGTCATTCAGCCACCACATGGCAGACCTAAAACTAGAGCAGAAGCTCCTTATGGTCACATTTGTGTGTTAAGTGCAGAAACAGCCTTCATATTTTAAACCCTGGAGATGCCTGGCTGTCCTTAAGCGGATGCGAATTCTGGAGTTTATGGTATCATCTCCCTTTTCTCAGCATGATTTTGGACTGAAATGAATGGATGATATCCATATTCATTCTTTAAAGCTATCCTTATGGGGCTGTTTCTTGGCATTCTACAGTTGCCTCGGAAAATATCCCCATATGTTCTGTTACAACATCAGGATGGCCTGATCGGCAAGTCCAGAATAGACCCCTGTGGTAAGCGTGCTTCAAATGTCCTCACTGAAAGAGAATTTGAAAAATACTCAGGGGCGGCAGCAAGAAGTGGGCATTTCCATTGCCTCTGTGATTCATTCACAATTACCAACACAGGAATTCCCTACTGTGTGCATGGAAGGCTTGCGGCATCTTCAGTGCCAGGCAGCAGAGATAATTACACTGATCTTGGCACAAGGTTCTCAGTTTGTACTTTGAGGAAGCACCATGTGGAATTTGCTTCTCACAACAAAGGGATAAAATGTTTTTCCTAAAAGACCTTCACTATGTTTTAGGTTGGCTTCAAGGGTAGAGAAGGACGTGGTGTTTCAGATTCTTTAATCTGGAATAAAAATAGGCACTCTGCCAACAGATCTCCTTTAAACCGTGGAATATGTTTTTGTCACTGAGTTTGAAATAACATTTCAGAGTCTTGGTCAGATTTATGGTTTGATTTAAAACAGTGTGGCCTAATTGAAGTCAATGGAGCTATGACAGTTTATGCCAGCCGAGGGACTGGCTGTCTGTTTCAGAGTATTGTTTTCCCACAATCGTCCTTGTTCTTCAAGACAGTGATGGATTTCCCAGGCATTTCAAATACTTCAAGCATTCATACAGCCTTTCTTAGGATTTTCTCCTGTAGTTGTGACATCTGCAAATTCAGATCACCTTTTCCATGTTTACCTCTCAACATTGACAACATGATCCCTAAGAGCGTCATTGGTATTGGTTTATTCAAGTCAGATCTTTACAGTAATTGTAACACTGTTCTTTCCTAGTGGGAGCCTGAGCCACTTGGTAGGGGGACAGTACCTGGTGGATGGTCTCACTGCAGAGTGAGATTTAGAAGAAAAATAGTTTAGATGATTACAGCAATGCCAGTGACACTAGCTAAATTTTGTTCCATCTCCAGACAAAGAAAAAAATAGAGCAGATAGTGTCTGGTTGTGTTACTGAGCTTTTTGATAAGAAGGCTCTGAATACAATTGCTGCAAGATGAAATTAACAGACCCCAAAATATGAAGCATGAGTATGTTAATAGCCATTAATGTGGCCAGAAATGTATTTCAGAGTGTCACTTCAATATGTTTTCGTGGCACAGGCTTTTCTTCAAGGCCTGATTTTCCTTTACTTTGCATTCTTGATAATCTTCCATAGCTGTGTGAAGCAGGTATAATACCATTATGGTATAATGCAATGAAGAGCTGGGATCACAAATTCTCCAGAAAATGATTTTTTTTTCCTTTTGAATCAATTTAAAATTGTTACCAAACACCTGAAATTTGGTAAAGAACTGCATCTGTTTTATGTATACCTTGATCAGGCATCAAACTTTTCTGCCTTTGAAATATTGAGACTGAATTCTTGCAACGCATTGCACACAGCTACCCAGGAATTTCTTGTGCCCAATGTTCAACACTATGATTTATTGTCACGAAAAGTGTCGTAGCTGTAAGCAGTGGCTTAATATGAAGCATGAAGTAGGGCCCAGACCCAGTCTAATTAACCTCAAAAGGTCCCCCGAGGTCAAATGAGGCAATCTGATTTGGGAATCTTTCTCCACTGACTGAGTAGCAAATGCCTGCACCTTCGCATGCAAGCGTTTAAACCACCTTGGTACTGTTCAACGGCTGTCCGTGGCCATGCAGTCTGATGAAGACTATAACTGGTCCCACCATACCTAAAATCTCAGGCTCTTCCAGGGACTGAGGTGACTCCCCCTCTCAACTTTGATCACATATTGCTTTGAGTGCGGAAGAAGTATTAATCTCCCCAAATCAAGGTGTTTCTGAGCCTCTACATCTGAGAAACTTTGACACTACAAAATGTCCGGCAGTCTATCAGAGAAGGTGACTTAATCACTAGGCAATGCAGGAAAATACGTCTCTGGGGACTTGCATGGAATTTGGGTGCCCAAGTCCCATGAAGTCGGGATGACAGGACTATGGTCAGGAACTTCAAGTGTTTTGTTGGTTATGACATGCTTTACTGAGTTTCCAGCACCTTGACGATGCATTTAGTCTCTCTTAAGTCAGAGGTTGCATGTTCTGTTCAAGGGCTTTAAAGAAGAGTGGTTCTTACCCAAATTGTTGTTTAATTGCCTAAAATAAAAATATCACTTCTATGATGCAGTAATTAATTCTGGGGCATAAGCCACTAGCAAAATATGCATGAATGTTATGTGCTACAGTCATTAAAATGCAAATTGGTGTTTTATTTTGACTGCATGATCTTGCTTACATGCTTCTGAGAGAATAGTCCAAAATGGAAGTCACAGAACTAAAATAATGGTCATTTTTCCTAAGAAAGCATGAAGAAACATGTAGGTGTTATCCCCCTGATCACTATAGTATAATGAGGATCCTTATAAAAACATACTACATTTAAAAATGGAAAAGGTAGAAGGGGGACAGGAGACTTCAACAGTATCAGCATAAATGGGGAAATATTGTAATGCTGTTTAGTTTCCTTAGCATATTGGCTACCATTAGAGCAGCAAACATAGATTTCCAGATGTTTGTGAAGAGTCCAACAGTTATATTTTATATCTATGGCTGTAGTAACAATTTCTATTCAGCAGCCTAGAAAAACATTTCATGTCACAACAGGAAAGAAATATTACTGTGGGGTTTTTTTCTCCCTCATCCCCTACATAGCAATTCTGAATACTTCAGTCAATGCCAAACAAAAATGATGGTTTAAAAATTAAAACCACAATCACTAGGGGCAGGACGTAAATGTGCAGATGTTCTGTGATGCTGAAGAACTTTTCAGGCAGCAGTCACAATGGTGTTGGGGAGAGGACGGTGAATCCATCAGAGTTGGACACTGTCAAAAGCATTCCCTAAGCTACGCTGTCAGAAAAGGCACTTACATTTTCATATTCCCTTAAGAAAAAAAAAAAATCAAAACCAGAAAACCTACTCACAATGGCCTCTGTATAACTCTCGCTATTTTATTAGCAAGGGATTGACTATAATCTGTTAATATACGTGAGCAACTTAGATCTGGAGTTTACTAGGCAACCTGTACAAGTGGAAAAGTGCATTGTCCCATAGCAGCATACAAAACATCAATTTTTCTTCTCTGGGAAGGAAAATTTTTACAAGCTTATTAGCTGTTACTGTTTCAGGCTCCTATGTGCCTTAATGCAAATACTTAATACAAATGGCTGCCTGAAAAGCTTGCATTTTCCACACCTACCTGGCCAGACAAAAAGACGTGATGAATAGCAGCAAAAACAGCAGAAGGCAAGTTTTTAAAGGCACACTTTGTAATCGGTACATTTAATGCCTGTGTATGGTAACAGACCTCTTGCCTCCCACGAGTACACACAGGCACTTCTGCCAACTTCTCCCTAGCAAAAAGGGAAGGGGGATAGATATGAGAGAAGGCGATGTGGTGGGAGTGCTGGCCTGGATGGGATAGATGCTCCAGTGAGGAAAGGTTGACATATGTTGGGGGAGGTAGGGATGGGGCTGGAAAGTGTGCACCTTGGGGAATCACAGAGTTGAAACCACATCCCTGCTGGCCTAGCCTCTTTTCCAGCCCCAGAAATTGCATGTTGTATGTGGCTTGTGTCAGGTACCAGATGCTACTTCTCCAGAACGAAATGCACCATTAGTAGGTAAAGACAGTTCATTAGGTGCAACATAGCTGAATAGTAATTAATTATTAGATATTATTTCTCACAAAATGCATCTCCAAAGTTCACATCGCATTAGCCACAGTATTGGACTGATGGAGCATAAACAAGGGTAATGATAAACACTGGTGAATGGAGTTGGGAAGAGATGGTTATTAGGGTACTAGCATGTTTCATGTGGGGTTTATTTAACAGTCTTATTAATGGTCTGGAAAAGGAAGTGAATAACTATTTAATTAAGTTTGTATTTGATACTAAATTAGAATTTGCTGTAGACACCTCTGAGGGCAGAGAAATAAATCAAAAGGAGCTAGGAGCATGTGCAGTAAAGAAGAAAATGAGATCTGGCATGGGAAAAAAAAAAAAAGCAAGCTAATCTCTCTGGAAGCAAATAATCTCAAGTGTAGCTATCAGTGGAGGAATTCTGGAGAAGGAGGTGTTGAAAGAGATGTAGGAGTGTTAATGGACTATATATTCCATCACAGCTCTGGTATATGTTTACAGAAGCAACGCATCAAGGAGCAGGAAGGTAATAGCCCTTCATTGTAGGGCTCTAGTGAGAACCATCTATAATGCAGCACTCCGTTTTGGGCATCCTGTTATCAGAGAGATATAGACAAATTGGAATGAGTTCAGAAAAGAGCCATAAAAATGATCCCATATCCCTGGAGATAATGACTTATGAAGAAAGATCAGAAGAAGTAAATGTGTAAGGCCTTGTCTGAAAGATGACTGAAGTAGGGCAGGAAAACAGTCTGCAAATACGTGAAAGGAAAAAGGGAGGAGGATAATTTATCATAGTAACTATTAGTAATAGGATGAAATAATAAGTAACAACAATAAATTTTAAAAGGGCAACTTCAGGTTGAATGTAGAGAGAAATTTCTGACAGTGGAATTTGGGTTAGTTTGCAGAGAAGTTTCCCAGGGGTAAAAGTAAAAGCTGCATTCAAGTCATTTAAAATCAAATTGGACAACTCACTAGCAAATGCACCCTGCTATGGGGAACAATCTTCCATTGCCCGGGGAATAAGCTGGATGACTTAATAGGACATTTCACACTCAAGCCTTTATGACTGTGATATTTTAATATGCATGGTCAACTATTTTGGGAAAGTATACATTTCTTGTGCTGTCAGGCCTCATAATACAAACACTTGCATGGAAACATGACTTTCAAGATGGCAAGCAGCTCTCCTGACAGCACGGCACTGCTGATATGCAAAAACACAAGCCTGAGCTCCTCACATTTCTTCAGGATCAGAGTCTTAGATCTTACAGTTATCAATATCAAGCAACCACATCACTTACGGGTAGGTGAAGAAGTGTGCAGGAACAAAAGATAGGGGTAGGAAGGTCCAGTGAGGATGTATCATTATTGGTATTATTATTGTTATTCTATTACTGCTAGTAAATGGCTGGTACAGTGGAGTTTAGCTCAGTTTCTTGACTGTTCACCTTTCCCATCTCCAGCTTTCACCTCTGCACGGTGTTCATTAGACACTGTAAGACTGCTTCCTCTACTCTGTTTTTACCATGTTTCATTTTTTTTAATGTATCCTAACATTTCTGTTGAATGAGAAAAGAGACAAGCTGAAGGGAAAGCCCAACCCTCCCTCGTGTGAAGAAGGGTTGGCAAAGGCTGTGGATGTAAATGAACATTCAGCTAGCCCTATACCCTTCCCTCAAATTACAATAATACAATGTTGAACTTGAACTCTCTTCACCATTTGTTAGCAGCAGAGGCAAGCTCATAGATAGGTATGCTCCCTAAAACACTGTTTTTTACGTTTTTCTTTGTCTGTGTGTGTTCTTGTTTTCTCCTCTCCCCTTCTCTCCCCGTGGGCTGCACGTGGGGCCAGCAGCCTGGTGGTGCCGCAGTCCAGCACCCGAGCCCCGGGACTCTCCAGCAAGGGGTCGAGCAGCAGCAGCTCCAGTGAATCCGAGACCAGCTCGGAGTCTGACTCAGAGAGCGAAAGCAGCTCCAGCGAGAGCGACGGCAGCAAGCCCTCGCATTACTCCAGCCCAGAGGTAAGGGCTTCTGCTCTTCATGATTTGGGGTGGTGAGCCGTTATTACACCCACTCAGACTTTTTTTTCCAGCCAAGGTGACACAAGGAGGCTGGGGGGAGACGCACAAAAAAAAAAAAAAAAAGAGAGAAAAGCACAAAGATCTTCCTCCTGGCACCCTGTGAAATGCAAGTGGCAGGGGATGCTGGGGTGGATTAAAGCATTTGAAGCAAAAATGAAGAAGGAAATGACCCTGTGATATTTTCCTCAAACTGGAGCTCCTCACAAAGCTCACAGCTTGCTTGAGGCTTTATGCAACTCTGCTTCCATAGTGATGGCTTGCTTAGTGCTTAAGTCCTGATGTGGACTCTCAGCACTGCAAGGGAACTAAAGGCTTCTCTGTGCAGGGAAGCTATTATGAAATCAGTTTGAGGGTGGATTTTTAAAGCAAAACAGTTGTTTTTCACTCATGCACTTCCCTCACCTCACTCCCCAAGTGAATTATTCTCTGCTACTGCTGCCTTTCTGTGATTTAGTTTAATCCATCTCTAGCATGGACTAAACTGAATTACTCATGGTGCAAAACATTAAGCCCAAACTTGTCATCTGGAAAGCTAGCACTGAAAATTTCCACATGTAGACAAGCCCTAGCCAAAGTACAATTAAGCTGCCAGTGCTACCTTCTGCTTTCACCTCTGCAGTGTGCTCAGCAGACACACTATAGGGCTGCTTCCCCTACTCTGCTTTTCTACCAGGCTTGGCATTTTTATGTGTTTTGGTCAACATACACCTTTAGCATAAAGCCATGCACTCCACAGCCACATCACACACATTAATGCATGTAAAAATATTCAAAAATCTAGCGGCAGGATTGTAAATACCCATGAAATACAGTCAGTGTATTTTCCTGCTCCACATAAAGCATCCCCTCACCAGACTCCTCCCCTGACAACTAAGCCTCACAGATTTTTTTTACCCTGAAAAATTATACTGAATAACCAGCAAGCCTTTCTTCATATTTTGCTCAGTATTGGGGGCCATGTTTCCCATCAGGGAAAATGCAGCACTCACAGAAACATCATTTCTATATTTTTCTCAGGTTTTGTTCCTTGTTTAACACTTATCTTCTTTTCTCTCTTTCTTCCACAGTGCTTTCAGATCCATTTCCAGTTAATTTTCCTCCACTTTGTCCCTTTCCTAAGTCTCTCTCTGGTTCTCTCCTTCCTTTCTTCTCTGTTTTCTTCCTTCCAGTCTCTCTTTCCTTGTTGCCCTCCCCATGCTATCCCATTTCTCATTTCCCATCCCAGGTTCTCTCATCTGACCCATTAAGACCTTGTTCTGTCTCGTTCCTGGCTGGTTTCATTGCAGAGGTCTCACGCTCTCTCTCCTCTCCCTATGGGAATCTTAGAAGGTAGAAGAAAAGGGATGAAGAGAAGAAAGAGAAGGAACCATGGTAGGGGGGAAGGAAACACGAGATAAAAGGGGGAGAAGCATAGTACCCAGGAAGAGAGGAGTGTGTATACTAAGATAAAAGAGCATCTAGGCAGATACCCATGATGCTTGGACACGAGAGAAACAATTCCTCAGGGAATGCAGGAAGTGAATTAACTAAGGCAGGTCATGGGTTTTGTAAAGTCAAGCAAGGGACCAAGAGCCATGGAAACGTGGAGGAAGTGCCTCCTCTTAAGCATTTTATACATATTCTCTCGAGATCTGTGCAACCACTTTTGTGTGGAGTCTGAGTTATCAGTGATCATTGTCACGAAACAGCTGCACTGCTCCAACAGATTGCTTGTCTCTTTGCATTATGTTTGTGTGGTTTGCCTTCTAGGACATGCTGTACAAAACAGGCTTATATGAAAATGTAAAGGACTCAAAAGTGTGATGGCTGCAGTGGTTTTCATAACTTACTCCTTGGGATATGGGAGAGACCACGACATTCACCTGGATAGGGTCAGGGTGTCCCCGGGAAGTAGGATATCTGTGCTTTCCCCAAGGGATAGTGCTCTTCCAAGCCCATCATATGACTGGTGGCACCAATTCCAAACATGTTTATGTGATATCTCTGAGTGGAAGTCCTGTCTGCCTTGCATTAATGCTTTAACTTACATTTAGGAACCCAGTGAAGCCGTCTTCCTAAAGTACATGCCATGTTCTTATCCCATAAATGCAGAGAGACAGGTCCTTAGGAGCTCTTTAAAAGGAGGTCCTGTCCACCTGAATTTAATTAGTGGGCTCAATTCCAGTCATGGTCTCAAGATGAATTTCATCTATTGGATAAAATAAAAGAAGCAAATACATCTTTGTCATTACATAAGTATAAACTAATAAAGGTACAATTCAGGTACAATGAACCTGAGTACTCTTGCACAATGCTGGGCAGGAAATCCATATGTCCAAGTTGGGAGCAACTTCACCTGGTAATCTGCAGGCCATTATGAGCCCTTCATTCTTTTTTTGTTTATTTTTTCCCCATAATTAGAAATATCATATGTATATATTCAAAATATTTTCTTGGACAGGTTATCTTCTGCATTCTACATTATACAAAAATTTAACTGCTGTTTCATTTCTCCTGTACTTTTTCTTCCTCTCATTTTGAGATCTTTGAGCTGTTTTCAGGTGTCTTAATGCAGTTGCCTAGAGTGTAAAAGCAGCTCATTGTAAAGCATACATATAAAATAGATTAGATGAATTGCATCCTAAAAGTGTCCGTTTCTTTCCAGTGACTATTTAGAGGCTGTAGTGACTAGCTCAGCTGTCTACACTTTATGTCTGCAGTAAACTAAGAGTAATGGCTGAGCTAGAACAGGAGACAACATTCAGACTGGTTTCAGTGATGTGGACAAATTAAGGTGCCTCAGACAGTAATGTGAGTAGTTACAGTTTTGTGGACTGCCAAACCTGAAATTATGAACAAGGGACTGAGACTTCTATCTCCTGTTTCTTTGCTGAGGCCATGAATTCCTTGTATGACCTTAATTAATGTCATAAATGAGGATTCTGGAAAATGGTGACATCCTTCCAATTATTTCAGATGGTAGAAAAAAATGCGGGTCTCAAGTCCACAGAAGAACTACATTTCAAAAGCTAAAAATTTGGTTTGTTTGTTCTTCATTCAGTTGAATTATCATGCAGACCTCTAATAAGACTGGGTCTGGTTAGACAACTGGGGAAGTCCCCATTACACAGGAAGGGCCAGAGGGAGGAATGGGCAGGAGGGAAACAAGAGAAGCCATTGCATGGAATGGAGCACCAGTGGCTGTTCCTGGCCAGAAGAGGGAGGTGTGCTGTCTTGGACCCTGCCAGCACCCCACCCCCAGATACACTGTCCTTTACAGCCTCCACTGTAGTGACCAGTTCGCAACCATCAAGGGTTTTTACCATGATTATTCCATCATCACGGGATAGTTTTGGCCTCACATCCACACGTTGTGTCTGACCTGGTCAAAGCTGAAGTGATTGGAGATGCTCTTCCTGGCCTTCCTCCCTCATCAACAGAGACCCACCTCCTGCCCACAGCACTGTGCATCCAGTCCTTAAGTGCATGGACTTTAGTACTAATAGCCACTGCCTGTAAATTCAGGCCGTTCCCTCAGGAGTTGTGTGGCATTGTCTCTCTTCTCCTTAGCTCAGAAAATAGGAAGAGCATATATATATAACCAACTAGCTAACCGGTGAGCATGCTTCTGTCACCTCATCAGCATTTCTTCACTGCTACATTTCCTCAAGGACTCAAGGGAAGAAGAGTTTAGTTTCAGGGCTGGTGTGTGTGTATGTTTTCTGTATCTGTCTTGTTTTCAAAAAAGGTTTTGCTTCCCATCTGAAATGTCATGATTTGATTTCCTGAGTGGTAAATTCAGAAGAAAAGGGAATTTTCATCACTAGACCAACTGTAGACACTATCTTCACATTTGCTCATGTGATTCATGGGCTTTAGCTCTCCTATGCACTGTTTTTGGCAAAGACTACAAACTAAACTTCCCCGTCCCTCTAGAAAACTCATTGAGGCAGGAGCCACCTCTTAGAGTATGTGTGCACCATGCCTAACAGATGGGAATCTCCAGTTCTAATTTGATAAAGTGCTAGCAGTACTAATAGTAGAAGCAGCAAAATCATCATCATCATCTTCATCTATGTCTTAAATACAATGAAAAGGCATCACATTTGTATGGGAATTGCTCTGAACCAAATCTTTGATAGTAGGACAGCACAAACAGGTTATCATATCGGTAAATTAATGTGTGGATTTCCAATAGGTCAAGTATGCTGCAGGGATGGCTGATTGCTCACTCCTACCCTGCATTGGGTTAAGTACATGCACATTATAGGCTATCCAGTTTCTCAATGAAAGGGGTATCATGCTTCACATTTACCATGGTATTAGCTACACCTTAGGTTCCTATTTGTAATGACAGACATAGAGTGATCCTGTTACGCTTGCATTGTTTAACAGTCCTTCACCCCAGAAAGTGTTTCTGGATAATGAGTGTTGACAAAAGTTTCATTTGGATGCATGCCACTCGTGCCTCTGGTTGCACTTGTAGCCTTTAAGAGACCTGAGATACATAGACACGCTTTGCTTGAGTCATCCCACCCAAATTTGGACATTTGTACTGTAGATACCTAAATCTGATCACCACCTCAGCCTCCCCTTTACAGTTAGGGGAGAGGAATGGACATTTTTAGGGCCCAGCTCATCTGGCCTATTTTGGATGTCTATTCAAAGATGAAATGGTTCACACCCTAGAAGAGTAGTCCACTGATTGGAGAACAAACTTTTTGACTAGCTCAGATATAGCTGTCTATAATATATAGATGAATCCACACACATTTTTCAAACAAGCATATCACATCCTTTTATTTCTTGTTGAAATGGCACACGTACATCTGTAGTGCATTGGTCCCTGGAACCATCTGTCTCTGGAAGAGTTTCCTGGTTTGGGTTTTTGTGACAACTCCATAGCTCATTACAAGTCAGCTTTACTACAGACCATTGTTCCTACTGCTGCTGTCTATCGGGCCAACACCAGCTTTACTCAAACTAAAAACTGCCCAGTTCTCTTCAAGACCTCGAGGGCAGTATATTTCCATCACGTAAGACCATTTTGCTACTTGATCCCTCTGGATCTCAGTAGATTTCCGTCCTTACATGCTGCTGAAAATATCTCACTGCAAGCAAACCAACTTTAATTACACAGGTTCGTTTGTGACCTGCTCAGGGAGGTAGCGTGGACTGGAGAATTAGGGATTTTCTGTTCCTCCCACAAATAATTGCAGTTGGGCATGTGAAGTGTACTGTTAAAAAATTTCCAGTGAATCTTCCCAATCCTTTTTTTCACCAGGTCTGTTTTTCTCTCCTGGCTGGTCTCTTGCAAGTTACATTGCTTTTAAAAGTGATTTCAAAAAATAGTAATTTTTAGAGAAATCAACTGAGTAAATTACTTCCAAAATAAAACTGACATCACTTGTGTACATTGACAATCTTAAATATTCCAAAACTGTATAATGGCCCTAAAATAATTAGAGAAGTTTCAAATTTTTGATTTGCTAGAATTTATATTCTTTAAATTTACCTTATCGGCTTCAGGCCTTTTGCTTCTAGCAGATGCATCTTAAAGGTTTTTGTTTGATTGACTGATTGTTTGCAGATACATCTTTCTTTCAGCAGCCACATAGACTTCAATTTTACTTTAAATATATGTATCTAAGTTCATGACTCTGAGAGCTGAGGCTTTAAGAAAATACAACAAGTGTCCTGAAAGCCCTGACAAAATGAGCAAAGCTGGCAATATTGCTGATGCTTTTTATTAGACTTCTTAGTTGGCTTACAGGTTGGTGGGAGTGTAGCTATTCCACCTAAATAGCAGACATATCACTGCAGGAAAGTACCATATTGCCAAGTTATGACGCTTTAGCAGTTAATCACTGTTTTCTGCTGGTTTACTGTTATCCCTTGAAATCCATATTTTGTGAACCACTGTTTTAGAGAATGACAAGGTACATAAAGAGACAGAATGGGATGTAACAGAAAATCTGGAAGATTTTTTTGAACTTTCAAGCTGCCCTCACTCTGGCCTATACTTATGGGCAGAGGTGTATTTTTTCTGCACGTTTCTGATATATGTCCTTTTGTTGAATATAACTCCTGAACACTGCAAAGGCCTCCATATATAGTGAACCTTTTATTATATATGTATTAAGTTCATTGTGTACATAATGAATGGCACAAAACGCATCCAACTCTACTCTCAGCAGCAGTCTAAAAAAATGCTGTTTATTTTACACAAAAAGTTAAGAGTCTTAAAAATACATCTTCATCCAAGAGAAATGCTGCCCATTCATTTTCAAGATTTACAAGTCTGGAAAGAAATTCATCATGTAAGATATTAGGGAGTATGATTAAGAAAAAATAAACTTAAGGCAATCCAGCAAGCTTCCTGTAGGTATTGGCTAGTTGGATAATGAGTAAATTAGACACTTCAGAGGAGGAATATTTTTATCATATGAATTCCAATGTCTAACTGTTTTGCTTATTTTAGGAGACTTTGCTCCCTGTAGAGTGAATACAGCCCTCCATGGGTGACTCTGAAGACACGCTTGGCTATGCAGGAAGCCTGTGTTGCTTTCAGGCACCTCCTTTTAATAGAGGATCCTTTGTGTTGGAGACTGTCTAAAGTTAGGGACTGTGGATATTCTCTCTTGAGCAAACTTTCTTCCAGAGCATCAATAGTTTTCATGTGCAATTGCTTAGTTGATCAAATTTTGGTTCCAGTTCAAGAAATTAAGAGACTTTTCACATTGGCTTCTGTTGGTTTAGAATATGGCTGCCCATCCACTCCATCTTTTCTTTTTTCCTTTTCATTTTATTATGCTCAAATTACTGATTGCAAGAAGCATTATAAAACACTTGCACATTGTTCTGAAATAACGTTTTCTGAGCTGTGGTTACATTTGAAATCATAATTATCCCACTACTTCACTGTCCAAACACCATTATATTTTAGATGTTCTCTTATAACTTGATCATGTTGTGACAGGAACAAAGAGAAAAACTAACAGCCGCACAATACTTACCAAATGAGTATTTGACAATACCACCACACAGCAAATGTTTGTGTGATCTCACAGGGTTATAACATCAATACCAGACAGATTATATGCACCACCTGGTTAGCCTTCCCTCTCCCAGGAGAGACTAAATGCCCCTTTGTATGCTGTTAAATACTTTTTGTATTTAATGCAAAGGTGAAATATATATATATTATATATACTTATTATACTATACTATACTATATATACTATTATATATATATAATATATATATATCCCTAGCTTTCCAGCTAGCTATCCTAGTTTAGCCTCAGCTGTACCCCTGCCTTGTTTTCCATCCTTCCTATCACCATTATATTTTTCTCTGTTTGGAAACTTGGTAGCATTTCCCGGTAAAGCCAATACCAGTAGCTCTACATGAATCATCTGTAGAAATTATGACTCACAGAAGCTGTCCTCGTTCCCAGCCTCATCCAGAAACCAAAAATATCCCCACCCATGGGGCATGCCCCCTGTTTCCCAGCCCTAATGCCAGGCCAGGACCTCTGTCAGGGCAGCGTGGTGTATCCTCACCACCTCACCTTTCCCATCCACGGCCAGGGCCAGCGGGTGCCTTGGGGCTCGGGGTGGACCCTTGCCCAGGGTAAAATCTCTTCAGTACCAGTGTTTTGGTGTCCCTGAGGGGACCCTGCAGGCCAGGGCAGAGGGGCTTGGCACTAAGCTCTTTGCTGTTTGCTTCTCTTTCAGCCCGAGCCACCCTCGTCCAACAAGTGGCAGCTGGACAAGTGGCTGAATAAAGTCACCCCTCACAAAGCACCCATCCTGACCCACCATGACGGCCCGGCACTGGAGGCCCATCCCTACTACAGCCACGTGAAGGCAGAGCGGCAGGAAGGCGAGAAGACCCCGGCCACTGGCCCAGCCGAGCACCGCAGCGGGGAGGGCCGCACCACCACCGTCACCACCACCGCCACCATCGGGGACGGGCCACGGCCCAGGACCGCCAACAAAGCACCAGGCAGCAAGGGCGGCCGCCAGAAGTCGCCCCCTGCCGCCGACGGCGGACCTCCAAGGAGGGCGGCGGGGAAGAAGGCACCGCGGCGGGCTGAGAGGACCTCAGCTGGGGACGGCTCCCACTGCCGTGGGGCAGAGCCCGCTGGGAGCCACAGCTTTCTGGAGAGCACCGCTGGCGAGGCACCAAGAGCCCGGCCTGTTGGCGGTGGCGGCAGTGGAGGCTGCCGAGCAGGGCACCGCCGGGAGCCCCGCTCGGCCACAGCTGGCGAGAAGCGTCGGGCACGGGGGCCGAGCAAAACGGCACCCAAATCCAAGGAGTTCATCGAGACTGAGTCCTCCTCATCATCATCTTCCTCTGACTCGGACTCCGAGTCGGAGCGGGAGGAACGCCCGCTGCCCAAGGCGCCGGCGGCAGCCGGGGCCGAGCCGCGCGCCAAGGACGCGGGGACCAGTGCCGCTAGCAAACCCCACGGCGGCTGCAGTGCCTTTGGCTCCATTAATGCCAGGACTAGTAGTGAAATAGCAAAGGAGCTGGAGGAACAGTTTTACACCCTGGTTCCTTTCGGTAGGAATGAGCTCCTGTCTCCTCTGAAAGACAGTGATGAGGTAAAGTCACTGTGGGTCAACATTGACTTGGCTCTTTTGTCCAGGATTCCAGAGCGTTTGCCCGAAGAGCCGCTGGCAATGAGCGCCGGAGCAAACCAGGCGGCCAGCCTCCCGCAGGGTAGTAGTGCTGACCCCCCCGCAGAGAAGGGTTTACCGAAATCTAGAAAGAAACGCAAGGTGAGCTCCAGGAGATGGGGGTGGCTGCTTGGGGTGGGAAGGGGGACACAGCCCAGCCGCGATCAGTGAGCATCACTTGTGCCCATGTCCAACACTCAACAGTGGTGCCCTCGCTGGGTTTTGTCCCCTCACACCACACTGGAACCAACAAAACCCCTTGTGCGGTCAAACTTCTGGCCTCGAGGAGCTGGCATTATCTGCTGGCACGTGGCTTTTTGTACCCTGGTGAAAGTGAAGTCAGATAGCTTTTCCTCTTGAGGCTTCTTGCAAAACCGGAGCATTTGGAGGTGATGCTTGTTTTGGCATAGGGAACATTCTGGCACAGTCTGCACGGTATCACCACATATCTGGAAAAAAGGAGAGGAAACATCCTTTTTCCCTTCATATTGACAACAATAGGAGAGAATCGTTCAGTCCCTGCAGGCAGCCCTGGCTTATCAGGGACCTGCCTAGCTCTGCTGCTTACTTCACTGACACCTCTGTAGCCCGCTGCTACCTCAGGACTCCGACACAAGTGTAAGAAGTGAGTCAGTAGCTGATGAGCCGACCTGTCCCCAAGCAGCACCATTGCAGCAGCCAGGTGGGCACAGCCCTGTGGTCATATCCATCCCTCTGCCATGCCTCTCCTGCACATTTTTGGAGCTGCCAGGTGCACAGGCTTTATCCCTGCTGAGGAGCCGCCTCCACCCCATGGCTGCAGCTGTCCATCAAGGAGGCTTTCCAGTCCATTGGTACCAATCTGCCCCCAAAAGTCACTCTGAACTGGAATTGCCATCTGCCCAATTTCTGGATGGTTTTGCTGTGCAGTTGTCTGTCACCCCCTGAGCTACCATATGTGTGCAGACTGATCTGTATGTTTCTTGGTATCATTTATCCAAACAGGTCTTTCATTTTTTTCTCTCTCTCGTCATTTTTTGGTTATTTTTTTAGTATCTGAAAGTATTTTTTTTTAGTATCTGAACTATTCTAGCTACTGGTAGAGCAATAGCAGAGAGCCCTGCTATGTTTTGAGATGCATTTGTCTGCATTTTCTTTAGGAAGTAGCATGAAAGTAATTGCATAATACAAAATGATGGGGACCAGGTCAGAGTGGCAGAAGTAAAAGATTGATGTTTTGTGCAATAGGAAATGTCTGTGTGATGTTGCCAGCTGGTACACCCAGAATAAAACAGGGGGATATGATAGAAGAGCAAAATAAATGCAGCCATTCTAGAAATGCTTAATTTGACTTTCCATGGCACAAATTATCTTTTACTCTTCTGTCTTAAAGCATTGCTGTTGTTGGTGGTTTTAGTGTTACAATAAATACAATGGAGTACCAAATTGCCTCTCTGCCTGTAGTAAGACCCTCACTGTGATAACTGCTATGCAAACACACAATATGCGATCCCCCTTCTCAAAATAAGAATAAGTCTAATAAGAATGGATTATCAGGCGTAACTGCAAAATTAGATAGAGGTCCTTATCGCTTCCACATCTGTCATGATCTCAAGAAGGGCAAAGTAGTGATGGAAGAGGATGGTTAAGCACTAAGGTGTAAGAAGATCTTCACTCCTGTGGGGTGTGATCTATGTTAACCCCACAGCAGCAGCCACAGTGGCAGTGGATAACACAGAATATGTTGCCATGCAGCAAAGCAATAAATACAGGAAAATCAAGAGATCACGAGTAAAATTCAGTCATCAGTGGAAATTGGATAATGTTAGATGTGGAAAGGGATGGAGACTTCATAGAAGGCTGGGAAAACAGGGTCACTGGGAAACAATGGTAGGACCTAAGGAATTCAACTGAAGTCAAATAGTGGCAGGAAACATTGGCTGCGTTCATACTACCAGGAGAGATAGGGCCAGGATGCAGCACCAAGCGGTGGCACACAGTCATCCACTTTGTTTAATTGTTAGCATGCTTGCTAACGTGGTTTTTGCCTAGACCAACTTCTGCTCTTCCAGAAGGTGTCTGGCCCTGGCCTGGGACCAAACCAACTAAAGTGGCTGCCTAAAAGGCAGTCCAAATGTGGTATAGCCTGGTTTGAAGGAGGAGCAAGTTACATGCATGGACGTGAGCTGTGCCATGCCAGCCGGCCTCAGGGCCTGTTGCTGATCTGTTGTATTTACTAGCACAGGCATAGTCACGGATGACAAGAAAAGAGTGGGAGAGACAAGAAGAATGAGGTTGAGGACTAGGCAAGAGAAAAGTGCACAGGAGACAGGCAAAGACGGCAATATAAAGAAAAAAAATATCCTGAGATGCAAGTGGGAATATGGTTGAAGCAATTCAAGTTTTATATTCTACTCTATCTTATACTCTACATTTACGTACTGCCTCTTTAGATTTTAGTTTTTCAAGACGTGAACCAATCTCTGATCGCTGTTAGGTATATGCTTGAAGAAAGCATCAAAATGCTAGAAAATACCAGCTCCTGATTTGTCAAAATACTTTCAGATCTATCGTAAATCCAAAACCTACAAGATTATTATTTTTCTCTTTACTCAGTGTGAGAATGAAGAAGAATACAGAGACATCAAGAAGACTCATTTAGAGCGAGAGAGTTCTTCACGATTAGCTGCCTCTGCCCATAACATCACAACAGCAAATCACTGCAATATGAATGAAAATAGGTAAGCATTTTCCTTCTTATTTACCACTGAGTCATACAACTAGTTGCAGTTTAATGTCGTGTGTTATTTTTGCCTTTAATAGGATTTATTTTTTAATTATCACATTTTATGTTGAAAAATTGCCCAGTTTATTCTGCTTTCTTCTAGTTTAATGAACAAGTTAGGAGCTCTGACACATTTATATACTCGCATTTTTGTCGTATTGCGCAAAGTTGTGAGTTCAAGTGCAAGGCTCATGGAACGAGTAATTATGGCTAGAGTAGTGCGATCATCCAAAACATATTCTCAAACACTGTCTTGTAGGCACCAATTCACATGTGCAGCCATCTTTTCTTTCCTTTGTGTTATGAGTTGCAAACTTAAAGTTTGACTGTATGTTTGGGTTTAAATGCAATTGTCTGTAAACTCTGTTTAGATTGCAAAAAATATTCATAACAATGCCTGCAATACTCAGTTCCGGAATATACATGAGATCTAATATTTTCAAGATTACAAGCAATCTATTCTGTTTAATTAGTAGGTATTTTAGTACAAGGAACTCAGATTTTAAAAACAATTTGAGTTTAAAAGGATGAAGGGTGTGAAAAACATTATGAATATTTAGCTATATGCTGGCATGGTTTGTGTACACAGACCCCTATCAATGTCAGATCAATCATCCTGAATCTTTCTGGAGCATTCTAGCAGTGAAACTTTGACACCTTTTCAAAGTTCAGCTGCATGCTGTTTAGTACACATTGGCCATCAGTATTTCAAAAATATATTTTTTTTTCTGGCAGTATTAGGGTATGTCTTAGAGTGGGGTTGCTAAAATTAGAGAATATTTGTATTTATTGTAGTAGGCTTTTCTACTGTACACATCACTGATGAGTTTGAGCAATTCTTGTTATTATCACTGGACAAAATCATGATGAAAACTGGTATATATACCGCTTATTCAGAAGTTTGAATTCAATTTCTTTGTCGTGGCATAAGTCACATGTTTCATAAAGTGGAAAAAAAACACACAAAACAGTTTGTTTTATTGTGGGTGATTGCATGCGGGCATGACATTCCTGTGTGGAACAATTGCCAGAGGTGACTTAGAAATTAAACTTATATTCACATTTTAAATAAAAGGTATAGCATTGAAGAAACTTCCAGGGTGGAGTGTAGCTGAATTCCATAGAAGTTCCCTAGGCCTCCAACCACACTGGGGGAACTTGGTGTGCTGACTCTAAGAGGAACAGTACGGAGGGTGGAGCGGAGTGGAGACACCGCGGCCAGGCTCTGTGATAAGATGGGAACTTGAAGGTACATCAGAACCGATAAGCTGCATATTTGTTATCCTGGGCCAACGGCCTGCCACATTTTTGACAAAATGCTGTCCTTTTGGTGAACTTTTCCCATTATAATATCATTATAATACCAAAACACACCTCCATCCCGAAGGCTACCCGCCTCCAGGGTGTAACCATGCCTCACTGAGCTTTCGCTTTAAATTTTTCTAGTCTGTACCTTTAAAAGCAAAGTGAGAAAATTTCACACCAATCATAACAAAGGTATGTATGACCAGAGTCACTCAAGCTCCACCTGAAAGATAAAAAATGATATAAATTAGCTTAAGGGAGAGAGGATGTTAGGGAAGATACCATCACATAAGGGAAGATACCATCGCATAAGGAAAGATACCTTCTGACTTCTGGGATCAGTCAACAGGCCGAGACTCTCTTCCCCCCTATTGGGACGCCTTTGGGTAAGATTTGAACACTTGGTTATGCCAAGTGCCTCCCCGGGAAACTTAGAAATCTCTGTAGAGCCGCTTTATATCTTTAAATGCATTTGTAGCCAGGCAGTGTTACTTATACTCTTGGTATTTGCACATGCTTTGCAGACAGTGAATTTATCACAGGCAATCCAAAGAACCTGTGTATCTGTTACTTTAATAAACTGCACTAGCTCATTAATCTAGCTGTGGTAGTTCTCATTGAACACAACCAAACTCTTTAAGAGTGGCCGTGGTAGTTCATGGAATGCAACTAGACTGAGGGTGTATTATGTTATTTGTGCATCTGTAATTGTATTAAAAATTGTATATTAAAAACATTGTATTAGGTACTCCTGGTAGCAAATGTACATTAAAGAAATAAATAATAAAAAAAAAAGGTCTTAAATGAATACTTACCCCCTAATTCTTCCTTAGCCTGTCCTAATTCCAAGAAGTTCAGGTGTTTTATGCTACTGTAGGTCACGATATCAAGTTACTGAGGCTGTAGCTAAACCAGCAGCATGTGTGTCAGGACTTCCTGTCCCTCTTGCAACCAGCAGCCACTCATTCTAGCACATTCCCCTCCAATTATGCCAGCATATCTGCATGTAAAGCCCTCCTGTAAATTCACTCAAGAAACTTTGTCTGAAACTTGTGTCAGCACAGCTGGGGGTTGGTAGCAAAGAGGGGAGCAAAAACACCTTCAGACATGAGCATTTTATATTCCAGAACTACAACCTGATGTGCAGACTGACAAAGGCCCTGTTTGACATAAAAGGCTGCAGTGTCAGGCAGAGATACCCTAAATATCTTGCACCTACATCCGGTGCCACTATTCCAAGTCTCAGCAGAGCAGAGCTCACTGCAGGTTGTTTTGTACGGCTTCTCAGTATAATAAGGTCGTGCTGCTGCAGCTTGACTGCTCACAGTATACTTTGGTGGGCATAAGCGAAGTGCCAGAGGGCATGCAAAAGGTTTGCCACACAACTAGAAATTGCATCTACCCCTCACAAGCCCTGGGCCAAGCTTTTGAGGCTTGGGTGGGAGCCCTCCAAGGAGCAATGGCTTCCAAGGAATGATGGCTTCTCTTGGATGCTGTAGCCCTGCACTTTGACAGTGATGTATAAACACGGCTAGCCAAGGCATGGTTTTATGTTTGAAAAAGGGAAAGGAAATAACAGCATCAGCCTGCACTTTGAAAATAGTGCTAAAGATCTTGTTTTTCTTAGTGGGAAAAGGAGAACACAGTTGTCCATTTTACACACCTTGATTCTTGCATTCATAAAGAGCATTGGTCATTAAAGTAAAACAGTTCATGTTGTATTTTAAAAGTACTACACTGTGGGAAACAGGAACGGTTCTGAATTATGATTTATGGCTTCTCTCACAGATAGTTTTTAAAGACATGCCAGATAAATGGACAAATGTATGATAAGTGCACATTTAATTAGCTCCGTTCTCTGAAATGATGTACAGAAATAAAGTATATTTTGTACCATATTCCTTTTTGCGATTCCATTAAGTGTATACTGCCTGATACAGTAACTATAAAGAAGTGAGAATTGTCCATAAAAAGTAATAGGCTGAAAAAAGGGGAACATGACAGGGGAAGGTATTGTGTTAAAATAGTCTGTCTGACCTTAATCGCAGTTGTAGTCTTAATGCAAACCATTTTCATTTAAAAATGTTTATTTTGTGCGTGTTGCTTTAAAATTTTCAGATAAATATTTTTTTTTTCAAATTCGTGCAACTAAAGCTTATTTTGGGGATATTTTTGTGGTTTGTTTGACTTCTCATCCAAAACTTCCCTCAAATAAATGAAAGCTGAAAATAGAGCGTAGCTTTCTTCTTCAGAAGGTGGAGCAGCTCAAATTGCTGTGTGACTACTGTTTGCATGTGTTTCCTTTTGTCTGCAGTACCAGCTTACCTTTCTTTGTCTTCAAAATCTGTGTTAGATTAGTATAAACAGCTCTACCAAAAGCTGGTCATTGAGCACAAAGACAACACAGTCATCTTTAAGCACATTTCCTGTTTTAGTTCACATATGGCTTTATTGCCATGGCTTATAAATTGTCACCTGTAATGGTGAAATAAGGCTCCATAACCTAAACTTACACTTCAGAGCCTAATCTTCGTCTCTAGCTATCCCTTAAGAGATGGTGAGCAAGTGGCCATTTATCTCTGTATTTTTTTCAAGTACTCTGATACAGACTTTATATTAACTCCAGAATTACAATTTGCCTTGAAGGGAAAGAGGAGAAACACGATACAAATTTGTAAATGAACTCTTGGTCCCTATACTGTAAGCTTGTTTCCAGATACCAATAGACTTTATCCTGCCAGCAGGTTTTAAATTCAAAGTTTTGGTAATATATAAAACATTTACCTTTCTCAAAGCCAGCTTTGTGACACTCCATTACTGTAATTTCCATTTCCAGCTTGGCAATACCAATAAATAAAAATGAGAAAATGCTTCGGTCACCTGTCTCTCCCCTCTCTGATGCATCAAAACACAAATACTCCAACGATGATTTAACTTCCTCCAGCAGACCTAATGGCAGCAGTCTATTACCTTCCATCTCCTCCAGCAAAAAACATAAGGGTGAAATCCAGTCTCAGCCACATCCCGGAGACTTCAATGTAAGTTTATGCTGTTGTTCACAATATAAAACCTAGCTGTATATTTTTTACTTTGTATTGCAGTCCATGATAGCTTTGCAGAATGTTACGCAAAAAAAAAAAAAAAAAAAAAGAAAAGTAATAATGAACTTTGTACTGTAAGTCCAGTTTTTCTGTTTTGGAGTTTAGCAAGGCACAGAAGAAAGACAGCAAGGCAGGCTGTAAATTAGACAAATAAGAAAGGCTACATAAGCAGAAAGTAAATGCTAGTGGCCCAAAATGAATGGATTTAGGCCTCTAGAGTATTGCTTGGGCATAATGCAAGACCCGTACATCCAAAAGTGTGGTGCATAAGGCCTCTAATGTACAAGGCCTCTACTCAGCCACTGCCTAACCGTAAGTGTGCCTACAGTTAGGTAATCCTGTATGTCTTCCAACAAACATTCTCAGACACTTCTGCTTATTGCTGGCACCAGTGAACAGCTTAGCACCAGCCTCACAACTCAGCTCCACCAGAGTCCAGACATTCAGAGACTTATCCCATCATAGTCTTGATCACACTAAATGTGTCCAGAGACCCGCTCCAGGTAAGGAGCTATTACTAAACCAGGTGTTAGCCACTGCCTTTACAGCACAGAGAGAGTGGGAGTAGATGCTCCCCCCCATTTATGCATGAGCTCTGTGATTAGGATGCTGTATTAAAGAGTCTGTTAGCACTTCTGGTTGAGGAGATTTGTATCTGTCTCACCTCTCAAAATAGTACTGTACCTTCCAACCTGCAGGACATTGTCATTAGGAGATTAAGGACAGAATACTGTCATGTCCTCCCCTGGCAGCGCTGTGTGAAATACCTTTATGTGAAGAAGCAATTTGGGTACCATCATATTGATGTCCACTGCTGGAATATCTAAGTCAAGTTGCTAAGCCAATCTTCTGTTGCTAGAAAGGCCCACGCTCCTCTCCTTGCTACAGAAATGGTTTATATATTTTATCCAATGCTTATTTGTTTTTTCATTATATGTTATTTGAAAAATAAGAGGCTTCAAAAGCTTAAGTATTTGTGCCTAAGCAACTTTCAGGAAAAGAAAATACCTGAGCTGTAGCAGTGGTCGCTTCCAGACACTTTTGTTTTTGGGAACCTGTGGGAATAACTGCCCATAAAGTCAGATGTATATACTTTTTTTTTTTTTTCCTTTTGACAGTGAAGGGAGAGGTAGTAAATATAATCTTAATTTTAGACATTAAAAAAAAAAAGTTATTTTAAGTTATATTTTTCAAAAACATCTCACAGATGCTTTTAGTAAATTGAAATAAAATTTTAAAAGTGCATAAAATATGCCAATAAAAAGGCATTTTAACATATAGTAGTGATAAATTTATCTTTTCATGGATTAAATGTAAATTCTTAAACATTTAAACTTCTAAAACATAAGTTTAGAGGTTTATAACCCATTCAGAATTATAATGATATGAGTCTTCACTGGATATCTTGAAAACAATTTAAATTCCTTCACAGGCAAATGTGCTGGAAATCAAAAGTAGAAGGTGATTGCTTTATGATCCACACCCTTAGCAAATGCATTTCACTGAGATTTTCTGCATAGCCTAGCAATGCACCATTTGGTCAACATTTTAACAACCTTTGCAATAAAATTCTTATGTATCTGATTATTCATCTGAAAACTTTAGCCTACTGAACTGATCTGGATGTGCCATATAGAATATGAAAGCTCATGAACTATAAATGTTAAACTTATCTTTGTTTTATCCCATCTTCCCATTGGGTATCTAGCTGGCATGCCTGAGTGGTCCCTTGAATTTCTGTTAGAGACCACAAGCCGGGGAGTTGTTCTTATCCATTTTAACTTTTTGTCCATTTCCCTATTAAGTTTCCATCTTCCACCTGAAGGAGAACTAATAGTGATTTCTGGCAGTGATTACAAACCAAGAATGACCTGAGGCTGCCTGCTCTGCACTGTACCAGCGCATGGCTGCCCACACAGCAGGTCACCAGGTGGTACGAAGGGCTCATGAGGCCACATGAAGAACAGGGCTGCAGCTGAGAGAAAGCATGAGACCCTGCCAAAAGGTGTGCTTCAGCTGTGGTACAGAGCAGTGATCTTTCAAGCTCATCAGAGACCCAGAGAAGAAAAAAGCCTGGGCCTTGGGTGACAAGTTCTCACCACACAGGCATATTAGCGGTGCGGTGTGGAACAAGTCAAACAAGTGAGCCTTGCTCTCCTGGGGCTAGGTACAATACTAGTTTGGAAGCTGAAGACTAGAGATGTAACTCGATCTTCTAAATGACCACAACAGATCTATTCTTTAGTAATTTCACTGACTGTGTTACAGAGCATTTTGATAGTTACTAATAGTTCAGCTCCATTTCGTCTGTATATTGCATTGAAACTCAAGCCCTTTACAAAGTGCTCTGAGTGATATGTGTGAATTCGTGGCTATCGGTGACAGGACAGTTATACATACTCCCTGATGAAATAGTAGGAAAACTAACTGGCAATTTATAACACAATGCAAAGACACTCTGTTGTTTATTAGTTGCTTTTTTGAAGTTAGTAGCCAATTCCTCAATGTCTTCTATGCTGTTTGTTGTCTAGAAAGTAACTCACATCAATTCAGAAAACGTTCTCTGCAATAAGCCACAGTCCCAAACAGAGCCTTGGTCACCTCTGTCTGGCGCACCCAGGGACTGCAGAAGGACAAAGCTTATCTTTGATGATATGTAAGTACAGATGGCTTTAAAATAAAGTAAACAATGTAGTTTTCTGCATTTAAAAAGAAAATTACCATTTGTTCAATAGGATGTTGAGACGTGTCCAGTAGTATTTTAGTAATGCTGTACCTTGAGCAATGAAGGAGACATACTGTATGAAGTCTTTGATTTTGGTCCCTTCCAACCCAAGCCATTCTATGATTCTATGATTCCGTGATTCTATAATCCTATGATTCTATCACTCTATGAGTAAGGCTAATTAGTGCTCTTAGGGCTCAGATATGAATTCTGTACACCTCAGACTACTTACATGTACACATTCATATCAAGGCAGGGTGAGAGGGGATGCCTTCTTGCGTGCCCTTTGAAGCAGGGGAGAGGACAGATGGGAGCCTTGTATCCTCGAGCCTTGACAGCTGCTTTTGTTACTGCTACTGCTGCTCAGAAAAAAAAAGAAAAAAAAAAAAAAAAGGTATTACAAAGGCAGGGTGAGTAGGAAGCAGCAGTGGTTGCATGAGTATCTGAAGGGATACTTGCCCCTCCCCTCCTCCAGTACATCCTTCAAACATCCCTGCCCTCCTCTGAAAATAATTTCAGCTTGTAATTGTTTTTATTTTCTTTTTGGTAAATTAAAACTGCTGGTTTGTTTCCCAAGGTCGTTTAGGATATGATCTTATTTAGATAAAGTATAAAGGTGAAACTGAATGTTGGAATCCTAATATCTAGAAAACCCAGATTCTTTTTGCCTAGTAATGTTCTGGCCTGAAAATACTGATTTTTCTGGCTAGTGTAGAAGAAATTTTGTTCAAGCTATGTCTCAGACTGCCTCTAACAAATACACCTCCATGAGCTGTGTGACCTTGACGCACCTTTTGTTCTTCCACAATTACACCCACCACATCACTCACTCTTATATACTTAAGGAAACCCTGGAAAAACAGCCCTATTTCCTCATGAACTGTTTTGTACCAGAACAAGTATTTTTAATAACTGGTAATAAGAATTGTAATAATTGTAAGGCTCATTCATATGACCTAGTCTCAGAGACAACTAGAGGGATGAGAGCATCTCATAACAAGAATCCAGGGTTCCTACTGTAAGATGTAAATAATTCACATAGACTTCTAAAGGATGTAAATGTATTGTATGTTAGAAAAGAAGGCTGGTGAGATTAATTTCTGCATGCATTCATGGAAGTCATGAGGAGATGTAAATTCAATAAATGTAATCATTCTTTCTGCCCCTTTTGGAGAAAACTCTCCCTTGTGTATATAGCCTCATTTTCCCTCCTTCTCCACTTCCCTCCATGTTATTTTTCAACTTTTCCAACACATTTATTCAACAATTTCCATTGAGGAAACCTCAAACTGTTTAGAAGTACTACCTAACTCTTCATATCTCTTGAAATACTATATCATCTGTAATTTACTTGCAACTGTTCAGTTTTTCTGCACTGTAAACGCACATACAAGGCAAAAAGGTATCATTGTACTTGATAAAAGTCAAAATGTAGGATGTGCTCATCTGTTTGGATTAGAAAAAAAATACAATCAGAAACACCTACAACAGAACTATTGTGTATCTTCATCAGATTTTCCCTGAAGATGCTGACAAAACACTGGGGGACCATTTTGGCTTTTTTCCCCCTAGAATACTGTCATAGGAAAACTGCTTTTTCTGACTATCATCTAAGAAGCCATTATCACTTGCTTTCTCCATTAGTGATACATGTGATTTTTCTGGCAGGCATCTTCAATAAAACTGTTTCACCTTTTCAGAAGGAGATACAATAAAACTGTTGGTGTATAGTGCCTTCCATGTAGAATGCCCCAAGCAATTTGCAGCCCATAAAAAAAAAAATCTGAAAAGTCAAATAAGATAAAACACAGAAGTCAAATATGTCTTAATTTGGCCTTGAAAATAGAAATGGTTAAATGCCCGTTGTGCTAACTAGAGGAGAGAGATTTTCATGTCATGCAACTGTCATCCACAAGCTGTATCTAGGAAACACCACCAGAATACCAGCTATACTAGATCTTGACTATGAAATTACCATGTAGAGAAGTCACTGAAATGTAGCAGATTGGACTGGCTGCAAATGTTAAGTGTCAACAAATTTGACTCACATGTTAGAAGGATCAAATTAAACATGGCAGCCAATGTCTTTCAAATCCTTGTACTACCACAGCAGAATATTTGAAGAAATGCAATACAGTGTTTCTAAAATTATGTGGTAACCCTAATGGCAGCATTTTGTCCAAAATGATGCCTATGTATTATTTCATCTCATAATCCATGAAGTTCTGATTTACTGTAATCCAGTCATGGCTTTAATCAGCCTCTATAGTTTGAAGAGACTAAGTCTCTTATATTTGATTTAAAACAACAACTAATTTTTTTGACCAATCAGTGTCTCTTTGCTTTATTCTCAATTTATTTTCTCCAGATCATTGACAACAGCTGTCACTAGCAATAAATTGGAACACAAGTAGGTCAATAAAAAGTGTATCTTGCTTGGCAGAGTGCTGTATACACATGCATCAAAATATAGAAGTAAATATAGCTAACAGTCTTCAAAAGGCAGCCAAAATACTACTTCCCCTGCTTTGCCATTGTTTACTGCCTGTTCTGAATATGCTTCAAGGTACCCAGCATGGCACATGTATAAATGACATCAATGCTGTTTCCAGTATTAATTCTTAACAAGATTTCCTGGATTTTTGGCCATTTCTGACTCTATAAAGAGAACATTTTAAAGGCTACATCATAATGCTTCAAGCCAAATTCAGTCCTGCTGTAATTTCGCTGAATGATAGAATTCCCAATAACTGCATTTAGGAACGAAGTCTGTTGTCCTTGAAGTGATAAGCACAGACATGCTGTGGGTGCCTGAGGGCACAGTTCCACACCCTCCTCCAAATACTGCATGTGTGGTATGAAAGGAGCAGAGCACACCCAGCTTTCCCATTTCTCCTTATGGCTAAACCATAACTTGTTCCTTAGGGTTACTTTCTTACTTTCATTGTGCCTTACCCTTTCAAACTTGGAGTGAGTTTTTTCCACTTCCATTTATTTTCCTTTTTTTTTTTTTCTGGCCTTACAAGAGCAAGGTAATACACCTTTAGCATTTTTATCCAAGTTTTTTGTTTATCTTTTGCTGAATGTTTTTTTGTGCCTTTATGGTTTTAGGTGTTACATACATCAAACAGGTTGATATTCTCCCAAATTCAGGGACATACACTGCTGTGGGATAGCATTACTGTGTTTGTCTATAGGTAAATCATATGTGCAAGAAATATTCCAGCTGTAAAGATGTTATGGATAAAGCTCATAAGGAGCTGAAGAGAACTTCTTATCACATCTCTTAGTTTCGGCTTGGACATCAAATCTCTCATTTTCAGTGTCCTTTTCGTTGTTCTTCTGCCTCAAGGCAGAAAGGAAAAGGTGCTCGTGAGTTGTGGCTCCCACACAACCGCTGGAATCCAGCACACTTTACCTTGCCCAAAATTCCTCAAGGACTCCTGGTCTTCTGAAGTGTTTAGAGAGATTTCTGGAGTGCTGAGCACATTTTTAGGAGCATGGTTAATGAAAAGGGATTCCTTCTTCTTTCTTCTCATCAGCAGTCTAAAATATTACTGGCCAGATAGACCAACATCTACTGTACCAAGCTCCTCACAAATTCATACGCTTACTTTGAGGTGTTCCCATTTTCTTGGCCTTGGGGGATTTCAAGACTTCATCTGATCATTCCATTCTTCCTCTCTTTCCCTTTTAACTTGTGGCACTGAATTTTCTTATGCGCACACTGTTCATGAGAAAACAACATTAAGCTCTTACATAGCAGACACTGCCTCGGTGATTAAATAATTAAATTGCCTGTTCTCTGCATGACCACCTACCCCCTTTCTTTATAGGGCCACTTTGTAAGAGCTTGGTTTGGTGGGAAATAGATGCTTAATCGGCTCCAGCAGGAGATTCTCACGGGGTAAAGGATTTATAGCCATTATTCCCTGTTGCCAAAGAAAAGCCAGGGCTGTGGACCTCGTTTGAACTTAAGGCTACATCCATGCCGCTCCTCTGTCCCTATGGGCAAGCGATCCAGCACTGCTTATGGTTATATGATTAAACTGTCTTCACTCCCCAAAACAAAGAACGCCCACTGCCTCCTGAGAACAGCCCCTGGCCTGTGCTGTCCCCCAGCTGTGCCCAGGCATTGTCTGGGAGAGAGCTCAAGACTGTGCCAGGGAGAGTATTAGCAATTAAACAGCATGGACATCAAATGATAGAGCTGGTATCCTTGCTCTGTTTATTTCACTAGCACAGACATAGCCAAGGTTTCACACGTACTGTCACCCAGCAGTTTCACCCGCACCTTGGCTTCTCACTCATCAATGCTGGGATCACCAGAGCAGGCTGCCAGGTACTCTCTCTCACAGAAGTATCTATCTGCCTTTGGCTTTCAGTCGCCTCTTGGGAACTCAGGGTGTGATTCCATGACATTTTAAAACAATGTGAGTCTGGACAGCTGTGGTCCTGCCCTCTCTCCCTAGGTTTGACTGTAAAGGCTTTCCTCAGCTTCTACTGAAATTAGTTGATTTCAGAATATTTATCTAGCATACAACAAAAGAGATACAACTGCAGTTTATCTGCAAGGCTGTGAGATTTTCTCCCTCTGCTTTTAATACAGGAACTCAAGTGCCTATTGTTAATACCTCTTTCATTCCTCCCTCTTCACATGCACACTTTGCCCTCACGTTTTAGTCAAGGTATTGATTTCACATGAATATCTTTAAGTCATGAATCTGGGTCATGCCCAGGAATTTGTAGTGGATTTTGACTCTTTCTCTCAGTCTCTCATATTTCACCACATTGACATAGTTATTCCGGGGAACGTTGCGTTTTTGCCAAAATAGGAATCTCCACTTATTATAACTTTCTGCATTTCATTTAAATTAGGTGCCGTGCTTTAATTTTGGTTGCTATTTTTTTTTGCAACAGTAACTGTCTTTCTAGGTATCTGAACTATTCATCTATTTATCTAATCTAAGCCATTGACCTGGTTATATTAAGCCCATCAAGATAGCAGTTGTGTAGTTGTGTGATTGAGTAAATTTTTCTTACATTTGGCCTGACTCCAATCAGATCCTTTGTTCCCATGTTTCTGAAATGCCTATAGCACTACCTTATAAATGGGTCACCAATACTTCCTCTGCCCTCTATTACGCTCCTCTGTTGAACTTTCCAGACCCGCTGGGTCTACCACAGTGAGCATGAGAGTCGCATAACTGGATACCTGCCTCATACAGTGCCATGGGATCCCTGTGCGCCATGCCCCAGACACAGCAGTTAAGCAGCATTTATTTTCAGTTGTGGAATGGGCAGGAGGCCATTATTCATCAGGGGAGAACACTATTTTGTATAGTAATAACTGCTTCCCAGCTTCAGCCCCATTCTTCACCCCCAGGATGACTCTTTCCCTATGACCCAATGTGTCGGACATGATCCTGACATATCTCCAGGTATAGCCCCACCCAAAACAGCAAATAGGCAGGACAGTATGCACCCACATTTTACTTTATGTGGTTATCTTGCCCTTACAGGATTTTCTTCTTTTCTTGGACTGAAAGTTCAGGGCCTGCTGGCACAACTTTAAAACTGGACATGGGCTGGCCCTGGCTATACCAGTACCTTCTGGTTTGCCTCTAGCTCTGACCAAACTCCAAGGTTGCTCGTTTTGTTCTTCTGCTCCCATCTAGTACACACACTTTTTTAGGGTCTAGATTACTAAAGTTGTGAAACTGGTCCTATATTTAGAATTATGATTTAAGCTGCTTTTATTATGTGCAATTGTTGTACACTAAGGAAGCACTAGTTTGTTTTTTTATAACACTTCAGCATCATTATCTCTGAAGGGTATTAAAATATGCACTTGGCTACATTTATGATGTTTAATTGAACTTTTATTAGTTTTTTTTAATGTATCCTCATAAAGCACCATACCACAGTAAGAAATAATGTTCAAGTGGAAGATTATGTAAATGAAGCAGAAAATGCTATAGTTTAGTATTTAGTTCATATAAAATATAAAAATTAGATGAAAAATGTGCTTTTGAATGCAGTTATAATTAAAATTGTATATTTGAGTCTCAGCTATACTGTACTCTGTAAATACCAGCAGTTGCGCTGAGTTTCAAGATTATGTTGCAGTAGATGCCGATAAATTACTATACGAAGTAAGGCTTTTATTGATTCACTTTTTTTGATTCTCTTCCCCCTTTTTTACTGCATGAGTTTACGTTTTTGCAATTATCTGCTAAACTGGAGTAAATTAAATTCACAGAAGGTAGCAAAAGACAAAGGTAGCAGAGATGCACTGTAATGGCATACAGCTAAACAGGATGTTGAGGGAGAAACATACACACACTAGCATTTTACCTGGGTAATAGTAACACCACTCTCAGGAGCTCAACAGTCCGGAAACTCTCAAAGGCTGCTTCTGGAAGGGGAGTAATTACCATGCCTGCAGCCATCTCACCTCACGCTGGGATCCTGTGCAACATAACAAGCAATGGAAATGCTGTATTTCCTGCTGGTTTTCGACAAGCTCCCACAGAAAGTGGTGGCAACGCGAGTGAGAGAAATTCTGGACAGTAGCAGATTGTTTGATAAATCTCGTCCTGGATTCAGCCACAGACATGCTACTGAGGCTGCCCTTGTCAAAGTCATAAATGGTTTGAATACCACTGCTGAAAAGGAAGCCTGGCCTTGTTTGTACTATCAGATCTAGCCATGGGGGGGTTATTCTGTAAAAGGCTGGATTCTGTTGCAGTGCCTAGGTGACTGACTAGCATTGACTGAGAATGCGTTGAACTGGTTCCAACAGTACTTGATTGCTTTCCCCAATCAACATAGTAGGGTAAATTCTCCTCGAGAACAGCCAGTTTCACATAATGACACTTGATCCCAGGGAGAATTCACCAGCAGCCTGACTTAGTTGGCACTGATGCTTTACGCTCTTTCTCTTGCCTTTCAGAGAGATATATGAGATGCATTAGAGCAGTGTATTAGAACTCCTTTTTGGCTTTGTTGAAGAGGACTATATTTCTACAAGTACCAACAATCAGATATTCAGAAACAAAAGAGGTTTTTTGTGCAGTCAAAATTATTAATAGAGATAAAACACTTGTTTTTACCTGTTAATTTGAAGTCAGACTTCTTTAAAAATATTTTTTTAAAATAGAGGCCTGAATTCTATTTGTAAATCTGGAGTGACAGTGCTGACACCAACAGATACAGACAGTTGCAAATAACTTAAGAGGAGAATCAGACTCAATTGCCTGAAAACCAGAAGTCAGGGAATATCTTTCTGTCAGACTTCAGTTTATATTTATGACCAGCAAGCTTTTTACCCTAACAAAGAGACTCCAGTGCTAGTACCAATTTAACCCTGTGGAAATTTTCCCTATTCCCTGGCTTCTCAGGCTGTAGCGAGGCTGTGATCTGCAGAAGGATTGCAAACTTTAGACCAAAGACCTGAAAGGGGTTTGTCCTCAGATCTTTCTGAATCTCTTGTGTGAGGAAACAGATTTACTTCTCCTCAAGAGACCTCTCAATAACATATAGTATCTGAAATTATCATGCAGTGAGATTACCTATAAATTCTTCAGTCCGAGGTTATCACCAATTTCTCTAAAGGGGCCAAGTTACAGAGGAAATTCGGTTGAACCTTAATGTTTGTAACAGACACAGGTTCTCAGTCACTGTAACTTAAGGGTCTGTAAAATCAGATTATGATTAATAGAGTATTCGTGAACTTCACAGATGCAAAATAAGCAGTATGCAAAAGAGCAATCCTCAGAACTTAATTTATGCATCAGCTTTTTCAGGTGTCTTCATATGTCCATGAACTGAGGTAACCTGCTGCCTTCAAGGCACATACAGAAGAGAGGGATTTATTTTGTTTCTTTGCTTCATAACATAATAATTTAAACTAGTATACTGGATTTAAAAAGACAAATGACTTTCATATACAACAGTGGGAACCTAAACAAAACTGATTTTGGGACCTTTCTTTCTCATTAAAAAAAAAAAAAAATTAAATCCAAGCACATCCTTATTTTTTTTCAAAAATGATATAAGAAATGCAGTTCTATGCAGTGTACATAAACATGTATTAAATTTACAGAATATCTCAGCTTTCCATTTTCACACATGTACATTTGTAATCTGAATTGCAAGTTTATTAGCATGCAGTGATCTAGAGAAGAATAGAATTGCATAGATAGCATAAACAGATCAGAATTTGACTTAACATGTTTATTAACACTATTGAACAAGCACTGTATAAGCAACTAGAAGAAAATATACCCAACCCATTTTTTCCTAATGAATCTTAATTTCTGTTAGGCATCCACCGATTTGTAAATCAGTCTTGTATTTTTCCTATGAAAATATCTAAACGTTCCTACTGGGAATATATACACTTTGCTTAACAATGGTCTTTTAATAGCTTCTTTTTTATATTAGGCTTCCCCCTAAAACAATTGGCCTTAGTACAAACTGATGACTTCAATTTTTGCACATTGCATTATGCTATCCTATAGCAGGGCCCTCAAAGAAGGCCTCTTGGCTCGGTGCTGTACATGCCTACTGCTAATGCCTTCCTTGCTAAGCATACTGGAGAATAAATCCTTCCGCAAGTTGAAAACCATTTTGCAATTAACTTACTTATAAATAGACCATAATTACATTGTGTTATCTTGCTTTGTTTTTACAGCCTCTTCCCATGCTTCAAACAAGCAAATTATATATATAGTGCTGAGTGTCATATGGGAGGGTATATTGCAAAGGATACATTTTAATGACCTGAATTTGAAAGGATCATGTAAAGGTTCATCACTTTGATTATTTCAGAGAGCTGAGACCACTGCTTTGTTGATTTGCTCTGCTTTGCTTTGTTTTCTGTCTCTTCGGAGTAAACTATCTTACCTGGGTCATTTCACAAGACTTAGAGAGACAGGACATCAATTTTTAAGAATTCTTTCAATGGTTCTGAAAACATAGCTATTTTTCCACATCAGACTAACACTGTTGCAATGTCTATTATTTCATAATTGACCAAAATCAAATCCAGATGGTTTGTATTATTAAGATAATGTTAGCATCTTGCTGGGTACAGAAAGTATTTGCAGCTGTAGTAGGTTATGAGATACTGGGACACAAACCTGTCTTTAGTTCCCTTTCTGACCTACCAGCAACAGTAAGGTAGGGAGAAATTCCACTCTAAGGGAGAACATTTTAAAGAAAGATGGAAAAAAGGAAATATTTTTCTTTGTATCAAGCTTCTTAGGGCAGACGTCATTCAAAATTATCCAGACTTCAAATTTTATTTCTATCTAATGATATTTAGCCTTCCTTTTCTTCAAAATAGGGTTATGACTAACCTTCTGTGATATAATTAAATCTCCTTGAAACTGTGTGCATGTAAGTAGATGGAAACGGACTAAGTAGACACATTAGCAAATACCCTTATTGTCTCAAAGAAGTATTCATGGCTGTCCTCTTCTGTTGAGAGGCTCCTCCTTGTTCCCACTAATCTGTTATGGATCTAAAAGTGCTCTTACTGCTGTCAGCAAGAATTTTTGATTCATACATCCCATTTTTATATCTGTATCTTCTCTGACTCACACAAAAATGTTTTTAAATAAACTTGCTGAGAAATCCCAATTAAAAAAAAAAAAAACTAGTTAGGATTGCTAAGTGGCAATAATACTGTATTTTTGATGAAACCAAGCACTTAAAATCGTGAATAGCAGGAACATCACTATTCATTCTGTGAATACTCTGGAATATATCTCATTTTCACTAGAAGGGCAAAGGGATAACTCTCTAAGCATTTCTAAGAAAAGGATAAACCTTCTCCAAGGATAAACCTTCTCCTCTGAGAGTGACAAGGAGTTTGCCTCCAAGCACATGGAGATACTGTCTCCCACAACATCCTCATGGGCAAGCTCAGCAAGTGCGGAATAGATGAGGGGCCAGTGAGGTGGATTGGGAACTGGCTGGATGGCAGAGCTCAGGGGGTTGTGCTCAGCGGTGTTGGAGTGATCAGGAATCCAGCTGGAGGACTGTAGCTGGCGGTGCCAGTACTGGGTCAGTACTGGGCCCAGTCTTGTTCAACTTACACATCAGTGACCTGGATAAAGGGACAGAGCACCCTCAGCAAGTTTGCTGATGGCACAAAGCTGGGAGGACTCACTGAAACCCCGGAGGGCTGTGCTGCCATTCAGAGGGGCCTGGACAGGCCAGAGGGCTGGGCCGAGAGGAACCTCATGAAGTTCAACAAAGGCAAGGGCAGGGTGCAGCACCTAGGGAGGAATAACCCCGTGCACCAGTACAGGCTGGGGGCTGGCCTGCTGGTCCTGGTGGACAGCAGGTGAACCATGAGCCAGCAATGGGCCCTTGTGGCCAAGAAGGGCAATGGTGTCCTGGGGTGCATTAGGAAGAGCGTTGCCAGCAGGTTGAGGGAGGTGATCCTGCCCCTCTACTCAGCCCTGGTGAGGCCACACCTGGAACATTGTGTGCAGGTCTGGGCTCCCCAGTACAAGAGAAATATAGGGTTCTTGGAGGGAGTCCGGGGGGGGACAGGGGAGCTATGAAGGTGACTGGGGGACTGGAGCATCTGTCGTAGGAGAAGACGCTGAGATAGCTGGGACTGTTCAGCTTGGAGAAGAGAAGACTGAGAGGGGATCTCATCAATGTGTATAAATATCTGAAGGGATGGTATCAAGATGATAGGGTCAGGCTCTTTCCAGTGGTGCCCAATGACAGGACAATAGGCACTGGGTACAAATTGTAACACGGAAAGTTCCAGATGAATATGAGGAAACACTTCTTTACTGTGAGGGTGACAGAGCACTGGCACAGGTTGCCCAGAGAGGCTGTGGGATCTCCTTCTCTGGAGATACTCAAAACCCTCCTGGATTTGATCCTGCGCAATGTGCTCCAGGTGACCCTGCTTGGCAGGGGGGTTGGACCAGATGATCTCCAGAGGTCCCTTCCAACCTCAACCATTCTGTGTGATTCTATTAAGGATACGACAGTAAGCACAGTATATGCTGAGAAGAACCAGAGCACATTTTGGCTGAGTATTATAAGGATGGTGATGTCCCACACATAGGAGACTGGAAGAATCTGTGAGGTCAGGAAATGTGAAAACTTTTATGAGAGGCTTGAACTTAAGATGTTAGGTTATGTACTGAAATGACATGGCAAATGGCTCTCTTCACAGTGATTGAGAAAGGCACAATAGAGAGAGCTTGTGGGAGGAGGTGAAGAAACCTGCCTCAACCATGAGGAGCTCACTGGAGTATTGCCAAGGAGACATCAGTTTGTGTTTTCAGTTTGAACAGAAGTGGATAAGTCTGGATCAGAAAGGGACTTGTGAATTTCAGCAAGAGGTAGCAGCTGAATTTGTGCCCTACAGTCAGTATGTCAGGTAGGCTAAGAAAGGGATGGAGACTCCGAGATTTATTCGAGGAGAAATCAATGGAGAATTTGGCACGAGCAACACCAGTGGCATGCAGCAGGCAGTCTAGCACTGAGTCACAGATGAACTCAGAAGTAAACAGCACTCTCAGCATGCTTACAGATAAGAGGGAGAAGGGGGATGAGATGGTAGCTGCGGAGGCAAGCAGACTCAGTGTGTATTTTCGAAGTGGAGGCATTAAACACACACTTGTTTTGAGAGGAGGGAGAAGCCGAGGCAAATGACAATGTACAGAGAGGAGTACAAAAAGAGGTAAGCAAACACAAGGGAGAGGAGAAGATGGAATAACTCGTTCCGCTTAATGCTTGCATCCATTTGGCAGATCAAAACTGCACTAATTTGGGAAGCAGTTTATATAATCCATAAAATGCATTTTATTAGCTTTTTTTGCTTTGAATCACTGACTTCTAAAGAATGAGAACAGCCATAAATGCTATTGTCTCCACAGGCAACAATTTGAAAATATAAGATGCACGGTTACATGATAAGTGTATTTTCTTCATAAAAAGTGTTTGCAAATCAGGTTTAAAATAAGGGAAAAATAACTTGAAAATATTCTGCACTTCAGAAAATAATAAAGTGTCTTCTTATTTTCCCCTGGTAGGCCACGCAATGCAGATTACTTTATGCAGGAAGCTAAACGGAAGAAGCATAAAGCAGATGCAATGGTGAGAACATTTTCTTTCCAGTTATGTTGCTCCAAATTATTTTTGTAATGCAGTTTCTTCATCAGTGCAGTATTGCTGGGGTAATTATAAAATCTATTATAAGGATGGCTAGGCTTGTTAAATTAAGAAATGTTTATATAATCAAATGTTCATAGCCCAATAAACTATGACTTAACAAATAATGACTTACTGAGATAAAGGCCTGGATAAATAAAACTTTCCATTTATTCCTTTGCTTCAATTAGTAACTATGGTAATAGAGATTGTATAAGGTATCCACATACCTATCTTCTCAATTTAACGAGCTGGTTAGGCTCTATAATTTCATCCCAAATTTGGTCTGGTGCCTGAGGAATTTGCCCTTTTTTTAAAATGCTTTGCCTCTCCAGTGCCAAAAGAATCCTAGTTTCATGACAGACCTTCCATAACACAATCAGAATCACACAAGGCATCTGTTTAACCCTAGAGGAACATGTTTCATACACAGGAGTGCTGCAACAAACAGGTTCTTGATCCTAGCTTTGACCTGTCTAAAACCATAGCCAGAAAGACCCTCTTGAAAAAGGGGAACCTGGGGCTATATGGAGCACTAAAGTGATCCTCTTCTTTCCAAAGAAAAGGGTTCAATGAAGTACACAGTGCTCCAGGATAGCTCTACTTAGCCTTCTCTTAGCTTTCTCCAATGCTGTGTTTGTCTACCACTACGAATAAGCTAGCACAGCATTAAAAATGCCAGGCTTCTGACATGACAGAGAGATGCAATATATGGGGTGGAACCCTGCATGAGTATGGCTATATTGCAGGAAGGGGTAGCTGCAGTCCTGCCTTGCTCTGTTAGACGCTTTGTGGTCACAGGAGCAGGAAAGAAGAAAGGTAGCTCACACCCTGTTTCTTCACCTCCTTTTCTCAGTTGTGCAGAGTATGAAATGGCTAAGGGAGCAGAAGTGGGCCCTTAATTTAGGACACTAACGCAGAGTTTTACACTTTACCTGAGTTTATTAGCACAAATTTCCATGGTTTATTCAGCTCCATATTACTTTAAAGCGAGTCTTAAATCAGAAAATATTGTGGAGAAGTACAAATGGTACATTTTAGTGTGTTGCTTTAAACAGAACAGAAAAAAAATCACTTAATATGCAAAGTAAATTCTGTCTTAGCCTGAAGAGAAATGTTTTTATGGTAGACTCCCAGAAATAGGAGGTACAAGCATTATTCTCTGCTCTGCCACAAATTTGCTGCATGAAAGTCACTTAGGCACAGTTTAAACAGCCTCCCATCAGAGTCAGGTGATTGAAATATCCTTCACATTCAGCCTCCCTTCACAGCGGACCAGCACCTTACTTACACCCTCTGAATCGCTCTTTGCAGGTACTTCTTCTGCCTCCTTAACTGTGTAGGGATCCTGGAGGAAAATGGCAGCACTTTGAATCACCTTGCTGGGCTCAATACCTCCTCTTTTGGCTCTGCAATACCTAATATAGGCACTTAGAGTGAGCAGCCTGAAAATGACTCTAAGTCTCTCTGCTCCTTAGTCCCCCATCTGTGAAATTGGGATAATAGCACATCCACCCGCACAAGAACGTCAGGGAGAGAAATATAATAAAAAGTTTGTGAAGTTCTCCGGTATGATCGCAATGGGAGTCATATAAGAACCTAAAATAGATTGAAGCCAGTGTGCCATTCCAAACTTACTATTTAAAATCTTTATCCCTTAGAAAAGAATAAGGTCCATTAACCTTTCACTGTGTGCATCAGATTTCAACCAAATGCATCCAGTCCATTAATGGGCTTTATGTACCGCAGGAGTTCTGACTGAAGGAAAGACAAGTCAGGACAAAGAGGTAATAGTATGATTCATCCCTATCCACATCAAAAATGAAATTCTGAGAGCAGATAGGTGGTGTGTAAGTGTACACATATGAACATTATGTGCACATATGCATATACACTATCATTGAGGTCATACATGTATATATATCTGGTTAAGCACACAAATACACACACAAAGTATGGAAAACAGGAGAAGAAACGGGGCAAGAAAGAAGGATGTCAGGAGAAGCTAAGGGAGCAGAGCAGTCCCTGAAAGAAAAGGGGGATACAAAAAGCAAAATACGAACAAGAGGTCAAGCAGTGCTGAAAATGGTAGGGATAAAGAAGAAATGAGGACAGAGATGAGCCTTTGAATAAGAGAATGTTAGTAGTCAAACTGTTTAATTCTGATTCTCTTAGTTGAAGATATTAATTACCTTTCTTTGTTGACTGATGAAAGACTGCATCCGCAAAGAGATGTGAAACTGTTTCTACTGGTAATGATGCTTGAAAAGCTGGGGCAAAAGGCCTGGTGGTCAGTTCATGGAATTCCCAGCACTGGAAGATCTTTGACAAACATCTGCCAGGAATGCCTTAGGCAGAGTGTATCCTTCTTTGGACAGAAGAGTGAGGACCAAATAACATCTCATAGCCTTTTTCAGCTCTGCTTTCTGTATCTTACGATTTTCAGTGATGCACAGATTTTGATGGGCTTTAGCTTTTTCATAGGAAAACTTATGAATCTGAAGATATACTCTCTTGTGTCAAGTTTATAATTCATATTGAGAAAATCCCATGTTGAGAAAATCCCATCAAATGTAACCATATCTTGATGATTACACTATTTCTCTGTGTCCTTATTTTTTCCCTCTAGGTGGAAAAGTTTGGAAAGGCACTGAATTATGCAGAAGCAGCATTATCGTTTATTGAGTGTGGAAATGCAATGGAACAAGGCCCAATGGAATCTAAATCCCCCTATACAATGTATTCAGAAACAGTTGAACTCATCAGGTAGGAAGGGAGGAGATGACTGCAGGGGTTACTCTGTTTGTGCAAACATGCTCACCTACATCATCACATAATTCCCTAGATACAGTAAAAGGGGAGAACTGAGGGCCTCCCAAGTGCCTGGTCAGTTGTATGTAACATGTATGGATTTTCTGTTATTTCAGTGGAAATTAAATTAGGAAGCCATGTAGAATGCAAAATAAACAAAGCTTTCATATTACTTGAGTTGCAAATTACTTCAAGAGTTTCAAGATGTGCTCCTGTGCTCCTCAAAAGTGGAAAAAACTGCTACGTAATAGTAAAACACTCATGGAGTAGTAATTTGCAAAATGTTGAAACATGTTTAAGACTGCAGTTTAATGGTTACCTGAAAGAAGAAGTGAACAGCGGTAGAAAAATGGACATTTGAGGTCCATTTGGTGTGTGTGCTCCCACTGTAGCCAGTGGAGTCCTGACAGCAGTCCAGCTCTCACTCAAGCAGACCCCTACATTGATCAGCTGCATGGCTCTCCAAATAGGACAGTCTAGAGTTCAGTCCGACCTGCAGTCCCTATGAGGAAAGTTTCTGTCTCGTAAGTTCTTTCCTCCATTACACTTAGTACCAGTAGTTAACATTACTGACAGCTCTGGTAGAGGAAAAAAAAAAAAAAAGGTCAAAATCATCCCAGTATCTGAGATGAGACTGGGAGAGAGAGTCCGAGAGAGAGTCCAGCCACACTTGCAGAAAAAGCTGTACTGTCAGTGACCATGGCATAATTCCTCAGGACAGTCAACCATGCAGGTCTCATCAGCACTAAGTCCATAGAAATTAAAACAGTTTATTTCTTAATCATATTCATAATGAAGCAAAGCTCCTAAAACAATTGCATTCTTTTGGACTTAGTGTTGATGCGATGATCTTCTCACATATGTTAACAATTCCATTGGCATTTTATTCCACTTAGGGCTGTCTTCTCATGCATTTCAGTGGATTGAGGCCAGCTTTCTAACTGGAAGGTTATTAAACAAAATAATTTATTTTTTCAGTAGGAGAATAGTACAGTGCATCTCTGCATTTCTTCCCTTCTTTTTTTCAATACTTGCGCCATCACAGGCAGAGAGCTCTTTCTTTGTCTGCCCTGTCTTTTCTCATGATAGCAAATATATGGTCCTAACTCTGGAAATGAATTTTGCTTGCAGATCCATAGCTTTCAATAATGTGTGTAGCTGTGGTTTTGTTGTAGTGTGAATTGCTTTTGATCTCTCTTGCTGTGCAGCTCAGAAAAATATACTAGGTTTACCAGGTATGCCTGTTAAAACAAAATGTTCACACTGAATCTTTGCACGGGTATCAGGATTAAAGTTTGAAAACAAAGATAAGAAAAACCACAAGCAGCTAATTATAGGGAACAGGTATTTTTCTGGAAGCAAGCCCAGAAGCGCTGTGTGTTGTCCTAACCTTGCCCATTGTTCAGGTATTCAGCTGGAAGCCAAGATTTCCAGAAACTAATTTATGATTGCATAGCACATACACTCTTGAAACAGCAGTGCTACCTCTGTGGATGTTTAATATTTATAGAATTTGAATGTAATGTCATATGAGCAAAAATAGCTCCGAGCCACATGTCCCCCCTCTGCCGTGCTCTGCTTGGAGGTGCAAATCTGGGTAGACACGTTCAGAATTGGCAGGGTGAGGGCAGCACCAGCTTCAAGGCAGGCTGTCGTCTGCCTTCAAACACTGTGAAAACCTTCCTGCATGAACTCGGTGTAACCGGCTCCATGGCAGCGGAGGTTATTGTGGCAGGACAGCACAACGAGCCAGGAAGCAACACTTTGCCCTCTGGGCTGTACTGACGGATGGTCAGGGGAATTACTGTTGTATAAGGGGTGCAGGGAGGTACTGTTCATGGCAAAACAGCTCCAAAACACAACCAGAAAAGGATATGTGTGTTTGGTAACTTCAGCAAATACTTGTAAGGGGGCAGCTCGAATGACATCGGTCAGCACAGCTCTCTCAGGAGCTGATTGGTAATATAAAGCTGTCTCAGTTAACTCATGTTGGCTTCTTTCCTTTTGCTCAAGGTACGCAGTGAGACTAAAAACCCACTCAGGCCCCAACGCCACGCCAGAAGACAAACAGCTGGCAGCATTATGGTTAGTAGATCAAGATTTCCTCAAAAGGCTCTTCTGCAGTGAGCCAGTTCTTGAAAATCAGATGCTAGACGCAGCCAGATAGGATTATGTTGTCTATTGAAACAAAGAGAGTACTTTCTGCTCCGGGAAGGTCCAGCCCTTGTATCCCTGTAGCGGGTCTGCATTCTGTCTCAGTAAATAAGCAATTCGTACTTATTGACTGTGACAGATCAGCTATGGTACGTCAGCGTAATTAATTTTTAAATGCCTGATGGTTTGTTGTTTTTATGAGTGATGTACTTTTGTACCAATAGTTTGGTAATTTTTTTGTGGCTGACATTTTAGGCCCAATAATCGTAAATTATATTTACATTTCATGAAGAGAGATACGGTGATGGTGATAATTAAACCTCTTGGATTACCTTCTAAATTGAGAGTTCTGGATATACGCAGGCACCTTAAATTCTATAGGGTGGTTGCTGATTGATAGTAAAATGCTAAAATGTTATTAAAATCAAATTTTAATTTAATATCTATGTAGTTAATACATAAAATACCTATTACATGGTTACTGATTCTCAGTAAGTGGGCATTTACAATCAACAAGTGTGTTTTTAACATCTATTAACCATCTGTTAAAAAATCCAAATTAAATGCATCTTTAGCCTCCAAAAATAAAGAGTCCTAATTAATCAGCTGTACAAAAAAGAACAAAATATTCAGAGGTGTTCATTTCTTTCAAATGCCCTTCCTTTGTCACGGGTCTCCTGTGTGATTAGGAGGAGCACAGAATATGCAAATGGGAATTGCTTTAAAAACACTTAGGTGGGGAAGGAAAGGAAGGAAGGAAGGAAGGAAGGAAGGAAGAAAAAGAAAGAAAGAAAGAAAGAAAGAAAGAAAGAAAGAAAGAAAGAAAGAAAGAAAGAAAGAAAGAAAGAAAGAAAGAAAGAAAGAAAGAAAGAAAGAAAGAGAAAGAACAGAAAAAGAAAAAGAGGAAAAAAAGAAAAGAAAAGAAAAGAAAAGAAAAGAAAAGAAAAGAAAAGAAAAGAAAAGAAAAGAAAAGAAAAGAAAAGAAAAGAAAAGAAAAGAAAAGAAAAGAAAAGAAAAGAAAAGAAAAGAAAAGAAAAGAAAAGAAAAAAGAGAAGCAGACACCACCCGCATGTGCCCGCACCTGTGAAGGTGACAGAGGCAGCTCCGAGGACGGGGAGGCCGCTGCCAGGCGGCCTCCATCTGCTGAGCAGAGGCTGTCCTCCAGCGGCGAGCGGCTGCAAGTCACCGGCTGCCGGCGGCGGAGAGAGCCTGGAAGGGGTTTTTTGGAGAGCCGCTTGCCCGGCGGGGTGGTTTGGTGAGGTCTGGGCAGCTCCTGAAGGTGGGGAGCAGGGCACAGCCCCGCGCTGCCTGACTGAAGCCGCCCAGCGATTCAGAGACCCGGTATCGCTTTTACAAATAGGGCCTCTGCGGCCACAGGAGAAGTGCAACACACCAGCTTTTTGTTTCAAAAGCCGTGCTGCTGTGGTGCGATCCCACATGTTCCACTCAAAAAATCTTACTGTGAAGAGGTGGTGGTGATTCTTGTTGCAGAAAATAGACCGGCACGCCTAAATCCAGTACTGAAGACATGAGTTTGTGCATCCTGAACACTGATTATCAGTTATCATTATGTAAAATTAAGCACTGATTATCAGTTATCCTTATGTAGAATTAATAGCTGTTACTCTCGTTTAATTATGTAGCATTAAAAGTAGCTGCAGGCTACCAAGGAGCACGGGGCAGACAGCTCCCTACAGCATGCTGAGGTTCTCAGCCCGCTGCTGGCTCCCTCTGGGGAACAAACCAGGCAGGAGGCCCATGCCTCCTCCACAGCCTCCAGCCTAGCCTCCCACAGCAGAGCTTGCCCTGCAAACTCCAGACAGGTCTGAGGCGTTTGTCTGTTTCCCAGCTGGCTCCATCTGCTGGAAGTGGACCCAGAGCGACTCCAGTTCGTTATACAGGTGCCAGGCTATTTTGTTGTACTCCCAGGATAAGACACCCCAAAAGGCTGCCTTTGCGTTTGCAACAAGGAAGGAAATAAAACATAAAAAGATGTTTATGTTGGGTTCCAGGCTTGTAATGACTTTTTGATGGGCAAGGCCTTTGGCCAGGAGTGCAGGCTCCAAGTCAGGGTCAAGGCCTGGGAACCCAACTGTGCAAGGCCTGCTGAGCACAGTGGGTTTCGTAGCACCCTGCTAGCAGAATGCTGATAATAACAGTAAGCAGGGTGCCGCCAGCCTTCCACTGCTTGGGAATTTAAGACAATTCACCAGGATTCCTGTTTGGGGGCATACCTTACCTTCTGCTCTCCCTTTTGTTCTAGTTACCGCTGCCTGGCCCTTCTGTACTGGAGGATGTTCCGACTCAAGAGAGACCATGCTGTCAAGTATTCGAAAGCGCTTATCGAGTATTTTAAGGTACATTTTTTATGACATTTTAAAATCAGTGCATCTTTATAGTAAATACAGTATTTTACTAAAAAAAATAAAAAACAATAGTTGTGCTGGGTTTAGTTTTTGTCCTGTCAAGTCGACGGAAGCATTGCTACAGACTCCCATGGCAATACTTGGTCTCCATTCAGATATATTGCCTTCATGAGGGCCCCTCTTTGCAATATACAAGTCATGGCCCTTCATGAAGGATAAAAACTTTATTGTACCAACAAACAGGCATTTTCAGATTGTTCTTAAACAATTATCTAGTGCTATCCTGCTCTGCTGTGAATCGGTTTTGGAGATTTTGCTTTAAGGATCCCCTCCAGGATTACACTTCCCACTAGACTTCCTGTGAGCTGATGACTTTGATCCAGATCAGTCCTCAGCTGTAGGGCGTCCACTTAGCAGCGTTCATAGGTAAGACAGTGCAATGGGACATGTTCTCACCCAAGGAACTGGCAAAGAGCCCACACTGACTTCAGTCATACAAAAGCATCAGAAGGCAACCAAACCACCTGCCTTGAACTTGCCAACACTGCTGGCTTCCCCTTCCTGCTTTGCTCCACCTGCTACTACTTTCCTTCTCCACTCTCTGCCAGTACCACAGCCTGGTTATTTTGAATAAGACAGGAAGTCATTCAACATATTTTAATGTATTTTATTTGACAGACAACTTTCCTCTTTTCCTCTGAAAGTAACTCAGGAACGAAACCTTTCTGATGGAGCTCTCATAGCAGTCAGTCCATCCAGCATTTGATCTACAAACAGAAAACTAGCCTCTATCTTTAAAAGAAGAAAAAAAATATGTACATACAAATGTTTTAAGACAAACTGTTTTGGGAACCTGAACAGCCATTTGTCTTTAAACACAGGACTCTTTTTTTTTTTCAGAAGAATATACCTTGAAATGAAAAACATCCATCCTTTGACATTTTGTTAATAAAAAATTTCAAATACAAGCACAAACATTCATGACCAGATTCTAAACACAAAAAGACAGTGAAGGAAATTGACAGATCTGTTATTGTCAAACTGAAATTGAAGTCACTGTAATTGCTTCTAAAAATTTAGCAATATATAATTCAGTGTTATGTTTTTCTAACAATGACTTGATTTCAGGGGAAAGAAATATGTGCCCATTATAACACTTTATTTTTCTTTACCAATTCAGAGAATGCCTGCATTAAGAACAGGATGGTCAGGCTCTCAACCATGTAAAATGTCTCCTACTTGCAGACAGAAACTGTTTCACAGCAAACATAAAATGGACTTTTACTCTGTTATAGCCAAGATAAGCTTGTTTTTTGCAGAGCTCCTGCCAATGTAATGATATTGTAGTTTCACATTAGAAAGTATTTTCACCTTTGAAAGTAAAAATGAAAAAAAAAATCCATTTGCTATAATTTTCAGTGGAAAACAAGCCAATTCTCCACTCATTTCATATTTGGTATCTAAAAGCTTTCAAAACCAAGTGACGTGAAATGCTGACTACATTAAGAACTTCCACATATTATCAATCAAAGAAAGATTTTAAACCATGTCACACATATTTTCAGGTAAAATTAGACATACTTTTATTTTGGAAAAGAAAAAGAGTTTAAATCTACTTTCAAGTATTTTATTTCCATTATAGATAAATTTTTTAAAAAAGCAGCAGGGAAGTAAAAAGAAGCCACAGATATTCAGGGGCTAGACACATCCCAGAGTATAAAGAAAGCAGGAGAATGGGTAGCAGTAAGCAATGTGGGATAAGAGATGGTCTCTTACAATATTGCACTCTCTTCAGAATCCTTACTGCACCCTTCTGGTGCAGAAATGAAAAGAGGCTGGAGTAAAACACCTAAAACATGAGGAAAAAGGTTGTCTGAAGTTGTACAGTAAGGCAGAGGATAGTTAAATTTACAGTGGAAGTACCCTTGATTCCAGTTTGATTTTCTCATTTTCCTGCCTCCAACTCTGTAAGTAAATTACACATACTCAGTTTCTCTTACACTAGAAAGATGAAGGCCAGTAGTTCTGAAACAGCCCAATAATAATAATAATATTAACACTGAAGGAAGAGCCCACTGTAGGACACTCCAAAGTTAATTTTTCATACCAGTTAGCTACGACGTAGAAGGCCCAGTGTCAAAATGCAGGAAGGATGCCAGGGCACACACAGCACTGATGTGAATACTGCTAAAATACCATAGCCAGTTCTCATGTGTGCACGAAAGATGTGGGATCACAAGAGGGAATTCAGGGAATGCGTCAAAACTGAGTAAACAAGCTTTTTGAAGAGAGGCTCAGGTGGTGTATCCATCTTAGTGGAGAACAGGTTAAGAGAGGATGTGGTCATTGTGTATATGGAAACATCGCCGATAATGCCAGGTGACATGCAGGTTTGCTGGCACCGGACCAACAAAACCCCAAAGCTAGCATTGAAGTTAAGAAAAATTCAGCCTTGAAATCCTGAAACAGAATCTGTTTTCATAACTCAGAGGCCTGCTAAACAGTAGAACAGGACACAGGAGAGCAAGCAGGATAAATAGTGTTTTAGGATTTCTATATGACTAGCTATCCTTTTTTAAAAAGAATAATAAAAAAAAAAAGTTTCTGGGTTTCTGGTAGCAGTCCTATGACTAGTGGAAAAGGGATATTGCAGACTGAGTGACCTTTTGGTTTTCTGTATTTTTTTTCTATTGCAAGAAATTCCAGCCTAAACCTCACAAAGAGTCCTAACAGCACTTTCTTCTGAACACCCAGGATTTCTGTGAAAAGGCTCAGTATCAATTAACATGTTTTCCTAACAAAACCCAACCCTGGGTGTTTAATAGGATGTGATTTGAGTCTGAGCTACAGTACTGCTTCATCACAACACCAAATCAGGCTCAGTGGGTTTATTGCATTGTAAGATTTACATGCATCTATCTGCACCATTTTTTCTTAAATTTTTTACTTTTATACTGTTTACTGTTTTTCATTTCATCGTTTTACATAAGTTATATGTATTATGAATTATTTTTCCTTTACAGAATTCATCAAAAGCTGCCCAGAACCCATCTCCTTGGGGTACCAGTGGAAAGTAAGTTCATGTCACACAGAAACTTAGATCAGATCAGTTGTCAGATATTTTCTGCAGTATGTTCTGATACTCACGTGTTTTTGAACCAAACATCCTCTTAACTAATGGTGTTAACATCTGATTTCAGGAGCACAGGAACTCCATCACCCATGTCCCCTAGCCCTTCTCCAGTGAGCTCTGTAGGATCCCAGGGGAGCACAGGGGCCCCTTCCCCATCTCCTATAATCAGCATCCCACAGCGCATTCATCAGATGGCTGCCAACCACGTCAGCATCACCAACAGCATCCTGCACAGCTATGACTACTGGGAGATGGCTGACAACCTGGCCAAGGAAAATAGAGGTGAGTGATTCAAGGCAAAGGACTACTCTAGAAGAATCTCACATGATTTTGATGACAAAAATAACTGTTTTAATAGGAAACCTATCTGCAAAGTAGGACTGCAGAGGTGATTTTTTTTTCTTCAGCCTGTTCCTAGCCTGTCCCAAAATTGCCCCCAAATGCAATTTTGATAGCTGTGTCACTCAGAAACATCTTTACATCACCAACTTCTTTTTTCTTTCTGCAACTGGTCAGGACTGGTGGCAGACAGGTCACAGACATAGCTGCATGTAGTGTTCACCACCATCTATGTCATTCTGGATAGAAAGGTTTGAGAGAGTAAAGGTAGCTTTCTGTCCCCCAGAGTCATGGAGCTGGATGGGATGCATCTAACCAGACCATGTCAAAAACCAGGAGCACCCTTCCTTTCTGCAGAAGAAATGAACACCTCTCCACCCACCCACCCGGCCTACCCCCAAGCAGACACAGATGGGAATGAGGTGCCCTCACTCCCTCTTCAAAGCAAAGTTCTCTCAGCTGAACTGCTTTCCCTGAGTGGGTGCCTCAGTTTCTGATGATGATAAAGTATTCCTTGTTTTTTTAGGCTATGTAATTACGTATTTAAGACAGGGATATGGCAGGATTCAAATCAAAATGAGGACACCTAAGTGTAGATGTCTGTTTGTGAGCTGGGAGGCTAATATCCCATTACGGTTGATAGGGCTTTGTTCAATACAAACAGCAGAGCTCAAAGAGCTGCTCAGTTCACCCCGAAGATGACAAAGGGGTACAATACAGTTGCCAAACAATAGCTGCCAAATGCCCTTTGAGGTGTCCTTTCCTACGCTGCTGCTCCAGAAGTCTCATGTATGTCCAGTGTTAGATCTGCCAGCCCAAACTGTATGTATCAACTGCCTGAGGATATCTCAAATGGGCGTTATATGCCTCTACATAGGCAACTGAATTAAGTCCCTCATGGCTAGCTAAGCAAATTACCCTTTAGACTGGGATGACCATGTTGTATAGGCCTCTATTTGTCCATCAAGGTAGTTTAGATATCTAGTATACGTATAGACAAACATGTGTAGACTTTTATATTTAGTTGTCCTTAATCTCAGAATAAATCTTGCCCAGCATCTGTTTGCTTTATCAAGACAATGGAAGTTAATGAAAGGCAAAGCCGAAGAACTCACTGTTTTGTTCTTTCAAAAGAAAATTGTTGTGCATCAGCCTGTAACATCATGAACCACAGGGCTTTAAAATTAATCTCACCAGCACTAAACTTTCATTCCCATGAAACGTTCAGCTCGACTCAATTTGCAAGAGAATAAAATCTATTAAAGGCTGACAAGTAGCAAACACAGCTTCACTCTTCTGATGCCGAATCTTTTATTCTTTCTCTGTAGATTTTTTTAATGACTTGGATGCATTGATGGGACCTATCACCTTGCACAGCAGTATGGAGCATTTAGTTCAGTACACTCAACAAGGACTTCACTGGGTGCGGAATAGCGCTCACTTGTCATAATGACTGTGTGCCATTCACGTGGACTGTATACCTTTCATGGATAATTCAGTTATTCTGGACACTGTGCTACAGAAATAGTCAACCACAGCATTGATCCAAACAAAGGTGAATATTTCTTCAATGTTGAGCAAAATTTTTCTGAGTGTAGACATGTATCTGTGCATATGTACAATATACAATGATGTCTTTTCAGAATGAATAGTTCTGTACCGCTCTCCAAACATTTTCATACCCTAGAAATACTAGAAGAACTGATCTTGATGCACAAAACATACCCTTTCTATTCATGTGCTGACAAACTCAGAAACCAAATCTCATGGGTTGATTGAACCAAGTGCAATAAGCACAAATCCCTATTCAGAAAAGCTCTCAACAGACTCTTACCTTTAAGCTTGTACCGAAATCCTACTGACTTCAGTAGAGCTTAAGCACATATACGAGGGCTTTCCTGAACTGGAATGAATGAGGGCAAATCTCTGCCATGGAGAACTTTTACTGCGAGCACGGACACTTCACAGAAGTTCCAACAATAATGTTCCATCTCCCTGTAACCTCCCCACTGGGGCACACAGAGGAGTTGTGTAGTCTGCATTAAGTTGGAGAAAGACGGCATTCCTTCATGTGCAATAACTTTCAACAAATTGCATGCATTTCTTTATCTCCTGTCTTTTTAAATAACTTTACCTCTTGTTCAGCTCCGCACCAACAGTACAACCTGCAGTATTGGGCAAAAAGCCTGAAAACAGATATGCTGATAGCAAGAACTTTTAAAAGAGATGGTGGAAAATTGCATTCTGTTACTGACAGTAAATAGATAAATGAAAAAATATGGCAACCTGCAATCCACTTAGTAAAGAAAATGTGTTAATTTCAGCTGCATACAGACAGAGAGACATATCTGTAAGAGTTGTTGGCTTTGCACGGGAAGGCTTCATCTTACAGATTTTGATTTTCATATCTTTGTCATCTAGCAGAAGCTCACAGCCTGTTCTTCAAGGCTATATGGGAACGTTACATGCAATTTCCTTTATCTGGGAAGTTGAGTTTGCTGCTCATCAGGCTAAGAACTGTTTCCTATCATAATCCTCTCACTCTTCATCCATAATCCTCAACGAGGCTTTAACGTTTCTTGATTTATTGGATGTTTTCTGTTCCTGTTGACAGGCTATGTTTTTTGTGCCAGAAGAATTAATCCCACAATGACTGGAGTTTAATTTGGGTCAGCTGAGGTCAAGGCCAGTTCATACCAACTGTGTTTGCATTTAGTGCATTCGTGTCCATTTTCAGTGGTTTTCACACATTTAGTTTTATTCCTCTGTTATTGGAAATATCTTTTTTTTGCTTGCTTTGCAATCAGATTTGCAGCCCTTACTCAAGTCAACAGCCCTGGTAACTTCAATGGACTATTCTTTCCCACGTCACTGACTGGACCCTTTGATTGTTGTTTCCTATTCTAATTTACAAATATATTAAGGAAACATGACTGCAAAAAACTCTTTCAATAGAAGATACAAGTAGAAGTAGCCACTGATATTGATGGTTGATTGATTGGTCTTTGCTGCCTTTTTTTTCCTCCCTGATTTTTGAAGAGATGCATTGAAAAAAAAAAAAAAAAAGATAAAAGATACCAAACAAAGTGGCACGTTTGCTCAGTAGAACAAAGGTTGTATTTCCCCTGTGGTAAAGAACAGGCTTGAGAACACGCAGAGCCCTACATACGTGCATTTTTTTGTCTAGGCTACTTACCATAACTGCAGCTACTGCTCAGACTCAGCACATCACTCTGTTCTTCGAAGCAGCTCCGCAGGGTAACTTCCAAGGGACTGCTGAGCCCCAGGCCATCCCAGGTCAATTTTATGTGCCGGTCAATGCTCGGATCCTGCCCAGGAGAACTCCTGAGCTCAGGCTGTGGTAACCTCTTAATACAGACTTGAGTGTTATAGCATGGCTGGCTTTAAGAGTGGACATGGACCTGCCTTTAAATGACAAAATACACATCCTCCGAGTCCTCCAGTCACTCTTAATTCCAGTCACCCGCCCTAGAAGGAACACAAGTTGTTTGGTCCCGAGTATCGTGGAGAACTTGGTCAGTGCCTTTTCTGTTTATTACTTGCCTGATCTCCAGCTGTGGAAGTCTGCCATGATGTACTAGACTAGCAGCTGCAGATTCCATCAGCTGCTTCAATACCATATGAAGGTACTGTGGGATTTCTCCTCAGATCAGGAAAGTGAAATTCTGATTAGATTTGCTTCTGTTTTCTTTGATGGTGCCTATGATGTTTCTCTTCAGATAAGTTTGGGGGTTTGGGAGCCCTTGTTGCTATTTAATGTTGAGAAATTTTAGACATGACATATATTACTTGCCTTAAATGGAGTTTAGTTTTATTGCACACGTGGCATTTGAGTTTCAAGTATGGAACTTTGAAGCATGTTTATTTTACTAAGATCGGGATATTTTTCTTAATCACGATGAACTCTTTGTATGGATGTAATATGTCAAGCAACTTCAAAGAAATGCAAGAATTAATGCTGTCCTGTTGTAACATGTTTCCAAGTACTAAGGATCTCTTGCAGATGATTGTCCTTTCTTGTACATTGTTCTTATATTTAATTATTCCAGCTAAAATACCCATTGCTTCCATGGAAAAACACTGTTTTTTTAGGTATTGTGCTGGCATCATCCATGTTGTCCGATGAGCACAACCAAGCCTTAACCTCTGGTGGTGTAACAGGATGAAATAGCAGCCAGTTAAACCAACTAGGCATAAATGGATTAGAAGTTTTGGCCTCCTCTCTGTAGGGTTTCTTACAGCTGTGTTTTGTAGAGGTTATTTAGAATACTCTTCCATGTGGGCTATTTTGCTGTATAATGGTTGCTGCAGTTTAGATGACTGGAGCTGAATGTGACATGGTGACAACAAATACTTCATTCGTCTTCTTAGGGCCAGATTTGGAAAAGATTATGTAGCTTTTAGGTCTGGTCCAATTAAGCATATGCTCCACATTAAGAACCTGAATAGTTTTAGACATTTCAATGTGACTCAAAGGTGCTTTGTGTGTTCTGGATGAGATCAATAGAGTCCAAGGACTTTTTTGGGGTTCAATGAGAGATGTTTACTTGTTTCAGCCAGTTGTAAAAGTCCAGGAAAATGCAGGCTTCTTTACACTAACATTTTCAGGTTCATTTTGTGAAAGTAAGAAGTTAGTCCGTACAAACCTAGTAGGATTATACCTGGAGGGGGAGGCTGGTGAAGCAATGGGAATGCATTCAAAGGAACTATATATTGCAGGTAAATGCAAGAAATGCAGTGCAGCCTATGGGATCCTCACGGACAGCAAGATCATACAGACCCCTTGGCCTTAATCGTTTATAGTATTCCATGGTGGCATGAATGACAGATAAGAACAAATTATATGCAGAGGTTCACGTGTGGCTAAAAGCCAAGCAGAGTCCCCCCTGACACGTGGCAGGATACCCCAGCTCCTTGCTTGCCTATTTCTTTTATCCAAATATCACAGGGCTCCAAAGGAATAGGTTTCAGTGAACAGAAGACCTTAGGTAAAGGAGGTTAAGAAGATCAAGCCCTAAGTGTAGATACAAACATGTATGTATATACTGTAAATCTAAATAGTAATAAAAGTCACTCAGCATGAAAGATATTATTAGTGCCTACCATTGATCATCAAGTACTCATCACTGAGCAGCCATATCACCTCAGAACTGCAGTAACTGTTATCAAAATAATTTGTGCAGCTAATTAATTTATAAGAAATGCACCTTCGGGACTGTGCCATAGTATCTCTTTTGTAATACAAATGTTCAACCATTTTTCATGGCTACTGATTCAAATCTACATCACCGAAATGTCAGGATATCTTTTTTTTTCCCTAGATGAGGGCATATACTTAGACCTGGCTAATCTGTGCTTAGTTTATCTACCCAAGAGACTTCAGTAGTCACCAGCCTTAACGCATGTACAGTATATACTATTCACTGACTTAGTTGTAGGTTTTAATCCAAATGAAATTGGAATTTGCAAAATGACTTGGATTAATGGCGTCTGTCTCAGATACCCTGCAGATGTGACATTAAATGATTCATGATTTTAAGCAGGAAAGGTTGAATTTTATGTAAATAATGGGGGTGAGTTCCAAGAATTTCTACAGGAAGATTTTTTTTCAAATTAGAAGATTGTCAAAGTAATACATTTTTTTAACTCTCCTAAATCTTCTGGAGGGTCATGGGTTCATGTCAAAGCTATATTAAGAACTTCTCTTTCTGCAATATGCCTTGCCTTTGCATAATCTGCTTAATGCTTAATACGTCAAAAAGAAATGTTTCTTTTTCACAACAATAGCAATGTTTCCCTCCCCACCTCCAGGGAGAATCCTCAAACTAAAGAATAAAATCTCTTGGCACAATAGAAATACAAACAATGCTTGAAGAATATGAACTTGTTAAGATAACGATAGAGGTTTGGCTGGCGTAGACCTAACATGCCTCTCGTTTTAATATCTTTCTGTTAACATTTACATCACATCTTTGAACTCATTGTGTTTGAAACTAGAGAATTAGTCTGATTTTCATGTCTTAAAAAGGCCTGATAGGTCTGATCAGTATCATAATTATAATTGTTACATTAGCTTATGTGCTGTGCACTGAGGGCTGGGAAGGCATGTAACCATAGATAAATTTGTCAGAATTCATTTAGAAAAGCATTTGGATGATCTTATGTCTAGCCTGTGAAGAAAACCGGAGAGCAATGTCTCCCACCCAATACTGTTAGCATGAAGATTCAGCTACTTTAATGTCTCCCCTAAAGCTGCCAGTTGCCCTTTCTAAGGCCGAGACTCCATTTCCAGCCTTACTAGTTGCCATGCTGTCAATTGTTCTCAAGGTTGATTAACTAACTGGGAAGGTTACTGTAGGCCCTGTTTGCCCTCACCTCACTAAAGCTAGAGAGAGGAAAAATACCAAGATTTGGAGTATCCAAGGCTCTATCGTTCCTTCAAAAGACTATGGATTTCCTCACTGAGATTCAGCTGGAGACATTTCTTAAGTCATTCCTTTCCTCTGCTTGCTGTCCGCCTCCTTTGCTCTTGGAAGTCCTCAAGTATGAGTGCCCTTTCAGGGATGTTTTCTTCTCCGGTAGCCCAAGCTGCCTTTCAAGCGATGTGCTGGAGCATGGAGCAAGTAACCCACGGGTTGCACAAAGGGCCTTGCTTTCCCCCACAAAACCAGCAGCAAATACAGCAAGGTTTGCTCTCTTTCTTGATCTGTGTAGCTTGCACCTTGCACACTGTAGCTTGAATCCCAGACTCATCCCTGCTACCCTGAAAGGGCTTCACTGGGTCCAAGGAAAACAAGGGAATGACAAAAAAATGGGAGATTTCCTCTGTCCCATGGCACATATTCCTTTTGGGGAGTGAATATAAAGAACAGCACGGATCATGAGGCACTCAGGTCTCATGTTTCTCATATGTACTAACACAGGGATACTTAACATTTATCTGCCTCATAGGGTTTTATGAGTATTAATTAATGTTTGCAAATCACATTGCGTCCTCAGAAGGAAAGTGCTGTAGAAGAGCTACGGAAAAGACTGCTAAGCACACTGGATGAATTTCACCCCTGAGTCCAGAGCTACAAGACCCTCAAATTCCTTAAATATCATCTAAACTCTCAATGTAAGCACCAGAGTATATAAAACTAGTGCTTAATACTGAGGGGAGTCATAGAGTCGCAGTCTATGTGAAATTGCCATTCCCAGAGTATCTGTAACTTTGATCCTCATAGCAAGCAAGAACCAAAACAGTGATTCTGGGACAAACGGTGTAGGTTAACCAAGCGGTGGGGAGCCATCCTAAGAATTACAAATTCTTTTTGTATATAAGACACTTTGTCTTTCTGTAAAAGAAATTTGCCTTTCCAGTCTTACCAAGTGTTTTTCAGAAGAGCCTTGGAAAAGTTCAACTTATTTGTTACTACAAATCTGGCTTGAAATGAATTCAGACCAATAGATACTGTCCTTTAGAATGGTGCACTGCAGAGAGGACTAGTCACTTATCAGAACAACAAAACCAAAAAAAGTGCCTCTCATAAAATATCCATCTGTCAGTGATGTACATTACCAGTATCTAATCCGGGAAGTCAGATATGTTGGAGCACAACGTTGCATTCCCAAATCATGCCATCATTAACCAGTGTCATAGGGTTAAATACTGTGCTCTGTTCTGACACATTACCTCTAGAAGTCACGAGTAAAACACTTCACCAAGGACTGAACACCAGTCAAATCAACAAAATGTTCCTACTGCGGTTCTTCGTATTCAGGCAGTACAAGCAAATCCTTCCTTACTTAGCACTACTTGTCTTTTTGTTCTTATTTATGAAATCTTCACCCTAGCCACAGACATGAAGGGAAACATTTCCTGTGGGGACAAGCTAGATGTGGATAAGATTTACCAAAGTAAGGGCCCTTCTTAGTCTTTTTTCCCACTTCTATGGCTAAAAATGTTGGCATTTTAAAAGAATAATTTCATCTGCAGTTGAGATTTTGGAGTCTGCCTTCACCCATGACAAAGAAGTCCATCTTCCTTTTGCTCACATAAAAAGCTGCCTGGCATTCCCCAGGAAATCACATATAGCTAATTACTGCCATCATCAATACAAGCGCACCTTACATCTCCTCAGACTTTCATTTTACCTCCCTGGTCACACAGTCTGCTCTCCCTGCAGCTTCCCCTGCCCCACAATTTTCAGCCCCAACTCCATTTCCCAGCCTGGGCTGGTGATGCACAGGACAAGGGACAGAGCAGAGCTGCTCCAAGCAGCTCAGGACCTTTCTGTTTTCTTCTTGTTCCCACCCCACTGGTGGGACTAGCTCCCACCTTCTTCCCATTACTGCTAGCAAGAAACGAGTTCCCTTCTTAGGAGGAGATGGTGAGTGCTGATGACTCCATGCACAAGTTCTGACCAACTCTTCTTCTCTGGGTGAGCAGATGGATGAGAGAGGCCACTAATCTCGGGACCGAAAGCCCTTAGTGCTGGTGACTCAAATACCCCAAGTGCAACTGCAGTGCAACTGGAGGGGTTGCAGCAGTGCCACCAGGGCCAGCGGCCTTTGGCTCAGGTGTTACTGATTTGCTTGAATGAGCACCAAAATTTGGTGACCCTGCAGTAGAACCAGCAGGAACTGGTAGCCTCACACTTGTACAAGGACTTTCTGTAGGTCATTGAGACCATGCAATCAGCCTTGTAATGATTCTCCGGGGTTAAATAGCAATAGAAGCTGGAATGGAAGAGAAAAAAAAAGTCCTGATTTAAACACAGAAGGTGGGATTCACCTCATCCTGTACTGAAAGTCTAAAATAAGCAAGAAGAAACACACCCTAGAAGTGCTGGTTTCTGTCACTGGCTATAGAGGGAGTCTAGGTGATGAGCTCAGATACAGAGACAGTACAAATCCCACCCCAGGTTTATGACTGCCCCTGTTGCTGCTGAGAGTGCCTGCTGAAATTGGTAAAATACCATGGGGTAGGCTGAGGCAGGGTATGGCTGAGGGAGCAGACAAGCAGGAAAATACGTATGAGGTAAATAAATTTATTTCTGAGGTGTTTAAAGCATGTGTTTCAGACATGGACAACCCCTAGCCCACTCTCAAACTCACTAGGCCCAAATCCAAAGTTCCTCGAGGATTGAATGCGCACCTTTCTTCTGTTAAAGATTACTGAAATATCCAGAAAATATATTTTACAGTTTAGTAAACACTCTAAGGCATATGCTGCCTGAAAGTAGAGTTGGCTTTTTTTAACAGAAGAAAGTGTTTCTGTAGATGGTCAAAGAGATCAGGCTGGCCATCAGCCCTCAAGGGGCCAATGTTACTTTCTATGGAAATTCAACAAATGATGTGAAAGAACTCGAACAACATTGCAGTTTTATCTACAGTGAATAATCTGTAGGCAACACAAGGCCACCTAACACTTGTGGCCTGCCTGCACGCTGCCAGGCCCATAGCAGCTCCTCCAGAAGATGAGGCAGAAGAGTTGAGAGGCATCAGGGCTCCTCTCCATGTTGGCCCAAGGCCAACACCTGGTCATGGCCAAGCCAGGCCTTCCACACAGGGCCTCTCTGCTGGCCACAACGGATGGAGATAATAACCAGTCCAACAACACATGGCTGTACAAGGACTCATGGTTCACCTAGGGCAGCTCCCTGCCCCGCTGTGTTCATTACTGATCGAAGCCTGACCAGGGCCTCTCACAGCGGGCGTCCTACAGGGACCCACAGACTTTCTTCCAAAGAGCTGCCGTCATACAGAGCCAAAACCAAACCAAACCAAACTGCAGGTTGGCAAGGAAAATAAAAAGGGAAGAGAGTACAGGGCGGCCAAAATAAGAGGATGTTTAAATTTGTCATTACTTTGTCATTACTTATCCAGTCGGCAGCAATAATGACAGTAACCACAATTCCCTTCCCATTTTCTAAGGGCAGCAGCAGTGGTTGAAACGGCGATGTAGCGGTCCCAGTGTGAGGTCCAGCCACCAAGAGTTTCCTCAGTCGATGTGCTGGACGTGCAGGCAGCACGTGGTGGGTGCTGCCACATTGCAGCTCTCCACCCCCCCGTTCAGCTGAGGTACTAAAGGGTCAGATAGTGACCAGAATTATTTTTGTATATTTTCATATTTCATTTCTTGCAACAAACATTGGCTTTTTTTTTCTTTTTGTAAAATTATTCAAGACGATATGGCTTCATTTACATCTCATAAAATATTGCTTACGTTTCTCTCTGAGGGTGTTCCTTCTGAAGCCTCGCCCACCCTGCCAAAGCTATAGCAGTTTATCTTTCCAGTGAGAGTAATCCCACAACACATCCCTACGTTCCAGGCAATATTGTTTACACAGGTTAATAAACGGAGTATTCTGTACAGTAATTTATGCTGTAAGATATGTACATATATCACTGTAGCAGTCACAAATGCTTTAAACTGCCTTATTTATTAGATCAGTTAGCATTTCCCCCCTTGCTCCAGAATACTTTAAATTATTTTTATCTTTCGCATTAGGTAATTTTTTAGTTACTGCATTTTGACCCAATTATTGAAAACAAATGATCTTTACAGTAAATAGATATCTAAAAGTAGAAATAGCAAATTTACCACCCATCCAACTAATATAGCTCTAATTATGATTAAAAATAAATATATTATCTGTGTATTATAGTATATGCCACAAATCATATTCCACTTGTGATCAATACAAACAAGAGCTTTAGTAACTTTCACCTATTTCGTTCTTCCATTCTGAGACAAAAACATAATAAACCACTTAATCTAAAATATTCCCCGTGAGAGCCCTGGTGTTATTCCTCCCTCAGGCAAAACTCACGTTGGCTTCAGTGGGAGCTTTACCTAGGAAAAAGTACAACATAGGGACATTACAAAACAAGTATATCATGTATGAACAGCACTTGTGCTTGGTACTCCTTCCTTTTTTTCTTTTTTTTTTTCTGTAGTAAGAAACATAGGGTAAATATTACATCTGTAACAGTTGTCTGTCTCACTCCTTCCTTTTTGCTGTACAAGTAAAAAATTAAGATTCAGAAACAATTGTATTGGTTCCAGTCACTCAAGTAAATCAGAAATCTTATGGGGATCAGTTCCAAGCCAAACTAGAAAGTAAAAGAAAATTTTGCTTTTGTTTGTCTTCATGTTAAATTTTGTTACATGACTAAACAGGTTCATGTGTACAAAGGCAATGAAATTATTAACAACTTCTTTTACTGTTTGGAGATTTTGCTATGTCCACAGTTCATATAAAACTCATGTAGCACAGTTTCTGGGATGGTGAAAAATCCTACTGTAATGTAACAGAATGAGCCTTAAGGATTTGTAAGAATAAGCACTTTTATATTAAAAAGCAAATATTAATTCATCAGTAAGATTACTTTTTTAATGTGACAATAAACCATGAAATCAACATCCTTCCGTCTCAAGTACGTCTCATCTGTCTCTTTCTTAAACCTTTGTTTCCAAGTGAAAAATTTGCCTGTTTTTGTGGTACAGCCTCTGGGTCCCATCGCAGCTGCCTGTGCTCCAGCCTAAGCCACCTGCCCTTCTCCATGGGAGAGGTCTTTGGAAAACTTCGTACCAGGAAAAAAGAAAAGCACATCGCAGTAGGCCTTATTAACAAGGCACCAGAAGTAGCTGGGGTGTCGAACAGAAACAAATATATGGGATGAGGCAGCTCTTTGGGGAAAGAAGAGTCACTGCTGCTTTTCGGTGAGGCACAGGATTACTAAATAACCAGTCCCAAGCTTTCATTAGTTGTTTAGATTTAGGAGACAAGCTCCTGTACCTCGAGATGACTGATGTCTGTGTGTAGTGCCAGGAGACCCACGGCCTCTGCAGTTGCAGAGCAGCAGCTCACCTCTTGTAAGAGGCTGGTACCAGCCAGTATTATGCAAAAACCATGAGAAATGCAAGTACCAAGTCACCCTCTACCCTGCCTTTCCCTGTCTACATACACATGCACATTTTTTTCACTGATCATTTCCTGATGCCTACAGCTTCTTCCTGCCTGGGATTGTTCTCTCTCAGAATTGCTTATTCCAGCATGCTCTGCCAAAGCCAAAATGCTGCTGTTTTAACATGACCTTTTCACAAAATGGTACCTCCTAGCAGTTTTCTGTCCTCAACTGATTCCCAGGGTAGGTGGGAGGGGAGCCGAGTGTTTCCTCCTTCTTCCTGGGGAAATCACATTTTCCCAAGCAGCCTCTGACAGCAGGGCAGGTACTGGCTGGATGTCCTGGGGCAAGCCAGAAGGAATGAGCTTCCCCAGAAACCCTCTCTGATTTTGTGACTCACTGCTGTCCACAAGCACGTGCTTTCAATGCACTGTAACCATCGAGGCACACAAACGGAGAGCCTTTGCTGGTGAGGGTGGGGAATGTGTTTTAGCCACGATCTCTGGCTTATGAAACACCACAATTCAAGGCAGGCTGACACACGATAGTTCTGCTCCCTGCCACCAAACACCGCCAGGAGACTCCTCTTGAGGACAAGGGACGGCTGAACAGGCAGCGGGTGCCCTCCCCAGCCATGGCCATCACTGAGGGGAGGAAGGAGACAGCTTCCCCAGCGGCTTGTGGCACACGTTATCCATACCCTACCTGGGTCTCAGCTCAGTCCTACGCACCACAGGCAGCTCCATCCAATTCTGCCAGGGTGGGCCGGCGTGCTTCGGTGCTGCCTCCCCTCCTTACACACCGCTGCGGCTTGCCAGCAACCCTGCCAAGCAATCTTGCAGGATTTCACTTCTGGCTTGTTCCACAAAAACCTTCTCAGCTTAATTCAAGGTCAGGAAAGAAGTCAGGCACCACCGAGCTGGAGACCTGGAGGGCTCATTATGATGATCTAGTCTTACTTCCCAGGAAAACACGGGCCATAACGTTTCATCAAGGGATTCCTTAATCAAAGGCTAATAACCTGATGAAGAGAATTCTAACCTTTTATTAAGGCACCCAATCTTGATTTAAAGACGCAAAGTAATGAAGAATTTACCACGTCTCTTGGACTGCTATTTGCTAAAAATACTGCTCCAGGGCTTCAGTTTGAAAGGTATCAAAGCTAATTGCAAAGCCAAACCAAAAGGAAAAAAAAAAAAAAAGAGAGAACTCAAAACCTGAAGATGAAATAAGCACACTGAGAGGAAAAAAAAAAAAAAAAAAAGCAATTTATGGGGAAACTTTGCATTCTAGTGGAGTTTCTGGTCTTAATTTGAGGAAAGTGTGCATAGACATTCGTATTTGCTACTCAGAAACAGAATAGGCTGTGACCTTGTTTACTAGGTATGCAAGTCCACAGACAAAACACAAAAGGGAACTTTGCTACAAGCCCTGCTGAAATGCAGACCCTGTTGTGGCCCTTTCACGTTTGTGCCAAGCCCACATTTACAATAATGTGACTCTTAGTTTTCTTTAAAGTAAGAATAGAAACCAGCAGAAACCAGCAGCATGTGTGGATGTTTCTTAAAATGAAACCCAGGCTACCCAGCTCTCTGGACAGGAATTGGTTCAAATCTCCTGTCCCATAAGGAATTACGAACCAGTAGAGATGTGCAGTTACAATGTCTCCTAGGACCATTTATGCAGCTCCCGACAGTTTCTACTGATTTTCTGTAGTCATTTTTCAAATACCAGCATTACAAATCAGAAGCTAAGGTTACATGTCAAGAACTCTGACTTGATAACACATATGCTGACACGTAGTGTAAAACAATAGACAATAAAGTCCTAGAGACACAGATTTTCCTCTCCTCTCCTCTCCTCTCCTCTCCTCTCCTCTCCTCTCCTCTCCTCTCCTCTCCTCTCCTCTCCTCTCCTCTCCTCTCCTCTCCTCTCCTCTCCTCTCCTCTCCTCTCTCAGAAAGGTCACACAGTGCTGTGGACACCTTACGATATGCAAATCCCTCTAGGTAAAGAAGAGAGGGGACACTAGGTAGAAGGAGTACATCCAGTTTGAAAAGCAACTGGGAAAAGGCTGCATGTCTTCGAAAAACTGCCTTACAAAACATCCCCAGCCCTCTCACTGTTACTGAGCTTCACAAGAACTATTAAAAGCAAGATTTTGAAGCTACGACCAGTTAAGGGTTTCGGTGTTGTAACAAGTCACATTATTTTAGGTGTCTGGACCCAGAGTACAAAGCCCTGTGCCAGGCACAAGGCCATCATCTGCATCATGCAAAGAGATCTGGATGACTTGGATAAACAATTTAAAATCTTCACGTGAGGAGAAACCTCCTGGAGCTAGGTGAGTAGCAGCACCTACAGTGAACTCCAAAGTGTCAGCACCTGCTATGGGGCCGGCAGCAAGCCCTTCCACCCAGGCAGATCGAGTGCCTACAGGCAAACCTTTTAAGAAACAACCAGGTGACAATAGTGACAGTATTTTTCTGTTTGCAGGTCAGCGTAGCAGGTTATTTGCTAGAACCTGGAAGCAAGCCGTTCTTAACATAAATAGGTTCTCTGTCAGGAAAGGACCTGACTTCAAGCCTTGTTTTGTGATGTGACCATTCGGCGTGAAGCTGAGCAGTCCAGGATGCAGGACTGAAAAGCACAGAGAGAGAGAAAAACAGTGAGAGCCCAACTCCCAGCCTGACTGGTCAGGGAAAGCTGCTGGGAGAAGCCCAGGTTCTGCTCTGCTCCCAAGACAGCCTCTAAGGTCCCAGCACCAACCACAAGGCACCCTCTGCCAAGGGCTGGGGACATGCTCCACCACAGCATGTCTGCTCCATCCATACCTCCATTCTTGCACATCCCACACTAGCCACATCCAGAAAATGGTCCTTTGATGTGATCAGTAGAGTAGTTCTTACTGGCATCCAAAACTCACTGATAACCTGAAAAGAGAGGAAGCTAAGACCTCTCCTGTGAAGAAAGGCTGAGAGAGCTGGGGATGTTCAGCCTGAAGAAGAGAAGGCTCCGGTGTGACCTCATTGCAGCCTTTCAGTACCTTTAAGGGGCTTATAAAAAAGATGGAGAGTGACTTTTTAGGTAGTATCATAGATAGTGATAGGACAAGGGGGATAAGGATAGGACAAACTAAAATAGGGGAGATTTATATTAGGTGTTAGAAGGAAATTCTTCACTCAGAGGGTGGTGATGCACTGGCACAGGCTGCCCAGAGAAGCTGTGGATGCCCCATCCCTGGAGGTGTTCAAGGCCAGGCTGGATGGGGCTTTGGGCAACCTGGTCTGGTGGGAGGTGTCCCTGCCCAGGGCAGGGGGTTGGAACTGGGTGATCTTTAAGGTCCCTTCCCACCCAAACCATTCCATGATTCCATGATTCTAAGAATGATAAATGTTATATAAACTTCAAAGACAAAAACCAAGGTATCATCTGTTTTGGCAAGTGGCTGCAACCTGGCCAATCTGGATTCGGTGGATTCTTTTTATAGCTCTCTTCATGACGTTGCCTGGAGTAAAAGCTTCAAAAAGGCTTAGATGGAGCAGACGTAACTTGTTCTTGTGTCATCAGAACATAAATTTTGACTAGGGAGAGATTTAAAGACCTAGGCTTAGGTATTCAAGTATCTAGCATGAGCTTGTATTTCCTAACCAAAATAAAATATGGTAAACTTTGCTGTGTATTGAGTTGAGTTAAAACACTGTCCGAGTGGAGGATTTGAATTTAATGAACAAGGTGTACACAAAACACGTACTTTGTCTTGTCATGCTGCTTTAGGTCACAGTCTCACAAAATTCCTCCTTCCCCTCCAGACAAAGCCACGAGAAGAGGATGAAGCTATATTGTCGGTCTCCGAGCATACGAAAGGGGTAAATTGATACGCACATCACAAAGCTCCTATCAAAGTGCAGACGGGTGCTTTGAGAAGACAGAAGGCAGCTGGAACCCTGAAAGCAATCCAAAATTCACTTTTGATTATACCTTTTTGTGTGTGTGTGTGTTCTGAGGATTTTACACTAAAGAAGCAGAAGTGACCCAATTGGTTTTGCTTCTGCAGCTCAGCTCTACTCTTTGCCTTTCCATTTGCCTTACAAGTGCCAATTTAAAACGTGTGTCGGGCACAACTCGCACATAATGAAAAGATGACGTTCAGATTGTACTGCCTTCATTACAGTAATACAGAGTTTCCACTCACCAGTGTCTTCCTCATTTTAAGCTGTGCTGCAAACTGTTCACCATCCTAGTTGCTCTCTCGAAAATTAACTAGACAGATCCCTCCCAACATTTCTGCTGCACCTTTTTGAGTCAGACAGCAGAAACAAGTGCATTGAGGATTTCAGCACAGCGTGCCGTGACCTCGGCATTAAATCCTCTCAGTGGCACTTTCCCAGGTGATGTTCTTCGGGTACCCTCCCAAACTTCATTCAGTCCACTCCTAATACAATCCCAACCTCCTACCTTCAAGAATTTATTAATTTCTGATGTTATATACCAATATGAAAGACATCTTGGTTTATCTAGACAACACAGCAAAACAGCACTGTGGTAAGAAGTAGGCTCAAAGAACAAGAAACACTTGGAAGAAAATTCCTTTTTCTACTTCAAGAATGTTTTTGGTTTTAATTCAAGAAGAGGATACTTTGCAAACAGGGTTCCTGTACAAAAACCACAGTCCACAACAACTGCATGTGAGAGACATCACAGCTCCAAAACTGCAAGAAAGCTTTCTGCACTGTTATAATGGGATGAGGAATGGGATATTCTATATGACTGAGATGCATTTGAGTGCCAGGCTCCCCAACAGTCCTGGAGGTCACTGCCTAATCCCGCATGAATTATTTTTGCCCTTCCAAGGAGCTTTCCACACGAGCAAGGAAGCATAGTCAGAAAAGGGGATGCCTCACATCAGAGTTTGTAGTACACATGGGCAAACATATATATGTTGAAGTAGTTGTGGCTCTCTTGACACGGCAGGCACAAATTTGGCTTTGCTCATGTTACTGCTGCACGTATCAGTCTGGGCAGAGTGGCTTTGAAGGGGTACAGTTCCTGCTAAATGTCAAGTGGAGCTCCACCTTCGTTGTGCTGCACATGCCTTCACATCATGTCCTACAAGGAGTGGCTGAGGGAACTGGGGTTGTTTAGTTTGCAGAAGAGGAGGCTCAGGGGAGACCTTACTGCTCTCTCCAACTACCTGAAAGGAAGGTGTGGGGAGCTGGGGGTCGGCCTCTTCTCGCAGGTAACTAGGGACAGGACTAGAGGGAAGGGCCTCAAGTTGTGCCAGGGGAGGTTCAGGTTGGAAATGGCGGAGACATTTCTTCTGAGATCAAGTGGTCAGGCATTGGGACGGGTTGCCCAGGGAGGTGGTGGAGTCACCGTCCCTGGGGGTGTTCGAGGAAAGGTTGGACGTGGTGCTTAGGGACATGGTTTAGTGGGTGACAGTGGTGGTAGGGGGATGGTTGGACCAGGTGATCTTGGAGGTCTCTTCCAACTTTAATGGTTCTGTGATTCTGTGATCTCAGCACCTCTGATGGACATACCGTGGAATTCCAGATTACCCTGCACTGCTGGCCTTCGCCGTGTCCTGGAGGTAAAACCAGAAAACTAGGCTTTAAGGTGGTCAGAACAACTACAAAGTAGTAGTAACCTTACAGATCAGCACGGAAAAGTTCATTCCTTGCAGACTGCATGGGCAGTGTGGGAAAAGCATGTCAGAACTACTTATACATGAAAAGGAGGCCATGAATACTTTGAGGATGGCATAAAAGCAGGCAGATAGCAAAAAGAAGCATTAAAAAGGCCTTTTTTAAATGAGGGTAAGACCTTTCTTCCTGACGTGGTAGAAAAAGAAGTAATAAGGAAGGTGAGATAAGGTCAGGTTGCTGGATAATGCAGACTTCCCGGGTAGCAAGATACCTGCCAAATGAAGTGAGACAGCATGACTGTGAGAGGTTCCAGAGAGAAGGTGGTTACAGAAATTAAGGTCTGAGGTGAAGAGCTCAGCACCAACTGCCTCAACAACACTGCAGACAGTTCACTGAAGACATCTGCTCGGGGTACAGCTGCAAGCCAAACATCTGCCAAAGTGTTTGGCTACTCAGTGGATGGGATGGTGAATAATGCAGAAAATATTCTCCCTTTATACCATTCAGTGCTGAATTCTCACCTGGCATACTGTCCACGCCCCTCTGCAAGCTCAAAAAGATCCTGTAGGAACAAGTGGAGGTCAGAGAGTAAGAGTGAGAATAAGTGAGTGGGCAGTGGAGGCAGAGGCAGAACTATGGCAGGAAGAGCTTGAAAAGGCTGAGGTTTGTTTATCTCAGACAGGAGACAGAAAAGAAGGGACACAGCAAGATAAAATACCAAATACTCCAGGATAAGATGTCTCAGACACTTCTCTTTACCTTGCTGTGTAACACAAGAATAAAGGAATGTACAATGAAATGAAGAGCTCATGCATTCAAAGACGATCAAAGGAAATTCTCTGTCACGTAATGTGTAATTGGACAGTGGAAGATATCACCACAGGAAAGCACTGAGGTCAGGAACTTTGCGGGATTCAAAGAAGGATGGGATGGCTATATGGATCACAGGAATATCCAGTCAGAACAATTATGCTAAACTTTGGAAGAAGTATAAAGACGGGGTTTCAGAGTTTAAGCCAGTATCTGACTACGGGAGAATAAAAATTAGGTTTCTGTGGGGGTAGATTATCCCACGTCTGTCTCTGAGGTCCTTCTGTCTTCTTTGCCAGCAGCTGATGCCGGTCTCTTTAAGGCCAGATCATCAGCCTGCATGAACGACACGATTTCTGTTTTCCCAGCTATGCATCAGCTTCAGGGGCACTGAAAAGCTTTGTCTAGCTGCAACAATGTCAGCAAATTCAGACCTGCATTTTCCCACTGGTGATACACTTACGGCACCACCTGTAGTAAATCAGCACAAGGCACTTTTATCACAACACAATTTCCTTTAACATAGGCTAGCTCTGACTGCGGAGCCGTGGCCATGTAGACGTGGAGTGTGAGAGTTTGATACCTTCCTCTCTGCACGCCAGAGTCAAGCTCAGTCTTGCCTGCTCCTGCCTTGTGCTCCCTTTTACGGAGTTGCCAGCATCAACAGGGAGGGCAAAGCTTAATCATGACCTGAGCTTAATCCACAGCAAACAGCTCTCTGTTAGGAGGCTTGTGCATACAAACCACCTATTTCCTGACAATGTTCTCCTTAAGAACTAACCTTTTCTAAAAGAAGTGGATATACCTTCTTCTCTGACCACGACGCAAAATGAAGGGAGCCCAGGCCTTCTGTTGAGGTCCATGTAGCTAATCCATATGCTCAAAGCTGTATCCACCAGCTCCAGGACCCCAAGGCTAGGCAGGAGATCCAGGCTCCATCCAGCTCAGCCCAGCTGCAGCAGCAGTAGTTTCAGAGCCCTCATCAATTTATTTACTTCAAGAGCCTCTCTCTGACACCTACACAGCCAAGCACAGATTTTCTGCATAGTTCTGGTGCCTGAAGCCTATATAATTGCAGTTTAAATGCTTATATCCCATTTTGCAGTTAGGAGGGCTTCCAGTTTCACCATCCTTCCCTAGTCTTGCAAACTACCAGCTGACCTCCAGTTCAGTCTCTCGCTGTCCCCAAGCTCTCTCAAGCAGCAGCCCAACAACTTTTCTCTGTCTTAACAACACCTGAAGCTAGCTTATTTACACCCAGCATGATCCCAAGCTTTTTAAGGGGCAGCATTTACCTTCTCCCTGCCCTTTTCTCCTCTTTGCCCCAATCCACATCCATTATGGCTTGTGTGCAAAGGAAGATCTTCCTACAAGCAGACAGGTACAGTTCAGGAACCTGTAGAAGCTGAAACCAAACAAAACCAAACCCTGAAACACTGCAGAGTGGATTGTTCCCCTAAACCATTTTGCTATTATTTCTGGGCCTTTCCTGCTCTCCCGCTTGTTCCACAGGAGAGTCTCATGTACTCACCGGCCTGAGTTAAGTGTTCCCGAGGCTGTATTCACCCTCAGTTAACGCAGTGAAGTCAAAAGGCAACGATCTTTTCTTTTTCTGCAGCGGTTTGTGAAGTTTCTGCTCTCTGCTCAGTACCTCTTCCTTAATTTTTATAATCTCAGAGCACTCTAAGCATTGTCTGGTAACTGTGCCGATCATTACTATAATTTTAAAATCTCTTTGAGGTCTCTTTGACCCCTCAAAATGAGCCTCTTAACTTAGCCTCAGAACTGAAATCACTGAAACCATTACCGATTAGCTGCTTTATAATGCACCTTTCCCCAAGCATACCCTTCCTGAGACGGTGACCCATGCTCCTTGCAGTATTCTAGCGAGGCCTAATAACCATCTTCCGGAGGACTGTATTGCCTCTTTCCTGGTGCATTATAGCTCATTGTTCCATTGGGCTAGTGTCTTGTTTGCCTTTTTTATTGCAGCTGTGCACCGAAGTGATGGTTTCTATGATTTTTTTTCCACGGTAACCCCTTTCTCTCTCTGAGCAGCGTGCCGGATGTAACACCCATTCCTTACATTTGCTCTTTGTTCCCAGACTAATCACTTTTCATTTTCTATACCAAGCAGCATTTGCCATCTGCTGGCTCATCAACTAAATGATCCAAATCCCTTTTGAATCCGCTTGCATTGTTCCTTATCGCTTCTGCGTGCTTCCAGTCTTACCGTCCAACCAGCAGAGATTTCACACGCACGGCGCTCAGCTGAGGCACAGGAATCCACGGGATCTTCTCACACCGTGGGCAGAGCGTCCTGCCCGGATCTGCCGCTTGCTGCCTCCATACAGAAAAGAAGGGTTGGCTTTGGCAAAAAATTAGGCTCACGTATGCTTCAGGCTGCTTGAGATAAAGGATGGCTTTAAGCCCAGGAGCTGCACCAGGGGATGGTGCAAGGCAGCATCCTACAACACGGATACCAAGGATTGTGGAAGGGCTGCTGCAGCTTTCAGAGACACCTGCTGGTGTGCCCACAGCAAGAGGCAGCTCTGCTTCCCAGCTGACGGCTCTCCCTACCTGTGTTGGAAGGACAGGCACATGCCACATCTCCTTGCACCACATCCCATTTCTGTCTGTGGGGGGAAAGGCAGAAAGGAAAGAGGAATGTGGACAAAACAAAACTTCACCCTTGGAAACCAGGGCCTCTGGCCCCATGGGCAAAAATACAAATTTCCTCTCACCCCAACAGCGCTCTCTCCAAAACTCCAGCACAAAGAAATTGTTCTGAATCTCTCTGGGAAATGCACGGAAGGCCAGACGTGTGGAAGAAGCAGGGGTCAGCTGGGGATACACACTCTTTTCCCAGCTCTGAGCACCAGTTGTGGCAGAGTGGCGTGCGCTAAGCTTTTAAAGCAGGGTTTATGGGCAACCCTTCTGCTGTGTTGATGCCTGTGCCACATGGCATTCTCTTGGAAACTCTTTTCTGTCTTAGCAACAGCCAGCCTGACTTGCTGGTCTATTGCCTTCGCCTTATTTTGTTTGTCGTTTCAGGAAAAAATTGTCTGAGATTACCCAGAGTGAGCAATCTTTTGGATGATCTTTTCCGGTCTTCCCCTAAAAGCATTGCCTGCACTTGAGGCGTTATCAGTTGCCTATCCAAGAAACACTCAGGTAAGAGAAGAACTGGACAACCTGTGCAATCTCTAGCAAATTTTCTAATCATTTATTTATGGGGAAAACGACCACAGAGTGGTCAGTTCAGAAAGCTAAGATTTTGCAGCTGTTTTGTGGTCCACATGTAAAAAGATCTAGTTTTTCTTTAAAGTGTGTCAATTTTTCTGAACGCCAAGTTCACAAGGGCTAGGCCTGATTTCAAACAACATTTGCTGCTCCCATTTATAGTTTTTTCTACATGGGGATTTGAGTTAGGAGTGCACAACACGAATAAATCTTTAATAAGCTACAAACATCAGCGGAAATAACTTGTACTATGCCTTTCTCAGGCAGGAAACCAGCATACCCAGCCTAACTGACTTGCCCTTGGCTATAATTGTGATTGGAGATACCAGCTTTTATCCCAGACTTTCCACACACTTAAAATCAGCTTGGGTTCTAGGTGCTCAGCATTTCTGAAAGACAATTTTTACCTTTATTTGAGCACAGAAAATCAGCATTCACTCCGTACTGTTCATATGCTCTTTCCTGCTAGGATAGGGTGGTAGGGGAAAAAAAGAGTTTTGGTAATTAATGGCAGCATTCCAGTGCTCTTTATTAATACATAAGTCAGAGGAGTTCATCACAGGTATGGTTGGAAAGATTTTTCATAGTCCTCCTCTTAGTCTTACTTAGGTCTCCAATAAGAGAATGAAGCTCACAGACAAATTTAACTTAGTTTCACGTCTAAAGAATTTGCATTCTATGAAAAAAAAAAAAAGAGAGAGAGAACATTGACAGCCCAAATTCAGTCTTTTTAACAATAAAAGTCCTGCAATCTGGTTTAGACCTGTTCTTGTGCATTGTAACTGTATGATTTGTGCAGCATGCAGCCTCATTAAACTGCCTGGAATTCATGAGTGCGATTTGAGCATGCACCTGTAATATTATTTGATTCACTGGAACTTCTGAAAACCTCCTCTATTATGACATTTAGACACAGCCTGGCTCTTCTGTCTTTCTCTCCCTTTTGGCAAATTTGCATCCAGAACAAGTAAGACAGAAATCTTGCAAAAGGGGTAGAACTGCCATGTCCCTTCAATAAAAGTACAATTTTCCCTATTTATCTCACCATCTGAAGCAACCAAAATTCCCTCCGAGAGTACTGCAGAGGCCTCTGCCTACATGCGAAAATATATAAATATATATATTGATCAATCTCTTCCTCTAGCTCACAAGCATCCTCCAGATCTTTTCCTATCTCTAGCCTCAGCACAAGATTTCTCTTTTCTTGTAGTAGGAACCACTAGGTCAGTTGTAATGTTCGTGCCGTTTCCTCCTGCTGACATGCTGTCCTCTTTTCCCCCGTTAACATCCACTGTCTACTTGTTCACCCCTTCCTGAAGTGTTGTGGTAATTCTGTCTCTCTCTGGCACTCCACGTTGGGCTGAGAGCCTGAGCGGGGTAGAACAATTCAAGAGGCTGCCTCCTCAGGAGCTGTCAGTGGGTTTCCCAGTAGCCCAGAAAATTCAGAGGATGAAGTGGCCCCTGTTGCCCTCACTGCACCTTTGATGCACTGATACTCGCAGGATTCACAGGACTGCCCAGAGCTGGGTGTGAATACATTGTCTTACCAAGTTTTCCTCATTTCAGAATCATTAGTCTCTCCTACAGCCCATTTCCCAGGCAGCCATTACGTGTGATACTTGGATTAGTAGCAAGAATGTTGTTTTGCCTTATCCAATTATTTCTTTCCTCCCTATCCCTGTCTTTCCCTGAATCTTTTGTTAACAAGACATAGGTTCTGATCCTGCAGTCAATAATATGACCCCACGCAAGAGGACTGTGATGCACGGCAGAAAGGTGAGATGAGTATGAGATTGACTTCTATGAGTAAGATTCATCTTAATTAATATCAAATATTTCATAGTGTAGCCCTTTACATATGAGCTAGTCACCCTAGGGTCTCTTTATACTGGGTGGAGACAGGTACATTCAAGGCTAGCCCAGCTGTAGGTACCTAAATTAGGAGAAATCAATTTGGTCCTTCATTTCTGGTTCCGATTGCATCACCTGTGTCTGCATTCACTGGATTCACTGCATCTACTTCACTGATGTCAATGGCATTTTTCAAAACTTGGACTCTTGGAGGTACCACAAGGCATACCATGCAAAAATATGCCAGAATACATCCCTGTCTTCTAAACTACCTCAAGGTCCTTCCTGACTGTTAGTTGGAAGTTCTAATAGGATCTCTGCAACTTGATTTTCTGGACATGTCACTCACTGAGAGAAAAAAGGTGTCCACTAATTTCTATCACTGAAAAGATGAGCTCTTCTGTGGCTGTATAGAAAAAGAACCCCTGCAATAAAGCTTTGCTATCTGTGCAGTAAGAAGAGAATATGTAAGCCTGTTTAAATGCTTTCAACAGCACTCATTAAATCTCTTATCACCATGGAGAAAAAAAATAAAAAAATTTAAAAAAAAGGAAAAAGAAAAAAAGAAAAAAACACCTTGGCAACACTAAGAAGAAGTAAAATTTAGGGATTTCCATATAGCTAAGATCTCAAACAGTTCTGAGAAGGAGGAAACTGACTCCAGGTAGAAAAAGGAACAAAAAGAATTGGGAGTGACTGACGTAGTCAGGATAATTCTTCCCCTACTTTAACACAAATACAGACCACGTAGAGTTTACAGCAGAGAACTAACATTTCAGAGTAAGAATCCCCCTCCTACGTAACCTGTGTATAGGTTGACAAGGGTCTGCAAAGCACAGCATGCAGCAGGGAGTCTATCTTATTCACTGCAATGAGAGATCCACCTTTCTGAAAACAGAGAAGCCGGGGAGTTAGGTGAGAGACAGAGCTTTTGGCTTCTTTATGTTACTGTAATCCAAATTGCCTATTCAGTGTTTGAGTAGGGTATTTTTTCCCAGTTGCCTAAAAGTGGGTGGCTTTGTTGTTTTGAACAGGCCATCCCCAAGTTGTAGCAAGCACCTGCTTTTGGCAAAACTCCAAAAATTGTTTGTGCCCAGCAAAGCTCTAAGCTCAGCTGGGAATGATAAAGAAACTGTAATGAGAAACACTGCAACTGAAATCAAGGACTCCATCTCATCTCATCTTTGGATTGGAGATGCAGAACTTATAATCAGTAAGGGAATATGAGCCTAGAAAGACTACAAAAAAAAAAAAAAAAAAAAAAAAACAGGTCAACAGCATAAAGGCATCCATTTTATCATACCTATATATAGAGAGTATATTATTATCTAACAATATCTTTGAGTACTGAGTCATGGTTTCAGATCCGTGAAAAGCTAGGCTGCAGGTGGCAATCCACTCATGCATATTTGCTCTTCACAAAACCCATTTTGCATTGAGGGAACTGCTAAAATGGAGATGCCAGAACGCGATCAGGATGATGCAGAAATCTTTGCAGATGTGCAATTTTCATCTAAAATAAGTTCTACTACTGCAGAGTCCTAGAGTACTTCAGCACAAAATTAGCCAAAATTTATTTTTATGTAGTCTTCCCAGTTTCAAGGGCAGATGCAGCCCTGCTGTATGAGTGGAGGAGGACTGTCACCACATAATTAGCACCACTTAAGCGTTGCACCAGTCAGTGCTAATAAGCAAGGGGAAGAGAGGACAGAGGGATCTTTAGACTCCTGAATAAATCCAGACTTTGTGCAAAATAGGTTTGATATATCAGCTACCTTAACACCTCTTCAGAATGACTACTGGGGAGTAAAGTCAGATAAATAAAGCCAGCAGAAGAGGCTCACGTGCCAGCATTTTTGTTCTTCTGGGTCAGGCTAGTTGAAGACAGAGGAGAAATATCCACTGGTGACATCTTTCCCTTCAGCCACTGGACTGCAGCAGTAACCTAAGAGCTGTATTGCTCCCTCATTAGCAAAATGCCCAGAGCTGTTAGCTCTGGTTCTTTCCAACAGCCTTTCCAGGTTCATTTGTTTTTCATAATTGTTTTGCTTCCCACCATTTTTCAGCCAGGCCTTTGTCATTGTCTTAAGAGTGCCTTCTGTACAGAGCCCCACAGGCATTTTCCCTAACACCAGACCCCAATGCAGACTGCTGGTCTCTCTGTGAGTTTTGATCTTGTGCTGCTTTAGCCTTTCACAACTGCTCTTAGTAACATGCTCAGAAAAAAAAAAAAAAAAAAAAAAAAAAAAAAAAAAAAAAAAAGATTGTTTGCTAATGTAGATTATCCTGAAGAGGTTTCTTTTTCTTTTTTTTTCTTTTTTTTTTTTTTTCTTCCTGTGATATTTAAAAACCATGCAAGAGAGACAGGGATTTCCGTCCCTGGCTAGAAATCTTTCCTAGCTTCTTTCACTCTTGAAAGAGCAAGAGTAGCACTGCCTAGCAGAACTGATTAATTGTGGTTATAATAAAACATATTCCTTCTAAAAATATCTGACTGCATTGTGTTTTAGGAGCTAGAGAAAACTGGCATCATGGCTAAGATGTATGTGTATGTAGCGACAGGCCTTATGTAACACATTAATGCTAGAACTAAATGCTGCAGATCAGATTTTTACAACAGCATTTTTCACCGGTTACCATGAAACAATAGTGCTTGGTCAGGAAACTACTGCAATAATCCTGCAGCTTTTTACAAGTCAATATTTAAGGCATCGCTACAGCAGGCTGTGTTACTACAGCATTGCAGGAGCTGTGAAATGAGCCTCCGTCATTCATAATTACCTAGACGTAGGAAACTGCCGATGAGCACGTCCTCAGCTTCTCCTCGGGAGCCGGGGGGGTTTCCAGCGGTGCAGCCTAAGGTGACCCTGCGGATCACCACCAGAGGCAGCGCAGCAGCTGCCTGCAGCCCCGGCCCGGCTCCACGGGGTGTCAGCAGCGGGTTGCGAGGGCAAAGCTGGGTGGGGAGGGTGCCTTCGTCGTGCCCTCACCTCCCTGTTAGACGGTGTCCAAGTGAGGTAGATGTAGGACCCTTCCAACCCAGACCGCCCCGTGGGTCTAACATATAGTGCATGACAAGGAAATGGGACGCTGTCTGCCGCCTTGCAGCTGTTCCCAGTGGGTTGTTGGTCTACCAGGGGCTGCTGGCATGGAGTAAGAGCTGCAGAAGCTGCAGGACAGTGACTTATGGAAAAGTAGAGAGCAGTAACTGGTAGTCAGTCGACTTCACCTTACTTAGCTTCTGGAGTTGGTATGAGGATGGTGAGCCTTCTGTTACCAGATGATCACCGTGGCTCTAGCAGGGCCAAGTAATTGCCAGTCCTTTTCCTCTGGAACATAGCTAACTACAGACCAGCACAACAGGAATTGTGAAAAACACGAAAAACATGGCCAATGTTAAGTTATTCCTATTCCTCCTTCTGTGGCATAGCAGTGGATTGAGTCCCTGTTGGCCCTCATATTTACATGTATTATGATGGCCCAAGACCAATCAAAGGAACACACAGAAGTATCAACGTGAGGACAGACCTTCAGCTGCTGGCTCTACATGCCCTTCCTGACACAAGGAGGCCCAGAGTTATCCTGTATTTATGACAACAACCTTCAAAGCTCACAGCATCTGCAGCCACTGCTAGGTCGTGTCTCCCATATCAGGCTGCAAGAAGCATAACATGAAGCCTCTCATACTTCACCTGAAATTCCCTTGTGCTGAATTGATTGAAATTACTTATTTGTTTTTTGTTGGTTGGAGCAGAATTTGACTCAGACAGTAGGATTTATACAGACAAGCTGCTTACCAGTAACACTGACCCCACTGACATGCTCCAGGACCACAGTCCCATTGAACTGAGGCCTGTACATATGTTGCCTCTCTCTCCCCAGCCCCAGATTTGATTCCAAACTTGGTGAAGATAGCAAGAATTATTTTTCTTAAGTCAACACGCTTTAAGCTGGGCTTCACCCTGTAAATATTTACACAATGAGTAAGCATATGCCCCGGTTCCTGATCTGCCTACTATAACCTAAGATTTTTCTATGTCAGCTTAGAAGCCTGCCAGTGCAGATGAAGTGCAAAATGAAGGCTTTACAAGACACAGAAGTAAATAACTCCTGTTAATATTTGTCCCTTTACCTAAATTTTTATACTTTCATCCTCTCTTTAACAGTAATTCCTTTCCCTTTTACTTATTTTAACTAGTTATATGTAATCTTTGCTGAAAGTATTGTATGGTTACTTCACCCTTTTTCACTGTTAACTCTTAACCTAGCTTTACTTCACGAAACAAAACAGTCGTCCCCACATGCCTCCCTAAATAATTGTTGGTTCCTCTTATAATTTGCTTATATGCCAGCTTCTATTTAAAAAATAAAATATAATCATTGACTAACCATTTTAAAGCTGTTCTTGCCAACCTAAATTAATCCCCGTTCCACTTGTCTTTCTGCCTTTCTGCTCCACAACTGCCCCCTAGAGAAATAACTCTGGAAGGAAATAAAAACGTGCACATCCACTCACGCAGCACTGGTAACAGTTGGTTTGCTCCAGACTGGCAAGGACTAAGATTGGTAGAGGCATTTCTCAGCAAAGGTGGAAAATGTTGGCCCAGTGAAGTGGATATGCTTTAGATAATGTACCTTTTTCTGAACAGTATCTTGCAAACATGTTGTTTCAGGTAAATAATGCAATTTCTGATCAAAATTAGAGAGAAAGCAGACAGCCACAACGTCTCTGGAATTTGAGAGTTTAAGGCTGGTCTAAACTCTTGTTAGCACTTCTACCTGGCAGGGAACACCCACCTTTTGAATATGGGTTTCATTAAAATTCTGAGTAAAAACCAATTTATTTATTTTTTCTCATGAAGGTGCTAGGAGGTTTCCCTTGAACATTTTTCTAAGTGAAATGAAGAAACCACGCCCTGGCTAAAATAGCTGAGTGTCACCAGACTTCAGTAGACATGAACTTCATGAACTTGACTGTTCCTTATCCTGCCTGGATACTTTGACAAGTATGAATTGGGTGTGGGGAAAAGCCTGGCCAGTCCTAACGCTCTTGGCTCCCTCACACAGCGCAGGGCAGGAAAACACTTGAAAACTTTTTTCTAAAGCATGGGACAACCATTTCTGTGCTCTGACAATGCAAGTGGAGGAAAGAAGGTTATGGATAAGGGCTTCTCTTACAGAGAGGCATGTATCTTATTACTGAAACTGAATCTGTGTGGGAGGACTGATGGGCAAACTGGGGTTTTGGCCAGTACGAGTGGGGTTCTATCAACGCGGACTTGTGGGACTGGGGCCATTTTCTCTTTATAAAGCGAACTCAACCACGGCCCAAGTTTCCCATTAGCAGCAGGACTAACGAGGCCTGCCTTCCTACGGGCACGTCTCGCTTCCCCTCACGGGACTCCCCTCAGCGCCCCGCCAGGGGGCGCCGCCGCCCCGCGGCCATCCCTCAGCGGGCGGGCGGGGAGGGGAGGGGAGCGGAGCGGAGCGGGAGCCGCGCGCGCCCGTCCCGTCCCGCCCCGCCCCGCCCCGTGTCACGTGCCCGGCGGGCGGCCGTTGGTGGCGCGAGGCTCTCCCGTGACGCGCTCGCAGGAAGGGCGGGGGGGGGGGGGAGGAGGAGGAAGGCTGGCGGCCGTTACCGGGGGGAGCCGCCATGTGAAGCCCCGACCGGCAACGCGCGGCTGGGAGGCGGCAGAAGGTGAGCGGCGGTGCGGTGCTGCGGGCTCCTTGCTTCCTTCCTTCCTTCCTTCCTTCCCTCTCTCCCCCCGTCATGGCGAGGCCCCCATGGCGGTTGGCCTGAGAGGAAAAGAGCCGTGAGGGGGGGAAAAACGGGGGGGGGGGGAGCTGCGGGGCCCCTGACCTGCCTCGGCCCCTCCCTGCGGCCTGAGCCTGGGGGGGGGGGGGGGGGCAGGAGGAGGAGGAGGAGAAGGAGGAGGAGGAGGAGGAGGAAGGGGGGCGAGGAGGGGGGGGTGGCGTTATGTAACCGCCGGCGGGGGCCTTCGGCGGGGAGGCGGGCGTGGGGGAGGAGGGGAGAGGGAGGGGAGGGGGTGGGGAAGGGCTGAGGGGGGGTGTTAGGGCTTGGGGGGGGGAGGGTGAGGTTTGGGGGGCCGCAGGTGCCCCTCCCCCGCAGGCACCTGCATGGGTACCCGTGAGGGGGGGGGGGGGGGTGTGGGGGGGGTCGGCAGCGAGGGGTCACTGCGGGGAAATAGGGGAGGGGACGCGGGGATAAGGTGTGTGGTGGGGAGGGGGGGGAAGCCCGAGCCCTGTCGCAGCCCCGCCGCCCTCTCCTCCCCCCGCAGCCGGCTGCGGATTTTGCGCCCCGCGTTGGCTGCGAGTCGCCTGTGCTGAGCGAGGGTGGCTGGTGGGTGAGGGGGGAGGAAGGGGCACGGAGGGTTCGCCTCTTCCCCCCCCCCCCCTTCCCCGCCTGCTGCTGTGTTTTGCTACGTAGCCAGCGCCGGCCTGACCCAGCAAAAGGCCCCTGATGGGAGGTGCGCGGGGATGGCATGTAAACCTTGAGAACGGAGGGGAGGGTGATAGCGCGAGCACGCGATTATTATTTTTTGGGGGAGGTAGGAAAGCTGTGGTGCGTGCTGCAATGTTCCATTATCCCCCATGCTTTACGGTTAATGTCAGCCTTTGGAAAGGCAAGGCCTGCAAATGCTCCATTTGTGTTAATTAGAGATTTTTCTCCCTGAAAAGAAGAGTTGATGTTTATTACGGATCTTGATTTAAAGTGTAGGTCCAATCTCAAATTTGATAGTGCAATGCAAAGAAGCAAACCCAGCAGATTGCAATTACATGAGCTGAATTTTAACTATAACCTCTTACATCTAATAGCAATTAAGCAACAGTTTAAAGCAGTCCTATCGGAGCAACAACAGCACCTAATGAAAAGGTTACAGCCAAAATACATTTGTGAAACAGCCCCATTTTATTAAGATATTCAACGCAGAAATCCAGATCTCTAACAAATTCCTTCTTTGCCATCTTGTCTCAAGCGTGTAGTCGCTGCCTATCCCCACCATATTTGTCTTTCACTCAGCCCAATTCTTCCACTGGACGTTGCACCAAATCCCTGTTGGTAAATAATCCCAAGCTGTCAGACTGGAGGTCATTGCTAGGACAGTTAGTAGAGGCTCAGTGCAGACACCTGCCTTGTGACTTACTGCTGTTTAACTACTTGGAGATAGATTGTTCTTAAAGTAAAACTGTAGAAGTATACTGGAAAAAAAAAAAATATTTCAGGCCAATGTAGTAAACTCCACGTGTGTATTTTCATGCACAGTATATGTCTTCAGTGCGTTATTCAGGAATTGGCCTTCCAAGTGTATCGCCAGTCTGTCTTTCTGCATGATGTTCATCCTCTTACTTAGCCATAGCCTGGTGTGGTGCAGCCAGCATCTTGTAAGTGGGTGCTGAGTTTGCTCGGTCTTTTCTCATCCCTTGACCTGGATGTCTGTGTTAAGGAAGCTTCATAGCAAATTTTGAATCTTGCTGCCATCCATTTCAGCTGCTAGGGAGATTTAAAAAAAAAAAAAAAAAAAAAGACTAATACAAAACCTGGTTTTGAGTACATAGGAAAAATGTGATTACAGACTTTTTAATGAATTAGTTGTTCAGGACAAGTAGGAAAAGAATAACTTACCTGACCCTGCCATGTGCTTTCCCCCATTTAATCTGTAAGCTATTGTTTACGTTATGAAGAATGATTTTTTTATTGAACATCTTTCTGCTTTAATTAAAGGAGTATGTTATCTCTGAGATCTCTGTTGGCTCTTAAGAGTGTGTTTGTCTGGTACAGATGTAGCAAGGGAGCTAAATACCCAAATGCTGAAACCCTCCCCCAAGAATACAATGTAGATAAGTTTGGTGACAGTGCCATGTGTTTACAAAGCATAGCAAAAGGAGGAAAAAATGGAAGCAAATAGAAACGGGAGCATCCAGGTAGTTATAAAGAATGTTGAAAGTAAAGAGAGCAAATCTAACTGGGTGCAAAAGAGCATGAGGAACAGGCGAGGAATTCTCAAACGTGGTTCATGCAGTATAATTGTGGAAATGTCTCTTTTTTTAAGAGTCAAATTTGTGTAGAGCTGCTTCTCCCTGAGAGCAGCTTTCTGCTCTGTTGTGGAAACCAGACAGCATTTTAATTGGAGACACAGCTGGTTTTAGGGAGGAGGGCTTCTCATGTCTGTGGTCCCTCTGCTTCTGTATTGCATGCGGAGTAGCTGGTGCTCATAAGATAGGAATGAGAATTAGGAAACTCTTCTTTCTCGCTCCTTAGTGGAAGAGAGGTGAGTACGTAGAACAACTTTAAATTCTGGGCAGTGGTGATAACTTCCATTCCTGTTGCTTGTCTTTTCAGAGCTAGCTGAAGGGCTGCTGCTACTGTAGTTAAGGAATCTGTGACGGTTAAATTCATCTGAGAGATACTTTTAGTTTGGTATACCCACAGAAATGATCGCTGTATCTTCCATATTCTTTGCTGCAACTGTCTAAGCAGGCCATGCCTCCTGAATTTCAGTGTTAAGTTTTGGGAAGAGTAGATGGTGTGCTTTTTTTTTCCTAGTTCTTTTCCTATCTCAAAGCTTAAGGTCTCCCAGTTGGTATTCTTCCTGTTTAATAGTGCTGAAGCTGGGGGTTCAAAATTTGCTGGCATAAATAAAGTTTAGCCATGTTGTGGTTAACTCTTTCGTGTTAGTTTTGCATCATGTTCCCAGCTATCTGTAAATACTTTAACCAAATCCCAATGTAAGGAGGTAACAACTGATAATTTCCTTATTTGGTTTGCTTGAATCACAAAGACCTTTTCAGCTTCTTGATTTATGGGGAAAAAAAAAAATAATCCTGAAAAAATACATAATTCAGTTCAGGATAAGACACTGTTCAGGTTCCTTGCAGGTAAGTGCAGGTGGATTGGTTCGAATGCCAAAACTTGAAAGCACTGCGCAGAGTAGGGTTGAGATCTGCTGCAAGGCTTTTCTGTGCTGGCTTAAAGACTGTCAGTCTTCTGGCAGGGTGGGTTATGCAATGTGTTTTGGCAGGGGCCTTGGGGCCGTTACTGCACCTTTGGGGTCACCTTCTGGCTGTCAGTGCATTTCCAAAGTGAACTGCAGTTCTGTCCACCTCGTTGGCGAGTTCCTCCTCCTGAGGTGGTTCCCATCAGCTCTTAGTCCAGGACACCATGAGTAAGCATCTCAGGCTCTTCTGGAGACCTAGGAGCTGCTGGCGTTTAAGGAAGTCATGACAGTGTTGATAATTCTTACAGGTAGGAAAGCCCACAATGACCCTGTGGCATGTAAGGTGGAAGATTACTGTAATTTACCAAGTAGGGTAAATGCATTTTACCATTTTGTGCATTTTTTTTTTTAATGTAACTCCCAGTTGAGCTAAAGAAATGAAATAATGGTGTTTAGTGGAAGGATAGTGTTCTGGTTTGAGTCCACCGGTTGTTTTTAGGAAATATTGGAGCATTGGGAAACTGGAAAAAGGGACTTGTTAGTCGCTATTTCCTGGATTTCCATGCTGAAATTGCATTATTTGGTAAACTGTTAATCCTGTGATAAAATGGTACTGGGGAAAGGGGATAATGAGTTTTCGCTCTAATCTCTGATTGATCAGGAATTTGAAGTGATAAGTGTTGCCCCTCCATAATGATTCCTGTTATTTCTATGTTCATTTTTAACCTAGTAAGATCTACAAGCCTCCTGTTTGCCTGAGGAAGGCAGTTTTTGCTCTGTGGCCTTTTTGTATCGATCTGTCTCTACTAAGTAGCAGTATAACGCTGTTGTTTCAATGTCAGAGGTACTTACAATACCAACTTGAAACCACATAGGGCCAAGAACACAATTCTGATGCCAGTTTTGTTTAGGGATCCTAAAGAAATACAGCATTTTTGTTTTCTTGTAAGAACATACAACTGTTTCCAATAAAATGTAGAAACACTATGCCTGAACCCTCAGTATCGCTTTCAGCTGAATCTAAGAGGAAATGTGAGAATATATAGGATCAGATCAGAAGTTTGCCCAGCACTGTACTGTTTCTAGAAGTTGCAAAGAATGGATTCCAAGGTAATACTAAAGAAACAAACACGTTGAGATACTTTCCCACAAGTAAACTAGACTATAGATTAAAAAATATTTCCATTTTGTTTTGATCTCTCCAGTTACAAGTTTCATCAGATTTCCTGCTAGTTGTGTTAGTCTGAGTGGAAGATAAGAGTAATATCAATAGACTGAGGAAAGATATAGGTACGTAAAACTTCAAGGCCATGGAAGCCATATCTTGTGAAGATTTTACTTCAAAATAGATTTTGTTGCTTTGAGAGTTTCAAAGGCAAATCCAGAAAAAAATTGGGAATGGGACTATGCAATGACAGTTGGAATTAAGAAACACCGTTCAGAAAGTGCTGCAAACAAAAAATGTACCTATTTAAATGTTGACTCTGTAGTGAGCACTATTTTCACTAACAAAGTTGCTTCATTTCCTCCAGGTTTGCTACTGTACAAGGTTAGTGCCACCCATATATGTGTAGAGAGATGGTCCTCCTTAGTGTCTGACATCAGGTCCCACTTGAGATTTGCAAAGTGGATGTCTTATCTCTCTCTCTTTTTCCCCGAAGAGCTTGGCCTGCTCGGCATCTGCTCAGCGTACGCTGATAACATTGAGTTCAGCATAAAGCACAACTGCCCTGGGCGCTTCCACTGAAAAATAACTTGTGGAGAAGAAATGGAGCCTTCTCTTTACGTTAGTTAAAATGTTCGTCCGAGGGCAGATCTGTCTCTATGCCACTCCAAAGTAGTTAATCCGGGTACTGGGTAATGAGATGGTCAGCAGCAAAGGCAAGTTGAATGTGTGTATGTACACGCACACCTATGCATGCACAGAAACACATACATGTGTATCGAAACACATACATGACATTAATCAAAAATGTCATCTCTTCTGACAAGATTCCACCAGTCTGTTGACCCGATGCCTAAGGAATCTGGGAGACCTGAAGATGGTATATGTGAGAGGTTTTTACCGTCAGCTTCTCTGAATTCAATGTTAACAAATTCAGAGTGTTCACAGGTTCCTTGTTTTGGTCACCTCTTGAAAATTCTTCATTGTTTTTATTCAAGAATGGCTGTACCTCCTCTTACCCATCTTTTCTGCCTTGTTTTCTTTAGCGCTCCAGTCACTTTCTTTAATTGTGCTTAGGAAGTCTTAAGTCACTCAGTAGCAGCATGTCTACTCGTTATCTGGGAAGTGGATCTTTGTTTATTGTACCTACCCAGGGCTTTACCTATGCTTCAGTGTATGCTCTGTGTTTAAGACATGAGTTGTAGGACTGGATTGTGATCAGACCGAGGTGTGCACAAACCCAGGTTTTCACTTCTAAGCAAGTTCTATCAATTTATTAGGTTAAAAAAAAAAGCAAACAGCCAACCCTTCCTTTTCAAAGAAAAAGTAGCACAGTTCCTGTTCTCAAATACTATAGCCAGCTAAATATATGTGGACTTGAAGAATACCCAACTCACATATTCATCTCACTTGTCCTTGCAGATACTCACTTAAGTCCAAGAGAGAAAGAGAATTTCCTTTCAGTTTGATTTACAGTCTGTTCAGTATGTTGCTATAGAGAATCCTAATTCTGCAAGCTGTTTCTTATCCCAATTTGACTTAATGATTTTTTTCTGGAATCTAGGTACTTAGAAGCTGGCATAAAGATTAGGAGTGTGCTACATCCTCTAGGGATTGAAGTCCCAAAGGAAGATGAGTAACAGAAATAATGAAGCCAGTTGCTGAGGTCTGCTGAAATTTGCCAGCGTATTGTGGCAGTATGAACAGTTGTATCAAAGAGGTCATGTTTGAACTAAAAAGTGAATTGAGCTACATGGTTAAATCTGTCCATGAAAATTTATGGGGAGGAGCCACTCATCACTGAGGAACTTTGAAGTGTGGGGAAAATATTACCAAACAATGCAGAAATGTGGAAACTCAAGCCAGAGTCTTCTGTGAGCAGAAGAAAAAATTCAACCAAGTTAAACCACTGCTTGTGACAAGCTCTAAATGGACTGTAGCTGCTACTGAATGTTATTCCTAGAGGGGAATGAAACATTGACAGTTGGTCTCAAATTGAATCTGGCTTGCTATTTTTCAAAGAACTAACCATCTCAAATGCCATGTATAAAAGCAAAAAGAGTGTCTTGTTGAAAACAGATTGCTCAAAGGTAGTACAGGCTGCAGAATGATGCACCACCTTGTTTTAGGACAGCAAGTCCTCTGCTGTTCTCTGTACCCTGTGCTCGTGATTCCTTAAGTTGTGACAGTTAAAGTTGTCTGTCCCAGGCTCCAAGTTGGTTGGGAAAGATCTAAACGTTGTCCTGTACAGCTCTTGTATAAATTGGTTGATTGCTGAACAACCGCTTCAGGGTGATGTGATGATTAGTCGACAAAATAACTGCATCTTTCTTAGTCGCTGCTTGTAGGTAAAGTATTTAGTCCTTGATGTTAAAGTAAACTGATCTGAAATAAAGATCATTTTGAGTTCCAGAAAGAGTCAGTTTGGAAACTGGAATAATTTACTTAGCAAAGAGTTCCTGTGTCATCTTCTGAGAGAGTGCTAGCACTGAAGGCGAGAGTGTTGTTTCTTTGCTGTCAAACTCAAATAAAAGCATGGTTGGAACACAGCCTTAGAGTAGTCATCTACACATAGGAGTTGATTCTGAAGGACTGTTTGTTCCATGTGTTATGGGGGTTGTACGGTATTTTGCCTCTTTAGCACATGCCATGGATGCTCACCTTTTTGAAAAATACCATTTCTAGATTTCTCATACTCGCTACCAGTTCTATGTCCAGTGCTTAATTTGCCCAAGATTTTCATGATTGTCGTCTACCTTACAGTCTTAGGTTTACTTACAGGAGAAGGGAGTATTGTCAGGTGGTTTTGGGGACAGATTTTTTTTATGTCTTTCAGCCAATTTGATTTGTGTTGCTTTACAATATCATCAGAGATTGGATTGCAAACCAGAACTTGCTGGTTGACCCTGTAATACTGGTGCTTATAGTTAGAAGTGACTGTAGTACAGGCACGTGTGAGTTAGGATGGAGAACAGACTTAGGACTTCTCTGTTGTGCGACTCTAACATTCTTTGAAAACTTTCTAATTCTATGGAAAAAAGTAAGGTGGTCTACCCCAGTTGTTTACTAGGGGGAAGAATATAAGTAGGGCCGGTAGTGAGGAGTAATTAGCTTATTGCAAATCCACATCCCCATTCACACCACAGTTGGTTGTTTATAACCATGACCTAAAAGCTGGTTTCCGGAAATGGCTGAGGGATTCATAAGCTGTCCCTGGCACTGCAGGGAACAGTCCCACCCGTCTGCCTTGGCTGTGTGTGTGACCCTGTTGTGACTCAGCTCATCTGGCTTACCTGGTAGAAACTACCCCTTACGGCTGTGTGGATTTTCCTCTGATTTGGCCCAAAGTGCCAGGCATAGGTGGGAGTGCGGAGCTGGAGTGGAGAGGCTGGACATAAAGGAGGCCAGCTGGTCTCTGCTGGGCCAGCAGAGGTTGAGGAGCAGCCCCGTTCCTTTTGGTGGCAGGCGGCCATCAAGTTGACTCAACCCTCTTGTGAAACTTCACCCTGAGAGTTTATTTCCCGCCTAGAATAAAATTCAGTTGCTTTGCAACATCCAGATTTGTTTATTTTAATATGGAACAGTATTGTTAACTCGAGTGCGTAAAATCACAGGGGTTTAAAAATAAAGGAGCTTAAAAAAAAAAAACTCAAACTATCTTTAAGTTCCTTTACTGAATTCTGACATTTTTAGTACATAGTAAAAAATAGTTTTAGACCCTGTAGCAGCAGCTCTTTTCCAGAAGACTCAGCCAAGAATAGGACTCTTGTGCTGAGAAATGTGTAAACACGTAAGACAGTTCTTTCCTCAAAGAGCTTGCAGCCTAGTGCCAAGCAGGGTGGTGAGTTTGATGTGGGAGCTGGAATGTAGATGCATGAAACTCAAACAGGCCACAAAGTACCCATTTGATGGAAACAACTTCTAAGCCCTGCTGAGTAGGGATGGATTCAATCTAGGGTTCAAGCAAAAGGTTGTGATATTCATTAGTGGTGGCCTGAGATAGCTGTACTTCTGTTAGTGTTAGAGTTGCACCTTCGAGAATAATGTTTGTGGTATTTGAACACACTAATTAAATCAGGTCCTTTTGTACTAGAGGACGTCGATAAGGTGTTTATTCTGGTCAGAAAAGCAAAATGCCTGTTGCTGTGTTCTGCATTTCCACGCAACTTTCTGTTACCTGTGATTGGATTATTTGGATTAGAAATTACTTGTACTCTGTATTTAGACACAGGTCTGGCAGGGTTATTTGTTGAGTCATGGTGCAGTGTCTAGTTGACTTTGGAAATAGTTCATTTGCTTTCCTGTAGTACAAAATATAAAATCTGCCAGTGTGAAGAGGCAGCAGAAATGTCTCTGCATCATGGCAAAGAGAATGCTGCAGAGCATGGCACAGACAACTGAAGTTTGGGCAGGACTGCTACTGACCTGGAATCAAAAGGCTTGTGAGGATCCATACTCACTTCTCAGAGAGCCACTGAGAACTCTTCTGTGCTCCCAAACATTGTGCCAGTAATACCTATGGTTTCGCTCTGGATTTGTCTGTTATCTCTGTAATCCCAACTATCCCAGTTAATGGAAAGCCACCTACCCTATACAACACCATCCTGATCTTAAAGTATTTTAAAAGAAATATCTTCCCTGACTCAGGTACTCAAATACTAACTTAACATCAACATTCACATCTACATCACTTGTTGTGCAGTCTGAAATCTCACAGTTGCCATGCAACTCTCCTATATGCATGCACATGTTTATAGAATTCATAAAATGTAGGGATAGCAGTTCATTCCATTCCATGATCTGTACAGTTTGATTAACAAGCAGCCTTTAATAATAAGATTAAGTGGTTGTGAATTGGGAAGTATGATGTGAGGCCATGAATTAGTGTGCAGTGGGATGTTGCATATCTTTTCCTAGTGTGCTGTCTTGACTATTTCTGAACTGCCAGTCACATACAAAGCATCAAAACTCTTAGTTCCTCTTCTAGCTTCAGTTTTGAAAAAGATCTCCCAATAGAAATTTGAAATTAGTTAAAGAACTCTGTTTTGCAGAACAGTAAGATTTTACAGTTTGTGTGTGGCCTTCAAAGACGCAGGGCCAAATTGTGTTAATTTCGATGACAGGAGATTTAATATGACTTTTTTTCTTGAAAGGTTGTTTCTCTTGCAATGAAAATTTGGATTCTGTTCCTAGGGATACTGTTTCTGTCACTACAGGCTTTTTGTGCAGTTTCGGAGTTCGTTGGGATTTTTTTTAGTTTACTGAATATTTGTGTTCACAAGTCCAGAATGTAAGCATTTCATTTTTTTGTCTGCTTTTCTGGGTAAAGGGTCATTTTATCGTTTGTTCTTGCTCTGGGCTCTAGAGGTGCCCTGCAAATGAATAACTGTGGTGATTCACTTTACCTGAGTCACTATGCGTTTATGCTCTTGAATTTGTGAAAACAGAAGACTGCTCTGAAACAAGTTAGTATGAACAGAGAAAAGATGAATTCTTGTTTGATCACAAGCAGGCAAATTTCAATGTTTGTCCCTTTTTTGCTTCTCCCCACCACCACTTCAAGGGTTCTTTACAAAGCAAAGCATTTCTCCTGCTCACCCTTTCATCTTGATCCCTATAGAGAGGGCTTTGTATCTACTTTACAGTTCTTATTTCTTGAACCAGCGAGTATGCCTCAAATCTTGCTTAATTTTTTCTCTGATTTAAATATATCCTGTGCAAGATGTCTCTCATGTTCATTTGTTCCTTAGGTTTCAGATAAGCAGCTCTAGAGGTTATGTTAATTTTCAAGGAAAAATCTGCCATGTAAGCACAAGGACTTAGCAGGATCATAGAACAGCCCAGGCTGGAAGGGACCTTTGAAGATCATCAGGTCCATGGGAAAAGGGAGCCTAGGTGAGGTTAACTAGCACCTGTGCAGTCACATCTCAAAAACCTCCAGTGATGGGGACCCTACCACATCACTGGGGAGGTTGTTCCAGTGATTGATCCTTCTCACTGTAAAAAAATTTCTTTCTTACATCAAGACACCTGTTGCCTCTTTTCTCCATGTGGCTCCTTGTGAAGAGGGAGCAGCGAAGATCCTCCTTAGTCCAGAAACAGTTCCTGGAACTACAAAGGGAGAAATTAATCTCCCAGGTTTTCATATCAGCACTAAGTAAATAATCTATAACTCTCAGGAAGTAAGCCAAAGGCATCTAGTAATCTTTGAAATACCATGTTTTTAACTTGTGTGTTTAGAATTGAAGTGAACAGGCTGAGTCAAAAATCACATCTGCCAAGGAAATTGTAAATCATTATCAGATGTTGGAAGTAAGGCATTATAGCCTAGCTTCTCTAGTTTTGCAGGCTCTAGGAAGACAACTTCTGAGCAATTGATATGTCATGCTTTTAACACACTAACCTGAAGGAGTCATGTTTTCTGATCTGTAGTTTTAGTTAAACTAGGTACATACCTATGATTATGATTTTGATTGGCCCCACAGGTTGTGGTGGCCTGATCTAACGGCTTTTAGACTAGAGGTCTTCCTCGCCTCCCAGTAGCCTAAATAACAATTAAATGTTTAAAGGTTTCAGAAAAGTTTACTCTCATGAAAGGCAGTTCATTGGTTTAACAGGCATCGGATGTTTTTGTTTCTGTCTTACTGATACTGAAAAGACTTCTTTGAATAAACAAGAGGTCTGTATGGGGGTCAGAGTAACTGAGGTTCTCAAGAACCTTGTGATTGGAATGAAGAACATCTTAGACTGCTGGTGACGTATGTGGGTTTTATACTGCATTGAGGGCTCTCTTTTTTTCACCAGAGTAAGATAAATGTGTGTATGTGTATATATGTATGTACACACACACACACAAAAGATTTTCTGTTTGACAGGCTTTTTCATCCTTTATTAGTAAGGAACAAGAGTAATCAATGCTTAAAATCCTGGTGATTCTTACAATAACTATGATACCTAAAATCAGTATGTGACACTTTCAGGAATAAACATTTTCCTTTCTTGAACCTACACCTTTGTTTTCTGTAATAAGTTCTCAGCCAGAAGTGATATATTTGAATTACAGTTTACTTGAGTTTATGGGAAAAATATAAATTTTCCATATGAAGGAAATCATCCAACAATTTCCAATTTGTACCTTCTTCTACAGGAGAAAAAAAAGTCAATTTTCTATTTCATGTAGTCATCCAACTCATCTCCTCTCATTTTTCCTCCCTTCTCCTTAAGGGTTCTGTGGTATCTGTTAGATAAAATTCAACACCAAACCCCCAACCCCCCCAGATTAATTTCAGAAAGCTTAACATATTGGAAATTGGTCCCTGGGTGAGAAACACAGGTACCTAGAGAGAAAATACAACATACTGGGGAGGGGTAGCTTTGTTTTGGTTGTTGGTATAAAGCTAATCTCCTTGGCAAATGATTAATCATGATAATTCTATATTTGTGTAGGTTATGTAACAGATTACAGCAAATATGAGAAGAATAGAATCAGGTGCATCATGATCTTCCTGTGTTTGTGGAGATCCTGAAACATATTACTGAAGCGTGTCTTTTCAAGGTACTTACACGTGCTTTAACTCTGTAATTCAATGGTTGCCTGATTTGGCACATTGACGTTATTCCATGAAAATGATTGTATTTATGAAAACCTTCCTGCAGCTGTCTCTTATTCTGCAATGAAACTTGCCTGTAATCCAGGGTGGGTTAGCTGGATTTCAGAGTCCGCCTACTTGGTAACTCTAGAACAAAAGGGATTTAAGAGATGAAAGCTGGAATTAAAGTTTTAGCCAAGTTATTCAGAGGAAACAAAATTCTAATGTGATAAATGAGGCGGTCTCCAGGACACTGTAGTAGAAGTTGCTCCCTGGATAGGTAAATGACCAAAATGGGTAATTATCTCCAACTATAGATGTGTGTACTTTCTGCTAGGCTGGAGACTGGGTGAAGCTTCTGTGCTCCACTACTGGATGATTCTATGGATAGACCAAAGAATAGGTATCTTCTCAACAGCACAAGAGGAAGGAAAAGATCAGTTGACTTCCTTTTTTGTATGAACTGTAGTTTTGTGTATTTTTATGGGTATCAAGATATATCTAATAAAATAAAGGTGACTGGCTTAAATTTTCTTCCTGTTAGTTTCAGGGTATACAAGGTCCTATTCCTGTCATCCCACTCTTAAGAGCTTACAGCCCTAAAAGACAAAGCAGTGTTTATATTTAGGGGACCGATTAGAATAGAAAGTGAGAGATGTAGTGTAGCAGGCAGTGACCTCATGATCGGATTACACCATTAATCAATATTTTAAAATCAGTGTTACAACAGCAATAGTTAATGTGGATCACTTGGGTACAGTGAGCAGTTGGCCACAGTCCAAAACATTTCTTTTTCTCTCCACCAGTTCTGTTTCAGCTCACTAATAGCTCATCTGGGGATGCTGCTGTGTTCAGCTCATGGTCCAGAGATAAGTGTATTACATAAAGGAAAACTGTAATTTGCCTGGTTAGGTTTGTTTATTTATTTAAAGAAACCTAGCTATAGATCATACTAGATCACTTAAATGACTGGCTTTTCCTCAAGGAAGACATGACCTTTGCTTTTTTTCTTTCTCTTTTTCTTCTTTTTTCTTTTATGTAACTATTGTTTTGTGGAACAACAAATGCTTGGACCTCTTATGATTAGCTCTGAACCCGTTGGTAAAATTAATCCAGTCTCTCATGCCAGGAGGTGTTTGCCTGCATCCCCCCATGTAAATAGTATCAAAAAGGAAAGAAAAGATTGTTTATGATTTAGGCAATATTTTGCAGGAACGGTAGCAATTTTATATAAGAACCTTTTATAGGAGAGGTATGATGAACAGGAAGAATTCAATAAATCACAATGGCAACTGATCTTTGTGATGACTTTATGTGAATTACTACAAAATTGAAAAACTGGAATTCAATGCAATTTTTAGTTTCTATGTTAAATACAACTCATATATTTCAATGCATACACACTGAAAAATGTAATCTTTGTGGTGTTCTGTAGATGGCCTGTAATGCATGACTGAAATGTCACTGATATTACTAACCATCTAGTTGATCGTGTGTTTTTCTTTCTGTGCAGAAGCTTCAGTATGAGGCGGGGTGGATGGAGGAAACGGGCTGCTGATGGCGATGGCTGGGGCATATGGGTATGTTTAAAACCAACTGGCTTTTTTTCTTTGAAGAGGTAAATGGCAAAATGGGTAAGAAGGGTTTGCAATTTTGTTAAATATGCTAAAGGTATGCTATAAATTGAAACCTTTTGCTTCACTTGAAAAACACAATTTTTTAAAAAAAAAATTTTGAATTTAGTCTGGTGTTTAAGTCTTAATTCATAATCATCCACTAAATTGCATTATTAATATGTGCAGACTTTTGAATAGCTTTAACCACCATTTAAAACTAATTTTAAAATTATTTTTAGAAGTTACCACTGCTTTCTTTATAGTTGGACATACAGTAACTGAGGCACCTGATTTACTTATGCTTCTGCTGTCTTATCTATATTTAAGAACAGAAAATATGTGGAGCTTGATGAGTATTCTCTGCATTGTTTCTTTGGGCAATGAGAACTCTGGCTTAGCATCCAAACTTGCATTACTCTCTGATCTCTCTTTTCTTCTTTTTTCTTTTTCTTCTATAAGGGTTTTTATATAGATGGAATATCTTCCTTATAGAATAAGAAAAAAGGAGTATGAAATAAATCCTGCTGTGTTGGTAACAAGGTACCATACCTTGCAGATAAATTTTAGTGTAGAGGACTTGCTATTTTTTGTTTGGGGAAAAAAGCACGTGTCTTTTGTAAGTCAACAAAAATAGATTTGAAGGAATGGTGCATACTTCCAGTCTTCTCATAATTGACTAGTTTCAGTCTGTAAACACAAGAAAACAGGACTAGCATCATGGGTTTTGTTTTGTTTGTCTGCTCAATTTAAAAACTAGGGAGGATACATGTCGGCAAAGGTTAAGAAATTGGAGGATCAATTCCGGTCAGATTCAGCCATAGAGCACCAGAAGGATGGAAATTCATCAAGTATCTTTAGTGGAGTCGCCATCTATGTCAATGGCTTTACAGGTGAAGCTTTTATTTTTTAAGGATCTGTTCTGTTTGTTCCAGTGTCTGTTCAGTGTCCAAAGTGTAGTAAAGGACTATAAAACGCGTGTGTTTGTATCCAAGTAAATATGTAACAATTCCCATATATCTTAAATTTTGTGTATTATGTTCCTTTTGTATTTCATTATTTAGATTTTCAATATAAAGTCACATTTAGTTTCTGAATATATCTAATACTTTACTAAATAATTTACATGAATGGTCACTGCTAGAAATAGGAGTAATTTTTTCCACCCTTCACCAGAACTTTCTTGATTTCTTGTGTCCAATTCACTATTCAGAACATTGTTTGTTTGTGCTAACCCAAACCTTTTGTTGCCAATGTGGCACCACTGCAAAGGTTTTCCAAAAGCTTTTTTTCTTTTTTCTACTTCTTGCAAAGTATTCTTTTTTACATGATGAAAAACATTCCTAATGTGAATAATTACTGGGGTGATCAGTAATGTTAGAGGGAATAAGAATAGATGTTAGTTTATAAGGTAGTCTCTCTTCCTTGTAGTAATTCAAGAATAGTCTGGTAAGGAAGTGTTACCTGCTTTGTTAAGTCAGAAATTGTACAGTAGGAGTTCTTTGCTGTTGCTAAACCCTTTTGATATTAATTTTCTGTTCTGCATGTAAACTGCTCTCTCAAACCGATTAAAATGCAAGTGAGTTAATCTAATACTGGATTTTGTGTTATGTTGCAGTAAAGTGTTTTTTTTTTAGTTTAGCATTAAATCCACTTGAGTATTTTTCCCCCCCATCCTTTATACATGTTGTGGAAAGATCCTCTGTAACAATCAGAATGTTTGCGTTTTGAATCACGCTTTTCAGAAATGTTTTTCTACATTCCTTAAATGCGTTTCTGATTTGGTCTTTGAAAACTTGCAAGGTTTTCAGGGGAAGAACAATGCTTTGCACTCGTTCTGATCATGACATTGTTTCTCAACCACTGTTTTTCTTAATGTATTTGCTGACACAAAGCAGGAATATTTCTGTTTTAAAATTTTATAGATCCCTCAGCTGATGAATTAAGACGGCTAATGATGTTGCATGGAGGCCAATACCATGTATATTATTCCAGATCAAAAACAACGCACATCATTGCCACCAATCTTCCAAATGCCAAAATAAAAGAACTGAAAGGAGAAAAAGTAGTTCGCCCAGAGTGGATCATGGAAAGGTGAGTTTTGATCTACTGCTTTTAGAGATTTCTTCCTTTGTGGAGAAAAAAATGTAGAAAAATAGCTTTATAAAAGGTTTCATTTTGGGATTATGGTTTAGTTTAAAATAAATCTATCCTTGCAACAGCTGAGTAAAAATACCACTGTCATATTGAAGATTTGCTTCTTTGTGATTGTTTCTTAGGTAACTTTGCTAAGAACGTCCAGAGAATCTCAGGCATAGCACAAAACCGAACATTAGCCTGTTAATTCCATTTTAATATCCAGTCAATTGGCCAGCCCTCATCTCAATAAGTTTGAATAAATGTCAGATGATGTTTTTTAATTAACCTCTTGCCTTGTGCTTTGCCTGAGTTTCTTATTACCGGTAAATAAAGAGAGTCAATTTAAAAGCATTTTCATAAAACTGAAATTAATTCACCCAAGGATTCATCACGTTATACGAGTTTGTAGAAACAAAACAAAACCCAAGGTTTGATTTCCAAATAACTTAAGTCTATTGGTTCTTCTACTCGCTGAAATATATAGGATCAACTAAAGTTGTCCTCAGGCCCTTGAAAAAGATGATAGCAAGGCTCAGAGCAGTTAATCTGGCTTGCATCTGTCGTCTTCCATCTGAGGAGCCCATGGGAAATATGGCAGGCAGGAACACATTCTGGAAATCATTTTGTCAGTGTCATACTATTCTTAACTGGTCTTTCCTAGATACCCAGCAGAAACAGGCAAAGAACTGTTTCTGTGTGCATACTTGTAAAATGCTGTTCTCAGTTCCATATAACTTTTTGATTTTGGATTCAAGTGTTTCATGTCGTGCAACTTCTTAAATGTGATTGCTGTTTTCTGTTTGTTTGTTTTAATTTTGGTCAGAAATGACAGGTTCTTTGGTTTGGAAAAGATGTTAGTTATTTGTTGTTGTTTTTAAAGCTTTGGTGTCTTACCCATGAACTTCAGTACTTGGAAAATTGGCAGGAGATGTGTTGTGGTTTGAAAGTTGTGGAAATTTTCATTGCCCATTAAAGTTCCTAGTGATTTTAACCAAGTTGGAAAAATCAGTTTACTTTCAGTAGAGACCTGCTAAAACTTAATCTATGAAATCTCCTAAAACTTTCTTTACGGTGTCTTGTGTTCAGTTTCTGCATCTCCTGTTTCTAGGAGGTTGTACTGTAAGGTAAGTCAGAAGAACTGAAGCAGATTCCTGCAATTAGGCACAAGGAAGCAGGGAGCTGACTGTCTCAGTAGAACAGGGTTCATGTCAGAATCTGGAGTAAAAGCTAATTTCACAAGAACACCCTGTTTTTCCTATTCTCTCAACAATATTGAAGAACACTCATTAGTTAAATACTCCTTCACTGTGTAGTACCTTGCCACATGGAATACCAAGTGATGTTATCCTCAGTAGTTCAGTTGGTGAAAATCCGTGCAGTGGATCTAGAGGTTTGAAATTTGCTCAATATTCTTATGCACTTTGTGACAGTGCAGTCTGATGGACTTTATTTTTGAGTTTGGTTAAAATCAACCCTAAAATGTTACTGTCACGTATTGCCAATAAAACAGTGTTGTTAGATCTTCAGTCCTGCCAACCAAGGTTGCAAAATGAAAGATTTTGTCTGTCCAGCTTTATTTCTTTGTGTACACACACTTATGATTTTTTCTTAATTATATGATCACATGTCGTCTGGTTTCACTATGGTACTTGCCACATTCTCTACACAGAAAAGATTGAATTCAGGTTGCAAACTGCTAATTCATTGTCTTGTTTTCTGCTTCTTTCCTTTGTAATCCTATTCCTTATTTACTGCATGTGACTTGAAATCTTTGCTGAAAAATTGAATGAATAATTAATTCCCGTCTTCTGTTGGTGCTTATCGCTATAGCATCTGACTGCTTTCCAAAGATTAATGAACTTACCACAGCACTTATCACAATAGCTGTTATTTTAATTTTTTGTTTAGGGGCCACCAAAGAGATTTTGGTAAAACACCATAAATGTCAGTAATTTGGAGTTTGCCATGTGAACTGTGTAAGATAGGATTTTTCAGAGTTACTTATACAAGAATGGTAAGGCATGTGTTGAAGTTTATTTCTGCGTTAAAAGCTTTGCATATTCTGAACTGTGAACATTCTGATCTATGGTCCAAGTCAGACATTTATAAACCTGTTGTTAAGTGCAAATAGCTGTATCAGAAGCAAATGGAAGGCCAAAGATGTTGCTGGCCTGCTCTTGAATGGTGGGGGAACCTCGTGACAAAGAATATGGAAAAAGCTGAGGTGCTCGATACCATGTTTTCTTCAGCCTTTACTGGCACAGTCTACTTTCATGCCTTGAAGGCCTGTGTGCCTAGTGGCAGAGTTTGGAGAGAAGATGTGCTACTAAAGGCATACAACACAAAAGTTGTGGTTCCCTTGAGCAAACCTGACATAAACAACTCTATAGGACCAGACAGGATGCATCCAAGGGAGCTGAAGAAGCCAGCTCATGTCAGTGCTGTACCACTCTGTCATCTTCGAACATTCATGACAATCAGATGAAATCACAGAAGATTGGAAAAAGGCAAATGACTTGCCATCTCCTAAAAGGAAAGAAAAAGAAGCCAGGGAACTGCACTGTGATCAGCTTCACCGCAGTCACTGAAGATAAAGGAATGTGCCTTCCTCGAAGCTATGTCTGGGGTGGCACGCCATGCCTGACTGGCCTGGTTGTCCTCTGTGGTGAGGTAACTGGACAATAGGAGAGCAGTAGATAGCATTTGCTTTAACTTTAGTAGGGCTTTTGGCACAGTCTTCTGTTACATTCTTTTAGCCAGATTGAGGAGATGAAGATTGGACAGTGGGCTGCTAGATGGGTGAAAACCGGTCTCTCGTCTTCTTGGCTCAGATGGTAGTGGTCAGCAGTTCAGTTGAACTAACATCTGTTTACAAGTGACATTTCTCAAGGGTCCGTACCAGAGCTGTTGCAGTTTAGTGGCTTTGTTAACAATATGGCCGTTGATGATGGCCAATCTGTCTGACACTTTTGAAGCTACATCTGTGTCTAATTTTGTGCTCCTCATTTACAAGAGCGAGTGCAGTGAAGAACCACCAGGATGAATAGGGTCCTGGAGCATGTGATGTATGAAGAGAGGCCGAGGACGCTGGTTTTGTTCAGTTTGGAGAGAGCACTTTGAAGGGGGATCTAATTGCTGTGTTTCATTACCCATGTGCAGGTTAAGGAGAGTGTGGAGCTAGATTTCTCTTCAAGGTGCACAGCAAGAAAAGAAGCAATAGGTGCAAATTGCAGCAAAGAAAAATTTGAGTATAAGGAAAAGATTTCTCACAGTGAAGGAGAGTAAGCAGTCTGGAGAGTAAACAGCTGCCTGAAGAGGCTGTAGAATCTCTGCCCTTGGGGATATTCAGTATTTGGATGGAGTCAGCCCTGAGCAACCTGAACAAAGTTAGCCTTGCTTTAAGCAGGCTTTGGACTAGAGACCTCTAGAGGTCCTTTCCAACCTAGTTGTTTAGTCATTCTAAATTCTGTGATCTAGGGAGTGTGAAAAGGGGAAGGATGTTGAACAGTGCTTCTACAATGAGATTCCCACTGCTGCCTCTTAATACAGCTTGGGGGGAAAAAAGAAAACAAAACAGCTGTGTATTGATCTGGTAGTGCAGCTACTCCAGTAGCTAAAATCTTAGCATGAGCAAAATCTGTAAATGCTTTTTTTAAACGACCTTGAAATTAATGAAACAATCTTGAGATAATTACCTGGGTGGTTATGCAAGTTCACAGAGTGATACAGGAAACATTATAACCATGCATTTTAACAGCCGATTGGCTGCATCACCATTTTCTATACAAGGAAGCTTTGGAACTCTACCATGTTATTTTCAACTCTGGCAATATATAATGTAAATCATATTCCTTTATAAATGCAATATATTCACGTATCAAACAATATTTAAGTGATATATTTAAGGGTTGTTTTTACTATCCCATTTCCATAGAAACCTTACCATGTATCTATGTGTATGCTAGCCAGTTTTAATTTATCTAATTGGGTAATGCAATCTCCCATTGCATTCTTCTCTAATTGCAGCAAGACAGCTCCTCTGAAGGGCTTCTGTTCCACTGTTCAACTCCCTTGACTGTATTACAGACTGGAGCTTGTTAAAAAGCACATCTCCAAGAGCAAGCATTCAGGTGCTGAAGAACAGCAAAGGAGTTTGTCACCGAGCTAAATTCTCTTCAAAAAAATTAAATCCAAGTGTAACTTCAAAACTGAACGCTAATATTAAGCTGCTTTGATGTGAAAGAGGTTCCTCTGTTGCAAAAAGCTTCTGTATCTGTGACAGCATTCAGTATGACAAGTAGTACATGAATGAGAGGTGGAATATAGGCTAAGAATATTGTTATCTTTTCTACCAGCAACAGGCATTGGGATGGAGAGATGAAATCATGCAGTGGTGTGTTTTTGAGAGGATTCCACTTCAGTGTCCACGATTTCACTAAGGAATTCAGCAGTTATTGAAGTGTAGTTGCAGTTTCAGTGGGAGAAGGAAAAGAAGAGGGAGATACAGTGGACCATGTAGTACAGAACTGGAATGATTGTGGAGTAGATAATTATGGAACATCTATTTGGATTTTTTTTTCTCTCTAGATTTCTTCAGTGGATTTTCTCACAAGAAGGGGTAATTATCCTTTTGGAATGGAAAAAGTGGGAGTTCCTCTTTAATAGTGAAACGCATCCTAGCAGAATTCTTTCAAGTTCTGCCCAAATTTGTTTGGAACACATGTACTTGAATTGTACCAAGTTAGAGATCAGTCAGCATTGCTCAGTTAGAATAACCTGGACTATTCACGATAGATACATATTTACTGTTATCACTTTTGACTGGTTGGTGTTTGTTTCTGAAATGAAATATTTGGGTATGACAAACTGACCCAACACAACTGTGTAAATGTCTTTTTTAGTACCAGTCACCACATTGGATTGAACTGAGAAGTAATTTCTAGTTACTAGAGGGAAGAGGGTTTTAGAAGGGACAATAAGTATGTATTGCAGAACAGAAATGGTAATCACCAAAGTAATAGCTTATTGTGTATTTTTTAAATGCTTTTAAATATAACCTATTCTTTTTTTTGCTTGTTACAGCATAAAAGCTGGACGTCTCCTCTCGCACATTCCGTATCAGCTTTACACCAAGCAGTCAAGTGTTCAAAAAGGTCTCAATTTTAATAGCATATGCAAACCTGAAGATGCCATGCCAGGTCCAAGCAATATAGCTAAAGATCTCAACAGGGTGTAAGTGTTTCTAATCATATATGCTGATGCTAATCATTCAACCATAACTATACAGCATTTTTAAATTGATTTCAGCTTTATAGGTGGCGAACTCTGAGGAAACTGAAATAAGGTAGAAGTACATACAATATAAGTATAATATATTCTTCAGCTTAGAGACAATGAGACTGAGGGTGACCTCATGGCATCCTACTGTGTCCTCAAGAGGGGAGCGGAGGGGCAGGTGCTGAGCTCTGCTCTGTCAGGACAGCGACAGGACCCGAGGGAACTGCATGGAGCTGCAACAGGGGAGGGTCAGGCTGGGTGTTAGGAAAAGATTCTATACCATCTCCCCAGGGAAGTGGTCACAGCACCAAGTCTGCTGGAGTTCAAGAAGCCTTTGAGCAATGCTGTCAGATATAGGGTTTGATTTTTCGGGTGGTCCTGTGTGGAGACAGGAGTTGACCTTGATGATTCTTGTGGGTCCCTTCCAACTTGGGAGATTTGATGATTCTGTGATTCTATAAGTAGTTGAAGATGGAACTTCAATTACCTTGACTCCAAGGTTTGTCTCTAATCTTTAGATGACACTGCTTGATAACATGACCTGGGAGTCCCTCTATATGTAGCGTATCTGTATGAAAGCAACAGGCATACATTAAAGGATTCTGACTAGTAACACTGAAAAGTAGGTCTTCATTTCAAGAGTATTTTTTGATTACTTTTTAGCTAAAGGTATCTAGGAATAAATATTAATGCATGCTACTAGTTAAATTCTTAGTTTAGCCTCTTTTAAAAAAATAAGCGTACTTTACATATGGTAGCACCAAGATTTGAGTGATGCTCAGGAGAGAAAATGGATTAAAAAACCCTATTACAACAAAGAATTTTCTTAAAAGACTGCTAGAAGGGAACAGAATCAAAGACAGTAGCAAAACTCTGGTAGAGAAGTTAGAAGGTGAAAAGAAGCCTTCCACTTGAACAGTGTGTTCTGTAGAGGTGACTTTATTTTTTTTAATTAAGATGGTTATTACATTTTTTTCAGAAGCACGTGTTTTACTTTGTTGTACAGAGACAAGAATCACAGAATGGTTGAGGTTGGAAGGGGCCTCTGGAGATCATCTGGTTCAATGCCCTTGATCAAGCAATACCAAAGATGCTGTACAAGATACTATAGTTTGGTTATGGTGATCTCTGTTCTTCCACAGTCCACTGATGTATTTAAAATCCAGTTGTGGGAGACTTTACCATGAATAAGATTTTTATATTTTTAGGAATAAATAAAACTGGAACACAAAATGAATATCCTAAGCAGTGTTTCTTACCCATATTTTGAACAGTGTGTGATACAATCACCATCACCTCTAGCTATTGCGTTGTTGATGTTTTTTTTAAATGAGAGGAATATTCAGACTTCTAAAAATATTAATTTAATCTCAAATTGTAAATTTAAAAGCCTTCTTTACCCTGTAATACTATGTACCACTGGATATACCATTGTTGAGCATGCAACTCCTGAAAGCTGTTATGTTGAATGTAATTTATAATTGTGATAATCTTAACAAAATTATAACAACTGGCTTTCTGGTATACTGGATTAGTTAATTATTACCCATGTTTTTTTGTAAGTGTACTTAAATTGCTAGCTTTGGGAGTTGGGAGCTGTAGTTGTTTTTTCCAGCAGACCTAGAGTATGCGCAACTTTTGAAGGCTGTGTTTTCAATTCTACTTAAGATTGCTATAAAGTTAATTTTTTGGAATAAAAGCTTTGTCTTTACAGCATCAAAGTAAATATAAATTGCCAGTGCACTTGTGGAAGAATATTTTCTTTTACATGCTTAAAAGATGAAAATTAATTTGTTTGTTTTTTAAAGGACAAGAATACGTTTGATTTACAGAGCTTGAACAGGTTTCTCTGTGAGAGAAGATAAAAAGGAATCTAACACATTGAGATAAATCATTTTCTAAAAAATTGAAGTTTTCTATTTGTACTTTTTTGGTAAATAGAAGTGGAAAATCACATCTGTTGATTTTAAAAAAAAACAAAATTAAAAATCTCCTGATGATTCCTGAACCATTTATGCTGTCCATGGCAATACAGTTCCGTTGCCAAATAAATAATTATTGTAATTCCGTTGGAGACTGATAGTCAAAATAAAGGGCTTGGGAATAGGAGTGCCCAAAATCATGCTCACATTAGAAAAGCTGTGTAAAATCCTGGTAATGCTGCATTAATAACACAGCAACTCTGAAATTTTTTGTACAGCTCTACAATATTTTGTGACATTAAGAAGACATAGCCCAGAATTTGAGATAATTGTCTCGAGACTGTAAAAACTTCCCAGGTATATACTGATAACAACTGATAAGATAATACCTAGCACTTGAAGTGACCTGTAAATGTGTCTTTTTTTAATAAAAGAAATGGTATTAAATTATCGTATCTGTTTCAGAAATCATACTAAGTGTGAGGTGGAAAGTGAGATCACACCCAATGGAACAAGTAGCTGGAATGAAGAAGAGGAAGAAGATGATGGCAGTTTGGCATTTACGGAGCTGGAGCAGATCCTTCCTGGAAGGAAACAAAATGGAATTCTGTCTCAGAAGGACAGCACTGCCATTTTTAACGGACACACACACAACACTTGTACCAGTGCCTTAAAGACGCAGGATTGCTTGGTGCCCTCCAGCAACAGTGTTGCGAGTAGGTTCTCTCCAGGCCCTGTGCAGGAGGAGGACAAGACTGAAAAAGGCATGGTTGACTTCAGAGACTGCACAACGCAGCAGTTGCAGCAAAGCAACAAAAATACAGACTTTTCGTGGAATCCACATAGGACTATGAGTAATTCATCCTCGTCTTTGCACAGTAATACTAAAATAAATGGTGCTCACCACTCCACTGTTCAGGGGCCTTCAAGCACAAAAAGCACTTCTGTACCTAATCCTAGCAAGGCAGCTTCCTTACCTGTGTCCAAACCTTCAGATTGTAGTTTCATTTCTGACTTTTATTCACGTTCAAGACTACATCATATATCAACGTGGAAGTGTGAATTGACTGAGTTTGTCAACAGCCTGCAGAGAATAAACAGTGGTGTCTTTCCAGGAAGGGAAAAATTAAAAAAATGGAAAGCAGGCAGGTCTGCACTTAAAACTGACACAGGTAGATACTTGTTTAAGAAGGTTTATATTGAGAAGGTGCCTTATATCTTTGTTCACACAGTGAATGTCTAAATGAGGTGAATTAGGTTAATGTTCAATATTCACATTACAGTCAGGTTGTCTGGAAATGCTTGTGACTTCGATGCGCTGAAAACTAAAGGATTAACTACTTCTGTGTTTGTTTGTTAAATTGTGACTTAATGCAATACTCTGGTCTATGTTTAATGCTTCCTTATAGAAATACTATTCCTGACTTTACAAAGATACGTAGATTGATTGAAGGGGTGAAAATATATCTATCAAAATATGCAAGTCTGTAGTTGCCATGTGAAAGCTTAAAGGAAAAAAAAAAAAAAGAAAAACCTTGCTGTTTTTATATAGTTCAATGTGAAAAATTGAAAGATGAATAACATTTGGAAATGAGATACTAACAAAAAACTAATTTAGATTTCTGTGTACCTCCAGGTTCTGTTTAAATGGGTAATAGTGTCATATGAGACTTCTGAACCTGGCTTGTGACAGAAGAGAAATGTTTTGTCATTATATTGCACATCAAGGGCCAAAATGAAAACATGTAATTTATGAGAGGCAAAGTGTTGCACGTAGAGATTAAGTATTTTACATCTTTAGAATCTCTAATTTAGTCTTACGCAATTAAAAGGCTAGTTCTGTTCCATTAAAAAGATTCTGACTCTGCTATACTGCAAGAATGTTCACTTATAATCATATGAAAATATGCTCAGGATGATAAATTACCACATTCTAAAAGTTTATTGTTAGATAAATAATGGATTTTGTGTTTATGCTATCACACCCCAGTTGTAAAACATGTTAACTTATAAACTACCTTAATACATAATTTTCTGACAAAATACGGTATAAGCTAATACATCTTTATTCTCTCTTTGATTTGGCCTAGAGAATTCGAATAATTGCTGTGTTACAGTTGACAAGGAGCAAATTCTGAGGCACCAGCTTGATTGCCTGATGTGTAAATAGGCCCCTCATAAGACAGTCATCTTGGTTTTGTTTTGTTTTTTTAAGAATGAGCCCCCAGTGGTAAATTATGACAAACGGGAAAGGATTTTTTGATTATTCAGCAATTGCCACTGTTGTCAAGCAACACAATTCGGTTGATATGTGAAGTATTTTTTCACTATCACACATTATGCATTGTTCAAATTAAGATTTTTTTGTTAGCTCTAGCCTCCTTTGGTAAGTCAGAGACATAGACATGCAGACTTGAGCATCTAGAATACTTGACAAAAGTATTACTAGTATGTTAGCAGTGTAAGTTCTTCAGTCGGTAGTTGTCTTGCTTATGTTTGCATGAATGTAGTACAGCAGTGATGAAATCCAGTTGTGTAGAACGTTTAACACTCATGTCGTGTGTTTGATGAAGAACCAAAGGTAGTTTTCAGTGCAGCTGAACTTTTTTTAATCTTTTAGAACACCCTTCCGATCAATGAAAAATGTTTTCTGCCGCGTATTGAGTGTTAACATAGTGGACATATTCAGTTAACATATTCAGTTTCTCTAACATGCATTAAACTCATTGGGTTGACGGAACTTGATATAGCAAGGTAGAAATTGTTAATTGCAAGAAAATAAAATAGAAACCTTAAGTTGATGCATTGTTTAGGTTGCTTAGCTACTGTATGTTTACATTTCTCTGAGTTTTTAGGAAACGTATGTTCTCTTCGTGTGAAGAAACAGAAGCCTTTTAAACTTATGATGGTTAAAAAAATTATAGTCCTTGATGACTACTATAATCTACTATAATTAGTACTAAAGTATAGAAATTAGGGTTCAAGTTTTCTATTGGTGTATCTTCATACTAGGTAATGTGTCTGTTGCGAGCTCAGCCAAGCCACAGAGCTGTATAATGCACGTGGATATGGATTGCTTCTTTGTGTCTGTGGCTACCCGAAATAGACCCGATCTCAAAGGTCAGTATTACATTCAAGATGCTACAATTTACTCTGTTGAGCCTTTTTAAAACAAACAAACAAAAAAAAACACCAAAAAAAAGAGAAGCTGTACACTTACAAAATGAACTTTGTTATTCTTTTTTTGTCATCATTATCTGATGTTCAGACTATGTGACCTTCATATCCTTATTTTCTCACAATCCAAAAGCAAATGGAAGAGAGCTGGAATTGCCATTAGAAGTTGGAGCATGTGATCATCCTTAGGACATGAGAAGAGTTAGTGGAGCTCCTTAGCAAGTTGTTTGTTTCCTAAAAATATAACATTCAGAAATAGAAATACTAATTGTTCTGTGCAAACACTGAACGTTGCTGATGCCCAAGTCTGAAGACTTGGTACAGTGTTGACCATCTGACACCCAGCTATCATAGACCTTGGGAAAGAAGAAGAGTAAGCTGTGTAATTCCTTTCTTCAGCCCAAAAGCAGGAGCAATAGTGTCAAAGATGGTTCTAGTCTGTGTGTGTCTTTAAAGTTTATTTCCTGCCAAGTTTCAAATTCCTTTACTAGAATATAAAGAACCTAGGACTTTCCGCAAATATTTTTTTTTCTGTTCCATAGAAGCCTGCCAGAACTGTCAGTGTCTAAATTAGCTTGCTGTAGAAAAATTATGGAGGTGTTGATATTACTGAAAAGTCAAAAGTTTAACTAGAGATTTGATGTTATACAGGTAATTTAACAAATGAAACTGAGCGTGATGGTATGCATGTGCTCTCTTAGTTAAGCTAAGTACTTAAAATCAATACAGTGTTTGCTGTGTCTTAAACTAATGAATCATTAGGGCATTGGTGAAGTTTTGCAACTTTGATTTGTAGTAATTATTAAGGACAAACAAATAAGACTGCATTTTCACCCTTTCAAAACTTCTCTCTTTGCTTTCTAATTGCAGTCATGAAATTCATAGTCACAGTGCAAAGTCACTTCCATAGCTGTTTCCTCCCTAATGCTGTGAGAGTGTGTAAGCTTGAAAGAAATCACTAAAAATAGAGCAAACTTCTTTATAAACTTACCTTAGTTACAGAGTTATTAAAATGTAAGCTATTAGCAGTGTTGACAGAACTCAATACGTGCATTTCTTCTCCACAGGAAAGCCAGTAGCTGTGACTAGCAACAGAGGTGCAGGAAAGGCACCGCTGCGCCCTGGTGCAAACCCCCAGCTTGAAAGGCAATATTACCAGAATAAGCTATTGAATGGCAAAGCAGGTACAGATAAGTCTGTTTGTTTAAATTGTTTTGTTATTGAAGACATTTTCCTTAAAGTGCATAATGGATCGATTGTTTTTTGTTTTTTCATGTGCAGAATTTCAGAAAAGAATCATCTTTGGACACCATAATGCTCTGTGGCCTCAGTAATGATGTGCCACTGTGACTTTTTTATCAGTTTTCTTTGCGCAATATGGGTGGATTATTTTTTGAGTAATTTTAGATTTTATTTTATTGAGTATAAGGTATACTAAGTAATTCTTTTAAGTAAGAAATACAGACCGTCTGGGATCATTCAGTTCTGAATAAACCTATTATAGAGAAGAAGGTACAAAATGAATTTTGTAAGGCTACTATTTTTTTAATTATAAAAATAGAAATGACAGTAAATGGCCAATTAGAAAATGATCAGTTGAAGTTGGCTTCTGAATTGTGTGGGTACAATATCGGTGTACAGTGAGTTAATTTGTGTGCTTCTTAGAGCATTTTGGGTGCCTGGAAGTTCTGTGGCAACTCCCGTGAGTATTTTGTTTTCTCAAAACCAGGGCATTTGATGTAATTTGAGAATTCATTACTTTCCTACAGTAATTTTGAAATTTTTTACTTTGTGCGTAGACAGAACGTACTATTATTAAGAAGTTTTATTATTGTTTTACTGCCTGAACTGCATTTACTATGAGAAAGTAAATTGCTAAACCTAAGTAGCAACTTTTTTTTCTTTTTACAACAGTCTGCATAATCAGTTTGAAGTTTTAAGTAACTAAGTATCTTTGTGCACTTATTTAATTTCAGTTTAGACTTGGAAATTGTTTCTCCTTTGCCCTTCATAGGTGCACTTCTTACCTACCTTGCAGTAGGAAATACTATTGTTCTAAAATTTACCGTTCAGTAAGTTTTATTGTTGATATAAGAGGTGGAAAAAGCTTGTTCTTCCGTGGTTGTTTCTGAAATGTTAGTGCTCTTTAACACAAAAAAAAAAAGCTCTAAAATTTTTCAGATTTGCAAAGGCATTTGGAAACAAGATATTACAGGAAGTGCTGCCATTTTATTTGTGTTTCTGATGCAGTTTCACACTTCAAAACTGAAGTAGAATATATGTTAGTGGAGCCCATTGGCCTTGAACTTTCAAAAGACTCTTCAGGATGCTCCAGAATTAGCTTCTGCTGTGTTGGCAATGCCATGTATAAGTGTGTTACAAAGATAGCTGTGTTTTTTATGGAGTTGGGTTTTCTGTAGTAATGGCTTGTGTATGAACTATTTATTGGTAGCTCAGTTTTATGCAGTGATGTTGTAACTTTTATTAGGTCCTTAGAGCGGATAAGGATGTGACTTGATATAGTCAAGCAATATCTGGAGAGTGAGGCGGTTAAAATTAAGGAAGTTTAGCTGATAACCAGAATGTTCTTTATGATTCACAAATTCAGTAGTATCTTTTCTAGTATATTTATTGCTTAAAGGTACAGCACATTGCAGCCTCATTGTATAACAAACTCAGTTTCTTACTGCAGCAGCTTTTTCTGAATGTACGCACATTCATGTCTTTTAACTTCACCATCCAATCTCACTGGCTTGCACACAGGCAGGCAGCTATCTCTTTCTTTCTTGATGCTTAGTCTGATTATACAACCTGTTGTTTTGGTGAAAGGATTTTTTCTTAATGCTCTTTTTACAGTCTCAATCTTATTAGCTGCAGGTTCATAATATATTTTGGTCTCTAATTTTTTATCTCCATATACAATGTTTTTATCAACAAAAAAAATGCAGCTTGCTGTTTCTGCTTGCATTTTCATAAGTTCATGGGTTGTCTTTTGGGGAGAAGAAATTACAATTAGTTATAGTCTTAGATGAAAAGATGGAAGTGAAGGTTAGGTTTTTCTAACGCCACAGTATCTTAGAAGGTGTATGTGAATCACTTAACAGCATGTGCTTAATTGTGCCATGCCACAGGTAAATATGGTTCAGCAGGCATATATATAACATAGAAAAGTGCTTTTTCTAAAATATCAAAAATACCAAATGCTAAATTGTACTCTGTTGAACATACGCAGTTGAGTTTGGGGGAATGTTATATAAGTTGAAATAAAAAGGTAGTTGGGAACAACTTTCAGCACAAACATTTTTACATCCATGCTTCACCATGGAACCAACTTCATTTTGTAATGCTTCATGCTTTCCAGACCACTGTCTGATTTTTGCCTTCTCCAGGTCTTGCCTATTAGAAAAAAATGTTTTAAATTAACAACCAGCAAAACAAAGAAAAGAAAAAAACTTATGAATCACTTAGTTTCACCAAATACTGAATTCTGCAGCTTCAGCTACTTCTTTTTTTTTTTTTTGCAAACCACTTCTTTAGTGATACTGGTTTTCCTGCCTTTGATCTGCATTGTTAGACAGATATCTAGTGTCTAGAGAATCTTGGATCTTTTATGAAGTACTTTCTTTTTCTTGTTTGAATTCATCCAGATATGTATAACTTCCAAATTTTTTTTAAAAATGGCTATCATTCTCTAAATCTCCAAATTGGAGATGGACTTTCTGGGTAATAGAAATTACTTCTCTACATACATGCCATCTTTAACATTCATGTCCTAAAGTTAGAGGATTAACATATGTTAATCAAAATTCATAGTTTGGGGTCTTTTTTTTCCATGGCCAGGATGCCCAAGATGTGAATGTTTTTTAGGCTTCCTTTTCCCCCAACCCTAGTATCTCCCCCCGTTTTTCATTCTAAAGAGCAGCAGTTTTTAACCATCATATTAGTCACAGATTTATTCTCAGCGATTTCTTTTTCACAGACTTGGGTCCTGGCCTCTGATTTCTCCATCCGTTGCTCCACATTCACCATGTGCCTGTCTAGTTTCCCAGCTTTTGATGAGAGGTTCTCTACCTTGCCTTCCATTGAGGACAATGTGTTCTGCATTGCCCTGAATTTCACATGAAGTGACTCCATCAGCTCATGGGGGGATCTGCTCTGCTGCGATGTGGAAAAAGTCGACGAGTCCAATGAAGATAGACAAGATGACAGCATCATCTCAGGCCAGGGCACAGGAAGGCACGGACTAAAGAAATTGTTCTTGTCATTCTTACCTTTAGTTGGGGCACAATTTTGCTCTAATTTTCAGCTGCAGACATCTTAGGTAACTTACTGAGCTCATCATACATTAAAATATTTACGACATGAAAAGGTACATGAATTTAGCAGAAATTCTGAATAAAAGCAGCTTTTCACATGAGTTAGGTTCTGCCCCTGCTGTCTCCACTCATTACACCACTTTCTCTGGTCTGATAACTACTTGAATATGCACGTAGCACCATCTTTCCTTCCAATCATATGGTTAGTGTGTAAGTTGTTGGTACCGTGAAATATAAATAGGCACTGCGACACTCTGAAGAAAACTGCCTGTTATAATAAAGGTGTATTGGTATTAAATAGACTATAGAACAAAAAAGAACTATTAGATACATAGTAGGTTTCATTTTAAGTAAACAGACATTTTTTGTCTATGTGATACCTTCTTGTTTTGATTCTGATGAGAGGTTTGGGAGGGCATAGTGGTTATTGCATCTAGACATTTTTTCAGACTAATCAATTGTTCAGAGTACAGGCATGTATCTTTCAAGGTTTGCATACCATGAAAACCCCAATAGAAAGAATAGAGGATGCTTTACTTGACTCTTGTATTATGTTATGAAATTCTGTTCCGGTATCTAGTGTGTTGTGGGCCTGATGGGCTTGTTAAAACTTACCTGAGAGATGTATAGAATTAGGAAAGGTCTGTCTCATTTTAAAGTTCTGTGGCTGCAGCATTTATAATTTTGTCTTTTTGATCCAAGAGAAATTTATGGTGATACTTGAAAGAAGTTGATATATTTGACGTATTCTAATAAAATATATGGTAGGAAGAAACAACAGGTTTTGTCAATTAATTTCCCCATAAGAGTGTTAGAGGAAATACAAGGTACTAGCCTGTGTTCTATTTTGTTTTAATTTGATACAATTAGCCTTCTTGTTATTTCACTTCATCCCTTAAAAACCACTTTGAGGTATCTAGGTTAAGTAATTATTAGAATGTAGTTTTAAATAATAGGTTATAAGTATCATGAACAGTGGAATTGTATTTTGAATGTAATTTCTTTGTTCAGGTGGTAGTCATGCATTCTAGGAAGGAATATAACTAAGCATCTTGTTCTGGGAAGCAGTTGACAAATTTGCTTACAGGATAGGCTTGTAGCCATCTCAAGCGTTTGATCATTTTATTGTGGTTAAAGCTAACGGAGATAGGTCTTATTTTACAGCATGGTGTATGTAGCCACCAACAAGCTGTTGTCTAGTATTTTGAGGGAAAACAGAAATGGAATTTTTCTGCAGCACAGTATTCTTTTCAGTAACGTGTGCAGACCTACCTGTAGAGAGAGGTTACTATGTGGAGGCTTCTGTGTTTTTCTTTGTTTTTTGTTTACTTTGACTATGATGTGAATCAGTATAGTATTAACTTCTCACCAACAGTAGTATAGAAATTATATCAAATACAATCTATTATTTTTACTTAATTTACATTGATTCTGTTGAACTCCTAAGAAAAATACTGTAAAAATGAATATAAATATTATTTTCCAAGCAGAAATTAGAGTACCTGATAAGCTGGACTCACCATTCTGGGAGCATCCGGATTCCACGCACATGAATGGAGGTGACTTCAATCAGACAGTTCTGTCCATGGCTGAAATTGCTTCTTGTAGTTACGAAGCCAGGTAGATAAAAGTTACCTATCAATTGCTTGAAAAATCTCATACAGATAGGCATAAAATGTAAAACAAAACAAACAAAAAAAAAAAGGCAGTTGTTAAGTAACATTTCCTTAAACTTACCCAAATTAAGAAAGGTTTTTGTTTTCAGAAGTTGTGGTTAAATAGGCTGTTAGAATTTAGCATGAGGTTTTCACTGTGCTTGTTGCTGCTTCTTAAACGCTGTTTAATAGCTCTCAGCCTAACATGTTACTTAAAAACAAAACCTATTAAGGAAAACCTTATGTCATTCACAGTGATACTGCTGATTTCATAATATTATCTTCATTTCTTTGCATCCAAACTGCATTATTTCATGGAATTAAGAACACTGTTATTGAAGGTTTTAGTTAAAATGAGACAATGATAAGTGTTATTACTAAACTTAGAACTTTCTTGCAGATTATGTTGAGCACCAAGATAGCATAGTTTATAAATATTCAGAATATGAAACAACTTGTTATAAACAACAGTGTTGAAAAATAAGACCTTATTCTCTGATAAAAGTAATACTCCAGAAATTGTGCATTTGTTGGAACCTTTCTCAAGAGTGCTAGGGTAGGCAGGTTTACATTTCTACATTGAAAAGTTAACTTGTTTATTACAGGAGCAAAATGTTATAAATTTGCACAGTGGTATATGAAAACCAGCTATCTTAGTCACTGTAGTATATGTTTGGATTTTATTTAAAAATAAAATGGCAAGTATTGCTTTCTACAGACTTTTTGTCTTAAGCATGTTTCCAGGGACAGGCTGTCCAGGCTGCATGCCTGAATATTATACAGTTAATTCAAATACTCTATTTGCAGTTGTTTTTCTTACCTATTCAATTGCTAGCAGTTGAACTAAATCCTTTTTATTGATGTTATTTAATTTATTTATTTTTGTGGGAAAAGACTAGTAACTCATTTGGAAATAGCCCATATTAACATAATTTGTGGAAAAGTTGGTACTGTATTTATTTGTGGTTTTTTATTGTTTAATTTTAGACAAGTCGGCATAAAGAATGGAATGTTTTTTGGCCAAGCAAAAAAGTTGTGTCCAAATCTTCAAGCAGTTTCATATGATTTTAATGCATACAAAGAAGTTGCACAGACAGTGTATGAAATACTAGCAAGGTAAGGTGTACTGTGTGATTACATGATCTTCCATGGTAAGATTATCAAACATATTTTAATATGCTACTGTTTAATGCCATTTTTTGATTTAGTATTTTCATTCCGCTTTACTCTCACTTCATTAAAACTATTACTGTTTAAATCTTTCTTCTGTAGTATTTTCGTTACTTTTCTTACTTTGAGCTTCTGAGCATTCTTTTATCTTGGAGCCAAACAGTCAATGTCAGGCTTCCAAAAAAGTCATTGTTAAATTTGCTAGTGACTAACATTATGAGGAGAAACGGGTCTCTCCTTACTAGTGAGATTCTTCCAAGGTGTTTTTCTTGTTTTCTTCCATTTGGTTGATTTGGGTGTTTTTTGTTTGGGTGTTTTTTGTTTGTTTTTGTTGTTGTTTGAGTAATTTAAGAGTGGATTATTGGAATAACATCTATTAGAAACTACTTTCTGATTTAAAATGCGCTCGAACAAAACTGGAAATTTGTTAGTGTGACTGAAAAATAGGCATTCATCTTTTGCTCCAGCTGTTCCTTTAAAAGCATGATGCATGTTGAAACTTGTCCTACATTAGTAATGTTACTGTAATGTGCTGTTCTAGGATTTGTAATATGTTGTCATACAAAATAAGCAGGGAAATGCCACCACAAAAGGAAGACTTTATTTGCTACATATTTGTTTTAACAGATGGTGAGCTGTTGCTGGTGTTTCACCTCCTTTACTTTGTGTTGATAGCTATACTCATAACATCGAAGCAGTCAGTTGTGATGAAGCACTAGTAGATATCACTGAAATCCTTACAGAGACCAGATTGACTCCTGATGAGTTTGCAAATGCTATCCGCACCGAAATCAAAGCCCAAACTAAATGCACTGCTTCTGTTGGGATGGGTAAGTAGCTTATTTCAATTCTATTTATAGGGACTGCCTGCTTTTGTTAGGCGTATCAAAGCTATGTAAGATTGCCGTAACTCATAAGTGTTTGTGCAATGTGGAATATATTGCCATTTACATTAAATTACCATAAATGAAAACACAAGTAAATCTTCATAAGTGGAAAGTTTTAAGCAAAAACTTATAAAATTGCTATCACTTCTCCTTTGCTATCTGAACAATAAGCTAAAATTCCATCTGTATGATGTTCTTACATACATCTTAATAAAATGCTACTGTATTTTCCAGTAAATGGAAAAATGGGTACAGACTCTGTTCCTTATAGGAGAAGGCAGTAAGAGTTTGAGGATTTAACTAAATTATAAGGTGTTGAAAGCAAAGATTTCTGTGATTTGTAGTGGGTATTGTATATGAAATTGCATATCTGAAAAGACTTTTTTGTTGCTGTTCCTGACAGTATTAGACTTAAGCATCTGTAAATACATATGCTAAGTGTACATAAGTATATAAAATCCACTTGTGATGTAAGCAGAATTCTCCCTTTATTTCTTATGATATCATAGTAGCAGAGAGACTATAATTCTCTAGATTACTGTTTGTTTTTTACTCTTATATGTATATTTAGTGTTTTATTTTTTCTATAGAAAGAGCAGAGTTACTTTAAAAAGTGTTTTTTATATAATCTGATATACTAGTTCTCTTTCTGATTGTAAGAGACAAATACACATGAGGAAGTATTTTTTCTAATAATTTTTGAGATATTTGAAAAATGTTTTTCGTGTCCTTTACAGAAATATGGTAGGTACTGTACAAGAACTTTGTCTTTTCACTCATAATTCATAAAGTAAAGGAATCAGAGGAAAGAGTTGCACTATTACATGAATGTAGAGACCTGATTTCAAAGATGTGGTCTATCAGAAATATCTTGTTTAAGTGATCTGTATGTTGCCTGATGGGAAAGTTGTACCAATATAATAGAATGTAAATTTGAACAGATGCTGCTATGCTATAGAGATCTCTCAACACTATTAATTTCTGATTAGAGATAAATCAGGGATATGTTTATACCAGTTGAATAAATTTAATTTTTACCCTAGAGATTTTAATGGCTAAACTAAACTGACTTAAACAATGCTAGTAAAAGATTAAACGCTCATCTGTAAACATCCTGTATCCTGATTTTTCATTTGTTAAGTGAGGTATTAGTTTTTTCCTACTTTATTTCAGTGTTCTGGGAATAATGATTACAGAAGATAGATCAGTAAGATTTTATGGTATTAGAGGCTATGTTGGTATGTTTGGTAGATGAGAAGATCAGAACTCTTCAGTACTCTATAGACAGAACAGGGATCTCCAGAGATAAACAGCAGATTGAATGGGGACTGTCAAGAATTGTTTCATCAATTTAACTTGTCAGGAGAAACAATGGACACAAAAGTCTGCGTTACTGTTCTTACTTTCTAAAATTTTAGAATAGACTAAAAGAATATGAACACAGATGGAAGGAAAATAGCAATAGTAACACACAGTGCTGAGAGCTCTGGATTCCCCTGACCTTTTTATTAGCTTGCTTTATCTCAGAACAAGGCACCTGAGTGGCAATAATGAATCTATTTGGGTATCATTTCAGAGATGTTGTTGGCTGGGCATGAATAAGTCTATGAACAGGGAAGAAAAAATGCTGAAATAAGTCTTGTTCCCGCCACATGTAATGAGTGCACAGAATAATTTAATGAAGTCACTGTTTTTTTTAGTGAATACTTGAAGCCCAAATATTAGCTTAATTCCAGTATTTCACATGTAATATACACTTCATAGAATTGTCACCTAATTATTACTTACATTGACCACAGTAGACTTTTTGGAAGTTACACAATGTTAAAGTATTACCATTCTACGTTTTTAGCCATTTGCAGTTAGTTAACTGTTTTCTTTACCTCTACATGTGTAGAACATCACTAAGACAAAGATTCAACGTTCTTCATGAAGTGTCCCACACTCGTTGGTTGCTTTATTTTGGGGTTATTTTTTTGGCTTCTGTTTTTGTTTAATTGCAAATGCAGTTACCACTAGTTACTCTGTTGTAATCATAAATACTGCTAATTGCTAATTTTGGGGTCGAGATAGCAAAATATAAACGAATATGTTTCATTGATAATTTTTTTTTAAATAAAGAATTTAACTGTACTTTATTCATTTTTTTCCATGACTGTTGAACTGCAGAATTCTACTTGAGAAGACAGAGGTTACTACAGACATACTTTAATTTTTCATTTTTACAGGTTCGAATATTCTGCTGGCCAGAATGGCAACTCGTAAAGCAAAACCAGATGGACAGTATCACTTAAAACCAGAAGAAGTGGATGATTTTATCAGAGGTCAACTTGTTACCAGTCTTCCAGGTACTCCGTTCTTTTACAAGGCATTTTGCCCCCTAATATTAAAAGTTTCAGCTACAAATCTGTATTGTTCCAATTGAATCAAGCAATTGAATCAAAATTGAATCAAGCAAAATTAGATGTTATTTCCATGGTTATTATCCAAAAAAGAAAGATGCACTGATTTGTGAAATTTTCTGGAAATAATCTAACTTTTTCTTATCTTTGAGGAGCATTTTTTTTGTGAACACCTTTACAGAGCCACTCAATGTCATTTGTGGAAGAAGCTCAGAGTTTAATGTGTTATACAACATTATAGTCTTCAATAAAATTATTTAGATGAGTCATCTCAAGCAAATGCTAGCTTGCTGTAATGTAATGGGTGAAATAAAATGAGTAATGTCACTAATTATCGGTAATCATCAAAAAGACAGGCAGGATGTGCTTAGAAAATAGAAATAGCCCAAGAATATTCTGTCCAAAAAGGAGTGTATAAAGTAAAGTGTTGGAAAAAACAGCATAGATATCATAACAAATCAAGACCATATGAAAGGGAAAAAAAGGAGAGAGGTTCATCTGCTGCATCTAATAAACTACGTGAAGCACTGAAGAGTATAAGGGTAGAAGAGAAAGAAAGAAAATTTGTCAGAGGAAAGTTTTACTAAAGTAGATGCTTCTGGTTGTAATATGAGCCATATTAGAGTAGCAGATAAACAGAAAAGAATGTGAAGAACAAGGCTATTGTGGAGTGTTACCACTGTTACACTTTGCATCCAGCTGTAGATGGTTTTTTGTTCTGGTAGATTTAGAATACAAATTAGGCATTCGTCACACATGGAATTATTTTTTTGTGTAAGGATCTTTAGGTAATGGTGTGCTAAATATTGTGACAAAGTGTTGATTCTATAAGAAAGAACAAAAGGTTTGAATTCCAACTGTTTTTTGCCTAGTTATCTGAGGAAATTATTGTGATGATGATAATGATTTATAAGTGCGTGCGACAGCACTAATAATTTTGTGAACTATTTGGCCATTTCAGCTAAATCGTACTGAGAGTAGAAGTTTTAGATGTTAAACATTTCAATGTTTCACACAAGTTTTATGAAAAACAACAGCTTGACAGAGAGGAATGGTCCAAATCAGCATATCCTTTGAGGGACAGTCAGTCAAAATTCAACTATTGTACGTTTTGGCAGTAGTTGCTCAGTCATATGTATACTCAGAGTACATGTTTTTTGTCCTGCAATCCTCAGTTGTGTAGGAAAGAGAAGGTTTTTTGAGTAAGGGAAGAGTTATTGAGTGGGATTATTATTATTATTTGGGTGGGATGCCTGTAAATAGAAAGAAAATGTAAGGGAAATGCTGTAGGGGAGGCATTTCTGGCCCACAGATTTTAGGGAGGTTCTTCAAGGCATAATGGAATTCAACAGACGGCAGAGATTTGTAGTTACAGTGAAGGAAGAGTGATAGGCAGTAAGGATATATGGAATACACCTTTATAAAAATGGTTTTCATTATATATATGTATTTTATAGTTCCAGGAAAATACTTAAGAGTTGTAAAGTGTTTTCTGCCATGTAACTCTGTAGTGTATTGTTATTCAGTACTTTAGTAGTATAATATGACACAGATGTAGTCCAAAAAGTGCTGAATAAGCACTCATTTATGTTTTGTGTCCTAGCGATCAGCTAAGTTCAGCCTGCAGTTGTGCTCACATTTAATGTTAAATGTTAAAAATACATTTCTCTGTTAAAAAAGAAAAAGGGAGGAAGGAGGGGAATATTAAAAAAAAAAAAAAAAAAAAAAAAACTGAAATGGAAAAGTGGTAGGAATAGCATGCATACACAGGTGCAGGTTTACCAGAAATTCTCTCTACGCATTCCCTTTACTGGACAAACATAATTTATAATGCAGCACCATTTCTCTGGCGTAACTTAAGGGAAATATTTTTCCTCTAGAAAATGATTTGTAAAGTGAAATGACTTGAAAGTCAAAAACTTGAAAATATTCATTTTCACAGCGATAGTAAAAACTTATGAGTGTTTGCCAATAATATCACTAGATAAGGAAACAGATCATGGAAGATAGAAGCTGATTTTCTAACTTTCACAGACTTTGGTAGTGTAAACTCCTAAGACCAATATTTGTGGAAGTAACAGCCCACCTTTCCCAGTCCCAGAAATATACTTAAGTTTATCACACTTAGGTAGGTGCAGTTGCCATGGATACCTACAATTTCCAGTGCTTGGTAATTCAAAGCACAAGTGGTACACGTATGCTATCGCTTCTGCTTGAAAGAGTATTTTTTTCTGCCTAGGAAGCGATGGAACAGTAGTCAAAATATTTGTTGGTTTTCTTTTAGATTAAATCCCTTGTATATAAGCATATTACATGTTGTACAGTCTTTTTGGACTGAATGCTGTGGTATTCAGAGCTATATACACTGCAACAGGCAGTACCTTGTCAAGAAGATTTATAGGCAGAAGTTATTCACACTTCACACAAATAAAAAGTGTTCTACAGTACGACATCTTAAATCCGTAATACAAATTAAATTGAGTTGAAGACAGCAAAAGTTTCCATTTGAAACATATTTCATTGAGTGGAATTTATTGTCTTTATTTATTTGATACAACGTAGCCTAAGTTTAAAAGGGCAAATTTTATTTGTTCAAAACCTGGATGGCTCGGAACTGTGTAGAGTTAACAGAACTAATTGCTTTGTTGTTAGGAGTTGGCAGGTCGATGGAATCTAAGCTGGCTTCTTTGGGAATTAGAACCTGTGGAGATCTGCAGTGTGCTTCGATGTCAAAACTGCAAAAAGAATTTGGTCCAAAAACAGGACAAATGCTCTACAGGTTTTGTCGTGGTTTAGATGATCGACCTGTTCGCACAGAAAAAGAAAGAAAATCTGTTTCAGCGGAAATCAACTATGGAATAAGGTTTACACAGGTAAATTCAATCTTTCTTTTCTGCAGTGACTTCTTTCAACTGTAGAAGAATCTTCTCATATTCTGATTATTTTCACTTACACTTTGATCTGTTAGAGCACCATCTTAGCCACCAAATAGAAATGAGGAAAATGAAGAAGTAGGAGACCAAACGATAAAATGGGAGGAGAGACTGCAAAAGTATTGGACTGAAAAGAAGCCTGCACAAAATTAGCTTGCTATTCTGCATTCGTTATACAAGTCTGGTACAGAAAAAGAGAACTGCAGTAGGTTTGTTAGCACCTAGCATTCTCTTTCATTTAAATGCTGATTATTCAAATATGCCAGTGCCTGAAACAATCACCAGCTTACTCCAGCAGACCGTTTTTGCTAGACTGTTCGCAAATAGTTTGGGGTGGTTCATTGTTGTTGAAAAAATCGTAGTAAAAAATAACTTTGTTGCAAACTTAAGCATTTATAGAAATTACTGGAAAAAAAATAGGTTGGGGGAGAGGTTTTGTACTCCAGCCTTTTTCTCAAAGCAGGGGAAATTGAGATCAGGCCATTTGCTCAGGGCTTTATCCAGTCTGGTGTTGGAAATCTCCAAGAACAAACACTGCACAGCTTCTGTGGGTAACCTCTTCCACTGTTCAACTACCCTCAACTACCCTTCTTAAAAACAGACTTAAAATTTATTTTTAAATATTTTTTTAAAAGACTTGCTTCCAAAAGGGCTTAGTATTTACTGCTTATGTCAGCATTACAGGAGGAATCTACTATCTTGCCTAACTTCAGCAACCTGCAGTGTAAACAAAACACAAATAAGACAATTGCCTGTGAGTCACTTTGCTCTTTTAAGTTCATAAAATCATGCGTATTTTTAAATCTTTGTGACACCTGCTTCGACACTTTGTGAAGTGGAATACATTGAAGCTTAATGATTTACCTTATATATATGAAAGAACAGTAGTCATCTAAACAGTGGAATGTTGTTTTTCCCGTTTAGCCTAAGGAAGCAGAGGCTTTCCTTCTGAGCCTCTCAGAAGAAATCCAACGTAGACTTGAAGCTGCTGGTATGAAGGGTAAACGACTGACCCTTAAGATCATGGTCAGAAAGGCTGGGGCACCAGTGGAGCCTGCAAAATACGGAGGTCATGGAATCTGTGATAATATTGCCAGGTAACTATGCATGGGGGAAAAAAGAGGTCAGGAGTAGGCACGAACACATTTCTGCAGGATGTTGGGCACTGAAATTTACAGTAAGACAGGACAAATTTTAAAGTGCTTGGTACCTCTTTGTCTACATAGCAAACCTGCACTAACATCAGAATTAGAATATTATTACCAAAGTTCTCTGTGCCTGTGTTTCAGCTATTCAAGAAAGCAACTTGTTCACTCACAGTTAAGTTTTTTCATACAGTCATAACTTCCTCATCAGAAGTTATCTTGTTTTCTTGTGGATCATTACCAACATAGTAAAGCACCTTTTTGCTTGGTCTCCCTGCAGCACTGTTAAACTCACTGAGATGCTGCCTGTGGTGGCTGTCTGCTCATCCCTAGTGAAACAGAATAACCCAGTTACTCTGACTAACCAGTTGACAGGTCACTGCCAACGGAGGAGGAGAACCCTGTTTCCACAGGCAGTCCTATGGCTCTTACCCATTATTTATTTCCTATTCTTGTTTGTTTCCAGTTGTTCGAATGGATGATGTCAACTAAAGACTTTTTTTTACCACTAATTTATTTATATGCTTGCTATGTTCATCAAAACACGAGAATGAAATTCAGGCATATGGCATCTTGTAGTTGCATTTTGTTTCATACAGGATAGTCTCAGAACCTTCTAAATACACCTTTGTTTTTCAGGCAGACACTTCTGTATCAAAGCATTTGTACCTTAGGCAGTATAGGACCATCCCTCTACTATTTGTATGAGGGTGCATTTGACATCTTCAAAGAGTTCTTTTATATTTCTCCCTCCATCTGAGGTTATTGTAACAGGTGAATCCATCCTGAAATGAAGGGTCCTTTGCTTATGATTGTTGATAACTGAGGAGGTAAGGGTGTTAGAGTTCAGCAGTAGGACATGCATACAGAGGGTCTGTCTCATACTTGTGAGCTTATGACATAACTCCACTGTATTAAAAACCAGAACAGTACAAAAATAATCTTTTGCTACTAGAAGTTCATGACCTTCTGGGACTGATAATATCAAGAAGAAGATATATCAGTCTGTACTTTTGTCTTCTGCGTATCCTGAGTTCAAGTTGAAGATCCACTGTTAACACCTTTTTAGGACTGAGGACATGTAGATGAAGAGATTTATTCCTCCTTTATCAGTAGCTAGTGCCACACTGCTTTCTCATGAATAAGTCAATGCTTTGGACCTCATTTCCATAGTCAAGCAAGCTAATGTACATGTGCCCTGAAGTTTCTCTATTTCTTAAAGTAAGAGTTAAGGTAACATAATGGGGACATCCAAAGGTGCTAAGCTGTTCACACATAGCTGAAGCAGTTCTGATGCCCATATCTCTTCTGGCAGCTTCTGTGTTTCTGCTTCTGCCTTTACTGATGAACTTGGCAACCCCAGTCAATCCAAATCATATTATTTGATGAGACAAGTGCTGGATTACTGTCTTTGTTAGAGCATTTCCATACAATCCGGTGAAAGTCTTTTTAGCAGCAGCAGGTTAAACTGTGGAAATTACATCCAAATGAATGGATTAGAGTCTCAGGGTGGTGGTCTCTCAGATGTGTTTTCCCTATGTTCAGCCTAGTTCCAACAGTTTGGGATTATTTGCTGGAGTTTAAGGTGATAAGTTTCTCTTTTATTTCAGTTTAAGGTATCTCTGGTTATAGCTTATGCACTGTTTCTTACCTCCTCACCTCACAGGTGAAGGAGTTGCTGTGTTTTCTTGTCCTACGGGTCAAGACTCCCTAGAATAATAATAGATCACAGTCCTACAAAGGAACTCAGACCCACAGGCATGCTTATTACCAAATTCATTTTCTGAGGTGTTAATTATACTACTTTGTTGATACCAAGTTCTGATGATACAGCACACACCTTTATAAGATACACTTCTGAAATGGCCAGTACCTTTAGACCACTCATATGTTTCTCCCTAATATTTTGCATAGTAGCATCTTAACTGTGATACTGATCTCCTTTCTTCCTTTTCTTAAAATTATAACCTGTAGGTCTCAGGGAGTTTTTCACATTCTTGGCAGCAGCAGGAAGGCTTTCATTTTCATATTGGCAGAACCAGACCTTTCTGGAGATCATTTGGTTGTTCATGTCATTTTCTGACAGTTTCAGAAGCAGAGTGAAATTTAAGGAGACATCATCAAAGTAGGTAGTAAGCTGTCCTGAGGACACTGTCAAAACACTGAGGTGGAACTTCCTGTTGTCTGTAGAGCCCACTCTATCCAGTTAAAACTACGTAGGTTACCTCTGAGAAAAATTTACATCCCTCATACACATTTGATTAGCCACTTGCAATTCTGTCCTTAACTGTCTCAAATGCTGTGCTGTTGGAGAATCCAGAACTACTAAGTGCTACTAATGCCCTACAAAGCTCTCAAGTGGTGATTTCTAAAACTTACAAGCAGATGCTTTTGTATGAGAGTCATTGCCAAAAGTTGTCCGTTTCTCAGTTTTCAACTGAGATAATACTGGGCAAACCCTATATTGAACTGAGCTTCAATTAAGGGTAGTGTGTAAGTATGCTTCTGTGAGTATTGCCAAGTGAAACATTTTTGTCTGGTTCAAAAGATAACACGTGCACAAATATATATTGTATATGTGTGGACTGCACACTGGGAATGTTCAATTACTAAATAATCTGTGATTTTTTTTTAAGTTTTGTGTTTTGTTTTCTGTAGGATATGCTTAGTTCTAATTACCTTTTGAGAAGAAACCACAGGGAAAAAATAGTGTTCAGTTTCTGTAAGCAAAGAAACTATGATGTGTCTGTCTTTGAGGTCCTCTCTGGAATAAATACAGAATTTTTGTTGTCTTCAGGATTTGTGAAACAGTTTCCTTGTTAATACTGGTTTTTTATCCTTTTTAGGACTGTGACTCTAGACCATGCAACAGACAGTGCAAAAATAATTGGAAAAGAAACTCTAAACATGTTTCACACAATGAAACTGAACATATCTGATATGCGAGGGGTGAGTTAATGGGAAAACCCAAATTTATTCTCTTTGTCAACTTTCTTTGTTCACAGATTTTTAGTTCTCCATGGTAGGTGACAATTAAACTTACGCAAAAGAGTAGGCCGTAAACAGCTTTGGTAAATTAGGCTATCCAACCATACTGTGTTTTGTACATTTACCACTATAACCTTTGAAAAGCACAGTTACAAAGCCATAACTGTAAAAGAAAATTTTGTTGTGACCTGGATTAATCCACAACTTGAATAAAACAGCTTACGGTTACAAAGACTGTATATTCTGCAGTTTTATTACTGCATGTAAATTTTATTTTGTCTTAGAATTTTCAGTAAACTTTTACACAGTTGTTAGTTAAGCAACTAATATAGATACTGTTTATAAGTCCAATCAGAGATACAGATCAGAGGAGCTTTTGATCTAGACTGCAAGTCTTAGAGCCAGCATAGTTACCAGCCCATGGTTTAGCCTTTGTTTGAAAGTGAATTGCTGGCTCTTTTGAATTATGACTTATTTTAGAACACTTTCTAATCTCAGCGGTTCTGTCATACCAGTGTAAACCAATGATGAAACTGTTCTGGCATCAGCCATTTCTTAAAATGGAGCTGATTAAAATTCTTCCTCTGACCAGATATCTCTGTTCAGTTCTGGAGGGGCCATTCAGTCATAGATTATATCATCAAGTGCAGGTATATCTGAGGTCCCTGAGTGGTATTCATTTCAACTGACTTCAGTCATCTCCAATGCCTATGTCTGTATTGGAGCTAGTCCCCTTAAGCTTGAGTTATGTGCCCTTTTCCTCTCTCTACACAAAAAAAAAAAAAAAAAGTTGGGGGGGGGGTCCTAAAGTGATATCCTTCACTGTTGATGCCCACACTTGGGCAGGTTAATCCACTTGTCTTGCAGGCTTAACGTAACACTACTTCAATCTCTCCTCTTTTTAAAAAAATAAAAAATAAATAAAAATAAAAAAATCCCTAAGTTCTAGAACTCAATCTAGAAATATTTGAAAGCAAAAAGATAAAGGTGCAAAGAAAAACTTTTTGCAATGATGTTTTAATAGCCCATTAATCACAACTAAAAAACTGGTAACAAATAATATCCTTGCTGTGTGTTTATAGGAGAAGACCTGGTGAAAATACCCTCACTGGCTCCTCTACATGCTCCTCAACATGCTTTCTGAGTCCTATACACAATTTTTGGACGTGTAGCCATATTTAATACTAATCACTTTTCCTGCTCAGTACTTCTGTATTTTGAATGTCTAAGAAATTTCATAATAAATGCATTTTTTCATGGGCCTGTTGACAGCACTTTTCTGTATCAGAGAAGTTAAGATGGTATTATCTTTGTAATTTCTTAATTGTTGGATTTTGGTGGATTATCCTGGGATTTGTTTGGGATATTTTCAGTGACTATTTATGTGTTTTTCAGTGTACCTTTTCTCATTCTCTTCCACCCCTACAGCAGGTAACCAGTTTGAGAAGGAAAAGGGAATGCTATTATGAACTTGTTGTTACTATATTTATTATTTTGAAAACATAAAATTAATGTATTAATGTTTTGGATTTAGGTTGGAATTCAGGTACAGCAGTTAGTTCCCATCAGTAAAACCACTTCGGCTCATTCAGCAGTACAATCTGGACACTTACCTGGTGGATCACATTCAGTTATTGATCTTTTTCATGTTCAGAAAGCAAAAAAGTGCTCAGAAGAAGAACATAAGGAAGGTCAGTAAGTTTTGTCCTTTGCACGTGTGATAATGATCAGTTCTTGAAGGCTTGAACTTAGATTATCTTTCTGAATACTTTTCCTATATTACACAAGTATAAATTATTTAATATAAACTCACTGAGAGCATGTTTTGCTGCTGAAATATTAACAGTAACTTCAAAATAAAAAGTTACATGATTATGCCATACACAGTATAAACTATTGAGCAATGAGAACTAGAAATTAGCTTCACTGTATCTTGAGACTTCAGAGTTTTTAACTATCAGATGATCATTCTGTGTTTTGTTTTCATATGTATAGTATTTGTTGCTGCTATGGACCTTGAAATATCTTCTGATTCAAGAACTTGCACTTTTCTTCCGTCTCGTGGTACCCATCTCACGTCTGGTCTCAATTCTAATGTTAACAAGACTGAGTCTGCTGTCAAATGCAATGGCTTGCATACTCCTATCAGCGTAAAATCCAGGCTTAATTTGAGTATTGAGGTTCCTTCTGCTTCCCAGGTAAAACTCAAGAATATAAAATAACTTTTTTATAAGCCCCCTTTAAGTATTGAAAGACCACAATGAGGTCCCAGCCTTTCTTTATAGAAGAGGGGCTCCAGTCCTCTGATCACCTTCATGGCCCTCCTCTGGATTTGCTCTAACAGCCTCACATCCTTCTAGTGCTGGGGTCCCCAGATCTGGATGCAGCCCTCCATATGGGGCCTCATGAGAGCAGTGGGGGACAATCCCCTCCCTCGCCCTGCTGGCCACTCCTCTGGTGACGCAGCCCAGGATGCAGTTGGCCTTCTGGGCTGCAGGCTCCTACTGCTGGCTCACGTTGATCTTTTCATCGATCAGAACCACCAAGTCCTTCTCCGCAGGGCTGCTCTCAATTAGTTCTTCCCTTCCTTCTGTTGTATCAGCTGCACCTCTCCCTACAAATACAAATTATGGTTTTTTGGTTGTCTGGCTGTTTTTTTGTTCCTTTGTTTTTTAACAAAGGAAGACCCTTATTTCTAGCCCCTATAAGCAGGTATCTGGTTTTAAAGGTCAGTTATGAGCAAGTTGCACTGAATTCTGTAGGTGTCTTAGGTGTAAACAGACTTGAATACTTTACTTAAAATTCTGTAGTTTTAATTTCTGTAACTCTGCAAAAGCAATTGCTGATGTTTTGTTAACAACTTTCCCAAACATCTATACGTTTGTAGAAGCCAAGTGTGCTTTTGGCAGAAAACATTTTTTTCTGTAAAGCAATACTAAAGCTAACTCAAGACGTACAAGCAACCTGACTGAACAATGTGGAGCTCCTCCACTTTTTCAGGTTATCCTATAGAAGCAGTATGTAAGATTATTACATTAAAAAAATGTAAAAAATGCAGTAGCTGTGCAGTATAGTTCCTGTAGCTTCGGTGACCTTATGGCACAATAGGCTCATCTTTTCTTTTGCGTAATAACCATATTATAATATGGAAATCAGTACAAGGAAAGAGTGGTGACAGTCCTGTAATGCTGCTTATATACACTGTGTTAGGAAAGGAACAGCAAGATTATTTTAAAACCAGGATTTCCAGAAGATCTTTATAGGATTATTATACATAGCAATCTCCAAATCTTCTTCTTAAAGGTGAAAGGTAAAGTTTTCTAGCAGTCCTATGGAGTCTCCTTTAGTAGAACTTACAGGAAAAACTACATACTTTGACTCAAATTTTACTTGTGAGAAAAATTACACTTTAAATCTGCTTGTCATATTCATTTCCTCACTTCTGCACTTGTCACTGTATATGCCAACAACTTTTAGGTACTGAGCAGTCATCTCAGTTATTTCAAGTTGATAGTTGATGGTAAATACCAATTGCAGTAAGGAAAAAGTTGAATCTAAAGCTCATTTCTTTGTCAAAATCTATGGCGAAAATCTGACAGCTTGCAAACATATGTAATAGTGTTAAAGTAAGTTGATAACATTTTACCATAGAATGATATAAAGAAAAATTAATTGCTTACTGTTTTGAACCAGATAACAATTTAGCATTCGTATCAACATGTCAGCTGTATAATTTGAACTCAGAATTTGTTTTCTTATCTGTAGAGGAAAACTTGTATGTAACTTGTGATGAGAACCCTAAATATCATGAAAAGATAAAACTGAGCATTCATATTTACTGGTCTGTGTTAAATAACTTTTTTAATTTACATCTTGCTGCTGCAGAGAGTGTCAGGTCGCCAAATGTGTTTGCATACGCAGATTAAATTTTTTTTCAAAATTCAAAGACTATATAGAACTTTTTTTTTTTTTGGGGGGGGGGGGGGGGGGGGGGGGGTGTTAAAATTAACTTTGTGATATATTCCTCAGAACCTAAAAGCTTTTTTGTATTTGTAGCTAGATAAGTCTGTGCTAGAAGCTCTGCCACCTGATCTCCGAGAACAAGTAGAGCAAATATACACCATTCAGCAAGGAGAGACTTATGGAGAGAGCAAAAAAGAGCCAATAAATGGATGTAGCACTGCACTTCTCTCACAACCAGTTGGAACAGTGCTTTTACAAGTACCAGAGCTCCAAGAACCAAATGCCAATGTGGGAATTAATGTAATTGCCTTGCCAGCTTTCTCACAGGTAGGATGTTTGCACGGTATCAATAAACATCAACTTTCTACCTACAGGGAGAGTTAACAGCTTTTTTTGAGCCAGAATTACTATAGTCTGTTACTTACTCAAAATTTATTTATGATCCTTTAATATCTTTAAAAAGCCTGTGCTTTCAAATGTAACTTGCTCCATCACAAACCAAGTGTGATACACATTTATTAAAGATTTATAGTCATCTGTATGTCCATGGTTTTGCTGTTACTTAATGTAAAGCCCCTTATTTACACTTCGCTTTGCAATCTAGTGTGTAAATAGCTGTTTTTCTGCATTGCAGCTGAATTACACTGCACCGTCAGTCAAAAGTCAAGCCGTCCTAAAATCAGCTTAGCTAGTCACAGGAGACTCACTCTATTTAAGTGGATGCTCTGATGGTGTAAAGCCAGCCTACTAGCTTCTGTAGATGTGATTGTTCATATCACATTCCTGGGAGAAAAGCAGGCATGGCTAAGATTGTGCATATCTCCATAATTTTGGAACAAGAAGCTGGTTCAGGACAAGGAAAGAGCAAAGTTGTTTCTCAGAGTAGTGGCCTGGAAGGGGAGCCGGTACCTGGTAATGATGCTCCTAGTGATATTCCACCCTTCAATCCAAGGTGGTGCTGAACCGATGTAGGGTTAAAAAAATAAAATAAAAAAAATCCCAGATTGAAATACCCAAAGATACAATATCTTGCATATGCATCATTTAAAATTATTTTTAATACTGCTCAATTTTATTTTTGTTTGCTCTGTCATTGCTACATGGCTGTTATCAGATGAAGTGATGTCACCAAATCAGATTTAGAGAGATGTTTGCTGCTGTTTCTGGGGCATAATGCTGCTTAGCTGACAAAGAATGCTTTGGAAATTAGATAGAAATTCCTGACCTGCTTTCGCTAAACAGTAATTAATGCATAATTATTATTTAAAAGATGTGCAGTCCATTCTGCTACTAAAATTTCTTCACCTCAATCCAAGTTGATTGGTTCAAAACCAGTTGAATCAGTTTTCATTCCTGAACCGCAAAACTGGCTATTCCACATGGGGATATCGTGAGAACAGTAAAGGAATTCTCCATTCCTCAGCTGTTTTAAATTACACACTTAAACTCTTGCCTATCAATGAATGCATCTTGGACTTGCGGGTTAAATTATGCTGTGAAATCACATCCCTCCTCACTTGGTTTACCACTCAGTACTCTTTTTCAGAGGAAGTTATAACTATGTATGTCTTTCTATAAAAATTGCATTTAGTTTATCATATTTATGCCTCATCTATGTATTACGCAGTTGAGAATTAATTATTTTTGTTTTTTAATAACAGTATTACTTTTTGAAACTGCGTTAGAAATCTGTAATTTGCACGCTCAGTTTGCACTGTTTTCCTGTCTCTTATCTCCTAGTGCATTTCGTGACTGCGTTACTTGATCCAAACACGTCAGCTTAGGAGAGCATCATTTTATTTTGAAGATGTAGTTCAAGAATAGGCTTTTTTCCTATTAATTTGTAGGGAATATTGTTGTGGTTTAACCCCCATAGGCAGTTCAGCAGCACATAGCCGCCTGCCCACTCTCCCCAGGTGGGATGGGAGAGAGAACTGGAAAGGTAAAAGTGAGAAATCTCATGGGTTGAGATGAAGACAGTTTAATAGGTAAAACAAAAGCTGCATGCGCAAGCAAAGCAAAAAAAAGGAATTCATTCACCACTTCCCATCAACAAGCAGATGTTCAGCCACTTCCAGGAAAGAAGGGCTCATCATGTGCAGTGGTTTCTCTGGAAGGTGAATACCAACGCTCTGAATGTCGTCCCTCTTCCTTCTTTCCCCCAGCTTCTATTGCTGAGCATGACACCAGGTGGTACAGGAATCCACTTGGTCACCTGCCCGGGCTGTGTCCCGTCCCAGCTCTTGGTGCACCCCCGGCCTCCTGGCTGGCAGGGCAGCACGAGAAGCTGAACAGTGCTTGGCTCTGTGTAAGCACTGCTCTGCAACAAACGAAGTATCGGGGTGTTATCAACACTATTGTCATCACAAATCCAAAACACAGCATTGTGAGAGCGTCTATGAAGAAAATTAACTCTGTCCCAGCCAAAAGCAGGACGGATATCCATACTGTCTAGATATCCATACTATCTATTTGAGAATGCCTTATGCTTGTACTCCAGATTTTCTCCTGAAAACATTTAAGCTTCCTTTTTTGGAAACAAAAAGGGGAACTAAGATTCACAATTTTCATTTTCTCACTTAGGTCCGAGTTTAATGCATAATACATATATGGTTATATATATATACATAATACATACGTGGTTGGATAGCTCCTTCTTATTATTGTCAAAGTCTTTGTGGGTGGATATATTGTATGAGTATATACAAACAATTAACATCATTTTCATTCAAAACCTGGTAATAGACTTCAGATATAGAAAAGTGACAAGTCATTCCAAATTGAGTGTTTTACTACATCTCAGCAAGTGTAAATGATGCCCTGCCATCTTTTTATAGCTTAATTAGGTTTGTTTTTCAGCCTTTCATTCCTTTTGTCTGAACTGTCTTTATGTAACTAGGTGCCAAGTTGATAGTGATTTTTTCATTAGAAAACAAGTGGAAAATGTCCTTTGTTGCTGAAAGTTCTCCCATAAAAAGCATCTAGATATGTTGCATTCATTTAGGTCAGCTGCCGAAGTAATTTGAACATTTAGAAGTTGTAACTCTCTGCAGAAGCTGAATCCTATAAAAGGAAAGGATGAAAGAAATAAAGATTACAGATGCGTAGAAACAAATGACGTGTAGTAGTGGGGTTAACTCCTGGTGGCAAATTTGCACCATGTCCTTATATTGCCTTAACATGGTAAAGATGCTTTTTAAGCAAATTTGGACAGCACATCAAAAATACTGGTATCTATGCTGAATTTATAAAAATCGACATTTTCCATAACTTGAGGATGTGATACAGCTATGTGAAAGCTACATTAGGACAATGTCACTGGAGTAAATGTTACACTTTCACAGGGCAGTGGTGGGGGGGAATGACAAAACCATGGTCAGTTCCCTGTACTGCCTTATTTTTGAATGAATTAAGTCACGTCATGGAACAGTTGCAATTCACATACAAAAAAATGTTAATACTGGGCCTCCCAAATTCCTGAATTCTTGAATGCTTAGCCAGTGGACATTAACCTTTAAAAATAGTTTTATTAAATAAAATGTATATTTAAAAATAATGTAAGCCTTGATTGGTGACTACTAAGAGTTGATTGGTGATTTAAGACTTGATTGGTGACATTCCACTACAATGCTTCATTCTGTGCAATGCGTAGAGTGATTGAGGCCAGAGTTGTTCCCATTTCTTCCTTTAATTAGCGCATATTTCATGCGGTGAAAAATATGTTGGCACATGGAGTTCTAAAAATGCAAAAAACTTTGTTCTGACTTGATGACTTTTTACCTGTGGGAGCATGATCGTGTTTGTTATCAATATAATTTAGACATAACGTGTGAATGGCACAGTCTACTTTCCTGACAAATATATACATTTTACAGTTGAAAAAAATGATCAAATATCCATTGAAAATAAGGTGTAGCTCTTAGGTGCATCCCAGTATTTTAAATGTAGTATCTCCAATAATGGTAGAAACTGTATCGTGCACTTAGAATAGTAATACAGGTTTTGAGTAATTTTTGTTGTTGTTTGTACACATCTCAGAATTTTACCAGAGAAATGAAGGGCATTCTCCCACTGAGCAAATTTAATCCTCTAAATGATAGGTTTTCTTTTTATGAATTAGATTTTGCAGGCTATGAGTTGGAAACACTGTTCAAGAATATTGGGCAACTCAGAATACAAGAATAGAGGGACGCTAATTTGCTCATTCAGCCACATAGTGAGGGAAGATGATACATGACATTTTCTGTTGTCCATATGAGTATGGCAGTTGGCATACTCCCAAACGGTTTCCTATCTAGAATCCAAGCCCCTAGGCCAGTTGGAAGGGACTCTGTTTTTATCAGTCATTGAAGGGATGGACTACTAAAACCCTTTAGCAGTAGTTCAAAATATAAGGTAGCTGGATTTGTGTTTCTCGTATTTAAAGAAGCAAGACTATTCCCAAGGATATTTTGTCTGAGGAATGTAGCAGTATCAAAAGAAAAGGAGGAACAAAAGTCCAGTTGTCAAAGTGTTCATGTTTGGCAGTTGGAAGCAAATGTTCTCCAACTCGGGCTTAATTGTGCTGTTAATATAGCTGTACTGTATAATAGTAGGTGAATAAAGATGGAACATCTCGGGGGGGAGGGGTTATTAACACCTGTGATCATTTTTAATGGTTAGTGTGTTATATGCCCGTAAATAATAAATCTGTAAAATGTAGAGTAATGTTAAAAGGAAGGTTTTGTAGTTATTACAAGCATAGGTACATGAAGAAAATGTACAGCATATTTTATTTTACAGTGTTTCATCTGTATTTCATTTAGTTTTGCCTGGCATAAAATGTAAATACCGTTCTTATGTGGGTAATCTAGAGGAAAGCAAGCAGTGTTGCTCTCTGGTAAAATAATCAAATGAATCTTCTGTCACTGTTCAGGTGGACCCTGAGGTTTTTGCTGCGCTACCTGCTGAGCTGCAAGCAGAACTGAGAGATGCATATGATCAAAGGCAAAAGCAACTAGAACAGCAACCTGCTAATACTTCTGGTAAGTATGTATTAGTTGTACAATAGTTTTGTATAGGAGTTGTTTACTATTTGAAGAGATTTTCGCAACCCTAAATACAAACCAGAAAATATAAACAAAGCTTCTAGGACGATGCTGTGTTAAATTGAATTTCTGTATTTTTGGTAGACAGTGAGTTACCACCAGCTGTGGCCTCATTTTGCAAACAGATGCCTGGCTTTACTGAAATGGGTAGTTAATTCAATTCATTGGGACTGTGACACGAAACCGCTCGCATCCTTATGTTTGCAGAATGGAATGTAAACTTGGTATGTCTCGTGATTTAAAGTACTGCATCTTCAGTACTCAGTTTAGGTAAACATGTATGCTCAGATCAGCATCCTCTTGGTTTGTATAGCAGGGTTTCAGGGAGCTAGAGAGATGATTCATCTCACTGTGTCTGATGGATGATTTTACTCTGAGCTGATCACTTAGGTCTCCTATTTATAATCAGTTGAAGAAATGAGGTAACTTCCCTGTGAAAGTGTCATAAAATAGGTTGGAAATGCCAGTGGGTTCATTGTCAGTTTAATACTGCATTATTACAATGAAACCTTGATTTCAGTTAGTGGACTACTGCAGATAAAAGCAGTTTGGGGGCCTTTTTGCTGCTGTTTTTTTGATAATCACTAGTGGAAAGCCTTAATGGGTATCTAGGTTGGACAGTGCTCTAGGGTGAAGCAATTTGTCCAGTAGGCTTCAGATTTCACTAGCTGCTCATATTCAAGCGCTGAAATGCTTGATATTTAAAAGGTTCATGATTAAGTATACTAATGTCTAGCAGTGCTGTTCAAGTACTTAAACCATTGCCCATATCCGAAATGGCATGTGGAAGCTAAGTCATTTTATCTAGGTTATATTTTCCCAGATGATCCATAGATTATTAGGGAAGATACTTTTCAATGGAAAAGTACTAAATTTTAAATGTATTAATCACTGACTATTCCTGTCTTTTTTCAGTATCCAAAAATCCTTGCCTACACCTGAAGCATGCAACAATGAAAAACAAGAAAAAAATCAGGAAAAAAAATCCGGTCAGTCCTGCAAAAAAGATTCAGAGTCCTTTGAAAAACAAACTCCTGGGTAGCCCTGCAAAAAACATGCCAGCTACATCTGGAAGCCCACAGAAGCTAATAGATAGCTTTTTGAAACAGGAAGGAACAGCTGCTCAGGTAACTTTAACAGCTTGCTATGTCCATTTCTTTAGGCTTTGTCCATATTCACAAAACCAGCTTGTTTTCTTTCCTGGATTCTTTAGTATGTACTTATCTATACATGCATGTATATGGTATTACCATATTTGTCAGACTGAGCGTTACCAACTTTTATGTTTGGAGCAGCTGGAAGCAGTTCCATCGACTTCAGATTGTTCAGGCCCATCAGCTCTGCAGACTGAACAGCCTGGTTCGTTCAGGCCACAGGCACCCAACCTAGCTGGAGCTGTTGAATTCAATGACGTAAAGACGTTGTTGAAAGAATGGATAACAACTATTTCAGGTAAGGGATGGCATGCCAGCGATGATCTTGTATCACAAGGAAAACTATTTTTTTTAGCAGGCTTTTTGTACTTTGTTCCTTTTTCCTTCACTCTTCCTTTCACTGGTTACTTTTCACAGTAATCTTGAAGTCTTACTGCTTTGAAGTGTTGCGGTAACTTGATTCTTCCTGCACAGTTGTTGTTTCTTGTTCTTGCCTGCTCCTGTTTCTTGCTTAGCACCATGAAAACCCACCTGCTCTCTCTTCGGCCCTTTTGTCAGGCTCTTGTCATGTGCCTTGATGTTACTTCTATGAAAGGTTTTCCTTATTTTGCCCACCAGGTTAACAGCCATTAAGTGAGGAGGTTTTTAAAAGGAATTCCTTTCTTAGGAAGATGTCATTTTAGAGAGAAAGGAATGCATATTTTTACCTAAAAATGCCAGAAAGAATTCTAGGATAAAGTGCGAAAGTTTAACACTGTTGTTAAATTGTGATTTGAATTTCAACAAGATGTCACACAATTGGCAATCCCTTATTATCTTGGAAGATCTGACCTCCAAGATTCTTCATGTCCTTAACACTGCTATTCTCCTAAGAGTTTCAAAAGAGTTATTCCATTTGAAATCCATATTTCTTTTCCTTCGGTTAATATTAGCTTGGTTCTAATTTGTTCTTACAAGTGAGGGGAGGAAAAAAGAGGAGAGGTTGACAAGCCAGATATTTCAGGGTGTTGCGGTCCATTTATGTACAAAACTTGTGATGGTGGAGGGAGATATAGGAATACAGCAGTTGTCAAATTGGCACCTGATAGGCTAACACCGACATTTTTTTCTAGTATATTCTAATTATTCTATAATAATTTATTTAAATATACTTGGAGAAAGGTTCTCTTAGTTCTCTTCATTTTTTTAATATATTTTTCTTTTACAGATCCTATGGAAGAAGACATTCTACAGGTTGTGAAGTATTGTACTGATCTAATAGAAGAAAAAGATTTGGAAAAGTTAGATCTGGTGGTTAAATACATGAAAAGGTAGCTTAATTGCTAATGTTTGTGTTGTTTGGGCTGGTTTTGTTTGCAGTTATCCACTAGGTACTTCAGTGTGAGACCACAAGTCTATTAGGCATTCCATTGATGAATGTAAATATTTTAAGCTTAAATTTTATTTAAAAAATGGGGTGAAAAAGGTTGGGCTGATAAAATAGGTAATCTGTGAAAAAGCAAAAGTATCATTTAATATTATTTGCTACAAAGTGTTCTGTTTCCAGCCAGAGGATAATTTTTGTCATCATTGTCCCTTCATCCTGTTTTCATTTGTCATTGCTGTCTTAGATCTTTCATCTGTTTCATCTGATTTCAGTTCTGTATCCAGATCTGTCTCACCTCTCCAACCCTATTAAATATGTTTTTATTACTTAGTCACTGTGTTCCTTTTGCTTCTCCCATGTGTCAGGAAGCCCAAGTTCCCTTCATGACGTGTTTACTCTCTGATAGCTGTGCTGCTCAGCTTTCAGTGTCTTTGGTTTGGAAAATACTTAATTCTCAGAACTAATCAGCACCCAAAGGACTACAACAGTGTAAAAACTTTGTTACACTTTTGTATTATGGGATGTCTTTAGGCTTCAGAAAATGAGAAATGCTCAGTGCAGTTAACTGCTTTGTTGAATGCTGTATATTCTTTATAAAACTCTAGGGAAAGCATCACATCCCGCTCCTGGTGCTCCATGTATATGAGATGTGCACTGGTAGCAGTATGGCTCTCTGAAGGCTGATAAGCGTAGGACAAGGAACCAGGAGTCAAACAATACACAGTTGTCCATATGAAACTGATACCAGGTCCTACTAAGTTGTACGTGGAGGGGCCCCCTGCTCTCCTGTAATAGCCATCTAGAAGGGGATTTAGAGAGAGAAGACACAGGATGCATCTTAAAATGCCTGCCTTGGGCATTTTCTTCCTTTCATTTGCTTGTAGTGGCAGCTGAATGACGGAGGTAGCTCATACTTACCTCTGCGTGTCTGTGACTCTGTTCCACTTCTAGCAATACACACAACATAGTGCCCTCAATATGTGTTGTTATAATGCCTTAATTATGATGGCATTTGTTGGACGAAAGTTGTAGCATGTATGTCTTGGTTTGAGGAAGGAAAGATTGGGATCCAGAATCTTGCCATTTTTGATTCTTTAGTAAAGTTTTTAGAAGGCTACTGCTTTAATTACATGCTTACAACCACTGCAAAATGCTAATGTTTACGAACTGGTGACACTATTTACATCAGAAATATTGCTGGTGAATGTCAGCGGAACCTGTGGCATTAGCTAAGACTTGGTATATTTGAAGAGAGAAGGCTTTACCAAAATCAAGTCAAAATACAGCGTACTATTGTGATCTTGCTTTCCAGCGTGAAGACCAAAAGTAAATGTAAAAAAAAAAAAAAGTGGTTCTGTAGTTGTAATTTTCTCCCTCTTTTTTCCTTCTTCCCTTCAGGTTAATGCAATCATCCGTGGAATCAGTTTGGAATATGGCATTTGACTTCATTCTTGACAATGTTCAGGTAGTTTTACAACAAACTTACGGAAGCACATTAAAAGTTATCTGAACTTGTAGTAAAGAGCTTGATGAGAGCCTGGAGCTCTCTGCTAGCTGTGCCATAAGTGCTTGTGAGGTATTTGCAAAGTGCATGATAGTAATGCCCTGAGTTTTTATAATTTCAAATTTCTTTTTAAACAACAAAGTGTTTTGTACATTTCTTTTCAGAAAGTGCCAAATTTGTCAGTATTGCATGTAAATAATTGTGTTAAAATTCTTTTATTGTAGTATAGAATCTATTTACAAAATGTTTGTTTATAAAGTTTTATGGATTTTTACAGTGAAGTGTTTACAGTTGTTTAATAAAGAACTGTATGTATATTTTTGTACTGATTCTATTTTGTCATGCTTCAGTTGAATATAGCTAATCACTTTTATTAAAGCTGCAGCTTTGATTCATTTTACAATGACATGGTTCGACACCATGACCCTCCACTGATGTTATTACAGATATAAGGGAAGAATATTGGCTCGTTTTCTGTTTCATCCTTCAAAGACAGGAACCAGGGTAGCCCGGCCCATCCACAGCACACGTGGCGCTAGCTGAGGCATAGTTGCTCTCGGAGCTCTGTATATCCAGGTGCACAGCTGTCCCTGGAGCTGCATGCTCTTGAAGGAAAACGAAGGGTGAACAGTTACCCAAGGGAAGCACTGTATGCCAGGGAGTAGCTAACATGGAGCATGGTTTAAGTCTGTCTGTACCAGGCCTCTGAGTTGCTCTTGCTCTGGACAGAGCCACATTCTACTCTTCAACTACCACCCCAGAACGTTTATTTTCTCTGCAAGGTAACAAAATAGGTTGTAGTGAGTAGCAGAAGCCTTTCAAAAAATGGGTTTATACCTGGAACAACCCCAACAGTTTGTGTCCATGGCAGGGCTGTGTATGCTTGCATCTCTACAATTGGTGTTTTGGACTTCTTCTAGATGTATACCAGCCTCATCTAGTAACATTTGGCCATGTATCTTGAAGTAAAGCTGTTCTTCTCATTCTGAAGAGAATGAAGACTGCAGCAGGCAGTACAGCTGGATGGGGAGTGCTCTGCAGCCAGTAGCCCAGCTGTAGCACAGGGGACAGTTTTGACATTTGTAGTTGGTACTTTAAGCTTTAGGTTGCACCCTCAGCATCCCTTGTAACCCACCCTGGGAGAGGAACTAATGTGGCAGCCATCTGGAACAAGGTGACTACCTTGGTGGATGAGGGGAGCGCATAAGTGTGCATGTAACGCATACTGTCATGTGAGTCACCAGAGGGTGTTACTGCATCCAGAGGGACAGCAACGGACTGGAGAAATCGGCTGAGAGGAACCTTGTGAAGGTCAGCAAAGAGAAGTGCACAACAGATGCAGACAATCCTGGACCAAGCCCAGATGATTAAGGGAGTGGAGCATCTCTCATAAAGGGAAAGGCGCAGGGGAGCTGGGGCTGTTCAGCCTGGAGAAGACAATTTGGGGGTTAAGGCAGATCTTACCACTGTGTACAGATAGCAAGGGGGGGGGGAGGGGGGCGCAGTTCAAGGAAACCAGAAACAGACCCTGCTCTGGTATCAAATGACAGGGCAAGAGGCAATGGGCTGCAGTACAAAAAAAAATATCTCCAATTCCAATTAAAACAACACATTATGTTTTCCCTGTGAGGGTAAACAAACCCTGCAACAGGTTCTCCAGAGGAGGTATGGCGGTTCAATCTGTGGAGATATTCAAAATGCAATTGGACAAAGTCATGGGCAACCTTTCTCCTTCTCCATTTAAGAAAACCAGCTTGGTAACTGTTTCTGTAGAAGAATGTATTTGCTGAAAGTCAAGACCATATTTTGCAAGTTATGTGTTAGATACACAGCTTTGATCCTGTGAGTGCTGCTCAAGCCATGCTCCTAAAGAAAAGAGGATTACTTGTGTTTTCATTCTCTCTCATTGATCCCTGCTTCAAGCCCTTAAATATTTCATTCAAGGTACCTGCTTCCTTAAAACCTCTTACTGGAGGTATTTCTACAAGGTTCATAATAGCAGCCTGCAAAACTAGCATCATCCTTTCCCATGCCATACTTGAGGAAACAAGAATACATCAAGACCACATTGTTTCACATCAGTGTTCTTAACTTAAGAACTGTTTATTAGAGTAGCTTTCACGATTGCATAGTTTGCGAAAGAAAATCATTACAATTAAATGCAGTCTCCTCACTGTGACACTTGAGAGCATTCTATTCTAAATCACTGACACGCCCAGTGATGTGAATGTGTACCACACTCCAACCATACTGAAAAGGTCCTGGGTCAAGGGCAAGTTTAAAGTCTAACAAACAAAAAAAAATAGTCTGGTAAGTTAAATTCCATTATCAAAGGTAGCACGTTATTCAGTGTTCCTTTGTAATGGAGGTCATACAGTCCCTATCGTGAAATTCATGTTTGTCCAACCAAAGAAAATAAAGAAATTTAAGTAACAGAAGAAACGTGATCAGATCAAGCTGCTTGTTACAAGTTAAATTTTTTTTTAATAAATATTTTAAATGCTAAAAATCTCAGCTACATGAAAGACCATTATCGACTTTGCTTCAGCTTGTGCTTTCGAGAAGTATTTGTTACACATCTCTCAATGTGAGTTGGCAATTACCAGAAGAGCACCTGATTACACGTCGATCAAGCTGTCAGCTTAGGAGGGCAACCACAGGGAACAAAGGGTCAGGAGATACTGGGGTTACAGACTGATTTCTGGTTGTCACAGACCGCACTGACCAAATGCCTTTTGAACTGGTCCAGTCCCGCGGTGCTGGATGACTCAACTGTTCTGAGGCAGCATCCAAAGTCACCGCTTACTTGGGGACGAGCGCTCTGCAGGTGCTTACTGCCACTCTGAATAGTGGTTGAAAGATGCTGCATCTACACTCCTCCCCGCAGCGACCTCCGGTAATTCTGACCTGCTAAACACCGGGCCTGCAACACCACTACTGCTGGAACACAACAAAAAGCGTGAGCCACCGAGAGCGCCACGCCCAGCGCACGCTCAGCACATGGAAGAGAAGCCAGAAGAAGCCTCTGCTGCAATGCGCGTCTGTGACTTGGCCAGGCAGGGAGAGGCAAGCCTCAGCCCGGCACTTCACCGTCCGTAACGGCCCAGGAGGTGACATTTTGTTAATTGAAGCAAACTGTAAAACAAAGGGGCTACTATGTCCATCTCCTTTATTTGCGGCTCTGCGTTATAATGATTACAGGTCGACTTTGATGAACTGTACAAGCAGTAAAAGGCGGCCATCTATGCTTTACATCATTGTTTCACACAAAGCAAATACAGAAATATCCAATTGCCTAATTTTCTATTTAAAAAAATTTCTATAGGCACAAAGCAGAAGAATATTGGAAAAGAGAGTCAAGGGAAGAGGTATGCATAAATAAAGAAGTACTTCTTACATCAAAAATGTCCCAAGAATCACAAAGTCTGCAGAAGCTTGGTTAATCAAATACTGCAGTACTGATCTCATCAGTATAAAAGTGAAAGAGCTTTAGTTCTGTAATAAAAATTCAATTTATTTTACTTTATTTTGGAGAGAGGAGGGAAAAAGGGTGGAAGGAAAGTGTAAGAGAAGAAAGGGCAAACTTTAAAACAGCAGCCAGTATTAGGAAGGGCAGTGGGAAAGGTGAACAGGCACATTGGAACCGTGGGAACATGTAAATTGACCACTGTCAAACCAGTGTAAATTTCTTGGTTTCTCATGGAAAACATTTTATCCACATATTTTCCTCCCAAACATATATCCAACACTGTCTTCAATATACGACTTTGTTGGTAACTTTTAGAACAGGAACAGCAAGTTTATTCCTGCCTCCCCATTGCTGTAAAAAGTTATCTAGATGATTTCAAACACTTTCTTCAGCTCTACTATAAGCTGCCAGTCAGACTTCTGCATTTCATCTCTGAACCAGTCCTTCAGAGCATCGATGGACTGACGACTGATCTGTAACACAAGACAAACCCATCAGAAACACGTATTAATAACGGCAACTGCTTCCACCACGTGAAAGCTGATCCACAGAGAAGGCACCAGTCTACAAAACAGGAAAGCTACTTCTAAACCCAGTTTTGCTGCTGATCTGCTGCAGAGCTCGTCTCATTCATTTCCCTTCTTTGCTCCTCACATCTTAACCTGTACTGTGGTGACTGCAGAAGCACAGACCATCTCGCTCCTTGCGCAGGAATGCAAGCACCCGTGACAAGGGATGTTATCCTGCTTCCCCCAGTGCCACCAGCACTACCTCCCAGTCCTAACGTGTGCGGAGGGCTGCCTTACTGCACGGTGGATAATGCAGCTGGGAACACAGGGAGCTCTGGCTTTGCCTCTGACAGCAAAAAAATGTGAGCAAGGGCTCGTCTCCTAGCCTGAGCCCAGCATTCCAGAATCGGAGCGAGTGAAGCTCTGCTGTTCATTGCACACATTCAAAACCAGGCAAACACAACGGCGCTGTAATGCCACGGGGGACTGCTACACTGCTCTGAGCACCAGCTACATACGAAGGTATGCAAACAGCTCATTTGCCATTTACCCTCTCTGGTGCAATAAGCTGCCAGGTATTTTTAGTTACAGTACATCGTTCCTTCGGTTCTCTCAAGCAGCACCACTACAGATCTCAAAACAAGGCTACAGAGAAACGCTGTTGAGCAATGCCATACATGAATAATTTCAAGCATCTCAGTCTCTGATGGAAGGTTGCTAATATTAATTTTCCAGGCTTTGCGCAACATTTCCACTTCAAGCAAGTTACCATTGCGTCATAAACCAAAAATACAGATGGCTTTTACCTTACTGACGAGGATGTCTGTTGCTTCAAAATGTCGCCCATACATTTTAGGTGATTCACCAGGAATAGGTTCTATTTTAACACATACTTCTTGGCCTTTTTTTGCAACCTCCACTGGCTTGTGGTTTATTTCAATACTTGTAACTATTCCAATTTCAACAAACTGTAATACAATGAAGAAAGTGTAATACACATAAGCAAAACCCGTGCGCACACCCTTCTCTAAATTCCTGCCAGTTGCTCATCCAAAGCAATGCATCAGAGCAGCCACCCCAGAGCTTGCAAAGCCACGCATATCACACAGGAAGCGTGTACAGAAAAGGTCAGCAGTACCAACCCACCTGTATTTCATCTGCCATACCAATTTGTTAACCTTCAGAATATCAGGACTTGAATTCCCCCCTTACTAGCAACCAGGAATGAATTTTGCTTCTTCCTTTGTATCACAATACAGAAATTGGAAGGGAATTTGGGAGGGAAGGTGACAGCCACAGCCACGCTTCCTGGTAGGGCACTGCGGAGGTCAAGAGGCTGTCTCTCCGCTGCAGGACACAACTGTCCCAGCAGAGCACAATACCATGGCTGATCACTGGGAAGGAGACTTGATCTAACACTGAATCTCATCTCCTACCAAAATTCTGTGCGGTGGGGGAAGGCACACAAACATTTCCTGGCGCCCCATCCCAGCGACTACCCGCTCAAACAGACGTCCATGGGGAAGAAAGAGGCTCTTACTTACATTTTTGCTGGGTACGCACATGGGAGTGCCCTGCTTCACCTGGCCTGCCTCCACAACGACACCCATCACTATTGGGTCACGGGAGTTGAAAATAAACTGAGGGAGTATTTTCATCTTGCAAGGGAATACTGCTATATGCCTGGGAGACAACGAAGAGAAGGCATTTTGAAATAGTTGCTGGAACGGTGCGGGGAGTATTAACGGTTCTGCCTTCTCCTGCACATCCTGGGCATTTGTTCTAGTAGCGTCACTTGGGGAAGAAATAAGCAGGAAAAATCTCTCTTCCTGTCTTGTTAATCTAGTCAATGCTATCTTAGAGAACTATAGGCAACAAAAATCAAGCATGGCTGGCATGGATATTATTTTGACTGGCTCGGGCATCGAGACAAGACCAAGACCAAAGGAACAAAAATTACAGTATAATTATAATCTCAGAAGAGCATGGGGACAGAAATATTGTTGCCACAATCCAATACAGTGACTCAAGAAATTCTAAATTTTTGTTCGTGAGGAAGTATTTTTAAATGCTGAGCTATACAAACTCAAGTTTTGATTTTAAAAAATGCATATTTTTTCCCCGCGTATTTAATTTGTCATTACTTTACTGAGGACCAGCTAATTGCACAGACTCCAAAAAATAAGTTTTGGATCCTTATAAATCCTTAAATGATGGCATATTCATGTTATTACAATCACAATTAAGCTGTGTACACTGGTATTGCATAAGCATGAAACAATAGAACCCAAATCCTTCTGGTTGTTTTCTCAACCCTGCAAGACTAACCCATCTGTCAGAAACTAAGAAAGGAAACCAAGTATATAAAGCAAGCCTTAATAAAAACACTCCATATAACATGATGGGTTTTGCTAAATCTTGCAATTGCTTCACAACTCCCACCCTACTAAATCTAATCCCAGATGTAAACATTTAGACTAGACTGCCGAATTCCTGAAAATTAACAGTTTATTGTCCTTCTTTCCTGCCTTCCTTCCTATCAGAAATGCATGCTAAGTAATAGTATGCAATCGAGAAGTTAAATTTCATTTAGTAATAAGACAATTAAAAAAGACTGTGTTACTTGGGAAGCACACAGAATAGGATTGCTTTTACTTACTTGAATTCTTCTTGTTTCTGCTTTTTGTAGTCTTGTCTATATTTTGTGAAGGCATCAAATAAGTGATAAATAATTTCAGCACTAAAAATTCGAACTCCTAAACTATCAGCCATTTCCTGTGCATCGCGTTCAATCCTCACATCAAACGCTAGGATGACTGCGTATCTGCAAGTAGAGATAAGTCAAACAGTTTACCAGACAGGCCACAAAACTAGAGCTAGGAAGGGGGCCTTCCTGAAACAGCACTGTGCGTTTTTCAACACAGTAAAGCAAGGAATTTACTTACTGTGGGTCATGCTCCAACATAACTGATGCCTTCATAACGTCTTTTTTATGGACAGGACCTATATTAATTCCTGCGTACTGTTGAAGAGGAAAGCCACAGAAATCAGTCACTGACCTTTCTGAGTTGAAAGGAAACAGTTATCAACTAAAACAACAGAACACAACAATAGAAACAATATTAGATGTAGCACAGAAAGTACTTACTGGCACTTCTGATGTTTTAAGAAATTCAAGTAATGCTTCCAAAGACCCTAAAGTAGAAGCCTGGACATAAACACCCTTCTCTTCTAATTTGATTGCATTCAGTGTTTGCTTCAGTTCGTGTATTAGTTCATCCTTTAGAAAGAAAAGCCACTGTTAGTTCTATTGCCATTATTCCTCAGATTACAAAGTCTTTCTGTTCATGAGCTGCTGAAGTATGACAGCCACGCTGACAGGTACCAACTCACAGACTTGCAGCATAGGCCATACACAGCCAGCCCCGTGACATGCTGCAGCTTGTTTCTGGCATTAGAAAAGCCTGTACTGAACTATACTGGAGGATTTTGCAAGATGATGATCATGTAACACAAAGCAAATGCCCATCTTGGGAGCTGGTAACATTTCTCCATAGACTACATGTTGTTCCACCCAACACAGTAAGCTTCTGCCATCACAATGAGTGAACACACACAAAACACAACGTGTGCCAATACCTTTGGTTGCTCAACTGTACATTAACAAGAACAGAGGCCCCTAAAACCGTTAGCTGAAAAGGATTATGAATGCCCTGTATGCAGCAAGGCCTAGGCGGATATGAAAGCAGAAGGGCCATCTTGATGCTTTCAGAAAAGTTAAAAACTCTTTTAGTTCAAAGCCATTCCCTCTTGTCCTGTCAGTACACCCCTGACAAAGAGTCCCTCCCCAGCTTTCCTGTAGGCCCCCATTAGGTACCAGAAAGCTGCAATGAGGTCTCCCCAGAGCCTTCTCTTCTCCAGGCTGAACAACCCCAACTCCCTCAGCCTGTCCTTACAGGAGAGGTGCTCCAGCCCTCTGATCATATATAGTCAAAATATAGTCAGACTATGCTATTATGTTTTCAATCCTTATTGTGTAAGCAGAGGACAAGTCATCAAAATATCAAGGAAAGCTAAGGATCAAGACACCAAAAACATTACCAAAGCAACACTTCACATGGACACAAGGCTACAGCACGTTATTATAATAGTTTTTAAAACATAACATCCCCCCCCCCCCCCCCCAAAAAAAAAAAAAAAAATCAAGTTACTTGCATGCTGAACTCTCAATATTTGAATGAGCTTCATCACCAGAGAACTTAGTCACCCTCAGCTTAAGTGTCTCATTTCAACACTAGCCATCTCACCTTGAGGACTGGGACTTCATCCTCTTTATAAGCTACAAGCAGTGGCAAACCAGCCAATGTTTTTTCCAAATCCTTCCCAAGAATCTTCACACCTTGAGCAGCAACGACCTCTTTGTGCTTTTCATACTGGTTCTGAAAAAGAGAATACACACTGGCAAAGAGTCCATGTAGCTGCTACACAGCAATATGAAGCAGTCCAGAGTTGCTAAAGATCTTGCCACCATCAAGCACAGAAGCCAGAATGACAGTGAAGTCCAGCTCTCCCCATCTATCAGTAATTTTGTCTATTTCAAGTTCCTGATATGCATGTGTGTCTGTGTTTGTCTGCATGCTGCTCTCCCATCACATTTTGGGAGGGAGAGGGTGAAGAGCAGGTGCAGCAGCGGGGGAATTGTCTAAGGCAGAGATTCCCCATGCTTTTCTTTAAGCTGCAAGGCAGGTTCCTTTCTCAAATAAACATTTAATTCCTGCAAACCTCTACCCTTTAGCCCTGCGCGCCCAATATTTGGGGTCCTTTTTCAATGAAGACATCTCCTCGTGGACTGGCTGAACTGAAATGTATCCCCGTTGCCTGCTTCAAAAAAATCCAGCTTACCTTGACCCACCTCCCCAACTAAAGTTTCCCAAATCAAGCGTCCTTCATCGCGGTGCTGGTACTCTATACCCCATCTCCCATCAAAGTACCAAAACCCGTCTGACAATCTTGTTGACCTGGGAACCCATGATCTGTTACATTGCTGTTTAGTGCCACAAAAAACTTCTCGTAACAGTTTCATGCACCAGTTTATCTTCCACTTTAAATAAAGGGAAGCACATGGACAGAAATGCTTCCACAATTCATACTTTACAGTAAACCGAATATATTCAACAGTTTCCAACAAAGCAGAGGATGTAACCTAAGCACAGATGTCAATACTCTTCCTGTCACTCTCTAACAATTACTAAGTTATTACTGTAAAGCTGCAGTCAAGAGCAGGACATCAGACTTAAGGTTGTCCAAGGCCCTACCCTAGAGCTGCATCGGACTGCCAAACATTCAAGGTTTATTAGGACTAGGGCAGCAAAACCTTCAACGCTCTTGAAAAAGACACAACAATCCTGCAGAGGTCCTGGGCTTCACCACTCACCAACTGCTCCTAGAAACTTGCTTGTTCAGTTTTCTTAAATCTAAGTGTATGGGCTTCCTGTTATAGAAAACACTTTAATGATGCGTATTTTGACTCAGAAGTCACTGCACTGGTATACTCTGATTGCTATGTAAAATAAATATCTCCTCCTCACAGGTGGCCACATGCTTGAATCCCTTACTGAAGTGTACACATCTTAATCCATGCTGCAAGGGAGCTCCATGATACTTTTCTTTGCCGCTCTTGTAAAAGACACACCAGTTATATGCATATAGATTCACCCAGAAACACCAGATACGCACTGCCTTCCCCTTTAAGTCATCCTCAGACGCTGCTACTGTAACTGAATCCTACTACATTATCAGTTTTATCAAAACTTGATTTTTGTTCTGGTTCTAAATGTTCTCTGCATGTCAATACACTAGGCAGTTTCCATACCTTAACTCGTAGCTCCTTCATAGGAGGAGGCAGCAGAAGACCTCTAATCTGAGTTACTATGGGACCTTCTACCCCAGGAACAATAATGGTGTCTCCTTCTTTCAGGCGCCCGTTAATCAAAATAACATCTATGGTAGTGCCCATGCCTGGCAGTGCTTTAACCTGAATGAAGGGGGAGGGAAAAAAAAGTTACTCTCCATTTAAAAACATGTTGGTTTGTTGTTTGTTTTTTTTTCAATTAAATTTAATTTATAAGCAAGGTAGAAGGAAGCGGGGGAGGGAGAAATTTCTGGGTAAATTTCAAAGAATAGCTGTTGAGTTACCTCCATGACTTGAGCTCTCAGTTCTTGACACTCAGCCAGTCTCTTGGTCAGCATAGTTTGCGTTAGCTCAACGAGAAGAGCTATCAGACTTCCCATGCCATCCCCTGTGTGAGCAGAGGTAGGTACAAGAGAAACAAAAGTGCGGGGATCCTTATTCTCATAAAACAAGGCAGCATTCAAGCCCTGGAATCAGGATTAATAGTTACTTAGGGAAAAATACATACATACACACACACACACACAACCAGTATTAACAGTAACATCCAATCCTAGCCAACCACTACTGTATTTTTCAAATTAAAAAATAAAAAAGTTACTGGCGGTATACCATGGAACATGTAGGTTAAACCCACGGTTGGAAGCAGAATGGGATAAGTCTACAAAGCAAATTACCACATGTAGCTTCTGGACACCAATGTATGTCACCAACAGATGTTCCCAGAATCGATGTGACTCATGCCCTGCCAGTGTCCGAGGGAACAAGGGACAGATGGGTTTCCCTCTGGCGATTCCCATAGAGGGAAAGAATAGGGACAGAGAACTTGATCTGCTCTTCATGACTTCACTGACCATGCACAGCAATTAGCTGTTACTTTTCTCCAGAACAGAACTCCAAAGATGGAGCGGTTAAAAGAGCTGGATTTAACAACAAAGTTTGGTTCATGTGTGGTAAACATCAATGTTTCAGAAGGGACCAAAAACACCACACCCACACACACCATTTTTGCTACCACTTCTAATAACAGAAGTTTGAATATTCCAACCTACCTGTTTCGCAAATTCCACTATAATGGCTTTTGCACGTTCTTCAAATTCATCTTTTGTATTCTTTTTCTGCTTCTTTAAAGTTACAGCTACATCTGTATCTGGACTTTTTTTCCAGTCATATAACCTATCAATCTTGAAAAAATACAGTAATATATCATATTATGCAACTTAAAGGGCATCTTTATGTTTAAGTCACAATGTGAGAAATACTTTACCAGCCAGCATAGCTAGCCATCCATTTGCTCCAGTAGACAAGTTAAATCTATTTGCTTCAACTGCAATATTCTTTGCATGTATTCACCCAGTGTCAGAGTATTTCAGGACAGCAATACTACTTCAGATATTAAAATTTCAAATTATAATAATCAAGGTTCATATGGAAAATGTTTATACACATTAATTACATCAAGTTTAGGATAAAACATTCAGATGAAAAAGACCTATATATAGCTTCACCTACACAAAAACATGAGGTTGGCTTTTTTATTATTATTATTATTATTTGAAAAGAGACTGCACTCATTTTACAAATGAGTAAAACTTACTGGTAAATTTGAACCCTTTCCTATCCTGCTATAGAGAAGGTTGGAGTTGTTCAAAACACACAGCTGGGTGATTTCCTCATTATAATTCATATAAGTCATCACAAAAACAAACAGCTCTACCACCACAATTTCTTATGCAAGGCATTTCTACCAACAAAGCTGAAAATAACTAGCTTTACCACCTAATACTGCAGAACCTGAAATCTTTCCCACAGTGATCAAATACTAGTGTTCAATGAGCCCTAAAGACAGCTTGTCTTCAAGTCACAAACTAATGAGTATCAGTAGCTAAAATAAAATAGGACTTGTAAAGATGAAGTTAAGTCTTTCAATATTATAAAAAGATAATGCAACTGTATGCAAGTCCATGTAAGCACTTATGAGAAAAAAAAATGAAGTACAACTTCCAGAAGTGTGAACCATTTACTGAAGTTCTTTAAGATAAACTTATCAGTGAGAACTCTGAAACAAAGTGCCAGATTGTTCTGCAAAGCTCCTGTAAAGCAACTGGGGTATCAAGGACAACAAAAAATGCAACAGAACGGATCTAATAACCCCTGTTTCAGTCTTTGCACAAACAATTCAAGTTCATGAAAGAAAACTGAAAATTGTCAGATGCAAAATACATTAGAGTACAAAAACATACTATTAGAGTGAAAAGCGATCTTACCTTGTTGAGAGCTACTATAAAGGGGCATTTCTTAGATTTCAACAGATTTATTGATTCAATTGTCTGTGGCTCCAAACCATGCATGATGTCAACTACGAGAATGGCGATATCACAAAGTGAGCTTCCTCTATTTCTTAGATTGCTGTGGCATTAAAAGAAAAAAAATTGTCGTGTAGCAACAGAACTTTAAGAAAAATACCAAATACCATGTCAAACTTGCACTGACCAACAAAAAGCTAAAGCTGATCAAGTAGTTATTTTTGCTTCAGAAATACAAAGAACTATCAATCAATGAAACACTGAAATTACACTGTAAGCGTAAAACCCATTTAACAGAATATATTTGAGTACATGTAAGCAAAAATAAGAAGAAACTACAATTCTCCTGACAGTTTTCCTACTATTATACACTTTTTTCAAGCTAAGCTACATTGCTTCATTTTGAATGAGAATTGAGAAGGTTACAGTGAAATCTGAATGAGACAGATCATAACAAATTACTACATGAACACTAAGATTATCAGACATATGTGGTGTTGGATAAAACCTGGATAGAAGATGAAGAGCTGTAAGTGACAGGATTGTAAGTGACAAGATGCCAAGGAACTGATCAGAACATTATCAAGTGCCCTAGGACCTGGTGTTTCAATGCTTTTGAAGGTTTATGTTTCAAAATGTCACATCAGTTTTAATCCATCTGTTTGGGGATTTCGTCAAAGCACCACCTCATCAAGAATAGTTGTGCATACCAACTTTTAAAGTTAAAAGTTGATTTTGCATCTTGCCTGTATGCCACTGGTGTTCCTAGACAGAACATGAACACTGGTAGGAGTTAGCCAACTTGTGCAATTGGTAACTTGCAGTCTTATGAACTCAGTTACCTCAACTGGAACACTGAACTGGAGGCTAGGAGAGAAGTCCTAATTTTTCATACCAGAGTACTTAGGTCACCTGCTATCCTCACCTGTTCTCTGGCTAGCTTCCCACCTCCATCTTTTCTCTTACACTATTTAGAGAAAAAGTATGTGTTTTTTTTTTAAGATACTCATGGCTCAATCGTCATGAAGATGGGAAATTAATCAGATGTAAAAGGCCAGGTATTAACCAGACATATAAAGCACCCAGAAAATAAGCAAATCCACTTATTCCTCTACTTTAGTTTTTATAAAGGGAGAAGAAACACAAATGAATTAGGCAAAGACATAGTACTTTGTTAATATATATATATATATATATGTATATATATATATATATATGCAGATGCTTCAGCCATCACTTCTGGGAAGTACAGTATTGTGAGAATGAAAATTACCTGAAAGACTCATGTCCTGGAGTGTCAATTATCAGCATTCCTGGAATTTTTATGTTCTCTCTGTCAAACTAACATTTCAAAATATTAGTCATCTTGGCAAGATCATTCAAGAAGAAAAAACTTAAGAGCTGGCAGCTTACTGACAGCACTCACTTCAAAAAATGCAGTTACATATTTTAAGGAAGGCCAGCACCCTCCATAAAAACAAATCAAAGCTGATTTCAGTATAAAAAAAAATAGGATGCAACACAGCCCCTATGTATTAAGTAGCCATAAGCTCAGATAACATTTTAAGATAGGGAGGAACGACACAAAAAACACGTTCAGTCTAGTGAGATTTATCATCCTTATTGTGAATGGTTTCCTCCTTCTCCACTGATTTTACTTTTTTTTTTTTTTTTTTTTTTTTAACAAATTGAGTTACGTTTTTGTTAAAAAAACACTCATTATAAAATTAAGAGAGATTTTACTGTTTGGGTTTTACAAGAGCTAAATGCCACAAACTCATCACTACTTTCAGCAGCAGCCAAATGTTCTGGGCAAACTTTCCTCATTAAATATCTCAGCACTTAGCTGACTAGTTTTAGAATTACTGAACTGAAGTTCTTAAATTACAAGTAATATTTCCATCCCTCAGAAACAGCCATCACTGCCAAGGTTTTTCAGTCAGTTGCTGCAAGCAAATAGTAGTATCCAGAACAAGCAATGCACAACAGTTACAATAAAATTCATTACCTGTGAATTGGCCCAATTTCAGCACACACAGTAAAACAAAGTTGTTTTTTTAAACAGAAGATATACTCATTAAGTTTCAAAAGTCTTGACTTACAATCAAAGTATTGACAAATAAGCAGGCCATGAATGGAGCAGGCAGTTATTTGCGTATTTTTCTGAAGTTGCAATGCATTAACTGAAACCAAATGTATCAAATAAAACTGAAAATTGAGACAGCCTCCCATTTTAGTTTGGAGATGGAAAAAAAAAGGATGGGAATTAAAAACAAATCAATATTGAAAATGGTGGAAAAGGCATCTGCCCTTGCTGGGAAGTCTCACAAGGACTAAGTAGTAACGAGTTTACAATTAACATTTTTTAAAAAAACAGTCTTTGAAGTGCTATTACTTACATTTTTCACCATCTTAGTTTGTTCATTAATAGCTTCAAGGGGTACATTAGTCGCACCGATCTGCTGAGTGATACCACCAGCTTCACTGTCCTGTACGTGAGTATGGCGGAGCTAAAGACAAGAAAATATATATTTACATTTAAGAGGCTATTTAAAATAGTCTCTTAGAGTGCAATTCTGTTTTCAATCAAGAAAACACACACACATAAGATGCATTGAGGGGTGCCTTCACATTCTGTATCTTACCTTATCTAAAATTTTGGTCTTGCCTGTGTCTACATGCCCCAGGACACAAATAACTGGTGCTCTGAGTTTTTCAGTGTTCACATTTTTGCTATTTTCAGCTCGTCGTTTCTACGTAAAAGACATATGAAAATTGTTAAGTATAAAGAACCACAGCTCACCTCTTGAACTAATTACATGCATACACAAAACAAAGCTAATTGTGGGACTTAAATTTTCAAGGCAATTTAAAGACTGCCATTCCCCTTTTGGAAAGTCAAAAAAACTTACAGCTAAGAGTTGAAATGGTGCAGGCTGTTGTTTTTTTTTTTTTTTTTTTGAAGGGGTGGGGAGAGGGGGATCTGTTTTTGTTGTTACAGTCTAGTAGGCTAAGCTATTATATCCACTAACATGTAGTTTTGTTGATGATGGAGTTTGAAGAAGCATCTTGAATAAGGAAACAGAGGACATAAGCAGCCACAAAAAATGTTGAACAATTCAGAAATACGGCTTTTAAACACTCTAAAATATCCATCCGTAAAGGATAAAAGCCTCTTTCACCAGAAGGGAGAAAAGGTGGGGAAGAATGACACTGAAGTACACATTCTTTGTGATCGAGTTGTCTTGGATAAGCAAAACCAAGTACTTCTCCCAAGTTAACCCAATTTCTGGACCTGCCTAAATATTAGTCACAACACAGCCATCATTTTGACCAATATGGCTAAAAGGCCTTTCCATGAACAGAAAATTACGTTGTTTCTTATGCAACGTGAAAATTCCTCAAATACAGCTGAATCCTAATACCTCAATTCTCCGTTTAGCTTTGTCATAAGCACGTTCTTCCTTAGTGCGGTCATCATCCGAGTCATACTCGGAATCAGAGCTTATTTCCTTGCTGGGCTTTTTTTCCATAGATTGTTTTCCAGCAGCTTGGGAGTCTGCCTCTCTCTCGTCTGAAGTCTTTTCATCTTCATCATCACTCCCTTCACTTTCTCCATCTTCAGATTCTTCACTCTCCTCCTCTTCTTCATCCTCATCCTCTTCCTCCTCCTCTTCTTCCTCATCCACTTCATTTTGTTCTTTGACTTCAATGTGGACGGGTTTGCTCTCTGTCAAAAAATATATATAAAGTTAAAATTATCTTAAATTCAAATTTCTGAGGGAAAGGGAAACAAAACAAAGAAATGAAGAGAGTCTACTGTCAGAGTGAGGATTTGAGATTAGGTTCCACTCAAGAAGTGCTATGCAAAATCATTTTTTAACTCTAAATATAAAAAGTGCTTATTGTTCAGAGTTACAGACTTAAGTGCTTAGAACCTGTGAAGGCAGAGTAGATTTGGGGTGGGGGGAGGAACAATATTATCAGCACACTTGCACTTGAAGTCATTTGCAAAAATTCTGGAAAGTGACATCCTTTAGAACTCTATGAGCTTCAAAACTGAATGGGTGCACTAACACCTCTAAACAAAAAGAAAATGCAAATTCAACACAACATGGATTCAGTGAATTACTGATCAGGAATGTATACTTAAGCAGGAGAAACAATGAGAACAACTGGTCTCTTCTACATCTTTAAAAATCTCATCGTAACATTTTATAGAATGTTAAGAGGTGATCAATATCTTTCAGACGAATTCTTCAGTAAACAAACAAAAACAATCAGAAGGTAATTTTCTTTCTTTAAAAGCTTCCCATTTATCATACTTGCAAAATCATAAGAGACAAGCTAATGGACACTCTTTGAAGCTCTACACTGTTTTCCTTACAGAGTTGCTAGTAGGCTCACTACTCTTCAAGATTAGTGGATGTTTCCTTGCTACACTGAAAGCCAACAGCTTAGTAATACACTAAATCCAGTTCCCAGGAAGGTTCTTTTTCTGGATCACATTTGCAGATCCTTCAAATCCAAGCAGCAAGAAGTGGGATGTGACATTTTCCCCTAGGATAGTGACAACAGACTTTTAAGAAGGTACTTTAAAATAGAACATTCCAGCAGTCCAGGAGCACAAGAACACATACTTGTAATGAAATACGAGTTTTCAGGGCTGAGCAAATCAAAAATACTTCACGAATAGTTTTTGATTTCTTCTTACGAAACAATAAAGACAGATCATGGAAGTACCAACTACAGTAATCAGCTCCTGTTCAGGAAGATTTGCAGCAATACAACTTTCTCCACCACTGGAAGAAAACCTCTGAGAAGTTATCCATACAATCCTCCCCAGCTCTTTAACTCTCCAGTAAAGATAATTATTGGCTGCAGACAGAATATGAGCTTTGGCATATACACTCAGGAATATAGGTGTTTGGGTAATTCTTCCTTTTCTTCTGCACTTGCCTCTCAAAGAAAAGTAGAGAAGGTATCTAGAACTCACTATAATGCATGCATGCAAACCTCCACACCACCTCAGTCTCTCACTGCTTTGAGAACCTGATCAAATGTATTCTCCTAGATGTTACCAGATTTCTGTAGTAAAACTGTTATGGCTTTGGACTGGTTACTAGAGAAATACAGCACTGGGTAAAAGGTTTCCCACAACTCCCACATGAGGTTTAATCAGATATTTAGAGGAGGGGATTTTTACTTTTTTTTTTTTTTACTCCCATTAAAAATAAATAAATAAAAAGGAATTCAACTGATTTATTTCAGATGATAAGTGCACATATGTTTCCAAAGGACAGTCTTCAGCAATATTTGTACAGTTCACAGAATCACAGAACAGTTTGGGTTTGGAAGGGACTTTAAAGATTGCTCAGTTCCAACCCCCTGCCGTGGGCAGGGACACCTCCCACCAGACCAGGTTGCCCAAAGCCCCATCCAGCCTGGCCTTGAACACCTCCAGGGATGGGGCATCCACAGCTTCTCTGGGCAACCTGTGCCAGGGCCTCACCACCCTCTGAGTAATAAACTTCTTTCTACTATCTAATCTAAATCTATCCTCTTTCAGTTTAAAACCATTACCCCTTGTCCTATCACTCCAATCTGATGAAGAGTCCCTCCCCACCTTTCCTGTAGATATCCCTTTAGATATTGAAAGGCCATTATAAAGTCTCCCCGGAGCCTCCTCTTCTGCAGGCTGAACAACCGCAACTCCCTCAGCCTGTCTTCATAAGAGAGTTAATGAAAAGCTCTGCCTTTCAGGAGTAGAGGACCTTATATCTACTTCCTATTACACTTGCTTTGAGATTCATTTAACTGGGGGAGGAGGAGAATCTAAACATAATATTGTTTTCTACAGAAACAAAAAATAAACCCAAAGAAACCTGTTAATCAGAAAAAGCATCTATTTGGTATTTACATGCCCACCTTTCTCTCCATCTTCATCACTAACCATAGCTTCCCAGTCATCCAAACCCGCATCTTCTGCTTCTTCTTCTTCCTCCTTCTCTTCTGAAACTAAGAAATCCAACATTAAATGAAAAACAAAACAGCTCATCCACATAGGAAGTTTAGATGGCCTTTCCTTCAGCATAATGACAAAAGCTCACAAGTTTGCTACCATAATTCTACCAAATTATCTCCACGTTCCCTGAAGAGAAAATGCCACGTACTTAAGAAATATGTAATAGCGCCTGCATAATACATGCCACGCAAACTTCTAACAAAATCGTGTTCCTTGTCAGGAGCTGCCCAATTAACGGTTAGCCATGTGTAACAAAGTGACAGAGAAACAAATTAAAACTGTAACCAAACTTGCACTCTTTAATTAGTGATAAAATAACGAAGTGTCTATAGAAAGTGCTATTTTAAGACTCCAGGTGACTTAACACACTATAATACATCATGAATTCTAGAAACATCAAAATATTAATTCCAGCAGGAGCTCAACCAAATATGAGACTGAAGCTTTTAAGTGACAAATGGAAAAAAAATGCAGACTTTTAATCCTCTCCAGAAGAAGCATTAAACAATATACAGTCATGAAATTTCAGGTACTTCAAATGGAAAAAAAAAAAAAAAAAAAGAGTAAATTCCAGACTGCTAGAACATTAACTAGGAACTAACATCTAACATTCTGCCAGACAGTCCTTCTCTTTTATTGCACTGGAATTGCTCCCTCAAGAGATAAATCAAGCTAGAATTAAAGTATATATTCAGCTTGATTTTCACAAAGCTGGAAACTTTATCAGTACTTTTCTGACTTAAGAATAAAGATAAAAATTGAAACTGTCTCCTCACTGAAGATGACGTCCAGTACAAAGTTATTTTGCCAAAACAAATATTGTGTGTAGGCAAAAGTAAAGGCAACAATCACTCACTAGGCTGATACTGCCTGTTTCACAAGCTAATCCACATTCACTGCATCCAGCACTTAGGAAAAACAAAACACTTGGAATCAAGAATACAGTCACAGTGAAGATTACAGTATTGATACCAGAAGCAGCATATTTCTCCCCCACCCCCATCTAACAGCTGACAAAACAGCCTTTTGAAAAAGCAAATGAAAAGTCAAAGGAGCTAATCATAAGGCACTGAATGCGCCTATATGACAGTTGCCTAAGCTAATTGAGCACTGGAGTACACCCTGAATAAGGGACCTTTGCAATCTCATTCTGAGGCTTCACGCCTTTTTATTCCACAAAATTCCATCAGTTCTTCCTTTAGAAAAAAAAAAAAAAAAAAAAAAAAAAACAGCAACTGCCTCAAGAAAGAATGGCCACTCAGTCAACAAGGTACTGACAAAGGGTGTTAAAAGCAGTACAATACTTGCCATGCAGTACTGCCACACAGTCTTATTACACACCTTAGGTTTATTAGCGTTACTACTAACCTGGCTCTACTGGAAGAGGAGTCTCTTCTTTCACTGGTGTTTCTAGTTCTACAGCATCTTCAGCTGGGGAAGTTACCTCCAAGCTTTCTGAAACTACAAAAAAAAAAAAAAAAAAAAAACTAGTTGCTACATTCTTTCAAAGTGCAAACTTCAAAATATAGTTAGACATATAGCTTCACATTTAAGGTCCATTTTTAACTTGTGCTATTACAAGTAAACAAAATTTGAGTTTAATACCAAACTAAGTGAACTCCCATCTACTGGGCTAAAATAAAGTTAAAGCGTACAGCTGACTTGAGAAACATCTGGCCTGCCATGCAGTTAAATACATTTGTGTGATAAGTCAGTTACTGGCTAAAAGGATTACCACTGCTTTTGAACATCAGAAGAAATCCCATTTTCTTACAAATACAAGAGAAAATGAACCAGTACTAATGAACTACCCCCTTCTTGTTCTACTGTTCAATGAAAAAAAAAAAAAGAGAAAAAAAGAAAAACACCACTTCAATTCAGATGACCAGCTTTCACAATCCTTTATACATTCTTAAGAGGTAGGTAGCTACATAACTCACTGAATGTAAAAAAACACAGCTGAACAATAACAATAAAACTGATACAAGTGTTTTGGTTTTAAACCAAGGAATAATCTTGAAAAGAGCCACTGTAGTACCCCCAAAAGAAAATCAAGAAGCATGAGAGGCAAAAATTGTGGCACATTCCAATCTATATCTAACTAGCGCGATAAATGCTAAGTTTTCAGAAATACAAGCGCTCTAAACTACTTGTGTCCTGGAAACTGAAAAACTGTTTTTATATGTAAGTAAACAAAAAAAAATCCCTCCAACCTAAAAAGAGATGAACTTGAACTGGGATCACTCCTCTTTCACCCTAGAACTTTAACTTTGACATAATTCCAGGTCATTGTTACTTATACTACATTGATTTAACCTACACACACACAGGCAAAGCATCTATCCTCACTTTCTTAAAATCCTGTTACATTCTGTATAATTTTTAAGTGCTGGATATGTAAAGAAAAAAAAAGGTTAGAGGAAAAAAACAGTCAAGTAGATCATAAAGCAAAGGATTAAGTGAGCAGTCTTCAAGAAACCTTTCAAATCTTAGTGTATCAGCACTTGCGTGGGGAGTGGGGGTGTCAGAAGAACCTTGCAGGCACCCTGAAGTGCAATTAGTTTAGGATTAGCTAATATATTCCACAAACATTTCCTGAACTGTGACTAATAAATTAAGTATTCCTATATGCAAACCACACCTTCCTTATTTTCTGGCTGCTGCTGCTTCTTTTTCTTTTTGTCTTCATATATTGGCCTCTTCTTTGGCACAGAGTCTTTGGATGGCACTTCAACACCTGCAGAAACATTATTAAAAATCATTTAATTACTGTTGTACCTTCTGAAACACTCGACATTCTTCCAGGTTCCCACGTGATTTACTGTGTTGATTTGAGCAAAATAGAGTTGTAGCAGTGCAGAAATAAAAGGTTTCTAGTAATTATAACAAGGACTGAAGAGAAATCATGGCTTTAGCGTATCTTTAATGGATACAAACACAGTGGTTCTCTACAAATATAAAAGGAATGATACTCTGCCTCTGGAATTCTCTTCTTTCCTCAGCCACATAAATAAATTACCAGGCAGACATTAGGAGATGGGATTACAATATATTGGATAAATTTACCTCATGGAAAGGGAGAAGCAGATTAAATTTGACTGAAAAGCAGGAAAGCTTCTATATACTCTTTTCCTGACAGAAAAGGAAGAAGATACACCGTTCCTATAGACTAACTAACTGGAGGCAAAGTAACCTACTTGCTTAAGAGAGCACCTGAATTAATCCAAGAGGACACAGATCACTAGTCTTACAAGAGCTGCAGCCCAGCTCATCTGCTTTTCCTGACCTTTGGATTAGGTAATGGAATTAAGTTATTTTTCATAGAGTTCGATAACTAGCATCTTCAAACCACACGTGGAATGTATTATGAAGCTGGATATTTTATGCGCAAGATGAAAATATACAGACATCTAGAAGTACTTTAAAAAAAGGCCACAGCTCAACACTGCTAAAACACAACTACGGCACAGTAGCTTTATGTGGAATTACTGTGCTGATTTGAGCAAAGTAATTGCCCACCTGGCCCCAGATAGAAAAAAACAAATGCAAAGAGCAGTAAGGAGAATGAAATGAATTTTCTTTTTTGTTTGTTTGGTTGGTTGGTTGGTTTTTCAAGAAATAAACACACCACACCTCTACAGCTTACCCTGAGCTTGGAGCAGTTTAAGCGTAGCCTCTGCTCTAGCTCTGGCTTCTCGCTGAGCTTTTGTTAAAAGTTTTCCCTCCTTCTTCAAACGCTCCTTCCTCTCTTTTTCTTTCTGCTTCTTTCTTTCTTTCCTCTCTTGTTCTAATCGTTCCTAGAAAAAGGTTAAAAAACACATGGAAATTTTAAAGCACACTTCGCGCTACACCAGCAAGGGTACAGGTGAAGATTACCCTGTCCCTTATTTTATGCAGTACCTCCTCTTTGCGCTTAGCTTCTAATTCCTCTAGTCGTCTTATGCGTTCTTCTTCTTCTCTTTTTGCCCGTTCCTCCTCCTCTTTCATTTTAGCCAAGGCTTCCTGCATAGCTTTAACTGTGGCTTTACTGGGCCCCTTTTTCTTCTCTTTTTCTTTTTCTTCTTTCTCACCTTTCTTTTTTTTCTTGTCTTTTTTCTTTTTGTCTCCCTCATTGTCATCAGCTACGGAAAGAAGAGGCACAAGATCAAAGACCCCAGAAATTTTAAGGACTCGAAATACAGTTACTGTTTCAAATACTATAAATAACTCCAAACAAGGAACATTTTCACTTGGCTACTACATAAGCACTTCATTATGAAAAAATAAAACTCCTAAGTTACAAAGACAGGGCCTGAAGTCTTAATGTAACAGATGTCTAAGAATAATTGGACTGAAAAATGATGTTTGCATTACAGAACTGTTACGTACATATGGTAATGAGAAATCACCATCTGGCTTTTGTTTCCCCCTGTACCTGAGCAAACTATGAGCCAGGAAAAAAACAGCCACATGTGAGCCAACAACAAGAGGCAGACAAGGCTACCGAATGTCTAGGATTCATGACTTAGAATAAAGCAACAAAATCATCCTCGAAGCCTGCCAACTTTCTGGTCTTATAAAAACTACAGTGTTAAAATTATACTTTTAGAAACCAAGTTACAAACCCTCTGCTCCTGCAGGAGTCTCTCCTTTTTCCCCTGTGGCAGGGGCCATGACTTCAGGAGAAGCCTTCTCTTCAGCTTTTTTTGGAGCTTCCTTCAGCTTTGCTGGTTCTTTACCGCCTTCTAATTCTTCTTTCTCTTTTTGTTTCCTCAGCTTGGCTTTTTCTTCCTCGCGTTTTTTCCTTTCACGTTCTTTTTTTTCTGCTTTCTTCTGAGCCACTGTTTTTACTTTGAATGAAGACTCTTCTTCCTCATCTCCACTTTCAGCTGCAGGAGCGGACTTGGGTTTTTGGTTTTTCTTTTGTCCTTTTCTAGGTTGGGAGACGTCATCTGATTCATCACCGCTCTCACCTGTAGACAATGTCCCCACACGCTCTTTGCTTTTCTTAACGTTAGTTTCATCTTCTGACATGTCATGCTTTTTATTTGACTTCTGAGTTTTCCCTTTGTTTTTCTTAAGCTGAATCTCAAGATCATCATCATCGCTGCCAGAAAGCATGTCTTGTTTTGCTTTCTGAGTTTTTTTAGATTTTGTATCTTTATGTTCCTCTTCCTCACTGTCATAGTCATTTTCAATATTAGCTTTTTTATTCTTTCCTTTTCTTTTTTTGTCTTGTTTTGATAAGCTTTCTTCTTTGTCATTTTCAACCTGGTAATTAAATGATTAAGAAATCAGCCATGAAAAATGACATGCTACTGAGAGCTAAGCAGCAGCATTCAGAGATGTCAAGAAAAACTTATCTTATTGAAGACCAAGTTTGAAAAGCAGTAACTGTTACTGATGAGTATACTACACTCAGCCCACAATTAAAATTTATTGATTGACTTTGAATAATTATCTGCATTGGAGACATGGCTTGTAGTAAAATATTTCACAACTGACACTTACTATTAAATTATGCTTGAGTATAATCAAAAATATGTACTGGTTGCTAAGTTTCCCCTAGGACCCCCAGCCACACTGCAACACCAGAACTATTCTGGGACAGAGGTATCCTGTATTCCAGCTATTTCCTAGTAAATAGCCCCCTTCCCTCCCATCGTTCACCTTTCCTGCAGAAGGTTCCCTGTCAGCTTTCCCTCCTTGTGCCTCTATTGACAGTTCTTCCAGCTCCTTCAGGATGTCATCTTCACTAAAATAAGAAAGAAGTTATGGTACTTAAGTAAATGAGCTTTTGCATAATGAAATAAAGACAGACAGGAAAAAAATCTTACTCAAAATCCTGTTTCTTCTTCTCTTTTTTCTTTTTGCCTTTGGATTTCTGAGGTTCTTGCTCCTTCGCAGCTCCTGCACCTTCTATCTCAGCAGCAAGGGCATCAATATCAATATCATCTTTTGCACTAAAATATAAAAGGAAAGCAGGGTTTATCAAGAGTTTAAAATTTTGTGCAAGTAGAAGTCATTTGCATAAAACAAAGAAAAGCTTCAAAATATAAGATCAAAGAGAACACGAGCAAGTCAGGGACCAAAAAAAAAATTTAATCATTGTATTTATTTCACCCAGTAGGACAAAAAGGAAACCTTCACACATATCGTCTGCTTCAAGGGAGATGAAATGGTAAAATATGTTCAGTTCATGAAGTACTGACTCTAAAGTTCAGATATGAAATTTGATAAATCTTCTTGGAAGAATACAACCAGATAGTTTCATTTTGTTCTTCCAAAAGATAAATCATTTAGCCCTCCATATCATAATAGGTGTCACTGGCAGAAACGCAACCCCCCAAACTGAAAGTATAAAAATGATTCAAAAGGAACAGAGTACGGTCCCTACCAGACATGAAAGTGGATCATAAAAAAAAAAAAATACTAATGCAGTATTAGCAACACCTCTCCCAGGACGAAAGAAAGCCAAAAGAAGTTCCACTAGGCATATGAAATATGCTTCCCTCCTCACTAGATCTCATTATATCAAGTTTCTCTTTCTAAAGCATTTTCCTTTCTTGCTGCAAATAATGTCACCTGCAGCCAAGCACAAGTGGCTCTTTTCCTTTCCTTTATCAATAGCTGTAGTTCAGATGCATTTTTTCCCTTTACTTATACCAGCAGGACTGAGCAAAGACCAAGTCTAATACCCACAAGTTTTTCACTGTAATCACACTCACAGTGCAGCTGTGAGAAAGGAGTCGTGCCTATTCCCTGCTTCACACTTAAAATTTAGGTATTCAGACCAAAAATAGTCTATTAAAGTAGCAAATATTAGGATGCTACTCTTACAACTGCTCACAGTTTCAAAAAATCGTTTTATCCATATGCTATTAATACCTCAATTAACTCCCTCTTAGTGAAATTGTGAATCAGAGAATAATTTTCTGTCCATGTATATCTATTTCATTTATTGCCACCCACTTACAACACACAGTTGACCCACCAAATATTTGAATCTATATCCACAAAACAAGGGAAACACATTTCTGCCAAACTCAGGACCACCAAGACACCAGCAAATTCCCAACTACCAGAGTTTCAGCATGGCCAATTTATAAATCCAGAAGTCAAATATTAACAGAGAAAATCAAGTATTTATTGAATATCAGAATTTTGAAGGACTACTTAATACGTAAGCAAAAGTAGAGAGGTCAAAGAAACATTTTACAAGTGAATGCTGAAATCCACAAACCCATTTTATCCCCAAAACTGGGCATAAACAAGTCACCAAATACTGTCTGTCTGTTACAACAGCACAAGCAAGCATCAGTGCATTTCCTCTTTGTTTAAAGATTGACTATTTGCATTTTCAAGATCTTAAGTTTTCTTCTATGCTGATAGAACAAACCAAACATAAAGCAATATGATGAGTCTCCTCACTGCACAGTATATTGCCAGGGATACATATTTCTAGTTGAGAGGAAAAAAAAAGCACATCTCAAATATACTTAATAGTCCTTCTTACATGCTGACACGATAAGTAGTATATTTCTTAAAGAAATGTAACCCTCAAAAAGAGAATGCAAGATTTCTAAACCAATCCCCACAGGCCCCAAGAGGAAAGAACCAACTTTTGGGCTGTTTGCACCTTAAAAACAGCTGACTTGATGTTTCAGCAATTTAAGAGCTGTTTTTATACGCAGTTAACTGGCTGTGCACCAGAGGTAGCATAGACAGCTGAAATAAAAACGCCAACAATCACCTCTACACCTAGAGTTAAGCTCTAGTAGCAGGCTAACTATGTCAGATGTAGGCCCACGCACAGGCCTTCGCGCTTCTTTTTTTCATCGAGTGCAGCACGTCAGTTCATTAAGCACAACTGCTTACCTTCTTCTACTCTTAATGGAGGAGATCAAGTCAAATCCAAGCCTGAAATAGCTTGAAGAGACCAAACTATAAGGTCCACTACTACCACTACTACTGGCTGCCCAACTCGCACTACTACAGGGGCCTGACCATATGGTTGCACAGGTACTAAGCCTTTAAAACGCCTCGTATTTTACATGGATAGTCTCAAAAATGACTTTTCACATTGCAACTTTGCAGAAAGTATGTACAAACATAAAACACATGTTTTTATGCTACTAGCAAAAGGTGCTTATAGTGCTTTATGTTTTCCAGGCTTTGAGGGGAGAAGGGGCACGTGCATTACAGGTGGGTTTTTGTTTTGTTTTTAAATCTACTTGAGTCTTGAAAAGGAAAACTTCTTTGAAAATATCTGAAAATATCTATCTTTGAAAATATTTGAAAATATCTGAAATCAAACACTGAAAAAACCTAATTCACAGACATTAAGCTTTAACACCCACCGGTAAGAACAATTTAGGAGTAACAAGGAAGACAGTTCAGCTGTCACAACAGTGGCGTAAGTATAGCACAAGACTCTTTCTAACCTTGGCTTCTACAGCTGAAGAATCAAAGCTTTCCAAGAAATCTACACTTCGCACCACATTTCCACTTGGAAGAGGAGACAGAGCAGGCTTTGAGCCTGGATGAAGTAAAAGTTAAGGCTGCATGCGTTCATCCGCAATATAGAAAGTTATGATTCTTTTAAAGAACTGTAAAGCAAGAATTTCATCGGAAAGCCAAGTTCAGATATTGGCTTCCATGACTGAGAATTTATTTCCATACTGACCTTGAACTTCCTTATCTTAAAATTGTGGTCTAGGGCTTCTAGCCAACTGAGTGTTGTTGTAAAGATTTTGAAATGTATAACACAGTCAACAACATAATCATTTCATTAATTGGAATTAGGATTCTGAATTCTAATGATTCTCGACTTTAATATTATTCCATGAGAATTTCCTGATATTATTCCACAAGAATTTCATAATAAAACAAAGTGGAACAGAAGATTGGGAAGGTGCCCTCCCTCTTCTTCTGGGAGATTCTTTTGTGGTAAGAAACATGTTGCATTTAAATACACAACAGCAGGGCTTTCCTATTGGCATTGGAAGATGCACCTAGGAAACTTTTTCCTATAAACTTAAGTACTTCCCAACCCCAAGTTTCAGAAGCCCAAGCAACCTTGCAAGGAACCTCCTCCTCCAAGTCCTCCAGAAGGTCTCATCCATCCTCCCTAGGCCCTAAATTCAGCCCTTCCACGGGTCCTCACCCCGACCCTAAGAGTATCCGACAGAGGAACCTGAAAGCACCAGTACACTCGAACAGTTTTCAATTCTGTCACCAAATTGCTTTGGCATCAGGATCTTTATATATATATAAAACTATATATGACTGGAATGACTTTGGCTATTCAAGCTCATCATGATTTGGACTCCAAGGAGGCTTGCTGTTGATCAGGTTCATGCGCTGAAATATCCCCACGTTCCCCCAGCACAAGAGCCTCAGGGAGGCCTGGAAAGCTCGAAGCTGAGAGCTGAGTGCTACTGCACCGCTGAGAAGGGATCATTTGCCTAATTTTCTTCTGACGCAGCTTCAGAAGCGAAGCCAGAACCACCTTTCTTATTCACATGCTTTTGAACCCAGCCTCTATTTCCGATGCCAGATATGAAGAGAGTTCACTCATTCCCTAGTTCTGATATTGGTAAAACAGCAGTAAAGGGGAGTGAGAGTTAGGTGTGCATACTCCACTCACAAACCTAAACAAGCAATTTTCAGAACATTAAATGGCTGCCTCCAAGGGCATCTGTGCCAAACACAGGGCAAAGCTATGCAGTGGGAGAAGAAACAGCAGTCAGGCTGATTAAAGGAGATAGCAGTAATCCATAACAAGTATGCAGCAATTACCGCATTTCTGATGCCAAACAAAAGTCTTTTTTCTTTAGAATTACATCCCTGATCAAAAAAAGGGTTCTATACTTCCCCTGTGCAATTTCACTGCTGCTTGCCCTTTAAACAGAATTATAGGACTTCAGAACATTCAAAAACATTTTACAAGTTGCATATAGGAACATTCATACTGAAAAAACATCGACCTTACTGACCTAGATAGAACATTAAGGAATCATCTACTTCAATATTTTAAAGATGCTGTTCTTGCCCAAAGGGTTCCAGCACTAGTTGTCTGCACAGAATACTGAAAACCTGCATCACACAGTGAAAAAGCAAGACATTTACTACTAGATTCCTGCATGTTCAGTGGGCCACCAGCTAAATGCTGTGCCAGCACACCATTCTGTATCTAAGCAGGATCAAATACACCCAGACCACCCCAAATACGTACTTAGAGAATGTTTAAGAAAGGTGGGAGCAATACAGGAAATTCAGCAACATCCCTGGTGCAATCACAGCATCACCAGGACAGTAACAGAAAGTGACACTCAAAAAAATAAAAAATCCAATCTAAGGTACTTGTGTTACATGTTTACCACATAAAATGACAAAGCTACAGCACCAAAATCTGCCTATAAGAGAAAGTATGAAACATTTGCAGTGTGGAGATTAAAACAGAGCTGGGAATAAATGAAGAGCTGTCACCTACCTCTGCTCAGTCAGATGTACAAAGATGGCCAGTAGCTCTCCTACTTATAACATCCCAAGCAGTTGCAAGGTATTGAGTCAGAAAAGCAGAAAGTCCCTGTGACTGATACGCATATGGTCTGTAAAAGACCATCCCACTACTTCTTTTGCTTGTACACCAAGGAATCAACATTTAAGACTACAACCCCAGTTAAAAAGAAAAACACACAACCTCAGCTATTACAACATCTGACAAAAAATACTAAAATAGCAAGTACCTTAAGGTGTTGGTTGGTTGGTTTGTTGTGTGTGCTTTGTTTTTTCAGTTAAACATGAGGAACAATCGTGGGCTTGGAACAAGGGTTTTTTTTTTTTTTTTTTTTTTTTCTGATGCAATGGCCTGCAACAGTTAGAACCTAGAAATTCCCCATGGAAGACATTGTGAGGCCAGAGTTCACCCTAACACAAAGTATGATTTATGGATGTCCAGGCTTATGTTAATCTTACTTTCCATACACCCTGGTTTGCTTTAGTCTTTTAAGGGGATTCTTTGCCTTTTTGCTTCCAACTCGTGCATACAATTAGAGACTGATTTTTGCAGCAGCTAGGAAGTTTGAAGTTTTGCCTTTTCTTTTGCAGTCTAGGAGATTACAGGGGTTAATTAACTCAAATCTCACCAGAAGTTGTCATGCCACAGGATAAGATTTAACTTAAATCTCTCAAATATGATAAAAACATAGTAGTTTTCTAATGAAGTACTTCAGAACAGTTACAAGTATTTTAATTATCGCTCATCTCTTCCCTGACAAGTTAAAAAGTGACTCCAAGTACTGCCATAGTTAATATATTCAAGCGATTTTTGCAGCTTGACAAACAGAAAACTGGGCAATAGAAACTTCAAAGGCTTCCTTCCTGAGCACTGCCCCAGAAAACAAGGCCAAACGTGAGGAAGACAGGACTACAGCCATCGAAATACGATCAGTACACCTTGCATTTTACTTTGCTCAGTGAACTTCTGCAGCCCAAACGTGTGACTCCCTTTCCTCACCAAACAAGCTCCTCCGGCTTTCTGCATGGGTAAAACACCAGCAGCATTTCATAGGGAATCTGATAACAGATCAGCAAGACCACCAGCAAACACGCATGGTTGTTTTGTGCTCTTTCCTAAGATCTTCCCCAATTATGACTGCGCACACCTATAATAGCACCTGCAATGCATGTCCCCAACACAGAGCAGAACTTCATTAGAAACAGGCACCGTGTGCCTCTGAGGCAGGGATGACATCCCGACTAGGCAGCGGGAAGAGAAAGAGAAAAGAAAACTATTAATCCATGCATGAACTGAAAGAGTGGAGCAATGGGATTAATTAGCAGCATACAAAGGAGCCGAGCTGCCCTCATTTATATCAATTTCACTCCATTGAAATTAGTTAAATTAAACTCAAAAAAGAAACAGGAGAATTTAGCTTGGGATGAGAACGAGCCTTTAACTACTGGAAATCCAACAGCCAGCTTTGCAAACAAAGTCAGAGAGAGAATACTCTCCTGCCAAAACAAAAAAGTACATGCAGACCCAAAGATTACAAGTACTTTTTCTACTTTTGTACAAAGAGTACAAGTACTACACAGAGCAACACAAAAGTTTGCCTGCACTTTAAAACTGAGATAATAAGTAAAATTATGTTACAACACTTTAATCAGGGTTGCTTTCAAACTGGCTCTGTAAAGAAGTTCAAACGTCAGAAAAAGCTGTACAATTAAAAACAGACTAAAAAAAGCATTCATGCGCATGGGGCAGAAGAGACAGAAAGTTGACACAGCAAGAAAGTTGCATCACTGCTGCGAACTCACTGCCCACATTCCTGCATAATCAGAGGGCTCATTTTTGCTGAGGCCACTTTGGAGATATTTCATCATTCGCATGACACCAGCTCTCCTAGCCAACTTCAAAGGAACGTCACTGTCATTAAGTCGTTTGCTTTTGCTTAAAAAAAACAACCTGAACTTCAAAAAGGCTGAAAGAAGCTGAGCCATCTGTTTGGCTTTGCATTAGTGTGAGACCAAATGAAAATGGTATCTTTAACCAGGTCTTTATCATTACCCCCCTAAAGCACCTTACCCATCCTCTGTACATGTGGGTCGCTAAGCCCAGTAATAAAGATGTATTTCTAAATACAAGCCGATCAGCTCGTAACAAAATTAGCAAGTTACACGGGCTGAATGGCATATCTGTAGATGTTTTAACTCATAGGTGTTAAGGTACGTAGGCATTTTCTCTTCAAAAAAAGGTTTTCTGATAGTAACTGGTTTAAAATGCTCCATGACATAAAGCACTTTGGAACTGTTCAAAACCACCAACTTTGTTCTCCAAGTGGTTTATGAAATTGAAAATATAAGCACTTGCTGCCTCAGCTATTCAAAACATGAAAACTAAGTTAGGGCTTTTTTCTCTTTCTTACCTCCCACCGAATAAATGAACAATACAAACGTATAGGCTGGAAGAAGCCATCTGGTTTCTCCTGCTGAAAGCATTTTGATTACATATGCCGGAGACTGAATATTGGGAAAGAACGAGCTGCACTCCTTCCTCTGGCCATGAAGTGAGGGGTATCCACGTGAGCACCAGCAATGCAACCCACTGTCAGAGATAAGAAAACCACGGCCCCAGAAGAGGCCACCCGCTCCTTGCCTTTTCCCAAACGATGGGGTAGGGTAGGGCAAGGCGAAGTGACTGCCTTCCCAGTTCCCAGCCAGGCTTTCCCCTCACCAGCTCAGGCAACCCTGCGGCCGCAGCTTCCCGCAGAAAGCACTCTTTTAGCCGGTCAATTTTTGATGGCATCACAGCAGCGGATCCAATGCAGTGGTTACAGCACGCAGCCGGGGACAGCAGGAGCAAAACCACGAGGCCTGGGACAGCTGACAGGTCGACTCAGTCAAGCGTGGTGCAGAACTGCACCTCCCTATTTTCCCCAGGAAGATGAAGGAAGCTGGGGAAGCTACCTAATTACATGAGGCAGCAAGGAAGTAAAACCTGACTAAAAGGGCAATTGGTTTTTACTCAGGCTCTCAAGATAATGATGTGGTTTTATAAAATTTAAGAGTCATGCCTTCTCTTTCAAGTTTGGCCACGGAAGAAGACAGGAATAACTATCAGCTAAGCCAAACCTTCTGAAAAAGGCACAGAAAAGGTAACCCTTAACCCCAAGAGATTCTAGGGAGGGGAAAAAATAAAAAAAAAAAAAAAAAACACAACAGACAAGAAAGTTTCCTTTACATACCCTAGACAAAAATACCCCTCACCACAACCTAAAATTCCTACTTAAACAAAGATATAGCAAAACTTCAGGAACTTCAAGCTTCTGTTGTAGCCAGTAGTTGACAGCACAAGAGCTCTGGGAGAAAAAAAAAAAAAAAAAAAAAAAAAAAACAGTTCTTCAAGGCTCAGTTTAAGTGTTTAGCACCCAAGGTGGCTAAAAGCCTAAAAGCATGGAATATGAAACACTACGTACAGAAGTATCATTCAGTTGCCCCTGAAAGATTAGTTTCTGGCTTTATTTGTTTAGAAAAAGCACACATGACAAAAATGACCTCCAAGTCCACTGCTTCATAGCTTCCATGTATTTCTCATGGTATTTTTGTGATGTGTTTTGATTTTTATACAATTTAAGCCACTTCATGAAACACACTTTAGATAGTCTGTAATCCTGAGAAGCAAAGGATATCCACCTACATTAACTACAACTAAACCCATACTTCATCTAGCAGCGTGCACCTAAAGGAACGCATTTCAGCATTAAAATAGCACATTCATGTTTAAAATTTCCAGACTACTGTAAAAAAAAATTAAAAACGACACGTAAGAAGAATAAGTCATCAGTGCTGCAAGCACCGGGATCAAAACACGCATCAGCTGTGAGATACCAACTGCTTTCAGACCAGAACACACACCAGGCTGCACTGCACTTTTTTTTTTTTAAGCAAGTCAAGCTTAGTGACTGAATTGATTACGTGCACACACAGTCCGTGTGCAGAATGATTTCCTCATAGTCCAGGGGACTTTATTTTTTGGCAAAGAAATGAAAAAAAGGAATATCATGCAAGTATTAAAAGTTATTGAACTGGAGGTTTCATCCAGAGCTACACCACTGAGTCCCAGGCAGCTTCTGAGCGACGAACTGCACAGAACCAACATATGGCAACGCACGCGAGCCCAGAGTCAGAAAAACAGGACAGTGCTAATGCAATTAAAACTGGCAGAAGTATGCAGAGCTGTCAGCTTGTCTGGCTGGACAGCACAAGTGTCAACAACAGCAGCAAAGTTTAACTTACCATAAAGCCCTTTATTCTGAGTGAGGTTTTCCAGAGGTAGTGCTTTTTGGTTTATGCTGGCATTACTGCAAATATTTGCAGATCCTTACAGTGTTTATGCAGTGATACGATGCTTTGCTTTCAAAAAAAAATCCAACAAAATGTATAAAAACAGTTTTCTTACCAATATGCAATGCTTATGTTAAAAAACATAGCTTTGGGGAGTACATAAATATACTTTTGAGTAGAACAGGCCAATAAATTTCTGTAATGGAGGAGTTATTTTGCATTGTTGTACTCCATCTTTCAGTACACAATCCCGGCAGCTCCCAGATGAGATGTGCAAAACAGGGATCTCGAGGGTTTATCAGCTGTTGGAGAAGCTTTGTTGTGGAACTCTTCTTGAGAAGCAGACAGGGACGGTTACTGTAAATTTTCTGGGGTACAGAATGTTTCTAAACTACAGGTGTTTGCAGGCTTTGGAGCCTTCACTGAACTTCCCAAGGCAACAGCTAAAAGATTTCATTTAATACACTAACAAGAAAGGGCCAAGCAGAATGATTAATAGACGGTGCCAGCAATTTAATTTGCAGAATAGGAAGCAATATATAGCATCAGCAGCAGCACTGTAAGTCTTATTTTAGCAGCAGTGTTCATTCTTGGCTGCAGAATCACAGCTGGCACCTGTAACTTCTAAAGCAATATGCATGAATGATCAGAGCGGTATGCCCAGGCACCAGCTCACAATATCAAAGGGCACAGGTACAAACACACCTAAAGATTACGTATTGGAAGCTAAAGAAAACTACGAAGAAGAGAAGAAAAAGAGGACTAAGCTGGGAGAAGAGGAGGAAAATGCATATGAAAAGCTAAGAACTACAAGGGGAAAGATTCAGATTCCAGGCAGGAAATTATTTGTAGCTTACTGCTTATAGAACATTTACTCGAAAAATCTACAGCAGCAGTGTGAGGCTTCAATTCAAAGCACACAGTTCTGCAGTTTAAAACAGCCCTTCTTCCCACACGTTTAAAAAAAAAAAATCCTATACTAAACTCACAAAAACAGCAAGGGAGAACCTTGACATACCTTCTGCCATCGCAGCCCTATCCAAAAACCAAAGCAGAGCACATCGCTCCCGGGAGGTGCCAGATTACACATCAAAACACCCACACGTCCATTAGGGGTGTCTGGATGATCACATGTCTTGTATTCTTATTGACAGCTTTGCTAGGAGGTTTCATCTGAAAGTGAGCGATCAACACAACCGCACGGGTTCCAAAGAGGAAGCCATTAAGGCAGCTTCCATATGGCCCAGGAGCGATTTACGACCCGAGACACTCTTCACCTTTACAAAGCACCCCTAACACGCCGCCTGACCACCCTACTTAAACACATTCTTCACTCACAGACCCACGCACACCAACCCCGTGGCAGGAGGCAATAATAAACTCCACAGGAGCATAACAGAGGTGTTGGTAGAGCAGAACCAGGTTTGAAGGTGTACTTGTTCGGACAGCAGCGTGCATTCGTAACAGGCAGGGATCCCACATTCCCATTCCTGCCCTGCCCACTGCAGCTACCGCCTCCCTCAGGGACTTGTCCTTGTGTACTTACAGCCGGCTCCCACGCCAAAATTCTTCCTCAGCCTCATTTACCTGGACATAATTCATTACTAATCAGCACAGCCTCTGCTGTACTCAGCAGAAATACAGGAGGGGGAAACTACTCAACCTAAGTCAAAGCTGTGGGGGTGAAAGGGGAAAAGAGGAAGAGAGCAGAGCAAAGATGACTGGTACTTTCTGTAACTTGTCTCAGGACATCAGGAGAAAAGCAGAAAAGCTCCTTTCTGTCACACCAGTGCCCAAACCAATATTCACAACACCGACACACACCTGCATCTTCCCACGTGCTTCCTCTGCGCTGCAAGTTGTGCCCTTGAGCTGCTGCGTGCTCTCAGAGGCAGCCAGAAGGGACGTAAGGGACTGCATCTAAAACGCAGTTGTCAGGGAACGAAAGGGGAAAAGAAGAAGGAAACGGAGAACTCGGCATAGCGCAGAATTGAGTATGTGGGAAACAAAACTGACTGGAAGCCGTGGATTCCAGGCAGCCATTCCTCCCTCACTTTATTGGAACAGAAGAGAGACGGACTGGGGGTGTCCAAGCCTTGTCCAAGCCAATCCCCCAGCTTACCCCTCGCTCTGCCACATAACCGTGCAGCCCCGTAACGTGGTATTGCCACTCCAGCAGCAGTTCGTGAGCTGTGCTGCGTTTGCAAGGCCTCAAGACTACAGCTTGTCAAGCTTGCCTTGGCTGAACTTCTCCTAACCTGCCTGTAACTTTTGCTTGATTTAGCTGTGACAGCAATCTTTCTAACTGACCAGGTGTCCGTGCCTAATTGGGCTTCACTGCTGTTTACCCTGGCATGCTGCAACCACAGCTTCACACAGAGAGCGGTGGCAAGCAGTCACCCTTGCAGAATGAGGTATTCCCAACCCTAACACAACGTTGTAGCACAGAGAAATACAGGCCTGGTATGAAAGCAGAGGCATTGAGAGGTGGAGACGCAGGCACAGGACATAAACAGATGCCTCGTACAGGGCACGGCACTGGACACCCCACAGCTCTCCAAGGTCAGCTAAAAGAAACAGGGACCTGGACAAAAATGGTTTAAGGGTAGTAAACAGAACAAAGAAATCATATTAAATATAGGCCACCTTTCAGGTGTTTGGATATAGCAGGCAGCTGCAGACCAAGAGCAAAGGCATAAAAGCATGTTAGCAAGCATATAAAAATGATCTCATGTGGTTCCTACGGTGAGGAAGACAAAACCGTCAACACGAACACTCATATCGCTCCTCGTGAAGGACACCTGATGCTGACAACTCGCCACAAAAGCTCACCACCCCCAGGATGAAACCACCGCGCTTAGGGCTTGGAGCAGCAATGAGATGGTAAGCTATTTTAACTGCATCGTTGTTCCTTCTTTTTCTGTAACAATCAGATTTCAGTTATTCTAACAATCAGCTTTTGGCTTCTCTTTTAAGCTTCCTTCTTTTAGCCATAAATGAGATTTTGCACACAGCCTCCAACAGAGGCCTGAGCCTGGTAATTTACAGACACATGGAAGAGAACAAGGCAGCTGGTGGGCACTAAGGCTCTCCGAGTCTCTCCCACACACCCACCACTACCACTGGAAGGGCCCAGGAGAGCAGCGCTTCAGTACCCAAAGGCTTCTGCATGATTCTGGACCACAAGTCCTGTGAGGAGTGGCTGAGGGAGCTGGCGTTGTTTAGTCTGGAGAAGAGGAGGCTCAGGGGAGACCTTATCGCTCTCTCCAACTACCTGAAAGGAAGGTGTGGGGAGCTGGGGGTCGGCCTCTTCTCACAGGTAACTAGGGATAGGACTAGAGGGAATGGCCTCAAGTTGTGCCAGGGGAGGTTCAGGTTGGAGATGAGGAGACATTTCTTCTCAGAAAGAGCAGTCAGGCACTGGGACGGGTTGCCCAGGGAGGTGGTGGAGTCACCGTCCCTGGGGGTGTTCAAGGAAAGGCTGGACGTGGTGCTTAGGGACATGGTGTAGTGGTGACATTGGTGGTAGGGGGATGGTTGGACCAGATGGTCTTGGAGATCTCTTCCAACCCTAATGGTTCTGGCATCTACTGCAGCAGGTACAAAGAGCACGAGGCCAACCCTCCTGCAGAGCACAAAAATCCAACCCCTCCTTCTTCCTTCCCAAGTGACACTTGACTCATCTCCTCACCAGAGCTGCTCCCGAGGCATACCTGTGAAACACAGCCCAGGAAACAGGATGATGACAGACACTACAAAACAGCCTGCATGGTGAGGCGAAAGGTGTGAGGAAAAAATAGTTAGACAAGGTAAATCTTTACTAACAAAATACTCATATTACCCAGAAAGTATCAGGAAAGAAAGAAGTGTACAGTCTCACCTAAAGGTTAACAACCTTAAGATAACAACTTCCGTAATGTCTTAATAGAACGGGCATGGAGGGAGTGAAAAACTATCAGACAGGAAAGGTGAACACACAGATTGTGAAAATAAAATAACGCAGCCATATTTCAATCAGAAAAGGTAGAGGGCATGAGCGTCACAAAGTGACAGTTTGGGAAATAGATCTGATAGGGGTACTTTCAAAAAAGGAGCATTTAGTGACTCAAGAAGGGTATACAGGCTGGGCAGATGGCGTAAGGAGAAAGATCTGCATGGTTTCTGTTTAGTGAACGCTTTGGGACAGATTTCATTTTGCTTCCTTGCCAGTATTAAGGAAAAGCACTCTCCAACCTGACTGCGGACTTGTCATTATGGCTTTATACCGACAAGCACCAGCACTCTGTCTCCTGAGAACGTGCAGACGCCTGCCATTACCCGGTGGCCGCTCCGTACGGCTACAAACAACCACCTCCACCTCCTTTTAAAAGCCACCTCACCGACGAGGCGTTCCCCGCGAGGACCCGCACCCGAGCGCGGAAGGGCGGCTCTCACCGCACCTCGGCCGGGCACCCGGGGCCGGCTCCACCAACGGCCCCAACGGCCCCCCCACCGCCACGAGGCCGCGGCCGGGGCCTGACTCAGCGCCGCCGCACCGGCGCTGTCACGTTCCCGGGGAGGGACCAGCGGGAGGGAGGGGGGGGGGGGGAAGGAAAAGGAGGGAGCCTCGCCGCCGCCGCCGCCTTACCCGTCCTCGCTCTTGTTCTTCTGCTTCTTGCCCATGGCGGCGGCCGCCCCCGCTCGTCGCTCGTCGCCCGCCTCAGCGCCGCCGGCCGCCCGCGCCCGCCCGCAGCCCCGTGCATACGGCGAGCCGCCCGCCCCGCCCCGCCTCGGCCTCCGGCCCCGTCCCGGCCTGCCCCGCGCCGACGCGGCCCCGCCGCCTCGCAGCGCCGCCCGCCGCTCGGAGGGCGAGACGCAACCGGTGCCGGTACCGCTGCTGCTGGAGGTGGCGGCGCTCGGCGGCCGGCCGGGCGGGGGCGAAGAGAAGCCGGGGCGAGCCCTGTGGTGCGTCCCGGGAGCCGCTAGCCAGGCGCAGGAATCTTTCTTTGTTTATTATTTTATTTTTATTATTATTATTATTTTATTTATTTATTTATTTATTGCCGCCCTCCCAGCCCCGCCGCCCCCGCCCCGCCCTTACCATCCCCTCTCTTATCAGCCCCAGCCGCCGGGGAGCTTATCTCCCCGCCGCACCGCGCGGAGTTCCAGGAAACAATAAAAAAAAAAGCACAAAACTTTTTTTTTTTTAATTATTATTCTTTTTAATCATTTTTAATACCCCCGTTTCTCACACACCCGCCGCTCTTCCGCAGCCGCGGCCCCCGCGGCCACCCTTACCTCGGGGCCGCTCCACACACCCTGCCCCGGGGAAGGGCCGCGCGCGGCAGCGGGGGGCCCCCTCACACCCCGCCGCGGCCGTTAACGGCCGCCCAACGGCCGCCGCCGCCGCCGCCGCCCCCCTCACGAAGCGCCGCGCACGCGCGCTGGCCGCCCTCGGCAGGAGCGGCAGCCGCCTCGACCAATGGCAGTGCGGGGAGGGGGGATTGTCCCGCCCCTCGCTGGCTCTCGCGAGACTCTGGCAGGGCGCGACCGGCGCGGCTGAGGTGAGGCGGGGCGGTGGCGGATCTGGCACTGAGGTGAGGGGCGGTGGGGGCCGGGGAGGGCAAAAAAGCCCCTCATGGGGCCGGCAGGGAGCTATTTGGGGCTAAGGGGCCGCGCCCCCCGTGGGCAGCCGTTGTTCGTCACGGCCCTGCGGCGCCTGCGCCGGTACCGGCCCCGCCGCCCCCCTGTGGGGATCCCGGGGGGCTCCGGGGTGGGCGACTGCGCCTTGGGAGGGTCGGGACGGGGCCCGGCGGCGGTGTGGGTGTTGTGGGAGGAGCGGGGGTCACCGCCCCGGTGGCGCGGCTGGGAGAGCCGGGAGCTCTCAGGCCGTAGTGGAGACTGGAGGGTCTGATTTCCCTTTTTCCTTGCTGCTTGTTTCAGGATACGCCTTCCTAACCCCGTCCAAGCAGTGTTCGTGCCTTTCCTGAAGACCTAGTGGACTGTGAGCCGTGCCGGTAAGTTTTTTTACTATCCTTCTATTCTTTAAAAATACAAGAAAGACAAAGGAAACGCTAACAGAGACCCGAGATAAGGTGCTGCAGACCAGAGCAGGTCTGCCTGTGGTGTGTGTGGAGTGGGGCATTAATGCAATGCTGCTGACATTGCATTAAACTTGGAGTACTGCCATGGTGCTGGTACCCTGCCCATCACGACTTAAAATGGGTTCTTGCCTCTCTATGCAAGGTGTTTACAAAGTCAATGGTTCTGGTAGTTTGGCTATTTTAAAATATTGCTGAGAGTATTCTAGAACCCAAATCTGGTGCATCAACTCAGTGGCCAGCAGCTAAAGAATCCGATTAGGGTCGTTGTGCACTGTCCTTGTGTTTCCATTGTAAAGCTGTCACTCATTACATTGACAGTTTTTTGTAGCGTAACGTGAAAAATTATTCAGGAGAACAATCAGTTTTGTTCTCCCAGCTCTTCGAGCACCCCCAGCCTCGATATTTTCTGCCTTTTGAAGCATTTGGACGGGGGAGTTTTAGAGGAAATGATTTTAGCTGCATTTCTTCACAAAGCAATTAGGTAGTGGCTTTTGGGGTTTTTTAAATCCTTTCCCTGGCTGCCATAAGGTGGTGCTTGCAATTGCAGTCTTCTTGTATTAATTGAAGCAGCGTGTTTGCCTAAGGCGGTTGCTGTTGAGTACCCTTCCTTTTAGCAAAGGAGAGAGGAGCATTAATTCAAATATGTTAATACACATCAGGTACTTAATGCATTTAAACTAGTGAAAACATATGCTGAACACTACTTAGACTTAATTCTAAGACATCTCTTTCTCCCAGAAGGATGGAGCTTTCTGACTGCATCTTTTAGTTTCCCAGTATTAATTAAAGGTACACGGATGTGGCTCAGGATGTCTGTTCCTTTGGAACTTGTTAATTTTACTTCTTTATATTGATTAGTGATTCCAGGTTCCTGTGCACTGTCGGTACCTGGCCCTGGGGTGGAGAGAATAGGACCTGGCTGGAGTCCTTGTTGGTACTCTGAAGGGGGTTTCAATACCGAACATATCCATGTGCTGCAATCTTTTAAACAGCATTGCATTTTGCTTCTGTACAATGCATGTAAGAGAGATCAGGCTTTAAATTAAAAAGTCTTTACACGTAAATTCTGTGTATTGCTCTTTTCACAGATCTCAAAGGATCGCTTTACGCTTAAAGATGGCTGCTGATACATCTGTTGAAATTCTCCAGAAAGTTCTGGAGAATGAAATACTTCAGACCACCAAGGTAGTAGAAGAACATCTGGATGCTGAAATGCAGAAGCTGGACCAAATGGATGAAGATGAATTGGAACGCCTTAAACAAAGGAGGCTTGAAGCACTGAAAAAGGCCAAGCAGCAGAAACAGGTAAGTCTTCTACTAATATAGACTCCTGATGTGCAAAACATAACAGTTTTTGGAAATCCTAGGGGAACTGTACATGTGACCTAAGTGTTTTCTTCTCTTTCTTCACCCTTCTGTGCTTGTTAATTTTAAGCTATTCGGGAAAGCAGATCTCTGTCCATGTGTGCTTGCCTTGTGGTTTTCAGCAGGAGAAAGGAAGCTCTGTGATTATCTTACAATAAGGACAGGACAAGAGTCTAATACAGAGATTTCAGTGTGTTGTTATTCACTGAATGTTGTCATCTGAAATCATAAGCCTCACAGACAGCCGAATCGTAAGCCTTTTTGGTACCTTATACTTCTGAATTCTGGAGAATCTTAGTTAAGGCATGTAGGTGGTGCCTGTTCTTTTCTAAGGTATTTTGCGGAAGAAAGATTCAGGGTCTTTTTTTGTTCTAGGGTGGAACTTTGTCCCACTCTTCTACTCCAATGAAATGTTGGCTGTGTATGACTGGTTATTTTTTCTTGCAGAGAGGAATTCTGCTTTGGTTCCTGGTATATCTGGCTAAATTGTAGTCCTCATGCTCCCCCAAAAGTCTCCTCGAGCATAGATGGTTCTTCCTGAAAAGAAAGCTTTGGTAACATATGGTGTGAGAGCTAAATTCTAAATAGGGAAGCCATAGGTTTCTTAACTTCATGCAAATCTAAACAAAGAAATAGGGACAAGGGGGAGGTGACTGGGTTGAAAGGAGATGTTTTGGCTGTGGTGGCTAATGCCGTGCTTTCGAATGGGAACGCAGTTAAATGTTGCTGCGTGGTTGGGATGCTGCAGGAGAGGCAGAGTTATTTGCTTTGATTCTCTAAAGATGGAAGTAGAGAAGGTGTCACACTGCTTGCATGTCTTCAGAGGTTCAGTTCATATTTGGCTCCAGTGTTGTCCTTTTTCAAAAGTCGTAGCGCTTGGACGTTCTCTAGATGTTAATGTGTTAGTTCTCATGTAAAAAAATCTTCGTGCTAGTTGATTTCACCTCATTGTTCCCGTGCATTTTCGAATTTGAAGTAGGATACTGCTCTGTAAAAGGAGGAAGATGCCCCACGCTCTTCTGGAATAACAATGTGCAGGAAAATTAACTTATCCACTGTTGAAGCATAAGTCAGTGCGTGATTTGCATCATTATAAGTTCTTCACGTAATTTCTGCCAACGTTCATGTTAAAATGTTCAGGAAATGCTTTGTTCTGTTGTAATTTAGTCTACAGGAAATTTTTGATTTGCTAGGAGCTCCCCCCCCCTTTTTTTTTTCTCTCTAACACACAACTGCAAGATCAAGAATGGTGGGTTTTTTGCATTGAAAGCTGAAATGTCATGTTCTCGTCATGTTTTTGTCATGCTTCCCTCTTAATCATTTAGCTTAGTCTGTATGAGTTTTAATACAGTATAATTTTCTGTATCATGGCAGCTGTTTTTGTTGCTTTTTTTTCTTAACTGCATGCCTTGAAAATCTAGGAGCTCATCTTTTCCCAAACTGTATTTGCACATTTAGTTGAGCAGGTTTGAAATTGCCTGTAAACGTTCGCTCGTGAATTTCTGTTTCTCCCTTCCCTTTGTGAGTAACGGGTATGCATGCTTGTGTTGTCAGATTTTCTGGAAGCCTGGCTCTTAGTAAGATACTTTCAGTCTGTATTCAGTAGGTAAGCATCGTGTTTTTGTAGGCTTATTTCTCCCTATTTTTTTCATAAAGAGAAAGAAAAGAAATAATAGCTGTTATAACTTGAATCAGTTTTAGACAAGTTCTTTTAGGGTGCAAAAACATTTTAGAGTGGCCCAAGTTGTAGGTCTACAGTTTTCAAATTCTGACAACTTTGTTTTCAGTTTTCTCTTTGAACTAGTCTAATCTTACCGGGAAGCTGCGCTGCAGAAATGTCAGCAACTCTGTACAAAACTTGTATTTGCAAACAAGAAAGGTGCTCAGCCACCTGCCTGCTATTGAGAAAGAAGCAACTGGCCTAGAGACCTTTGCCTAATTTGTTTCTAACTATTACTGTATGAAATGGGTTTTCACTGAAGCCCCCTCCCTTTTTTTCTTAAAAGCTGTAGAGCTGGCATGACAGATGCAGGACTAACTAACTAAATACTAATTATTTCCTTTCCTTTTCCGTAAGGAGTGGCTTTCAAAAGGACATGGGGAGTACAGAGAAATCCCAAGTGAGAGAGACTTTTTCCAAGAAGTCAAAGAAAGTAAAAATGTGGTTTGCCATTTCTATAGAGATACAACTTTCAGGTATGGTAAATAAGCTATGTTCAAGAAACCTTTTGTTTATAGATGTCTACAAAAAACACCTTTTTTCAAATCTCACAGGTAAATACAGATTTTTAGAAGCATGCAAATTCCTTGATTTTCTTTTTTCCAATTCTTGCTTCCCTCTGAAAGCTTTTTATGATTCCAACTAAAGTTGACATGATTTGACAAGGATTAAAACCCTCTTGCATAGTTGATTAGAATAAAAATGCGTAACTTCTTTGACAGCGTTTGAGAGATTGCTGTGGTTCATTATTGATTTAGCTTGAGGGAGCCAGCTCTAAATTTAGTGACCATAGCAACTTCAAAAAGATCACTTTGGTTATTCCAGATGGAGATATTCTGGACAGTTCTGGCAACCAAAAATCAAAATGTAAACAAAAACCTGTCTAGGCATCTTCAATATTCAACGTTTTGACTTTGAAAGGATTTGTGGATACCAATCAGCTCTTTCCCTTTGGGCCTGTACCTTTGTGATTATGTCACTTCTTTAGGGTGTGAGAGACCTAGATCTATGTCTTGACTCAAAATAGGAACCTAAAATAAGATCTCCCACTTCCTTGGAAGAATTTCAGAAGTTCTGGGTTGTAGGCTATTCCTGGGTGGGTTTATCTCAACGTCTTCTGTTAAAATGCAATTGCAAAATAGAGCTGTTTGTTGAAGGAGGAGCCGGTTGTCCTATTTTTTTTTCCCAAGTTGTTTTCTCTGATTTACGGAACATAAACTGAAACAGCTTCAATGTGAGAAATTGAAAGAGGTCAAATCCAGATTATGCAGTGAGGCTTATGTGTCTTCTAAGTTAAATTTTTGACTCTCATAAGTAGAGAGTTTATTTTTGAGAGAGCTTTCTTGTGAGACCTCACCTGGAACACTGCATTCAGCTCTGGGGCCCCTAACGTAAGAAGGACATGGAGCTGTTGGAGTGGGTCCAGAGAAGGGCCACGAAGATGATCAGAGGGCTGGAGCTGCTCTGTTATGAATGAAGACAGGCTGAGGGAGCTGGGGCTGTTCAGCCTGGAGAAGAAAAGGCTCCTGGGAGATCTTACACTGGCCTTCCAGTACCTAAAGGGGGCCTACAGAAAAGCTGGGGAGGGACTCTGTGTCAGGGCATTTAGCGATAGCACAAGGGGTAATAGTTTTAAATTGAAAGAGAAGAGATTTAAATTAGATGTTAGGAGGAAATTCTTCACTCAGAGGGTGGTGGGGCCCTGGCACAGGTTGCCCAGAGAAGCTGTGGATGCCCCATCCCTGGAGGTGTTCAAGGCCAGGCTGGATGGGGCTTTGGGCAACCTGGTCTGGTGGGAGGTGCCCCTGCCCATGGCGGGGGGGCTGAAATTAGATGGTCTTCCAACCAAAACCATTCTACAATTCAAAATATCTGAAGCAATTGTATTCAGCTAGCTTTTACTCAAAGTTGAAAGAATATCTGTGCAAATAATTAGCTTAGAACAGGTTTGGGGTGTTTGGTTTTTCTGAACCAATGAAGCCTGTGGACTCAGACAGGAGGAGGAACTTAAGAGAAAGTTCTTTGTGAAATGTGTAGTGGTGACAACCAGCTCAGCTTGAAGCTGGTGTGTCAGGTTTACCAACTGCAGTATCAAGTTGCTTTCATCCTTGCCCATTCCAGCTTTCTGATCTACTCAGCCTTCCCTTTTAGTTAAAGGACAGCCACATCACAGAGTTTGTGCAGCTAAGCCATGCCACTCAAAGATGACAAGCCTACAGATCTCTGCCATCTGACAATTATTTTGAGCAGCTCATGTTACTGTCCTTTAACTGAGAAACAATAATTTTATGTTCATTCTTACTACGTTTTAACAGAAAAGTGAAATATTTGCTTATGGCAGTATTGAAGCACTCTGAAAATAATTTCTTCTGTGCAGCAAGTTACTGCATCTCAGCTGTGGAGGCAGTGACTAAAAAAAATACAAAGCTCTGTAACGTGCAGAGTACTTTTGTGAAGTTTGTTGCAGAGTTATTGTCCCAGCTCACAGTCAGTGGAGCTGAAGCAGGAAGAATAGAAGTCAGAGGGAAATTCCATCGATAAATGGAGGCCTCAAGAAATGAGAGAGGCTGTGAGGTGCATGGGTGGTGTAATTAGGAAGAAACAAGAGAAATGCAAGGTGTAATTGTGCGTTAAAGGTGCTCCAGGGCGTTATTCTATTAGTTATTAAATCTGTCTACCTTCAAAACACGGCTTCTCTTGGGACTAAATTTTTAATTGCAAAGGTCATATCTGAGGAAGTAACATGATAGAAATAGCTCTTTACAGTTCTTTAACTTGCTGTAAAGCACATGTTCTTCAGCTTATTGAGTCTAACATTTTATATGTTTTGTTTCTTTCGACAGGTGTCAAATAATGGACAAGCATTTGACCGTATTGGCAAAAAAACATGTTGAGACAAAATTCTTGAAATTAAACGCAGAAAAATCTCCTTTCTTATGTGAGAGACTGCGCATTAAAGTAATCCCCACTCTAGCACTAATAAAAGATGGAAAATCGCAAGACTATGTTGTTGGCTTCACTGATCTCGGTAACACGGATGACTTCACTACAGAGACCTTGGAGTGGAGACTAGGCTGTGCAGACATAATTAATTACAGGTAATTGTTTCGTGATTGGTTTATTTTCAGATACAGTGCGAGGAGAAGGTACTTGCAGACAGATGAATCTCAAAGTTTGTAACTTTGATGTGTTATATGCTTTAAGACACAAGTGAGTTCAGTCCAGTTATTTATTCTGCGTACTTTGGCAAGGGAAAGAAAAGAGTATCTCTTTGGCAACATACTGAGATGTTAATAACGATCACTATAATATCTTTTTTGTACAGGAATAAAAAACAAACACAGTTCCTGCTGTGAGGTATTTAGGGTAGCTACACTCCTTTGATAAGGCCTGGCCCAGCCACATGTCTAATGTAATCCTTTCTACAGCAGCTTAGATGTCACGCTTGCAATACAGTCAAGCTTGAGCATTGTAATCCCCTTAAGTGAAAACTGTAGGTTGTACTTAAGAGGCATCTTAATCCATACTGCATATGACTTTTTTTCCAATGGACAGTATAAAAAAGTGCAAATAAATTATTTTTTTGGCAGTACAAGATAATCATTATAACTGCCCGCATTTAAGACTTCAGTACACAAGGCAGCAAAAGGTCACAATAGCCTAACTTTTCTGGAAAATGATACAGCACTTTCTGCTTTGCTTTCCAGTCTTGTTAAATGTTATCTTTATCTTTTTTAGGTTAGTCTTCATTTTTGTTTTGAGTGTCCTTGGTTTTTTATTTATATTTTTATTCTATTTTATATTTGTCTGTATAGTTTATATACTTATGTAGTTTATTTCAATGGTTATTCCCCAAATTTTGACAAGAGGCATTGTTAAATCTTAAAGGAAAAGACCTAATTAGCTGTTGAACTTCAGATGAGTGAAGTGGGAATTTATAATTCAAAACAAGTTGTAATCCCACTTAGCAGTTCAGTATCGAGCAAACACAGCGGAATCAAAGGCAGTCTGGATATTTATTCTAAACAGCAACATCCTTTTATGGGAGAAATAATTCAGTGAAATTGAACTAAGCTGCACTGAATTTGTTAAATTTTAGTACATCGGCTCACTACATAATTTTACTTCGTACCAGACTGATCGTACTGTGTATTCTGCTCCTAGTGAAAGAGTTGTTTGGGTTTTTTGTTTTGGTTTGGTTTGGTTTTTACATCCTCGGTTTGGTACCCTGGTTTTGCAAAGTGAGCCATGATATCTGTACAGCCCAGATCATTCTTGTATGTGTTCTCTGGAGTTCCTTCTTAGAGTCTAGAAACAATTTTTTGTTGTTTTTTTTTTTCTTTTTTTTGCTTGTTTTTGTTTCCTTCAGTCTGTGGGAGAGCAGATGGTGAAAGGATATATTGTATTTAAGAGGAAAAAAACTGTTCAGAACTGTTCAGGTCACATCATCTCAGCAAAATCAGGATTCAAGTGGTATATTGGCTAATTACTGACATGTTATTAACTAACAATCAGTGAACTGTGTATTTAGGATCAATATCAGCAACGTGTTATCTACAAAGTGTTAATAAGCAATTTCCCACCACCCTTCTGTAGCTAATTCCAGAAGGTTCTAATTGCTCACTCTCTGACATCGAGATGCAAGCCCCTCACAGGTCATGTGAGTTAAAAGCACGTATACCCTAAGCGAGGCGGGGGACCCCCCTCTTGCACACCCCTGCTGTAGGAGATGTGGGACCTCCAGCTTTATGTGAACGTGGGGAACAGCACTTAGCAACAAGGTGCGGGTCCCTCCATGCCCCACCAGCTGCGCCCCACCAGTGTCAGATAAGGACGTTGCTGTATCTGGCCTAGGCAGAAGTGGACCAAAGTGTCTTCTGGTGCTACAAAACCCATTTTTGACTCTGTTTTTATTCCACAGTCTCTTCCTGGTTTATTTTCTTTTGTACTTTTGTCTCTTCCTTGGTTGTAAAAAGCCTCTGTGTAATTCCCTGTTTATTGTTTAATAAGATGAATGTCTGTCCTTAGAGTGATGGGTTTTCCACAAAAAGCCCTTTCAGACATTTTTTTTCTGCAGAGCTCTGATCACAAGTGCTGTATACACTCACATTCCTGTCTTAGCTGTTGTTTTCCAGGCCCTTCTGCAACACACAGAATGTGCTGTGCTAGTCATCCCAAAGTGCTTCTTAGGGTGGCTTTAGGGAGTAGGGTTTGTATTCTCTTAGTGTTTTGTGGTTTTTCTTTTTTTTTTTTGGAGGAACAAGTAGTCAGAGATGCTGCTTTCTGTCTGCAAAAATATGGCTTTAATCGATACCTCTTACTCTCTTCCTCTAGTGGAAACCTGATGGAGCCACCTTTTCAAAACCAGAAGAAATTTGGAACAAGCTTTACAAAGTTGGAGAAGAAGACCATCAGAGGGAAGAAATATGATTCAGATTCTGATGACGACTAGAATAGTTAAATGTATTTGTAAATCATCTTTTGTTTATGCTTGGTACATTTTTAAGAATGTTTTTTATAAAGCTTATTGCTTTTTCACTACATCTGCACATAATGTTCACTTTTCTATACAGTTTTATACAACTGGGTCATATCAGAAGAAAGCTTAAATATTTTTTTTTCCTCTTTTGGAGGTCATTTGTAATTCAACAATCTAAGTCCTATCTAAATATGTTGCAAATGATGAACTTTGTCTGAGAGTACATTTATGAAGCGTTGTGAAGTAACTGTTAGAAAAAACTGTACCAAGACAGACCAAAGGTCCATCCGGCCTAATATCCAGGCTCAGTGGCCAAAAGCAGATGCACAAGGAAGAGAGGGGGGGAAAAAAAAAAAAAAGGGTGAGCAGATAGCGATGCTTCCCCAGAATGTACTTTGAGCAGTCTGTGGCTTGGGGAGCTCCGTATCTGAAAGCATTTGCTGGATAAAAAGAAATCTTTTGAAGTCCTCATTGCATCTTCTTAGCATCCACCTCATATGGCAAGGAATCCACAATTTAAGTGTGTTGTGTGAAGAACTGTTTCCTATCGTTCTCCTTGAATCTGACAATTCCCTTTTTTTCTGGTTTTCTTCATTAAAGGAACAACAGACACTTCTGATAATTTTCTCTATCAGTTCCTTTTCCAGTTTACTTTAATCTTATTACTTGTTATTGGTAAAAGCACTGCAAATTATTAGCAGCAGGAATTGTGCATTTTAACGAAGATTGCTTACCTTATGGTGCCATATCATGACATTGAGTAACTTTAATTATATTGCACTATAAGTTGTAAAAACAGACATAACTTCTGAAATCGGTGGTCAAGAGAAATGCCCTTTTGCCATCTACGTATGCCGCATGTAAAAGCTGATACAGCGGGTAATAGCACATAGCAACAAGCATATTGAACACAGCCTTGTTTGCAGGTTTGTATGATTCTGTGGTTTTGAACGTGTGAATTTTACAGCAGATGCTTTGTACAAGAGGGTAGGCTAGAGAAAAGCGTTCGGGAGAAGCCTTGATCTGTTAGATATAGCGCAGCATGCTGTGTACCGTTTCTTCAGTAATGGATGGGATTTTCAAGGGAGATCTTCCTTGGAACACAACTTAGAGCTTCTGCCTAGGCGAAGTGTTGATGACTTGTCTTAGTTTTCAAAAACAGAGTTTGCTGTGTGCTGGAGGACCCTTTAGCGGTAGTACTTGGAATCCAGTTGGCCCAAAAAATGATAAACTGGGTCTAGTTACTCTTGCTGCCTTGTAGTGGGAGAGTTCTTGTGATTGGGCCAGCCCAGCAATATTACTCTAAGTTTAAAAATAACAATAATTCTATTTTATTTCAGTTCATGTACATTGAAATAAAATTATTTTAATTCTAATGTTGACTTTTGCATCCTTTCAAATAAAGTCGTCTAGGTGCTGTGGGTCACTTTCTTTTAATAAGGGTCTGTCAAAAAGTTGCACATGCTCTTTCTAGGTTTCTAGTAAGCTACGAACAATTCTGTCTAACATTAAGGCATCGCTTTGAGAAAGCAATCAGCTTAGGATGTATGCAGCCACATGTTAGTGTACTAGAAGCTGGAAGTAGGCTTGCTTCAAGTTGATCTCATTTTCAGTGCAGAAACTCTAAATGAACAAGTAAGTGTTCTTTTTTGCGTCTGGTTGCATGGAATTAAATTTAGGGAACTAATATTCTAACAGTCTTGCTAGGAGTGCCTTAGCAGGACTTATCTCTGAGCCCTAATTACATTGTCTAGGCTGTGGGAATATTAAATCATGTTTAAAATTGTTGCATTCTCTCTGGAAATGCATTTAGGCAGTAGCTTGTTAGGTTTCTGACATATTGTGGTGTTAAAGGTTACTCAGTTCCATGTGTGAACAGTCCGATTACAACCTTGGTGCAAATGCTAGTTGGAGGCAGTGGTTTCATGGCAGTTCAAGTTGATTTTTTTTCTAGGTTAATCTTCAATTCGAACTGTTCCTTCTTCTGGCTTCTAGTAGGGCCACACACGCTCCTGTGCTGATACAAGGAGTCCACAGGAATATGATAAAAGGGGGGGTTGAGTGTATACTAATTAGTTTAAACTTTTTTTGAAGTAGCAGCCTTATAGATGGATCTGCCTGCTTCAGATCTTTACTTTTACATCTGCTTTCTCCCCTTTCTGTCTTGAATGAAGATTTAAACTGTCACTGAATGGTCCTCTTGGTGAGTTTTCCATTCTTGATCTGCATACTATGATATAGATATAAACAATCCAAATCCATTGATTTTGTTTTGGGTGAGATGTAGAGATTCTTTAAAATGTGGAAAATTCTTTTAGTTTGGGTATTGAGGAACAATTTTTTTCTTCTGAGGTGAAGCTCAGGAGGTACAGAGGTACAGATTAAATATTGAAATGTCCATGATACTAAGACATGCTTCAGCAAGCTAGAAGAGGAAACAATACAAAGAACATTAATTTAACAAAATGTCAGCTGCACAAACTTGAAAATCACGAAGCTTGGCTTTGTCAACAGTGATGTAGTGGCAATAAAGCTGACAAAAAAAGGCATTGAGGACACACGATATCTAGAAAAGGCAGGGGTTGTGTGTCATTAGTTGCTTACAGCTGTAGGATGGTGTATGTAAGGCCGTGACTAACTGGGACTCCTGAACCCAGGCTAATCACAAAATGGTGCCTGGCCTGCACGTGTCAGCCATGAAAGGGTGTTACGCAATGAAGAGATGAGAAAATGTTCACATGCAGCCCTTGGAGTTATGGGGCTTAAGCATGAACCGAGCATGTAACATTAGCAGTGATTAGTGCTTGACTCCGTGCTTGATGCTTCCGTGAAGTAATCCTTAATGCATGGGGAAAATAACAACTGACCAAGGTCGGCGCTGCTCAGCTCTTAATGCCAGGTGATGTGAACTTGTCTGTGCGCTGATCCTCAACTGAGCCCACGTTGTGCTTGGGATGCTCTGAGTGAGGAATCCACCCAAAAATTAAATGGAGCTTTGGGATTTGGGAAGCGTGGAGAAGTTCAGACCTTGAAAGAGGTTGGATGAGATGCAAGCTCTGGAGCAGGTAACAAATTAGCAGCTGCTCTCAGACCCCCGGTAGGTTGGGACCCCCGTGTTTGTGATAGAGGCCACTGAGGAAGGCAGACTGATGAATTGATGCCTTCCAGTCCTGTGTTCCAAGTTATCCACGTTGTGCTATTTTCCTTCTGGAAGTTCCAAAAGGAATACTTTTCTATAGAAATTTCTATAGGAAATTCAGGTTTTGAACAACCAGAATGTTGACGCTGCCGTTTTCGTCTTACACACACGTCTACATGTATGCGTGCACACATCAAATTGATGCAAAAATAATCTGGCTTCTGGACTCATTGCATACTCAATAGCTGTACTCTGCTTTTTCTGAAGGGATTTTCTGTCAGTAGTTGGTTGATCCGTCTTTTTAGAGTAGCTGTATCCAACAGCTAGAGAGTCAGGATTATATTCCTGAGTTTAAAAGCCTCTGGGAATTGGAATAGGAGCATATTTGATATTATTGGGTGTTGCTCTTGATCCCTCTTTTAAAGAGTAAATAGATAAATAGGTAAATAGTTCCTCCACATCTGAGCAAATCGTTGCTCTGAAGGTCTAGCTTGATCCTTTGTTCTTGGGGAGCCTTCAATGTTAACTCTCACAAATACGACTGTGGTGATCTTGGATGTTCCAGTCTCCCAGACGCTCCTTTTTATCCATCCCCTGGAGAGTCCCATTCTGTATCAGATGTGAGAAAGGGGATGTATGCTCATACCCTTTTCATCCATTTAAGCTAACACATCAAACAGGCTAAAGTAGTACAAAACCATCACAAAATAAAAAGTTCAAATTTGGTGAACTAATTTCAAGGGTGTGTACGCTGACAGATACTTGATGCTTTTTGTTGAAAAGGGGGTAGTAAGAAAACCTGCTTTTAGAGATCCCGTGCAATGCATACTCTAAGGCTATGTTTTTTCGACTGGCTATTACAGCCAGGGGTTGAGCTACCTGAAATAAACCACCACTGCTCCAGGAGCCACGTAACTGTGTCACCTCAGCATTGAACCTATCTTGTTATGCTTTGCATTTTTGAGCACAGCCTGTTCAAACATCATCTGCCCTGTGGTATGATTTCAACATCAGACTCCTCTTAAATATGTTTGGACCTAATTAACTTATCTTCTGCACAAACCACGCAATCTTCAGTAAACGTTGGCTTTTCCCAAGATGACATTGTATGAAAATCAGGTGAGTACACCATATAAAAACAAATTAATTCCTCTCCTGTTCTTCCTCCTCGCTAATTATTTCTCTTGTAAGTGTGCTGCCCTAGAAAAAAATGTCAGAAAGTGTTTCCTGTTTGGTTTCCAAAGTGTTGACAGCCCTCGGTGCTTTGTATCATGAATTCCAGGCACACAGAAAAGCTCGTAATAGTTATCATGATTAATGGGTAAAGTTAATTATTCATAGATGTTACTTTGCCATCCCTGTGAGTCACTAGTGTACTATCCTCATTTTATACGTGGGAGACTAAAACAAGATTAGTTTTGCTGGAGGAGGACCTGGGCACATCAAGAACTAGGTGCTCCACTATCTCATTTCAGCCGCTTCCTGAAATCCATATTTTGGGAGTAGGTTTGTCGGTTTTCTCTGGTGCCCCAGGATAGGATTCAAGGCATCCAGAAGGCTGCCAGAGCGAGCTGCTCCATGAAATGTTTTGTCCAGCTGCAGCATTTCTCTCTGCCCTCGCTTCTGAAGCTTTGTACAACCTAGCGTAAGGCTTGTGGGGTTGGAAAGAGGGAGTAAGAGAAAACGTGACTTTGTAGCTTATGGATCTGAGAGAGGTTGAGGTTCTCTTCCCTACTCCCAGAGCTTTGTGTGTTTTCCACAGTTAGGGTGTTGGTGTTTTGTTTTGTTTTAATTCCCCATGTAATATAAATGCCAGTGTTCTCAGGAACATGGAGCTGATGCAGCTGTGCCCCTTGGCACTGAAAGACCTCGCTGCCTGGCTACAGGGCCCTTCCCTTGTCTTCCCCACAGCTTCCTCTGCGGCTGGTGTGCAGTAACACGACCTCCACAGGCTGAAAAGCGAACACCCGTGCATCTGGTCTCGGTGAGGCGCTTAAGTGCTTTACCCAAAAGGGAGTTCAGTGGGGGTTTCTGCGTTCACGAGGGTATCTTCCAACCAAAATTGGTCTTGCTACTGCCGTGGCTGGTTTAAACAGGGTAGGCACCACAGCCTATTTTTGCGAGTAAATGCATGAGTGTGGGCTGCAAACTCCCATCCACGCAGGGATTTTGACACTGGGACACAAAGACCAGAGCGCAGACTTTAGGAGGTAAGGACCACGCTGCTCTGGCTGGGCCACTTTAGACTTGCACAGGAGCAAAGTGCATCTTAGTGGAGTAACTGGAACACAGCTTTGGAGCATGACAGATGCTTCATGAGCTCACACCCTCTCATGGCTTGAACTCCAAATGACTTCTTTTGGGTAATATTTCTGTGTCTACACTGGGATATGAACCAAAGTCTCCTGAGATCCAGTCCAGTGAGCAATTTATTAGACCTTCCCTATGGTAAAATTCAAAGTCTTATTTTAGAGAACAGAAGAAAAAATATATATACTGTTTTTTCTTTTCATAAATACTTCTGGTCTTAGTTTTCTTACACAATGGCTAGAGAGAGGCTTTGTGCAGAGTGGGATGTTTCAGTGCCAATCCGTATTCTTCAGTACAGCAAGATAAGGAAGGAGACTGGCCCTCAGCAGCTGTTCAGCTCAAAGCACAGTGAAAACTGAGCCTCGTGTCTCACAAATTTGAAGCCCATCTCACTTCACTTTTGCTATTGTTACTCAAAGGTATATTAGATGCAGAAAAGAAACTCTATTATTAACTTGTCCGTGTCTCTTTAAACATTGGGAGAGACATCTCTAGAGGATTTGCCTGAGATGAAAGGCGTGGGTCTAAAACAAGCCCATGAGGGGAGGCTACAGATGCATCTTTAACTGGCCAGTTAGTGCGAGGCATCCAGCATGCGTCAGTTGGCATGGGCAGTTTCCCTATAAAGTAGTTGTAAAGTCTGTGAATACCTGGTGTTACCTATAATTACATCCCAGACAAAAGGGATAGCCTGAGAAATGCATCCGCCAGGTGATGTTATGAAACCGGAGTTGAAACGCACAAAAGAGGCGGTAATTAGCATGGATATTGTTCCAGGTGGTTTTAGATAGTATTCTCACCATCCCATGAAACATGACGATATAGCCCTCAGCCTGGCGGAGAACGATATGCAATACGTAATGCCGTTCAAAATGATACTGCGTTTTGATTACACCTCGATTAAATGTGGAAAAAAAAAAAAGTGGTAGATCATGTGGCATGAGAAAACAAAACAAAAAGGGGAAAATCTGTGAGTAGAAAAGAACTAGTGGTATTGAGTCTTGTGCTCTTGTGTGTATTGAATGCTTTACATCTCAGGTGCACTCCGTTCTAGCTTATGTAAAATTGGCATAAACTGCTATTCTGGAGGGTAGCATCTTTTGACCACTCTGCACTCCCTTCAGTTCAGTGTAACTAACAACTCTCAGTGACAAAACATGGGGAAGCTGTGTCTGTGGTGCCTGAACACAGCTAATTACCAGGGTCTGACTGTGAGTACCAGGCAGCTTTTCTGCTTCTTAATCTTAGGAAGATGCAGATACCATCCAATAAGTGAATGCAACCTTCCATCCCCTCCCTCTTCATCACACACTCCATTGAATGAAATTCATCAGAAAGCAAGGCATCCTTTTTGCTTAAAAATTACACGACAGCAAAACGGGCTTCAGATTATGTTGCGGGTGGGTTTAGTAGTAGTAGTAGTAGTAGTAGTAGTAGTAGCAGTAGCAGTAGTAGTAGTGTTTTCTTTGATATTCATTTAAAAATAACATCATATTTCCATGGCTTTCATATCCTTTCCCTACTAGCAGCCATAAGGGCAAGCAACTTGTTGTCCTTCTAAATAAGTCTCCGACTATCATACGAATCCAAAAACTTGTGCTTCTAAACAAAAGGGCAAGAATAATAAAGAAATATATAAAAAGAGGTATGATAAAGTTATGAGAAAAGGCAACGTTTAGGAACATCAGTCCAGTGCATTACAGTATATCTCTTTACAAAGTCCAGTCACTTAGAAAGATCTGCTTTAGTCACGTACACAAAGATGCCTCCTAATTCATCCCCTCTTCAACCTATCAAAAGTAGCATCAACTAACAAAGAGCAGCATCAATTACAGCTGTGTCGTCATCCCTCCTGTCGGTCAGAGGTAGATTTTATCTGGCACTTGACATCATTTTCCGAATTAAATCTAGCACAAAAATGAAAAATGCTGCTGCGCTGGTGGCAGGTGCGGCTCGCTCTCATTAAGTGGTTCACCTGGATCTGCTGCTCTGGGTTTACACAGAGCAGACCAGAAATCTTGTTTTCCGACATCCTGCAGGTCCCTTCACATGGTAGTGCCCTGGACAAGCACGCTGGCTTAGAGCCCTGCCCCATTCAGCTACGTGAGCATGACCTTGTTTCCACAAAGGCTGCCTGCTTTCTGCATTCAGTTGAAGAGACAGCAGTCAGCAAATTTTGTGTAGATAGAGAAGTGTTTAGCATGAAAAAATCTCATTCATAATGCTGCTGAGAAAATGACCTCTTATTTGGCCTTGTACTGGAAATTGTGTGACTACGAAGAGTCTGCTATGGGGATCTGACAGTGTACAGCAGCATAGATAAAAATAATTGTATTTTAAAAATAGCATCCACAATTCAATAAGTAAATAAACAACAATGCAATGCAGAGCAGGCATTAAGAATTCATGTGACAGTACTGTGAATTGTAGAGAAAATCTTTGTGTGGGCAATAAATGAGAGAGAACATACATAACAAAAAAAATCAGTATTTAAACTGAAAACTCTCTTAAGGACCATTAATGAATGACAGACCCATTCGGAAAGAAATCTTACCTACGATCAGAGGGTACTTTCCAAGAAAAAAAAAGTCCCAAATCATCAACCTGAATGCAGAATGCAGGTTCAGTGACAGAGGAAGACTGGTTTATTACCACTAATACGATGCCATCTTTATAAAAGGCAGCTGGATGTTAACACACAAATATTTCCATCTATTTGAGAGAATGCATCTCTTTCTAATACAGATCATCTTGTTCTATAGGAGGCAAATGAATGTATCTACTGGTTTTGTTGCCATCAAGCTGTGGACTCTGGCCTCTTCCCAGCTTGTTTCTTCTGTCTTTCCTCTCCTCCAGCATTTCTTTGGTCGCTGTTCGCTTTGGAAATGTTTACAGCCACATTGTACATGTGATGGCTCTATTTTCTACCTGTTATTTCCAAAGATACCACATAGATTAGTACCTTATGTCTGATGTTACCTTGAATTATTTAAAATCTTACACTGTAGTAAAAAAATTAAGATTTAGTCCCGTCCGAGACACAATAACCAGATACCAGGTTTGCACATGAAGAATGAATGCCTAGCCATTTTGTGGTCTTTGGAAAGACTTCTATTATTTCAATGTTTTTGCCCAAATAAATGAGTGACTTCAGACTCACCTGAACTAACAACCCAACCCTTGTGTAACAACAGGGCCAGATTCTCCTGCGGAGCTTCCCTCCTTCTTACTAATGCAAGATCTAAGTCCTTGATAGCTGTATTCAGGGATTTTAAGGTGACAAGGCCCACTTGATCATCACCTGCGCTTTAACGACTAATAACCATCGCTTGTTTTGAACTTAGAAATGTGTATCTGTCCAGAATAGTGTTTCATACTCAGCAGGTCTAAAGCACAAAGGAGAGGGAAAAAAGGGGGAATACATTGATTTGTCATTTATTAAATAATGAAAAGAAAGCTATTTGAAGGAAATCTTGCTTTCCTAGCCTCCACCTATGCTAGGCAGAGTCTGGTGAAGAGAAAAATGTGGGGAGGGAGACAGGCTTAGAGGCCACTGGCCTCCCAGACAATCTTTCAGTCTCCTAGTTGGTTTTAGTAACCTACACATGCAAAAAGTGTCTCTGCCACATGGTGCAAGTCTGTCCCAAACCCTCTGTGAGCCCACACTGTCTTCAGCTGCTGGGATATCAGTACCCTTCCTCCTTGTCTCAGCAGCAGCGTCCCTTTTTGGAAATCATGTGAAAGTATGATACTCAATTAAAAGCTTTCCAATCTAAACTCCTTGGGGAGACAAGAAAAAAACTCTTCCCAAAATGTGCCCAGACTGATCTGAGATGTAAAGGAAGGAGAGCACCAGGCAGGGATCTGAATTTTGCCTGGCCTCTGCCACTGATTCACTGCAATGCTTTCTGTAAGTCATTTGTGGAGCATCAGTGTAGTCACTGATGGAGGAAAAACAATATTTATTTCCTTTCACAGAATTGTCCTGAGTCTTACTAACCACTGCTTGTGCAAATCTTTGGATGAAAGGAAACATAAGAGTTCAAAGCTCTTATTATATATTACCTGTTACACTTTATAACAAATGTCATCACACTAAACAGGAATTAACATTCCAAAACCCAGAGGGTGGGTACCTTTTCATACCCATATATATAAAAGTCATCAAGTGACCTGCCTCAGAGGAAGGCTGATTGAAGACAGGTGAGTCTGAATCCACTCGGAGAATATCTCTTTAGATGCAGAAGACTTGATTTTTGCTTTGATTTATCATTTTGTTAGTTTTGTGATTGTTTCCCTGTTTCTACTTAAGACTTGGGGTGATTTTTGTGATGGGACTAAAAAATATGTCTGATAACTTAAAATTTTATAACATGAGAATTTTCTGTTTGTGGAAACAGCTACAAACTGTAGCATTAGGTATGGATTTACCATTGAATTAAGAGGTATTGGGTCAGGCTGCAGTGATCCAGGCTTGCAAATACTTGGTGTTAGGACTCAGAGTGAGCTGCTGAGAATGTACCCAGCTCAGGCAGCGGGAATTTGCTGGACTGAATAATCTCTCTCAGGGCAAGGGAGTCTTTCTGATGACATTGGTGGCCTGTTTGTGTTTGGGCATCCATGCAGTCTGGTTTATAGTGGAAATACCTGTTAGACTGGAGAAAAGGTCAGGCATTACTAAAATCAATAAGGCATTTTCAGGTGTTAATAGCATTGCAGGATGACTGCCTGCAAGGCTCATGGCATTGTTTCGTACTCAAAATATTCTTGGGAAAAAAAAAAGGCATTTCTAAGCTGTAAAACCTGCTCAGTTAAATGCCCTCGCCAGCAAGACAAGTGCAATCAATGTGTTTTTTTCCAGCCGATAACTATTATCTGATGATGTTTTGGAATTTTATTAATAAACACAAGAGGCATTCATTACTAAAGTGATTATCTGCCGTTGTCACACACAGGAATTAATGCAGAAATATTACTTTACCAGCAAAACCTTGGAACTGCCTTGCATGCTCTCAGCAGCAAAATGAGGGCTGTATTGCTTGATTTTTGGCAACATGTTTTTCCCAAAGCCTAACAAAAGCCACATTGCCTTTTGAACAGAGACATCTATGCACTCTGTAGTACACCGGATGTCAAACACCTGTATATTTAAAGCAAATGTACTGTGCCTCCTCATTACAAAGACATGCTGTGGGTGTTCAAGAGGAGCCATGAGAGCAAGCAACGGGCTAAAAAAATCCCTGCTGGCCCTGGCCACAGGTTTGGTGCTTCCTTTTTGATGTGATGGTGATGGCAAGGTGGCACGTGAGATGGAGGAGCTGTCCCTCCAAAAACTCCCAAATAATTAGGAAATAAGAAGCAGACAGGGCTCCATCACCCACTTCTCCTGCCACCACCATCCTCTGAAGCCAGCAGCTGCCAGGAGAGCCCAGGGCTGGGGAGGACCAGGGGGAGCTCTTGGCATTCACATTTTGTTCCAGGGCTGTTGAATTCCACCATCAACTTCTTCACTTTTTGCACCTTGCTGTGTTTTCAGGTGTCCTGGGGCAGCGGAGGAGAGCCATCACCATGGTCCCCGCGCTGCTCTTGCTGGGCCTTTCGGCCCTGATCGGTGAGCCTGGGCATGGGTTTGGTTTGCTGGGGAAAGCACCCTGCCCTGAACTCTTTGCAGAGTCACAGACATACCCAGCTAGCCTTATCTGACCTCTCTGCCTACTCAGAAACGGTCTCCCAGATGTCACGGGCTGTTTGATGGAGCCTATTCATTTCTCAGTTACTAAGGAAATTTGGGTAATTTGCCCAAGGCACACGCTCCCCTCAGCTAATTCCCCATGAGGTTGGGGGGACACACGGGAGATGTTCCCGTCTGAGGGGTGCTGGGCATCAGGGGGCCTCAGACAGGGAGAGGCCTCTGAGATAAATGTGGAGCCTGTGGCTCCTTCCCCCACGCCAGCTTTTAGGCCTAGCAGGGCAGACGCCTATTTGTGTAAATCATCATTAGTTTCATTTGCTTCAACCTATTCAAGCAGAAAAGAACAAATTCCTGTTCTCTGTCACTGGTAATGTCACTGACAGGGAGCAGTGGCCACGATATATGCTTGGCCAGCACAAGGTGGTTTGGATTACGGGCCTGGATGAATGCCTCGTGCTTGACTTGCATTCACCTGCAGCAAGCTGTGTGATACTGCTGTGAGATCTTATGTTTTCAAACACCTCCATTTCATTTTTCAGCTCCGTCTGCGAGTTACAGTTGCTATGGCGATATAAATGCTCTTCAAGCCCCCACGATTTCCTGCACAGCCGTGAGAGCCCCAGACTGCGGTAGGTATCACGCACCACTTGATTTCTCAGCCTACCTGTACTTGACAGAGAGATGCTGCGCCTGCCTGTTGTTACCACCAAATTAAATGTGGTGCAGCTATTCAATTAGCCAAAAGGGAGAATGAAAGCCCTCCCCCCTGCCCCAGAAACATGGCAGGTGCCATGAAGCCTCTAGACTTGGTGGGAAGCGGGAGGGCAAACTCCACAGGCAGGATCCTCAGCTTCTGAGTAGAGGGAGCCGGAGCAAACCCCACTTCAACCCATGCAGCTGTTCGCCAGCTGGGGCTGTAGCATTAACACCAGCACCCTCCCCAAACCCCGTTTTGTAAGGGCAAGTGGGTAAGGCTGCCTTTCCCCCGTCTGCAGGCATTGCTGCTCTGAGGAGGACAGCGGATGCAGACATCATTCGCCTGAGGAAATACGAGATCCCCATTAAGAGAGTCGCCAGAAACCTGTGCTTGGACCCGGCGCTCATTGCCGCCATCATCTCGCAGGAGAGCCGCGCTGGCCTGCTGCTGGACAATGGCTGGGACCAGGCGCAGCAGAGGTTCGGCCTGATGCAGGTATGGCCACAGGATAGGAGAGAGGAGAGCCCACAAGTGGCAGCACAGCAGGGGCTGCCTGTCTCGGGGCTTTGCCTTGGACTGTGACCTTCCCGTGTTCAACACTCGGACACACTCCCTTTGCAGACTGTGTTTTATCACCTTAGTTTTATTACAAGTAGGGTCGCTACTGTGAATTGTGAACTGGGAGTGTTAAAAACAAGGTGAAGCTACACTGGTGGTTGTGTTCGGAGGGAAAACAATCTTCTTGCTTGACTTTTCCAGATCGACAGGCGCTACCACCAGCCTTACGGGACGTGGGACAGTGAGGAACACATCAACCAGTGTTCGACCATGCTGGTGCTTGGGATCAATGAAATGCGGGCGAGGCACCCTACCTGGACCTGGGACCAGCAGCTGAGAGGTACGGCGTGCCCCACGCAGCAGTGTGGACATGCTGGAGGTTACGTGTGGAAACAAAGAGGGGACATTGCATTACTGGCACCATGAGGGCATTAAGAGCTGAGATTCCCAAACCAGAAAAAAACAGCCCTCTTCTACTTTTCACCATCAGCACTTTGGTCTGTGATTTGCACTGCGGTGTGCACATTGAGGCACTTTCACACAGGTGTAGGTTCAGTGTGATATCCTACACCCTCTTCCCGTGGGTTCCTTTTTCGTTCCCACACTGCCTTTTTTTTTTTTAATATGAATATTGCAGTAAGCTTTCTAATAACAGTTAGTCGACACCAGGTGATCACTTTTTGTTTCTATGAGGTGGAGGCCTCTGAGTGATGGGAGTGCTGTGCGTCTGTTGGTGTCACTTTTAAAGGGAAAAGGTCAGCAGCCTGGCAGATTTTATAGCATCTCAGCATCAGTTACTTTAAAAAAAAATATATATATATATATATTGGGTCAAGGACGCTTGGGATCCAGGTTTGTTCATCACCCATGTTATCTGTATGCTGCTTTATTCACTCTTTGCTATTTCTTGCTCTCCCATCCTTTTATACTGCAGCCTTTTGTGGGACCAGCAAGCTGTTCCTACCCACCTTTGGAGAGAATCAGGGGTTTCTTAACTATAGAAATAAGCATTTTGCAAAATGAATCACTTTTCAGTAAAAAGACCCAATTAGCAATTTCCCAAGCTGTTGTATATGTTTGATGAGATGCATTGCCCTTTATACTAGGAATTTTTACATTTAAATCTGTATTTCTCATTTATAAGCCCATAATAACTCTTTTTTAACTCTTCCCAGGGGGAATCTGCATCTACCGTGCAAGAATCGGCAACATCCAGGTCTACGATGAAGACCCCTGCGGCAGAGACAACTACTACGTCAACAGCGTGATCGGGCGGGCCCAGTACTTCAAGAGGCATGGGTTCTAGCTCAGCAACCAACCCCACCCCTGACCCTCTCCTCCACGTAGTCTAGCCCAGTAGTGATGGTAGTACCCAAAGCAGTTCCTCCAGGGCTCCTGGCAGGAGCAGTGCTGATGGCACCAACATGTTGCTTGCTCCAGTACACCCCAGCTCTCCAGTTGTACAGGGGCACGCTCAGTGGTGCCTTCCAGGGGACTGACAGGGGCAACACACCACGACCTCAGCGCCCTTAGAAGGCAGATGAGGACATCCCCGCTGGGTGAGGAAGCTCCTTGCATTAGGAGCTGAACGTGGGGCTGTTTGTGCATCCCCAATCAAGCAGCTCTCCCTCAGCATGGGCTGTGCTGTTGCCATCTCTTCTCTATGTCCACCTCCTTCCTTCTCCCCAGCCAACAGGAGGGAGAAGCCCCCGAGCTAAGGTCTTCCTCCCACTTGATGGTGCTGGCTGCTTGGCAATGAAGAGGCTCCTCTCTGAGTCTTTCATCTCTGCACATTTCTGTTAGCTGCTTATTCCTGGGGCCAGCCTTGTTGGGGGAACCACCAAGCGTTCTCCTGGTGCTCCTATGAGCCCAGGAGCCCCTTAAGGCCTGGTGACCCCTAGAGGGAGAAAAACAGCCTTGCACAAGGGAAATCCTCTAAATGGGAAACACTACAAGTGCTGTAGTGGGCATGCAAATCACCTTTCTGTTACAGAGCCATCCTCTGATCAGGAGCTGGCCCCAGGTATCCCTGTCCCAGGAGCTGCATTGCAGCAATAGTGCTGGTAAAAAACTCACCGCCTTCCCTCCTTTCCTTTGGCACGTTTGTGCTGGGGCCTGCTGAGTTTAAAAGTGTGCATTTCGTCTTCTGTCCTTCTGCCAGGAATCCTGACTTTTAATTAGGAGTGAATTAGCTCTGGGTGTATAAATTCTGTTTGAAAGTATTCTTCAATGTGGATGGGTCTGGGTGCAAATTTTGGTTTAATGAGAATCCAAATAAAGAGAAACAATGTATTCCAATTTTTTTGTTGCTTGGCAAACAACTCATCTTTGCAGTTTCACGAGGCCGGGTGGGTAGTAACATGTGGCTCTGGTAAATAACCCAGTGTGGGACTTTCTGAGAAATGAAAACAGAAAACCAAGCAGCAGAGCAGGGGTGGGGGGAAATGGGCTCAGAGGCAGTCCAAGCCCAGCACAAGGGATCTGGGATGTCCGTGTTTAGTGCTGATCACCATTTCAGGGGCACCAGGTCATCTTCCTGGCAGCTGTCACCACTGCTGATGTAGAAGATGTGTCTGGTGGTCACTGCTGGTCAGAGCTGACACAGGCAGTGCAAAAGCTGATTTGGAGACAGCTTTTGCAAGCCAGGCAATTTCAGCTAGGTGCTCGGTTTCCTACAATCTCGTCAGTCACTCATCTGCTTATCGTCACGGCAAGGACTGTGAGTAACTGAAGTATTTGCAGGCAGATTCATGCATCTCTGGAGACCAGAGGGAGCTATAGGGCACCTCTAACATTACTGTGGGTTTTATTTGTTTGTTTGTTTGCTTTTAAGACTACAGGAACAGTTCGGTGTTGAGCTACCGGAGGTATTCAGCTATGTATTAATTAGTCTCTAGTGAATTCTGTGCTATACTCAGATAATTTTAGTAAAATGACTACTTTGTAATACAGACTTGTGAAACATAACACACAGTTTCATTATCTCTACTTGAAACAGCTTACGTAAAATTAATTGAAATCTTTGCTTCATTATGTTATGTAAATCTCTATTATACAAACACCTTACACTGTGTGCAACCTATATAAACACTTTTGGTAGAACAATATAAACATCACGAGGGCTGGGGCAGGGAATCTCATTGCTGCCTCTGTCTGCAGAGTTGTTTTTTGAGTTTGGAGGATGCACAAGAGCGGAGCTTGCTTTGTTCCCCTCACATCACCTTTATTTGCTGCCAGCAAGCTCCATGACACTGCTATGAGTTGCCATCCCTGTGGATCTGTGGACACCTCAGGAGTCCAATTTCTGCGTGCATTACCTCTGAGGCTACTGCTTCACATTACGGTAACACCACCCGAGGGGCTGCAGATCTGCCTGCTGGATTCTGCAGCATTGCACAAGGAAATGTTTAAAAGTTTATTTAAAGGTCCTGATTTCAGCAATTCCATATTTTGTTGCAAATACTATTTTATGGTATCAGCAGATTGTACGGAGGAGGGAAAATCCCTGTGGAAAGTGAATTGAAATATAATTGCTTGATAAATTGGCAGGAAGGAGTAAATAATTAAGGAGAGTTTAACATCAGCATATTGCTTTCAGGTTTGAGCAAAAGCTTTCTTAATAAGCAGAGTTTGCCTTGCTTTTGTTCTCTGATCTTTCCCTGGTCACTCACGTCCATTGTACTCAGAGCTGCTTGTCCAGCTGGGACGCACGGAGCTGCTGTGGCAGCACGCTCGGTCACCGAGCCTATTGTGAAAAACAGGCAGCTTGCAAAGCGAGTGATCTTCTGCCATGTAACATGTCATGGAAAGCTGAAGTACGGGTCAGGAAAGAGAAGAGCTAAACAAAAGGGGAAAGAAAGGTCCGGAGAAGCATAGACTGAGGAGCCCAGCTGCAGCACCTGGACAGACACCGGAATAAACACTTGAACAATCACTTTGTGAGCACCTGGGGGACAACAAGGCATCACGAAGCAGTCAGGAGGGCTCCTGGCTTGCCAGGAATAAAGTGCCTCAAACCAACCACAGACCTTATCTCACTGGGTAAGTTGCCAAGAGAGACGCTGCGGTTGTGCCATATCATGAGCTCGATAAGGCTTTCACCAGTGATCCGTGAAGTACCCTGATATGTCAAGGGCCTTAATATAAGAACAAAAATTGCTGCTTGGAGAAGTTATCAGCGGCTTCTGGTCAAACTGGTGAGATGTTTCAAGCAGAGCCGCACAAGTCTTTCCTGCAGAGATTTATGTACAATTTGTGGTTGTGATGTTAATGTTGGACTAGAGCTATCAAACTGTGGGTGAAGACCACACTGAGAGGGAACACAAGCACTTCTACTAAAGGTTAAAAACTAAGGAAACCCATTAGGAATCAAAGTACTGAAACTGAATAAACACAATTGCAAAACACTCAAGGAGCTTTATCACAGGCATAAGCAGGGGAGGAGCAGACAGGCGGTCATCCCGTGAAAAGGGCTGACGCATTCCTGTGGAAACCCAATATGCTGATGCCAGGAAAAGGGAGAAGGGAACAAAAAAAAAAGAGGGACAATGCCTTTGGGGGACTTATTTTTATCCTAGCACAGTGAATGTAGCACCTGGGGTAATTCTTCTCTCTGTTCTTCTGAAGTCAGCATCAGTGAGGCTTTGTGTTTGAATGTGTTGCACCAACAAGAATGTTATCAGGAAAACTGCAAGTCAAGTGGAATGTACAGCCTATAATAAAAAATGAATTAGACTTACTTTTTTTTCAGAAAAGAGAAAAAATGACAGTCTTAATTTTATAATAAGCAAAAGTAAAGGAGGGCAATGACCCACATCCTTCCCTTCGCCTAGAGTGTAGGGAAAGTAGTGTTGAGTTTGGCAACAGGTCTGTGTCGGTTATTTCAAAAATATTCTAAGGGCAGTGAAGCAATGCAACGTTCACTGAATGTTTTAAGGAACAAACAAGACCTGTATTTAAAATGTATGTATGCCATGCTGCTGTAGATCTGGGGAATGCACGAGGTGAAGGAAGGAACTTTTTCAGGCCATCAGACTCCACAGTCAGCAAATAGGAAAGACAATAAATTGCAGACAAGTAAGCAAGAGCTTCTTTGTTAGGATCTTGTGCACTGTTTCTGCTACCAATCTTGAGAAGAGTATTTAAATGTGCTTTTTTATGATAAATAGCACACCTGACGTGTCAAGTTTTCTCCCTCATCCCCTGGCTAAGCTGCTGGTGGTGTGGGCTGACCCCTCCACGGCTCAGGCACAGGTCTGCCTAGAGCCTGGGGCTGCAGTGATGGACTTCCATGGACACCAGGCAGAGTGAGCAACCAACACAGCAACAGCTGAAACAGCAGGAAAACACTGCCAAAGGCAACTCCCCATGGGCCAGAGCCGTGAGCCATGTGGGCGTGCAGGTTCCTTTGGTGGCTGACTCTCAATGCTGGATTTGGATGGATCTGGGCTACATGTCCACATCTTCTCTCTGAGAGACATAATGGGAAATGCCACCACAACAATGCAGATATGAAAAGCTGTTTGTTCTGCTTTGCTGCCTGTTGAAAAACTGGGCTGGGATTTCCCAGCTAAGAACCTGTTCCCCTGTCTGAGCTTTTTTGTGGTTGCACACGCAGAACCACACCCCAAAATATTAGGCTCATCTTAGGATTTTTCTTCCTGGTAGAAACAAGTTCATGTTTATACAGGTCAGAAAGGGCAACACTGGCCCTTCCTTCAGCTGGAGATGTCAGATGAACGTGAGAAATGCCTTGTGGGTCAGACCGGTGGCCTGCCACCCCACAGGTCTGCCTCCAGCAGCAGTAGCAGAAGATGCTGCCTGGGGAAGGCATGCACGTCCACTCTGTACGATGCTGCTGAATCCATCCAGTCATTTTGGGAAAGTGTCAGTGCTGTCAGCCCAGAAGTCCACCTTCTACTGCAGAAAGAAATGTTGCCTTTGGCCTGTTTTAAACTGGTCTCTTCCTGGTTTCACTGAGTGCCCCTTAGGTTTTATGCTGCAGGATGTGGTGACCAACATTTTTGCTTTCCAGCGTCTTGCATCCCCTAGCCTCTTTCATCACCCCTCATGACGGGGCTGTACCATTCCCCCGTTCATTTTACTCAGCTTCCTCCTAGTCTACATCCTTGCTGAGAGGCAGAAACCCTCAATGTGGGCTTCCAACAAGTTGTTTTTGAGCAGCCTCCAGGATGTTTACAGGCTTCTCTGTTTTGGGGCTGTTCCTTTTTGGTAGGCACAGTTGCTTTTAGTGTTTGCCTCAGTTTTCTTAATTGTCTTCCTTGAAACTCTCATACTGAGGGCACATGGCCTGCATTTTCCACTTCATCTCTTTCTGATTTATTGCCACCACAAATTCTGTTTCTGTACCTCACCCTGACAAGGCATTGGTCTAGCCTACATGTAGGCTCCTGCTCTTACCACTGTCCTGTATTTGATGCTTCTCCAATCTCACTGACCAGCATTGTCTTCACAGAAAGACAATAGTACAGTCCTACCATGGCATTTTTTTTTAGTATTGTCTGGGCTTTCCACCCATGGGATTTTAGGGTGCCTCGCTTTTCCTGAAATATTTTTATGGTGCTACACTTGTATCCTTCACATACGGCATCCCTCCTCCACCACTACATCTCATTCCTGTAAGGCTGGCAGTGCTGTATCCCATGGATTTTCTAGCAAGTCTCTGAGATCCCATCAATCCAAATCAGGTATTCCTCTGCATCTGCAAGCTGTCCCCAGCTTCTGGTTTAAATGTCCCTCCATGACCTTCCCAACCTCCAGAGCTGCAGCCTGGCTCCGTTACAGCTCAGGTGGAGCCCACCCCTCCTAGGCTGGTTCCTCTTGTCCCTGAAGCTCCCCAAGCTCCTCACATGGCTCTCTAAGCCACCATCTCATCCCTGCACTGAGGATCATGCCCCCTGCCTACCTCTCCCACCTCACTGGTGCTCCAGGCCCTATTTACGGCCCCCCTCATTTCCCCTCAGGACCAGGGGCCTCCTGGCACCCAGAGCCTCCCACCTCCTGTCATAGATGGGGTGGCTGCCATCCTCCTGCACAGCCTAAGCGGGCTTAATTGCACTGGGAAGCTTGCAGCAGTCTAGTTTCTCCCCTGAAGGTGTAACTAGGATCACTCACTTCTAAATTAACCCTTATTGAGCTAATTAGCAATAGAGGAGAAACTCTCAAGAGCAGGAACAAGCCTGGGTGCTGAGGGCGAAGCTGACCCGGGACTCTCCTGGGCCTTCACCCCTGCAAACTGCCCTGCTGCAGCCCTTGCTCCCAGCACCGTGCCTCCTGAAGAACAGCAAAGGTTTCTTGTTGCAAGGCAGGTGTGGAGAAAATACCTCTGCTGCTGGTCCCATTTCTGCCCTTTAAACCACCTGTTATTTCATTATTTCCCTGCCTACTCAGCCAAGCCTCAGTTGATTCAGCCATAACTCAATTTACCACCATGTTGAAGAAGTTTAGTACAACCACCTGTTGTACCTAAAGGCCCACAAAGGTAGGTTTTCTATTTTTAGTTTTATTATTTTTATTTTCAGCTAGTACTGAAAGTTCCTAATTACTGAAATTAAACCTTTCCACGTGCCAGCTCCTGGAATGGCACAAGTTAGGGTACAGGGAAATAGGAGAATAATATAGAAATTAATATTTAAATTCCACTCCGTGTCCCAAAGTAGGACGTGAGCAGACAGCTTGTGGCAGATCTTGATGGACATTACACAAGACAAGGAAGTTCAGTAGTGGTCACCTGGACTCCAGCAGATGAAGGATGTCCTACAAAAAGAGCAGGGGAAAACGAGTGCTGCTCAGTTAAGAGGTGAAGAAGGCAACATACCATTAAAGAGTAGCTGGTACCAGGTCTGACCCAGTGCCCATCAGTCTGACTTCTGGGCGAACCAGAGTTGCCTCTCCCATACGATTGCTGTGATAAATTAAGAGCTGCCTGCTGGTAGTTCATGAACACAATTTATTGACTGGATCATTGAGACCCTTGCTATATGTACTGTAGGTGGCCATAGTGCCACATACCTGAGCTATTTCAGTAGTAGGATTATTGTCACCCTATACAGAGGATGAAGAACTGACAGACCATTGTGGCCAAAGGGTGATGCCCTACAATTCAAAGTCTTGCTGGTGGCCAGCTACTTGTGCCATCCTTTGGGGACCAATCCTGTAGCCTGGACTGTTTAGTGTCCTCAATCCCAACTTGGACTAGAGACCACTCCCAGCAAGTCCATAAGTGCTTAGCAGGACACAGCTGCTGGTCAGAGAGACACGGACAGGCTGGACAGGGATCTCATGAAATTTAGCTATAGGCAGTGCCAAGTCAGATGGAAAAGCCCCGTGCACCAGTACTTTCTGGGGACCAGCCAGTTGGAAATCAGCTCCACAGAGAAGGTCCTGGCTATCCTGGTGGACGACAAGTTGACCATGAGCAGGTAATGCACCCTTGCAGCAAAGAAGGGTGCAGGAGATGGGCTTCATTTTTAGAGCTAAATATGCAACATTTTAAGAAGGTTGTTTTGGATCATGGCATTCCTCTGGCTACCAGAGGGAGTAAACTGCAGAGCCAGAGCAGATCGGAGTGGCTGGGAAGGCGCTGCTGACATATTATCATGGTGATCCCACCATGGGAGCATGGTACCTATGGGAAAGGTGAAATCATGGGGCTTGAGAGGGATCCTTTGGAGAAGGCATAGACAAGGCACAAAGAGAGGTTCAGCTAGCCCCAGGACCACAGCAATTGATTAATAGTCAATTTATTGTTATTTACCTTGTTCTTTCCAACTAAAAGAGAGTGGAAATCCCCAGTCCTTTGTTCGTTATCAGCTTCTCCTTCCGTGACATTTCAAAAAGATAATGTTACAATAACAATATTCTTGAGCAAAATTTCCAGGCCACTAAGCACTCACCAGCTATGGAACAAGGGAACAATAAAGGTAAACCTGGGGGAGCAGCACACTGCTCCTTTAACCACTGCTAGCACCATGCAGTGGCTCTGTGTCCAGGATGTGTTCTGGGAGGTGGAGTGATGCTCACTGCATCACTGTGTACCAGCAAAGGCAAGTTGTGAAGAAAGGCACTGGCAGAACTCATCAGTCCCGCCACAAATACAGTTGGGCATCTCTGGCCCAAAATGTCCTCACTGCACTTTCTACACACCCTTTGGAGACTGACCACAGCCTCCAAAGACAAAAAAACAGAAGTCACAGAAGCCGATACTCTTTCTTCTGCAGCCTTCCAGTGCTTAAAAGGGGTCTACAGGAAAGACAGAGAGCAATTCTTTATCAGGGAATGTAGTAGTAAGACAAGGGGTAACAGTTTTAAACTAAAAGAGGACAGATTTTGATTAGGTATTAGGAGGAAATTCCTTACTCAAAGGGTGGTAAGGCACTGGAAGAGGTTGCCCAGTGAAGCAGTAGATGCCCCATCCCTGGAGGTGTTCAAGGCCAGGCTGGATGGGGCTTTGGGCAACCTGGTCTGGTGGGAGGTGTCCCTGCCCATGGCAGGGGGTTGGAATTAGGTGGTCTTTAAGGTCCCTTCCAACCCAAAAACATTCTGTGATTCTGTGATTCTCTGATTTTTGGCACCGCTATGAGGAGATCCCCAACACTGCCCAACAGGCTATAGCACAGCACCTTTGGCCACTGAGCTTTGCTGCATCCTTTTTCTTCCTCCAAGGGTTGCACCTCCCCAAAACTGGCTCTGGACAGAGGTGGGGCAGGAAAAGAGGGGTTTCAGAGAGCAATTGAAGTGGTGGGGAAAGCAGAAATGTGTCTGGGGAATGGAGGGAGGGAGGGAGAGGTCTTTCTGGGGCCGGTAAGGAGCTTGTCCTGCACAAGCACAGCAGCCAGCCCTCAGCCAGGGGGCAGCCCCAGCCCTCTGCTCTCGAGCAGTATGGATGCAGCCCAGGACACCAGGATGGGACCAGGACAAACACCTGCATGACAGGTGGATGCTCAGCCCTCACTGTGGTTCCCTCCAGGAATAGGTTGTGAAACACAAGAGTCACCCAGAGAAAAACAAGGTGGTTTTGTTTTCTTTTTGACATCTGGGAAATGCCACTCCCAAGAACGTACTTGCCACCATGCCAATGTTTATAGAGCAACGGGTTCTGTTCACACTGGAAAGTTGCTGTTAAACCTTACAAAACCACAGCCCAGTGCATTTCAACACAGTGTCAGATTACCACAGAACGGAAGGCAGCTCACCCTATATATTAAACCTCCCCAGACCTCAGACCTGTAACAGAAGCTGAGCTGAAGAAAAGTAGGTAAGATACCACTTCAGGTGAGGGGGGCTTCTTATTCGCTTCAGCAATACCACCTCCTCAGCAGCCCAGAGGCTGCAGGTTTTTGCTTCATGAGATTTCTGCTTGCATAAGGACATGAAGATTTGTCCTGTAGACCCAGACTCATCTCACCTGAATTTAGATGGCTCCCATCCACGTGCGAGCCCATCTCCCCTGGTTCCCTTAGCAGCCAGCGAGGGGAAGTGGGTGCTCCCAGAGTACAGCTCACCCTGAAATAGTCATTCACAATAATTTAGACAAAGTGTAGCTTGCAAGTGCCAATTTCTGCATATAAAACCTCTGAAGACTCCGGCAAAGCTGACTTGATGTCGTGAAGGTGGTTTGCATAGATTATGGGTACAGAATAAAGGCATTAATGGTGGGAGCACAGCAGCGAAGAGCACTGAACACCACTCATTTTATTTTTTTCTGAATTAAATATTGGAGCTGGAGGAGGTTGGAAGGAGGTTACTAAGACACTGTAGAAAATGTGTGCTGGAAACATCAGCAGACATGAGAGGTCCCAAGGCTCTGGTGAGAGGTTGCAAGCCAGCAGAGGGACATGACTGCACTTAAATATTGCTTTGCACATCCAACCAAGAGAAATAACCCATCAGCTCAGAAACAGTTTCTTCGTGTTTACTCAGCAAGCAGTGAGATGTATTAATTTCCTCTTGTTTTCTGATTGATTTTGCAGGTTGCTTTGTGTGCTCAAGAAGAACTTCCCCATGAGCCTGATGCTCGTGCTGCTGGGCCTTGCTGCCCTCCTGGGTAAGTCAGCATCCCACACTGCCCCACCACACTCATCCCCCAAGCAGACCCAGGAGATTAATACACCTCCCTCTGTCCCCTCCCCAAAATCTTAGTTGCCATCAAATTGTGTTGGGCCAGGAAGATGCTCAGCTCCTCCTGCGAGTCTTGCTGGAGGGGTCACCTCTGAGGGAGGGGTGGGTGCAGGGTGCCAGTTGCAAGGTGCAGGATGTAGGGTGCTGGATGCTTAACTCTTTCCATGCAACCTTTTCAGGTGCCTGCCAGGGCCGCACGGATTGCTACGGCAATGTAAACAGAATTGACACCACCGGGGCTTCATGCAAAACTGCAAAACCAGAGGGCTTAAGCTACTGCGGTGAGTATCACTCTTCTGCCAGATTGCTCTCTTCCATGGTAGCACAATAATCCCAAGTCTTTCAGATTTTCAAAATGCTGGACACACACTGGCTGCTGAGCCTGCATAATATACCTAGAGGCATGGTCTGCCTCCTGAAGACAAGGCACCTTTACTTTTGGTTTTAATTACAGGAGTTCCAGCTTCAAAAACAATTGCTGAACGAGACCTAAAAGCTATGGATAGATACAAAACAATCATTAAGAAAGTTGGCGAAAAGCTGTGTGTTGAGCCCGCTGTGATTGCTGGCATCATCTCTCGTGAATCTCACGCTGGTAAAGTACTGAAGAACGGCTGGGGTGACCGTGGAAATGGATTTGGTTTAATGCAGGTATTTGTTGATGCTCCACTAAAACCCGACAAACTAATGTCATATGAATAAAAGTAAACCTCCTAAACATGTCATCCATTACCACAGGGAAATGACTTTTTGATATTTCTAGGTTGACAAAAGAAGCCATAAACCCCAGGGAACGTGGAATGGAGAAGTCCATATCACTCAGGGCACAACAATACTTATCGATTTTATAAAGAGAATACAGAAGAAGTTCCCAAGCTGGACAAAGGATCAGCAGCTGAAAGGTAACGTGCAGAACACAGGTTTTGTCCAGGAGAGAAGAAAAAGTCTAGGACAAGAACACACTGAACGATTTCACAGAGTCATAGAATGGCTTGGGTTGGAACTGGATCTCCTTTAACATCATCCAGTTCCAACACCCCTGCCATGGCTGGCAATGCCACCCACCAGACCAGGTTGCCCAAAGCCCCATCCAGCCTGGCCTTGAACTCCTCCAGGGATGGGGCACCCACAGCTTCCCTGGGCAACTTGTTCCACTGCCTTACTGTCCTCTGAGTGAAGAATTTCCTCCTAACAGCTAATCTAAATCTCCCCTTTTAATTTAAAACCATTCCTTCTTGTCCCATCATTATCTGTCTTTGTAAAAAGTCACTCCCCATCTTTTTCTAAGCCCCCTTTAAGTACTGAAAGGCAGTAGTGAGGTCACCCCAGAGCCTTCAGGCTGAACAGCCCCATCTCTCTCAGCCTTTCTTCATAGGAGAGGTGTTCCAGCTCTCCGATCATCTTTGTGGCCCTCCTCTGGACCCACTCTAACAGCCCCACATCCTTCTAGTGCTTGTGGCTCCAGGCCTGGATGCAGCACTCCAAGTGGCAGAGTAGAGGTGGACAATCACCTCCCTCGCCCTGCTGGCCACTCCTTTGGTGATGCAGCCCAGGACGCAGTTGGCCTTCTGGGCTGCAAGCATGCACTGCTGGCTCCTGTCAAGCTTTTGTCCGCCAGAACCCCCAGGTCCTTCTCTGCAGGGCTGCTCTCAGTGAGTTCTTCTCCCAGTCTGTACTCATGCCTGGGATTGCCCCAACCCAGGTGCAGCACCTTGCACTTGGACTTGTTGAACCTCATTAGGTTCACATTAGGCTCACCGGTCTGTAGTTCCCAGGCTCCTCCTTCCTACCCTTTTTAAAAATGGGAGTGATATTTCCTGTTTTCCAGTCACCAGGGACTTCACCTGACTGCCAGGTCTTTTCAAATACATTGGAGAGAGGGTTGGCAACTACATCAGCTAGTGCCCTCAGGGCCCCTGTCAGGGCATGTCATCAGGCCCCATAGACTTGTACCTGTTCAGTTTCATCAGGTGGTCTGGAACCTGCTCTTTGCTTACAGTGGGAGGGACTTTGCTCCCTCAGCCCTCACCTACAGGTTCAGGGAAACGAGAGACATGGGAAGCCTGACTGGCAGTGAAGGCTGAGGGAAAGAAGTTGTTGAGTACTTCAGCCTTCTCCTTGTGTCATTAACAGTTCTTCATTATCATCCATCAGAGGGAATAAATCCCCTTGGTCTTTCTTTCCTGGCCAATGTACCCGTTGAATCCCTTGTTATTTTCTTGCTTCCCTTGCCAAGCTCAGTTCCATTTGTGCCTTAGCTTTCCTGCCCCCATCCCTGAACATCCAGACAGCATCCCTGTACTCTTCCCAGGCCACATGTCCCTGCTTCCCCTGCCTGTGCATTTCCTTTTTGCACCTCAGTCTTGCTCAGCTATCCCAGCTTCCTGCCCTCCCTGCTGGATTTCTTCTACATGGGGACGGAGAGCTCTTGCGCTCTAAGGAATGTGTCCTTACAGAGTTGCCAGCTCTGATCAGTTCCTCTGTCCCTAAGGACAGTGTTCCAGGGGCCCTCATCCACTAGTCCTGCAAGTTTTCTCTTTCAAAGTTCCTTTGTTCCTCAATGACTACATTTCTGAGTGTCACTTGGCTTTTCAGAGCTTTTATTTCACAGGCAAAAGGCAAGGTTTGGCAAACTGTGTTGTTTCTGCCTTTCCTTAACGTGGCAGCCTCTGTGTGTTTTCAGTGCCATGCAGCAAATATTTATACAGCTGAAATCTGATTTATAGAAGAGTCAAACTCTTCTCATCTGACAACAAAGAATCTCCTACAACCACCCAAGTTAATAAGTAGCTCTGAGTAGCTTGAACGCAGCCAGCAGCTCTCTCTGTGTTGCTGTTGATGGGGAGAAAGAGGTATTTGGGGATTGCAAAACGGTGTCATGCAACATGGAAAAACTGCCTGCTGCTTGGCAGCCAGGGAAGCCCCTGTGCAGTGCAAGGTGTGATTATGTTTTAACACTCTTTAGAGAGCAGTAGTTTTCAAGAATGAGTGAGAAGTTATGAGGCTGTTGGATCTTATATTGCGTTGTGAACAAGCCTGCTGCAGCCGGAGGCCTTGTGCTGGGCCAGGCAGGTGATGCAAATTCATCAAGCTGCAAGTGTCTGTGAACATACCCCCCAGTATCTTTACAATGTGTTGGCGGATGCAGCAATACATGTAGGCCTTTTGCAGAGCCCTGGTTAAGACAGAGAAGCTCTGATAACACCACATCCCCAATTCCAAAGTCCTGATAAGCGAAAGCTTCCTACACAAGCAAAAACAGGATGCATCAGGGTGGAATTTTGTTTAAAGTCTGCATGACATCTTTCGGTGTTTCATTTCAGGTGGGATTTCTGCCTACAATGCCGGAGCTGGGAATGTCCGAAGCTATGCAAGGATGGACATTGGCACTACCCATGATGACTACGCCAACGATGTGGTCGCTCGAGCCCAGTATTACAAGCAGCATGGATACTAGGCTGGGGCACCTGCACCGAGTGACTTCCCTACCATCGCCTTCCTGACACCCAGGAGGGAGGCCAAACACAAAGGAAGAAGATGCATCCAAGTCCATACAGATGCAAATGTACAGGAATGACTTACATGAAACAAGAATTTGTAGGCTAAAGCTCCCATTTATAGAAACAATATTCAGTGAGACGCTGGTAATGTAGTTTCTTTAAAAGCAATATGGTTTGGATTTTACAAAGGGAATATTAACAGACTCTTTTGTGCTATCTACATATTTCTCTTAGTTTTGGGGCCTATCTTGTATTGCTTTGAGGCCTATCTTGCATTGCTATTGATAATTTTCTGCCTTCCAGATCTTAAAGTGCATTTCTGCTCAAACCTGTTGTTCTCTTAAGAAATCAAAAGGCAAAATACTTCCTTGGGTATCTGCTTAATGATTTATTTTTTTCAGAGCTGCCTGATACTTACTTCATATTGTGGAGTAGTCATTTTTTTTCTGAACTCTAATTTTTCATATAAATGCATAGAACAGAGATGGATTTTTCTGTCAGGTTTCAGTCATACAGAAATAAGCAAATAGAAAATGAATAAATGTGTTATTAGCAAATGAAACAGGACTCCAATGTACTCATATTTCCATAGGAGCACTCTTCATAGGAGAGGTGCTCCAGCCCTCTGATCATCCTCATGAGCCTCCTCTGGACTCACTCTAATACATCCATGTCCTTGTGCTGTGGCCCCCAGAGCTGAACACAGTGCTCCAGGTGAGCAGAGCAGAGGGGAAGAATCACCTCCCTCGCCCTGCTGGCCACACTGCTTTTGATGCAGTCCGGGGTGTGGTTGGCTTTCTGGGCTGCAAGCACACACTGCCAGCTCATGTTGATTTTTTCATTAACCAGCACCCCAAGTCCTTCTCCTCAGGGCTGCTCTCAATCCATTCTCCACCAAGATTGTATGTGCACTTGGGATTGCTCTGATCCAGGTGCAGGACCTTGCTCTTGGCCTTTATGAACATCAAGCCCATGAAGATCAACCAGGACAAAGGCAAAGCCCTGGGGCGGAATAACCCCATGCACTGGTGTAGGCTGGGGGCCAGCTGCCCAGAAAGTAAGCTGTGTAAAAAGGGCCCTGGGGCTCTGGTGGACATAAGCCCTTGCAGAGAGGTTGCTGAAGAGTTGCATTAGCAAAAGCATGGCCAGCAGGCTGAGGGAAGTGATCATTTCCCTCTCTTTGGTGCTTGTAAGACCACATCTGGAGCACTGTACCCAGTTTTGGGCTCCCTGATACAAGGAGGACCCTTACATGTTGGGGGCGATTCCAACAGAGGCCACCCAGTTGGTTGGGGGCTGGAGCACAGGACACACACAGGGAGCAGCTGAGGGAGCTGGGTCCTCAGCCCAGAGAAGAGTCAGCTTTGGGGGGACCACACTGGCTGAGCCCTGACTGCACTGGCAGGCTCTGCAGATTCTTTCCCTTCCCTCCCAGTGGTCTGTCTGCCTGTGCTGAAGGTCAGCTCTGATGTGGGGCTTTGAGGAGCCTCATCTAGAGCCACCCCTGCCACCCCCCTGCTACCGGGTAGGCCTAAAGGCCTGAGTCTGCAGCAGCTTCCCACACTTGCTGGAGTGTCCAGGCAGCTTTGTATCACACACATGTCGGGGCTTTTGTTGTGAACCACAATGCAGACATGCCATTCTCTCCCAGGAGGCTGGATACAGGTTTGTTGAGGAAAACATTTCTTAGGATATAGAATCATAGAATCATCTAGGTTGGAAAGACCTTCAAGATCACCAAGTCCGACTGTCAACCTGACCTACCAAGTCCCATCACTAGACCATGTCTTTTGGTGTCACATCCATACATCTATCTATTAAATACCCCCAGAGATGGGGACTCCACCACTTCCCCATGCAGCCCATTCCAATGCTTGACCATCATGTCCATGAAGAAATTCTTCCTGATATCCAATCTAAACCTCCCCTGGTCCAACTTGAGGCTGTTTCTTGTGTCTTATCACTTGTCAGCTGGGAAAAGAGACCAGCACCCTCCTCACTGTAACCTCCTTTCAGGTAGTTGTAAAGAGCAATGACGTCTGCCCTCAGTCTCCTCTTCTCCGGACTAAACAGTCCCAGTTCCCTCAGCCGCTCCTCAGCCGCTCCTCATAAGTCTTGTTTTCTTGTCACTTCACCAGCTTCATTGCTCTTCTCTCAATGCACTCCAGCAACTCAATGTCCTTTTTGTAGTGAGGGGCCCAAAATTGAACATAGTACTCAAGGTGTGACACGTGAGGTTCCATGCATGTATGGATGATTAAATGATAATTTCTGTACAGGACTCCAGAAAACACAGGAGATCTACCTGCCTGCCTCAGTTACTGTGTTGCAGACTAAGTAATCTAGTACATCCTTTACAATCTTCCCCCAGCAATAAGGGAGTAGCAGCACAGGCCATTTGGAGATTACTGGTTTGTAAATCATCTTTATTGTTATTCTCAATTTTCAATATTTATCTATGTCAATTTTGTATGAGCGTATCTGCTTCCCGTCCAAGGTACTTCCCAGGGTTTCAGTCTTGTTTGCAATCTTGAACATGAAAAGCTCCACGCAGGGGCTGCAGTGACTTTTTGCAGCTCATTCTTGATTTGAGGTGCCAACGGTATAAGAAAGGGTTATGGAATTGGTTCTTTCAAGACAATGACACAGGATGAGTTCCCTGGCTTACAATGTGAAAGAGCTGATCGGAGTAAAACAGCATTTCATTCTCACAAAACTCAGCACAGGGGAGGCATGTCAGCATGGATGAGCAGTGATGGGGAGGTCTGCCATCCAGTGGCTAGCTTTCTTATTTCCAAACAGCTACTGTGGTTTTGATACACGCTGTGTTGTTACTTGTGTGCTCATTTTGAGAAGGGATAAAACCAGGAGCCTCGCGTACCCCCTGCATATCCAAATTCTCAGTAACTGCAGCTCTGTCATGTGGTAGTGTTGCGGGGTCTTTGCTTCCAGTAACTTTATTACATCCAAAAGCTCAGGCTCCTCTTCTCCCATTGCTATCACTTTATTGCTTCCAACGAGAGGCAGCCTGCTCTTTTCAGATGAGGATCCTCCTACTTCCAAACAATTAGCAGCTGGGTTTTGAATCTGATTAAAAGTGACTTCTTTTTTGAATGGTGGCTAGAGAAGAAACCTTGCGTTTGGGTGGCTACATGAGGAATTGTTGGGCATTCCCATTTCCCGTAAAAGCCCTGGTGTGTAGGAAGTGCTGCGCTAGGCGTCTGCCAGCAGCCGTAACACCCGCACATCTCTAGCAAGCGCCCAGAGATGGTGGGGAGACATCCTGCAGCAAGCATGTCAGCTCGGTGACATTTCTCTAATATTCTTGTAAATAATTCATTCCACCAAAGTCTCTTTTCCATTAACTGCTGAGCCCAGGTTGGCATTGTTCGTCTCCGTTGCTGTTTGTATCTTACTTACCTTCTGCAAGAGTGTGGTTAGGCAACAGATAAACGTAGCTAAATTGCAAGTAAGACATTTACAGGATGCTTCTCTTTGATTTTTTCTGTTGATAGTAGCTATAGGAAAGCAAACTGGAGCCAGTTAGTTGTGCGGGCTTTCTTTTGACTCATTGATTTTTTTATTTTGAAATGGATAAGAGCCTTTTGGAGGTGCCTTTCTGCACTGGCTCTGCAGGAAGCCTGAGTGGCAAGCTTACATTGAACACCTGAGTTTTATGCAAGCTAAAACTAGGAGAAATTAATTGTGCACAAATATGATGCCATAACTTCATCTCCTAGCATGAAAGTCCATGCAAGTATCTATAAGATGTCAATCATTTTCACTTCTGGATCTGAAATATTTCAATGGCACGTGCTGCACACACTGCTCTGGCCTGACTTTTCATTGCAAATGCTGCTCTTTTGGCTGTTCTGATCTCTGTGGGAAGATATTGGATGTCAACATGTCTGGAGCTTCAGAGTCTGCAAACTGGAAGGGTTAGCACCAGGTGTGTGATAATTTGGTTGTTCATTCCCCCTCAAATCCATGCACAGGCCTGTGGCAAATCCAAGTCCTTGACCATCAGTGCCAAGTGAGCAGATAATTACACCATGACAAAGATCCTACTTGGGCACATACCTTTCTGTTGGGAATGGAGTAGCCTTTGGGATGCTGCAAGGAATATTCAAGACTGTCACAGCGAAGACTCAGGGTCCACTGGGCACATTCAATCCCTGCCATCAGACCTGTTTTTCTCTCTCCCTTATGAGGGTTTCTTCATGATCTAAGTTTTTGAACGTTTCCCTAGTGTAGCCATAAATTAAAAGAAGTAAATCTGGAACTAATCCAACCAAAGGCTTGGATTTAAAATAGACACACCTTTTAGTCTGCACATTATAGAACTGCCCTCTGGTTTTGAAAAAAAATATCTTTTTCTATTAGCCGTCTATTGATATCTAGGCTACTTCACAAAAATTAGTTGATTCTGTTACTGCCTCTCTCTAAAGAGATTCAAAAGGATTCTGAACATCAGCTCAGTCATAATAACCATTCGAACAATTTGTTTCTGATTTTTAAAATGAAAGGAAAAGTGATGCACGATTTGCTGTAGGAGTTCCTGCTTCAGAGAAGTTTGCTGAAAAAGATTTGAAGAACATGGAGAAATATAAAGCCAAGATTATGAAAGTCAGCAACAGTGAGTATGTTGATCCAGCTGTGATAGCCAGTATTATCTTGATGGTCATATGCTGGGACACGACTGAAGGATGGTATGGGTGACCACAGAAATTGATTTGTTTTAATGCGAGTATGGCCTCTTAAAAACAGAAATCTCATCCTTGTTTTTTGAAGCAGAAAGCTTCAGTAGGGGCCTCATTGAAAGGCAACCCCTAATCTTGCTGCCAAGACATTGGGTTCAGCTGAGCAAAAGTTTACATCTCTTTTGAGGCAAGAAGTAGAGAGGTGGGACTTGGCAAGGGAAGATTGCAACCTGGCCTGTTCCCCATCCCAGCCCCTCACCCCCTCTAAAACTTGGAGCGATACCTTGGCTGGCTATTATTACTTAAATTAGGCAGGTCCAGTGGTAAGGGCTGTCATGCTCCACTGCCAGAGAAATGCAGTACAGTCCCAAGAGAAAGATGGATAAAAGGTAAAGGAAATGAAATGCTGCATCAAGCACCGTGCTGCTTACTCAGCTCAGACTTTCCAAGTTTGAAGTATTTTGTGAAGTATGAGAGGGCTAGCCAGAACTGGCTACAGTGTCCACCAGAAGGCTTTTTTTTTTTTTTTTTTTTTTTTCTTTTCCCACCACTTTTCAGACAACTTTTTGGCCATATATAACTGGCATCGACCCATTTTCCAGCTGCCAGCACCAGCGGAGGGATGCTGGTTAGTATCAGGGCAAGAGCAGCTGGCATCTACATGATGAAACTGCTGCTTGCTTCCCAGGGCTCTCTGGGGAACGAGGAGATTAATTTTTCTTATTTCATACTTCAGGTAATAAATCTCGTTTCAAAAACCTTTTTTTAACTAAGTGTAGAGGCCCAGAGGCTGCAGCTGCATGCAGTCAGGTTAATTACCCTTTATGCACCGCAGGGACTGAGCTAGCGGGGGGAATCTTGCTTCATTATTCATGCCTACACTCACGCCTCACTTGTTTGCCAAGTTGTACGCTTATCCATACAATCCCCAAACATTTGCTGCACACATTCGGATACACTTCCCTGTGAACTCCATCCCCCTGAGGGCTGCACTGCACTACTTCGCGGGTAAGAGGCAAAGCAGCTCCTCCTGCCCTGGGAAGAGCAGAACAGAGACAGAGCCAGGGGCCGCCCTGAGGGAAAACAATGTTTTTGGCACCCTTGATGCAGATGGGGAGGACAGGAGCAATGGTCTTACAGCTGAAAAACCTTACACAGCAGTAACGCTGTGACTGGCACCCTGTCATCTTTGCAGCAGCAGCTGTCTTGGTTTTATAAGGCTCGGATAGACAGAGGTGGGGCAGGCACTCCTCTCCCGTGCAGTGCACCCATAGTCTGCTGTTCATGCATCTGTTGGCTTTGCCCACTCCTTGGGCTGACCTCGCTTCCCCTCTGCATGACAAAAACAGGTAAACTATGAGAGTAAAGATCAAAATGAGTACAGGCAGCCTGTAAGTGATGAAGAGCTCTAAATTTTTTTTTTATTTTTTTTTTCTGGTGCATTGATATTCCTTTCTTCCAGGCTGACAAATGGTGTAAGACTGTTGGGACACGGGACAGTGAAGAGCATATAAGACAAGGCACAGGGATTTTGTGTTGGATGATAAAAAAAAAAAAATCCAGAATAAATTCCCAACGTGGAAAAAGGAACAGCAGCTCAAAGCCATGGCTTTGTCAGCTTTAAAATGGCAGCTTTATAACACTTCACACATATAAAAGTCAAGCATGGTAATGCTGTAAAACTGAGCACTTAAAAAAACTAAACACATCCCAGTCCCCCTGCTCATTTTATTGCTGCGTGGAATAGTATTTCATTGTACTCACCAAAAGGAATAGAAAAATATGATGTGTTTAGCTTTCTAGCAGACTTTTGGAAAACTCAGCAAATATCATGACATTTTTCAGTTGCAAGGAGCTTTTTTTTTCTCTTCACCCTCCCATTTACTTTCTTTTATATTTCTATACCTATAATAAAAAGCTACAATCCATACAACTCCAAAGACAGACCTTAATTCACATTAACTCCTAAACCATATGGTCCTCACTGAAGGAAACATGGTTTAGTCTTGGGCAGTGATCACAGCTGAAGACGTCATTGTAGCTGGGGCCCTTTATTCCAACTACAATACAAGTACGTCTGAGGTTATTAGTACCATTAGAGTTGAAGGAATACGAACAAAAGGAAACAGTCCTACAACTGAAGATGTTAGATCAGCAAAATACAGCAAGGAGATAATGAGCACCAAGTCTGGATGCAAACCATGATTTCTGCACAATCCTAAGACACAAATGGGACACCCCAGTGACAAAAGTAGCTGAAAATGCTAATACTGTGGCCAAAAATACTGGTGAAAAGAGACATACAAACCAAAACAATACATTTAGGTTGTGACTTTTGTTTGTGTACTGAAGAAATATCACCTCTGTTGAAGTGTTTCTTTCTCATTTCAGGTGGGATTTCAGCCTATAATGCAGGACCTAGTAATGTCCAGTCCTACGAAGGAATGGATATTGGCACAACACACAGTGAGTACGCCAATGATGCAAGAGCCAAGATTTTTAAGAGAAATGGTTACTAAGAAAGATATCTGAGTAATGATTAGATTTGAGTTACTGCTTGGAAATTTTCTCCTAATTAAAAAAAAAAATAAATCCTGCATTTCTCCCCCAGAAATGGGCTGGGGTTTGGGAAGGTGGGGGGAGTGAGGGGTGTGCAAAAAAAAGGCTTCCCAGACTGTATGCACAGCTCAACCAAGGGAAGAGATCATGTGTCTCTACTAAGCACTAAGACCACAACTGGAGTGGAATTGTTTTAGGCCCCTTGACACTGGGAAGACCAATTAAGTAGAGGGAAGTCTGCAGAGAGCCCCAAGCTGGTTGGGGTTGGAGAACTTGCCCCATGAGGAGAGAGAGCTTCAGGGGCACCTATTAGCAGACCCCTCCTTATCTGTAGGAGATAGAATCATAGAATCGTTAAGATTAGAAAACTTCTTGTCATCTGCAAACTTACTGAGGGTGCACTCAATTCCCTCATGCAAATTATCAATAAAGATATTAAAGAGGATGGGCCCCAACACCAACCCCTGGGGAACACCACTGGTGACCGATCACCACCTGGATTTAACTCCATTCACCACCACTCTGGGCCCAGCCATCTGGCCAATTTTTAACCCAGCCAAGAGAGTACCTGTCCAAGCCAAGGGCTGCCAGCTTCTCCAGCAGAATACTGTGGGAGAACATGTCAAAGGCTTTGCTGGAGTCTAGGTAGACTACATCAACAGCCTTTCCCTCATCCATCTGGTCATAGGAGATGAGGTTAGTCAGGCAGGGCTTGCCTCTCATGAGCCTATGCTGGTTAAGACTGATCCCCTGAGTAAGTGAGGGAGATGGCGCCAGGCTTCTCACAATGGTGCAAGGTGGGAGGACAAGTGACAGACATAAGATGAAAGAAGAGAGGCTTACGCCAGTTCAAAGTCTGTATTCTGCATGTAACTTTTTCTCCCACGAAGACAGCTGGACAGCGGTGCAGGAGGTTGGAACCAGAGATCTGCAAACTACCTTCTAACCTGAATTTTCCTGTCGTCTCAAGTCAGCTCATTTGTTTCTTCCACAAAAAGACAGCGTCTCCTACCTGTGCTTCATGAAGAGTCACAAGCAGGACAATGCTCCACTAACAAAGTTATACGGACACACATTATGTTTTTGCACTCTGGTTGGTTCAGGTTTTACACCTGAGGACAAACCTTTAGAAAACACGTCTCTATAGAGAAAATCTGGGAAGTTCTCCTCACAGACTGACTGTTGTGACCTTGGAGCAAATACAATTTGAGAAACACTCAAACTTACACATACATTAAAAAAAAAAAGTACAATCTCCTTTTTCATAAAAACTGCCAGCCTGTCAGCAGTAGACATCTCCTTAAGCTAAATATTACCATGGAATAACAGGTGCTATCTAAAATGTTGTCCATTCTCTGTACCTGGAAAGCAGTGATTAGCTCTGCTCTAACTTAGGTAGCTTACTTAACACTTTGTAAATTGTGCCAAGCCAAGCAAGCTTGCTCATTAATACATTCTTTTCAGTTTACATTTCAGTACTTTTGAAGATTGCAGCATCTGCAGTGTAATGAATCCTGTATTTGGATACATACTGTGTATAACAACCGGCAGTGCTCCCTCTGTTGGGGATTCACCAGGCCGCAGCGCTGTGGACACAAATCCCAAACATGCTTGGTAAGGGCTGAGAGATCCCAGCTTTGTCACTTCAGGCCACCATTCTTAGTAAAGGTCTAATACCTGCTGTCCCCCAACGCCAATGTGAGCAGACTATGTGCCTACTTTCGTGGGTGCCAGTACTTGTGCCATCTCTTTTAAGCATGCTCAGTACGTTGGATGCACTACATGTCCTTCTTCAGGGCTGAAATTTCAGCTTTACCAAGCATCTCTCTGTGGGAACACGGAAACCAGCACACGGACTGTAGGTACACTGCAGCACAAGATGCTGTGCAGATACTGAAAGGAAGGAGGGAAGCAAGAAAACCAACATTCATTTATCTGCCTCATTTTTTCCTTGCTACTCTATATCCTTTGGACTGACATCAGTCTTTTTTGCGTCCTTCTGACTGCAGCCTGTAATTCCTTGAAAAATTGATTTTTTTCAGCTCAATTTTGCATTTCTGCCTTTGGCCTGTCTGCAGCAGCCATTGCACTCTTCATTGTACTACTGCGCCTACCCTTTGTCTTTCTCCTGCACACAGTATCTCTAGCTTTTATGTCCCTCTACTGATACGCCTATTCCTTTGAACTCCTACTGGTTTTTACTCTTCTCTGCAAGCATGCAGAAAGGATAAACATTCGTTTTCAGCCACTTGTATCCCTCTGATCTTCTCACAACATACAGTCATTAAGATTAACTCCTCTACAGTGACTCTAGCGTGGGAGAGGCTCACAGCATGGTAAACTATGGAATTTATGCTTGCTGGAATGAAAATTACTTTATCATTTGATAGAGCAACAGCTTCCTAATTTTAGCCACAATTCTTAAACTGTAAATAGAAATAGTTGCACACAGCACTATTCAAGATAATCCCATGAAAGGTGTTATTTTGTATGTTTGGAGCTCATAATTACTAACCTAAATCAAACAAATATGCTTTAAGGTCTCCAGATTTCTTAAGTCTGCAATATTAGCATGAGAAAAGCATTAACTTTCACATAGACTACAGCTCTTAGGCTATTATTACTAAACACTCAGAATCAAGAAACACGTATGCAGTGACACAGCATATTTCCTGAAAGACAAACTGTACAACCTAACAAGATGTGAATCACTCCTTCTGTCACTCCCGAATGGCGAGTTCGGGTCCCTATTTTAAGATACACATGAAGCCAGATGAGACTGTCTGCTAAGAAACAAGTTTGATATTTGAATGACAAAGCCTGACTCAATAAATTAAGCTGTCAATGGATATCCAGTCAGTTCTCAAATAACTTTTGAACAGAAGCCATTTCAATTCCTGTTCTTTTCTCAGCACAGTGAAGGTAGAGTCATGCACCTTTGTTGTAAACCTTTACTATTAGCTGGGAAATGCACTAACCATCATTAGTTATATCTAGTCTGCTTACTTTCCTGCTTATCTAACCTTGTTTATAAAGGTCTCTAAAAGCTGGCCATAAACTGCAATAATCTAACCAAAATGTTTAAACATGAAGTAAAAACCCCAGCCATCTAGTATTTCAGGCAAACGTTAGCAACACTGAATTTTATATTTGTACACATGTAACCCTTCCACAAATCTTTTAATCATCAGCATCATCTCTGCCACTTGTACCAGACGTGGTAAGAATTAAGCTTCCGTTTCATACACAAACACTTAACACAGGAGTTAAATTATTTATTTCAGAGAACATAAATGCAACCAGCACACCTTATGACTTAATTTCTTTCTGCTCCACAGGTTTCAGACGACTTCTAATGATAAGTTCTCCCTTGCTCGTAAGAAAGGTGTCTGACATTTCCTCTTCTGTTGGCAACCCATAAGGTAGTTTCAGCGGCTGTATCCTAAAGGCAGAAGAGTTTGCTTAGTAAGGTTCTACGACTAGAATGGAGTTATATTAAGTATTCCAAATAAAATAAGTAGCTAACAAACCTTATCAGATGTTTAACAACTTTCAGTTTGGAATTCACAGAAGGGATATTTTTGTGCAGTCTTGGTTGATGCGCCTATAAAGGATAGCATAGGTTTTAAAAATACACTTCTACAGCACAAATCTCTGTTCACTGAACTTTCCACACTATCAGTGAAGATATAAACCACATATGCATATTTAGATCTAGAGAAATAAAACTCATGTATTCCGATAATACAAAAAATATGAAATCAAAACTTGATCAAATTCTTGATTCCAGCAAAATGACAATTCCAGCTTTATTCCCATCACATTATTAATACAAATTTCTTCCAACTGTTCAAAATACCTGTAAATGTAAATACAGTAGTTTACAGGTGAGACTTGATTCACTTAGGCCTTAAATTGATCAAACACTTTTTTCCTCCGTAATATAACATTGACTAGATGAATCTTTGCACAGTCTGCAATTTGGCCTATGAAAAACTGGAAAAACAAATTGACACAAACTTTTGGAGTTTATTTGAAAATTCATCATACCTTTTAGATTTGGAAGTCTTTTCAGTAATAAATGAGGCCTATTTGCCTGTTTGCAATATCTAATTAGTATCACCCAGAGAAAGCTGAGTTCTGAGTATTTACAAATCTGTTTTTATTTCAGCAGAATTCTTAAGGTAAAGTTCTCCTCAAGCACAACAGCAATACCATACACATGTAATCTGAATTCCCAATAAATGGGTATTTTCCATTACTGTTCCTCTCAGCTCTTACATACATAATCCATTTCTCAGTTGTACTTTATCGTAGCTGTAAAGAAACTGAAGTTTAGTGACTGTAAAAATTGAAGTCCTTAAAAACAAGCAAACATGCAAGAAAAACTGACACCTGAATTCTACCCTGTTTCTCTACATATTTGATGTGCATAATAAGTATGAACGACAACCATCACCACAATACCTTATCCAGTCCAAGATTATGTATTATCATCTTTTCCCAATATGGGCGACCGATTACACTTTTTATTCTAGTAACAACATGGATTTTGTGGGGCTGCTCAGGGTCGCCTCCATACTTTTCATGATCTCCGGGCCGTGGTTGAAATACCTAGAATAGAAGTGTCACAGATTGTTTTTCTAAACATGTGAATTATTATTACACTTAACAAAATAACTCTCTTCAGCATTGGTAAATATCTAACATCTCCGATTACATTTCTTTTCAGAAGGTAAATGCACCAAGACCTCAAATTTAGCTTTATAACATTACCAAACATATTTTTATAATGGTTTGCAGATTAATGCATTGACTCTGAAGTTAAGCCATACGACTGCATGGAGATACACAGAACCATAGAATCATTAAGGTTGGAAAAGACTTCCAAGATCATCTGGTCCAACCATCCCCCTGACACCAATGTCACCCACTAAACCATGTCCCTAAGCGACACGTCCAACCTTTCCTCGAACACCCCCAGGGACGGTGACTCCACCACCTCCTTGGGCAACCTGTCCCAATGCCTGACTGCTATTTCTGAGAAGAAATGTCTCCTAATGTCCAACCTAAACCTCCCCTGGTGCAACTTGAGGCCATTCCCTCTAGTCCCATCCCCAGTTACCTGTAAGAAGAGGCCAACCCCCAGCTCCCCACAACAGCACTTCATCCATATGTATCTCACAGAAGGACCTCTATTCAGCCTATGAACGGTGAGTTTTTCCACAGGCTTTACGAATGATTTTAGGAAAAGTGAAACTAAATGGCATCTTACAAAAAGATAAGCTACAATACAAACTAAGCCCAGCTTGCAGTCTCTTTGGTTTTAGAGTCATTTACCCACATCTCCAGAAATCTGGCACAGCACAGAATTAAGCCCCAAATTAAGCAGGCTGATGTCTCTTCTCAGTGTCCTCAACTACGGCAGCACGTACCTCGTTGGGAATTCTCGACCTGGTGAACATCTGACGGGCCCAGACTGCGGGCGCTACCCCCTCGGTCCTCTTCCCCAGCACCTAAAAATAAATAAATAAATAATGTCATTCGTGGCCTTACAGCCCTGAACACCCGCCAGCAGATTACACAGCCGCTTTAAATTCACATTCGGCGGGCACACAGCCTGCATTTACTACATCTCGCGGCGGCTGACGGCGAAGAGAGTACCCCGGCACTGAGGTACACCGGCCTTTCCCGGCCAGCAGAGACCCCGACCGGCCCCCACAGCCCCCGGGACCCCCCGGCCACCTTCCACACAGCTCCCAGCCCCATGCCGCCGCGCCCCGCTGTGGCCGCCATTTCGTGGCGCTGTTCCCCGGCCGGGCACCGCCACCGCCGCGCTCGAGTTCCGAGGCGGGGGAAGGACAAGGGTGAGGCACAGCCCGTTCCCCCGCCTCGGTTTCTATTTCCCCGGCAGCCGGTCGCCGTGCCCCGCCCGGTCCCCGTCCCCGTCCCCTCCCGGTCGCTGTCGCGGTGCCCATGTCGCGGGCGGGGGGAGATGGCACCGCGGCGCTGGAGCGGGCTGGGGCGGAGACGGTGAAGCGGGCGGTGGAGCTGGACCTGGCATCTCGTTTCCAGGAGTCGCTGGTGTGCTACCAGGAGGGCATCGACCTGCTGCTGCAGGTGGTCAAAGGTACCGGGCGAGGGCTGTGAGTAAAGCCGTACGGGGGGCTGCGAAACCCCCTTCCCCGCGCCGTCCCTCAGGGACCGCCAGCCGCCGTGGTCCTGAGGAGACGCGGTCGGTGTGTGCTCCCAGGGCCGGTCCCCGTCCCCGTCCCGGTCCTTGTCCCCATCCCGGTCCCAGTCCTCGTTCCCATCCCCATCCCCGTCCCCCGTCGCATCAGGGGACGAAGCAGCACCGGGAGGAGCCGGTGCCCGGGTGGCCGAGGTCTGGAGAGAACTGACCCGTGCGGTTTGGCTTTGCAGGCACAAAGGATGAGGCAAAAAAGCAGCGTTACCGGCAGAAAATATCCGAGTACATGACCAGAGCTGAAGACATTAAAAAGCACATTGAGAAAGAGAAACAAGGTGGGGAGCTGCGACTGACCCGTTCATCTTTAAATGTCTGGCATAACATGGGCAAGGTGGTTAATGTAGAAATTCTGCCGGTGTCTTTACTGAAAAAAGATATATATATATCTTTTTTTTTTCTTTTTTTTTTTTTTCAGATGGCAAATACCATAAGCAAATCAGGATAGAGGAAAATGCGACAGGTTACAGCTATGAAAAGCTTTTCCAAGAGTATCTGACTGAGATTGTTTCTGAAGTTTGGGTGGAGGACCCGTACATTAGGCACGTTCATCAGGCAAGTGGATATAGCATATGCATGTAACAGCTAAAAAAATCTAAATTACTAAATTAAACAAAACTTTTACAGCTGTATAACTTCCTGCGGTTCTGTGAGATGCTGGTTAAGGGGCCATGCAAAGTGAAAACTATTCACCTCCTCACTTCCTATGATGAAGTAAGTGCATAGATCTTGGTTTCTTTTTCCCCATTCTCAGGTGACACCACACAAACACATGCAACATGTGTATATGTATACAAAACTGAAATATAAATCTATTCTTACTTACACGTACTTGTTAGAGAAAGGCTTTGATGCAGAAAACACAAGATTAAGAGAAAAATGAAATGTGATAGTTGAATATAAATAATTTCATACATTCAGAGTTCTTTGATAAGTCTAACAGATTCTTGGTAAGACGGATCTTAAATGAAAAAGATACTTTTTGTGAAAGTTTTGTTGTGGAAAATGTCATCAAAAACAGTGTCAATTTTTTTCCTTTTCAAACAGCTTATATAGCTATCATTTTAGATGCTTTGATGAGCTAAAACCTTTCAAACTATCTCTGCATTTATTCTATATCAAATAGTAATCTATATCTAGTTCTCAAGGGCTGAGGGTGAGCTCTTCCTCTACATCCTGTAGCGAGTGTGCCTGTAATCTGTCTGCTTCTTATCCTGTCAGCAAAAATGCAAATCTACTCTCATCTAAGAGACTTTGAGTTTAAAGTATTACTAAAAAGGTTTTGTTGGGGATTTTAGGAAGAGGTGACCAAAAGTAGAATGTGTAATATTTTTACTTTTATCAGGGCAGTGGGAGGAATCAACAGACAAGTGGCTTGGAAGAAATAAAACAATCATTGAGGAATTATGGAGTAACGCTGAATGTTGCATTTTCATCTTCAATACATGATCGAGAAATTAGGTGAGTGATATAAAAAATCACTGAATGGCAATTAAAGTCAAACTACTACCTAACCCTAACTTCTGAGATAATTTCTAAGTACAGCTGTAGTTAGTAAAGTGGAAGGCACTGGCCCTCACTGGATAAAGTTAGTCCTCCACACCTTGACAGTTTAGTATGTTCTAACTGAACACAATATTAGATATCTTTTTTTTTTCTTGAACAGAAGAGTGCTTTCCATTGTTCCATTGTTTGTACAGGTACCAGCTATGCTAGGAAATAATTGTGAAGGAGCTTGTAAGTCATGTGAATATAAATGTTTTTTTTCAATGTGATCATACACTTACAGTTTTCAAATTTGTTAATTTTGAAAACAGATTCAACAATGGATGGATGATTAAGATTGGAAGGGGTCTTGATTATTTTAAGAAACCAGAGGTAAAAATACTTTGACCTCTTTAATTAACTAACACTGTAGAATAGCTTGTTCTGTGTTACCCATGTCAATTCTGTCAATATCTGTAGGGTCGTTTCAGCATTGGATACTGTGACTTTGACTTGCGACCTTGTCATGAAACTACAGTGGACGTCTTTCATACAAAACATACAAAGAAAATGTGATCACTGCTTCTAGTGAGTGTTTTTATAAGCATAAAAATGTAATCATGACTGGAAGATACCGCTTGGGTCCAGCTGTCCACTACCAGAAGCAAATCCATAATAGGTATTTTGTCCAGCACTCCTTTTACAATCTATAGGTTTAAGAATATTTGTGCCTTTCCACTCTGAGAAAACAAAATGATGCAGTTCACCCACTGTGCTTATTTATGTTATAATCTTAAGGAATACAATCAATGTCTAAATTTGAGCTTATGGAGAAGGGGTTTTATACTATACCTCAGTATGGTCTCTCAAAGGCCTCTTTACTGTCATTTCTATTTTTACTAGTCTTGAGCAAATTTTTGGGTTTGTGTCTTTAATTGACCACCTCACAAACTTCTGTGGCTGAGGCACCGCTTCAACCCATATGTTCTCTTTGATAAACAGCCCATGTATTTCATCTGATTCTTGTATTCTGGTCAAGACGACTGTTCTGCTGTGTTTTTTAATCAATCCCTTAATAATTGACTTCACGGACTACAAGTAACCCCAAACGTAGCATTCCGTTCTCTAAGCTCCTTGCGTGCAAACATTGTAGTGTTCAGTATGTAGACATTTTAGAGTCTTCTTGTACATTTCTCTGAATAATGGATATGGGGCTGGAAAGGATGCAAGCAACGTTCTAGCTGTATTCTTTTCACTATTATTCATATATGTTCTTTTATTCCCTGGTGCATTTCCATCCTTTGCATTAGGCATGGAAAAGCATATGATCCTCTCCCAGTCTTCCTCTCATTTTAATGTCTGTCCTCTTATTGCAATCTGAACTGCAATGACCTATTGCCCTGCTACTTAGTCCCTTAAAAAAAGTAATAACTAAATTTTAAATTATTCTAGAAGTTGGATACCCAAAACTTTGCTGTTAATATTGATCCTAAGGAATATGCTAATTGAAAAAAAAATGACAAAAAACTTTTCCGTCTTCCCTTCATCCTCTGGAAACCGGAAATTATCACCTGAGCTGCTGCTGCTTTTTCTCCTAAAACAAGATTTTTTAACGATTGCCAGAAAAATTGCCTATTCTGACATGCAGAACAGGCAGTGGCCTCTTTTGCAGGTCCCATAAAGAATTTTCAACCTCAGGACTGACAGGTGCCTTACGCTTTCTATGCCTTGTAATACAATATGTTTCTCTATTCTAGTTTTAAGCCCCTGGGCTGTGGTCTTGTACCAGGACCACAAGAGGCAGCCCTGGTCTTCCTTCTCTTGCACATTGCTAGAACTTTTTCTTTCCTATGTTTCTTTTTCCTGATGGCTCATGTATTCCACTATCCTTTTTTTTTCTTTTTTTTTTTTTGCTTTATTCCTCTTTCACCTTCTGTCATTGATTGCTGTTATTCTTTTAGTCTTACCTGTGATGAGACGTATCTATTCCACAGCTGTCAACAGCTGCTCTTTGCCTTGTTTTCTGGGTGACAAGTTGCATCTTCATTTTGCATAATAATGTCTCAGCTTTTCAGTGTTAAATCAGAAAAAGAGTAACGTGCCACAGAAGCTATACGCTATCTCCCTAAACATTCTGTAGAAGCTCTCCGTCGTGCTGCTGTGAAAATGTGTCTAGTCACTGTCATCAATTTTACTCAGTTGTGTGTAATATGTGCCGATTTTTAATGTGAATAAAGGTTATTTTTTATGATTTGTAATTTTAGTCATCTGTCTAAATTCTTTTCTGTACTACATAGGGCAACTCCAAGAAGCCAGGTAATGCCTCAGAGATCAGCCATTTATGGAAGAAAGTTCACTGTGAATACATTAAGCAACCTGAATGTGAAGTTTTGTCTGTTTTGACCTAGTCCAGTAATTTCAAGCATACAGGGGCTAAATGAAAAGCCACTATCGATATTTGAGATCAACTTTAAATTTTAGTACTTAATTGGAAATTTAGATCTTTTCAACTCAGGACTTTTGCTTTCTGCGTCTTGAAATACAACGTCCTTCTCTGTTCCACTAGCAAGCCCCAATGATTTGGTCTGGTACCGATACCACAAGAGGCAACTCTGGTTTTCCCTCTCTTCATTGTTAGATTTTTTTCTGTTTTCTAATTGTGAAATCAGAAGCTAAGGCTATTGATTTCCTTCCACTTCTTGTGGATATGAAGTATCTACATACGTACAACTAAGCCTTCAGTGACACACTAGTTGGCACTGTGCTGCAATTTTTACTTGAAAGTTCTTTATCCCTGTGTAGTTCCTTTCATTGTCAGTAAGAACAATGCAGGAAGAGGAATGGGCATCAGAAAACGGAAAATAAAAATCAGTTGCCCTCTTTAGCATTTATGTTATCAGAGCAATTTAAGAGCACAAGTTTTGCAATCATTTTACTAATTTCAGGCCATGTTCTTCTGTGATACCACATGTATAGTCAGGTCATCACCTGGATTGAGGAGTCAGGGCTGTGCCTCCCGGTACCAGCTTAAAGAGGGTAAAGGTAACGGTAATTGTGGTAAAATAAAAAGGAGAAAAGCAATTGTATTTCTGGTAAAATCTAGGGGTATCCCCCAAAAGGGACTCCAGTATATTTTTGGACTAGATGATCTTGGAAGTCTTTTCCAACCTTAAGGATTCTATGATTTCTCTCCTAAAACATGGATATTCAGGTAAACAGAGTTTCTGGACCAAGAATCCCTCTGAACAGTTTTGAATTTAACTTAGACAAAACAGTGCACTTGAGTAGCACCTTGGAGTACAGAGTGCTTATGTGCCTACTTTCAGTGGCATGCATTTTTTTGATTGGCACAAGGAGGCATCCAAAAGAAAAAAAAAACCAAACATACAAATTTGAGACACTCCAAGGGAAAAAACGAATGATTAAACATTTTAAAGGATAGTTAGAAAAACACCAAATTCCTACTAACCCTTTGCTTCCCTAAGAATTGTTACAAAAGGAGGAAGAGTCTAAGGAGGGTATTTGTGTTTTCCCTTGCCCTCCCCCTGTAATACTGAAGGATCCGTAAGCATCACTGGATTATCAGGACATGCCCATTTTTTCTGCAGTCACCAGCAAAACCTGCTGTCAGAGGGGACCTGTGATGCAAGCACCTTTACAGCAACTGCCAGGGCCAGGATGTTCACGCCCCGTGGACTCCTGGAGACGTAAGATAGCCAAAGAATTTCCAAACATGAGAGGGAACCTCAGAAATTTAGAGAATTGTAAACTGTTACCAGTTGTTATAATCCAAGTTGGGCTGAAATAAACCAGCTCTTGTGAGCTGTTAAGCCTCGTAAAATCAGACAGTGATTAATAGACAAAGCTGGCTGGCCTTCCAAGGAACAATACTGAACTTAGGTCAGCTGGAGATCATCTTCAGGCGACACACCAAGTCTGCCCAGGAAAAACAGACTGGGACAAAATACGTAATTGTAATAAACAGAGTACGGGGGAATCCCTTCCAGACTACTTGGACTACCCCAAGCAAGTTTTTCACTGGCATTCCAGCGTAGACAATACTGCAGAAAAAGCTCCAGAGGCTGTGGCAGCTGCCTTTGTTGTAGGCTTTCAGCCAAAAATTCAAGAGCAATTACAATTTGTTGCTGTTGGGTGGCAGACTAAGCCTCTTAACTGAAGGAGTTACCATTGCTAATCTCTGCAGTGCATGTCAGGAGAGAGAGACAGTGACACTGAACTCATGGCACTGCAAATTCAACATTTTGCTCCTGTAAATACCAGCAGAAATATAGAAGCTATAAGAAGCTGAGGCAGGAGAAGAAGAGGAATAGAAAAGACTCTTCCTCTGCACCACAGTCTCAGAAATGTAATTAGGACATCCCAAAGGACATAAACATCATTGCTCCTTTACTTTCTTTAGACCAGACTGGTCTTTTTTTATCTTGCCCTATTAATGTCAAGATTGTTTCTCGCCTACTTGACACTGGTGCTTCTTGATCCAATTTATGTGCTCTGATTTTCCTGCAGCCCCATGTCTGATCACCATGCTTTCAAGTCTTGCTGCCCCTCTTAACCTAGAAAAAGACTTATGAAAATTGCTTGTACTATTTACCGTGCCCCAGTTGGAATCTACCTTGATGTGCCTGCACCTAAACAGGCCAAATTCACAGCTTTTTTTGCTGAACCACCCATTTACAATTTAAGTACTACTCAAGGGTAATTTGGTGGAGTTGTATAGCCTGGAAGTACATAAGCTCTGTAACAGCCTCATTTGGGCAGTGTTCCTATCAGCAGAGGCTGTCACTCTGCTGCACTATGTTCTCTCCTATAGCCATGGCAATAAACTGCTTCTGTTCTGATCTGGTCAAAATGGCATTCAGGTTATTCTGCAACAACAGTGAAATAAATCTTCAGCCTTTCTTTCATGATGATACTTCTATATTGAGCTATTATTATGACTTAACATGAAAACTGTTACTTTCAGTTCACTGTTGCCTTCCAGTAGCACGTTTTCTGCTAGTAACATGAGGAAGCTGTTCCTCCATCTGCATTCCCACTTTTGGCTTACATACCAATGCTTACAGCAGCAGTGACTCCCATCATTGTACCTGGTAGGAAGGAGGCACGTGTAAGAGACTGAGACATGGCCTTTGAGCTGCTATCTGCAAGGAAGGAGATAAAGACTAAGAAGCCAGTGCATCAGCACAGCAGCAGCTTTCCATCTACCCCATCCGGTCTCTGTCAGCCAATTTGTACCTTCTTTGCCACAGAACCAGTGTGGGATGCCTGCACCATTCTCCCTGGTTTAAGCAGCAATGATGTCTGTCAGCATGGAGCAATAAAGGGCTGCAGCCTCTTCTTACAGTGACTTCCATCCCACAGCTTGGGAACCTTTAGTACAGGCAGAGTGAAATCTAACTGCTAGTAGGTAGTATTTAGCAAAAGAACAAGATTAAACAGTTTTGATAGCTAATAAAAGAGGAGTAAAAGCTTGTAGAAATTAACCTTTTAATTTTGTTTTCAATAAATTAGCAGCAGAGGTTTAATTAATAATTTCAAAATGTGAGTCACATTAACATTGTCATATTCTCACATAACAGATTCCACTTGCTGTGCAACTCATCATCTTGTGGACACATTCTTAGTAATGTGCTTGATAGTGCAGTGGTTTCATCTGGGCAAAACTTACTGCCAGAAAGGCTCTTCACCAGTTCACTGCACAGTGCTGGTGGCAGCCACTTCTCCGGCAGATCAATGTTACAGGCTTCAATTCTTCCATGCTTTACATCCATATCTACTTTAACATCAAGAACAGAATCCTTATAGACCATGTTAAAACATGTGCTAACGCTGAATTTTGGTGTCTTTCCATAAATCCATTCCCAGGTTTGTAGTTCTTTAGATTTATTATTAATTCCAGGAAGCACAGTCTCATCAGTTGGGTTTATTAAGGTGATATGATGATCTATTTGGTGTTGCATAGCATATTCTTCAGCAATCGCATCCAGGAGCATCTCACAAGTTAAACTAGGATCCTCTTCAAAGAGATTTTTCACTGATGCAGGCACACTGGGAGTGGCATTGCTTTTTAGTCCTTTATAAGGACTCTTTAGCACATCAGATAAAACAAACTTATCTGCATTACAGAGTAAGGTACAGTGGTGATAAGCAGTTGTCCTTCCCAGCTTTGCAGCAGTACCTGAGATTTTGTATTGCCCATCTAGCAAGATGTCATACCTGTCAGTGACATGGATATTTAACTGTGGCCGCAAGGCTTTCAGTGCCTTCACAACTAGTTTCAAGTTTTCCATTCGTTCATATTTTTTTCTTGTTGTGAAGAAAGTCAAATTGATATTGCCTAAGTCATGATAAACTGTCCCTCCTCCACTTCTCCTGCGTGCTAATTTTATATTTTTTTGCCTCATTAGCTTGAGATTGCATTCCTGCCAGGGATTCTGATGTCTCCCTATTACCACAGCTGGGGAATTTCTCCACAGGAAGAGGACCTGCCGGTTCTCTAAATTCATGTGGTCATGGATCCAGTCTTCCACTGCTAGATTGTGGTAAACATCATTAGAAATAGACTGGATAATGAGTCCTCCACTAGCTGCGTCTCTGAAGCCAGCTTTTGGAGTCCTGAGAATGCATGATAACTGTAGGCAGTTCTTGAATGATGACTGGAGTACCATGTTTTTAATAAGGAAATGGTAGATGGAAAGAATATATGGCCTGGTAAAGATGAAGGTGGCAAGCACACAACAGCGTGTTGTTGTAACAGCAAGGAATTGCTAGCTGCAGTCATGGTGCAGTCATGCTCTTCCCAAAGTAAAAATGATCCCAAACTGCTGTGAGTTATAAGGCAGTCTTCTCCTCCCGAGGCTGATGATGCTGTTCCAACCCTGCTGTGCACTTAACCACTGGGGCTGTCAGAGGAGCTTTTCCTTGCAGTTGATTATCTCTGGTGCCTGAAAGACCAAGGGAACAAGTGGAAGCAAATCGTATTTTCTCCCTCAATACATTCTTGCTCGTGTTTTGTGTATTTTGCTAAACTGAGCTATGGCAGTACAGCTTTATGAATACTTTTTCACTGAGCTGATACGAGAAACACACGAGTGTGCTGGCTCAGTGCCCCACCGAAAGGTCAGGGGAGCCCCTCAGCCCCGCGCCCCCCCCGGGCCGCCATCTTACACCCCTCCACCCCCCGCCGCCATCTTCTCCCCCCACACACACCTCACCGGCCGGCCCCGCGCTGTTCACGGCGGGGCGGGGAGGGAAGGAGGGCGCCATTAAAGCCGTTGGCGGCTCCTCAGCGCCCTCCTCGACGGCTTCCGCTTCCCGGGTTAGAGGTGCTGGAGCGTGCGCCGCGGGCAGGGGCGGGCTGAGCTAAAGCCCTGCTTTAAAACAACCACCACCCCCAGTGAAGGAATATGATAAAAGTTTGTACGTATGTAAGTGGTATTGAACGGAACAGGCCAGTGCTGATCTTCACTGGGATCATGCCAGCTAAAGGCAGATTCACAACATATAAAAGCGGACAGCTTGTGCAAGACCAGTCTATGCAATTAGTTCCTTGCCACAGGATGTTCTGGATGCTAGAAGCTTTCACGACTTCAAAGGGAGGCTGAACAAGCAATGACAATGTACAGAGGCTTATCAAATTCAGAGAAAATATTCACAGTGTTCATGAAGATATAGAGACTAACTGTTGATGGCATAATTGATAGCAAGATGAAAATGATCAAAGGCTAGATGATTACAGGCAGTGTATTCACCAGATTGTCTTCAGGTTTGTACTGATGAGGGCAATTCTTAAAGTCTGCGAGACCCAAGCCATAATTCTACAAGACCTATCATCTGTATTTAAATTTAGACTGCGGGGCAATGCTCAGAGCTGCAGTTTAAGTTTTATCCCCAGTGGTACCCATATCTCTTAATGATCTACGTGTATTCATAAAGGATATTTTGCATGCTTTTCTCTCTCATTCCTCAATAACAGGACTCCCAAGACATGAAGGAATTGTAGACAAAAAGGTTGGGAGAGTGGGTTGTGAGAATTCATGTAGGCTTCCCTCTTGAAGACGAGTGACAGGAATTTTTTCTTTCTTGTACTAGAAATAGGTGACTTAGGAAGAAATACCAAGTTGATATTCAGATGAAAGAAATCATTTGAGGAAGCATTTGAATTTGGAGATGTAATTCCCAGATGTTTGTATATGTTCACTGATACGATATTTGATATATGTTCACTTTACCAATAAAATTGTTTATCATAGAGCCTGAATCGACTGACTGAATCTTCTGAGTAAAGAAACAATTCTAGGACACCTATATTCCCTGAGATGTGAAGGACAAAATAAGGCAGATAAAAGGTGAGAGCTTAAAGATGTGAGCTTGGGGTTGTTTCCCACTGAAGAACTGGAGCATTCACAGCAAGAACATAACTTACAAAACTCTTAAAAGAAATGTGTGGGTGTAGTAGGGCAAGTGAACAGTAAGAAACTGCTACCACATGAGAGAGAGAGACTAAAAGGAGCCTGACGTGACATGTGCCCCAGCACTTGGCATATCGCATTATCACATTAAAAAACAAGTTGGTAATTCTCCCCCTGTACTCGGCTCTGGTGAGGCCGCACCTCAAGTACTGTGTTCAGTTTTGGGCCCCTCGCTACAAGAAGGACATGGAGGTGCTCGAGAGAGTTCAGAGAAGGGCAACGAAGCTGGTGAGGGGTCTGGAGAACAAGTCTTATGAGGAGCGGCTGAGGGAGCTGGGATTGTTCAGCCTGGAGAAGAGGAGGCTCAGGGGCGACCTTATCGCTCTCTATAGGTACCTTAAAGGAGGCTGTAGCGAGGTGGGGGTTGGTCTATTCTCCCACGTGCCCGGTGACAGGACGAGGGGGAATGGTCTAAAGTTGCGCCAGGGGAGGTTTAGGTTGGATATTAGGAGGAACTTCTTTACTGAAAGGGTTGTTAGGCATTGGAATGGGCTGACCAGGGAAGTGGTTGAGTCACCATCCCTGGAGGTCTTTAAAAGACGTTTAGATGTAGAGCTTAGCGATATGGTTTAGTGGAGGACTTGTTAGTGGTAGATCAAAGGTTGGACTCGTTGATCTTGGAGGTCTCTTCCAACCTAGACGATTCTGTGATTCTGTGATTATTCTAAACAGTTTGAAATGGGCATAACTTGTTGCTAAATTAGACTGGTGATAGCTCAGCTTGGCACTGGGGTGAACTGTTCTGTAATATATAGCGTAAAAAGCACATGGACTTCATCCATAAAAGCGTGTTGATTTAGTGTTCCAAATATTAGTTGGTATAATGCAAAAGTGAGCTTGGGCCCTTGAATGCTGGTCGGAGGAAGTGAAACGCATCCTTCGGGATTTCTGATGTTCCTGAAAGAAAAAAAGATTCTGGAGCTTTTGTTTCCATTTTAGCACTTAGCCCTCAGAAATTTGCGATGCGTCGCTTCCACGTTTTGCCACGGGGTGTCACTAAAAACATACCGTGTGCTGTTGAGCTGTTGGACGCCTTGTTTCTTAGGTTGGAAGCAGGTGGGCCTAACCAAGGCAGCTCTCTCTTTTTTTTTTTTTAGTTAGAACCAGAATTTGCTAAAAATGTCGTGTGCAGAATACTAGGTGGACAGTTAAAAACGCCTTGGGGGTGTTTCTCAAGTGCTGATGAGTAAAATACATATTCAACGAGAAGTACTTTTCCTGGAAAGTGGCTATTGCTGAAGACATACCCAGCAAGATAATTCGAGATATTGTCAATATGTAAAAAGTGTGAATTTATAAACTGGATTATATTGCATTATAAACCAGAAAATCCCACGAGATGAATAAATCTGGGAATATGCATTCCCCCCTTGGCAGGATCCAGCAAAAGCTGCCTCGCGACACTTTTCCAGATTTTTTTTTTTTAATTTCTAATCTCTTGTTTGTTTTTGCCTCTAGTGTTTCAGCCCTGAGACCTGTGAGGACAGCAGGTCTTTGAAAGAGGGATTAAGGAGCAGGGGAGCTCGTCGCACGGCGCTACGGATGCCAGGAACGGGGAGGCGACCGCGGCGTGAGGCGGGCAGCACGCGGGCCGTTGCCCGGCGCCCAACGGACGCGCGGGGCGCAGCCGTTGGGGCGTGGCGGGCCCGCCCCGGCCAGCAGGGCGGGGGCACGGCGGGGAGCGAGGAGGCGGACGCAGCGGGGTGAGTGCCTTGTTAGTCTGGAGAAGAGGAGGCTCAGGGGGGACTTTATTGCTTTCTCCAACTACCTGAAAGGAAGGTGTGGGGAGCTGGGGGTCGGCCTCTCCTCACAGATAACGAAGTGATAGGACTAGAGGGAAGGGCCTCAAGTTGCACCAGGGGAGGTTCAGGTTGGAAGTGAGGAGACATTTCTTCTCAGAAAGAGCAGTCAGGCATTGGGACGGGTTGCCCAGGGAGGTGGTGGAGTCACCATCCCTGGGGGTGTTCAAGGAAAGGTTGGACATGGTGCTTAGGGACCATGGTTTAGTGGTGACATTGGTGGTAGGGGGATGGTTGGACCAGATGGTCTTGGAGGGCTTTTCCAACCTTAATGATTCTATGGTTCTATGAGTACTTCAGGGAGCTGGATGATATGAAGCTGTTCTGGATTATCTTTGAAAGGCTAGGCAACCAGGAATGTTTTCAGAGAACTGTGGGAAAGCAAATATCCCTCATGCTTTCTAGAAGGAAGGAAAGGAGGATCTGGGGAACTACAGGCTGGTCAGTCCTTCTCTACCGTTGGGAAGGTATGGAGCAAATAATCTTGGAAAACATTTTGAAATATTAAGGAAAGAAGGTGACTGGGAATAGGCAGCATGGATTTATGAAGGGGGACCTTCATAATATGAAAAGGGACCTGAATATGTTCTGCATACTCTGTCTCTGCTGCAAGTGATTCTCAGTTAAATAACTGGGTGTGAATAGTTCAGGTTTGGTGGTTTGGTTTTTTTTTTGCTTGTCTGTGGTTGGATCCCACAGGTTTTGTCACTGACTTTGAACAAAGTTTCACCTTGTAGTTGCCTGAACATAAGTGTCTGTAAGAGCAGATCAAACTACATTTAGCACCAAGTACAAAAATGACATCAAAACACTTGAAGTAATTACACTGATTTTTATTCCTCCCAAAGGTAAGAAAGGAGAGGATTTTGGCGTTGGAGAGAGAGTTTCTAACACTGAGAAATTTTCTGAATTAGAATGCTGCTGTAAGAAAAAAGACAAAACACTCCATAAAGTGATTTTAAATGTTCTGTTTTATTATTTTTTTTTCTGCTTAAAATATTTAGACACGAATACTGCAAAATACTGTGTTTCGGTACTGTAAAAATTTGTGCTGCATGTGATACAGGAGAATGCCAATTGCAAAATCAAAACCACCTTCTGATTAATTTCTTACTTACTTTGAGGAGGCTGCATTTTAGGTACTGTTGTTGTGTACACTGTGGAGAACAAGGAGCCAAAGAGCACCTTAAATGATTAAGCCCTGCAAAACTGGGAACTCAAAAACAGTTTTAGGGACTTAATCAGTCCAAAACTGTACTAACTGGTCATACTAAAAGGCTCGCTACAGGAGTCATTTAGTGCTGCATGAAGCTTAGAGTGGTCTTAATGTGAGTTTCATTCCTGTTGCAAGGGGGTTGCCTTATTGCAGTTCAGAGGATGGTGGTGAAATAGTGGTAGTTAAGTTACACCACTTTATGGCAAACATAAATAATAGTTGTTTTAGGAAATATAAATGTTATCAGATTTTTCAAAAAGTTCTTTTCCACAGATTGAGTAAAAGTAGTATTGTGAGGGAGCAAATGCTACATATTCTATCTGGAAATTTGAATCCTTAGCACAGTGAGATACTGAGGCACTAACAGCTTGTAAATGACTGATCTGCTCTCTTCCCTTTCTGGAAAGACTTGGGTGATGCGTATAATTGGAGACAGTTGTGAGTATCTCAGTCAGAGAGAACAGAATATTAGGATAGGATCCATCTCATCTAAGTTGATGTGTCAAATGATGATGGCTATAATAGAGATGTCCAGGCTGTCTTCGTTGTCTGAGGAAAGAAACAGGTACTCCTAGAGCATGATTAATTTTAGGATGTATGTCCAAAATGGATCATGTGAATTGCATTTAGAAATCTCTTTGTAGATACCCAGAATTGTCAGCTGAATCGTAGTCCTAAACAAAGCCACCACTTAGGTGGCTGCTTAAAAACACATTGAGGCTACTGGTCAGCCTGATGGTGACCGAGATTTGACCCGGATTAGGTCGTATGTGGTAGTGAAATAACATGGTGAACCAGCTGCCCTAAATTTCCTTGAAACTCTTGAATGTAAGTATGGACAGAAGCTGTTGTGGTCATGGTGGTGGTGCTGAAGAGCTTCTTGCTGGTGAACGGTTGCATGTTTGTATTCTATTGCTAGATCTGTAGGCTTCTTTCAGTATCACAGTCACAGCAGACTGGCAGGTACTGAACAACACTGCGAGGCATCGGTGTGCTTGCCACTCTCCCCACCTCGCTGGCTCTTCCTTCTTTCACTTAGGGACCCGCTCCAGCAACCTTTATCATACTTATTCTTAGAAAGTTGCCAGAGAGCACTCTATCTTCCTCTCCTTTCTTTTATTCCAAAGTGTTTATGGATTTCTGAGGAATCACAGGCTGCAGTACTATGAGTTGATGATAACTAGCTGCATGTCCCTGTGCTCGGCTGAATTGAATGGAGTTTGAGCATTTACAAACGTTTCTGCCCATGCTTGGTATTTTAGAAGATGCTGGTAGGTGGAGATAATTTGCACGTTACATCCACGTTTCTTACTAACATATATTTCCTCTGTTTTGTTATAGCAAATAATAATAATGCTATTCTCTATCCTTTTGTGGCTAGGGAGTAAAGAAGTGGTACTGTTCTCCTCCCTGGTTTATGTCGCTGGAACAGGCTGTCATAAGCTGGAGCAGAGTGCAGAGACATGCTGGGGCAAAGGTTGTTTGTATTTCAGGGTTTTTGTTGATGATGAAGTTTTGTTGGTAGAGTGGTATTGGGTTTTGAGTCCATAAAGCCTTAAGGGATCAGTATTTTTGTCTGCTTAGACACTGCTTTCACCATATAGCATCATGTACACAACTGCAATTAGTTAAGGCACTCAATTACAATTCCTGCCTCATAAAGGAGATTGCTAAAAAATATTTTCCGTGAAGAATCCTTAATTTTGTAGTCTAAATATGGCAGCTCTGAGTGTGTGCCAGAACTTTCTTGGTTTTCCAAGAGTAGGAGAAGGGGGGAGAAAGGTATAAATTGGTTGTATGGAGTAATGCAAATGCTTTTGGTATCGTTGGTTACTCGGGGCTTGTCATTGTAAGTGTTCGTGTAATGGATGATCCGACGCAGAGTAGGATTTAGCTTCCATGCCCTTCATTACCAGTTCTGTTCTCACTGTCAGAAGTGGGCACCATTGTGAACTTCCTTCAGTAACAGCAGAGCTGTATTCTCCCCAACCTATATAACTCAGTAAAAGGGCAGGAATCCCAAACCACAGATGAAGATGCTGCCTCTACTGCTCTTTGTGCATGCTTTCTGTGTTTTCTTTTTAAAACTGCTTTTTCACTCAAGCACTCAGTAATTATCACGTTTCTAGGTTTATGACTGTGCTTAGTTATTAATTCAGTAGCATTAGCTGGATCAGGTTTGATGAAAACATAAAAAATAAAATTATAATGAAAATCAATTCATATTTTGTTCACTGAGTCTTAATGTATTTGCATGCCCATTGAGCAGAAGTGGTAAAATTAGAAGCTACAGAATGTCATGTGACAGAGTCCACCCAGCAGGCTTTTTTTGCAAAGCATCTTTCGTGTCTTTCCAGATAATTCAGAATGCATTTTTTTGCACTGCTAGTAAAAAGAAGAAAACCCTTGGATTATTAGAATCAAGTGAACGTCAAGTGAATGTCACAGAATTCAGTACTGAGATACTGACTTTTTCCATGCATTACATGATCAGTCTGATTAAACAAGGGACTTTCTGCATCACAGCGTATTCATTTCTTGGTTAGACTGGGATTGTAGAAATCTGAGGACTCAAAACATTGGAAAGCTGTATGAGGAATTGATGCTCCTTTAAACTGAGGTGTTAAAGGTAAGTTGATACTTGCCAAAACAGTTAGCAACTCTCATTTCTTAGAAAAAGGCCATATATATATAATATATATTTTAAGACAACATTGTTTCAGGGAGATTATTAATCCCATATTGATTAATTGATGAATTAATATTAATAATTGATCTGATAAATTTCTGCCGGCCTTTAGTATGTATGGCCCTATTTCAAAGGTGATTGAAGGCTCTCCTGAGATCTGATAGAGCCATAGTGAGTAAGGCTGTTGGAAACTTGAGACCAGGTCTTTTACTGTGAAGTAGTTCCTGCGGATCCTTGAAGATGAGGTAAAATATTTTATTCTTCCTTGTCCTCGTAGACCGAAGATCTGAAGAAGATAAACCATGAGCTAAGGCAACATGTCATACAACTGCTTGAGAAGGAGGAAGTGGTTGAAAGTCAAGCGGGTAGGCTGTCGTGTAAAAATGATCATCTGTGTAAAGAACTTGCTGTAATTGCCTACCTGTCTGAGCAGCTGCAAAAAGGAAAACATTTCTTACTGAATACCACTGATAAGGAGCTTGAGGAAGCAAAGGTATCTGCTTATTAGAATTAATACTATACAGTGATTATTTTAATATTAAATTCCCTAATATGGGGAAGTATTTGCTTGACCTTTTCGGCTGAATTTTTAGCTTTCTTCTCTGCTTTCAAGTATATTTGCTAGAATGAAGGAAAAGTAGCTTCTGGCCACTGTGATCTTTTTCAAGTGTAAAATGGTTCAAGGATTAAAGTCACATTTGCAGTTGAAAATACTGTAATTTCAGTGCAGATTGCTTTTGATTTCACACGATAATGGCAAATTTTGTTTTGTGCACATGCAATTACGTGATTTAATGTAGTATTCAGATGGGAGAAAGGATAGTTGTTGGCCATTGGTGTAACTACACGCATATTTCTTTAGTCCATAGGTATAGTCAGACTGTCCCTAAATTCAAAAGTCTCTTGGTAAAACAATTCTTGGAACAAGTATCGCATGCTTCCTTTTTCATTTCCTCACCCGAGAGTAATTCAACTGCTATTGGTTTTCTGAATCCTGGACTGCGTCTGAAGATAAAACTTCAAACTGATTCCCCTCTAGATTAAATTTATTGGTGGTAAATAGTGTTTTCAGCCTACGATAACTGAACAGCATATACAAAATACTAGTTGAGATAAATAGCATATACATAATAGTAGCATGTACAAAAGAATACTTCAGATAAAATGCTGGATCTGCCCTAACGATTATAAAAAATAAATGCATCTTTTTCTCTCAATTTTTTATGATAGATTCAAATCCAACGCTGGCAGAACAAGATAAAGAAGCTGTCACACGCTAAAATCTGTGAGTTAAATATGCATTCTTAGTATGTATGTTGCTATGAAATCAGGCAACTTCCATATTAAATTATTATTTCAACTAGTTAATTTCACTTGCTTAGTTTTCACTGATAACAGGTGAGTTATGGAATGGATAAACGTCTATTCTCATTTGTCATTCTGTTGCTGAATGGATGGGAATCTGTTTCTGGTTTGCAACTAGCTGTAAGGATTTTGCTTTTGAGAACCTTATTGACTTTTTTATGAAAATGTGTTTATCTGTTTTGAATATGTTGTAAATCATTTATGAAACAGAAAGAAGCAACGTTTATATTTAACATTTTTATCTTATTATTCTATCTTGTTTAAGATGTCACGTTACTGTTGGAATATTTAGAAATATCTACAATGTTGTAGAAATATTTGCCAGTGATAAATGTTACTTAGCAAATTAACATTTGAATATATTAAGTGGATTCCTGAAACATAAATTGATAAGGATTTTTTTGTCATAATTTTAATTTCTTTCCATAATTTTAAGATTTGTCTCAAAATTCTGGGGTGGGGGGGGGGTGAGGGAAGAATGTTTTTTATTTTCATGTATATTATATTGGACCTTATGCCACAATTCTGCAAGTAATCCCCTCTGAAAAACAAACAAACAAAACAAAAAACACAACACTGGGCATGTAGAGCTTACTGCTCAATTACCCCTGAAAGATTTTGATCCTTCAACCAGAGAGGATTCCTTCTTGGAATTTAAGAGCTAGATTCACTGGGAGATTTAGGGGACTTCTATAACTTTTTAGGGATTTGAAGTCTATTTCTGAATGTGTCTTACAAAAAAAGGAGTGGGGGGTGGGGAGAAATTTGTGGAGCTTAATATTCCCTAGCTGCTTAAACTTTCATGAGTTCAACAGATGGATTGTAACAGAGAAGGATTAGTTGTGCAGTTTTGAACTCTGGAACCACAGTTCATCTTCAAAATCTGCTTTAGGCCCCCGCATTACTTTCTGGATTTCAACTAGAATTAGTTACACATGATGTTATTTCCATTTCAAAAGTTCATTTTTCATGGATCTTATGTAAACATAGTGACCTATTTTTTTCATACTAAAAATTAATTAGGTATTCCAATACAAATCTACTTAATTGTCCTCCTTAGTTATGAACTGATATATTCCAAGTCAATTAACACTTAGCTTTTATGGCCTTTTCTGTCCTGTTAGATCAGCTTTAGAAGGACATTCGAGCATACTCTGCAATTTAACATAAAAGAGAAAATATTGTCATTCAGAAGTTACTTTGAAATATTATTTTTAAATGTTTATTATATTTATATTATAAATATTTGGATATTTAATTAGGTATCTTAATTTTGAAGAGTATGTTTATGCATTTTATACTGAAGTATCATTCATTACAAAAGTTCTGTTTCAGTGAATGAATTATTTTACTTCTTTAAATACAGGTTATTTTACAAACAGAAGGTGAAATAAAGCAAGGGAAGCCACCTTCCAGGCTTGATATATTTATTAAGGCATTAGAAGAGGACAGAGACTACTATAAAAGTGAACCTGAGAATTTGCGGAAGGTATTTAGAAACGTGTTTTCAAGTCATAAGTGGAGCTCTAACTGTGGCAGCATGTCAAAAAAAAAATCAGCCATCCAGGTGAGCTTGGAAAACACTTTGGAACAGAAAGAATGATATAGTTTTTTTCAATATTGTTTTATCTGATGACAAATTACCAGAGCCATAATTACCAGGAAGAAAAACTAATTGATTATAAATCAATGCATACTGATTGGACAGGCAAAAAACGTGAAACTAAGTGGTGTTTCACACAGAATATATGTGTATGGCTTTAACTGGTTACTTATAATTGGTTACCTTTTAATAATTTCTTAGCCTGATTTGTAATAAATATTTGCTGTTCAAAAGAAGAGTTTATAATATTAAGAAATGTGTATGAACAGTTTTGACCATCTAGTTTCCTAGGTTGAAGGCTGATTATACCTTTCACGTAAATTTGCAAACCAGATACAAAAAAGGATATCAAAATTTGTTTCTCTACTTTAACTTTATATCACATTATTCTTTAAGGAACTGAGTTCTGATCTGGAAGTTTTGAAAATATTGAGAGAGCGTGAAGGACTTAAATCAACGCTGAAAAAGCATGAACGCCATGTGGCGGAAATTCAGGGTAACTTGAAAGTTTTAACAGCTGAGAGAGACAAAATTGCCAAGCTTTATGAAAGGGTAATTTTGTTTGTTTTTCTGGTTAGTTAAAATAACTTAAGGTGATGTGCAAGAAAGATTTCAAGTGTTTTTCACGATACTTCTTTCAAGAAATATAAAAAGTTATGAAAAGTCTGAATTTGACAGTTAAATGCAAGCTTTTAAGTGCTGTCCTGAGTTAAGAATGCTTTCCTGAATCAAAGCATATATGCATAAATCGTTGCTTCATCTGTGATATTGCATAGTTTTGGGATTGCTCTGCATTACCAGCCATGTTTGCCTTATTATATTGACTGTAGTCATATTTTTTTCTCACACCAGAAGATTTTACAGTTTTGAAGTAGAAAACAAAAATATTTTTACCAAACACTGAAATAATTTGATTTGAAAATATTGCTGAAAAGTCTCATGAGTGTTATTGGTTAGCATCCTTATTCTCTATTTTGCTGCTAAAATTCCATTTGCTGCCATGATGTGCTGATGTAATGCATTGTTATTTTGGCCTACTAAAAAGATAACAAATATTTTTTTCACTGATAATTGCTTTTTGCAAGCTTTTTAGAAGGAAAATCTATTTCTTCTGTTGAGCAATTCTAACTGAAATTCTTTAACCAGTCCTACTTGTGGTTTCTGTACACGGTAATATGCTACATTATTTATTCCATGTTTCCGCTATACTGCTTTTTTTAAAAACAGGCACAGGAAGAGATTTCCCGGCTTCGTCAGGAATTTATCAAATGCCCCAGGACTCCTAAAAGTACTGTGACAGCTCAAGCTATGTTAAGGCATGTGGAGACAGAAAGGGATACAGCACTGTCAGATTTCCGAAGGATGACTACAGAGCGTGACAGTCTCAGGGAGCAGTTAAAGGTTTGATTTTTTTCACTCAAGCTTATTTTGATGCAAAAATTACTTAGTATTGTAATTGAAGTTGCTAAAGATTTCTATTCTAATACTGAAAGTTAATTGCATTACATGTCTGTGGTGAGCTCTGACGTTCTATATGTGATTTCATTGTTGTTATTTGACACAGATTTCCCAAGAGGCTGCATTTAATGAAAAGGCTCATTTGCAGCAGAGAATTGAAGAGCTAGAAACTACTATTCAAAATGTAAGGGCAAGTAATTATTTATAGAATTGTAAATATAATACAGGTGACACTTAGGGTTAATCCTTCAGGATTGACCTGACTGCCTTCTGTGAGGAAATAACAGGAGGAGAGCAGTGGATGTTGTTTGCCTAGACTGTAGCAAGGCTTTTGACACTGTTAAACAGTGTCAAACAGTAAAACTGACTCAGTGTTTTTGTATCCAGGTTAGGAAGCAGTGGTCTGGATGGGTGGGCAGCTAGGTGGGGAAAAATTTGATGGGTTGGTCAGGCTCAGCAGGTGGTAGTTAATGTCTCACTCAGCATGGGGGCTGGTAACGTGGATCACCACTTGGGTCTCTTCTGAGGTCTGTCCTGCTTAAGCTTTTCATCTCATGAGGAAGCAACTGAACATATGCTCATAAAGCTTGTAGATTTCCCAATATTGGAGAAAACAGTTGATATGCTCAAGAATAGGGCTGTTGTCCACAGGGACCAATGTCTGGGAAGAATGGCCAACAAGAACCTTACGGAAAAAAATACTTAGGAAAAAAAGACGAATGCCGAGCCCTGAATTTGTGATCAAGAGTCCCTGGCACCAATACGAGCTGGGGACTGATGGGTTTGGGAGCGGCTCTGCTGAAAAGACCCTGAAAGTCCTGGTGCACAGTGAGGTGTACATGAGCCAGCAGTATACCATGACAGCAAAGAAGGCCAGGAGCATAGAAGGCTGTGTGAACAGGACACAGCCAGTAGCTTAAGGAAAGTGATTGTCCTCCTTTACTGAGCGCTCGTTAGACCACATCTGGAATACAGTTTTGCCCCGCAGTACAAGAACGACACTGCCAAACTGGGGCAAGTTCAACGAAGGGCTCCAAAGATAGTCAGGGCTGGAGCACTTGCCCTGTGAGAGGAGGCTGGGGGCAGCTGGGCTTGCTTAGCCTGGAGCAGAAGTGGCTTCAGGGGGACCTACGAGCTAGCTGCCAGTACTCAGCAAGGAGTCAGACAGAGACTTTTCATAGCAGTGCATGGTGGAAGGATATACAACAATAGACGTAAGTTGAAACGAGAAAGGTCCAGGCTAAATACAAGGAAACACTTTTTTCCCCAGTGAGGACGGTCAAGCAGTGAAACTGTCTTTAGCCTTGGAGATTTTCAAGACTTGACTGGACAAACCTGACCTCAGAACTACTTTGAGCAGGACTTTAGTCTAGAGACCCCTGGAGTCCATTCCAACCTCAATTGTCTTATCATGGTGTCTTACTAAGCCCCAGTGCTCCAAAAGAAAATGAAATTATACTGTTCTCTCCTATATACGTTAATATGGTGTAAATTACTTATATGTTCAGTTGTTTGCTAATATATGGTCCTAAAATAGAAAATGAAAGCATTAATAAAATGAATAGAATTCTCGAGTGTAGAACTTGATTTTAAATAGGTAAGCATTGACTTCTGTAGTGCCTCTTTCTCCTAGATCTTGTGGTTATAAATTATAGTTCATTTTCATTTTTCCCCTTCAACATTTTAAATCCTATCAAGCTTGTAAATATAGTTCTAGGGATTACCTTATTAAACTGAATGCATCTGTAATGAATCCACTGAGTACTCTGAGTAGTAAATTAGCTTTAATCACACACTTGACACATGGTGTGTAGTGAATATCAGGAACAGTCTTGTTTTAGGTACATTGTTTTATTTCTTCAGTTTATTCGATGTCCTTTGAGGATGATACTTCAATATGAAATTTATGGCACTAATATTGAGAAAGGTACTGTACACCAGGAGCTTACTGACTTGCTCTTCAGTGGCCTGATCTTTGATTATAGTAATGCAGAAATTAGCACTGAAAGAATCAGTAAATAAGGAGAGGGATGAAGTGAGAATTTTTTTACCTTAAAAGAGCTGTTTCAAATAATTTTGAAAGGACAGTTCTTTGAATATTAAGAGAATGTATAATACTACATTTTAATAATCCAGCACAGCTTGCTTTAAACTGGAAATTCAAAACTAGCTTTGCTAGAGTCTAAGCAAGAGTTTCTGGAACAGTTCTTTCTATGTTCTAGGTACATGCTTAAATGCCTCATGGTAATCGCTTGGACATATGGTGCTTAATGGAAGTGTTTTGCAGTTACTTCTCTATCCAGTTATCAGCATAGCTGTATAACTTAATAGAAGCCTGAACCCAGCAGTGGTGGTGTCGTATCTTCAGCAGTGATTTCTGCCTCCATACAACTATAATAGTGTCTTCTGTTACCTAATTTCACACTGAAAATTTTAATTCTGATCAGTGCCAAACATTTTTGCCCTAGGACATAATTACCAACCCAAAATTTACATTAATAAATCAAAATGTTCCTAGGGATCTGAAAGACGGGAAATTGTACATCAAAGGTAGTAAGAATCACATTTCAGCTCTTTGTCAACTGTCTTTAGTAAGCTGGGAAGCCCTGAGTAAACAAGGTACTTGGAGATTTCTCTTTTGGTAAAAGATTTGTGTTGAATACAGATTTGAATTTGAATAAATAAGAGAAAAATATGAAAATATATGTGAATCAGATGTTTTTTTTCAGTTTTTCATGTTTAATTCATGTTTAATTATGTTTATAGTTAGATAGTGAACGGTTAGAACAGATGTCCAAAATGGCACTAATGAAAGAGAACATAGATTCTCTGGAAACCGAGATGAAAATATTGGCAAGAAGAGCCCTGGACTCAGAAAATGAGCTGAGCCGCCAGAAAGCTGAATATGTTTCACTTAGGTAAGCAAAAGTATGTAATTGAATTAGTTTGATAAGTAATGTTGGCCTATGTCTGTTAGTTTTCCTGTTATTTAGCTTGAAGGGAAAAGAATCTATGATAGTTGTTCTTATGAGCCTTTCTTCTTTTTGCAATGAAATGGTTTTCCTCACTGCTTATTTATACGTAAAATGTTGGCCTGATGGTATTACGATATGCTGAAAACCATCTTCAGTAAAAAAGCAAAATTCACTCTGACTTAGATTAGGAGCTTTCTGTTAGAAGTTGCAGTGTGATTTTTTTTTTTGATGGATTGCATATTAATAAATCATTTTCATTTCTAGTTGCTGTTTTTACAGAGGCAAACACTTTCAAGCTTATGAGTGTCACATACTCAGTTTCAAACACCCTTTTCTTAGTTTTGCATTCTTTTCAAGAGCAGAAATAAAACCGAAGCCTTCCGTTGAGTTTTTGGCCTGCTGCTCAACTGAGTTCCTAACTGTGCTCAGAAACATACACTGGCACTAGATAGACTTAAGTGAAGCTGTTAGGGAAGAAAGCATAGGGCAGTGAGTACACGATAAAAAGGATAATTTAGTGACTGGAGGGGAAGATCAAGCACGTGTGAAGTTTCTGCAGAGAGGTAAGAAGGACTAGATCACAGACTGAACTAGGCTACAGAGTGAACAGACTGCGGGAGAAGATACTATGGTTCTTTCCTTTGTATTTCATAAAATGTAATTTAGTTGGGCAAATAGTTTCCTAAACCCATGTGTCCTTAAAAGTGGCTGGTCTAGTTAATGCATAGCTGTTGTAGGGTTTTTTTTTGTTGGATTTTGATTGTTGGGAACGATGGGTGTTAGCGTGCTATATTGTGCTGGCCCACGACACCTTTCTAAGGATACTGTGGTTTCTAAAATAACGTGAACTCCTTTGACAAATCTTGTCCTGAGTTACTGCTGCTTTATAAGATGTCAGATTTATGAATGTTGTAAAAACTGAGTTCTTGAAGATTAGTTGCCACTACTAAAATATTTTTTCTTCTCCCCCAGAACCATGTTGACAGTTCTCTTCAGTTTCTTCACTTATGAACATTAATATTATTATGTGATTTGAACACATGACTTGGGTGTAACTTAAAATAGGTCAAGCATTCCAATTTGTATCCTAAGTAAAGATTTTTATTTTAATAATTTTGACAAATTTTTAGTTCCCCCTGTTGTAAAAAGTTCTTACTTTCCTGTGATTTTTTTTATAGGGGTATTCAGACTCTAATGTCCAGAGATTAAGGTTAACATTTATAAAATATCCTGAATAGTCTAAAATATACAGAAGAATCTTGCTTTTTCTTAACTTTGGCAAGTTTAGTAGCATTTCAGAAAGGAAATATATATATATATATATAAAATCTGAATTCTCCTGTTTAATGCTTCTGCTTTTCCAGCTTATGGAATGAAGAGACAGAACAGAGTCTTTCAGAGACTCAGAGAAGCCTTATTAAGAAAAAATATGAAATGCAACTTTCAGAAGAGAAAATTAGACTCTTGGGTGAGAAAATTGGTGAGTGGCAGATAGATATTTTCTAATAAAATTCAGTAGGATAATTGTTATATTGCTACTTTTTCTTTTGTTTCTTATGGGTTGCAAGAAGAGTGTTGAATGCAAATAAATATACTTTTGATAGTTTTAATTTTTGTGCAAAACATCTTCTTTCTTTCATCATTGGAAGGTTTTTGCATTTTAAAATGATACAAATAAAGCTCTTGCAACTAAGTTTGGGCTGCTGCATGTACTGTTTTCTGAACGAGGTATGTTGATGCCAATGTGCAGTGTCTGAGCCTGCCCATTAAATTTGTGAACCACTAAGGTGGTGGTTGCACCTCTCAGCATCAGTGGAAGATGACATAATCAGGAAAACATCCTTTATAGAGTATATCCTATATTCTATGTTGCACCTTTTTCATATTATGGAAGTAAAGAGGTGGACACAGTAATTATTCCTAGTGTGCCAATGAATATGTTATCATTTCCAGAAATACAACTGTATCGTGTTATAAGTCTTTTATTATTTCCTATAGATGCAATTGAAAGGATGTATTGTTAATTGCAGTAGTGAATTTGTGAAGGGAAAATAAAACTAAGCTACAGCTAATGATATCTAATGTTAGCATTGTCTTATACTATTAAAATACTTTTATTTCCATTAAATATTTCTTTATTCCATAAAATATCTAAAAAATAACAAATCAAAAATTTCTTTATTCCATAAAATATCTATATTTCCATTACTTGAAACTTTTAAACTCCAGTTATTTGGATTTAAGCATTTCACTCGAATAAGCAAAGTGAACCTAAATTTTTGAATGCTTTGGCTAAGGTGTTTAAGCCACTCCTGAGAAGGCTAGAAAAGATATTTTGTCCATGTTATAATATACATATTTCGTTCAAAAAGTCCTAGACCCCGGTATAGTGAAGTACGGACTTAATGTTTGATAGCAGTGTCAGTCTGTGTGTCGTTGCATGCTTTAGATCATTCCCAGAAAATGTCTGAATTAAGCATATTTTAAGCCTCAGAAAAAACGGCAGTTTTTGGAAGCTGAATAGAGACTTTTCAGAATCTGGCATCAGCGTGTTGCAGCCTGGATTCAAAGAGATGTTTTCATTACTGTGAGGCAAGTCCAGGCAAAGAAGCCTGAAATTAATGGAGACTGCCTTTCTGCAGTCTCTGATTATCCTCTTGATTATCCTGTCACCACAGGGATAACAGAGGAAGATGCTGACTAGAAGGAAAGAAACTACAGTGTAGGTGTGGAGAGAGAAGGTACTGAGCTGAGAGATTTTTAACTGCAGAATCAATAAGGAATGTATACTGAGACTACAGTTTGGATAAGACAGCATATTCCTTGTGAAACAGGGAAAAGTAAAGGTAATAAAGAGCTGAGAGACAAATTGAAAAGTTGGGATGTTATGCTGGACAATAATTTACAACAAGGAAGATGGGTTGTCAGAGGAGACTTTTAAGTAGGAAACAGACCGGGAGCAAGGGAGTGGAGAACCAGTGTGGATGTGGCACCAGGGAAAGCTGGACCTATGCAAGAAGTCAGACTGAAAAATAATAAAGGGAGTTAATGAAGAAGGATTGGAGACATAAGTGAACAGACCTAGTATCTAAATGGTTAAAGAGACTAGGAAGAACCTTAAAATTGTATGACTGGTTCAGAGATGATAGGTAGGACTTGCAGCTATTGGACTCGCACAGGAAATAGAACCAGTGAGCAGCCATACATAAAGAAGATTTAGGACATACAAATAAATCTGAAAGCAGGAGAAAGATTGGAAGTAAAAGGAGATTGAGTCAGAAAATGTGGATTTAGGAGCTTAGGTTTGGTAAAGGAGGAGTTTAGGATGAAAACCTTAAGACTTAGGGCTGACCAAGTGAAGAGAAAGGAGTAGCAGCTAATAGTATCTTCTTCTTGGAAAGGTAGAATTGGAGAGGATGGAAAGAAAGTATGTGTGCCCACTAGAGAACCTTTTTGCCTTTTGGAGTCTGGAATGGAGCTCAGAATTCGCAAACCTCGTGTTACCTTTGCTGGTCAGCAAAATAATAAACTTGGCAAAGCATCTCTTCCCAGTGCTCTTCCACAGAGAAAATGGCAATATATACCCTGCTGGTTTGTCTTCTATGTCATGTGACACATGATAGGAATCCAAATCCTGCTTTTCACTTTTCACACAAATTTGGTAACTTGGTACAGAGACAGTGACTAAAAGGTTGGGAATGCCGTATGTAACGTTGTCTGTACTGCTTAATCAATAAACCCTGGTCGTTTTTTAAGTTATGGTATTGTCTTTAATTACACTATCATGTGGTGGTTTTCTGTAGGAGCCTTGCTGCAACTTTTGCAGAGTTTTGTAGGGAGTAAGTCAGTGTTGTCTAGTGAAGCAAGCTTGTCTATCAGATCTTCTCCTTAGACAAAAATACAGGGAATAATGCAGGTAATTGCAGAAAGAGAAGCACATGCTGTTAAAACTGTTAGATATTGTTATGCTGTAGTTTGTACTATTGCTGTCTGTACCTTAGAATTCTGGGGTGATGCACAATCAAACTTCTCAGAATTGCTCACTAACTATACATACAGCCTCTTCTCAGAGTACCCAATTTGAGATACCAGGTAACAATTTCCAGAAATTTTCACACTCACAGCCATGGAAGGAATCCAGGGTTGTTTTTATTGAACATGTAGTACTCTATACTGAAAATTCAGGTCATAATTCAGGCATTCAAAATACTCAGGTAGCATTGTGCATTCATCTTTGGGCCTCCATTCATTCTCTGTGAAACGGTGTTAAAAAAAAACTTTGCTTAGAATCTCAGAATGGTTGAGGGTTGGAAGGGTCCTCTGGGGGTCATCCGGTCCAACCCCCTGCTCAAGCAGGGCCTCCTAAAGCACATTGCGCAGGACCATGTCCAGGAAGCTTTCGACAATCTCCAAGGAGAGAAACTCCACCATCTCTCTGGGCAATCTGCCAGTGCTCAGTTACCTGCATAGCACAAAAGTGCTACCTGGTGCTCAAAGGGAGCCTCTTGTGTGCCAGTTTGTGCCCACTGGGTACCACTGAGAAGAGCCTGGTGTCTATACGTTTGAAAATCACCTCCCTCACCCTCCTGGCCATGCTTCTTTTGATGCAGCCCAGGATAGGGTTGGCTTTCTGGGCAGTAAGCGCACATTGCTGGCTCACGTTGAGCTTCTCATCAACCAACACCCCCAGGTTCTTCTCCTCAGAGCTGATCCTAATCCATTCTCTATCCAGCCTGTATGTGTGCTTGGGATTGTCCCAGCCCAGGTGCAGGACCTTGCACTTGGCCATGTTGAGCTCCTCGAGGTTTGCACAGGCCTACTTGGAGCCTCTCCAGGTCCCTCCAGATGGCATCCCTTCCCTCCAGCGAGTCAACCGCACCACACAGCTTGGTGTCATTGGCAAATTTGCTGAGGGTGCACTCGATCCCACTGTTCATGTCGCGGACAAAGATGTTAAACAGTGCTGGTCCTAATAGTGACCCCTGAGGTCCACTCGTTACTGATCTCCACCTGGACATTGAGCCATTGACAGCAACTCTTTGAGTGCCATCATCCAGCCAATTCCTTACCCACTGAGTGGTCCATCCATCAGATCCATGTCTCTCCATTTTAGAGACAAGGATATCATGGGGGACAGTGTCAAATGCTCTGCACAAGCCCAAGTAGATGATGTCAGTTGCTCTTATCTACCAATGCTGTAACCCCTTTGTAGAAGGCCACCAGATTTGTCAGGTACAATCTGCCCATACTGAAGCTATGTTGGCTGTCACCAATCACCTCCTTATTTTCCATGTGCCGTAGAATAGTTTCCAGGAAGGTCTGCTCCATGATTTTTCTTCAGTCTGTTCCATTCCATGACCTTCCTTCATCTTTGTGTCCCTTCATTAGACTTCCCCATAGATCCATGTCTGTCTTGTCTTGGGGAGACAAGAACTGGACACAGTGCTCCATCTGTGTTTCACCTGTGCTGGAAGGATCTCTTCTCTCCACCTGCTGGCAGTGCTCTGCCTAATGCAGCCTGACATACTACTACTCATCTTCTCTGTGGCAAGGGCACGTTGCTGGCTCATGTTCAACTCGGTGTCCATCAGGCTCCCCAGGACCTTTTCTGCAGAGCTGCTTACCAGTTGCGTGGCCACCAGCATGTACTTGTGCCTGTACCCGGGGTTATTCCCCGCCATGTGCAGGACTTTGCAATTGCCCTTGTTGAACTTCGTGAGGTTCCTGTCAGCCCATTTCTCCAACCTGTCCAGCTCCTACTGGATGGCAACATTACCCTCTGGTGTATCCACTAATCCCCCCAGTTTTGTGTTGTCTGCATGCTTGCTGAGGGCATACTCTGCCCCATCACCCAGGTCGTTAACGAAGCTGTTAAACAGGTCTGGACCCAGTATCGACTCCGGGGTACAGTGCTAGTTACCGGCCTCCAGCTAGACTTTGTGCCACTGATCACCACGCTCTGGGCCTGGCCATTCAGCCAGTTTTCAATTCACCTCATGATCTTCCCAACCAGCCGATACATCATCAGTTCGTCCATGAGGATTTTATGGGGGACAGTGTCAATGGCCCTAATGAAGTGCAGGTAGACAATATCCACCTCTCTCCTCACCTACCAGGCCAGTCATTTCATTGTAGAAGCTTTATCAAGTTCATCAAGCATGACTTACTCTCGGTAAATTCATGCTGACTACTCCTGAAGATTTTCTTGTCCTTCATGTGCCTGGAAATGGTTTCCAGAATTAGCTGCTCCATCAGAATTTTCATTAGAGCAAGGTTTGAACACTGTCTTAGTAGTTTTTAGAGCCATACATCCCAAATACATTGTGGAAATTTGAGTGTCTTTCATCTTGTGTATTAAAATAGGGAGAGGATCCGTGGAAAAACTGGAATGTGAATATATGGTATGATGTCCCTGAAAGACTGAGCCACAGATTATTTTAGTTCTGTTGTTTTATCTCCTGGAAGTACTTTAAAAGTTACGCTGATATTTAATGAGTAATTTGCAACCTGCACGCTTTTTATGAGAAGTAAAGTTCAATGTAAGAAGGATCTCGTAGTTCTCCCCTGTGAATGCAGTGTGTATACCTCATAGAAGAACTGATTCTCTGACCTCTTAAAGGTAACGTGTAGCACTTTGTTAGCTGAATGAACATAGATCTCTTCTCAAACCTGATTTTGTAATAAGTATATTAATTGTCTCCCTCATCGTTATCTTTGCATTTTTAAGTGATGTTGATTTTTTTAAGTAGTCATTTTATACACATGTACATAAAGTTCTTTTAAATCAAGGACTGTTTCACAGAGACTGTCTAATATCAGGATATCCATCTCTTTTACTTCATGTCAGTCACTCCAGGCTGCAGCCTACACATGGCTCCTATCTATTGTAATTCTGTTTAAGCCATTTATTGTTATAATACCTAATAAAGCTACTTTGAATAATCCCAACATTTGCTGTTTAAAGATATATGTTTTTTTCTTTTTTTAAGCCACGCAATTTAAGGCCTTGAAAGAAGAATGCAGTTCTACAAGTATCAGTGGGATTATTTGTGTTTCTGAAAATGTGCATGCTTTCATATTTTCTTGAAGGGGAGCTTTTGCTATGTTCTTTCACTTCTGAAGTGTATCAAAAGAATTTTTGTCTTGAATGGGTTGAATTAATAAAAATGAGACCTTTCTGATTGTGTTCAGATAACTTTTCGAAACAAAGTCTTGTACAGCAAGAGAAGATCTGTGCTTTGAAAGAAACAATTGTGCGACTTGGTAAAGAGAAGGAAACTTTGCAAGAGTGTGTGGAAGAAGAAAGAGAGAAGATTGTCGCTTTTGAGGAAAACCTGACAATTAAAGTACGTTCTAACATGTAAATAGTCAGAATGGGTTATGGAATCACAAGAGATGAAATAGAGGAAGGATCTGTTGGGTCATCACACCTATCTTATTTGGTATTTACAAATAAGTACTCAGTACTGATCTAGTTCTGCTTAAGTTTCAAGGCAAAAATAAAACTTGTGTTAATTAACAGCAGTGAGTTTGAGCAGTGTTTGGTGTTTTGCATGATTTATACCTATCAAGACAGGAGACTTTAATTACTTTCCTAAAGTGGAGAAAGGTAAATTAGTCAACCAAATATTTTGTTTATCATAAAATTTAGCCTGAATTCTTTCTTGGGGCTCATTGATGTTAAAGATACAATGCCAATTAATATTGCTTTTCTCATCATTGATGTTGCATCTGAATGATATCCTTTACAACTTAAAGTACTAGTTTACCAAAGTAAATTGCATCAGTTTGTTGCATAGTATGATTTCAATCTGTATAACGAAGCTGTTTAGTTCAGAAACATTATCTCACTTCTGCTTAAGTTATCTGGATAGATAACTGGATAATGGATAGATTTAGGATAAACTAAATAAGGTACTTCATAACTGTTGTGATTGTTAACTCAAGAATTTGCACTGATTTTAACAAAATATCAAAGAAAGGATATTGCAGGGCAGACTATAATTATCTTGCCATAAGCAATGGCTACACATTTTAAAAACTGTAAACTGTAAAATGGTGTCTGTTTTAGAGAAGAGATGTCTGTCTCTCATGTCTCTTGTGTTTCCAGTGGAAAACATTTCCTTAGCCTATTTATACTCCTTTTAATATATGTATCCAAAGATAATGGAGTGAAGTGATATAATTTGTCTTAGTTTTTGTTTGTTTGTTTGTTTAAATGGAAATACAGTGGCAGAGTTCTCATTTTATCAATTAAAACCTACCAGACTCTGGTAGTTTATTAGCTGTAGAAAAACTGTGATGACTTATCTAATAGATAGAAGACATCATTTACGTTTGGGCGTGTGAGCCAAATGCTACCTTTAGAACCACAAAGGATTAAAAATTTTAATTAAAATGGTTATATTCTGCAGAAGATTTTTGTCTAAACAGTACATGATGAATCTTTGTAAACCAGAATCCATTTTATATTAAACAGTTAAATTAATCAGCTCACTGAATAAAAGGAAATTATAGCAGTGAGGCGTTTATATTGATTTTGTATTTCTTTTTAAGGAGAAAACCATTTCAGATTTCAAGACTCTGATTGCTGAGCTGGAGCGTTCCACAAAGTAAGGATAGTATTTCAAGATCATTATTAAATTTTGATTAATGTTTAACATTAACTCAAAAAATGAATCATAGTATGTGCTAATGTATACATCATTTTTTTTTACTCTATTAAATATTAAAATGTTACAGCTTTGTTTCATGACTTGCAAACTTAACCATTGGAAAAGCTATCATTTTTAATAGGCTGGGCAGTATTGTGATACCTGAAATATTTATTATTTGCTGCATAGAAAATCTGCTGAAGCGCTCTGTATCAGTGAGAAAGATATCACCAGTTTGCGTCAACAGCTACAAGACACCAACAAAGAACTTGCACAGACTAACAAGAACAGAGAATCATTAGCTCAGGAGAATGACAGGTTACAAGAGCATCTTTCTAATATTGAGCAAGAAAATCAGGTATATTTGTATAAAGAACTCTTGGCTGAAAAGGAAAATTGGGTGTTTTTCTTGTGGTGCTTGGAATTAGTGGGCCCTTATGAAAGATAAAGCTGCAAATGAATTTTTAAGCTTGTTTTTCAGACTGAGTTTTTTCACTTATTGCTTAGGTCACTTGTATAAAGAAGACCAGTTATTCTCGTGTAATGGTTTTGCTGTTTATCTCCAGAAACAACTAATTAATGCTTTTCTTTCTGGTCTTCATGTAAAACATTGTGGCAGTTATAACCACTCCTCCCGTGGAAAAGTACTGTAAAGGACACAGTGGATATTTGTTATACTGTGCTGCGGCTGTCCCAGAGCACTTACAAGCTTACGTAAAAGCTTGTATCAAAACCTTTGATTTACTAATAATTTTAACACATTACAGTTATTAAATTTCACAACTTTATTAATAGGATTGTACTTAACGGTTCTTTAAATGGGCTTTTAGAAATACTTGATTATAACACATTATATTACCTAATGTGTTACATATTTGTATACAGTTAATAATGAAATTAGTTAACATACCTAGACTAAAGTGTAATCTCATGCACACATAATGTTCATGCATCAATGTGTTTTCCAAGAAGCCAGAAATTAACCTCGGTATCTGTAGTGGGTCATCACTGTGTAATGCTCTGCTTTTTCTTCTTTTTGCTAAAGCTTCTGCCTTCATTTAAGTTTTCTGATGTTTGCTTTTTCTCCTCCCTCGTTCAATTGCTTAGAATATCTTAATCTTTGAACATACTTTCCTACCTCCTGACTTTCTCCTCTTCTAGAAATGCTTTAATCACCAAAGGTAGGTAGTGAGTGTCAACAGAAACACGGGTTGCTGAAAGTGATCACTCCAATGAATCACTATTCTGAACCTTCTCTCAGAATCCCTTTTGTTACTGATACGGTCAGCTGGCACAAAATAAAGCCACCTGTTCCTTCTAGCTACTGTTAAAAGCTTCATGGTTTTCTTTGCAATGTGCCTGGATGCTTGTAGAACTTACAAACAAACAAAAATCTTAGCATCACATGATTAACTCATTTTTAATGGTATTGCCTCTATAATGTGCATTAGTTCCTCAAGGTTTTTCTGTTAATATAGGTGAAATTCAATGTGTTTTAATTAGCTTTCTCCTATCTTCACTTGGGCTTACTGGAAAAGTTCACAGAATTCCAGAGCACCTTTCTCAGCAACTCACAGCCCTTTCACAACAGGAACATGGGTTTCTCTATAGCCTAGTGGTTTTTTGTTTGTTCATTTTGTTTGTTTGTTTTTGTTGTTTTTGTTTTGTTTTGTTTTTTTCACACATACTGCTTCTTGCAGCTGAGTGTTCTCATAGTAACTTTGTAAGGAAGGGAGAGCTTCTAGAACTGCCTTGTTCAGAAACCTTTCTGCAATTTTTTTCATTCTTTTCTGTTTCACAAGCAATAGTTGCCAGAACTTCTGTATGCATTCTCCTAATACTTGTGGCTTTATTTTTCCTGATTAGAACATAAACACTTAGGTTTTTTGTTTGTTTTAGTTTTTTCAGTCTTCTGCATTTTCAGAAGTGGAATTTTAAGGGGTTATGGCATGTAAAAAAGGGGGAGCCCCTTAAATGGGGTAGGCTATTTTACTGACCACCTAGCTGCTGAATAAAACATCTGTCCTTTTCTAGCTAGTCACAATATTTCCTGATTTACTTTTTTCTTCATATTAAGATTTAGTATTATTTTTAAGTCAAAGAAGGTGAATATTTTTGATACATGCAACATTTTGTTTGTAGAAATCCACATGGTTTAGATTTTGTATATCCTTTAAAAAGTTACTTAATAAAGCCATAGGCTCTAGATACACATTGATTTTTTGTCAAGGTACAAATAGTATACTTTAACTTCATAAAAGAAAATAATCTTTCTTTACAGGCACTGTATAAAAAAATAGAAAACTACCAGAATGAGCTTGATGACATGAAGCTGAAAGCCCAGGACTCAAACACACACATAGTCAGGCTGAGGGGAGAACTGAAGTCTAAAGTGAGTATGTGGATTAAACCTGTTAGTAAAAGTTGTTCCTTTAACTAAAATTGAAATCATAACCGTGTTTCCATGGAAGAATTTTCTTCCTAGCCAGAACCTACTTGGATTTTGTTAATATGTTTTTAATAGTTTGAACACATTTTCTTAGCTGATTTTCCAGTATACAAGTAATGAAGTATATTGCACTGTTTTATATGTGTGTCTCTGTGTTTATTAAATTTAAAAGTTCAGTGAATTATACAGGAACTCGTGACTCTTTTGTCTTTTACCGTATGGCATTAACAGTAATAAATAATAAATAAAATCTACAATATATTGCTATACCTCATATTTTTAATATTAATTTAGCCATTTTTAACAGATGTCTCTTGAGCATCAAAATACGATCATCTGAAACAAAACACTGTTTCCTAAGAAGGTGTCCCAATGTTTTTTGGTAAATGGCAAAATTCTCTATAGAAAGAGAATTTTCTGTAATATCTGTAGACCATCAAATATCTCAGTTTGTGAAACTTGCTGGAAGTTATAAAGCGAGCTTTATGTGTTAGGAGAGAGAGAACTGCAAGCTTTTGGAGAATTACCACCAAGCACGTGAACAAGGAGAAAGCTGGGAAGCAAAGTGCTGTCAAGCAGAAACAGATTGTAGCTCTGTTCGACTGGCACTAATCAGTGCAGAATCTGAGAACCGCAGGCTGAAAGAGAAAATGAAGTCCCTTGAAACAGAGATAGAGCAAGTAAGTTGAAACCATTATTTCTGTAGTTCACTCTTGATATGATCTGGCAATATTTTTAAGCTTGCAGCTGTTTAAAATTATGCGTAATAACACATTTAACTCATATTTTAGAGATAATTGCTACAATGAATTGTATGGAGTTTGAATTTACTTAATAACATAATTAGACTTCCATTAGTCACACTTGGGAAAACATCTTTAAAAATAAAAAAAGCATATTTCAAGGAAAAAGGTTATAAAACAGCTCTCACATTTGGAATCAGCTGAAGATATAAACTCCCACAGAATTCCACAGCATACCTGAAACATGTCTAGTGCTGTGTCACCTGTTACGTTCCTGTCCCTGCTTTTCTTGCTTCCAGCTTTTCAACCCTCTTTCCAGTGCTTTAGGTGTCCCAAAGATCCTTTTCCTACTTGAAATTGTGAAGAACATAAAGGGAAGTGCACAGCATGGCTTTGAAAATACATTATGAACATATAAATTATTGAACATATAAACTATTTTCTGGTTTGGGGTTGCTGCAGTTTTTGCTGCAGATGATCTCTGCTTCCTAAATATCACATAGGCTACTGAGGACTGTCCGTGCACATTACATATTCAAGAGGAACTGATCTGCAACTGTTCATGAAGATGAGACAGATGAGAGATGACAGCATTAGCAAACGATCACAGGACATCTGTGTGTCAGATTTTGATATTTTTTTAATATAACAAAACTGGTTGGTGGTCCTAGTTTGTGCACTCAAACAGGTAGAGATTTCATCCTTCTTCCTCCTTCCCACATGCCTTATATTAATTATAGGAATAAACAGACCTCTTCATGAAAACTGTGTCAACAAATGGAGTCAGAATTCCAGATGGATATCATGTTCAGGTTTGTAAGGCATGTATCTTAAATAACTAATTTTTATTAAGAAATCTTAATGTGCTTAGTAGTGCCCTTGTGCTTTTTTTTAGGCAAGACAGAGCTAGAATTAATGTGATGTACTCCCCCTACAATCATCTCTTTTCATTTCAGTCATAAGAAATCTTTCCAGGAAGTCAGTGCTTTACATCTCCCCTTACTTTTGTCAACCTTCCACACTCTTTCTGCCACCCACTGAATATTAAATGGTTAAAAGTGACTGGAAATACGAGTCAGGTATGACTGGGCAAAGTACAGGCATTTTTCAAACAGGACAAAACTGGTTATGTTAATTTAAAATACATAAAATTCTAGAAGTCTCTAGTCAGAACTGCTGCTGTTGGTTTGTGGACTACTTTTTAGTGTGGCTTCTGTCATCTCTTCATTATGCCTGAGTTTATGCGTGACAGCAGTATAAATATGACTGACAGTATTTCAGCATTCGCTGATTTTCTGCATGCGAGAATACATTTTATTGTAAAAATAAGAAGGTCTAATCTGAAATGAAATGGAGCCCGTGACAGAATTTTGAACCTTATTAGCTCTGTAGAAAGAGTAGAATCCTAGGAAGAGAATTCAAAATGTCGGTAGCTGGTTTTGCTAACAGAAGCAAGAATATTTTTTTCTATTTATTTTATATACAGGAGTTATTTAAATAAATAACTTTAAAGTTTATTCCAGAATAAACTACTGCTGCCTCTTAAAATTCACCACAGCTTTGTAGAAATGTTTTTGTAGGATTTTGAAAGCGGTTTTATAATTTCTTTGCAGTACAGTTTTGATTATCTGATATTGCTTTATTGTAGCATTTAGCAACAGAAGAAGCATACCAGTCTCAGATTTCTACTTTATGCAAGTCTCTTGTGAAAATGGAAGGAGAGCTTCAAAACATACATCAGGAGAGAGTCTCTATACTTGCAAACCTCACATCTACACAAGAACTTTGCATTAAATTAGATGCAGGCAAAGAACTATTAAATCAGCAGTTAACTTCCACAGCAGAGAAGGCAGAAAGGGTATGTGAAATATATTAGAAAAATAATTTGATATTGTTGTTATACTTAAGGAATGTCAAACTACTTAGAGATCTAGAATGATCAAAGAAATCCCTATTCATCATTATTGTCTCATTTTTTATTTTTATTTTTTTAATGTTTAATTTGGCATACCTCCAGAACTTACTCCTCAGAGGGTAGATGCTGTATTCTATCTGAAAAGCTCACTCTTTTGCAAGATTTTACTTTGAATACTGAAAAGTAAGGACTTAAAATTACGGATTGTTTTCTCAACAGATGTCTTGGATTTTACATCCAATCACTTAGTAAGCAGAATAGCTGGAGTAGTTTCTTAGCAAAGAAACTTGACACGGACATTAAAGTGGTTGGCTGTTTTAGGAATTTACAATCTCTCTTTAATAATTTCTCCTTATTTTTCCTTGAAAAACAGTTTCTGTTGGCCTTGATTTTTACAAAAAAAATACAAAATTAATATTTGATACACAAAATTAAAAAAAATCAGCTTGGATAAACTCGGAAAAATTGTTCATACATACTCAGAATATTCAGATATTTTCTGCATAATTCTATTGCTGTTCGGTCTGTTCCCTGCTCCAGCTGAGATAATTTCATGTTCCTTGGGCTTCCAGCATTCTCTTTTAACCTTTACGCCATTTCTGTATGCAATGAGTAAAGTTGCTGTTTGACAGTTGGTTATTTGTTCCAGCCAAATGTGTTGTAAGATGTCTTTTGTATAATTCTGGAATACTCTATGATGCATTTGATAGGGAAGATTTCCAGCGTATGACACTTGTCTGAAACTTTTGTGAGATTTAATAAGACTTCCAGTATCCTTCTGGGAAATTGTCAGAGAAGGGGCTTGCTGGGGTTTTGTGGAAAGAAGCAAAAGTTTCAGGAGAGAAAAATGCAGAAATGCAACTGGAGAGTTTTGTGAAAATTCTGAACCTGGGAAATTTTCGCTATTTTTTTCATACCTTTCAAACAGTACTCTCTCATCAGCTGCGTATAACCCTCAGATAGGGCTCTTATTTTACGTGGTAATCCACTGGAGAAAGCTACATTACTAGATTGCAGCACATGTATATTCAGAAGTCAAAACTAAACATGATGCTGAATAATGTTTTTTCAGTGGTTTTAATACAATTTATTTTCTTATATCTTACGCTGTCTACAGTTTTTAGTATTCTTTTGTTCTGAAATGCAAAAGTAAAATTGAAATAGTTTATAGGCAAGGGAACTAGATTTTGATTGACAGCTAGTGGAAATTTGGATCTTCAGAAAAAGGAAAACTTTCATTTTAATTTGTTAAAACCATATAATTTGGATTTTGCTTAGTGAAATGAAAAATGCTTTTTCTTCTGTTGGCCTATTACTCGAGTTTTCTCAGTATTGTCCTGGTTTGAACACAAAAAGGGTTATCCTCTGAAAATTGTGAGGAATGTGTTGGAGATTTGGGGTGTTTGTTGAGGAGTCTCAGCTCATAGATATTCCACAACCATTGGGTGAGCATTATTGAGCATAATGTAAAATAGGGTTGAAGAAAATAGACAAAAGTGTTTACAATATCCAAAGTGGACTCGGTTAGATATATTAAAATGAAAAGATAAAGGAAAAATAGCATCTAGTTTACTTACTAGCATTAAACCAGGCAATTTTTTGCATCTTTCATTAGCTAACTCGATACAGATTTTCCTGATACACCTTCTCTGGGATTTATTTATTTTTTGTGTGTGTGTGTATGTTGCCTTTTCAGTGAAACATACAAGGTTTTATGGGTATTCTTCTTTTGTAGGTTCCCCTGGGGATATCTAGATGTTTAATCTCTTGTTTTGGATTTTGTTCATTTTCCCTTCCTCCCTCCTAAATTTATTCTTGATGCTCTGTTAAGTAAAATAAGTGTCATCTCACTCTGCTGGAGATGCAGATATTGTTTGGTTAAATGACATCTGGATGTCATCTCCTGCATGAAAATAGTTAATCAGAATTCCTTCCCTCAACAAAATGTAAAACTTCCCTCCTTCTCTTTGATAATTGTGTTTTTCACATGAAGAGTGTGTCCATTGATCCATATATTTCATAGCAGTTTGTCATTTGTATTAAGTATGCTTATGTTCAGATATATACATTGGATGAATTTATAAATCTGACACAGGGTTTTGACTGAGGTCAAATAAAACAGTTATCAACCACCTCGGAGTAAGAGTGTTTCTGGGTCATTGATACTAGAATTTATTTATTATTTATTTAAAAAAAAGGTTACCCTAGCAGATGGCCAGTAAGGTTAACAGACATACACCTAAAACTTTAAAATCTTTGTTTAGCTGCAGAGTGAGTGTGAGTCTTCCTATTCTGAAATAGAGCTGCTGAGAAAACAACTGGGAAATGAAAGAGCATCTCTGAAAAACCTGGAATCTTTGCTTGCATCCAATTGTGAGAGAGAATTTGAGTCACAGATAGCAAAGCAAGAAAAAGACTCCGAAATTCAGCTTCTCAAGGAACAGCTTTCTTTAGCGGAAAATAAGCTGTGAGTAAATGACCAGGAGAATATTGTATTTTTTTTTTTTTTAATTCTTCCCAATTATAAACAGATGGTTTATATTTAGCTCCATTTTTACCTTGGATACCTTGATAGCAGAATATACCAAAAACCTACTTTTAATTCTTCAGCTATAACCTGAAGGACGTTTCCATGTAGTGTTATATTTTACTCCAAAACAGAGTCAACTGCATGGTGTAGCTCTTCTTTTCATTTTGCTTAATTGCATTTGGTACCATACTTGGAGGGTTATGGCTGCTGTCTAATTGAAGCGTATTGGCTTTACAGTGCTGTGCAGAGCCGAGATTTTACTCAGCTCAGAAATACAACAGCGCAGCTAGAGTCAGAACTGGACATCACCAAAAGACAGCTGGGGACTGAGCGGTTTGAAAGGCAAGTACATGATTTTGTATTATGCTGCCTCCACCTAATTGGGGTGAAATACAATATAGTACTAAGATTTAAACTAATTAGAAGGATAAACAGCAAAGATTGTGTTTGCTTTGCTGTACATCTCCTGTGTGTTCAGAGGCTACTCATGTCACTGAACTTTGTGTGAAACATGCATTCTGTCTAAATTCCTTGTCTGCCAATGGAATGAGATACTGACGTGAGCTGCCCTCTGGAATGGCCTGTTTTAGGATGGGGTGGATCACTTTCCTGGAAATGCTTGTCTGTCTGCACTCATTTTCCTTGATTTATGGTGAGAGTCTAAGTGATTAGTTGGTTAAATGAGTAATTTATAGACTACTAGTCCTGTGAATGCTTCTTTTGGCTACATCTGCAGTAGAGGACTAAATCAGGACAGAGCATTGACTTGAGGGATACATACAATTTAAGTTATAATAGATACTCTGGAAGAATTTTAGCCTGTACCAACCTGCCTTCTTCCGAGTACTGCTTGGGACACAGAAGGTGCCAGGGATGGTTCCCAAATGACAATATGGAGGAAATTTTATTTTTTATTTAATGGGAGTGGGATGTGAGGAGAGAGTATAACAGTATGTACAGGCTGTTCCATATAATTTAGCCACAGGACCAGAGAACGGTCTCTGGCCTGCTTTATGAGTTAGTTTAGCTCTCTTGTCTTGGTGTCTTAAATAGTTTCTTATCTGTGAAGCAAAAATAGCAGTATTTCTCTATTTCATGGATGTATTGAGGATAAAAATACTACAGTGCCAAGCATTATTTTGGGTACATAAAGGAGATGACTAGAAGAAGCAGAGTGATGTGATTATAGCATAGGTTGAGAATGAGGTCTCCTGTTTAATTGTGGCAAATTGTTGATATTGTTCTCTCATAAGTAAGGATGAGGGCTTTGAAGGGAAAACCTCTACACTTGAGATTATGTGTCTTTTTAAGGATGAATTTCTTAAATATCACAGTGTATGTTTCAATTTCAAACTGGATTCTCCTTTATCCTGAAGTCATGGCAAAAGATGCAGAACTTTGGTGTTAGATGTGCGAGTCAGTTAAGGTGGCATTGCGTGCTTGGTCAGCTGCATAAAACAAGCAATATTGTGTACTAATGTAGCAGTACGTTTGTTTCAAAAGAAACTCAGTCTTCTTTAGATCTACTCACTTTCTACTCTTCTTTCTCCATTCACCCTGCGTGAATGCATCCATTTTGTAATGTTTGGGTATTCCCTGGTGGGGGATACAAATGTTGCTTCTTGAGGTGTTCAATGGCAAAATGTTGAATCAGCCTCGGTACTTAAGCTCTTCTCCTAGTTGAGGATAATTCGTTACTCACGTGGTTATTTACAGTTGCAGTAACATTAAGATTTAATTTACAATTTGTTAGCACCATAAATATTAGTGAGCCTCTTTCTGAGGCACAGATCCTTTGTTACCATTCTTGAAAAAAAATTCTCTTCAACTTCAGGGGAATTACAAACACAATCACCTGAATTGTTTTGGAAAGAACAAAGTTAGGTTGCGTTATGCAGTCTGTAAGTCAGTAGTTGCAAACACACTATGCAGAAAGAGATTTGCTAATCTGTCTTTCAGAGTATATTATGAATACCATTAAATCATTTAAAAAAAAAAAAGATGGCAAAGGAAATGGTAATGGCTATAAGATAACTGATGATTTTTGAAAAGTGCTTAGCCTGTGTCTAAAATTATTTTTATCTAGGGAACGTGCTGTACAGGAGCTTCGACACCAAAATCGTACAATCCCCTATCAGTTAAGCTCTACGTTAAGAACACCATCACCTGAATGTACACACCGTCGATCTCTGGATTGGTCCCTGGAAGGGTAAGCAGTTCAGCAACATTTAAGTTCCAAACACTGAAAAAAAAATAAAATGTTAGACTCTGATATTTCTTCTTGAAATATCGGCTCAATTCCACAGAATTACACTGCTCAAAAAAAGTTACAAGATTCAGGACCATAATCTTTTGATGGTACTCCTTTTATTTTGTTTTATTCAGCTATGTCAAAACTATATTGTTGATAGCAACCACTTGCACGAGGATGCTATAGCCATAAATTCTTGAAACAATAATAGTAATAATGTTACATAAAATCTCCACTTGACCTGCCATCATTTTGTGCAGCTATAAATATTTTCATATTTCCTACATAAAAGCTCATAACAATCCAGCCTTTCTTCTTCTAGTAGCTTTCAGAATCGTTTTTACTCCTTATATGTATATATCCGTGAGCATTTTTTCCAAGAAACATAAATGCATTCTAAAAGTCTTCAAACATATGTAACACTACAGAGGAACAAAGCCAATTTTCCTTTTAGCAGTCACTGAAAGGAACCTCCATTGTATACAGCTACTCCCATCAGATTCAGTCTGAGCTTAATTTCCTATTTGGTAGCTGCTTACTTGTTGCATCACAATTTTGATGGAGATAGATGGCAGCATGCATTAAAAATAATTGCCAGTTGAGAGGGAAAAATTCTCAATCCAAGATTTACAGGGAATTATTTCGGCTTTTGAGGTGGTTATGTATTTCCAAGATGAATTTTGTTAACAGTTTTGGTAACTCAGATAATTGATTCATCTTTGTTATCATGGACTCCTCTAAGTACTTAAGTCCTAGTAATACAAGGCAGGTTTCTTTGGGTCAACGAGATGGTCCTAGTGCCCTTAGTTGGAAAACACAGCAGTGCAAGCTTGTTACTTGGTCTACTTCTCTCTACTCAGAATACAGCATAGGTTTTAAATTTGTTGGAAAAAGCTCTGTATCATTTAGAACAATTTAATTTATTTTTTATTACCATAACATTTTCTTCTATTTTTGATAGTCTAAAGAAAAGAGGGTTCCATCATCGTATTGATAGAGGTGATTATGGTGCTGTTTCTATTTGTATCGACCCCTTATCAGGGTGATAATATTCCTTTCTAATTAGTAAACTAAATAAATTGGTTTAAATTAAAAACTGTTTAAATTTCATATCAAGACTAATCTTCTACAAACTAGATTATGAATTCAACTCCTTTCTTGTTTGCTTTTTGTATTGTTTTTCTCATTACTAGCCTGATGTGGCATGATCTGCTTTTGTAATTCCTATGGAACAAGGAGTTTAAATAAAGACTAAAAATAAATGATGTGAAGCAAGTACAAATACTTCGTTTGCTTAAGATCTTCAGCTGGTCTAAGCTAAAACTTTCTACATTAATTCAATGTAGCTTTTGAATGTAAATGAACTTCCATTTTTTTCTACTAAATTATTTTTAATTTTTGAGTGCCCAAGATACTAATATCATTCATAAATTTTTACTTAACCAGTTCTTTTTTATAATTTCTTGGCCAAGTGAGGAGAACTAGGGTTGTTCCAGATTTTTTTTTTTAATAAATGGTCTGTGTATTGATACAGTGATGAACAAAATAGCCTGTTTGAAAAGACTCTCCTGAGATAAAGAGGTCTAAATCTCAATCTGTCCTTTTATATAGGTGATTTGTATTTGTTTTACCTATGTCTGGGTGAGTGCTCTAATGTCCAAAATACTAAAGCTCTTTATACATTTGATGTTAAGAACTTAAGAGTTTGCATCAAGAAGACAGAACAGTAGAAATTACTGAAATATTTATAGATGATGAAATCATTTCCCTCCCAGCAAAATCTAGAAAGATTCAGAAAAAAATTGTTGAGACCAGGATGAAAGAAAGAAAAGACAATGTAAAGTATGACCTGACAGAGATTATATTAATGCAAATATTTGGGTGTAATCATCAGCAGAATCACAGAATTAATTAAGGCAATTTAAATGTATATACGAGTTGATGAAATGTGATCTAGCTGTAAGTTCCTGTTGGATTTGACGGAATGCAATACTAGAAGTAGACTTCTAGGAGGTGAAATTTCATTTTTTGATGCTTGAAGATAACTTACCAGAGGTTCAAAAAGATACTGTAGAAGACAATGACTTACTGGTGGAAAGGCGTCTTCCACATCTAATGCCTGCCTCTGCGGTGCATGAAGCATACTGAGACAGCAGTGCTGGAATCACTGTTCGACACCCTTCCTCCTCTACAGTATTTTTGTGTGTTATTTCAGCACACAGACCATGGTGGAAGATGAGTCAGGCAATCACCTTTTTATTTATTGAGAAGGTGCTATCAGAAGTAAACTGGACAGTAACTTTTTCTCATTCTCTCATCTTTGTGTCTTTATTGCCCCAGACTCCTTGTCTCAGTACAGTGAAATGAACATGCCTTGTATTTTGTCTTGCAGACCTGATTGAAAAGACTTTCTGTACAACTTTTGTAGATGATAGGAGTGCAAAGATTGTCTTTCTCTTCAGAGAGCATTATAGCACTTTTGCACAATACAGTCTAATTCTTCAAATCATCTGGATTGACTGCTGAAGAGACTGGAAGGCCTGCTTATATTGCTTTCAGAAATCTTAAATTTTTGCACATGGAAACATCAGAAAGTATTTCTATATTCACCGAACATTAAACAAATTAGACTTGGTTTTGTTTTGTTTTGTTTTCTAGGAATTCTTCATTCAAGGACTTTTAATGCTATATTCACAATGGCCTGTGAAGACCCTGCACATGATCTGGAGAGTTAGAGTTCAAGTTTAATTTTAATTTCATTATCATTTTTCCCTGCTGAATGCTTAATTTCATTAAATCTATTTCACAAATGCTTGCATGGGCTTTTGGACACTCTTAATGTTGTTCAGCAGGAAGAAATCAGTCTAGATGGCTTCCCTTCCCTCCTTTCTGCCATCTCTTTTATTTTTGTGTGATACAGCCCATCTCAGTAAACAGAGAAAAATGCAGGTTCTGTTGAATGTACTGACACTGTGCTTATTTTAAAAAGTGCCTTATTTTAAAAAGTGATATAACTGAAAAAGGGGATATAATATAACAATATGAAACTTTATAAAGGTGTCTATATTCAGGTGTTAGAATTTGAATGTATTGTTGCTGAACTGTGTGAAGATTATGCTTGAAAGAGTTTTTCTTTTTTTCCCCCTTAAAACCTGACCTACTCCTTAATTTGGCTAAAAGAGGATAGTGATGTCAGGAGATACAGCAGTGTTGTGATACCTATGTATGAAGATATGTATTTTTCGTATCTTTCTGATATAGGTATACACTTGAGGTGTGTTCAACTTTTGAGAATTTTACTACAACTGCACTGATTTTCTACTTAAAGAGCTTTTTAATATGAATGAATACTGTTTGGTGATAGTTATTGTTGCTTAATCTTGCTCAAAATTTCAGCTCTTTATATCATAATACTTGTCACTGTTATATATTTGCCAACTTTAAATGCCAGGAGGGAATGTAGAATTCTCTCCTAGAAACCAACTGGAAAATCCCTGCCTCTGTCTTTGGCAATATATAAATAATTCCTATTTAAATCAGTAAATTATTCACTTTTTGCTTTTGCTTTTTTTAAACAGTTCATCCTTCTTACTGTATTCCCTTCCTCAAAAGAAACAATACTTTATTCTTCAATGGAGGTGACTTGATTTTAATTTGTAGGTCCTGATTCTTCCTTCTTTATTTATGGCACTCTTACTCAGCCACGGAAGTCATTTCAGCAGTCACCAGTGTTAATGGGACTACTTGCAAGTAATAAAGACAGCGGGATCAGACTTAATGATATTGTACATTTCCTCATTATGCAGTTATTAAAAGGTATATTGTACGCTATTCCCAGATGAGAGAAGATGATCATCTCATCATCCCAGAAGATATGAAAGAGTGATACGTTGTTTTGCAGTCATATTGCCATGCAGATTTTTTAGAAGATCATCACAAAGAAGTTTGAGAAATGTGATCTTAGTCTGTAAAACTAATACCCTGTAATTCAGAAGACAAGATTAAAAGGTTAAATTAATATAAAATAGATAAAACTAGGTTCTTCCTGGGAGTGGATATGCTGTGCAGAGGGCTGTGTCCTAATATGTAATTCCTTAGTTGCAATGATGTTAACTTTTCCGTATAAGATCATAAAGAAGTCAGTAACTAGGTGCTCCCCTACCAAATGTTACAGAAGGTAAAAGCTCAAGATTCTTAAGCAATTTGGACTTTTATGTCTTTATGTAAGTAGAAAGGATTACAGGAATATGAGATTAAAAATATCAAGATGTAATAAACCTACTTTTTGTTAAAAAAAAAAAGTGATAAAGTGATAGGCTTTATTACTGGGATTAGCCTTTGTTTAGAAAACAGTATGGAAACAAGGACTTTATTTTTCTGCAAATTGCAAAAGGATCATCAGGTCATGGATGGGGCCAAAAGAACTTTTGTCAGTTCCAATGGGCTATAGACCTCCAGTGACTTCTGACAGCAATTAGTTGCTATATGATTATTCATAGTTAAAAAAAAAAAATCATTCAGGTGAGCATATTCAGAGAGCAAAGAGCAGTTGCACTGTAGTGGCAACCCTGCTACTTCTGACTTGATGCAAAGTCAGAAACTGAAAGAAAAAGAAAGAAGAAAGAAAAGCGAAAAAAGAATAATGAATTGAATTTGCTTAAATTTGCAAATAATACATTTCAGTTTAACAAAAAGCCTGCTTGTTGACACAAAATGTTTGCTGTAACCAAAGAGGACTTGAACAGTGTGTGTTTGTTGGGACTTGCGTGTATTGTTCTAGCAGTATATTCTAAAAATCTTCATACCAATGCTGAATGTGAAAGTTTGCTTCATCCTTAAATAAAAATAAATAATGAGCTCAGAATTTTGGAAGTTCTCTACTTCTGGTGGCAAATTCTCAAATCTTTTTTAACACATCTTAATTTTTCCATAAAGCAGGAAGTGCTATTGAATATGCCTGAAATGAAATGTATTATATTTTGTGACAGTGTCTATTTTCTTATCATGTTGTTTATGCATCATAGGGTGATTTTCTTGCTGTTGCTTTATTATAGTATTTTGTTTGGAAATAAACATATAAAAAATCTATTTACCATTTGTTTACATTTGTGACTTATTTATAACTGTGAACAATGCTATACTTAAAAACTTGATTTTTATACATTTTTAAATTACCATTTACCACAATATTTTTACAAAGGCAAGCCTAAATAAATATTTTTCATGAAATAAGAGCGTGTTGAACTTGATCTCAGATATTGTGCGATGATCTAAAATGATCTGTTTTGCACAACAAAAGAGCCTATAGTATTTTTAAAAGGGTTCAGGTTCTTCGGCAGCAATGTTTTTGTAATTTCTAGCCACTGTTTTTGGAGCTATTTCATTTAATTTTGCTTACTTGTGGCTGTGGAAACTGTTATCATTAACCACTAAAAGGTATTTTCCTTGAGCATAACTGGTTGTCAGGATTTGTAGATTAAAGAACTTGGTGCCTTTGGTATCCTCCATCCTTAGTCTCTTCTTCATCCTAGAAGAAATAGAAGCTACTACTTACAGGAAACAGTATCTCTGCTTACACATATAGTTCTAACAAAGAGGAAGAATTCATTGTTTTGCTGGGCAGAAGTATTTCACTGTTTTGTTTGTTTGTTTGTTTGTTTTTTCTAAAATCTATGCAGGCAAACTTTCAGCAGCATTTGAAGCCATATACCTACATGATTTCTGCTGCAGTCTCCACTGAAAGTCAACCAGATTTATTTATTTTTTATCATTTTTCTGTTCAGTCACTAATAAAGCTTGATCTTCACTAACATGTAATCAGAGTTAAGATTCTGGTGCCAGTGTTAAAACAAGTGTTTTTAGCTTTTATCCTGAAATAATGATCATGGCGTGGAGTGGCAGTGGTAGTACCAGAGAGAACTATTTTTTTCCTTTCTTCTGAGGACAACTAATCCGGTCAGTGTCACTGCAGGCTGTAGAGTTTTAAGACAGCCACATGGCTATTAGCACCAGATGCACTTTAGCAGCTCAGTTTACTCTTGCTTTTTGTATATTTATTTTATCTGATTTTGTTCTTAAATGTTACAATAAAATGCATATGAGGTTAGTATATATGGAATATTTAACTAGGTGGCATTAACTCCTATTTTCATTTCTTGGTGATTTCAGTATTTCAGCCATGCAATGAGGAATAAAAGTTGTGTTACTGATACAGACTACGCAGACTGGACTGTCTGTAAAAAAAAGAAAAAAAAAAGTGTCATCTTTTATTAAAAGGAGACTTTATATATTTTTTAACATATCTTGCACCCTTAATAACCTTTCCTCTGATCTACTGGACCTTCACATTCATTTCCAGCAGAGGGAGTATGTGGAATGAAGATGAATGAATTACAGCTGTTGCGGTATTCACACACACAGTTACCCAAACACGTGGAAAGATATTTCACAGTTGATTTTACATTTCGGACACTTCCCATGCAGAAGAAAAACAGCTTGATTAGATGGACAAAAATCTCACGTGACTTGACTTGGTTTGACCATGTTGAAACACGCATCCCTGTATCATGACAAGGATCGGATTTTTTATTAACAAACTTTTAAAAAAAAAACAAAGTTTGCTTATAATTAAAACATTCTGTATAGGACACGGCCTGAAATGATGTCTCCATCAAATGGATTTTTTTGACCTGACTCACTAGTAAATTGCTGGTTTAGTTTTTTCTGAAGGTCTCCCACATTTGACTTGTATTAAAACCCATAAAGCAATATTATCATTTACTTTAATAGATGTAAAAGAAGCCCAAACTTAGTTTTAAGTGTCCTAGGTTGTGCCTTCTCATGCACTTCGTATTTTCAGAGTTTTTCTTTATTTTCTGAGGTGGGGGAAGAACAAACATTTTTATCTCGAAGGCAGCCAACACCCAGGCAATTCCATAGAGTACACAAAGCAGGAGCCTTTGTTGGAACCTCGCAGGTGAACAATGCGCTTCTCAGGCCTGCTTTGGACAAAGACACGTCTTTCCTTCACGCAGTGATATTTTTTTAAGTTACCATTGACAGAATAGCTTGTGCGTTTTAAAAACGGTGCTACTTAACAGGGATAAAATGTCTAAGTAGATTTATTTCCTGGCCTGCAGCGGCTGCTCCAGAAGTAACGCAGACATGAAGTTTGGGCGTCAGGCTGATCCCGCACCCCTCTTCCCTTCCCTCACCCCTCCAGCTGCCCCCAACCCGCCCCAGAGCCCCGCCTCGCCGCCTCCCCGACCCGGCCTGCCCCGGCTGCCGCTCCCTGGGCCGGGCCGGGCCGGGCCGTGCCGGGCGAGGCAGGTGGCGGCCGGGGCGGAGCGGAGCGGATCGGAGCAGGGCGGCCCCAGCAGGTGGCCGCAGGTTGGCGGCTCCGGCGCGGAGCCCTCGGAGGGGCCGCAGCCGCCTCGCTCGCTCCCCGGAGCCGCCCGCGGGCACCGCTCCCTGCCGCCCGCGTCCCCCCCTCCTCGGGCTGCGGCCTCGCTCCTCCAACCGGCCCCAGGTGAGTGAAAGCCGCTCCCCACGGAGCCTCCGGCCCCCGGAGGGGAGGCAGCGGCACCGGAGGGGGCGAGGGAAGGGCCCGTCCCCTCGGGGCTGCCGCCGGGACCCCCCCGCCTCAGCACCCCCCGGCCGCCATTTCGCGGCGGGCCGGGGGCGAGGGCGCTGGAGGCCGCCCGGGCTGGAACCGCCGCCGGCTTTAACGCGGCTTAAGCGCCCCGGGCTGGCTCGCAGGGGTGCGGAGAGGCAGCTGCTTCCCCCTCGCTGCTCAAACTGCTCCTAAACTGCCGGGCCGTCTTGATAAGGTCGCTGCTGCGTGGTCTGACGTTAGCCGAGATGTTGGAGCTTCTCCCTGGTGCGCCATGGACGTGGACTGCTGCTGCTCGCCTGTGTTAACAAACTTCCTAACTCGTTAACTTGTGTTAAGAGACTTAACTCATTAACTTGAGTTAACGAACTTCCAGTAATCTCCCCAGCTATGTGGGAGTCTTCACGTTTTGAGAGATTGATCTGGGGACTGAAGGCACTATCCCACCAGCTTTGCCGTACAATTAACTTATCTTCAATACCAATATAAACTCTAATTATTAGCATATTTCCACTCCTCTTACAAATCTACGTTTTTTCTATAACTAGTTTAATTCCGTTTACCTTCCCCAGACTCACACTCACCTTAGACTTTGTGTACATCTAACTACCAAGGCAATACGAATGCCAGCTAGAAGCATGCACTGGACTGCACCTCACATCATTTATCTGAAAGTAAATCGTTATTCCAGGTTGACACACACACAAGATCTTCCAGAAGTTTTTTCTCTTTTTCTGTTTTTCCACTATAAATCTAACATACCATAATTAGCTCCCATAAATCTTTCTTCAGCTGGAAGTCAGCGCCGTGTATTCTCCTCTATTTGTCATCATTAAAAAGCTCGTTTGCTTTATCACTCGCATGTCATTAGCCTCCCAAAATAGTAACCATGCATCAAAGCCCGTTTGATGCTGATACGGGGCCGTATATCATTTCTGCCTTGGAGTAATTTCTCGTTCCTTGTACCGCCATGGCAGTAACACCAGGCTGGGGCACCAGCCCTTTGCGGTGCAACACGATGCAGATTGTTTTTATGTAAATCTTAAGTGGGAGTGAGCTCTCATCAGCAGTTTCTACAGGGCAAAGATTAGATTACGGAAGGCAAAAATGTAACGTTATTACTGGCGCTTGCCTTCTAGCTCTTTAATCATTGAAAGAAGGCAGGTTGGTGAGAGGAGTTGGCTGATCATTAAAGGCAAGGGAGCAGGTGCGCCTGGCTTGATCCGCTGATGAGGTAGGAACTTTCCGTGGTTGGAGCGAGGGGTAATTAATTTGCCTATCTATAGACGTCAGAGTTTATAGACAGTAGGCAGTCTGGTTTTGTTTTCATAATGACCTTGTGAACTTCACTTGTACTGTGTTTTTAATTAAAAGCGTTTTCTTTCGCACAAAGCGTGCCTGTGGGTGTGTAGTCTGAGCCTTCTCCTGACGTGGAAACGCAGCCTCTGCGGTCGTGGCTGCTGCTGCTGCTGTCGGGAATGGGGCTGTGAGTGCCCCGCAGGAGCTCTCCGGAGACCGGGGTCCTGCTGCATGCTGCCTGCAGCTGTGCTGGCATCTGGAGCTGCCTCGTCTCGCACGACACCCACAGCTGCGCCCCGAGTTCAGTGTCCGTAGTTGTGGTGGGAGAGCAGCAAGGGAGGGAAAAGAAGGAGCTTCATGGTAACACAGGCTGTTACCGAGAAGCTACAAATGTGATTAAAAAATTTAGATGTCTCAGGCAAATATTTATCGCAGTAGCAAAGCTACATTTCAGACTCAGCAGGACTAAAGCGAGCTCATCGATGTCCAATAATTTGGAGTCTCCTTCTCTGGAGATACTCAAAACCCACCTGGGTACCATCCTGCGCAATGTGCTCTAGGTGATCCTGCTCAGCAGAGTGGTGGACCAGATGATCTCCAGAGGTCCCATCCAACCTCAACCATTCTGTGAGCCTGTGATAACAGGAGACCAGTTCTCCCTGTTTGAAGATTTAACGAAGAGATGTTGCCTCCCAGAGCATCCTCTCGCTCCACTCTTGGTGTCAGAAGTGCAGCTTGATACCAGCACAGCCAGTATCTATCTGGTATGGTGTAACCAAGCCGTGCTGTGGGCAGAAACCCTGCCAAGCACTCGTTGTGCAGAAGGCAAAGGTTTTTTTTAAGTCTGTTTTCAGTGGTGTAAGTCCTGCACAGCTGGAGTACATCACTTTTCTTGCCCTCTGAGGTCCTGTTACCAGTCAAAGCACTGGCTTTGGCTCTTTAAATGTAGTATATATCTAGCAATGCACAACTCACTTACCTCCACGTTTCCAGGTGTCTCAGAGTGTCTTTCTGGAACTGAAGGTGCCAATGAACTGAGTGTGTTTGTTTTGTATCAACCCAAAATATTAAAGGACATGGATCTGAATGAACATGGGAATCTGTCTTGGGAAGCAGTAGAAGGAAGGCTGTGTGTGCCGGGATTGTAACACGCTCATGTAGAAAAAACTACTTAATTTCTCAGCTTTGTATGCTCTGAAATAGAGTTAACAATCACAGGAGAGAGGAAAATTTATTCTTAAAGCAATCAAATGTAATGTGCCCATGGTATTAAATATACAGTCTTCTCCTACAGAGAGATTTGGGGTTCTGTATTATTAAAGAGCAAAGAGAGGCTACGCAAAAAGGTCAGGGAAGGAGACCATTAACTTGCACATTTTGTTATGGAAATTGAATTATTCTTCTCAATTCTTCAGGTTTGGCAAGGCTGGGTCCTCTCAGTTCATGTTTTTGGATCAGCCACAAGTCCCTCCTCGTACTCCCCAGTGCTTTCTCAGGGTAGCGCCGCAGCCTCTCCACCGCCCCACGTGAAGATGACTAAGCTGTGATCTGCTCGTGCAATGTGTGTGGTGCCATAAGTCACTAGCAGAAACGTTCTTCTAATCTGGGAGCAGATTTGATTAACGTTTTGCAGGTAGATGTTGCGGGTCCTCCCAAAGTGCAGCGAAGAAGGCAAGGGGGTCTTTGGCTGCTCTGAACTACGTTTACAATGGAAGGTTTTAAAAACACATGTGAAAGTGAGCGGTGCGATCGGAGCAGTAACGCTGGAGTCATTCAATTTTTGGTGGCTGCAAAGTGTGAGCATTGTGTATTGCAAAATGGTGAGTGTAAAGTGCCTACATCTGTTCGATGAGTTACAGCGAGGGGGAGCTAAAAGCCTTGGCAGTCCAAAATGAAGCAAATGGGTCTGTCGGCACCTGGGGGAAATATGGACAGCAGTCAGGAGTGTAGTGTGAACGTATTAGTAGAGGTTTCTGCAAAAGCAATCAGCAGTGATGTTTTTAATGTTGCTGAGATTTAAATAAGCATTGTTTTGATTTCAAGGGGAGCATTTTATTGCGTTCATACCTCTTGCAAGTCCAGCAACACCTGGTGGCCATACCCTCTGTGCAGCCTCAGCTGGAGCCAACGAAATTCCTCTTGGCAGTCACGGCTCATCCGGCTGTGTTTGGAGGAACTGACCCAACAGCAACACGTCTTGGTGCCCTTCAGGCAGCAGGTGGTGCATCCGCCTTTGTGGAACGTACTCGAAATGCAGCTTGGAAGCAAGCTTCGCTGTGCTTACTGGAGATGCCTTAATTTCTGTCAATTTTTGAAATAATTCGAGAGGAAAATTAAATTGATGACTCAGGAAATACTTGTGTCGAAATAGGTATAAGAGACACGGTGGGATTTCTTTAGCTGTTTGTCACCATTGAATTGACTCTTGGTGACCCTGAAAGAGCCTCGCAGTGTGTATTTACTTAGGGCGTGCAGACTTTAGCCTGTTGATGCTCAAAGAGCATGCGATAAAACTGGACACAGATTTCGTTGGTATGTCTTCCAACACATGTCGTTTCCCTCGGGAGTCTCAGGCTCGTGGTTCTCCTTGGTGTCAGGTGGTTCAGGACAGACCTTATCAGTCAGCCAAGGGAATATGTGAAGATAAGGATGGGCCAGAAACCCATGTGTACACGGTGGTCGGTATATTTGGTGGTATCTTCTACAAACTAGTCCTTTGATGGAGCCTGTTGCTAAGGCAAGGCAGAAGTAGCTTTAAAAAGACTCCTCTGAGAAAAATATCTTGGTAGACCAAAGTACAACCTTTTCTTTTATGGGTACACTTATGGTCTTAGGTATGATGCACAGGTCTAAATTTACAAGGGAAAGACACACTTTAGAGAGTACACGGAGTTATAAAAAGCGCTTCAGCTCTGCACTGCTAAGCGACAGTCTCCATAAACAGTTTATTATATTCTATGGATAAAAATACACAATAGCTCCAGCTTTCTACACAGCAAAGCAGTTTATTTTCTTTGAAAGGCAATTTGTTTTGAATTACAATGAGTTTCCATTTTTTTCCCAGGAGGTAATTTTAAAGTGTGCTTTGTTTTTTCATCTGTAGCACACGAAGGTACCGGGCAGGGGAGAAAAGTAGCGGTTTTATACCTTTGTATCTGGTAGTGATGAAGTGAGATGGAAAGATTACCCAGTTTGTCTTCCTTCATGCCGTTCTTTTCTTATCACATCAGCTTCAGCAACTCTGCTATTTAAGGAAGAATAGAATAACAAAAGCACATCTTCATCTCCTAATTCGCTGTCTAATACTATAGAAGCTATAAATACCCAATAACACGGAGCCTAAAGAAGGATTTAGATGCATAGATAAAAAGGCACTGCCTGCTATAAAAATTAGGAAATCCGGAAATCTTACAGTAGTGATGTGCTTCCCCAAAAAGCTCAGTCTCTGAGCTTTTTGCAAGGTTTTGGGGCGGAAGCAGGGGCTGCACTGCATCAGCTGGCCACGGGGACTTCAGTATGGGACTGCAAAGGGGACACTGCAAAGTGCGGGGACACTGCAAAGCATCCGTGTGGCCGAGGTCTCCGCGCTTGTTGGGCTGCAAAGCGGAGAGATGCTGAATTAACATCAGTTTGCCTGCTGCCCTGCAACAAAAAGGCATGCCTTTCCACCGCGGTCTGTTATTTACTTAATAATGTGTTAGCTTTAAGAACATGTTGTGCAGAAAAGCACTGGGACAGGAGGAGGATTACTGGCACTGCTTAGCGGTACTCACCGGTGGACGGAAATAGGGCACCAGTGAAGCTGAGGAGTAGCTGGTTTAGTCCCGCTGAAACTTTAGGTTTGGTTTCCATCCCTGTCTATTGCATTGTGGGCTGGAAGGTGTTGATCAAGTAGTGTGCTCCAGCATGCCTTCTGTTACGTGGAAGTAAGCGCTCATGGAGGCTGGGTAAGCGTTCACCCCAAAATCTGCATCAGAACAGGCAATCTGGGAAGGTCTTTGGGGCTGGAAATCACAGAGGTGACGAGAGAGTGTCCCCAAAACTTTTTATTTTGCGTTTCTCTTGGAGGTGGGGGGTAACCAAGGTTTGTATCAAAGGATAAGCGATGCCATTTTTATAAATATAAATTAGAATCAAAACTGTGCAGGGGTGATGTGGTCTTTGGAAAAACTATAGGTGGCAGCATCCTAATAAAATAGCTCAATTGGTGTCTTCAGCCAAAGAGGGATCAGTCCTTAGTGCCTTCACTGATGCGTCATGAACAAAGGTACAAAAGAGTGTGAATGAAAAGAGCAGATGAGAAACTTGTGGGAGCTGATCACCGGTTAAGCCAGCAGTTAAAACGGGTCGATCAATCTCCTAAATCCGTGTCCTGGGTTTTGTAAGCATGAATGAACGTGCAGACAGGCACAGCTCCTCCTGGCTGCCTTGCCCGGTCCGTTCAGGTCAGCACCCGTAGCTGGGTTTTGCTGGTTCTGGCACAAGATCCAAGCGTGAAAAAGGAAACGCTGTCCTCATCAGCAATTCTCTTCCAGGATTTAGAAAGGGAGCTTTTAAAGAAAGACAAGTTCGTGTGAGTGGAGGGAGGTGCGCTGAACTCCTGTAAGTGGCTCCTGGCTTCGGGGCACGGAAGGTGTGCTGAGTCCCAGGCAGCCTGGTGTGTTGAGAGGAGCGCTCATGCTTTATGACAGCCAGGCATATTCCAGGTATCTTAAATTTGCTTCCAAAAATAAATGCGTACAAGTTACCTCTGGGGGAAAAAAATAGTCTTTTTTCATTTATTTATATTATTTCTGTCCCTCCTGCTTTCCATTAAGGCTTACGGGACCAGTGAATGTGGCATATTATCCTGGGTTGGTGCATACTATCATTTTTTCCTAGTGTGTTAATTGCTTTATAGCAGAAATGGGATTTTTTTTTTTCTCACAGAAAGAGGGGACTTTCAGGCCCATTTGGCAGGGCACAGGTTCACTTTCTGTCTTGTACACATGTATCCTCCCCAAATCACTCAGCTGCAAGCGATGTAAGTCGTAGACTATATCTGGTTCATGGGTTTCTTGTTCCTTACAAGCTTGCTTTATAAAATGTTGTCCAATTTACTGCTCTCCAATATTCCTATCACATATGTGCTTATCTCAAAGTTTATTTGATTCAAAATAATGGGAGCTATGGTAGACAATACACGCGATTTTTTTTTTATCTCACAGCCTAGCTCCTTTTCACATCTTTCTCGAAGCGAGATGAAAGTAGGAAGAAATTATGCTGCAGCAGACTGTGAAGTCAGCTTATCTAATTGCTGCTGAACGTGTTGATGGAGAGTGCTGTGATTTTTTACTAGTTCCGCCTCTTAAATAAAGTTGGGGTGATAACTGTGGCTGGGTGTTTTATATGGGTTGCACAGATCAGAGTTCTGGGTAACGTGCATCAGGGGGAGGATGCTGGGGAAAAAGCAAAGCGTCACTGTGCAAATAATGTGTTCTTATGACTTCAATTCCCTTTTAATTACTTCCTCAAAAGCCCTTTCACGGCCTACTTAATACTTAACTATTTCTGCCTGTCTTGTAACTGCCTCGTGCTGGCAGGTAATGCTGGAATTTCCCTGTGCAGCTTCCATGACAGCTTTGCTTATTTGCTCGCAGATAGCCTTGAAGCAAGACCTCGAAGCAGAATATGGAGGTGTTATTTTTTATTCATCTGGGAGAAGAGGGAGCAGGAGGGAAAGGCTTGTAGTATTATTCTTGTATCGTCTTCCATAAGCCAGCAAAATGGGTTGGAGGCATTATTCTCGGGTGCCTAGGGATTAAAAGAAAAGGTGACTCTAGGACTGCGTCTGAACATGGAAAGCTCAGAGTACGTCTGCATTACTGAACGTAGATGTGCTGCATCAGTGTTGTTGCTCTGTCTGGGTTGTATCTGTGTCTCTGTTATTTTCCTGCTCTTTCCCAGCTGACGTGCCTTAGCTTTCAAGGAGAGGAAGGTTGAGTCTGAGGCTGAGAGGCAGCTGCAGAGCACCTCAGACATGCCCCACATCTGCGTGGTTTGGGGAACTGGACACGGACGATAAACCTGTGCTCCTGACCAGTGCCCGGGAGCATCCCTGAGCTGGATCTTGTGTCCTGCCTGGAGCATGATCATCTGTGATCCTGGACTGCTGGGGCAGAGTTGGGCACAGTCCTGGAGGCATGCAACAGAGGGCAGGAGGTGTGGGCTGGACTGTACTAGTCATACCATAGAAAGAGATTTTGTCATTGCCCCGAGAGATGTCAGCAGGTGAGGGTTTAGTGATATCGGAGCGGAGGGGAAATTGCTTCTTCTATTTCAATGTGTTTTTTTAAAGCTTATTTCTATTTTCTGTGCCAGCCTGCGGTGCGTTTTTGCAGTACTGTATGAATGATTTGAGTTTGATCCCGCAGTGACAGAGAGCTCTTCCCGTCAGCAGGGCAGGAGAGGTCACTCGTACGTTGCTTTGAGGGGCAGTGGGAGCAAACGCCGAGCTTCCCACAGCCACAGCCGATGCTTCCCTCGACACGTCTGAGGCAGAGGTAAGGTCAGTGGGCAGTGGGGTGCTGGTGAGGGTAGCGGTTCTCTGGAACAAATTATTCAGCGTATTGCTGCCTTATTTTTTTCCCCATTAGATTATAGCCCCAACCCTAAAGATGATGTCGCGCAGTGCTGCTGTAAGCAGAAGACATTCTGGGTTTAACCAGGCCCTGTGCACTAGTGATGGATCACGTGAATCTGATAAATTCGTACGGCAGGACTCGTGGCTTTGGGGCTCGTTCTTGAAGCCAGATTGTGCCTTATTTGCTGCTAAAGGCGTAATAGAATTGCCCATTGATTTCTCTGCAGCCAGGTCCCCCGAGGGATTTATTCACTCAGGGATTAAAATTGTTCCACGGTCGTCTGGTTTGTTTAAAACTTATCTTAAATTCTTAATTGGAGACAGCGACCTCAAAAATAGCCAAAACCTTCCATTATCCTTATGGGGAAAAAGAAGATGTACAAAAAACAATATTCTAGCCACTGAACCATTTTTATACCTCCAGTTTTATATATCCCTTGTTTCTGTTTGTCTTGAAACTCAAAAATGAGTTTATGTATCTGCCTGATGAATTTGTTTGGAGTGGAAGGAAGCCAAGAATTATTTTAACAAATGTTTTAGCTTGACGCTGAATACGGAGGCTTAGTTTGCCAAGCTGGAAAAGTGAATAACGAGGCAGTTTTTGTGAGGCTTGTGCAGGGCGTGGGTCATCTTAAATGTCAGCTCCAATCTGTGTTATATTGTTATCCGTAGAGGAGCATATACCGTGAATGAATCGACACGTTCTCCTCACCAGCTTCACGTTTCTCAGAAACAACTGATTAATTTTGAGAAACCGTGGCACGCGCTGCAGTCAGCGGAGAAGCCAAAGGAGCTTCAGAAAATCTGATCTTCTCTTTGCTGGACAGAATTTCCCAGGTACCTGCTTCCCCTGTGTATGTGTCCGAGGGAGGGTGCCGTGACAGCGAGGTGTCTGGTAAGCCGGGCTGCAAAATGCCATGAGGGGCATTGCTGTGAAAGACTGATGGAGACCGGGACAGGAGGGGGGACTTTTTGGCACAGCTCTTGTTGTGGCCTCATGGTTGTGGCTCACCGGCTTCTTTGGGCAGGTTTGCTGCTGTGAATTCTTTCTGCAACTGTGGAAGGGATCAACGAAACTCAACCAAAAGTGGGGCTGCTGCTGCTGCTGCTTCCACTTTTGCACGGGCATTTGAGAACACGGAGTAACGGGTGTGGATAAACCATGCTTGGGCAAGTCGGAACGAGGAGCTGCTGCAAGGTCAGAATTGGGGCGGTGGCCCTGCATTCGCTTCAGTTCAGGCAAAACCAGGCAATTTTAGTAAGTTTCAGCTAATGTTAATTTCTGGTGATGAAAACCAGAACAAATCCTGATGATTTAAAAACAAAAAACCACCACTTTGGGTCCGTGGATGAATCAGGATTCAACTAAGAAGAGGGAGGCGTCTCTGAGCATCACTCCTTACTTTGTTCTGCCACCAGTGAGGTGGTGCTCTGTCATTAGGCCTTTCAGGGAACTTTTCCCAGCACCTGTTCTGGGTCTCTCATGGACTTGCTGCTGCCATTTCTGTACTGTTTTTCCTACAGAGTGTCTTCCTTCCTTCCTTCTTTCCTTCCTGCCTCTCTTCCTGCCTTCCTAGCGATCTTCAGGGACATCTCTTTTGGCCCACAGCATCAGCTGCTTCTGTAGACTTGCCATGCATCCATAGGTGATGGTTCTGCTGCTCTTGTTATCTTTTGGGTGAAGAGGCTGTGTTGCATTTTACACTCGCTTTGAATTAGAGCCATTGATTCAGTAAAACTTAACTCAGTCGCGACAATAACGGGTCATCAATTCTCCACAGTTGTTTTTTAGCCTCAAATTTAACAATGGAAAGATAATGAGGAAAAAGACATTTCTTTCCCAGAAGCAAGTTGAAATCATGAGCGTGTGATAATGCAATACTGCATATCTGATATTCCACGATCTCCAAGTGGGCTTCAACCCATGGACAGGCAAAGTTCAAAGTTTTTATGGGACTTAAGGTTGGTTCTTTTCAGAGATACCAGAACCAAGGAAACAATCCGGCTCCTCTTTGAGATTTGCAGTGAGTCTGTGGTATTCACAAGGATAATGCCAGCTGACCTGCTGTTTTGACAAAATTACACCCTTTCAGCTTGTTACCGTCTCTTGTACAACTCAGCACTGTTAGCACAAGCGTATGGAGTTTTATATTAGGACTCTGCTGAAGTGCCTTAAAGGAATTAAATTCTATCTGCTGGAGAGAAAAGAGGTTTCTGCAACCTTTCTCGTGGTGAGAGGACTTTTTAGTAGAAGTTCTGTGACCCTGATGCCAAGTGACTCCGGGAGCAAAGAAAGCTGGAAATTTTGTCATGTGTACACAAAAGATTTCCAGTCAGTTTTCTTCAGTCTTTGCGGAGATTTTCTCTGCTACTCTTCCAAAGAGCCTGATGTAGCAAGTTTCTTAGTCGAAGAAAAATAAATAAAGGGGGTTAGTGGCGATTAGACCAGGACCTTTAAGTCTAATTCTGTGATTTTTATTCATGTTGCTTTAACTATCTGGTTTAGTAACCAGCTTAGCTGCATTGCACTCTTTATTGTGAATGAAAGCTGCTAGCTTTAGCGCCGTCACAGCCCCAATTTGGGTTATAACAGGACCTTGTGTGCAGACAGGTGCGTCTCAGGGTGAGCCTTCCTGCTGGACTCCTGGGGACTTTGGACCTGAGCAGTTCAGGCTTCAGCCCTGTAGTTGGTAATTGAGCAGCGATGGAGCTGTGAGGCCTCGAGGCCTGGAGAGAACAAAATGACCACGGAGGCGGTAGCTTCCCGTAAGGGCTTCCCAGCTTCGTCTCCACAAAAAGAACTTGCAAATTCTTATGAAAAGTATTTCACTGTTTTTCCGGTCACACCTACAGCAGTAAATTTTGTCAGCTCTATCTCCACAATGTAACGACTCATTTCCTATTAGCTTTTCTTATCAGACTAATTGTTACTGCAATAGCCTGTTTCCAAAAAATGATGCAAAATAAAACTGACCAACATACAGATTAGTTAGTTTTCATTGTAGTATTTGTAAATGACCACACCATTTTGTTTTTTATTTCTGTCCACTCTTCAGGATTGAATTAGGCTGGAATTTACAAAAGCACACTCAGCATCATTCTAACTCTGTTTGCTTTGGTATCGGATTTGGACTAAAGCTGAGAGCTCGTATTAGCTCAGCCCAAGAGTTTGCTATGGAGTCATTGCATCATCTTATATTCCACAATGGGTCTGTACAGTGTGCAGTGACCTGGAGGCAGTATCTGCTTTAATAGGCCAGGATAAGGAAGCAGAAGATATTTGCTGGTGTAGGAGAGAGAAAAAAATTACATTTTCCTACCTACATTTGAAGATTCTTCATTAAAATGAGCTTCAGATTTTTGCTTAGGAATAGCAGGACTGTTAAATACCAGCAGAACAACACTTCGGTTTTAAAACATTTTAATTAATTATGTTGGATGTGGATTGTCTGATAGCGTGCTCTGGCTAGCGTCAGAACGTCCTGACCACCTTGTACAAACTGCTTGAGAAGCCCACAGTTTACTTTGCTGAGTCAAAGTGTAAGTCTGAGTGTGTCAGAACCGAGGCTCACTGCGCAGCCACAGCCTGCCCCTTGCATGTGGAGTCAGCTTCGACACAGCTACAAGCAGCTGAGTGTGTAGAAGGAAATTAATACAAGTACTGCTATTATTTCAAATCTAGTAGGATGACTGGCTTACAGTGAAAGCCAGAATGGGAGTTAATCAAGAAATGAAAACACAGCATGCTGCATAAATCAATGCTCATTTCATGTAGCTGGAGAAGTGGTGGTGCAAATAGTTGACATACAACTGTCGATTGTAAGACTTCCAAAACCAACTAGGAGAGCAAACTGCCTTTTTTCCTGAGCTTATATGTCCTTGGAGAAATAAAAGCTAGGTAAGTCGCATTTTCTTAAAAATATTGTAGAATTTAAAGATTTGTTTCAGATCAGCAAACTATTCTTATTCTGCTCTGCTGCGTGATTATCAAATCATACAGTATTTATTAAAAAACTGTGCCCAACTTATTTTAGAACAGACTATTAAAATATATCCTGCAGATAGTATTAGAAGCAGAAGATACGTTTAAAAAGGAGAAGGAACTTTTCCACTCCTATTTTGGTGTTTGGATGGCTTTTGGGGTACGTTGAGGTTTTATTGCCTCTACTTTCTCTCACTCTCCTTTTCTTCTTGATGTTGCTGTTTCTTGCCTCTACAAAGCCCAGGGAAAGCCTGCACCAGGAGTGAGCCAGAGAAATGGACCACATGCAGAGGGCTGTCAGGCTCACGCATGGAATAAACTGAAATCCATGTGAGGGGCAGGAGAATAAGGAGAGCAGGTTGTTAACAGTAACCATATTTGTATTATTTTTGCATCCTACTCCTTCAGAGGGTACGTGCAGGGCACACCATGCCTGTTTCTTTCATCTTGCCTGGCAGCTCAGCACACGGGTACCCAGCAGCCAGCACACTCCTTGTCAGCCACGGCATTGCCCTGATGCCATCTGGAAGGAAAAGGAGAGAGACGGTGCTTCCGCCAGGGTCCTTTGGGATGTGCAGCAGAGAGGGAGCTTGAGGGGGTGCCCTCTGGACCGTCAGGGCAATGCAGCTCTAAGGCAGATGCAGCAGGAGGCTGGTATTGCTTGTAGAGCTCCCAGTTATATCATTGCTTGTGCAATAGCTCACTCTTTTGCTGGATGCTGTCCTTAGCCAGTCAAGGAACCTTTACGAGTAATTATAACACACTAAAGATTGAAATTTGACAATCTAGAGCGGATGCAGTTGCATCGTCATAAATGTGCTCAGAACATATTTATCTCCACAAAGAGAAATGAGCCACACTGGTACTTCGTACCTGAATGCTGAATAGCTGCGTAGCAGCCCATTGTTCCTTTTTTTTTTTTTTTTCCGGCTTACACGCCTCAACCAACAAGTGTCTGGCTTGCGTACTGCGCTGCAACGTGCATATTATAATGGGTCGTCTGCATGGGAACTGTGTTCGCATCAGTTCAGCCAAGGTGGAACAGGAGCTGAGGACAGGCAGAGACATGGACCAGAGAGCAGGCTTGCCAAGCCCCCCAGGGAGTGAAGGAGCTGACAAACCCACATTGTTCTTTTTCTGCGTTTCTTTTGTTACCCGGGAGTGGGCATGGCCCCAGCCTAAATAATCTCACTGTATAAAGTGAAAGCTATTTAGCCCTAATGAAAAGGGGAAAGGAATAAAGCTCCTTTGTTCCCCCATCTCACCACTCCTTTCCCCAAGAGATCCGCTCTTAGTTACCATGGATATGCAGGCTGGTGGTACAGTCTTGTCCTTTATGCAGTACACCTACTAACATCTGTAGCAGAGCAGCTTTCAAATATAGGCCTGCCTTGTGCTATATCTGGTGCTGATTTATGCATTTCTGTGACACATTATTTTTGGCTGGTTGTTCCACCTTCTTGAAGCAGATGTAACGTTTCATAATTTGTCACTCAGTTCTCATCCCTCCATTCATAACGATGACAAGCAGAAACCCGATTGTTGCAAACCACGAACGTGAAGTTCATAAAGCAGCTGGGGAACTTTAAGGAATCAGTTTCTCAGCGCCACTCCCTTGAACACGAGGCGTATGAAATATCAGGTTGCATTAAGGCCTGGAGTAGGCGGGTCAGTGCGATACAGTTGAGGAGTAAAGGAATTTGCATTGCTAAAGGATTTATACATCTTGTTCTTCAGCTGTGCTCCGGTCTAATTGTGCTTGATTTGGCACTCACTGAGTAATTAGGGAATCTTCCCTTTGGCTTCAAGGGACGTTGGATCAAGGCTGCTGAGACCAAGGACACTGAACAGCTGGGATATGTTCATGAATTTCCTAACTGAGGTTGGAAGCTCTGGTAAACTAGCACCAGCTCTGCAGTATCAGCATTGATCTGAATGTTAAGAGATCTAGGCTGTGCAGCCCTAGCGCTGTTCCCACTTACTTCCCTATGTGATCCAAAACTGAGAGCCAGCAGGCTATTTGGATGTTGTCTGTGCCACCAAAATACACAGGAGAAACAGACAAAGACAAGTGTCTTTGCAAATTAAAGAATACAGTGAAACGTTGAAATAAGAGCTCTCACTTTTGCATAAACAATTGGGCTCTTGCGGTATTCAAGAATGAAATGAATATTTTTTTTTCATGGAATGAATGTGTTTTCTGTCCTGAAATACCTTTATGAGAGAGCAACAATAATAATGAGAGGATTAGAAAATGTCTTTGTTTAGAGTGTTGCTGTGCCTATGATTTGTCCAGAGCCATGCAAGATCTTCTCCAATATGAATAGCACCAAGCTTTTTACTGCTCTTATTATTTAATTGTATTCTCATTGCATTCAAAGGACTCAGCCAGCACAAGAAGCTGTTGTGCTTGGAGCTGTGTGAACACTCCAGAGAGTCTTCTCTAAAAAATCTGAGAATCATTTTGGTTGGAAAAGACCTCTAAGATCATCTGGTCCAACCTATAACCTAGCACTGCCAAGTCTGCCACTAAACCATGTCCCTGAGCACCACATCTGCACGTTTCTTTAATACCTAAAGGGATGGTGACTCAACCACTTCCCTGGGCAGCCTGTTTCAATGCCTCACAACCCTTTCAGTGAAGAAATTTTCCTCTTATCCAACCTAAACCTCTCCTGGTGCAACTTGAGGCCATTTCTTCTTGTCCAATCACTTGGTGCTTGGGAGATCCCTACCTCACTGCAGCCTCCTTTCAGGTAGTTGCGGAGCACAAGAAGGACTCCCCTGAGCCTCTTCCCCAGACTAAACAACCCCAGTTCCCTCAGCTGCTCCTCACAGGATTTGTGCTCCAGGCCCTTCACCAGCTTTGTAGCCCTTCTCTGGACATGCTCGAGCACCTTGATGTCCTTCTTGTGGTGAGGGGCCCAAACCTGAGCACAGCACTCGAGGTGCGGCCTCACCAGGGCCGAGTACAGGGGGACACCCCCTGGTCCTGCTATTTCTGATACAAGCCAGGATGCCCTTGGCCTTCTTGGCCACCTGGGCACACTGCCGGCTCACATTCAGCCGGCTATCGACCAACACCCCCAGGTCCCTTTCCACCAGGCAGCTTTCCAGCCACTCTTTCCCCAGCCTGTAGTGCTGCATGGGGTTGTTGTGCCCCAAGTGCAGGACCCGGCCCTTAGCATTGTGGTACCTCATACAGTTGGTCTTGGCCCCATTGGTCCAGCCTATTCAGAGCCCTCTGCAGGGCCTTCCTACCCTCAAGCAGATCAGCGCTCGTGCCTAACTTGGTGTTGCCTGCAAGCTTACTGAGGGTGCCCTTGATCCCCTCATCCAGATCATTGATAAGATATTGAAGAGAAGTGGCCCCAGTACTGAGCCCTGGGGGACACAAGTTTTTTGCCCAACAAAGCAGGTGCCCATCCAAGCCGTGAGCAGCCAGTTTCCCAGGAGCATGTTGAGTTTAAACTAGCAAGATGGGTAAAACGTGCACATTCAAGCAGCTCAGGAACATCTCGCCATTAAACGTTTAGGTAGGTTGACAGCAAGACCGTTTGGCACCTTTTCCTTCCTCCTGCCTCCATGCTTCCTCTGTCCTCTTCCTCGTGCCCTTTCCAGGCAGCTGCTGGTGGTGTTTTGCAGCCTGGGCAGCAGTCACTTGCCTTTCCCTGGGCAGAGTGCTGCCCATGCTGGGTGCCATGCAGGGTGCATGTGTGGCACCCATATCCACATGAATCATTTCCCCTCAATTCCTCTACCTTGTAACTGAAGAGAGGAAGACTGTTCCCGGAGCCTCTGAAAAAATGATGCAGAGGAGCTAAGTAAAGGTTTTTCCATGCAGCATTTGTTTCTCTTGGAAGTGTGCGTGCAATTCTCTGCCATTAGCTGATGCACAATACCATAGCTTTTCTTTGTACAAGGTCACACGATGCCAACAGCTGGGGCTGGAAATCCTCCATCCAAGCCACAGCCACTCCGCAGTCCACTTCCCACCCTTGAGACAACATGCTTCAGGTCACCTCGGTACCTGTCTTTCTTGGCTTTGTGCTCTGTTCCCTCTTAAAACTTTTATATACAGCTCTCAAAGGCAGAAGGAGAAAATTCCTGTTGGTCAAGCACAGCCTTATCCAGACCTTCCTGTCTGCCTGCCTTTCTATTTTGGATGCCAAGTCAACAGCAAGAAAGAATCGATGCTGCGAGATTGAAAAGCAAGTGTATCATTTAGCTGCCTGGACCAGCAGATGGCAAGTGTAGAGGAAAAAATCAATCTAAGAGCCAGTCTAGGGACTAGACATTAAATAAAGCCATCTGGCAATGTATGAGGGGAAAGGAGAAGATGAAACCAAGGGCTGCTTTAAATACCTGCTCACAACAGAGATGAGGTTGCTGGGAATTCATGTCATGGCAGAGCAGATCTTGACCCTGTAGGAAGTTCTGTGAAGCGTTAAAAGCTTTGGCAGGGCTGAGGACTTAAACGTAAGGCACCAAATTGCCAAGCAGACAAAGCCTAAGAGGTAGCAGCGTTTCTGTCTTTGTGAGAGCACAGTGGTACTCCGTGTTGAGGAGTAAATACAGCTCTGCTTACCCCTCTGCGGGTCTGAGAAGATGACATACAGGAATCTGTCTTGTAGAAAAGGACTAAGAAGACAAGCAGGGAGTAAGCAAAGAGGGCAGCCTGGTATATTCCTAATTCTGAAAGATATTTATAAATCTGCTTTTATGCTGCTGCCATCACAGGTTGTTACTTTGCCTCACTAATTCCCAGAGAAGGGAGATGCGTGTGGTTTTGCACTTAGGCTTTTAAATAAAGCTGCTGAAGAGAAGCACAACTCATTGGAAAGGGAAATGGTATTTCACGTAAGTGCCCAGCTTTTCTTTTGGAAACTTGCTTTCAGGGAATGTGATCTCAGAGCCCAGAAGTCTAGCAGATGTTATTGCAATTTCTGTTGTACAGGTCAGTGCTTTGTTTCTTTTTTATAATCTAAGTGCACACAGCTGCTAGCCTGTCTTTTACATTATAATAATTCAGTTCTGTATCTTAAACTTATACATGTACTTTTTTTCTGAAAAAATGTGGAGACTGTGGCACATCCTGAAATCCAGGTTCTCCAGTCACTGCCAGTTTTATTGGCAGACCGATTCTTCTTATTATTCCCATAAAGAGCAATTGGGGGATCGTTTTACAATGAGTATTGGTCTTGTTGTCCAGGCCTGTGGCATTAAACAGAAAAAATAATACCACCACTCAGGCATCAGCTGTAGTGAAATAAAAAAAAATCAGTATCATAATGTCAGTCTTTAATGCCTCTGTTGATAGTAAGGTTCATGTACTTGATGGCATAGCAGCTATATTTTGTGCATTAACTGTCAGTTTCAGACACTTACGTGGAAAAGGGTTGCAACTCTCACTGAAAAAAATTCCTTCCAACTTGTCTGCATTGTCACTGATCAGTTATTGCATCTGAGAAAGTCTGGTTGTCTTTATTTTCCCTCAGTCTCCAATAACCAGACTAACAAAAGACAGTATTTCAGTCCCTCTGCTCAGATGAATAATTCATTGCCCCGCACTTTCTGTAAATGCAAACTATTTCTCTTGTAAAGGTTATTTACAAGACAGCCCCGGACACACAGACATTTATTTGCTGCCTCCTGGCATGTCACTCTCCTCTCATTGAGAGGGAAGTAGCACTTTATTTCTATGAAACGTTGGTTAAGGGTTTGCTCTCTGTCTCCGTGGAGTGGTGATAGGTATCCCATAGCGGGCAGCAGGGAGCCTGGCAGGATTTCAGGGCTGGGAGGAGCAGCGCTGGCGTGGAGCCAGTGACCCTGCTCAGCTACAGTCCCTCTGCCGAGCCCACGCTGCACCCAGCCGCTGTCCTTCCCTGTCCTGCACCATGGTGCACACCAAGGTGCACCTTGATTGCCCAGCATCTTGATTTCCATGAGACTTGGCCTTTGCAGAGAGATTTGAACGGTGCAGTCATCTGTCTGCGGTTGAACTCAGGCTGTGTTGAACTGTCCATTTTTTGAAACACAAATTTTGAAACATTTTATTACAAGGTGTGCTTGATGAGGTCAGTATATTAGCATCCTTCTGTATTCATCAGGAAGATCAAACCCTTCGTTAAGCATCTTCCCCTGGAGAAGACACGTGCCTTGCCGAAACCTGCCTGCAAGCAAAGTGCAGCAGGTAAAGGGAACTGCTGCCTTCCTCTTCCTCAGTGCATTTGGCTGGCATCTTAAGCTGGCATAAAATGAAGCTGGTGGAGTCATGCATGTTTAAACAATAAGAAGATCTGATTGTTTGTTTTTAACCATACGGTGTGGCTTTTCTGCACCCCACCCAAAGCCATTTTACTGCTCACCCGTTCTTGCTGTTCAGGACTCGAACTGAGGAGATGTTCAGAGGGAGGAAACATGGCTGGTTTGGGCTCTCATTTCAGTCTGAATTTCCAGCAGCGTTGTTCCTATCTGCATTTTTTTTGCTAATTGACATAAAACTGCTTTATTATTTGGCAGTTCTCACTGTTTTATCGCCTGTTATCATTCTGCTCCATATACCACTCATAACCCCTTTTCCACCCAGTAGAAATGTAAAATTTCCCTTGATTCTTCACAGAATTTTGGTTGTGCTTGAGAACAGCTGAAAAATTAATGGCCATACGACAACTGGCAACTTTGCCAGCAGTGTCGATGATAAAAAACTGAGGTATTTGCTCACCCGTGGCCAGGAGATGGTTGGATTGTGGCACTTACCTGAAGCAATTTCTTCATCACCAAGTATTTCCCCTGGCTGTCGACCCCCATGGCAGTCCTGGTAAATGCCCTTCAGTCTGTATACAGAAAAATTTGAGAACATTTTTCTCCTTATTTCACTACCTCTTTCTCTTCCTTTCTCCCTCTCTGTTTTTCCTTTTCTTTCTCGCTTAACACCTTTTTACTGTTGGACCCTTCTCTTCAGTCTGCCCGTACTTGTAAGATCTGTTTCACATCTGAAATTCCTGCCCCCTGAAAGGCTTCCCCTTTTCCTCTGTCTTTCAGGCTCAGCAATTCTCTGTTTCATCTCAAATCTTCCATGCTTGTGTCCTGAAATTTCTCTTTGCCTCTAATAAGGGCCTTATTTTTGAAAGCTTGTTTTTGCTGCACATTTCATTTTGCCAAGCTTTCTCTTTTTCTTCTGATTTCTGCTGTTAAGTGTCAGCTTGTCTTCCTCAACATAAAAGCAATTTGAAGAATTTGTAGGAAACAACTGCACTGAAATCCACTCCATTTGGTTTGCAAAAGAAGAGTCTAGTAAAAAAATGAACCTAGTGCTATCTAATATACAGCTATTGCTGTGAACAGGGTCTCTGCATCATTCTGCCTTCTGATGATGCTGTCTTTTGGATGGCCTTTCATAAAGGAAATTGTTTCAGAATACCTGTACTAGAAAAAGTTCAGTTGTGCTACACAGAGCTCTGATTTCTGACTTACACTCGGTACTGTGTTATGTGATCAGCTTTTCTTTAGCAGCAGGCAAGTGTATATTTAACATCTTAAAGTTTCACAGTTTACTCCCTCCAAATGTAGCTTGGTTATCTACAATGATTTTTTGGGGAGGGGACTTTTTAAAAAATCTGGATTAATTCATCTTTGCTGCTCCCTGGGTCTTGACATCTCTAACCACATTGTTTGGAAATTTCAGTGCTTCTGAGATAAGACTTAGCACTGAGCTCTTCCTATTTCTGCAAAAAAAGGTGAGAGACAGGAAATAAACAAAAAACCTATAATTTTCCTATCAACATGTTGGGCTTTGGCTCTTGTTCAGGAAGGTATTTGAAGCACCACAATATTCATCTGCTTTTGGGCTGTTGCAGTTACTGAAGAGGTAGACTGATTCTCTGGGTAAACACAGACTTTGTGAGGGAGGGATAGATTTCAGGCGTGACCAAGAGATCGTCGCCTGACCCTGAGCCTGTGTTGAGCACAGCTTTGTAGGGCTGCTGAGCCTGGCTGTGCCTTGCAGTGCCAGGAGAGCCACTGCTGAGGTACACACACAAACAGTCAATGCTAGGTGTGCCGTTGCACGGTTGAGATGGTCTGGCATTTCTACAGATGCTTGTGTGCATTTCCCTTCTACTAAAACCTTGTTTTGTTTTTAACAGGTAAAAATGTTGTAGTAAGTTGTGGAAAAAAAACATTTTAAGGTCACAGCTAGACTCCTCTAGACATAACAGGCCAGTCTTCCTCTGCCTGGGACCCTTCTTTAAAAGTGCTTCTACCCGTGGGTTGGCTGGCTGGTGTATATGTGTATCTGCTACAAACCTTAGGAATCTGGGGGTTCTGGTTGGTGGCAAGTTGGACATGAGCCAGAAGTGTGACCTGGCAGCCAAAAGGGCCAACCCTGCCCTGGGGTGCATCAGGCACAGCACTGCCAGCTGGTCAAGGGAAGGGATTGTCCTGCTCTGCTCTGCGCTGGTGTGGTCTCACCTCGAGCACTGTGTGTGGTTTTGGGAACCACAGTATAAAAAGCACACAGAACTATTAGAGTGTCCAAAGGAGGGCTACAAAGATGGTGAAGGCTCTGGAGAGAAACAAGTATGAGGAGGGGCTGAGGCCCCTTGGTTTGTTCAGCCCAGAGCAGAGCAGGCCGAGGGGAGGCCTCATGGCGGCCTGCAGCTCCCTCACGAGGGGAGCGGAGGGGCAGGCGCTGAGCTCTGCTCTCTGGGGACGGCGACAGGACCCGAGGGAACGGCATGGAGCTGGGACAGGGGAGGGTCAGGCTGGGGGTTAGGGAAAGGTTCTGCACCCAGAGGGTGGTCGGGCACTGGGACAGGCTCCCTGGGGCAGTGGTCACGGCACCGAGCCTGACGGAGTTCAAGGAGTGTTTGGACAACACTCTCAGACACATGGTCTGATTTTTTTGAGTGGTCCTGTGTGGAGCCATAGGTTGGGCTCAATGGTCCTTGTGGGTCCCTTCCAGCTCAGGATATTCTATGATTCTGTGTTACTCTTGTGCAGAGAGTAGCAGGGCTTCACGGGTACTGTTGCCTGGCGCTGGCAGAGACCACCCCCACAAGGCAGGAGCTGCTCCTGTAAGAGAAATATGCCCAGGTGCGACGGGGAAGCATTCAGCCAGAATCAGAGAAATCGCTCCTGAAGTGACACCCCTCATCCTCCTCACTCTCCCTGGTCACCTTCAGCCGTCAGGGGAAATACACAGCGTAGTGTGCTCAGCTCTGCTTTCTTACCCTTGCTTCTCAGAGTGGGGATGTTCCTCAGAGTCAGCAGAAAGCAAACAGGCATATTTTTTCTGATATTCTGCTCTGTGCAACGCTTTTATATTATGCTGCATCCAAGGAGTCATTATTTTCTTTCACTATAAAGGGTAACTAGGGTCAATTATTTGCCATCGAAGGGACCTGGAGGTTCTTTAGCTCTTCAGGTCTAATTCAGCTCTTATTTTTCATCTTCTAGAAAATGCATACTGAGGAGGCTGCAAGCTAAACAGAGTAATGAATGCACTGGCATGACAGTAACTTAAAATATTTGAAAGGTCAGAAAATGCAGATTTTGTGTGTCATCTTACCTTTCCTGACTTGCTTCTCTTTCTGTTTTCTGGGTTAGGAGTTTGGCTTTAGAGCATTCTTTGTAGCACAGATGTCTGGGACAACCTTAATTTCTTGGGTTTGCATGTTTAACATTCTGTCATTTCAAATCTTAACATTGAGGCCGAGTGCGTGCTGGGTGGTTTCTTCCACTTTCTCTAATGACCAAGATTGCAATACAAAGATCTTACTTCAAGGTTAAGAACTTAGAGCCTCCTTGGCACAAAGGATAGAAAACTCACCCCCAGTTTTTGCGCATGCGCTCCCCATTTTCACGACAGGTGCCTTTTTGTCATAGGAGCAGCTCATTGTCATCCCGTTGCCTCTGCAAACCCAGGAGTAACTTTCCCCTGCCTTTCCAGGAGAGACCCGGCTAAGCTCCCCGAGCAACATCAGCCTGTGCTAAGAATTCAGGTCAGGATCTCCCCGCTTGTCTCCTAGCAACTGGGGGATACTGGTGCTTTCTCCCTCCACTGACTCATTCGGCACCAGATGCAGGGACCGCCTGGTGGAGGGACCAGGGCGGCGTTAATAGCTCACGCTTCGGGAAGGCAGAGCAGAGCCCGGTGCTGGATAACTGAGGGGATGTAGCGTGCGCCGCCCAAGTCGAACCGAATCGAGGCTTTACAGGATCCTCCGTGTAAACCTTAAAGTACCTCCGTTGTGTTTGCTAGCGCTCAAAAGTTTGGCAAGGTGACAGATCTCTTTTGAAGCACCAGTAGCCTTTTGTGTTATGTTGAATCTGGCAAAACAGGAACAGATGCAGGTAAGCAGCTGAAGAAAGTTCACGTTCGAGTTGCCTTAAAGGTTGATTTCCTGCAGGTGCAGTGCGTTTCTTGGTTACACAGATGCACAACATTCAATCGCACAAGTATTTACCTGTCTTTGGACTTAGTAAAGTTTCATCGGAAGGTAAGTAAAAAAAATAAAGTGGAAAGATGAACTATCTTCCCTAGTTCCTTGTGGTATCTGCTTATATAGTGCTGGAAACAACTTTTAAACTACTCTGGTTCATTTATTGTAGAATGGGCTAGAGTAAAACTTGTAAGTGGTCAAGAGTTTTGGTTGCCACGCTCTCACAGAGACCGGCTGCTTGTAGCACGTTTACAAAATGGAAAGCAGCAAGTTCTTCTGACTGTATTGTTTGCACAGGCCGGCAATCGCTGCCTGTGGTTGTTAGCACAGTGGGGTTTGTTTCGGATTTTTTTATTTTCTTCCCTAGACTGCAAGTAGAAACCCTTTGACAAGTGCAGAAGTTGAAGTAATGTGCCTTCTAAAACAATGTTTAGACCAAAAAAAATCTCTTCTGTGTGCTGTAGCCTCCCTTCTTTACTCACAAACACCAGAGATCGTGGGACTATACCAGGGTGTATTCATATCTAGTGCCGGCACAGGGATGGCATGATAGTTTTCTGAAGGACCGTTTCTCACAGAAAATACAGTTCTCATATTTTGAAAAATGTGGGAATGAATGTCGCCAGGTGCATACAAGCAATTCAGCTTGCCTTTTTCAGCAGTCTATGAACAGTACACTCCATCTCTTCAGCGGTGGGATCTGGCATAGCCCCAGTTAACTTGAACAGAGGCTTGCCAAGTGGCATCAGCCAAAGATCTGGCTGCATTATCTCTCGGACAGACACGCTGCAAGCATGTGTGTGGGTTTTTTGCACTGGAGGCTGTAGCGGGGTATTCTGAACAGGGATATATATAAAAAAAAAATAAGCTGTATTTTTTAATTATCTCTAATACGGAGCTGTTTAGTTTGAGTGCTGACTTCAGGGCATTCAGGACCTGATTTCTTCAGAGAGACTGAGTAAGTGCGGTTTCAATTGATATTTTCCACGCTTAATATTCAGAAAAACAGCTCCCAGAGTCTCACATTGCATACCTGATACAGTGGCTGCTTTTCAGTGCTTGAATGTCTGATTTGGTATCCCAAGCTTTTTGTTTGTATCAGTATATGGGAAAACTCATACCTGCATTCCTAGCACCCATGGTGTATGTGTGCAGTTAAGAAGAGAGAAAAAATCCATACTGGGCCTGGATCTTTCTGCAGTTCAGGATGTTCTTGATTACAAAAGGATCTCCTAAGTGGGTAAACTTCACACTACTGTGTGCTCAGGTGATATAGGATAGAGAGGGAGAAATATCTGAGCTTCACGTTTCATTTAATTGTTCCTTTCTCAGGATCAGCAACTTTCAGGAGACAGTTAACAGCAGAAACCTCTTCAGTCACTTTGATCTAGCTGTTTTAGTAAAGCAACACCCTCAGAGGATAGCGTGGGACCCGAGAGGTTAAGTTGTCTGGCACTGCCTGCTTTCTTTTGTTCACAAAGCCTTGCGGTGTCCTCTCAGTAATAGTCTTCTGTCAGAGCTGGGAACTCTGCTAGACCTCATTCCCCGACTCAAGTACTTTATAAATGTCTGGAAAAAAAATTGTTAAAAGGAAGGAGGCCCCTAAGCAAGCAGGGTCAGATTTTCCTCGTCAAGCTTGAGCTAGTGAATTTGCCAGCTGGATGGAAAAGGCTAAATATTTTCCTGCTACACCTACACTGGAGGCCCTCTGCGGATGTGCAGATGGCCAGGCACTTGAGAGTCCAGCCAAGGGAGCATGTGCCAGCGCTTAGGGGTTTAACAAAAATCTGGAATGGGTCTTGTAGGCTGGTGTCAGCGCCAGCATCACAAATCTGGGTGCCCGGACATGTGGAAGAGCCAAGTCTGGGAAGATTATTGGGACATAGACCTTGCAATGGACGATATTTCTTGGTAGGAAACGCAGGAGATACGTTCTACTCTGCAGTAGAGAACAGGCCAGAGGTGGAAGGCGAGTGCTTTCCTTACCTACCAGCCCCTGCAAGGCTAGCTGGGCACTGGAGAGCTGAAAGGGGAGACGACTGTCTTCTCTAAATACCGCTGACAAGAGACAAAAGCTGCCTCAAGAAAAGGATAGTGTTGGCACAAAAAAAAAAATTAGCTGTAGACTGGCTGTTTAGTCTGGACATTTCTAACAAGCTCCCAGAATAGCATTTCGGTCAAAGGAATGGGGAAAAATGGAATTGTTTTCAAAAATAGACTTTAATTGGCCTGTGAAAGGATTATGTGAAGTGTTTGTCAGCACCAATAGGGGACTGAATGCTCGGGAAGTCCCCTCTGGTAGTATGTTCCCAAGGTTTATCCTGACACACCTACATAGAGCTCAAAGATTTAAGTGTAGCAACACATTGCTGTTCCTCTGGAAACTACCACATGAGAGAAGCAAAAGAGGCAAGAGAACGCATGGAGGCCCTGCAGTGGAAAGGGACTGACAGGAGAGTGCATCTCGTAGCGATGGGTCTTGCAGAAACACGGCACTGAAGAACCTTTGTGGACAAAACGATTTATGACTAACGTGCTTAAGACACAGTCTTTCCAAATGGTGTCCCTTCCACTCCCCACAGGGAGCTCGTGCGCTTCTCTGCTCCCATTCCTGTGTCTGGAAGAGCATCCTTTGAAATTAGATTTTCTGGCATCTGAATGCCAATGCCATTTAATTTATGAATGCCGCAGTACATTTTGTTGTGCTCGTTTCAGGCAGAGCTCGAGTGTCGTACAGTCACGTGTAAAGGTGGCGGTGGATGAGAGCTCTCTCTGTCATGCTGGATTGCTGCAGCTCACTTACATTATATCTGCCAAATTGCAGGCAGGAAATTTTTGAATTAATGACAAATATTTCCCAACAGTAGTTAGTTAAGTGCCTGCACATGTTAAATTAACCATAATAACTCTTGTCGTAGTCATAAATTAATAACTTGCATCCCATCAAGCTTTCGGTACTGAAGTGAAATGTTTGTGAAGTATTCAAGGAAAGGAGCCCAAAGAGGCAAACAGGACAAGTTCCCAAATTTTTGGTTTGGTTTGGGGGGATTTTTTCCTTCCCTTTCTGCCCATTGTAAGCACCATTTTCAGGTTCCTGTGTAGCCTTTGGGTCTCCCTTGGCACAGGGGTCGGGCAGTGGGGGTGGGAAGGCAGAAGGTACCCTGTGAACACCTGGGTACCCCGGGGTTCCCGTTGTCCTTAGCAGAGAGGCTTCTCCTCCGAGTAAGGAGATTTAGACCTGTTAATTCCTGAAGTGTCGTCTTTGCTCCATTGCCTGGAGGGAGAGGCAGCCAGGAACAACTGTGCACGGGGGAGCTTTCTGGCAAAGGGATCTTCTGCCCTTGCAAAAGTGACAGAGGAGAGGAGACTGAGGGCAAATGGGCAGTGTGGGAAAGGGATAGACAAGGAGCAGGAGCCCTCCTAGTGAACGTGTCCCTGGCTTGCTATAAACACTGCCAGGGAAGGCTTGTGCTCTTCAGTGCCATCCTTCCTCATAGTTTCTCCAATCTCCTCGCTTTGTTCTGCATTTCACATTTTTGCGTATATTCCTCTGAGTATCCTACACACGTGCTCCCTGTCACTGGTCCTGGACAATCGGGCACGTCCAGGGACTTGTGTGGATAGTGTAGGGCACTAGAGACTCGTCTCTGGTCTTCAACAGGTAGCAGTAAAACCTGTTAAGCCCCACCAGGATATTGACTTCCAAAAGCCCGCTGGTCTGAAGCGGCAGCGGGAGGTGAATCGTGCAGAGTGACTGGGGGGATCTCTTGCTTTCCTGGAGGTTATTGCTGCAGGGAAGGAGCAAAGGGGAAGATGAGAATCGGAGTGAGTCACGGGAATTTCCATTTGCTCATATTCGTGTTCTGGAGCGCAGACCTGCAAGTACACAGGGATGGGAGGACTGCAGGAAAACAGCTCCTCTTATTTCAAACACAAAAGAGCAAACGTGACCTGAATGGATAAGAGGAATGAAAAGTTTGCAAGTACACGTAGCGAGGGAACAAATGACACAAAACTAGGGCTCTTACCTTTGTGAAATCCCAATTGTATTTTTCTTTTAAGTTGTGGAGGAAGGTGGTGAGGAAAGATGCAAGGACTCAGCGGTGTTGTTCGTTGTAACGGGGTTGGAAGGCAGCCCTGTTCACACGAGAAACCGTTTTGGTTAGGAAGGCTTTCCAACTTAACCAGGCTTGTACCCGAACACCCCGAGGTCATCGTGCATTGCTGTGACCTTGCATTAACGCTCTCGTGCTCCTTTTTTCCAGAGGTGATCTGAGAGTTTCTCGGGGTTCCCATGGGCTCACGAAAATGACTATCAATTTGACAGCGGAGCAGGACTAAATTAGGAGTCAAAAGATGCTCAGTAAGGTCGTTCCCATTTAAAAGTCTGCCACCTGCACCATTTCACAAGGAGCCTTGTGCAGCAGTCAAGCAAGGGGCCAGTCGCTTGGCCTGTGGGGTTCAGCACGACAGGAATGTGGAATGTGTTTACCGGGTAGCGGTTATTGCTGAAATATGTGAGCGCCGTCGCCTGGGGAAGTTTCAGAGGATTGAGCCTGCGCTGAGCGTGGCCGTCCCTCTCGGACAGCCCGTGTGGACCTTGGGGAAGACGTTGGCCTCTGAGCCCGCAGCCAGGGACCGGCAGAGGGGCGAAGCAGGGCAGGATGCTCCCCTTCCCCACCGCCTCCCGTTGCCCTCCCCGCTGCTCCTTGGTGCTAGGATGACCCCGGAGAGGGACCGGTCGGTGGCCCAGAGGCATGGCTGCTTTCTGCCGCTGCATCCGAGGGGACTCCAGGTTAGAGCACGACCGCAGCCGGCTCGGCAGAGCGGCCGGGCTGCCCTGAAGCAGCACCGGGGGAGCGCTGAGGACTGGGGGCCCCCGATGGCACCTTTCTCCAGCAGCTCCTGGAAGTCAGACTGCTCGTGTCGGGCTCATCTCAGACGGTGGGCTGGTGCGTCTCTGCCTGGAGGGGCTCAGGCTTCCCTTAGGATATTTAATTCATTCTCTTTACGTTCCCTACCTTCTTTTTTTCCTCTACTCTAAATATTTAGTATTAAAGCTATTCTGCACACGGTGCATAGATGATCACAGTGCTTATTTCATCTCTCCAGCACAGGAATTCTGGAGGAGCCCAGTAAAGCGCGCCCTATTCTCTTTGTTTCCTGCACTTTTACCTGTGCTCGGCCAAACCATGCTCTGTTTTTCCTTGCATATTTGCAGGTAGGCCTGGGATGTAGCTGTGTTCTGCGTTCAGGTGAACACGTCGTTTGAAAAGACTCTTCTTTAACTTCTAAGGAAACAATAGGAGCATTGGAATAAAGCTGCTGACTACCTCACGCTTATGTAGCCAAGGGTAAACAGGCAACGCATTATAGATGGGCTCAGAAGGGACGCAAATGGGGCCACGTTCAGATCTGATGTTAGCAGTTGCAATTGACTTCATTGTCTGGGTAGCTTGGCCCGCTTGGAGTTTTGCTCTGAATAGCAGATAAAGCTGAATAAGGATCTCCTTCTGGGTAGTCCTAAAGCCTTTCGGCACCCGAAGCTCCCATTAACCTCCGCACTCCACGAGAGCGTGCTTACATTAGCCTAATTGATGGGGCTGCAGGTGTAAGAGCCTGCAGCTCCTCGGGGCTCGCTGTGCTTCCTGGTGAGGCTCTTTCTTTCTTTGCCACAAAGCGCGTGTGTGCGTGTGTATGTATAGGGACGATTTATTGTATTTACGGTTCCAAAAAGCACGGGGGGATCAATGAAAGCCCTGTTATGTTTCGCTGAATCTAAACCCATGGAGACCTCAGAACAATGTTGATTTTTGTACTCTCTCTGAATACCAAACGACCTTGTGTAATTATTTTTGTGAAATAGCTTCAGGAATGTTCCCGGTGCTGAATTCAAGAATAATTGCAATTGCGGCATGTAGAATCAAATGTAATTTTGTTCTAACTAAAGCAAGACATTTTACTTTCTTTTCTATTGCTGTTCAAGGAGAGGCACGGTGAATTTTTAATGCTTTACTGACCCTTGACTTTCAGTGATGTTAGCCTGCTACTGTACAAAAAGGATGAGCTCCTTCAGAACATTATTAGCCAAAGTGCTCTGCGTGCCCGCTTGATCCTGTTGAAGTTCAAAATAGGGACTGTGCTGCCATCAGTAGAATGGCTGCTCCAAGCCCCAAACTCCGGTAGTTTGTTGAGCTGTTTGTGCTCCTAAATATAGCAGAGGATCTCTGGTGGGGAGCCAGCTGGGGCAGGTCTTGGGTCTTTGTGCAGAACAGCTACGCTTCTGTTATCCCGGTATGCTGAGAAAGAAGAAGGGGAGTCAATGTGTTTTTATTACTCTAAGTGTTCTTTTAATAATGCTTTCCATGTTGGTGGAATAGCTCTCCCAGGCTGTCTGTTAAATCACAAAAAAATATAAAACTTCCACTGAAAGGAAGAAAGGAGGTGTTTTTACATAGGAATAATGCGTTTCACATGAGTTTGTTCCATTCTTTTGCCAATGTAAACTTTTTTTCCTGTTTTTAATTCTTTTATGTGTGTGTTTGATTTGCTTTTTTTGTTTGTTTGTTTAAAGAAAGCGTGCAAGCTAAGGCTTTTCCCATAAGCACAATGTGACCTTTGACAAGGTGTTTACCCCTAAGTTACTGAGCTGTGCTAGGGAAGAGGAGCTCTCATCGCCTTTCTGGGACATAGTCTGTTCCCTGTACCAGGAAATCGTCCTGGGCGATAGCAGTGACCTCGTTCCTTCTGACCTCACAGGTTTGTGTATCTTGTGGCAGCACACTTTTCTAAAAAAAAAAAAGAGCAACCAAAAAGTTTGCTCTTCACTAGCTGCTTGGGAGGAAAGTTTATTTTATGCGGTATTTGTCTTCTAGCCTCTTGCTTTCATGCAGAAAATATAGGGGAAGGGAGGTCTATCAATTCTTGAAAAATAAACAGGTAGGGAGAGCAGATTTTTTTTCCCTGTTCCTTGGAAATGCTCTGTTTGTAATAGAGAAAGGAATGTGCTGCTGGCACGGGGCACGGCAGAAGGCTTGCTGAGGATCCTACATGAGAGCCTGCACAGTCTGTGGGAACAAATACAAATGCACCAGAGACGAGTTTGGACTGCTAGGCGAAGGAACGAGTGGCCGGGCACTGCGCAGATTTTCGGGTAACGTGAGAGCATGCTGCAAGGGTAGCAGTAGCTGGAGGAAATGTCAGCCCTGTTCACTGAGCCTTTCATTGACCAACAGTACAGATTACAGAAATACGTTGTTGGAGATGCCATCCCTATGGACATCCATAAAAAACCTAGGTGCTAACAGCATCCTCACTAAATTATTAAAAACAGCAGAGAACACATGAAGTCAGAGACTTTGCAAAGTAATTATTTTTTTTGTTGCCTGTTGCAAAGCATTTGAACAAAATGGAAGGAGATAATTGTCTGCCCAGCTCTGAAAACAGAAAGCAAACTCTTATATAAAAAGCGACAGGCTGCTTGTCTTCTTGGTTTGGCATAAAGGTTGGACTGGATGATCTTAGAGGTCTTTTCCAGCATGAATGATTCTGTGAATCTGTGATTCTGTAAAGTTTGTCTGTGGTATTTTATCTGGGTATAACAAAGGGAAACATGGTTTTCTCAAAACAAACAAACAAACAACAGGTCTTCTCTGGGTAAATTATTTTTAGTGCATCACCCATTCAAAGAGGATGGGAATGGAGTTGGAATATGTACAGATGCTGTTATAGGTGCTTACATGCAGCAGAAAGGGAAGGTGGCCTTTTGGTCACAGTGACAGTGCCTGGGACTCCTGACAAAGCTCCTAGGATGACTGTGTGTGTAGAAGCATGCTCTCGAGTGCAGCTGTGCATTTGATTTAAAAGTCAGAGGCTGAAAGAAATGGAATTTGTACTCCTTTGACATTAAGAGAGGTCTGGAGCAGGGAGGTGCATGGCTTTGGAAATGGGGAAATGGTGTTGCAGTCGTTATCAACTTCTCACATCCCTTTCTGTGCGCTTTTTGGATGCATTTATACAAACTAATGGGATTCCCAGAGACCTGTACCTCGCTCACATGGATGCTGCTGGCACCTGGGCTGTGTGCCCAGTGCTGGCTCAGGTGCAGCACTGCTCTGCGCTTCCCACACCTCCTCTTGCAGAAAGAGGGGACCGGGGCAGGGAGAAGAGGTTTCTCTTAATAGCATAAGCTCAAGGTGATGGATGACTTCTGGAGGAGATTTTATAATTAGGCGTGCTCTGAGAGATTTACTTCGGGGTTCAGGCTTTACCAGCTGGGAGCACAGACGGTGGTTTGGGAGCTTGAAGTGGGGGTCGTGTTGGGGTCTGTATGAGCAGGAGGAGGTCTGAGCAGAGAGGTATGTTGAACAGCGGGGTTTCTTGTGCTTGGTGGATACAGATTGTGATCTGGGGCATCATCCGGATGGTGCCTCCGCCAATCCCATGTGCCAGAGATGTGGAGCATCTCCAGAGGTATGGAAGCTCTGCTGATGCACCTGCAGCTAGCAGAGCATTGCAGCCGATGCCTTGAGCTTGCTCCCTCTCATACCATGGAGCTGTCCCTTTCCTGCAGTCCGTGTGACATGAGAAGGGACTGCCTGGCCCAGGGAAGGAGCCTTCGTTTCAGGTCTGAGCCCACAGAGAGGTGGTGGATGAGGAGAAGCTGCTTCAGTCCTAGTCCCTGGTATTGAGGATGTTTTCTGTTCGGTTACTGCCTCAGCTAGGGCAGTCCTTCTGAGTGTTTGGGTTTTCTACATATATCTCCCTTAATTCCTGCATTTTTTCCCCCAAATCCACAAGGCTGTGTAAAACCAGTAGAAATTTCAGTGCATATTGTGATATTGGAGAGAGGAGAGGGCAGGTCTTCCTCTCGTGTGAATGATTTCCCTAAATTCATATTTTTAAAATCACTTTAATTGCTGATGTTTCTTTGCCTACTAGCGAGTAAATGTTCTTGAACAGCACTGGAATAAAAGGTGCAAATTGCTGCCATTTGGTTCAGCTGTGCTTTTTTGATACTCACGTTTGAATGCATTGACATTTGGGAGGGGTAGGGAAGGGAATAAGCACCCATTGTGTTGCCATATTCCCTCTCTTTCCCTGCACTCATGTATTCTCAGCTGTGTTTCCTGTCTCGTAGCTCATATTAAAAGGCCATGGGAAGGAAGGAGGAAAATGGAAAAACAGTCTCTGCTGGGAAAAGTCCAATACAGAAAATATACTATTATAAGCTTGGGTAATACTTAGCAGTTTGTCATCAGACATTTTGGCCTCATAAATCTTGTAATAAATTGACAAACCAGGTATCTCTAATATTCCACTGTGAAAAGAACCAAAAATGAAACCTGAAGGGAAACAAAAAAGAGAAGAAGTGCAGCTGCCAGAAGCGTGGTAAATCTCGCCCTTGCTAAAAGAGGAGAAGTAAAGCAGACAGCTCCTGTAGGATGCGAACCCCACTGAGTCTTCAGAGCAGAGTATGATTTAAGTTAGCCCTTGGAGCCCAGCAAGTCCTTGAAGAAACTGGAGGTGAGAAGGCTTGGCCGTCCTGCTCTCCGCCACAGCCTCAGGATCCAAACGCAAGCACGCACCCATGCACGTGGGTGCTGATTCAAGGCATCTAGATAGTGTCAGCGTTGAGTTGCACAACTGTTAAATCATAGATGTAATAGACATCATAGATTTTAAGTGAAGCTTTGAAGAAGATAACGTTTAGCTCACGAGTAAGCAATCAAATCTCCATACGTCAGGGAAGTGGCATGCAGGTATGGTCATACCGAGGTGGAACTTTGGCCTCTTGGTGGTTTCTTCCTCTCATAAGTACCATGTTTGAACTGAATCTTTCCTCTGATGGATGAGGGTTTGTTACGGACACTGAGGAAAAAGCTTGAGAGATTGAAATTCAGCCTCAACATACCATTAAAATAACTTATGCTGAAGAAAAAAAGGGGAGATATAGATAGAAGAGGTCTCCAAGTTCATATATCTGGGAAAAAAAATAGAATTTTCTTTCGTGCTGGGTGGTTGGTGAACAGGTGAAAAACAGCATTTCTCTAACAGTGTGCCACAAAGGAAGAGTTGGGAAGGAAAAGCAACTTCCCCCCACATCAATAAAAATGTCACCATCCATTTTAAGGCAGAAATCAATGTAATTGCCTAATGCTAGGTTTGGTGGGACGCTGAGCTGGACAGCCCCGTCCTCACAGAGCGGTCTGACAGCCAGGTCAGTATTCCTGCGCGCCGTGTTGGCTCATTGCTTCAGTGGAAACCGTAACTCAGCAAAACACTAAGTTTCAGCTCAAGCATTTACTTAAAACCAAGGTTGGCCAAAATGACCTGATGACTTCTGAGTGTACTTCTGAAAGCCTGGCCACCAGCATCCCTGTCCACGTCCCAGGATAAATGGCTGGGCAAACAGGCTTAGGCCTGGTGGCTGCACATGCCGATCCCTGGCCAGACAGATTTCTGTGTCCTTCACCAAGCGTTTCACAGGGATTTTTCAGTTCCAGCCCCTCCCTGAGCTGCTTAGCTTCCCTCCACCGGCTGAAGAAGAGGATGCCGTTTCGTCTTGTGGCGCAAACAGATCTCTCCTTGGTAACAGCGGCCATAAAACTCCTCCCAGATCCTTGACGCTCAGTCATCGGCGCGTGGCCGCGCCTCGCCGTCCCGGTCACAAGCCGTGTGTTTCCACAACATAGCAACTGTGGTGAGGGCTCACAGCCTCCCGCTCCACCGGCACCACGCTCCGTCGATGAACCAGCACGGGCCTGGCAGAATGAGGCCAGAATGCCAGCCCTGGATCCAGCCTGGGGACTCTCCTTTAAAACTATAAAGCTGAGATACAGCTGCCTACAACAGAGCGGATGGGTCTTCCCCCAGGTAAAACCAGTGTCCAGGCCCGGGACACTTTTTAGGAGGACACACTGATTCCTAAAATAACCTCAGAAAACAACAAAAGTGTCACTGACCTAGAGAACAGCCATGGGAGGTCAGGAGCGGGGGCCTTGCCACCCATGGCTGGCAAGAAGGGAGCTCTTCAGGGTTCAGGGTCTTGCTGCTTCCCTGGTGGAAGACAACGTGTAACCATCCAGATAAAAAAAGGAGACCCTCACCTGGCTGCAGGTGGATGCAGTGGCCGCAGCTGGGGATCTGAGTTATGGCACCCATCATTTATGTATTACAATACAAAAATATAACATGATATAAAACCCAAGGGCTGTGGGAGGGATCGTTTGACGATGAAGGCATTCATCTGGCACAGTGGAGAAGCGCAGAAGCTGCTGGGCCGCAGTGGTGGCTTCGCTGATACCATCCCACAGCTGCTCGTCACGGCCTGGCTCAAGCACTCGCTGGCGTTTCAGGCAATGCGTCATGGTTTAGGTTTGAGTAATAAATGTTTCGTTTCCATTTCACTCACTCTTTGAATTTATGAGCCTCGTTACTTAAGACTGCTCTTATTTCTGGGGATCGAAATAACCATGGTGTACTCGCGCTCTGGTCTAGGTTCTGGCGTGAGCATCTGTCACCAGCACAACCCCAACAGTTCCTCTACGGTATTTAGGTCACCCTCCAGTGAATGGCATCCATGACTTTATTCTGACTGAACCATGAAATCATGGTTTTCCAGATGGAGAAAAGAGAGCACAAACTGACTACTGCTCTGAAAATGCAGTTTAAATTACAGATATTCTGTTCTCAGCCTTGGGACATATACAATTTTGGATGTATTTTTTAATTTTAATTTTATTTTGCTTCAAAAAAGCAAAGAAAAAAGAAGAAAATTTACTGTTTTATTTTTACTTGTATTTTTGTCTGCATGAACAAAAGAGTAAATAGAATGGTTACCTTTTCACAAATGGTTTAAAAAAGGAGAAACACTAGAATCCGTAGAATACTTCAAGTTAAATATAAACAAAAAATGCATGCAGTTCTTTACAAAGGTTACTGAGTTATGGTACCCGAATGCTGTGATTATCACAAAGACATTATGTCTGTGGTCCTGAATAGGAGGAGAGAGGGAAACTCGGAGAAGCAAACTTCTGATGCACACTTTCAGAAGCATTCAAGAACTTCATGACACTCAATTTTCAGTAAGGAGAGGCGAGCTGATTAACTGAACTGTAATGTGCCATCACCTTATTAAGTGGAAATAGTTCTGTAAAACTGTTATACTGTAGCCTAAGAAGCTTTGTCCTGTGGAATATTTTCATATTGTTTATGTATTTGTAAATATAATACATGCATTTAGACATATATTGCTTATGTATTTATATACTATATTACATTTTTATATCTTTATATTTTAGTAAAGTATATCTTTATATTTAGTATTTTTTACTATTTCTTAGTTGCTTGTGTGTGTGTTGAAGTATTGTTATCTATCTCATTGATGTGACAGACACTTTTTCTGTCTCCTTTAGTGACTGTCACATGAGTTCCTCAAGGATAATGGAGCCAAAGGTGCAAGAGACCGAAGGATATGGAGAAGACAATTCAGGTAGAATTGCTCCCTTCCTCGGTGAATGAAAAGTGCTGTAGCTTCTTGAGCTTTAGTACCTTAGCTCTGCCACAAAAGTGAATCTGTTATTTAAAGAATGCATTCTCCATTTCTCTCTTTCTGTCTCCAAGACCTGTTGCAGCTTTGACATTTCTAGAGGCTTGAAGTAAGATTTTTGTAGCATCTTTTAAAAATTACTTTTTACCCAACAAGACGCAACAATAACTGAAACACAGACAGGGATGCTTTCCAGTGCTGTCATCCCAACATATACAGGATGGGCACAAGTTGTTGGAATGTCTTGTGCAAAACGCTGATTTCATTTTAAGTACTTTTCTTCATGGATCTTGGAACTGATCCTAATTCAGGTCTTTCCTCACTGAGCAGACTAACATTACCTTTCAAGATTATTGTTTGATTTCTATTTTAATACTTTATCATCCATTGAGACTCATAATTAGCATTCAAAACATTCTGGGATGTATTATAAAACTGACATTATAAAAGCATTAGCCTCCTGACACCGCACATTCCACCTAAGTAAGCTATTTCTGCATTTAAATTGGTTTTGGTAACAGCATTGTCCTTATCATCACTATTTAGCTTGCTGAACAAAGACAGTGTGTTTCCGAGTTGTAATTTCTTCTCTATATCCCAGGCTGTTAATACCAAAGTTTTTCTTCATAGTCTAATTGTCTCAAGAGGCAAGTAGAAACTCTATTAGGAAAGATCCTTCACTGTAGGTTATTTTTATGTCATAAACATTGCAATCTATTCTCCAAGATAATAGTAATTTCATGCTATCAGTATAGTCTTGAAAGATATTAATGCAAGAGCGGACTGTGTTGCCTCTTCCAGGAAAAAATCCACTTATGAAGAAATGATCTGGGACATGTTATTGTTCCAAAAGCTTGCAAATGCTGCTGGTTGCATCTTCTTTATTTTTCTTCACTTAGGAAAGAAAAAATCGAAGTTCAAATCTTTCAAAAAGTTTTTTGGTAAAAAGAAAAGGAAAGAAACGTCTTCTGGGAGCAGCAGTCTGAAGCTATTCCAGTCAACAAGTGATGTGGCGGCCTCACACAACATGCACGTTAGTTATTATTCAGAAGATGAACTTGAGTAAGTCTTTGGACTGTGGCTGGTGGACAAATACAGAGCTGCTATGATGTTTATAGATTAAAGATACCCTGAATTGCTTACTCCTTTTGTTCAGAATGGTTGCACTCTCAAACAGTTGCCTTTTTAACGGAAGTACAAATTAAAATGCCTGATGCAAGGCAAATCACAAGTGGATGGGATGCAGCAATAACTAATAGCTAGTAACTAAAAGAGCTTTTGTTTAAGCATAAGTAATCCTTGGGTTATCATTTCTAAATAATGTAGTTCTCATCTTCAAAAGTAGAATGAGGTACTCAGCTTAAATTTGATCAGAATTGTCTTATGCCCCTAAGATGCATCTCCTATGGATTGTTAAAAAATGTAGATGCCTGATCATTTATGCCAGTAGGAACCAGAGGCTGCAGAGCCTTTGTTTCCTCTGTATAACTGGGATTCATCTGACCAAAGGATAAATGCCTGCATCTGAGGTTGTCACCAACTGCCTTTTGTAATCAGCAGAGAGAAGTCAACATTGCTAAGAAAGCTGGTAATGTTCTTGTGGTACATCTTGAAGTCACTGATGAACCATGCTCTAGAAGTGCCTGTTTCTCCTCACCAAGTGTAAGCAGGAGCCTGGGGTGACCGGCTCCGATGCAGGTACCTGCGCTGCAGTGTTTGAGGTTAGATGAGGCGAATCCCAGTCTGCAGATCTGGATGCCTCTGAACATCCTGTCTTCATGCAGGCATTTCCAAAAATGTTATCCATTACTTCTCATCCAAAAAGTAACCATGAGAAACATGATACAAAGTCCAAATGTATTCCTGGATGGACAGGTGGACTTGTGTTGTGGGTGAAGTGCAGCCAAGAGCTGCTGCTGTGCAGAGGGACTAGAAAGGCAAACCCATCCCATCCACTTGGAACGATGCTGCACGATACAGCCACTAGGCAGCGCCAAACAACTGAAAGAAATTATTCACAAATGTCTGTAGCATTGGCAAGAGTAGTATTAGTCCAGCTTGAAGCCCCAGGAGTTCCGGGCTGGCAACGTCAGGTCTAACAGTGGGCGATAGCATTTTTGTTCAACAACATATTTTTAAGATGAGGAATGGTGAAATATTCTCTCCCTCATGTGCTACTCAACAAGGTCATGACCGAGTGGGTACGATGTTTGGCTGGTTTAGATATGTTCCCTTGCCATTACTCACAGGGTTGTAAAATTATTGTTTCTTCACATTTGTTTAAATAAACAAAGACCAGAAAATACCTTGAAAGGAAGGAAAATTAAATAGAGCACTCATAATCTGAGATGTTTAGGAAACCTCCGCTACACATCCAGGAGGTACGTGTCTACTAGAAAGAGAAAGCGAAGGTAGCACGCAGGGCTAAATGTGCACATGTAACAACACTGCTTAGCTGGCTGCTGTTCAGCCTTTGTAAGATGTCGGTGCATTAAACAGCCATTGCAGTCCTGACTGGCACTTTCTCTGCAAAGTGGTATAGATCTCTGACCTTGGATGCTTTGCAGAGATCACATTTTCATGTAGATAAAGTGTTCTTCTAATGTCTCTAATGCATTAAGCTGAAGCAGCAGGCTTTCCTTCCTTCTGCAGCAGTCATACAGATTAACTTTTTCCTGCAATTGTGTTATCAAACATATTTATAGCAGCCATTACAAGGAAAATGTTACTTTTTGCCATGTTTGTTTTTGTTTCTGAACGTCTCTAAGAGAGTACCTAAGATCCAAAAATACACATTACTATTTCTTTTTATAGACAGTCTGTTCAATTAATTTGGTAGTTACTTGAATCCGAGCAGTCATGTATTCTGGTTTGTCATTTCCCATTTAAAAAAATAAAAATAAAAGAAAGGAGTCCTAGAAGAAATGGCATGTGCACACATTTCTGGTCCCTGCTCAGCTGTGCTATGAGCTAAGCAGAGGAAAATCAGCACAGGAGACCTCCTAGCAGCTGGCTGTCTGTCCATGTGTCGCCCTGCCATTTCCATGAGGAAACGAGGTTTTCATTCCCCACATGTAACATTTTCAAAAGACCTTACATGCTGCAAGCATCAAAGGTAGGAATCAGAATAAGAGAAGCTTTCTTCTGCTTCCTATCACCAGCCAACGAAGTGTCTGTGAAAAAATGTGTCCCCAGGCTCCTAAGGGAAAATCCCAAGGATCTTGGCATAGAGCACAGGACCTCGCAAGGATTTTATGTAAACGGTTCTAGGTGAGAACTGTATCCTCTGCAACATTTTTGTTAATGACCTGTATGGCAGGGATATGCAGTAAATGTTCTACTATGCTTAAATAGTGAAAGGCACTATTTATTTTTCATAGGGTAACGCTCAGTCATTTGCAAGACATGTTCTTGCATTAGCACAAAGTTAGTCCACCTCAGGCACAGGCTGGGTTATGTGAACTCCCTTCGATTTGCAGCTGGGCTTGCCTGTGGCACCATCGCAGCACCCAGCTGATGCCCCCAAGCCAAGGGGCAGTAGCTTTTAAATAAACCATAGCTCAGCTCAGTTGCTGGGGTTAAACCGTCTCTAACCTTGATTTGGTTTGCTAACACGACAGATACTGACACTTGCATATTTTGGTTGGTTTTGTGCTACGTAGATTTGTCTGAATGACTGTATTGCATTCATGGAGAAGTTTGGAATCTTGGGCATGATGTGTGCTTTACACATCAGTCTCCCACTCCAACAGACCACCAGAGTTAAGAATAAGAGGACTGGCAAAAGAAATCTGTGTGCATTTGCTTGTTTGTTGTGTTATTCTAGGAGCCACAAGGGCATTATGGGGAGCAGAGCTTTGTCGCATGATAGCATTTTCATCCCTGAGACTGGGCAAGAGCCTGCAAGGCCAGTAAGAGTGTTTTCTCAAGAAAATGTTTCTGATCGGATTAGAGCATTGCAGGTAATTTACACAACATATTATTTTTTTCAAATGCAAGAGGTAGAATGTCTTTCCAGGCTTGATTTTTTGATGATATTCATCGTTGAGTATTTGATCGGCAAGTAATATCTGTCTGCAGCTTCCATCAAGTGTTGCTTTTATTAATTAGACAGCAGTATCTTACCTTGGTTCTACTTAAAAGATATTTGTAAAATGGACAGGTTGTTTGGCCCCCTCACAGAACCTCTAAAGTGAGATGTCCTGAGTTCTGGGTCATTCAATTGTGAAGCTAAAATAAAGATAACTCATTGATCTGAACTAAAAAATGTACTGGGGAAACCTCCCTCATTATCGCATGCTAACGTATATTGCACCATCCTAAAGATGAAACTCCAGCCTACCATGAAGCTGGGACCTCCGCCTCCGTTTGGATTTCATGCAAAGCGGACAGAGGATGCTGGGACCAGTTCTGAAGATGATGGGTTACCCAGGAGCCCTCCAGAAATGTCTTTGCTCCATGACGTCCTAAGTTCAGGCACAACAACAAGAGTGAGTAGTTCTGGTGCTGACAAAAATCAGTGTTTAATTATTTGTTTTACCTATGTGTGGGAGGTAGAATAAATTACTTGGTTTGTAGTATGTATCACTACTTTACCTCTGAACAATTCAGAAATACCTTACTTGAGGTGGAAAAATGCTATCTATCTGTGTAAACAATCTCTGTTCCTGTTGAAATATAAATATAATTCCAGAAAATGCAGAACTAGGAAAGAGAGGGTGTGTTTCTTTGCATGCATGGGGATGCCGGTTTTTTTCTAGGGACTACAGAGAGCTGCAAGGCATAAAAAAATAGTCTGAAAAATCTGTGTGCTCCCTTGAAAGTGCTGATAAGAGAGTTCTCTTAATGTTTTTCTAGTCTGTCTTGGGCAAAAGAAACATAAAAGAATTTGAAACTGTTTTTTTTTTCTTTTTAAATGATAGTTTTGTTGTACATAATTTCATTCTTTATCTGCATGTCTTATACTTTATGTTTGTAGTATCCTTGCTAATCCTTAAGACTAGAGATAAGAACAACTTACATTGTCAGCATGTGTGCACTTTGCGTAGATGGTTTCTGCTGGTGTATCCATCTCATTTGTCATCTTTTACTGAATCTCTTCCTCATTCCATCCCACAGTTCTCTGACTCTCACAAGCACCTTAGCTCTTTGAGTTTAGCTGGAACAGGCAGTGAAGAAGAAGAACAGGTAACTTCTGCCAAATGTATTAAGGGCCAAGCAATTATGTACAGTAGTCCTTTAATGAAACGCAAGGCATAAATATTACCTTGTTGTCTGTCTGCTACAAAAGCAGCCTTGTATGTGTGTAGTTGCATGTCTGTCTGTTTTGCCTTTATAATGCTTGTCCTTCTAATATAAAGTTATGATTATTTATCAACATTATTCTGACGCCAAGTAAGCTCCCGTTAACAATAATTATGCCCTCTGAAATAGCTCGTATCCTTTAGCAAAATTCATAGACATGATTTAATCTCCAGAAACAATCAACCAGATGTTGACATTAAAATAGTATCTCTTTTTTAAAGATGGGAAATTGCAGTAAAGACTGCTTAGGTTACATGCATAGGATAAGGGAGAAGGCTCATTGAGGGGCCATGAACAATATCTAGATCCTCTGAAATCTGCCCAGACCCTTGCTTTAAATGCAAAATTACCTCACACTGATGCAGAAACAGTTCGCCTGATGACAGTGGCTGACATTGCTGCTTAGGAGACCGAGGTTCAGTCTTCAGTCAGATTCTGGCCACGTGAGCCAGCGCGAGCTGTGAATTCTGCTGAAGGGATGTTTTCAGGACTTGAGTACAAGCAAATAGATGGCTTTCTTCAATCAGCAGTCAGATGTTCTGGCTGATTAAAGAGCTGTTTTGAAAGGCTCTAAAGAGTCCCTTTTAGATGTCCGCAGCTGGAGACATGGTAGAAACAACACGGGGGGTAAAGGGGAAAGTGTTTTCTAGAAATAGGAGGAATGGAGGGGAATTGCGGAAAGGAAATAGAAAAGCTAGTCCTGAGCTGACTATTCCTTGGTAATTATGCAAAATGTATTTTAAGGCCAGCTGCAACAGGGCTCAGCAAAGATTTCTGGCCTCGCTTGTTCGATTCCACATGAAACTGTTTGAAAAACTGCGTATATGCAGCTAAGCCCTAATATTTTCAAAGGAAAAAAAAAAAAAAAAGGAACATGTGAAGAAGGTATTTCTTGAAAGCCGGTGCAGGCAGACTGTAAATATATTGTCCAGCCCGGATGCGTGTTGGCTAAGGGAGGATTTATGTCTCCCAGTGGTTCCATTAACATCACTCTCTGACTCACTTGCTCACTCCTGAGGCGCTGCGGTGACGCTGCGGTTGCTCAGCTTTTTCCACATGCCCCATCACTTAGCTCAGAGCGCTCCTCATCTCAGTCTGGTCTCGGAGCGCAGCCAGAAAGCAGCACCATGGGAACGCTTTCCTACCGAACCCCAGGGTCTACCTGGAGCTTCAGAAAGATGAGCCCTGCTCCTACAAGTCGGAGGAGACCGGCTCGCAGAGATGGGGAGTTCTGCCCAACATAATGCTTGAGGTTTTGGGCGGCAGTGGCACCCTGTTGTGTCTTGGAAGCCTTCCTGGCTCAAAGAAGGGAGAAAGATCACGTCGATCCCATCCTTCCTTTTAGGATGGGGCTCCTTTGCTGCCCCTCGCCTTGTGCTAATCAGCACTACCAGCTGAAGGACAGGTGAGCCATGTGAGCGTGAGGTTTTGGGGGTCTTCTAGCCCCCCCTTCTCCAGCAGGCTTGGCCAGAGCCAGGCTTCCTGAGACAGGCGGCTTTTGCAGCCGGCTCAGAGCTGGCGTTCACTTGGGCTGCTGAAACAGAAGAGGAGTAATGAAGCAGATTCTCAGTTTTCCAGTTTAATGGCCAATGCTGAGCATTGCCAAGGAGAAGACATGCAAGTTGTCGAGGAAAAGCGGCAGCCAAAAAAAAAAAAAGGCAGGCAAATAATGACATGCCTTGAAAGAGAACATGTGCTGTGTCTTTGTCATGGAGCTGAAATGTCAATGTATTCACTGCTAGGTACTAATGTATAATGCAGCCAAGTATCATTTGTTGTACATTAGTCATGTTTCAGCACTACGCTGCAGATATCGTAGAGTGGAAATTAATGAGAGCATCCATTATTTAGCATGGCTGAGGTGCTTTTTTTGTAACAGAAAGCATGAACGGAAGCTGTGGATCCAGCATCCCCTAAAATCAATGGGAGTTTTCCCCTGGACATTGAGGAAGCTGTAGCAGGCCCAAGCTGTACTACGGGACGTCTGTTAGCTGCAGTGCATGCTGCAGAACTCTACTTGCAGAAAATGCTGATGCTTTCCCCCTCCCTAAATAAAATCAACGCAATACTGCTCTCCCTTTCTCCTCTTCAATAAAATACTTCCAGAGCCTTCCAGAACAAAGTGTGACAAAGGAGGAAACCTTTTCTGATGAAATGAACTGGAATTTCAAGCCTACAAAGGGAGACTTATCAAGAGGTGTCAGAGGTTATGTTAATGTTATGACAGATAGGTTAGAAATATCATTTTGCCTGTTTGCACAAACTGAAGCAGAAAGAAAGGAGGAACGCTGTTTAGAGTCATTTTTCATAATTTTTTAAGCCTCCTTTTTCTGTCAGTTTTTGGTGAAGCACACAGGCAAGCTGAATTCCAGCTGCATGAAAGTACTGCCCCCTTTGGAGCGTTCAGGTCAGAAGTTCCAGGCAGTAGTAGGAATTGTCCGTCAATTCCTTCCCTAGAATAGTCTATAAATGAAATATTATATTTCAGGTAAAATCCCTACTTATTTTGCAGATGTAAGTACTTGAGGTAAAAATGCAAGCTGACTTTGGTATCAATGCCATTGATGTTTGATTCTGTTTTAGGAAGGTGTTGTGGAGTTGGAAGGGACCTGATGCAGTATAGGAAGCTAGAGATGTTCCAGCCCAGCAAAACTGTGGGTAGGAGCCTAGTAGGCAGGGATGCTGGAGGAGAGACCCTGAAAGGAAACTGGCCCTTTAGGTTCTGTAGCAGAGTACTCTTCATAAATCTGTCTTCTAAAATGTGTTGACTGTGCATTTCTGTGCTTTACATCTTCTAGTTAAATGTGGCCTGTTCTTCCCCACTGGGCAGTATATGATGATATTCAAACAGCTAAAACACAGAATTGCCAACACCAATGTTCCACATACAACAATAGGAAATGCATTGTATTTTAAAGGGCGTCAGAAAGAAAAAGAAGCAACCTTAAAATGGCAATAAACATGGCCCCTTCTTTGTAGGATTGTTATATTTGTATCTTGGTTTCTTTGTTTAATTGTCTACTTGGGGATTTATTTCTTTTTTTAGGTTACATTGGGTCCTCCTTCTAGATCTCGCTCTACGGACGGTCAGCTGTTCCCTAGGCGTCGAAGTGCTAAAACTGGAGCTCCCCAGACACATGATGTTAGCATTTCACCTGCAGCCGATTTTGACACTCCACCCGAGCTATCCTCTTGCCTGGATAATTCTGCTGCTAAACACAAGCTTTTAATAAAACCTCGGAACCAGAGATCCAGTAAAATGAGAAGATTTTCTCAGGTAATTGTGAAAATAAGTAATGTCACCATTGACATGAAACTAGGAAGTTCTTACTGGACTTTGTATTTCAGACTCAGATATGACAAGAAAAGTCAGGGTGCGGCATGGATATCTTCTTGGTTGTTATCAGCTGTTAGTTGATGAGACTGTTTATGGAGTAGACAGTAGCAACAGACTAAATATTATCAGATCACTTGTCAGCTCATAATACAGCAGTTTGTGTCACAATTTCTTCTTAACTTAACCATGCAGCACAGTTTAGTATTTTGTCTGTGATGCAGAAATTGGGCTGACTGCTTGATTTCTCACTTAAAAGAAATTTTTAGAAGGTGTTACGTTCAACTTGTTTACTTACTCGGAGAGACTGTTGATGGAGGAGCTGGTTAAAATTCCCAAATGTAACTGGGCTTATATTTTCAGAAATGACAGAAATAATAAGTTGTGACCTAGTAGTTGGAGCCAAGTTCTGTACATTAGAACTGTTCTGAATTCAGCCTTCTCCTTGCCCCCAAAACTTGTAAGCCTTTATGTGCACTACAGAGATTTACAAGAAGTCTCCACAGAAAAAAACAGCACGTAACTGAAACTGTTGGTGTTTTTTAAACCATCATTATAAAGCACCATTTTTCTGATTCTTTGTCATATCTTGTGAAGGGCATAGCTTCATTTTTCTTCTTTCCCTCCACTTTTTAGAATTAAAGTTTATAGCTCTTCTTACAGTATTTACACTTTATGGTGTAAATGGTGTTTTGTGGTTTCTTTCAATGTTTTCAATACATTAAAGCTGTTAAATTGGCTTGCTTAACAAAAGGAATATTATTGCCTCTGTCCCTAAATATTACTTAGCTGCTATTCAGTATTTTTCAAAATCTCTGAGTGATCTTTGGGCTTGGTAGAGCACTGCTGTGAGCAACACAATGATGAGGCCAATTATTTAGAAAAGCATATAAAGCGGTAACTGTCTGATCAAACCTCTTCTTCCATTGTAATTTTATTACTGAAATACGATTGTTTTGTCCAGTCTGCCTACAAACTACCAGATGATTGAGCCCTCCTGGTTTTCCATAAAGAGAATTTCCACCTTTAGATAATGCAGTTTTTAATATTTTCCTGCACAACTCTGCCTGTGCACTTTGCTTCTGGCTTACTAATACCTTCTTCTACATTCCTGGGCCCTCACCGGATATGCAAGTGGCATTGTGGCTTTGTTTTTGCAATTGCACTTGCAAAGCAAGAAATTGGGAGAATCCTAAAAGTATCTTCAGAATGCAAGTTTTGTGTTCTTAGGACCAGGGCCCACATTCAAAATATGTATTTACCCAGCAGACTACAGTGACTCACTGAGCTCATACAAGCACCATATGAAAAAATGCATATTCAGCGGTTTAATAACATGCTTTCAAATAATCCTGTGTATTTAGCCAGTCCTTACCTGAAGTTTAATCTCCAGACCTCACAGGTAGCTACGTATGTATATATAAACTTTTATCAAATAGTGTAATTCTTGAAAGAAGAAGACGACTTGGGCACAAAGGAGGCAAGATTGTGCTGTATCACAGTGCAATTAGGCAGAAGACTGCCAAATAAGGGTAGATAGTTAGCTGGCATGGTGTGTCAGAGCCTGATGGACTTCTTAGTTTTCTGCTCTTCCTTCTATGTATCCTTCCCTCTTCAGAGTCCCGCTTTAGGAAGAATGGGTTGTTTTATTTCTAATGCTATTATGGAGTAGCAAAATACAAAGGGACAGATTTTCTCTTTCAAGTGCTGCTTTTTGCTGAGGAGCAGCACAACATACCCAGTATGCTCTGGGGAATCAAGTGCCAAGGACAGTCCAATGGTCATTGTTTTGATGAACTTCCCATCTATAAAGGCATGAAAGCGCTAGTTGTGCAGAAGGAAGTGTCACTGATTGCTTTTATGTTGGTTAAATGTGTTATTCCAGGATCTGCATAGATGAAAAAGCGTCTAGTAGGTGGGTTAAGAAAAGAGTATGCTCAGCATTGGAGGCAAGTATTGGCTTCCTCTGTAAGATCTTGGTTGTGAATGCCACGGTAAAGAAAAAAATGTGCATCTGTACATGGTGATGGGGCTTTCTAAATCTGTTTCTTGCAGAGGACCCAGTCTGAATCTCTGACTGATTTGAGCTGTACCCCAGAAGAAGAAGAGGATGATGAAAAGGAGATGCAGACAGACTTGCCAGATGCCGTATTCAAAACCAGTGATCAAGAACTGCCATGCGGCACAGCTGCAGTGCAGGATGTGGCTTCCTGGCAGAAACCCAGAGTGCCTGAGGACCTTCCCCCTGCTTTGAGACCAGAGATGACTCAGCCCACTTCTGAGTCTGCTGTTGTACAGGAAGCTCTGCTACCAGAGAATAAACCGGAGGGCTGCCAACCAACACTGGAAACAACATGTGAGAAGTCTGAGTCCCCATTGCTGTTAGAAGGCAGAGGCTCCATAACTTCTCCGTGTTCTGGTCCAGACAGAGAAGTACAAAACCAAAACGATTCTCCAGGAACATCGGTTCTCTTGTCTGGGGATGTGAGTAGTGATGTGTCAACCCATCAAGAAAGTGCGGAGCTTCCTTCTGTGTTTTCAGTGAATAAAACACCATCTGAGGAAGATATTTCAATTAGTAAGAATAATGATATTTGCTTGGAAGAGTCAGAACAAAATACACAGAGGGATGCTCAGATGCCTGTGGAAATGTCCTGTAATAAAGAGGCAAAGATAGAGGCTGATGTGTTGTCAGAGCCTAGCAGGCAGTTTTTCATAGGTTCTTCACAGCCCACGGATTCATTCCATGTTTCACATCCCACTGCTTCAGCCCGTGTGGGATCAAACGCTTCCTGGTCTCTAGAGAAAACAAAGACTGTACAAGAAGCAGCTGCTTCTGATAAAGAGAGCAGTCAGCCACTGGTCCACAAGGAAGAAATTTTGGGGAAGAAAGCTGAAAAAGCAGCTAGTGAACTCAACGCCTTGAGAAAGTTTTCTGTCTCCTCTGCACGGGAGAGGCCAAGGACCAGGAGCCTGCACTTTCCAGAAAGCTCAGAGTCTGACAACCCATTAAATACCAGGTTCTTCCTGACCAATGCAAAGGCCTCCTTGAAAAATGAGAAGCGGAGTGAAGATTCGCAGAAGGGATCAGATCTGGAGGAGGGAAAATGTAGCAATAAAAAACAGACTTTGCTGCCAGAATCTGGCTCTGAGAACATGGGCCAGTGTACAGAAACGTTAGCTGCCTGTGTGTCTGCAGCTGTCGATGCCGTTCCGGTGCAAAGTGATTCTTCTGTGGTATCTCAGAATCAGCCAAGCTGTGAAGATAAAAGTCCTTTTCAAGTAAAACTTAGATCCACCTCAATGTCCTTGAAATATAGAGACTACTTGTTACCAGAATCAAAAGAAATTAAAAGATACAGTGCAGAGTTTAATTTTGAAAATGAGGGATTGACTTCATTTCTAAAAGGTGATAAAGCAGAGATCAAAAAACCAGCGGATACAAATATTGACGGTTCTTCAAACGAAAAGATCAAATCCAAAGCAAAGTCCTCTGAACAGCTTAGCAGCAAGCCTCCGTTGCCTAAAAAGCCAGTCTTGCAAAACATAACTGTTCCAAACGCTAATGCAAACAGGGAAAAGCAGGACAAAGCTGTTCATGCTCCTGAATCCAGAAGTGAAGACAGAGACTTGGAGAAAAAACCAAATTCTTGTAAAGTGCCTGGTAAGCCTCCTGATACTTTATAAAGTTATCTTAAGTAATGAGGGGTGGCCTTACGTGTGAGAGAGTGGGAGGCAGCCCCGTTGTGTGACTCTCAGAATTGGTGAGCTTGAGCTGACGGCTCTGCCTTCGGTGATATCGCTCCCCGATTCTCTTTCTGAAAAGATTATCACAGCAGCAGGGAAGAAGCAGCAGACAGGTATTTTTACCTGTTTTCTTTTTGCATTTTGTAGCATTGTTTAAAGGATGTTCAAAGTGACACTCAAAAAAATAAGGTGCATTGGCAAGTATTGTGAAACAGAAATATTGAGCTACCAAATGTCCCCATTCGGAGCTGCTTTATGGAAATTCAAAAGGCAGGAGCGCACATTAAGTGCAGTGCTCTGTGTGGGATGAGTGACTCAGATCTGTAGACCTTCTTTCTCACCATAGTATTGAGGCAGAAATACTACTGACTGCCTGGCATGCTCAGCATGCTGTTTGTACGTTGTCTCTTATGAGCTTTGCTTATTCATTTATCCATCTTTACCATTAGTCACTTCTTGTTTAGAAACAAGAATTAGCTACCCTGCAGCTCGCCGGAGTTTAAAGCCAGAAGAGACACGAGGATCAAGTCTACTGCAGATTGTTAAATTTCACCCGGTTGTCTGTATTGTAAGCCAAAATATAATTGGGTTAGAGTAAAAAAAAAATCAGTGCTCTGAAGACTAATATATTGTGTGCCACAGGCAGGGAACAGAAAAGACAGAAAGCAACACCACTATCTGAAGTCTTTGCAACCACACAGTAAACAAGCTCAGTAAAGTACGTTCAAGCAATTCGAGCAGAAAAAAAATGTTCTTACATTCAAAGAGTGGCCAAAAGGGGAAAAAAATCCTTAGGTCTTTCAATATTTGGGAGAAACTTCTTCCCTGTGCTGAATCTGTCCGGTCACGAGTCTGATGTTAAGAATGTGGGAAGGAGATACAGAGGTTTCTTTGTGCCGCTGTAGAGCTGCCACACTTTTGTCGCTGTTCTCCACTGGGGGTCAGGCTCTGAGCTTCGGAGTGGGGAAACACCAAGCCAAAAGAAGACCTCAGGACATGGCCTCGGGCCACTCGTCCTGTAGGGTGGCAAAAGCCTCCTGCTGGCCCCACAGGCCGCTGGCTGAAGCTGAGCAAGACCGGGCGCGGCAAGAGTGCGGTGGGAGACAGTGGGCACCTGAGGAGCTGGACGGCGAAGCAATGGAGCTGGGGAGCTCCATTACATTTCTCCTGCTGGCTTCTCCTCTGCTTCTGTGGCCCGGGGGCAAAGGAGACTCCTGCCCCTGGCTCAGGGCTGCCCTCTGCAAAACTGCCTGTGGGTGAGAGCCGTGCCCCAGCCTCCCTGGCAGGGCTGTGCACACCGGGAGTTTGGCCCGGGGCTGCTGGTTTCAGGCGTGTTCCTCTCCACCTGACAATGTTACAGCAAGTTTGGATGGCCTGGGATTGTTTGGCGTGGAGATTCAGATTGGTCTGTGATGGTAAATAGTCTTCTTCCTTACCTGCTGCCCCACTGTTATTATTATACCACATTAAGCAAAGCTGCTGCAGCTGTCCACCTATTTCCATCTTTGAACAGCTTTGCAATGCATTCTGCTATTTCAGCATGCCAGGGCTAAGACAGAGTTTAATTCTAAATACAAAACACTGCTCCAAATGGACCTGAGGTCCTTCCTATCCTACTATGGACCTTTCTCCTTAGAAATGTGATCGAGCACCTCCTTGTTCTAAGCCACCACATCAGCCTGAGGTGGCTGCCACAGGCTGCAGGTGAATGAGGTGTGCTCAACCGTCCGGGCACAACACCAGCTTGGGGGGAACAGGGGACTTACACAGCATCACCCCAGGAGAATTCGGCATTACTTCTGCAAAGGGCATCTTAGAATCACAGAATCATAAAAATAAAAATCAAGGTTGGAGAAGACCTCTAAGATCATCTGGTCCAACCTTTAACCTAGCACTGCCAGGTCCACCATTACACCCTAAGCACCACATCTACACGTTTTTTGAATACCTCTAGGGATGGTGACTCAACTACTTCCCTAGGCTGCCTGTTCCAATACTTCACAACTCTTTCAGTGAAGAAATTTTTCCTAATATCCAACCTAAACAACTGGCACAACTTAAGGCCTTCTCCTCTTGTCTTATCACTTGGTGCTTGGGAGAAGAGACTGATGAAGCTCAAGAGATCTTGAGCCACAGGATGCAATGAGGGAAAAATGACTTTGCAGGGCAGTGCAGTGCCCCTGTGCAAGTGTCATTTTAAGCTCTTTGAAACATTTGCCCCAGCCCAGTGACTCAGGAGAGTAGCTTTGCTACTGCCAGCAGCAGCAATGTGAAAAGCATCATCAGCACGTCTCTTTAGGGATCGATTGTGTGGCTTAACAACAAACTGGCCCTCGTGTATTCTGGGCCACCCACTCTTTTTGTCTAACCACCATCAACGCTGGCACCCAGCCCTCCTCTATTCTTTGCACTCATGAGCCCTTCCAAAGAGCTGTGGTTGCCACTGAGGGACACTTGACGCTGTCAGGGAGTTTCTGCCTGCTGCAAGTCAGGAAATTCCTCTGCTGAACGAGAAGGCAAGCTGTGAAATCACGATGCAGGGGGGTGCAATTCCCTTTCCCTGTACAATCAGCTTGAGAAAGTCAGCTTGCTGTGTCACGGGGCGAGCAGGAGCAATTTGGTTCATTCGGTTCAATTTTTGGCTTTTCAGCACTCCTGGTACCAGAGGCACCGCGAGGGCTGGGGGCAGGCTGGCTTGCCACCGAAGGTGAAAGCAGCAGTCTTCTCACCGGCAGTTTCTGGGGAACTAGCAGGGGATTGCTTGGCCTCTGTGGGGCTGCAAGGTGACTTTTTTAATGGATGTGTGAAATCAGTCACCCTAGCTGCCCGGAGGAGTAATGTTTAAGTTTCAGGAGCTAAAGGCACAAGTCTTTGCAAGAATTGAAATGCTAAGCTGTGTTGTTTGGGGCTGGTATTCTATAAATCCTGTAAAGGGCAGAAACAACACACGCTAACGGGTTATTACAAGAGCAAAACCATAAGTAATACCTGTGAGAGTGTGCACATTAGGATCTGTAAAAATCAGTGACTGGGGGGCTGTAGTAACGAGACTTTCTCTAAAGGAGAAAAGGAACGCGGGGAAGAAAGGTGACTGTAATGGCGAATGAAATCAGTATGCATTGTGTGGCAAATCTGGGCTTTGAAATGACAGGAAAAATGTTTCTCTCGACATAAAAAGACATTGCTCTAATGCTGTCTATATCTGTCTATAGCTGAAAAGAAGGCTGTCCTCTTCTTTTTTTCCCCAAAAGAAGTTGTTTTTTAGGTTGTGTCAGGCTATTTTCTGATGTTGCTCTTTTCCAGCAGTGAAACAGACTGTGATGCAAACATAGCAATTTCTTCTGTAAAAAAAAGAAACAACATCAGTGGTAAAGATCCAACCAAAAGACAAATCCCTCGCAGAGCAGCTTCGAAAAGAAAGGAATTTCAGAAATATATAGCCAAATCTTTTCGAATTGCTTTGTCTGAAGTTAAAGAACTGGATGTGTACACTGACACGGATGCAGAGAGTACTCTCAGTAACAATGAAGGGGAAATATTTAGAACAGAGCATACCAAATGCCATGTGCATTTTTAAAGCCCTTCATAAAATATCTGGTGTTTCAAAAACAAGCAAAGATACAACAATGGGGAATGAAATATGTGGAATGCAAGCATAAACAGTCTTATAAAACAGTGACACTTGTGTATACAGGGGGTTTATATCCCCGTGTAAAGTTGTTTGGATTAGTTATGAGTATGTTTGCTTTCACAACACACAGGAAACACACAAGCTAGCTTTGCTTGCTCTCAGAGGTATGTCTTTCAAAAGGCTGTAATATTCTGCCTCGGACCTTTTGTATGGCAAAAGTAACCACTCTTTGCAGTCCTTGCAGGCATAAGATGCAGTCTCAGGTACGGGATCTAAATGTTATAAAGAGCCTCTGCTGTAGTTTGTCTGCATAAAGGCTTTTAGATTTAAAGGAATCAGGTACAGTACCTGAGGCCATATCTAAAACAAATCAATCCCTGAAGTTCAGGGCTATCTTAAATATGTCTTTGCTGTGGCTATCCATGTATGCAGTGCACACACACAACCCTGCACACATCTGAATACACTGAGTATATCTGTCTGTCGATAGACAGAAGTAGGCATGTGTTACTCTCCCACTTTCTGTGTGTATGTAAACCAAGCCACAATAACGAGGCAATTATAGATCCTCCATATATAGGTCCATGTTGTAGATCCTCCATAAATATAGGTCCATAAAGAGTTGTGTTGTACCTTCATCTTACTGTTCACACAACCAGTCAGATACACGTGAAAGAATAACATCCAGCTTTCAGTGCAAAGTGGACACATTAATTTCCCCAATATTTAGGCAGAAGAAATCTCATCTGTAAGAGCAGAGCTGTAGTCTCTGAGAAAAGTAAAATAAAATAAAAATTTAAAAAGCTGCTTTAGTAAGATACAGAAGGAAACAGATACTGCATTTAACAACTGCAGCAGGGGAATTTTCCCCTTTAAGGAGCATTGAGCCAGCTCTGCTGCTGTCAGACCCAGCTGAGAAGAGCTTAGGTGATTCTTATCTGCATGAAAGAATTTAAAAGGTACGATAGGGTTCAGTTCATTTGGGGGCAGTTGTCTTTGGTGGTGAGCCTTGAAGCTGAGGAAGTGGTGAGGAGCTCAGGGCTGGTGGAGCAGTGGGGTTTGTCTTTGCATGTGCTGGGGTGGGAGAGGTGGAGGAAAAGCTTCAGAAGCCTTTGTGTGTGGTTTCAAGAGGCAGCAGACTTGAGCAGTAAATACTGAGTTTTCCTGTGTGGTGACATTACGTGCAGAGCAGTTGGACAAGTTCTGACCTGGTGCCCTCCTGTTTTCTGTGCCTTGCCCCAAGGGGAAGAAGGGGCTCGCTCTTCTTTCCAAAAGCTTTGGGCCAAATCCTTTCCAAGGAAAGGAACAATCATGAGATTAAAACTGTGAGTGAACGAGAGATAAATCACTGCCAATGCCATCCTTTATTAGTTCATTAAGTTATTAGGTAGAGGGTTGAATAGTGCATTGTTTGAAACAACATGTTGTAATCAGAACTGAAGGATGTGATTCGGAATTCAGTGTTATTCAGAAATTCCTGAGTGCGATGTGAGAACGAGAGGCTCGCCCCTGCTTCACAGAAGAACTGTAACGCAGAGCACTTGTGGAGTTGGGGGCATGCCAGCCCTGCACAACTTCCAACAGAGGATGCTTCTGCTTGCGTTTTGGGCTGTGCTGTCTCCCTGAAAGCAGGGTGTACTTGCTGGGAACTCTCGTGTTAGCTGCCGTGTGTGTGATTTAGGGGAGAAGTGAGAATTAGATTGGTCTTTTGAGTACTTCTTGGTTACACTGCAGCTAGCCAGTTCCTTAAATGCTGAGCTTTGTTGCACGGTGAATCATGAAAGCATCCAGACTGCCTCGTGACTGGATGGCGTCGGATAAGATGGGGAGGACTTGTTTGGGCTGAGTAGACAGTCACTGAAACGAGGAAGGTGTGCAAGTAACACTTCTTTTGTGAATAGTCACTTCCAGAGAAAGGTTCTGGCCTTTTAGCAGTCTTCAGGTCTTCTGAGTTTCATAGGAGAGACTCAGACAACCTTCAGCTGCAACAGTGACTCGCTCCACGTTACTTTCTCCTGTATTACTGTACCACCTTCCATCTTCTGCTAGTACCATAAAGCAGCTGGAAGAGCGATGCACGTACACTGCCGCGCTGCCTTCCCTAGTTAGAGGCAGGAGGATGTAAAGGACCTCTGGGCAACGGGCAAGATAATAAATTGTGAATGCATCTCTTCGTCCCCTTACGGTAATTCTGGCTGACTGATAAGGTAGCAAATCCTGCACAGATTGCATCTAATTTTCTTTTTGCTGAAGAGAACACATTTCCCCCGCCTCGCCTGCCTGACTTGCTTCCTGTAGTAAAGACTCTCACAACAACGAGAGAAAAACAAAATTGCTTGAAGAAAGAAGAGAGCCCCTCCCAGAAGCTCTTGATCCTCCTTGGTGTAGGTGTTACTACTTTGCTGTCCTACTGTCCTAGGTCAGGCCTGCACAGGTACATATCTTTATCTTTAAATCTTTAAAGCTGTTGATAAAGAGCTCTTTTTTATTGCTATTATCACAGGAGCATTCTGATACCATCTTTTACAGGATGATGTTTGGCTCTAATTTGGCTGCCTTTTAATTAGCATGACTAGGTTGTCTGGTTTCTCATCAAGGAGAATTATCTGAAAAGCCAAAGCATTTGATGCTTCCCATTGTAATATCTGCCTTACGAAAAACATTGTTATAATAGCAGTCTCCTGAGATATCACTGGGGGATCGGGAACCCTGTTGTGCTAGGAAATGCATATCAAAACAAGAGAGAGGGATTCTAAATACATGAGGATAACAGAAAGGGGAGCACAAGGAGCAGTAAGACTATTACACGTAGCACAGTAAGTAGAGCCTGAGCGTAGCAGTCACTGTCAGTATTGATTGTTTGGTGGGAGCTGAGGAAGAGCAACATGTGGTTCAGCTGGTGTTTACCGAAAGCCCCTGTGGCGTGACAGGGAAAATGGGACAAAACACAAAGGGTGACTTTGAATCACGAAGGCTAAGAAGTAACACCTCCTGCAGGCCCAAGGCAGAAGCTGGGTTCCCAATGTTATGGAAGGCCTGGTGGGTGGATTGAAAGGGGACTTCAGAGTAACGGATTTGGTGTTTGTGAAGGCCAAGATAAGAGACAGGGAAGGGCATTACAAAGGTGCTAGCAGCTGGGGAAAAAGTCTACTGGTGTGTCTGCAGCTGTACAGTCAGAGGAAAAAGCCCAGTCTTGAAACTGAGGCTTGGACACATGGGGGAAGGGGATGTTTGGTGGGATGGAGTTACAGGAAGAGTTTGGCTGGCCAAAGGGAGGCTTACTAAATTGCTTACCATCTAAAAAGGTACATGGGCATGACCTGCAAAACAAATGAGAGAATGCAATTGCAGATGTATTAGCAGGCATCACGTCGATTCAGCTCTGTGGGTTTAGTGGTGAAGCTCCTGATGAAATTTGTCCTAAGAGACTCAAAGAAGACTGGCTAGGCCTTGACCTGCTAGTGGTTATCTTGGAGAAACGTGGAAGGGAAGGCTCCAGGAGGCTCCACATCTTGAAAAAGGAGGTGAGGTGGGGAAAAGAGAGAGGGAGAAAGGGTCTTATATAACCCTTAACTTCATAGGAAATACTGAAAGGAGTAATTGAGCTATTTCTAAATGTCTACAAGACAACATGGATATAAGTTCCAAACAACAGGGGTTGATGAAGAGAAGTCAAATCAAATGATAACTGCTATTGCAGGGCAAATGGGTAAGTGTCATTACATCCTCTTATGACATTCCCCTAAATGCAGTCTTGGTGAAGCTCCTCACTGGGTTGATGCAAAGCTGCTGAATGTGCCAACTAATGATTCACTGTCATGTTAACAGTGGTCATCCTGCTTATGGCGCTATTCAGTATTTTTAAGGACACGGGTGATGGAACTAAGGGTGTGCTTCTTACATTTGCAAGTACTACCAAGCTGGAAAGCCTGCGGGCACGCTGCAGGACAAGAATAGAAATCAGTGTTCTCTTGAGAAATTGGAAACATAGTTTGAAAAGAATATTTTCGTTACAGACAAGTACAAAATGCTGCTATGTGTGCAAAAATAATCAGATGCACAGATGCAAAAAGGGAAGGGAAGAAGGGAAGTAACACGAGCTGGAGCTCACAAACTAAATTTCAAACAAGAACGATATAATCCTGAAAAAAAAACTCATTGTACTGACCAATGTCTACAGGAGAATATCTCTATGGCATGTGGAGTAGCCCTTCCACTCCACCTGATGCCAGCACCATTTCATCACAATGATACTTGCCAGTTTTGAGCGCCATTATTTTGAAGAAGATTTGGACTAAATTAGGACAATTCATATAAAGCATCTAGAAAATACAACTGATCAGAATTATATTTTTAAAAAATGAAATGTGGTCTAAGCCTTCAAAGCGTAAAAAGGCTGCCACAAGGAAGATATGAGTAATCTGCTCACGTCCACAGTGTATAGGAGAATTTATGGATTTAAATTAGAGCAAGGAAGGTTTACCTTACCCAATGGGAGAAGATCTGGTGGAAAAAGAACAGCCAGGTCTCTGGATAGATCGTCTAAGAAGGCCATGAGATCTGTCCCGTCTTTAGAGGTTTTAAGACCAGCCTAGATGTTGGTGAGGATACAGTTTATGTGAAATTGGTCTTGCAACTGATCTTTGCCTTCCAGCTGAAAGACAGAGTAGATGACACCTGGAGATCTCTCCTGGCATTAAAGTCGCAGTCTGTGAAATGAGACAAAAATGAAGCGAGGGCAGTGAAGAGAAGGGGAGAAGGTTATGTGAGGAACAGCTGTTGGCATGGAAAGGTGGGACGTAGGTGGGACGCAGAGTACTGGGGGAGGGAAGCTCTGTCAGTGTCCTGGGACCCTGCTTTATCTGTGCTGCCTTTGCACCACTGAGTTCCTGGCTTGTTTCTTTCAGAGGTTTCCCTGCAAGATCACATGAGGTGAATGTGAAGGGAAACGCGGCTGTCAGCTGGCAACACATCTTCCTTTGGCCTTAAAGAAAATCTTGTTTTCTCTCTTTGTGGTTTTCAGCTGACGCAGGCTTTACAGTGTTTCCTTGCTCAGCTAACTAGTCTGTCACGGTGAGGTACAACAGTGACATGAGAAAAGCCCTGAGCAAATAAACTTCACGGACCTCTCAAAATGTGCCTGAGTTCACAGACTCCAGCTCGTGTGAGAGCTGCCTGGGCGAGCAGCATCCCCTTCATCCCCCGTGCCTGCACGAGGTGTCTCAAACGTGCCTTCAGAGACACCTGCCTGCTTCTGTGACGGGGCCATGTTCTTCTAAATTAGATCACGGCTCTCCAAAAATGTTTGCCACCTCCTCGGGGTCCTGAGGCAGGGTGGCAGAGCTCTGTGCCAGCACAGCAGCCGAGCATGGGTCACCGATCCCTTCCGGCTGGGTCTGCCTCACCCCTGGCCCCTAAGCAGGGTGCCAAATAGGTAACAAACTTTATTTCTAGGGGGCAGAGCTATGCATGATTCTAGGAGATGGAAACGCTTAACTTCTGCTCTGAAGCAGCCCTCCATAAATTCGGGAACATGCTGGCCAGAAGCAGCTGAGGAAGCTTTTTTCCCTGTGACCCCGTCATGGCACGTGGCAGTGTTAGCACTGTTCTCATTCCCCATTTAAACCACCCCAGAGGCTCTGTATTAGCTGGAAAACTGAAATTTGGGTGCAGTGTAAGGCAAGGAAGAAGCGGAGAACCTGGGGACTGGAGCCAAGAGAGGACCTGTGGCTCTTCTCTTCATCCGGTTCTCTTCAGCCTACAGACAGGATTTCTCTTCACAGAGTGTTTGAATATACGGTGTTTCACCTCCCTGTACCTCCGGATACTGCTTGTCCCTTAACAGCAATTGTGAGAATAGCAGGGTGGCACTTTTGACCCTTTTCTGTAGGAAATACATTTTTTTCATGTCTCTCTGAAATCTCGGCTCTGGTAGAGCATGCTGAGGATGACCGGCCCGAATGCAGGGCATGGTCAGTGTCAGCAGGGATAAGTCCAAGTAAGCCGTATGTCAAACACCGGAATTAACCCTGTGGTTTTAGCAGTATTCCTGCATGCTCAGGTGACTCCGACTGCAGGCAACAAGGGGCTGAGCCAGGGAGGCTGCTCCTAAAGGGGCCGCAGGAAGGCAGGAGCCAGCCTGAGGCATCACCCGCTGCTGTTTGGGCATGGGAGCCACAGTGTGGAGGAATTGCCTTTGTAACCCCCTGGCCCAGCTGCGTCCAGCTTTGAATCGGCTGCTGCTCATCTCCAGGGAGAAGAGGAGACCTTGGAAAATGGGTAGTTTGTTGAAGCTTGATCGACTTCCCTGCATCTCCCTCACGTGAGGGCAGTGATGCTCGACTCTGGCTGAACAAAGATGAGAAGCGTTTCCTCACCAGTAGATTGGTAACTTAAAATGGTGAGCACATGAAAATTGCTCTCTGGAGACCAAACTAAAAAGAATTCCTATTTCCCCAGGCTTATCCCGCTTCGTGTGACAAACCAGTATATTGAGCAAGTGAGAGCTGAAGCTAATTACAGCTCTTTCGAGTAACCGTGTATATAAATAATCTGCCAACAGAGAGAAGCATGTCTTCCCTGGTGACTGCTGGAGACTCCAGAAGGGATCCCGACAGTCCCACAGAGCCCGCCTGGATTACCATCGCAAGGCAGAAGCAGAGGGGCACGCAGCAAGAGCAGGAACTCGACAGAGAGAAACTCGTGACTCCAGATGCTAAATCAGATACAGAGAAACAGAATAAAGAGAAGGAAAGAACAGAGGTATGTTCAGTACAAATTTGTGATGCTTTCGTATCCCATTCCTCTAGTAGTCTTCGTATCTATTGCTATTCTACCAACCAAATGCTGCAATGATTACAGATACTTAATGAGTATAATCATAAGTAACAAAGACACTGCTCTCGTAAATGTGTTACAGATGCAGAGTCCCCTGGTTATTCAGATAAGTAATTTTATATCTCCAAGAAATCCTGGAACTAAGAGAGGTGTGTAAACTTCCTTGGGTTCCCAGTACATACTTACCAGACCTAGGGCGTGTATCATATGCTGAAATAACCAAAAAAAGGTGCTAAATTGTACAGTCTCTCTCAGTACAGTGGGAACAAATTCCCTTAATTATTCTTCTAAGCACACCATTTCACTGAATCTCCTGTACCTTCTGGCTGATTTAACACTGAATGAAGAGCTTGGTCCCAGAAGGATTTTAGAGCAACAATTTTTAGAGCTTTGAGAAGTGAAGCAGGATAAAAATAACTTTCACACTTGCAGCCGGTGCCAAGATATAAATTCTTGTTCTTTGTACACGGATAACTGAGGCGCACATGTGGTGCCACAGAACATGGGCCGGTGCTGCCTCTTCAAAGATCCCCTGCAAAAGAAGGTGATACCTGTAGCAAGAGATCTTCCCGGGTGACAAAGCTGTGCTAGCAGAAGCACTTGGTGTTAATACAGAATACTAACAAGGCTTCCCTGTTGCTGGGCTGGCTCATGGAGGCAGCAGCGTGCGAGTGCTGCCTGTGTCTCCTCGTGCACAGTAAGAACACGGCACTGATGCAGGAACGTGTGTGCCTGTACCAGTTTACCATTCCCAGTGCAAATGACCTAGTTTCTTGCTTAAAATGGTAGCATAAGAAACCCAGGTCACTCTATTATACCCTGGAATAAGAAAAGATGTCTAGATGAAGAAAAGTAGCAGTGGTTAGATTAATAAGAAGTAAAATCTAATAAAATGTCTAGGCAAGATTGCAAACTGCAATAATACTCAGCATTGTCACAGCAGTTAAAACACTGCGGGTTTAAATAATCCCAAAGTACAGTTTCTGTGTCAAAATAGGAAACTCCAGATTGTAGTTGGCAATGTTCCCTAAAACACATGCCATGCGTTTTATTTCCCTGCATCAGCTAACAGAGAAATATGCCAAGATGCTCCTGACTGCAGTGTGTGAGGCGTGGTGCCACTGTGCTGCTCCCACTTCTTCCTCTCGCCCTCGCATGGCACCAGGCACTATCACTTCAGGGTACTTCTTGATACTGGCAAAAAAAATTCACAGGAGGATGTGTTTGATTTCCTTTTTATGGGAATTTACATTCAATCCTCCAGAAAAGCAGCGCACTAAAACACAAAATTTGGGAGGTGGAGGGGAAACATGAGAGAACAAGGCTGTTTCTAAGTCCTATATATGTTAGTAGAGGTTTCCAAAGGGCTTGGAATACATTTTGACTTTAAAACAACCTACACAAATACTGTTATGAAAAAGAAGATATACAGAGGGATAGTTTCAATTTGTGAAGTTGAGTACTGTGGGCACAAATGTGAACCCCCCAGAGCTCTCTGTACAGTTACTGGTTTGAGTGAGAGTGGAGCCGGTGTGTGATAAGTCCTTGTGGTTTGGACCATGACAGGCACCACGTTCTCTCCCTTTGCTCATGTTCTTCCAAACTGGTCTCGTTCTCTGGGCATTATTTGGATTTTATCCCTCTCTGTACCTAGGAGTCAGTGAAGCAGCCATGGAGCAAACCTTCATCCTTGGCACTTAAAACCACTTCTGAAGAACAGAGGAAAGAGTCAAAGTCTGAAGTGAAGGAGCCGCTGATGAGAACCAATTCACTGTCACATTTTGTCCCCGGTAGGAAAGAAAATGCTTAAAATGTAGCCTCTTATCTCATAACCTCGTCAGAAGAAATCCTGCTTGAGTGTGCTGGAGGAGTAGGGGTTAGATCCTAATCTCTTCCCCAGTCCCACATCAGCAAGAGCAAACTTTTCTCAGCACTCATGCCTGGAGTTTTATGGTGCCTTATTCCTTTTACCTCTTTGATCACACAGTAGTCAAAACTCACGTTGAAAGAAATGTGACTCGAGTGCCAGGCCATTTCACAGGATTGGGTCCCAAATGCAAAAAGCAAAATGCACGCAAAATTATTTTCAACAGTGTTCAATTTCCATGTGTTTTCCTAAGCAAGCAAGAATGATGTGATCACCAGCTATCTGCCCATCAGTCCTCCCCCAATAACTTTGAATCTACTTGGTAAATTCAAATCTGAAAGAATGGCAGAAATTTGGATGGTAATAAAATTCCTGTGAGTTGAAGGTTGGGTAAAGGAGGAAGTCTCAAATGAGTGCTCTCGCTAATGGAAAGACTTGCTCTTGTTTGGCCTGGATGTTAACACAGAACATGGCAAGGAATTGAGGTCACCTTATCGTTTTTAGTAAGTTTAGGGACCAAAATGTATTAGTCATTCAAAACCAAAACAAAACCACTGCATTCTGTTGTGCTCAGAATGGTTATTGCCTCAATAATGTATTGTAGAAGTTTTGATGTGAAATGCGAAGATTTCCTACTGCAGAGCAAGACTCAGCAAGTTTTTAATGAGAGAGTTAGGGTGTATAGATGCAGAGCAAGCTAACGTAAATTGTACTCTGTGTTTTATTCACAGTAGCTCAGTCACCAGCACTGATGGATAAAGAGGAGGAAATAATTCCCTTTAAGAAAGCCAGTAATGCTGCTCCTGACCAGCCATTGTGGATGGAACTTGCCAAAAAGAAATCTCAAGCTTGGAGTGATATGCCCCAGATTATAAAATAGAATGACGCAAACAAATGGCATCTTTTCTAATTAAGTCAACTACTAAATCGAACTTCTACAGACCAGCTAATCACGATGAAGAATCTCTGATACCGGAGAAGGCTCTTGCTATACAGCTGTGGAGAATGTGTGCAATAGGTGCAGTCAAAAAGTTTACCTTAAGTAATTGCAGCAATCAGGATTGCAATGGATTACTTAAATTATGCTGAGGACATACTTACACTTTGGAAAACAAAATTTCTGCCTTAAGTATTTCCTGTGTTTTCTGTATTTTAAGGTGTTTGCATCAAAAGAGGATCTTTTTAAAATTTTGCTGAATTTGTCGTTGCTGGAAACTTCTGTTTGTCATTTTTTTCCTCTGTTTACATTTATAAATTGTGCAGTAACATCCTGATTCTGTTGTGCTCCACTGGAATTGCCTGACGCTTTTTCTATCAAAGCTCTTTGGACCGCAGAGGTTTTCATGAATAGCTACTAGTGAGTACTCCATTAAAATGTGTTGCTTGAGCTCTGTGTTTGCCTAGCTGAACCGAGAGTGGTACAGCCTCTGGTTTTAGGTTACATTTCATGAGATACAAGTGTGCACATTTATGCATGACCATGAATAAAAATTCCTCAGCTCCTTCTGTGAACAACCTTGGTTGCACAATATTTGCTAGATAGCGAGCAATAAGGAAACTGAACTAGGAAGCTCATCAATGCATTCAAAGTTACTTTCCCACCTGAATTTATCTGGTTGCAACTATTTTTCCTTTATGTGAAATCATCATTCTCAATTAGGAGCATAGCATTAGTGGCAATGGGCAATTTGAATGTTTAGTTAAAAGAACTGGAAAGCCTTGAGCTACAGCCCAAACTGAAATGTTGGAAAAAACTGTGAACTCCGTTGCAGTGTCAGCTTCAAATGTCACCCCCTACCGACTCATAATTATTCTCATTAAAAAATAATAATAGCATCTCTTCACTTTACTACATTTATATAATATTCTCACACTGTTCAGCTTGAGTTTCCAGCACCAGTTTGGGACTCCAGCTCATGAAGTCTTGTACACAATTCACCTTCATCTGCTTAACAAGTTTGACGAGAGAAATACTTGCTGCTGATTGACCAAAATCACTCTGAATATGTTGTAACACTTCCCCATGAGCTATGTAATTGCAATTAAAGAAGCTAACAGCAAAACCCATTCCACAACATTGGGAACTGAATGCACCACTGCTAAGGCAAACATTTCTCTTTGTGTATGGGTGTACGCATGAAGTGTTGCCTTAACACTGCACTCCCTAGGTTTATTTATGGATGTGTTTGTGATTTTGGATTTGTTGTTGTTGTTGCATTTGCATTCTTTTCAGAAAATTATGCAGGGAGACCTTAGGAAACCTATGATTTCCCAAGAACCACATCTGCAGTTTTGAAGCTTTGTTTTCTCTGAGGAGGTGGGGAGTAAAACCCAGCCTCGCTTAGCAACAATTATTTCATTTCATAACAAATAAACAGGGCATTGGAACATGTGAATATCCGAGACACTGACAGCAGTTTTTGGACAGATATCTTTCATCACAGAAAACAGGAGGATGAAAACCAAGTTTTGTGTTATTTATCAAAGCCTTTGGATAAAGTCAGTAAGCCCGCGTGGTTGCTGAATGCCTAAGGCAGCTTTTTGCACAGATGCACCCAGCTCACCAGCCAGCCGTCAGTGGTACTGGCTCTGAGTTGGTTCCTGCCGACTGGTCCAGGGCTTTCTCTTTTACACAGGCCACAAAGGGCAGTGCGGGCATTCCCGCTGAAATTGGAAGTGGCGAGACAGCTCTCTGTTAACACAGCCTCAACAGAAATAGTGACTTGCTTACACGACAGCAGCCTTGGGCTATGCTGTCCAAGGGCTGGTTGTGCAAACGCTTTTTGTGTTGCCCCCACCATGAAAATGGGTGCACAGTCCTTAATCTCAAGGTTTTTTTTTTTGCTTTGTTTTTGTATCCAGGTCATCCTCTAGGATCTACAGTAGAAATAGGCACATTTTTTCAGATACCATAAGCAGCATTTTAACTCCCTCTCCCTCTGTAATAAATAATTCATTAGCATAAAGTGTTATTTTAAGATACATTGTTACTATCTGTAGCAATCTTGAGCAAACGGTTTCTGTATTAAAGGACTATAATATATAAAAAAAGGACCCAATTTGTGCTCTCCAGTTATTGCCAAGTCCCAACCCACATCCCATGCAATGAATACCGTGTTTTCAGGAGATGTAAAGGTACGGTCCATCTCCTTGCAGTCCTCTTGCTGGTTAAAATTACGCAACCTGATGAATTGTGACTATTTCTGGAGTGTGAGCTGTGCAGCAGCTGTGTGGGGAAGCCTGGACACCCCTCGGACCGTCTCCTGTTGGAACAGTCTCAGGAATAACAGAGCAGAAAGGTGGAGGTCTGCTGGCATGGCCTGTGCGATCTCAAGGAAAGCAACACCCAGGTGCCCCCCATCTCAGACAGGTCTCAGACACCTCTTGGGGTGTTCTGGATCTGAGTGGGAGGCTGCAGACACCAGGGGTGACTTCAGAAAGCAGCTAACAAATCTGTGGAGTCAAAACCTGTCAAGTGCCACTCAACACGAACAATGCGGCCTTGGCCTGGGAGGTTGCCGAAGGCGCTGGGAGGCGCTGGCTGGTGGACTTGGTTTCTGCACGGTCTCCTACCGCAGCCATCGGCACTGGCCTTTGTGAAAGAGCAGACCCTTGGCCCTCCAGAGCTTTGACCTGGCCAACCAGGGGAAATTTCATCTTCTCACAGCATCGCTCTGCGCCCTCGTTTCTTCATTCTAAGTCAAAGGGACGTGTGAGTAAGTCCTGACACAGCTGCGTGGTCAACAGGTAGGCAGAAAACAGTTTCTGAACCCGTGTATTTCGCTTTGGACAAATGCCTCATCTGTGGCAATGGAAAGCTGCAAATACAAATACATTTTTCTTCTCTGTATGAACGGTGATTTATAGTTCACACTTCATACCACCGGAAAAAGCCTTTCAGATCTGATCAGCTTTCCTAAGGACGTCATTGCACGTTTCCAGCTGAGAAGCAATACGACTGACTCAAGCTGATCCATTTTGCTCAGGCAGCTGCAATATATATTGTTGGTATAGAACATCTAACACTGGCATCAAATCTAAAAATTCACCCTTTGTTCATGACTCATGCACATAAACGAGCGCAGTTTGAATTACAGTCTAAGAACAACAACAAAACGCACTTGAAAAACAGAATGGTTTCCTCTCCCAGAACTGATTTGTGATAAGTCTTTGGTCTTCTGTTTGAGGAGTAAGGTGACATTTGGCAATCAGTTGTTGTCCCCAGTGGTGAAGCGCCACGTGCAATGCAAATGCAGTTGCATGCCGTGCATGTTTCAGTGCAAAACCTGTACATTCGGTGACTTAGTTTACGAGTGCGATTATCATAATTAGCTACCTCCTCATGTTTAATAATTTTAAGTAAAAAAATATATGACTAAATGATTTTTAATGTACAGCAAAGCATAATAAATGTTTAAGGCCAAAATAGCCCTCCAGCCTTTACTTTGATATGGTGTTATGTGCTGTGTTGCTTTTGACAGTAAAAGCGTTTACTAAATGTATTGCATTTTTTTAAAGATGAAGAGGAATATAAAATCTTGTTGTCAGTGAAAATATCCAGCAGCAGCGTAGCAAGCAGCTCGCTGTTATTTTGCAACGCCATTAATCCCCTTTTAGTTTAGAGGAGTGCAATAGACATGCCAAAATGTTTGCTTTGTATACGTGATGAGCACTCAGCTGTGGGCAACAAAGGTTTAATTACAGGACTCCGTGTTTGCCGCTAGCAGATCACTTTTGTACTGTTACAGAGTCAAAGGAAAAAAGAGGGATTCGCGAGCACGGGGCCGCGCTGCACAACTCATTAAGCCCCAGGGCAAGGCATAACCTGGGTGACCCGGCACGGCCTCACCACGCAGGACTGACTTTTGCAGGAGAAGGCATCTCCGCTGGGAGCAGGCACAGCTCTGGGGCTGTCCCCCTGCCCTGTGGTGAATTTTACCTTAGCTCGCTTCTTCCCGAGGTTCACCAAGCCACCCAGTAATCAATGGGAGGTGTTGAGCTTGAAGAGCACGCGATCCTCTGCTGTCTGGTCTCAAATACCAATAGGAGGTTTTTATGGATTATTACTCCCAAGTAGTTCTCTGCCTCGTGGTACTCTTCAAAGCTTTATGCTGGTGTAACGCGTTTTCCCAAGGTCCATTCAGATCTTCCTTCTTGTGGGTGCCTTTGCTTCACCCCCAGGTCCTAATTCTCTTCTCTCCGTTGGCTCTGTTCCCAGAAGAAACCCTTCTAGCTCACCTAATGCAGCTTAAATGGAGGTCGTTCAGGAAATGCTGACCTCCCTCCCTCCCTCTCCAGGATCCCAGATCTCTCTCAGGAGCTGCTCCGAACACAGCTCAGACTGCACAAAAGTTTCTGAAGCGAAGCGATGGAGAACCATTTTGCTTCCTTCCACCTCATGTACCTTTGCAGTCTGTTGTTGATTTCTTTTTGTTAGCTTGCAAGGCTTTGTTTATTAACTGATTTGCATATGAAATGGTACGCGGAGCAGGCTCACAGTCCCACTGAAGCCTATTCTGCTGTCTTCAAGGACACGGAGCCAGGTACAGTGGTACCTGGGGGCCTCCTAATTCCCTGTAGCAAGGAGTCCCCATTTTTCCCCCATGATTTCTGAAGTCTAGAATTGAAGTGTAATTTCCTAACCTGCCTTTGTAAGTAAACCCTGCCTGAGAAACAGGCTAATAAAAGGAAAAGCACTGGGGAAAAAGAGAGAAGAGAGGGAAGTGTCTGTTCACTGCTGACTGGAAAACGACGTGCTGCAGCAATGGTTCCCGCGATGGCCAACAGCACATGGCTGCCACGCTCTCCCTCCTCACCCATGCCGGCAGCTCCTGGATGACAAAGCCACCAGGCCACCCGTGCTCCTCTGTGGCCAGGCTGTGGAAGAGCATGGTTCCACCAGGGATGGAGAGGAGGAGACTGGCAAGGCCCTCCTGAGGCAGAGCTGCCGGTGCCACCTCCCGAACCAGCAGCCGGTACCAGACCGCCCTGAGGAGAGGCAGCGGGGTGTACATGTCTCTCAGATCCAACGCACGGGGCTCTTCGCTCAAGTGACGGCTCAAGGTGCCACAAAGACTTCAGCACTGGGTTATGAACTGGTGATTTACCAGATGGTCCTTAAAGGGCCCTTCCAACCTGAGCAGTTCAACTGGGAGTTTGAACTGGAGAGCCAAGATTCTCTCAAGTCATGCTCTGGTAATAGTGTTTCCCCCCAAAATCCCATCTTCACTTTTTTTTTTTTTTTTTTTTTTTTTTTTACCCCTCTAAATTTAATGTGACTATCCGTAACCCCTCCAAACCATTGCCTACACCCAGGGTCCAATGAGAACAGTCTAGAAAGATCAGAGGCAAACACCCCAAAGTTATGACAAGAGGAGAATTCATTTAGCAGCAGTTCAGGAAAATTAAGCCACCCTCACTAAAGAAATAACAGAGAAGCCTTAATAAGCTGCTGGCTCGTCCTCTCCACGCTCAGCACAGGAGATGATTTTGGCGGGCACGCTGCCTGCCGACAAAGCAGGGGAATAAGGCCCTGAGCCTGTCCAGACAAAACACACGTCCTCCCAGCATGGCCACTCCTTTAAGCAAGGCTTGCCTTCTTTTAACTCCTTTGCATCTACCGGAGGCGAGTGATGCAAAAGCGATTGCTTTTTGCCTAATGAAGCCTTTTGTGTGGTCATGTCCTTACACCGAACCACAACAAAAGGACTCCTGAGCAAGAGGAGCTGCGGTGCAGCCCTCTACCGCTGCGTGGGCAGCAGTGCCAAACCAGAGGACGCAGCATGTCCGACCTGACGGGGCTGCTCTTTGCTGCTTGCTCTTGTGATTTTCCACTTGCCCCCCAGCAGCACGCAGCCTGCTGCTGAGGCCTGGCTGCCTTTCTTTAACATCAGATCCAGCCGCCAAGCTCCTTCCCGCAGCAGCGAGCAGGGCACCGGCAGCCTGGGGCAGCGGGCCGTAAGTCACTTCTGATGGCGGATCGCGCTGTCAGCTGCCCTCCAGAGAGACACCGAGCTTTTGAATTGCCTTTTCACGCCGCATTTTCCCTTTAGATGCCTCGATTAATGCGAGGCTATGATTTATCCTACCTTGTGATCGCGGGCAGGAGATGCGGGTGGGCAGATTTTACTTTGACCTACTTCACTACAGCAGCAGCGAAAGCAGAGCTTTGCCTGGGCTGAGGGGAATGGCAGCAACCCCCAGCAGAATTCACTTATGCGGGCTTACGCTGTCATGTGGAGAAGGCAGAGGGTCGTTATCTGAAAATATAAACTTGTGAAGGATTTCCCATTTGTTTTTTTTTCCCCGTTGCACAAACAGCTCCTCAGCTCTACCTATGGGAGTCCGCGGGCCAGCTCCTGCTGAGCACGGTGCGGGCACCGCGCTCAGCGGTGCTCAGACTGAGCCTTAGGCATCGCGCCAAGGATATGGGAGGAGACGAGGTGGTTGCCTTGGCTGCTTTTATACAGATTGATGGACAAAGAGGGAGTCTCTCAACTGTATGCCTGTCTCAGAAGCTGTCTTGAGTAATTTGGAGACCTCATTAGAAAGTAACAGATGAGTTTTGGAGAAGGCAGAAGGACACGAGCTTGATTTCTTATGTAACGTTATTGAAATACTACTGAATAAACTCATATTTAAAAGGGATATAAATCTCCATCTTGCCTAAATAAAATAACTTTTGAATTTTATGCTTCCCATAAATGTAAGCTAAAAAGTTCCACTTACGAAAACACTCGATATTAGAGAAGAATGCTTGCTCCCAGGACATACAAGATTCTTCCTCTTAATTTAGTGGGTGATTGCACCTTTAAAAGGAAACAATTTCTGGTCCCAGATTTTGCCTTTCCTTTGAGCAGCTTGGGACAACTCGGAGCTTGGGCACAGGAGCTGTTTTCATCAGACTAGAGTACGTGGCCTGACAACCAGCACAGCTCTCTTCTGTTGCAGCGTCTGAGTTTCACTCACTGAAGAACACCCCCGAGCCTTGCCTGGAGCCGGGGACATCCCAAACACATTCAGTAACTTCCTCCCAGCCTCTGAACCTCACGAGGAGTCACCTCAAAACCCAGGCCCCACAGGCCTCATCCTCACGAGGAGTAACCACAGTGCCCAGGCCCCACGGGCAGCCTGTGGGAGCAGGGGCTCGCAGAGCCCTTCCCCAGAGCACAGGCCTTCAGGTGTCCCCAAATGTTACCTGCCACAGACACAGGGCTTGCGTCAGCTGACCCAATAGCATCAACTGAGTCTTTTCAAAATGCTGCGTGTTGATTAATGAGTGACTTAAGCCGTGAAATTCAGGCTCCCCCATCTCTCTGAGGTACAGCGCCTGATCTGCTGTGCTTTTGTGTTCCTCTCAGCTGCCTGTAGGAGTTTCTGCTGGGCTTGCCATGCTTGGCGACCTACCTTCGAGTGGCGTATTTTGATTACTGTAGCTAGATGTAGTTACTTGTCTCTTTGTGACTAATACGCTTTATGAGCTTCCCCTGCTGTTAATAAACATAGTGGTGTTTAATTATTGAGACATTTCATAAAAATGTTTTTGAGAAGGAGACAAATTTTATGTTCTGACTAAATAATTGAACATTATGCAAATGCTAACAACTCCAGCGCTCTGGTTATGTAAAACAATACTTGGATGATGGCCTTGTTTGCACACTGAGTTAGTATTGTTGGGCTGTAATTAGCAGCAGATAGAAGTATTACTCCGATTTAAAAACAAAAACAGGTTTTGGTGGAACAGGAAGAGCACAAGGGTAAGGCTGCGGGCCAGGCTGCAGACATGCTCTGAGTAGGAGAAGGCGGGACGTTGTCCCCTTACCATCCCAGTCCCATGCTCTCCAGGAAGCAAGGCCAGCCCTGGGCTGATCCCGCAGCTGGCAGCCTCTCCTAAATGCACAGGGAAGGGGCAGGGCCAAGGCCTGTGACACAGCCCGTGCCGTGGGAGAGCAAAGGAAGAAAGCCACTGCTTGCCACCAAGCCCCTCACCTGTGCCCAGCATGATGCTCTCCACCTTGGCCTTGCACTTTCCTCCCTTCAGCTCTGGCAGTCAGGGACAAAACGTGGCCTTTGACAGTTTAAAGGTTTCCTTACCCATAGAGAGGTTCATTGCGAGATGAGTCATCCGGAGGGCTGACTTTTGAACACGCTGGGACACATCTGCCATAAATCTGTAACCTGGGGTTAAGTTGTAATCACCTGAAAACACAAAGCGCTCTGTGTGTCAGCACTGCAATATGTTACGTTTTTTTTTTTTTTTTTTTTTTTTCCAGGAATAACAGCAGCAGTAAGCATGGCATGAAATATGCTGGTAGCACAGCTATTGCAGATATCAAACGTGTCATCTCTGGCATGCTACAAACTTCAGAGAGAGTTTAGTAATTGCTTGGTGTGCTCTGGCTGCCAGTAGTATGCCTGCCTTTGATGGTGCCTGTTCCTGACCCCGTCCCATTTGCTCTCATTACCTGCGTGTTTGGTGGGTGGAATTAGCATTTGCCCACGTGGTTGTACAGCATGTGGTATCACACCGGGAGCTGTCATTCTGAAAAGTACTTTTTTTGGTATAAAATGTGATATCAACATATTGCTCTTAAACTGCTGTTTTTCTTTTGTGCGTGAGGAGAGCAATTTGCATGCGATTGAGAGAAAGCTGAGCGCCTCGTTTGCATGTGGAGATGGGAAGCTAAAGCTTCCTTTGAATCTGCAAAGAAAGGGATACACCACTTTATTTTAAAATGTGCGTTCTCGGCATCCTTCATAGGGAATGGAGCTGCCTAATAGTCCCAAAGCTCTCATGCTATTACTGTCATTTCTTGTTGCTGGTTGGTGCTGCAGCAGTGCCTACCTTGTTGCTACTTAACGCTTTATTCCAGATATTCGGTTAGAGCTCCTGTTTGATTGAGGCTCATTTGTCTTTTTCCTAAAACCTTGGTCTAAAAGGCCCTGAAATGCAGGAAAAGGAACTCATTTCTAAATGCCATGCTCCTGTCCTACCTCTATTTTCCTGGCCATCTACCATCCTCCCACTGCTGCTGGGATAACCGTAGGTTCACTCTGCGGGGAAGAGATGGGATTCTAAATTGGCAGAAAGATAACTCTCAAATGAAAGAAACATCACTAAAACCTTTAAGGCCAGTCAGGATGACTTAATATAGCCTGGATTCCTGCTGCGACAGGGCAAAGAATGAGATCTTTTCATTACAGCAGAGCACCAGCTCTGCTGGTTTAAATGGAGAGTGGCTTTGATAATTATTTTCAGTGCTCCCAAGTTCACGCGCTCGCAGGGATTGTCTTGACGCTTGCTGTGTCTCAGGGGGATACAAGTTAAGGTTAGCGAAACCGACTGCAGGTAATTTGAGCAGAGGGGGTCTAAAGATGTCATTCCCTTATTCTTTCTCCCTGTCCCCTCCACTCCAGATCAACTGCTGGCAAAATCACTTTGGCACGCATGCACCTTGGGTTCAAGTGACAGCTCTCATCCTCCCCGCGCTGGTCTCAGCTGCTCAGCATTTATGGCCACTTGTCCGTGGCCCTGCTGCGGCGTTGAAGGACACGCAGTGGATAAGGCATTCGGGGCAAGGCTCAGAGCAGACAGGGCCATGGGGAGAGCTGCAGGGCTTTGGGGAGCTGGTGGGCAGAGGCCGGGCAGCTCGGGTCAGCTGCAACTCTTGAACCAAGGCTGTTGCAGGTGCCTGTGAGCCTGTGCCATTTGGCAGCTTCCAAAGACAGTATTCCACGCTCCTGGGGGTTGTCCTGAAGTGAAATCTAGCATTTCAAACTGCTCCAAAATCCACTATGGACTTTGCTTTAGAAATACTGACAAGGAAATTTGTGTTAGACAGGCAGGAGACCAAAAGAAAAATGTTACCAATGATAAGGGATGCATCTAGAGTTTGAGCTTTTTACCCGTATCTGATGCGATAAGGCTGGGCATGATTAAAAGGATGCGAGCTGCAGGGTAATACTTTGCCAAGGCACTCATGAATCTCTCTCTTCTTCCCCTCATGCCAGTGTGAGCTTGTTTAAGATTTTCTGGTTGTTCTTCACACTTCTGGTAAAGGATTTTGAAGCAAAGCAGTCAGGGAAGAAAGGAGAGTGGCACAGAATCACAGAATCATAAGGGTTGGAAAAGCCCTCCAAGATCACCTGGTCCAACCATCCCCCTACCACCAATGTCACCACTAAACCATGTCCCTAAGCACCACGTCCAACCTCTCCTTGAACACCCCCAGGGACGGTGACTCCACCACCTCCCTGGGCAACCCATCCCAATGCCTGACTGCTCTTTCTGCGAAGAAATGTCTCCTCATTTCCAGCTTGAGGTCATTCCCTCTAGTCCTATCACCAGTTATCTGCGAGAAGAGGCCGACCCCCAGCTTCCCATGGGAATGAGGACTGATGGTGAAGAGCTGGGTTGGACCAGACCACAAGAGAGATGAGTCAAAGACAATGATGCAAAGACTAATGTGCAGCCAGCCCACTCTTTGGCAGGGGAGCCTGTGCCAGCACCTTGGAGTACGTAGCTTTGGCCTTTGCTTCTTGGCAGTCAGTTTTTTGTTTGTTTGTTTGTTTGTTTGTTTTCCCAGATTTTAGCTCAGACTTCACAAGAAAGAGTAACTTCAGAAGCCTATACACACCGAGGGCCTGATTCAGACGCCCCTTTAGCTGCATTTTCCTCACCAACAGTGGACTAACCACCAAGTCACCCCAAAGCAGGTGAAAGGAGACATCTTTTTGGTGTGTTTTGCTTATGATGATGTCCAATGCACAAAGATCTCAAAAAAATTCCAGAAAATGTTTCTTTTCTGTCTTTTAAAAGACTCTCATGGAATACCAGTAGAGAATGCCATGAAGCAGGCACATGGAAATGAGCTGGCAATCAAAATGCTTAACTCTTAGCACGATTTCCTCTCACTTGAACTCTCCCCAAGAGTAACTGTATCTGACTGTTCCTAACCCGTGTATTGGACCTCAGCTAGTGTCAGCACTATGGGCACAACATGAACTTCACAGTTTCCAGGTTTATGTTTATGTCATAGCAGGAACTCAATTGAAAGCTTCTGTCTTCAGAAAGAGATGGGCCATGTAGTGCTGTGTCCAGTTCTGGGCTCCCCAGTACAAGAGACATGGAGCTACTGGAGCGAGTCCAGAGGAGGGCTGTGAAGGTGACTGGGGAACTGGAGCGCCTCTCTTATGAGGGAAGACCAAGAGAGCTGGAACCGGTCAGCCTTGAGAAGAGAAGGCTGAGAGGGGATCCTATCAATGTATCAAAATATCTTAAGGGAGGGTGTCGAGATGATGGGTCCAGACTCTTTTCAGTGGTGCACAGAAAAAGAATGAGAAGCAACGGGCACAAACTGAAGCACAGGAAGTTCCAGCTGAATATGAGGGGGCACTTCTTTACTGTGAGGGTGACAGAGCACTGGGACAGGTTGCCCAGAGAGGCTGTGGAGGCTCCTTCTCTGGAGGTATTCAAACCCTGCCTGGATGCCATCCTGCGCAATGTGCTCATGGTGACCCTGCTTGGCAGGGGGGCTGGACCAGATGATCTCCAGAGGTCCCTTCCCACCTCGGCCATTCTGTGAGTCTGTGATATGGCAGAGGCATTTCTGGCTCAAAGAATGTTACCACTTCAATGAGCGAAATGCTGATGGGTGTGAGGGAACAGAAAAATGAGTTTGGAGATTCAGCCCTGTTCCTACGTCCCCCAGAGACTTGGACAAATTATTTGCTCTCCCCCACCTCAGCTATTTTGATGTGAAAGTGAATTGCTAATTTACCTACAGAAAAGGAGTCCTGAGGTTTCCACAGGGTACTGTCATGCCTGACTTCTGGGTGAGGCACAGGTCTGTGCTGAGAAGCAGCATCACAACATGTAAGATATTTCAGAAGGCAGTCATAGAAAAGGCAGAATAGATGTTCTAAATGGGGCTCTTTTTTTTTTGGTAACTGCGCATTTGCATCTGCAATCATATTTTAATGTATTTTTCTACATCCCTTTATTTATTGAGCATTAACACTTCAATAGATGCTGCACAAGCCACACATTAATACATGAACTGTACATCTAGCAGCTTTGTGTACAAAACAAGTTTACAACATCACAAAACAAAAAAATGTTTTTTTTCTTTTTGCAAACTAGCTCAGCCATTGAAGCATTCATTTGTTTTGGCTTATGTCTATAAAAATGTAATGAGATCTGAATTTCTATGAGCATCAAAACTGCCTGTGAGATGGGGAAACCTTCTGTATTGTCACATACGCACCGTTACCTGGTCATACAGAGGAGCAGCTCATGGGCAATCATTGCCAATCCTTCCCCAGTACACACCGGGTGTATCTGTGCCCCTCTTTATTTTTATTGTTGGTATGGGAGTGCAGGAAAGGCCCAGCAGAAATACAGTTTCATTGGGGTAGGTGCTCCTCTGGCAGATAGCAAAAAAGATTTGGTTGTGAAAGGCTTACAGGTGAAAAAGGGAAAACCGGGGTGAGATGGAGGGAGAAGCGCTGAGAGTCACAAGGTGTTTGCTCTGTTAAACAACAAGGTTACTGCCAAACGGGGAATAAATCCTGTCTCTGAGACAGGATTCAATTATCAGGTGGTAGACACAGACAATTTTTGGGCTGCCATTTCTCAGCCCAGCCACTGTTAAGACTTCTGCTGCCCACTGTCAAACACCTTTGCCTTTTTTGCATCTTTCCTCCTTTCTGCCAAGGAAAGCCAGAGCACTAGTGGTGTGAAATGCAGGAACAACAATGCCTTCATGCTTCTGAATGAGTCAGGAAATGTGCCTGGATAAAAAGAGCTCCGATTTTATGAATGCCAACAATTGTGCAGCCCTACAAAAGCAGACTGATCAGGTGTGCCACAGTTACTGCAGTATACATGAAATTATGGCAGGCCTAGAGCATCTTCCACGGTTTTGTCTTTACTCTGACACTTAGGTAATACCTTAGCAAAAATATCACAGCATGAAATCTTTCCAGTGACGAAATGTAGAAGAGAACAGTTTAGCTGGAAGGGACCTTCAAAGACCACTGAATCCCAACTGCCTGAGCTCTTCAAGGCTAACCAAAAGTTAAATTTGAGAGAGCATTGTCCAAATGCCTCTTGAACACTGATGGTCATGGGGCATCAACAACCTCTCTAGGAAGCCTGTCCCAGTGTTTAGTGTCCCACTAAAGATTTACACTTCCTATATTTTAGAAACAATTTCTGCCCCACTATGGCTGCTCTAGCATTTGCACCCTTAACACTTGCATGTCAACACAAAGTGTTTGGAAGCGCTTCATCTGCTCCAGATTCAAACCGATTCTCCAGTTTAACAGTGCAGGGTGAAAGAATAACTGGGCAGGAAGACCGAATTTGGAGATCTGCAGGCATTAAAAAATGTTCAGGCCAAAAAGTGAACCTGAACCTAGCAGCATTTAAGTGTGTCAGCCAAACAGCCCCAAATCCTTTTCCCTGGCAGCTGCAGTATTCTCCTTCACCATGTAGTTTTTCTATGCATCAAGCCATGGAATATGCCAGGAGGCATTTGTTTATTGCTGTAGCAGGTCAGATGAGGGCAATGTTGAATTAGTTTTTTTTTCTCCTGCACTTTGCCTTCCTTCTCATGAAACTAACTCCAGGGACAGATGTCAGATGAACTGAGAAACAAGCACATTATCACTTACGCTATTGTTCGTGGAAGTTAATAGTTAATTGGATCCTGTCAAGGTCTAGTTGGTAAACCTTTCTAATGCAAACGTTCAATCAGTGAACGAACAAAAAGTAGAAAGTATGAGATAGTCCTACTCAAATAAATGTCATCAAACTCATCTTGTAACACATTATTTTCTTCAGCAGACTGATCTCTCCTGACAAAAGGACTTTCATGTGAAAATATCTCCACCAGTTGTTTCTTTTTCCAGCACAGAAATGCAAAAATTCATATCCCTAAGCAACACTAATCTATTAAAGCCAAACAATGATTGCTCTAATGTTTTTGGCTTGCTGGGATCTCCACTGAAAATGCTGTAGTAGATGTGTGTGTGCTTGTGTACATGCATGTACCAGTCTTTGTTTGAAAGGTATTGTACTGATTTTTATTTTTTATACGAAAACATCACTTGATTATAAGAAGGAGGACTGAAGCACATAACTGCACAATAAATTCTCACCACCCACTGAAGAACCTCACAGAACAGCCCAGGTGTAAAGACATTGCAAGCTTCTCCTGTGCTCCTTTTTGCCCTCACCCTTAGCTGCTACAAGCCCCTCTTTGCAAGAGTTAAGAAAACAAAAACACTGAGAGCCACTGTGGAGGTGAGTGGATGGACAAGAATACTGTAATATGTTTAAACTTCGGTTAAAAAAATCCACGGAGACATGTTAAAAGTCACTCTTAGGACAGAATAACTAGTAAGATCTTTGTGTGGTTTATAACACAAGGTTTATTTATGCCTTGTTAGGCATAGGAATGGGCTGCCCAGGGAAGTGGTTCAGTCACCATCCCTCGAGGTCTTTAAAAGGCGTTTAGATTTAGAGCTCAGTGATATGGTTTAGTGGAAGACTTGTTAGTGTTAGGTCAGAGGTTGGACTCGTTGATCTTGGAGGTCTCTTCCAACCTAGACGATTCTGTGATAAAGTTCTGGTAGACAACTATCCCACAACACCCAGGGAAGTAGCTTTAACTGAAAGCAAGGGCTTCATCTAAGTTATGTGGAAAACAAAAAAAAAGGGGGATAGGCAGAAAAGGGCTGGACACTTAAGCAGTTAGCAGTGTACAGCATTGTCCTTGCAAGGTACACAGCATCCTACTGTAGTCTGAGGGCAGTGGTCTTAAGGAGACCCTGCAGACCCAAAAACATGTGAGGCAGCAGGACCATAAACACACCCTTGGGCAAGAACTTCACCCTGAAAGGACAGAGTGCTTGTCTACCACTACAAGTTTGGGGCTGAACATCCTCCAGTGCAGTAAACAACGAAGCGCTGTGGCTGCCGAGCCCTCCTCTTACGTCCTCCACCACAGTGCCCCACACCTCAGAGGAGAGCTCACCTCGCAGCCCAACCCCACTGACGCACTGCACAGCCCCGACCCCCACCGCAACTGAGGGAGTCCTCGCGAGACCGCCCTATTTATACCCGCACCCCAGCGGAGCGACAGGCGGCTCGACCAATGGGCGGTGCTCGCGGCCTCCACCGCCCATTGGCGACCGGGGGCGGGGCTTACACGCCGGGGGGGCGGTGTGTCGCTGGCGAGAGGCGGGCGCCGGGCGCGTTGGGCTCATTTGGGGGCTGTCGCCCGACGGTGGTGGGTCGCGGTGCGCAGGTGAGTGAGCGCCGGGCACTACTGCCCTCTTCCACGGCTTTTTTTTTTTTTTTTTCCTCTTCCTTTCCTGGCTTTACAATGAGTGCGGAGCCGATAGATCAGCAGATATCGCCCTGCCCAGACCCTCCGAGGGCTGCTGCTGCGGGGGGAACGGGGTTAACGGTCTCTAACGGTCTCTTAGCAGCCGCCGGTTAACGGCTGGCGGCCGGGGCGGTCCCCGCCGCTCACCTGCGGAGCCGGTGCCCGTCCTCGTCCCCTCGTCCTCCTCACGGGGCGAGTTGCCACCTCTCGGGGTCGCGTGTCCTCCAACCGGACCGCCCCTCAGCTCAATTCCCTTAGTTCGGCTGGGAATTACCGAGCGCACCCGAAGTGCCCACCCGGGGGTTAGGTAACGTACGTCCGCGTGGGCTTTTGCTGCCTTAACTGGCTCCGGTTTTTAAAAGCTGGGGCGCTTCTGGGGCGTGCATGGCCTGGCTGTGTGCAGCGGTTTGGTTCGCGAAAGGCTCGGGCGGCCGCCTGAGTGCTGCCGAGCTGCGGCGCTGGCAGGGGAGGGAGAAGGGGCACAGCGCTGGGAGGGGAAGGGGAAAAAAACCCTCAGAACCAGCTAACAAAACGATGGCAGTTAGCAAATCGGCACAGTTTTGGGCAAACTCATAGTTAACCGAGTTATGTTACAGTTCAGTAATTATTTTTCTAAATTGCTTTAGGCTGCGTTTTCCTGAGCACAGTGAGGAGCCCCGATCACAACCTCTTGATTTTTGTTGCTGCAAATGTACAAGTGATGTCCGGGTTTTCCGGCAAGGCAGGCAGTTCTCTTTCCTACCATTATCAGTTGGTATTTTTATGTTCCTGGCTGCCCTTTCTGTGTGCACATTGGACCAGCTGTCTCTTGCCCCCTCTGGGATAATCCAGTCTAGCTTGCAGCCTGGTCCTTTGTGCACACCTGAGTTGCTTCAGCTTCAGAGAGATCTGGCTGCTGCTAGAGTCACGGTGAAGGTAGATTACAGTTTAGGCATCCTTACTTCAGAGCTACTTCGGTAGCATAGGCTGTCAGTGTCGCTGTCAGAAGCCCAGTCGCTTATTCTCGTAGTTTGGGAATCACCTGAACTCTTTGCACTTCCTGCCCTGCAGACAGGCCTTGTGAAACTTGGGGGTTTTGACATCTTTTTCTGCCCTTGCTATGAAAGTTCATACAGGCTTTTATCTTTGACCTAATTACTGTTGCCTACCCCTCTGGTGTTTGTTATGTCCATCTCCTGCTCAATGTACTGGTGATGATGATGCTTCCTGGCATGCCGTGCTCTCCACCTTAGCTTTCTTTAGGTCTCTCAACTGTCTTTATCTTTTATTGTGTTAAATTCAGGTTTCTCATACCGTAAGGCCTTTCACAGTTTCTATTCCTTCTCATTACTTGGTTTCTTACCTAATCTTATCCTCTGCTTTGTCCTCTTTCTGTGTGCTTGCATTTGTTCTCCAACTTTGAAATCACACAGTACCTCTAAGGGAAAGTTTAAAGCCACCGACCTATCTGTGCATAAATTTCCTTGAAACAAAGCGTGCTACTGGCATTGTATGTGAGGTAATCGTAGTCAGAAGGTAAACACTTTGTGCAACCTGCATCTTGTGACCAAGGCTCAAATGCAAGAGCGTGTAGTTCCGTAACTTTGTGGTTCTCTTCCTTTCATTTGTTGACCAGGCCCATTTGTTGTATCTTGTTTTACAAGCTCTTGGGTGAAAGTAGTGCGTGCTGTGGTACAAGCCTGGTGAGAGCAGTTCAGACTTGACTGGAATCTCCAGTACAAGCATGATGAGAAGTACTTTCCCCTGTTCTAAATGTACCCAGGCAAGAGAGTGGCAGAGATTGCTTGTAAGGAAAGTCCAAAGTAAGTCTTTATTTACTGCTGGATAGCATGCTTGTATCAGATGTAGCTTGCGATGGGGAAAAACTACCTCCCTTTCTTTTCTTTCTTAAAAGAACATCAAATGTTTGAGCTACTGTAAATGATACTTTAGCTCTCTGTAAATCAAATCCCCACCCCCCAGCTTCGAAGCAGGCCATCAGTTAATTTATTTCCATCTTCTCTTTGCCTTGCTTGGTTAGGACAGCATGTTTAGATGCTGGCGGGCTTTGGCCAGTTGGGGATTTCCTAGTCCCACGGTCTGGAACCTCCACCTGGGGCGAAACTGAGCTGTGGCTGACTTCTGCCTGCTGTCCTTGCCCCTGCACGGCGGGGAGAGGAGCGGTGCGGTCACATCACGCTGTTTTTGTGGGGTTGTTGTGAGCTCTTACAGATTGAACAGTCTCTGCTTGCGTGACCGTCGTCTGTGCTTTCCCCGCAGCTAAGCGAGGTGGGGAAAAAAATGGTTGTGGATGTATCAGATGCTTTTGCACTGCGCAGGGAGAGATGAATGATATGGGTTTGTAAATGCAATTTAAAGCTCTGGTCTCGGTTCACTGGGGGCGGTTCCACTGCTGCAGTTGCATCAGGGCTCTGCTCGCTGACCTCGGAGAGGCTTTGCTGAGGGGAGTGCTTAGCAGCGGGGCTCTGAGCTGCCGGCTTCCCGAAAAGCCTCCTGTATCCCTTCTGTGCCACCAGAGTGAGGTGTGATCCCGCCTTGGGTTGGTGGTAACATCATAGTGTAGGTGATAGGTGTGTTTGTCCTTTAACAACCAAATTCGAGTGACATGCAGCTCCTCCAGGTACAAGCCTTTCTAATAAAAAAGGATGAACTAATGTAACAAGTGCTGTTCCCTGCGCCGAGACCGGAGCAGTGCAAGGGGGGTGCATGTAAGCCACAGTAACGGGCACACAGAAGTGTTTCTTTACTGTATTTTGGTGCATGGGGGAGACTTGTAAATATTTTTGGTCTAATTATTAAAATTTTGTTTTCTCTAAACAGGAATAGAAGGAAAAAAAGAGAATTCTTGAGAACTACAAGAAAGCTTACAGCAGTTCGGGATGGATTGATTCGTGATTCCTTTGATATGTGAGAGCTACGTTTTGTGCTGCTGCTGCTGGACTTCAGCTGACTTTGTTGCAGCAAGCCCAACAGATAGGCCCTAATCGCTAGCAGAACATAAACAAGTGTGATGGTGAAATGAGATGAGGCTCCGAAATGGAACTGTGGCCACCGTGTTAGTTTTCATCACTACTTTCCTCAGTTTGTCCTGGTATACTGCATGGCAAAATGGGAAAGGTAAGTAAAGGGCTCCGAAAACAAATTGACCTCTACGTGGCTGTATGGCTGAGGAATGAATAGTACAAGCGTGTGCTTTGCTGCTCTATGTTAGCAATGTGTAAACTGCTTGTTGACTAGCTCTGCTCCAGAAGGTATTGCCTTGGTGAGGGATTAACACCTGCTAGTAGATTCAGGAAAATCAACTTGGAGGGATCCTGACTTGTTTTTTTGTTTTTTTTAAAAGAGGAGAAACAAATCCTGCTGTTAGAGGAAGGCTGAATAGTTTTTGTTTTTCTTGGTTTATGGTTGTTGGAAAAACAGATGTTCTTTTTTTCTTTTTTTCCAAGTAACATATGGCCAGTGGACCAGGCTGGACAATGTTATTTTTGGTGCGGCTTTCTGTCTTCCCTGATGATTCGGTGATGGCAGTGGCAAACTGCCAAGCAGCATTGTCCAGAGATTTTTTTTTTCTTGCTGTCTTTGGAGGAAATGTAAAATATTTCTTGTCTGAGTATGGTATGAGAAATAAAGTAATATGAACAAATTGACTGCGTAATGGGAAGTGTATCTATTTCATGAGATTGCACATATTATTATGAGTAACTATTGTCTGTAATAGATCTTTACCTTTTTAAATGTGTGTTGATTTTATTGCATTTCATGTGAACTCTGGAAAATTGAGTTTTTCTGCTGGTTAGGACTGTTTACTGCAAGCAAAATGTTTTGATTTCTGTCTTTCAGTAAAGCAAATAAACTTATTCAGTAATGCTTTCTAGAAGAAGGTTTTTTTCCTTTATAAACATCTGATCTCTTGGAAAAAATACTAGATTGTCCTTCAAAGATCAAATCATCCTGAAACACACATTCTGTATTAAATGAGATTGCTACGTGGTTTGTTCTGACTATTCTGCTGAGAATGTTATCATCAGTTTTGCTTCAGGTCCAGTAAGAGGAGGCTGAGTTTTTCTAGAAATACTGTCAGTTTTAGAACAACCAACTTGCAACCCTTATTTTATACTTGAATAAGAATGAAAAAGATTATTTGCAAAGAAGCAGATGAGTTCTGTGGCATATTTTTTTTTTTTTTGACACTTGTAGGAGAAGCAGATGCTTTGTGGTCTGATCTCTGCTGTAGCAGTTGGTTGGCAGGCCTGCCCTCTGAATGTAAGGATCAGTAAAAATGTCAGGTTCTTGAGGTTGGGGTAATATACAGATCTTTTAATTGGACAACAAAGTCTAGAAGTGAAAAACACTGACAAGAGAATATTTGAATTGCATTCTAAGTAGTATTTTATTCATTTTGGATAATAACACATTCTATAGTTAAATTTCGTGTTATTGATTCTTTTCTTGTTGAGGAACCTCAGAAAAATTTTGCTTTCACTTAAGCAAAGATACAGATATATGAAATTCTGTCTTCGTGCTTTCATTCTAACTTGAGGTAGTTTACAGGTCTTGCTCTCTTTTGCCAAAGAATAACACAACCTTTAACTAACAAAAATCCACTATTGGGAAAGTACTAATATATATATAGTGCTTGGTGACAATTCAAGCTTTTGTTGATCAGACAGCTCTATTTTTTTTATACTTTTTTTCCATCTGAATGCTCAGAATCGATACTTTCTTAATGGTGGTGTAAAAGTTCTGCGTTTGTCTTTCACCAGATCTTTCTTTTGAGCATTATGACTAATTTGTTAAATAAACACTTGTGTAACAAGATATCAGTAATGTGTTAATTATGAATCGCGGTTATGAAATTAGTGTTCTAGAGAACTTGCTTTTAAGGTATGGCTTAAAGAGAAATTTATACAGAGAATATTGTTTTTAAAAAACTTGTTTTAATTTGCACAAGTTAAGAAAATACGAATCAGGTTGTCTAAAACAGATTTGACTTCATTTCAGTACCACATTTTAATTCCAAGATGCTTCTACATCAATGGGAAAAGTTGAGACACTAACAATGTATGTTTGTTAAGAATCCATATTTTTTTCCAATTTCCAATGCTTTTTTTTTTATTATTATTCAATAAGCATTGCATGGTGGTCTCTTAATTCACTGATGACTCTTTCCTTGTAAATTTAGTGGCTTGGTTAGAAGCAAATAAGGTGCTTGCTGTTCCCATCAACTGAAAGGCTATGAAATGTCAGGTATTATGGTCATAATCTTTTGTTATCCATTACAGTTATATGGCATGCATTACATTCTTATAGGTATGTGTCAGTCTTTGGAAAGCAAAGTAAATCTAAGCTTAGAACGAAAATATTATTTACACTTTAAAAAACTAAAAGGTAAACCACAAATTATTAGCTTCCCATTGGAACCAAACAAACTGTTCCAACAACCCTAACCCAGTCTTCAGGTGATTCATTTTAATTGAAGAACCAAGTTCCTGGATGACTGTTGCTTAAAGTGCAGAACCACCTGTAGAATAATGATAAGACTGGGATGACGTGGTGCATTTGCATATCATGTCCTCCTCTAGTAAATATACCTGGTCCCAGTCTGTGCAGGACAGGATTTAGGCGCTTCAAAGTGATACAGGCTTTGCTACTTGTTCAAAGTCCAAAAAAATTGTCTCTGCAGAACAGAGCTTTACAAACTTTGTGGATGTGTTGAGAAGTTGTTGGCAGTTGAAGGAAATACTTTGCCTCAGCTGCCATCACTGGCAACAGCATGGCTCTAGCTTACCCCCTGGCTGAGTTATGTAAGTAACCTTTCATGGGACAGATGCTGTTTTTGGATGAAATGGCCAATTACATGTTTTTGCTTTTAAAGATATGCTTGAAGAAGGCCGACTGAACTACTTCTCATCTCTGGAGAGTGTCTTCAAAATTAGGGCAAGATCCTGGGCTCTTTCTGGAGGCCCTGCGGTGCCGAGAAGCACTGGAGTTGTAAGGAAGCAGGGCAGGGGGCCCTGAATACACCTGGGAAAAACCTCGCTCTTCTGTGGGATTCATGAACAGGAGCTATAAGGCTGCTTTTTGTATGTTAAAAGTGTGCTATGGTTAGCTCATAAGTGAAACAGGTACTGGAAATCAAATCATACCAAAATGGATTACTTGGGTGCGTGTAAGGAACAGTTTTAATGAATCTGCTGTTACTTCAGAGCTAGTTTGGCTTAAGATGTCCTTCACATCCTCCTGAGGCAGTTCCTCCTTTTCCTCTTATGCCAGTGCTAACTTTGTGCTTAACACCATCTCTTTTGACTAAACCATGCTTTCCAGTACTACTGACCTGCTCAGGGTCACAGGCCTTCACCGCCTCGTTTGTGAGCTACAGAAATGAAGTATTTTTTTTTTTATCCTAAAGGCACTGCTCTTAAGAAGATCCAGCTAGTAAAAATACTGCTTTGTACCTGTCACACCGCTCACAAAAACTGCATCAAAGCTGTTGCCTGCTATGTGGAGAGTGTAGTCTTGGTGCTTTGATATTTAACGTGACCAGTGATCTGAGTGTGTAACGCTCCAGGAGAAGCTGCTGGGGCCCAGCAAACTTCTGATGCTTGTTGGCAGAGCGTGGAAATTGGTAAAGAAGGTAAAGAACTTTCCTGGATTAGGGCCGGCATGTTAGGATGAACTTCCTCAGCAAAGCTCATCGCTTGCTTCCCATGTGAAAGTCCTGCTCTGATCCTGCCTTTTTTTTTTTAGGAAAAAAAAGAGCACAGCAGCTTTTTGTTTAAAGTATGCGTGCTTTGTTCTTGGAGACAGACAGTAGTTGGCAGTGTCTTGTGTCACTTTCAGAAGGCACTTGGCTACTGGAAGTGATGAGGACGTGTATGGAATACATATTGTGAAAATCCGATGCAGCTTAACCCTTCAGCATTGACTAAGCTACGTCATTTCCAGAGCAGTCTGAAGCTAGCAGTGTGTGCCATCTTTTTCCCTATGTAAAAACATTCTTCTCTTACGAAGAATTGTTGAAAAAGCTCCAACAATGCTTGAATTGTTGAAAAGCTGCTGTTTTACAGCTCTTCCAGGACTGTCGTAACCATAAAGTCTCCTCACTGGGCGAGGATGGCTGACGCTGGTACGCTGCTTTAAATCCACATGGAAAGATCTCCGAGAAGACTTTGGCTTATGAGATGTTTAACCACTTACGGGATGTTTAACCAGCATCCTAGATGCTGAATGTTCCCTCATCCTTAAGTAATGATGGTAGGAGCTACTGTTGTCTTGTGTCAAGCACCTTTTCTCTCCTTTGGTGCAAGAATGAAAAATGGTCTGGGCTGCGTAATAAAAGCGGTGTCATCTTTCTTCTCTGGCTACTTTCATAATAGAATTATCCCATTGAGTCTCAGCCACAATAACCTTAAGTGCTGAAAAGTATCTAAACTTAACAAGGATAGGAAAAACAAACTTAGCCTAAAACAAAGGTATCAGCCAGTGATGGAAAACTTTGGAATAAGATCCAGGAATATTAATTCCCAGAGGGAGAGAAGTCCTACAGGGCCACGGAGGAAATAGGGCAGGGAGGAGAGGATTATTTTTCCTTGGCAATGGTTATGCATATGCTCTCCTCAGATGCAGAATAGAAATCTGGGAGATACACGTTAGCGCTTTGTGACCATAACCCTTTGTAGTTTATGCTTTGATCCTAAGAGAAGCTGTTAGCTGGGTAAATGCTGGTTATGGTCCACCGGCAGCACATTCTGATTCTCAGTTACCTGCCAATTTCCCAGTGAGGCGAATTAAGACCGATCAATGAAAAAAAGCTAAATGGACTACAAACTGGGAGGAGTGGAGGCAGGGGAAGGGAAAGAATGGGCTGCTAAAGTAGAATGCGCATGTGAAAATGTGTATTGGTTAGCTTGTTTGGGGGGCAAGAGAGGTTTGTGTGTTTTTTCTCCCTGTTTAATGGAAAGGAAGTATTGGTTTCCTTTGGAAATTCTGTTGCAAATCTTCCAGGAACTGAAATTAAAGGAAATAGGTGTTTCCTTTTTCTTAACACCAGCACATAGATGTTACTCTTTTTTTTTTTTTTTAATCTGAAATACATCCCGAGCTTGGTTTCTAGAGCTGACAACCTGGCTTATAGATTACTGATGTTAAAAACAGGAGTTGGATTGCGTTAAGGCCGGTCAGGAGCGCGTGTTTGCAACGGTTGCTGTGGTTCCTGTGCAGGTAGTGGTCCTGCTGTCCCAGACGAGTGGAACCGAAGCGGCGTCTGCCCCAGCTGTTCAGGTGGGCTGTGCTGGGGCACGCAGCATCTCCACGTCTGCCTTGCCTGCTGCAGCAGAACTCCTGGCACGGTGATTTGAATGAGCGGCGCCGGGAAGAATCACGCTCAGAATCACAGTCACAGGGGCTTTTTCAGCCCAGCTCTGTCCTCCTGCCTTGTTTGCAATCTGCTAGCTCTGCCGGCATGCCAGTCGGTGGGGTTCTGAAACGTGGTTGCCACCAGCGTTTCGTACGGCCAGCCTCAGCCAACAGCTTGAGGCACTGCTCTTGATTGCCATCCAGCCCTCGGAGCTGGGGAAAGTCGATGCTTTCGCTCTGCGTGGGTTCTTTTAATAGTTCCCCAGCCTGAGTCGCCTGTGCTTGCGTGACTCCTCCGAAGCACTGGCTGCTGCTCTCACGCAGAGACTATCATAGGAGTGATTTAGCCAGCCCCGGAAAGACCATTGCATCTGACACAGCTGCTCATAATAACAGCTCTGCTGTAAAATACATTTCCACGAATTTATCTACTAAAATGCATTTGCATTTATTTATTTTCTTGTTCACCGTGTCTTCCCAGAGCAGTTACTAACAGGTGCATCCTCACATTTTTAAGTGAGCGAGAAGGGCTTCACAGTGATCTGTCCTGGTTTTGGTGCTAGCTGATATTTTTGTTAGTGAATCTGGGTGATGAAAAGGAGCAAGCGCTTTCTAAATTTCAAACAGCAGCATGCCGGGAGGAGTAATGGAGATGGGCTGAGAGACTGGGGTTTAAAGGAACTCAGGCAAGGTGGAGACATCAAGGAGGGGAGTGATGGAGGGTTGGGACAAATCTGAGGTGCTGTTGAAGGTAGGAGAAAATGCCCCAGACAAAATGCAGGGTGCAGTAAGGCAGAAGATCAAACGTATGCGTACAGGATGGGGAAGAAACGTGGTGTTAGGGTTCTGGTTAGGAATGACAGTTTACTGTAAGTCATATGCTAAACGTGAGTCATCACATTGTTGCAGAGGTTGAAAGCAATTGAGCAGAAAAGGGGTGCTTAGGAAGTAAGGGAATAAAAACTGTACTATCCCAGCAAGACGCGGGAAGTGTTCTTTCTGCTCTGCTTGGCACTATTTCTGCTTCTGGAAGGTGCACTGCAAAGAGGACGTTTGTTGGGTAGGGTTCAAAGAAGCAACAAGTAATCAAAGATCAAAATAATGCGTACAGTAAGGAAAGAGTTTGTACTGGCATTGCTTAGCTTGAAGGGAAGGTGTGAGAAGAGAGGAAGATGATTTTCAAATATTTTAGAGTCCTCGCAAAAAGGAAGGACGTAATCTGTTATTCACGGCCGTCCTGGATAATAGAATATAATGGACTGAAAATGAAATGGAGAGCAAGGTTAGATCGTGGAGGAAGTTTTTGTAATGGCAAGTACAGTTAGGTACTGAAGTAGATGATTGGGAGGGATGAGGAACTTCCCTTGCAGGCATTTTCAAGAACAGGTTCCGCTGGTGATGACAAGTCAGGCACCGATAGCCTGTCTGAGACCACTGGAGGTTAGGGCTGGCACAAAAAATGAGTCTCGTTGGTTTTTAAAGCCAGTATGACAACCCCAAAAGAAAGCTCAGGTGGGGATGATGCACAGCTGGCAGGAATGGTCCAACTTTGAACCAGCTGTGCTGCTGAAACTAGATCTGAGGGGACAGGGTTTGGACTAGATGACCCCTGGGAGACCTTTATAACCTGAGTTATTATGAGGTCTGCTTGACCTTGGCCAGGTTTCTCTCTCCTTGTGCCAGGACTGACATGCCAGCATGTTTCATTACTAAATAATAGCAATGTTTGCATAAGATATGCAGGAGTTGCCCTTTATTATTGTAAACGTCCAATCCCTTAAAATACACAAAATGTTTGCTTGTATTTTAGCAGATTCACTTCACCTTTCACTGTTAATGTCCACTGACCTTTCTATGGCTAGGGACCTTTAAAATATGCTGTTAGAAAAACCACAAAGTTGCTTGTTTTTATTTTTAAGTGCAATTTTTTTCCTTACCCCCGCAGTTCAGAGTAGTATTTTATTCAATAACCCTATTCCTGCTGTGTAATCATAATTTTATTTGCTGCCCGGACAACAAAAAAGCTTTTTCCTTTATCAATGCGATCTCTAGGATTAGAATCCTGGAAGCTGTTTCTTTTTAGGATGAGACACTGATAAGTCTATAATTTAGTTCTGTTTATTTATAATGCACTGTGTTTTGTTTTCCTGAACATGGCAGAAAGGGAATGGAAAGTGGTTTCCTTGCTCACAGCGCAAGGCTTTACTCCAGCTAGTCTCTGCCTAAAAAGCAATTGCTCTAGTTTGTATTTCAGAGCTGTGCTTCCAGCTGCTTTTCTGGTTGTCTCCCTGGCTTTCATGCAGCTTTCTGGCTATTCCTGCAGATGCTTCCCACAGCCGTGCCGCCCATCCATCTAGTAATCAACAGCAGAAACCCTATTTGTGCTTGCAGCACTAGATCATTTCACTCTCTCGTTCTCAAAAATCATTTGTTCCCTGCGCTCGTCGTGCATACCTGTTGCTTTTGTGGTCAACAGCTGCATTGCGGTCTTCGCATCTCAACGTCACGGATACGCAGGTTTCCTCAGGTGCTTCAGGTATGGACGGAACTAGTTCTCTTTTCCATTGCAATTTACTAGTTAAATAATGGTGTCAATAAACAGCCCTCTTCTTTGGTTGCACAGTCCCTAGAGGAAAAACTGCGGAGGTGCTGTTGAATAGAGATTTGAATATTACAGGTATGATGGGATCGCGTTTCACTTGAGGTGGTGGTGTTGATTTGCAACAGTATGGGAGTGTGGTGGAGCTTTGATTCTAATTTTTTATTTTTTTTCCAAGAAGGACAAGTTAGAAAGAAGCTGTACTTGGAAACCAAGCTTGTTCAACACAGTGATGCACAGAGAAGCATCGACAGCCTCAATCCACTTGCAAGTGCAGAAACAATAACCAAACTTATACAGTACTTGAATTTTGTGCCCAAGCTACTAAGAATTTCTAGAAGTTTTAGCTCTTGGAATAGCATTGTTCATTGTGAGGTGGTACTGCTCTCTGGATCACTGTTACCTTTTGTTAGATGGATTTTTTCCTAATGTATGAGAATGTTAAACAGTTAGCTGTGGACCTATCATTACTAATCTTACTATAATTTAGGAAACAAGTTTTTCTTGCTGTAGTTTCTGGTTTGTAAGTATATGTTTTGTGGTTTCTGAGGGGGAGGAAAGGATTGATTTAAAGTAAGTGGCTCGGTTTACATGTACAGAGACTCCCAGATAGTCATTGACAATAATGTGGTAGAAACAAATCATGTTATGATTTTCAAAAGCTTTCAGGTTGTAAGAACAGAAAGGTTGGTTTGTCTTCCTGCACCGTGGTTTTGTTTTCCTGTGTGCTTTGTTTTCCGTGCCACGTTGGTCTGTAGCTGAGATCATCCATCCAAGACCATACAGCATCTTAAAAGTCGAGCCCTGAATGTTCAACAGTGCCTGGAACAGATTATATCAATGATGAGTCTTGGAGAAGGTTTGGGGTACCTGGCTGTTCCTGGACATGACTTCTTTTTCTGTATGGAAGCCCGGCTGACCGGATGACAGCATGACCAGAAATCCCGACTGCAGTGATCGGTCGAGCGTGCACAGTAGGTGACACCTTTAGGAAGTTTCATGCAAGTGCGGATCTGAGATAACTCCTCACTGAGCTCTTCCACAACAGTGCCTTGGGTATGACCCAGAGGGGTCAGCTGCTCAGCCACTGCCCAGCTGCTCGCCGTAAATCGTGCTCCGGAGAGTGTGTCGAGGTGCACGTGTTGTGGGTTTTGTTTGCCTGTAGGCGTGAGGGTTAAACATTCCTGCTTTGCAAAATGCATCTGGTGATCAGGGGGGCTCTAGGCAGAGACCTTTCTGCAACTCCCATGTGAAGACACGTGCTGGCGTAATAGCCGTTCTCTCTCCTGATGGAAATGGGACATACACATTCAGAGCTAGAGATGACCTTTATTAGGTCAGGGCTCATTTTCCCTTGTTTTCCTCCTGCACACTGCTTTACTGAGAAGGCAGTTGAGTTGTTTGCAATAAATGTGCATTTTTATAGCACACAGAGACATTTAAAAATAGACTAATGCTTTGCCCTGTATTTACAATGCATTGCATTAAAACTAACAGTATTTAACTTAGTCCGACAAAGTTTTTATCTTGGAATGAGCTAGAATTGAATCGAAGACTTTACTATCTTGTGTTTTTGGGATGAGTTGCTTCAGATTTTGAGGTATTTGTGCTTTGTGTAGCTTGCAGTGATCAAAGATTTGAATTGGGTAAGGCTGAGAGTTCACCCCCATGCAGGAAAAAAAAAAAAAAAAGGATGCTAGAACATTCATAATATGTCCCTATATTCGGTATCTTGTTACAAGTGGTACCAATGACTAAGTTGTTCTCCCCTGAAGTCAGACTGATAAACTGTTTACTTAGGTGATGAAAGTAGGAGGTTGCGGTTGACTTTTTTCAAGAGTTGAAATGTCTTTGCTGCTCCTTCTGTCACAGGACATGCCACAGTATCCTTTTCCCTCAGTCACACCATGGTTCAAATTCGGTGTTCTAGATGGTGCTGTATTCCTGCATGTGCTGAGGAAACGGGAATAGGACAGAGCAAGTCCTATGAGGAGCGGCTGAGGGAACTGAGGTTGTTTAGTCTGGAGAAGAGGAGGCTCAGGGGAGACCTCATTGCTCTCTACAGGTACCTGAAAGGCAGAGGAAGGGAGGATCCTGGGCTGTGGGAAGGAGCCTTGGGGAGCAGCTGGAGTTCATGTCCCCAGCAGTGAGAAGGTGTGGAAGCAGCTGTAGAAAAGCAAATCAGTGGAGCTTGCATGGTTGCAGTATCTACGTTGGTTTTTGGGTGTTGCCTCCCCACCCCGCAATCTTGGCTCTCGCTGGTCACGGGAAAATACCAGAGAGCAAGGTGACAAAGGGAGCGCTGCTTCATTTGAAACTCAAGCAGACGTTTGCGCACAAATTATCAATATTGTTTTCTGGTTGTTCACGCTGCTGCCGGTTAAATCCTGCTTCAAAGCTGGAGCAAACTGCTTCTGATTGTGCTCACGGGTGTGGTTTTGTGCTTGGTCCTTTTTTTGTCTTAGCGGAGAAGAGCCTCCTGGCTCTGGCGAGAATCTGTGCTTAAGCTGTTTGCTCTTATCTGTGCCTAATCTTGTGCACATCTTGCTGTTTGTAGGATACGTGTACCGTTGTTAAATGCACCATAAAGGAAAAGGACATTCATGGCAGCTTTGCTGTGTTCTTTGCTTAGAGGTTATAAATGCATTTTACAAACAGAAATTAAATGTAGGAAGCTGATGGTTGAGCTTTTTCTGATAAAGTGGGTGTTGCCACTTGTGGTGTGTAAGGGAAACCGTGGAGCTGGTGGCTGATGCCGTTGACTCTGCTCTTCACAGTCAGATAAAAAGTTGCACGGCAGATTGATTTATATTCTGCAGAAATGGCCTAAGAGTAATGTGACTCTTGCACCTCGGCTTTTGATAATTCCTGCGCTGGGCTAGACCTTCCACAGAGTGTTTGCTTCCTTGTTACAGGAGACATCAGCGTGAAAGTTGTCATTGTACCACGAAACCTTAACCCATTTGAAATACAAGAGGAACCACGTCTCCCTGTGGCACTGTAGCATCACAAACTAATGTTGAATAATACTGATGAAGAGTAGTGCAATGGAAAAAAATATATATGTGTAATTAACCCATTGATTTGAGAAAGTTAAACCAAAGCGTTAACTTCAGCACTGAACATTTTGTACTTTTTTTTGGGAAAAGCACAATCTTTCAGCTTCTTATTCAAGTGATACATTCCGATGGCTTTAATCAAGTCTAACTCGACACCAAGTAGCGCCTTCTCTAACCTTGTGAAAACATGTTTCTTGCTGCTTTTAGACCATCCCTTTTCTTTTACAGCTTAATTTGCCATGATTGAAATTCTGAGCTGTTGAAATACATTAGTTGCTGTAGCGTTTGCACACGACATAAAATCAAACGTGTCACCTCCACCCTACCCCTGCCGTCAGGATTTTTAACCTTGTACTTGTTTTTATTCAGGTGGAAGTTAAGTCTGGGGAACAATGACAGAAAATGATAGGTTGATTCCATGTTAGAATTGGGATCAAACTAATTTCAGGTGTCCAGCTAGGGTTGAATTTTTAATTGCTCTAATGTATAATTATAGCGTGATTGCCGTCTCTAAACCGGAGTACCTGACTCTGTGTTTTTCCAAGTACAGCCCTATCTGTGTCTATTGTAATCCTTCTGCTAGCTACTCTGTCATCAATATTTTCCAAATTATAGTTATTTAAAACTTACAGATACTTCCAGAACAAAAAGGACCAAACTCTCACCTTATTCTCGGTTCTTAACCAAGACTTTTTGATTTCATGGCTTGAATCAGGAGGTCCCTCAGCTCTGGGCGCCGTGGGAGGCACTGGCTGGCTTTGGTTCCAGCTGTGTATTTAACAGCGTGTGCTGTTAACAACATGGTTTAGTTGTGTAATGAGAGCTGGAGAAGGGAAGAGCAAGCTGATTTGGGATTAGTTCATTTTTAAGTTTTCTAATATGAGTTACATCATGAATTCAGGGAATAACATGAGTAACCTTTGACTAAAACTTTATTTAAGATATAGCTGCAACTCTAGCTGTTAAAGCAGAGAGTTGATGTGGGGGGCATCAGATATGCAAAAGATTAAAAAAAAAAAGAAGAAAAAAAGTAAAAGTGTAGGATGCAGATTCAGTTAATGACTAGCTGTTACCAAGATGTGAGTGACTGGTAGTCATTCAGGCTTTCTCTGATACTAATTGATTTGGAAATTAGTTAACTGTTTGTGCGCACTGGTTTGGATAATAAACTTGTTCAACAAAATGTTTTTCCTGTGGGCTTTTATGCAGACTTTTTCTTCTTTCAAATTCCTTTCCAGTTTTGACCTATCAGATCAACAGCAAGGAAAATCAAGGACCCCAATTTCATAAAATTCTGTTATGGTAGAGAACACCATTTTAGTAAATTGGGTTAGAATTTCAGTAGCTTATAAAAAGGTGGTTTGCAGAGAAATATATATATAATATTTATGTTTAAAACCAAATCAGTAACACCCCACAAATTTGAGACCACTTGACAGCATGCATATTTTGATCAGGTGTCTCAATGTGAGTATATGCACTTGTCTGTAGAAAGTAGCTGGACATCTTGGGTGATTGAGGTCTGAAGAGGAACATGAGATATCACAGATGACTTCTTCTAGTCCAGCTGACTGAAAGGGGTTGAATTGCCAAAAGGTAATTACATTTGTTTACTCTGCCAGCAAATCTCCCTAAGTACTTCAGGTGAAAGGGTTGTCCCTTGTTCTCTTGTGTCAGACGGGAAAGAACGGTGTTGTACCAGGGATTGCTTTTGGTATTATATTTAATGGAGAAATTGCAATACCACACAAATTGTTATAAAGCCACTCTCTGCTGGAACTACATAAGCAGTTATGGCTTCTTCTCTACATCTGGTTAGAAAGCAGAACAACCAGCTATTCTGTAGTTTTAAGAAGATGCTGTTTTTATATTGGTAGCAATAACGTATATGAACTCAAGGATGGAAACAAACCTAACAGGATGCAGTGCCTGTGTAGCATATTTCTGCAGAAATGTAGAGTGCAATGATTTGGTTTAATATATAAAAATAAAAAGCATGCAATGGGCGTGCTTTCAGCTCAGGTGCTTCAGTCCCTCAGCACTGCCAGGAGTGCAGTCTGGGGATCAACCCGTCCTGTATCTGAGTGTTTCAGTGCTCCGATCCTGACGCCTGCCCCAACGGGAGCTCCATGTTGCTTAAGGAGTAGTAGTTCTGCAGGACATTTTAGTCAGAGTTGTAGCGTGGCTTTTTAATTAGTAGTTAATTTGAAAAATAATCACGACGTAATGAGCTTTGTAACAGCTGTCCCTGCAAATTGCGTTTTTGAGGCAATGCTGTGACGTTGGTATTGACCACTTCCCGGTTTCGGTTGTACGCTTTGAGTCTCATGCAAGACAAGCAGGAACTGTTGAAGTGGAGGTTTTTGATGAAGGCTGTTTAAAGGGAATCTGTTTTTTTTTTCTGACACTGTGAAGAGTTAATATCCAAATTACATAAAATCAATGGATTGCATGCTCATCTGAGCTCCTATTAATTTCTTAAACTGAACTTTTTGAGCTATATATATATATCTAAAGCAGAAGTTAGAATATTTTTCCTTGGTCTGCTTTGCCTTCTGGGAATAGACTCTCTGAAGCTCATATTTATTCCTTACTGTTTCTGTTCGGGGTTAGAGAGGTGTTAAATGCTGATTGCTTATTGTGGAACTGATTTAGCAAATGATTTCAGTGACCTTTTTATATTACTTTCCCTTTAAAGAATAAATGCCAGCAGAGTTGATAGTGCTTCTTAGCACTGGGGGGTTTATTTATTTATTTATTAAAAAAAAAAGCTGGAACCTGAAAACCTTTGAGGATTAATTTGTCTATAGAGTCCTGGGCACTGTTGTTTACTAGGCAAAGGAGAGTGAATGCTATTAGGTGAACAGTCAGGGCAGGAGAAAGCAATTGCAAATGTGAGATTTCTTTATTATTGTTTTTTTTCCATCACTGTAGCTTGCTTTTCTTTCTTTTTAAAGGAAGACTAGATCAAGTGCTGCCAATTACTCTTCTCAAGCAAGTCATGTGTTTAATTATCCTCAATGTCTGAAGCCAATGCACAGACAGAACACCATATGCTTTTGTTGACTTGACCTCCTTAGTTGCGGTTGCCTGAGTTTTCTGATACATTATTCTTTCTATTCCTTGCGTCTGAAGTAATGTTCAGAGCCTCTGTCAGCCCTTATCAGTTGACATTTGAGAGTGGTGTCGTAGCAGGTTTTATACCTGTATGGCAAATCTTCTAAATTGACCTTTCTGGTTTGATGATTTGTATATAGAGGCAAAAGTGAGCCTTTGCAGCTGGAGACATTTAAAGCTGTTCCTGGCTGCTACATTCAGCTTTTAAAATACCCCTTCAGTAAAACATTCATTAGTTCTCACAATTCTAGTTTGGCTTTTTTTTTTTTTCCGGTTTTCTGATTGCTCAGGATAGTTTTTTCTCCAGGAAAATGTTTTATTCTGGAGTTTTTTAAAAAAACAACCTGCCTGAAGTACTACTTTGTGCCTCCTTTCTGATGTGCAAGTTGCAGCATTTTTAGTATCTTTAAAATACAAAAATATCTTAATATTAAAGACACCAAAAACGAGGTTCTGAAGATTTCAGCTGTCTTGCTTTCCCATTTTTTCTGCTTCATGTAAGTGGGATTTCTGGGAAAGTATGGGTGTTTTTACTTCTTCAGAAGAATGTTTAGAAGTAAATTGATTCTGAAGTTTGCATTTCAGAGTGGAAAAGCTTTACCAGGTTGTATTACAAATGTTTATATTCAGATTGCTTTAAAATTTTTAGTAAAAACATCTTCAGCTCCTGCTGCAAAGGAATGTTTAAACAAAAGTATCTGGATGTTGATTGGATCGGGCCCTGGTATTTTCAAAGCAAGCACTTGAGACTTGTGCTAGTGCTTTTAGGATCAGAACAGAAAACATCATTTGTTTACACAGAGCCTTGAAGTGCGATATGTGAAAAAGCTACAATGGAAAAAATAATAATTCTGGTGGTTTTTTGTTTGGTTTTTAAGTTAGGAAAAGCTGCAGAACCTTCCATTAAAAATTAAGGTGCTCTCCACAGGGCAAGCTACTTGAAAAAGCATTTTTTTAAATACTTCTTTGTGGAAAACAAGGGCAATAAACAGTAATTCTACCTGATTGCTTGGGTAGATTGAAATGCAAGATTGCTGAAATGATCTGCCAGTTTGAGTAACAAGATTACAGATAAGAGAATGATTTGATCACTTGTTTTCTGAGATTTTGGCTTTTGTTCCATGAAGCATGAATTACTATTTTTTGTGATTAGTAGGATTAGCCTACTTTACCGTCTTTAATTCCACAGAATAATATATTTTTAAAACAATTACATACTCTGTAGTCATGTCAGAATAATAACTTTATCCTGGTTTATGTATGACTTAAACAAAAAGGGCCCAGGATGAAGCGTTCAAATAGGGCTGATGAAATTTGACCTTGAGCAGTTTTCTTAACAGCTTTTATTTATAGCATGTCTGTTGTTAGCATTTACAGTATACTGCTTTATTCTATGATTTGCATGGTTGATTACTTTTCTGCTTCAGATTTTATAACTCATCATAACTTGCTTATAAAAGGTTTTCATTTCGCTTTAGGAACAAGGAAGCTAATTAGCTTATGGGGAGTAGTCATCCGTGATAATGTATTGTAACATTTCAAGGACACCATTTATCAACGTTTAGGCAGTTTCAAGACAGAAAATCAGAATCTGATTTGTAAACACACTTGATTTAATTTTTTGGGCCAATTTTTTTCGAGACCTTCTTTGATCATCACTTAGTTTGACATTTTGGTTACAAATATGATTTGTACCTACATACAGTTTTTCAACACCCGATCATTACCTCAGCTTGTTACAACATCTCACCTCTTTTTTTTTTTTTTATAAGCCTAAATGTCATGGGTGGTTTCTGGAACCTCTTTAATGTCTCTTTTGTATGGACAGAGCTTTTTGGCCATGTCTCTCTGGTTGCTCTGATGTTTCCTCTCCTCAGCTGCAATGCTTTAGCCTGCTTCATGGGTATCATCTGAGCACTGGAGTCACTGCTAAAGGGCAACCAAAGTGATGTATTGTATTTTCTCAGTCAACGCCACTCTGTATTTCTCGTCTGTGTATCTTGGGTGCTGGGTGGTTGTACAGTGACAGTGAGAGCAGGATTTTGTATCACAGTATTGAGTATTTGTATTTACATTTAAGTTTTGCAAAACCCACGCGAAATAGGAAGTCTTTGTCAAAAAAAGGTGTCAGCGTTAAGATGTTGAAAATCATCATCAAAATAAATGCCAGCGTAGTAAGAAGAGTTTTGTTTGACTTGCTGGAGGAATTCAGGCTTTCTTTTTTTGACTGACATCGAAAATAATTTAGTCTGCCATGCATTAGCATAGCAGGATTTCAGTTTAAAGAATATCTGTGTGTGAGGGACAAAGAGGAAGTAGAGATGTGATAGCTTGTAAGCTGCTTGGATATTATAGATCAAGCGTGGTCTAAAAAAAATAAATTGCACACATCCCTGTGGGAGTGAAGTGCAGGTCAGTGCGGGTATTGTCATCACGTAGCGGATACTGATTTCCTTGATACCATGATCTGATGGATCACGTAAAGCATCTCAGCGAGTTTCAGGGGATGTGCAGAACTTATTTTTACACCTTATGTAACAGAAACAAAGAGATTTTCTTGTAATAGATGTGCCAGATGGAATTGCCTGGCATGTTGACAAGTCCCGAACTCACCGAGGAGCAACATGCCGTTTGTGCTCCTGCTGACCCTACAGAAACCTCAGGGTGGGAGCTCTCTGTCCATTAAGCTTTCTAGTTTGTATCAACCTGTAAATTGATCAACGTTCTTCCTGCAAGTGTAAGAGGAATTAATTCATGAAGCTTGTTGCTGACTTGGCATAACAGTAACTGCTGCTTTGTTTTATTTTTGTAATGGCAGTGAGTTGTAGCGTAACTTGGTAGTGAAGTGCCTGAATTACTGTTTACTACAGTGTGTTACCACAGATTCACTTATTTACTGGCATTTCCATAACTTTTCAACAGAGCGCATACAGAAAAATATGACGTTTGCTGTGGAACCCTTTGACTTGTAGCACTTCAGCTGAAAGGTTTGGTTTTGTTTTGTCAGGAGGTGCAGGCTGTTTTGCTTTTGGGTGAGGCGCTGAGAAGGAACCCAAGGGCTGGAAGAGGAAAACTGGAAGGGTTATCACTAGGGTGGGCCATGAACTTGAGCGTTGCTGGATTTGGTAGTGTTGCCAGCGAGACGCCGTTCGTTTGAATAACATTTTGAATATCCCCCTGTTGGATAGAGGAAAGATTCTGCCCCATCAGGTGTCTGTTCTTGCTCCTACCCGTTTTACTAATTGAATATTTGTGTGCAGTGCTTTGTTGCCAGCCAAAGCCTTTTGTCGGTGTGTCAGAAGGCAGTCATTCTTCCTGTTCCCATTTAGTGAACAAAGGGGCCGAGAGGTTTCAAGAGTTCAGTTTGGTAAGAGCAGGAAATATAAATCAGGCCTACAATGTGGCTAAACGAAGCCTTCTGTACTTGCTGTCTTTTATGCATGCCAGGTCCATGGCTGGTTATCTTTTTCTCTGTGAGGCAGATCCATTACCGGGGTGTTTAGCTGATTTGCAGACTGAGGGAAGACTCGACTGCCTGCTGTTGATATGGAAAGGTCGTGCAGCTTTTTGTGATTTTTGTTGTCTGATGCATCTGCCTTTCGAGACAAGCAGCTGTACCACCATAGAGCTCTTGAGCAAATTACAGCTTGCTTTTTTTTTTTTTTTTTTTTAAAAATACAGTCACCTTAGTTCAATACGTCCTATTTCCAGTTGTGGAAATGGCCTGTGATTTAACATATTTGTGAACCTGCTTGATTGATTAGACAAATAACAGCTTGCAAAGCTTTCCTGCTGCTTTTTATGTTGTAGATAGTGCTCCCTTTAGCACACAGTAAACGGCTTTCCTTGAGGAAGTATTGCAATACTGACTGAGAATTGCTGAAATACTCCTGGGGATTGTAAGGGTCTTCATGCAATTCTGCTTTCCCCAGTCTCCCCTTTCCTGGTCCCATTGCCACCCCAAAAAGAAGAGGTGGCATACTGACATGCAGTCATAGATCTTTTGTTCTTGTGGAGCAGCAGGGTTTTCACTGGAGCCACTGGCTATCAGAGCATGCCTGTTGCAGGCTAGATGGAATAAAGCTTTGCAGAGATTGTCAGGAAAGCAAACTCCCATTTTTAGATGGTTTCTGGCTCCTTGTCCAGTATTTTACTCATTCTTTTTGAAAGAGATGCTGTCAGAGGCACCAAACAACTTGGATTTTCATAGTGCTTGTATCTCCTTTCTCCAGTGCAACATTAACAAAGGTGGTGTATGCGCATCATCTAAATATGTACTGTTCTTTGTACCTCCTCTGCTACTGCCAAAGACATGTGAACAAAATCTGAATTCGCATTTCAGCAGATGTGCAGCTTTGGTCTTGTACTTGCATGCTCTCAAAAATACTAAATTGCAACCACAACCTGACTGTTGGATTAAGTAGTTCTACAGACTTCTGAATAGTGAATTGTGTATGTTCCAGCGATTGTTGCTTTAATAATACCAGGGTTTTGACCAGGAATCCTATTCAACTGTACTTTCAGTGTTTTAAGATTTATGCCAACGTATATATGGGTTTTAATATATGGGTTTCAAGTGTGCATTGTGATCAAAGGTTAGGTGCATAGGTTCTTTCTTCAATATTGACCATCTCTGTTTCCTTTTTCAGTGGTTTACGGCAAACAAAAAGGCAGTCACGGCAGAATTTTGCTGATGCTATAGGTGTCCGTACTCCACTCTGACAGTTTAAAAGTGTACCCAAAGTAATTCCCTCACTAACATTTTTAGAAAAATGTGTTTTTCGTTTGCCTTTTTTTTAATGTGAAAACTAACACACAAAAAAATAAGAGCTGTTGATGGTTTTAAGAGCACTGAAGTTAAATATCCATAGAATTGCTTAACTTGTGTTCCCAGGATATTTTCACTATCTCAGTAGGCTCAGTATGTTTTCTATTTGAAGTTACAATACACCGAGCATTCTGCCAGTAATACAATTCATACTTCTTTAGCTATTTTAGTGCTGAGATAATCAGCAAAATGCTTTTGTAAATTCCAAGTATAGGATATTTTCTTGTTCCTTTACTTTGATACTATTTTTTTTAATCCAAAGGGAGAGCTCACTTTGCTCTTAAAAATACTATGTTGAAGCACACAAACAGATTGTAAGTGTAGTACGGGAAACAAAATGAAAAAACTAGATGTATGATAAGATATTCAGAAATTCCATGTTGAGTTTAGAAAATTGGCATCTGGTTTAAAACTTGGCTTATGAGCTGTCTAAATTTGGTGCAAAAATCAAATGATGTAATCAAGAATGTGGCAAATAGGAGAATCGATTGAGTTTGTTACGTGGGGTAATGTTGTCTTGTGGGGATGACTACTTTTTACAGTAGTTTAATAGGAGAACCATAAATAACCCAGAGAAGGAAGAGTAGGCCGAGAACTGCAATTCCATCTCTGGCCAGAAACTTGCAAACCTTCACAGTTCATAGAATCAGTTTGATTTGCATTTTTAATTTTCAAAATATTTCATCAACGTTTGAGTGAGCTTGTCTGAATTCTAGGTTAGCATATTTAGAAGAACATCTTGCAACAAGGGAAAAAAAAAGTTGAGAAAACAAACTACAGAATGAGTTGAAATAGTGTTAATTTTCCAAGAAACGCACAGCATCAAGCCAGCTAAAATATTTAAGTTTTAGCTTCTGGGGTTTTGCTGAAAGTACTAGAGTTTAAAAGAAAATGATGAAGAATTAATGCTTTCAGTTCTCAAGTAATTTCTTAACAAGAGTATTCTTATTTGAAGTATAAGGGCCAGTTATTTTTATTTGGTCTTTTTGGCTTCCAGAACAAAGTATGGAAAAGCATCACCTTCTCATTTCAATGTAAAATAGTATAGCATTCTAAAAATCATGACTATATGCTCAAGCTATTGGAGACTAAACATTTTACATTTGCTACCACTGCTGTTAAAGAGGGATGTTTTATTTGTCAGAGATCAGATGTGTTTTGGGGTTCTTCCATCAGCTATGTAAGGCCAATAACTGACTGTCTGAATTCCTTCCTCTGTTTTGTTAAATGATTCTAGGTTTCAGCATTAGAAGAAAAAAGTCATTTATAATATTGTAGAAACACAAATATATTCTTTCAAAACAGTAATCGCTGGTCTCTGTGACTGTTTCCTTTGTGGTTTTAGGTTCAGAATTTTTCTTTTCACCATAACAGCAATGGAAAAAGTGGTTTGATTCTTTTTGACAGAAAATCAATTCATTTTTTTTTAAGTTTTAGAGAAACCTTTGAACAATAAAATATTAAATGGTCAAATGTCTCTTGAAAATATTGGCTACACTATTGACTTTGTGTGTGTGTGTGTATATATATATATATATATATATATATATATATACACACAATACTTATAAGTCAGCTTGCCATACATAAATATTTCAGAAAGACTGCCCTGAATTTCTGGAGAAACTTGTACAGTCATTTGCAAATTTTCATTCCCTCCTCCTTGTGAGGAAAGAGGTGAGGTTTAAAATACAGGAGAGGCTCTACATAATACAGTAACGTGTGTCTTCACCTCAAACCCATAATTTTTTGATGAAAAGATTTTACTTATGTTCGTGTAAATAGAAGTGAAGGAAAAAAGCTGTCAAATGAATTCATATTTTGGAGAGGGGAAAGAAAAAAAATACCAAACTTGAGCTAAGTCAAAGTTTAAATAAAAATAAGACCTTAAAGTTAGTTTTGTAGGCTTATGCCTAAGTATTTAGGAGTGACATTTGATTTATTTATTTTCTTTCAGAGTCTTTTGAGTATTTAGAAACTCCTCCTGCCTTAAGGGACATTTACTTTTCCAGAGTTGGGAGGGGTGGGACCACCGAAGGTGGTACTGTAAGAGCCCGAGAAGTATTTTCTCCTTCACAAGTGCCTTTCAGTATGAAATCACATTTGATGTTGCTGCAGTCATGTGGTTGTGTTTTTTTGTTGTTTAACTAGGTATCTGAGCAGTTGATCTAGGTTTTGAAGTACTGCAAGTACACCTTTTAAAGAAACTAAGTGCTGTTAGAAACTTAAATTTAATTCATTTTATTTCAAATCACAGCCAGTCATATTGTAAAACAAGTACTAAAAGACCGACTTACACATTAATCTCCAAGTACACAAAAAGAATAACGCATCTTTACTAGTATTAGAGATGTGAATGTTTAGTATTACCGCAGTTCTTGCAAAGAATGAATTTTACTTCATTTTGCGTAAATAAGTAGAAAAATTCTTATAGGTTAGTGGACTTAAAATATGATTACGTACATCTTGTTAGCATTTTCTGATTTTACTTGGCTCAATAATATTGTAACCTAACAAAAGCAGTAATACGTTTTTAAAGGATGTATTTCAAGAGTTTACATGTCTTTTAGAGCAGCCTCCTTAACCCAGATGTGTCTGGTTGAAGAAATTGTGCGAAGTTGAGTACTTTGAACCAATTAATTGGTATTTCTTAAAGAAATTCACTTTTGAGGTCTGAAGTAATATAAATGTAATACCAGTACAGCACACTGGGAGACCCAGAACTATTTGCTAATACTTATATTAGGAACAATTTCGTGGTGCCACAGCTAGAAGCCTGAGTTCTCAATGGTCTTTGCTCAAGAACTGCTATGATAAGTTATGAAAATAAAATTTTACTTCCATTTATATTATTTTAAATTTATTTAAAGAGAAATTAATTTTTTATTTTTGACATTAATTATAATTCGAAGATGTGATAACGACTGCCTCCTTTGAAAGTATCCTGCTTTCGGTAAGTGATTTTTATTGGTAGCTCTTAAAATTGTGATTTTCATTCCTCCACATGATAAAAGCCAAATGAAAAGGCCTTTTTAAGTTCCTCATGGTTTTAGGACTAAGGTTTTTAATTGCTGTGGAACAGCAAGGGTCCTGTAATTCTAATTCTTACTACCCACCTGAATTAGGAAAGTAGAAAAATCTTAATTTCTGCATACAGGCTGAGTTTAGTAGTAAGACATTACTGATTGTGCAGTATGGATTTTGCTAGGTGGAGGTGGCAGGAAACTATTGCAGTTCTCCACCGATTGACATATTCCTAAATGAGTTGTTCCCCCTGGACTCTGCTGCTCCTTGGAGCACCAGAATCATCAGAGCGCTGAGCGTGATGTGTTACCTTGGTGTAAGTGCCTGGAGAGCACCGGTCTCTGCCAAAACTTCCTCTTTCAGGCAAAGGAAGGAAGACATGAACTCATCTCGAGGTGCTCTTCTGAACCACAGGGTCCTATTTGTTTTCCCTGGAGAAACACAGGCTCTGCCACAGCGGAGTTTAGCCTTTTGGAAGTAGGAAGGTCGTTACTGGTAAAGTTTGTCTGCTATCTTGTACCATAAAGAAAGGCAAGAAGAGAGACCTGATGTGCCAGGCTGCTTTGGAGGCTATCCACTGCTATGGCAGCCCTTAGACATGCTTTGGTGGCTTACCTGTTTTTTCCTGTTTAGACAGAAATTGTCAGGGATCTGTATAACCTGCCATCACCTGTTCTGGGGAGGGATATCAGTGTATTGGGCTTATGTGGCAACGTTTTGGTAGTGTGGGTGCTGCAGGGGTGGCCTCTGTGAGCAGAGCCCAGCAGCTGCCCCATGTCAGATCAGAGCCAGCTCCAGCCGGCTCCAAAAGGGACCTGCTGCTGACCAGAGCCGAGCCAGGGATTGATGCTGGGTGGGCCTCTGGGAGAGCAGAGCTAGGGAAAGGGGAAAAACCTGCTGGGCTACAGCAGCTGGGAGAGAGGAGTGAGAAAATGTGAGAGAAGCAGCCCTGCAGCCCCCAAGGTCAGTGCAGCAGGAGGGCAGGAGGTGCTCCAGGCACCCAGCAGCAGTTCCCCTGCGGCCTGTGGAGAGGCCCCTGGTGGAGCAGGCTGTCCCCCTGCAGCCCATGGGTCCCACATGGAGCAGATCTCCACGCTGCAGCCCCCCCGTGGAGGAGCCCCCGGTGGAGCAGGTGGATGTGGCCTGGAGGAGGCTGCGGCCCATGGAGAGCCCCCGCAGGAGCAGGCCCCGGGCCGGAGCTGCAGCCCGTGGAGAGGAGCCCACGCAGGAGCAGGGGGCCTGGGGGGACCTGCCGCCCGTGGGGGACCCGTGCTGGAGCAGTTTGCTCCTGGGGGATGGACCCCGTGGTACGGAGCCATGTGGGAGCAGTTCTTGAAGAGCTGCTGCCTGTGGGCAGCCCCCGCAGGCTCAGTTTGGGAAGGACGGCATCCCGTGGGAGGGACCCCACGTGGAGCAGGGGCAGAGATGCTTTGTACCCTTACTGTAACTTGTAGACATGTCTCCAAGCAATCTTTGATTTCTTTTGGTTATCATTGGCAAGTAAGAATGCCCTTCTTTCCAGAAATTCCAGAAAACTTTCCTGGCCATCTCAGTCCTGCTGACTAAAGCAACAGGTCCAGTTTCAAGCAGCAGTCTGGATTCACTTGTCAGTGTGTAGTGTGCTTAGCATTGCATTGTGCGACAGCATAGCTGTGTTCTGAGTTTGTTGGCACAAAAGCAATAACCATGTGGTTTTAATGAAAAAAGGAAAACAAGGTTGGCAAGGGAAGTATTTTCGAGAGGTAGTGAACTATATTTTTATTTTTCTTTCCTCTACACACAGAGAATTTTAGCTAATTATGTTTTCAAAATACAATCAGAACAGTACATACTAACTACAAAAGAAGAAATATGTGAATTGAAAGAAGTTGAAGGAAATGCAGCATTATTAGCAAGGGAAAACTGTAATTCCTTCATTATTCCATGTATTGCTGTAATGCAGCAACAGGAAGAGACTCAAATTGCTTGCAAAACTTCTGCTTCTTTACCCCTGCAATAGGTGACAAACCAAAACAATATCTCTATGGATGGCAACTGTGTGGTTGCAATATTGATGACAAGATACAGAGTCACTTAAGATACACCATTCAATATTTGCAGATTGGCTAAAGGGAAGTGATGGTAAGCAGGAGATTTGGGGAATGATCAGTGGGATGAAGGAAAGATGCACAGGACAGAGATGCTTATTTTGGGTAATAAGAGCATAGGCAAGATGTGAACAAATGAGCTGTGGTGTTTCCTTCTCCCTTTTGGTCTTCTTTTGAAGAAGACATGCATTTATTCCACTCGTTCTTACAACGTATTCAGAGAGGGCTTTCAAGAAACATGACCTGTGCTCTTTTTAAGGCACTGCTCCTGTCATGCTTTTTAAAACAAAGGGTTTGTTTTAAAAACAGGGCATCTGTTCCAAAAAAAGGGACTCAGAATTGCCTTGTGGTGTTGAGTAATGGGAGCTTAAAGGTTGCTCCTGTCTGTGGCTGTGGTGATGAGGAGCATATCCCCTAGCACCTGCCTTGCATCCCTGCCTGGTGCAGTTATTCTTCCCTCTGTATGTTGTGTAAATACTCAGGAAGGTTTGTGCTGGGCGGCTATGTCCTTGCTGGCTGTATTTCAGGTGCTACATAGCTGAGCAGTCTCTGTCCTTTGTTGGAGCTCTCTGTAGTCATTTGTTGCCCGAAATAACCAGCATCATTTTTTTTCTCTGTAGAAAAGTTGATTGCATATCAACGGGAATTTCATGCTTTGAAGGAACGTCTTCGTATAGCTGAGCATCGGACTCTGCAACGCTCTTCTGAGCTGAATGCTATCTTGGAGCAGTTCAGGCGTGCAGTAGCAGAAACAAATGGAAGTAAGAATGCACTGAATAATTTTTCAGGTACATACTGTGATTGAGCTTTTTTTTTTTTTTTTAATAACTATGGACTATGAATATCTCTCTATTACTATAGAATAAGAAATTAATACTGAGAAATCTGAGTGAAATTGTTCAGTGGTGCAAATAACAAATCTATGTCATATGTTGCATCTGGTGGCTGGTTTTCTTTTTCCAATTTCTATTCTTAGTGAGCCACCCACTCTTCATTCTTATGACTTTAGAGAATGAATACTGATTCCATGCTCCGTTTGGAACTTCTGGTTGTTTATTTAGCATACTTGGACAATAACTTGCCTCACTTTTTAAATAGAGCTTGAAGGGAAAAGTGAGCAAACAGTCTTTATGAAAAGGATGAACTTGAATGAATTAAAATATGTTTAAAAATCAGATGGATGATTAAAAAGCATACAGGCAATCTGAAGTATTGGTTGTAATTTGTAAAATGTACAAGTAATGCCCTTTTTAATAACTAGTCATTAAGTATTAAATTTGTAAAGTCTTCTGTATTTTTTTATCCATTCCTGAGGCTGATGCTCAAGTTTACTAACAGCTGTGTTTGGCAATGTTCGAGAATGCCTTCACACTACTCATGAAATTATTAAAGTTACCTTTAAAATCATGCTCTAATTGCTTTAGTTGCTCTGATTTTTTATTAGATGGAAAGTGAATAACAAATAAATACAAACTTTCTGGCCAGAAGTCTGATTTGGTCATTTGCAGAAATGTCACTGTATTGGCCTAGTGAGGATAAGAAAAACAAAGATTTTTGCAAATCCAAAAGTTGGATAGTTTTTAAATCTGTTGTCTAGTTGCATTTGTGCAATGTTTTACCATCTTCTATAACTTAAAAAAAAATCTTTTTTTGAGGGTTATGATTGTAGGCCCTTAGTGCTGAGATTAGTATTGTTCTGATATTAATAAGAGTTGCTCAGACACTAATGGCCTGTCCAGCCTGAACTGTGTAGTTCCCTGGATCTCCAGGAATGGTGTGCATAAAGGTTACATTTGACATAGTCTGTGGTTCTTGTCTTACTCTTCTGTGTGTATCTTTCTGCTAAAGTAAACAACTATAGAGGAAGTTGTGTAAATTTGATACTGGATTTACAATTGGATTTACAATGTGGTATTACCACATGCATTTCTAAAAGTGAGTTAGCTTGCTTATATGCATGGTTGTCATAGAGAATTACTCTCTTCTGCTGCAGTTGAAGTTACTAATTCACATTTTTAACATTTTACCATCTCTGGATCCCAACTGCCTGTGGAGCATCCTTTTTTTTTTCCATGTGGAGTCATGACTGGCAATCAGCTGAAGTCTGAATTCCTGAGCTTTGTCCTCACAATTTAGGATTAGACAGATTTTACTAAGTTTAATGCACATAAGTATACATAATACTTTGTACTATTTGCTGTCTTTGAATCTGGAAGAATTCTGGATTGTTTTATGTAAATCATTATTCATTCATACAAAGAGGGTCATATTTTGAGGGACTTTTAGGCCCGTTTTTTTTTCAGTTGAAACTAAAGGAAATGTTAGCAAAAAGAAATGAAAACTTGTATTGGAATCTGTCAAAATTAGCATCTCTACTTATGGCATCTATTTTCAAAGCATTTTTAAGAGCAGAAAGTGCTATGAATTGTTTCATTGCCCCCCCCTTAAAAAAAAAAAAAGATTAAATCCTCATAGCAAACCGAAAGACAATGAGCAGGCAACCCTTCTGTTTTTGTTGTAGTTATGCTCAGAATCTGAGAGAAGTGACATTTATGGAATTACTTTAGGCACTTCTGTACAACTCAGATTTTCTTGGAAACCTTGAGTCCAGTTTCTCACATAACCTATGAACCTTACAATATTAAGTTTTTAAAGGCCCATGTGCTATCATATTGCTTGCTTGAAATGAGAGCTGTTTTCACACTTGATGTAAGAAAATTAACACATAAGAAACTGTTATTTGCAACTTTATGAGAACCACCTGGGTGTCCTGAGAGGCAGTATTCTCTAGAGAAAGCAAGAAGTATTTTAAATAATCTAGTGGAATAAATTAAATTCACATCAGTGTATGCTTTATTGCAGAAATACTCAAAATCTTGATTATATATTTAATATTAATTTTGTGTCTATATGTACAATCTATCCAATATGTATTTATAGTTTTGAAAAATTAATTATTTGCAGTAGCATTACTACGTGGTGATGACTCTATAGGCTTATGTAAAAAATAATCTGGGTAAACAGACCTGCCATTTTGATCTGCTGGAGGGGAAAAAAACAAAAACAAAAACCACTAAATAAATGGAGCATTCTTTACTTTTGTGATTAGGCACTGCAAGTCTTGTGTGATCAGGTGAGTATTAACTGTATCTGGAGGAAACTAATCCTGACGGTTGTTTACTTTAAAATTCAAAATGAGAAAAGACTTCCTTTGTACACAAGATACAATGCCTCAGTAAAATGGATCATTTCTTCCTTTTTTTTCAGTTAAGATCAAGCTGTGAATCTTATATGATTTACCACTGCATAAAACTTTTTATTGTTTGTTTTTCTGCATGGCTGACTTCATGTGTGTTTGCAGATGAGACACTGAAATTGTTAAAAGAACTAACAAGTAAAAAATCTCTTCAAGTGCCAAATATCTATTACCATTTGCCTCATTTGTTGAAAAATGAAGGAAGCCTTCAACCTTCTGTGCAGGTTGGCCTTGGAAGGACAGGAGGTAAGCTGATACAATGTTTGTTTTATGTTTTATATCTGGAGGAATTTCTAGTTCTTGTAATACAACATACTGCATTGCTTAGTAGATCAAGGACATCTCATTTAACTTGTGTGATATTGATATCTCTCAGAATTCACACTGAATCCAGGATGAAAGGAGTTTGGCTTCAGCTTTGCTCGTCTTCATAATCTGTCACGCCCCACCCCATGTTAAGCTCCGCATTAAGAAGCATTTAGTTTGGATGAATTTTTGTAACTAAGTAAAAGAGAACAAAGCACAGAAGTGTTACAGTTTCTGAACTGCTAATGGACATACCCCTTGGGCTTTTTCAGATTTGTGTGGCAACCATGCATAGATATAATTATTTTAGAGTTGGTCACAAATTAAAGTATAATTTAGAGTTGGACACACTAAGATAATCAGATAGAATTGCATCAATAAAATGTGGACATTGGTTGGAGGGGAAGAAATAAATATTGTGCTGCAATACCATTGATCCCCTTTTCTTTTTAATCCTCCCAAATTCTGAACTTTGGTCATTAGGATAGCTACATTGAATCCCACTCTTATAGCTCTAGAAAATAGTTAGGCTGAAGCCAAACCAAGCTGGCGTACCTCAAAGCATATGTATGTGTTTCCAAGCATGAAGGCCCCACCAGTGAATCCACAGGCATGCCTCTGTGTCAAATGTGTGGGCTCAAGCCATGAGGTTATTTTTCTGACTATAAACACCATTTGTTTCGAAGTTGTTAATCAGGAAGGCAAATGTTCATATTCCTTTATTGTTTTAAGTGAAGCCTGTATTATATTCCACTGGGAATATATGACAGAAGTTTGAAGTTAGAAAACAGAAACTGGAGTCAGGTTTATTTAATTAAAAAGAGGGAGAAAAATGAGTTTAATTTATTTTCCTATCTTCTCCTTTCCTGATCATGATGCTTTTTGAGTGTTTGTTTTAAAAAATCAGAACTTACTAATGTATAGTTGCTAGGTGAAGCAGGTGCTGTAAGTAAGGATAAACAAAATTTTTAATAGTTGTTTGATTTTATATATTTATGATCTGGTAAATCATTTCACACAGGTGGCTCGGAGCACTGAATGACTTCATGAAGTCTGGTCTATCCTTTTATTGTATTCCTGTTGTTACCTGTTGTGTTTACAGTAGGTTGCCAGCCCTGTGTGCAGAGTGGGGTGAGGAAGAATGAAGACTATGGTGAAATTTAAGGAACTTAGGAGCTGAATGGCCATCTGGCCAAAGCATTGTAGTATGGTCCAGAGCGCTTTGCATTTGAGGTACTTGTAACAGGGATGAGAGGTTTGAGTATGGAATTCTTGGGCTACCCTGATGACCTGAGCTTGTTTTTCTAGAAGAACCAAAATCTCATGCAAAGGAAGTAAGAGTTTTTCACCAGTACAATTTTAAAAGACTTCTGAGGAGTTAAAAATAAATACTTGAGTTGTGAATAATGATTATGCCAGCTTGAAAATAAAACTAGGTTAGGGAGGTTAATCATTCTGTGAGTCGTGGTGCAGCCTTACCTGATTAATATCGTGGTGGTTGATTATTACCTCGGCAATAGCCTGGCTTGTCTAGGATTACATTTTTTTTGTTTGCAATGTTTGCTCTGAGCATTGGTGGTGATTATGTTAATCATGTTCCTGTTTGATGGGTGTTATATTTTTAAACTATTTTAAATTACTGCTATCTCAATCTTTTAACTCTTTGTGTTTCTTAAGTGATACTTTATTATGAGACAAGCTTTTTGTTTTCACTGTGTATGAAATTACTGAAAGTACATTTCTGTTTTGTTTGATTTCAGTTTCCATTGTAATGGGAATACCTACAGTGAAAAGAAAAGTCAAGTCTTATCTTACAGAAACTCTCCACTCCCTTATTGATAAGCTGTCCCCCGAAGAAAAACTGGATTGTGTTATGGTTGTCTTTATAGGAGAGGTAATCACATAAATATTTTTATATGCTTTCTAACCTGCCTTTAATCACAAGTATTCCTTTCAGGAATTGACAAGGAGCTCCTTTTTCTTTGCAATTTAGACAGATGACTGTCTGTGCCTCCATCTCCTTTACATTTAAGGAAAAGTCTTGTTTCTCTGAGATAAATGATTGTGAAGAGCCCAGCCTTTTCTATTTATGAAGTGGGCGTGGATTCAGTGGACTGCTTATTTTGCACATCTTCTGATGTTATACATAATGATTGAGATGTCCTAATTATCTTACTCCTTCAGTATCAGCACTGTGGTTGAGGGTCTATGGTATGGTAGGGAGTTTTTTTTCCCCTTCTCTTCATGCTCCTTTTTAGTCAGTCCTTCCTCGGGTTGGTGCTGCAGTTGGGGAAGTTAGGTACAGATTGTTACTGATTTTATTTTTTGGACTTCCTGGACATCAAAAGTCCAGACCTTTTTTGATGGACTAATTCAAACAGTTTTCAGTTGGACTCTTTGGTCAGTTTGACTCTTGATTTAGCTGAATGCTTAAAGAAAATGATAGACTGCTTTCAGAAGTAATTTTGTTGGCTGCTGAGAGTTGTGTATGCTTATTTTTTCTTAAGAGTCTGACATGGAATGGGGGATTTTTTTTTACATATGTTTGATCTTCAGCCATCTAACCATGTAGTGCTCTGTTCAATCAGTGTTTTGTGAATTCCACAGAGGAAAATTTGAGTCCTCTAGTTATACCTGTGAACACCATTTTAATCTTGTGAGCCAGTGTCCTTTCAGCGATGATTAAGTGAGAAAACAGCGTGCTAATGCATCTAGTTCTATTAACAACAGATTTTAAATCTTTCTTTTAGAAGTTTATAAACTCTTGCTGTACCTGAGACTGACCCTTATAGTCTTCTAATATAAATCGCTCTGGTTTGTTTTTTTCTGACAGTGAGTAAGTCAAAAACCGTCAGTCTAATAGGTACTGCTTTTCTGCAGAAAATGCTCTTAAAACATCTCTTGGTTGAGAATATCAAGTGATCAGAATTAATTTAGGAATTACTGGAGCAATGGCATTCCTTCTCTGTACTGATTGGAATAATTTTATTGCCTTTTAATACGGCTTCTTTTCAAGGTTTAAAACTTTCAAGGTTTAAGAGTTCCATTTTGTTTTGCTTAAGGAGGTCTGAGCTGTGAAGACTGTGTGTTATCATTGGATTCTCAGTCTTCTACAGATCTTAGAGTAGGAGTGAAGAGAATCCACACCCCATCGCCAAATGCACAAGTTTCCCTTGTAACCTTAGACAAACCATGTAGGTATGCTTGAGTTTTCCATAGTTAAATAATTTTTGTCCCTTGAGGTGTTGTGAAATTTTCTTTTGTCTTGGGAATGATGCTATGAAAGTGGCCTTGAAGAAACTCAACATTTTAAAATGGGAGCTATTGCATCTCTGAACAAGGAGACTTGTGTGTTTCACTCTGGAGTGGGACCCTCTGTATCTTTTGGATATGGCTGTTCGAGGGGAGCACGATGTACTTACTCCCATGTCTGCTATGGGCACAGCAAGCCATGAATGTCTGGGAAAATCCGAAGAGCCTAGGTTTGGATTCTTGTCCCATTATAACTTTTCCCTAGCTTTGCATTTCTTTTTCCATCTAATTTCTCCATCCGATTTTGTCTCCCCTGCTTTACTTACTCCTTTTACCATGCTTTATATTTCCTTAAGTTCAATATCTTATAGTTTGTTCTGTAATTACTACAGGAAACTCTTACAGTGAATAATATGGTACAGTAAATTCATTATCCTGAACTGTGCTGTGTTTTTCTCTGGGTTATGCTGTATTTTTCAGCTTCCTTTTGCAAGATGGATTGTGTAGGTTTCATAAGCATTTTCTCTGGCTGCTTGAAGGAAAATCTATTCCCCTCATGGACTTCTGTTTGTCCTTAAACAAAAGGAAGGGCTTTTGCTCTTAAAATAACTTTAACTGTGGGGTTTCCTAGCCTAAAATGTGTTACTGTTGCTAGCATTAACGTTTGCATTAATGAAGGCAATTCAAAAATACATTAGGACTTTAATCAACTATGCCTGTATTAAAGATGATGGCAAAAGCTTCTGAAAAATGGTATGGCCTCTGCTAAACATTTGTGCAGCCTCAAGTACAGCAAGAAATGGTCATAGTGTGAGGTTAGGTAATGTTACTAATAAATTTAAAACTACTATTTGTGCTTTCTATATAGCTTGTACCACCACCACCACCAACAACAAAAGCAATAATTACAAAATTATTTTTACAAGAGAACTATATGAAAAGTGGTATTTTGGAAGGATTGCACGAGTATTTTCTTGCTGACTCAAACTGAGAAATCGAACTGACAGTGTTTAATAAGCATTGCTGGGAGACAGTCATAAACGATAGTTTCTTTGCGCTGAGCACCCTAAAACTTCTTCAATGGTTAATTTCTTTCTTTTAGCAGTTCTGTCTCACAAATTTGACTTTTCTGGAACACAAGTTGAAAATTACAGCTAATGGCCTTCTGCAAACATCATGAACAGTGTAAACAGATAAGCTAGTAAATATAGGTGCATTATGGTTGCTAAATAAAGAGATCTGCATATTCATTTACTGTATGGATATTTCTCAGTAATGTGATTATACACAGTAAATTTCCATACTGAAAGTTCAAGGAATTCTAAAATATCTTGGTTGGTGTGATACCTAATCACCAATTTAAATAATTACTAGAATTGCTTGACAGTAAACTGTGCAATTGTCCCAGTAACTGACATATGTCTGTGTTCTCCAATTTGTTAAAATAATTTTATTGCAGAATAATTTGCAGGGATTAATTAGGATGACTAATAAATAGGTGTGAATCATTATATGTCTATACTTAAAATCTTTTTATTCCCCTTGACTGCGTAGTTAGCTCAGATGCTCATCAGATGATTTGAAACAAACGATTCCGGTTTGCATGAAAACCTTCTTTCTGAGGAAACTATAGGCTCTGGGTTTAAGGAACTGTGAACTCCACGTGAAAATGAATGTCCTTTTTTTTTTTTTTTTTCATAGGGATTGCAAATAACAAGGGAAACAAGGTTTTGAAATACTTTACATCATAGTGGAACAACAGACATAAACATGTATGCTACTGAATATGAGAGAAATTAAAATATTTTTCTGGTATCTAAAGATTTTTTTTTTGTATGAGGAGATCTCATTTACCATGAAGAAAGTGCGTCTTAGACTTGTTCTAAATATATCACAAATTATTGTGAGTCCACTTCATTAATCAGTGACTGTGCTTAGCACGGTCTTTTGTACAAACAGTAATCAATGTATATTGGAAAGATCGTAAGTCCTTGATTTGACCAAGAATATCAAAAAGGCAAATCATTTCAGAAAGAATCAGAAGACACTTAAAGCTATGCAAAAGTATTTTGCTGATATTATATACTACTGATTACATCTGATTGGGCAGTAATTGTCCAGCCATTTACTCTTGGAGCACCAGTCCATATGCTATGCTTTCTCACACATTGCTTATTAAATCCTATACTGTTGTTTCACATGTAATCCTAGCATAAACACACACATATATACATATGTATGAATGTGTATATATTAAATAAATAAATTAAAGCTAAACAAGGCCGTTTTGCTAAATAATATAATCATCACCAGGTAATTTTAAGGGCCTGCACGGGTGGTAACCTTAGTTTTGGATTCAAAACCAATCAAGATGACAGCAGTTTCTAGTTACAATGTTAGCTCTTGTAACTAGAAGGCAGCTTGGCATACCAGTTAGAAGTTGAGATACCTATTTAAACTGCTGTTTTATTCTCAGCTTCTTTGGCATCCAAAGAGTGTGGACTGTTGATACTGGGCACCATCACAGGATTTTACATTCCTCTTTTCATGGTAATGGCTAGCAAAGTTTTATATGAGATTAAATGGGTGATAAAAATCTTTCTTAGATCTTGGAGAAGATTTTTGACAGGAGTTTGAAACCTGCTATGGACCTGAGACAAATTTAGTGTCTCAACAGAAAGATGAAATTGCGCTTTTTTTTCTCAAGCTCTAGATTTGAATGACTGAAATGCTTCTCTTTATCTACAAGATACCTTTTGAGATGTTCCAGGCCCACAGTAACTATCTGATGTTTCTCATAAGGGAACATCACTGTTAATAGTTGTAAATGTTCTCACCAGTAACATCTAGAGCATCTATTTGTGAGATGAAAAGTAGCAGTAATAATCTTATTTCAGAAGCCTTACAGTAGGCGACTTTGTACCTGGATGGTTGACTGAATTAACACTGTATTAATAAGCAAGTTTAGGACAACATTCTCAAGTTTTACTTCCATGGTCTGCCTTGGCCTAAAGACAATAAGGACGAATTCCTTCTGTCTTCCAAGTAAACAACACAGTTCGTTGAAGTGTGCTTTTGATTGTACACAACTGCTACCTGCATTTGACTAGAAAAAATAGACCTTCTAGACTTTTTCAATGATTTACAGGCTCACCCAAGGACACGAAAAAATTTCCCCAGGTTTCCAGGCCACATGTTCTGCCTTCTTTCAGACTCTACAAAGAAGGCTTTGTCTGTAATACATTACAAAGTTAGTTGAGAGCTATATGATATTAACATGATTTCCACCTAAATGTGCTGTTTTGAGTTGTCCCTTGACTTTTTGTTCTGGCTGGCCTTCTTAAAATCTAAACTTGTTCTCTGATGTGGTGCTGTGGTTCACAGCACAACTCCTAGGGACTTGAGCCTTCATGACTGAGGAGGTGGCATGCAGGATACGAGGGTAGGGACAAATGAGAGTGGAGTGATAGAAGAATAAACTTGTATTCCTGATACTGCCGTGAAAGGCTTTGCATTGTGAGACCCTGTCTATTAGACTTTTTTTTTTCTTTGTAGTTGTTCTCCTTGTTCCTGTGTTTAACTTAAAACTGCTGCTTCAGATCCGAAAGCAGAAACTGTATTCCTGAAATAATCTTTTTCAGCTGTATTGGTTGAACTTTAACAGATACTGTTACCTTTTTCCACAGGCTTTGTTTATATCCTTACACTGTTGAAACCACTGGAAAACACTGCTGTACTTTATTCCTTAGGGCTTTTTCACTGTATAAATCTTCAAAAATATGTCTAAATGCTATTTTAGTGGATGATTTTTTCTAGGTGAATTTTAAGGTCTTGTATATAGGTAATCATATTTATATGTACTTTCACCATTTTGTCAAACACAGGTTTACTTTGCCTTTTCTGGAGGCTGTTCAGTTTTGCATTGCTTGTTATTTAAAATACATTGTAAAAATATTCCACCCATATTCTACAAGGGTGGTGAAAGATCAGATAAAATTATTGAAATGCATAAGCAATTAAATTACTACTTTTTTTTTGGGTGTGGGGGGGGGTTGTTTCTTGAATAAGTTAAGACTGATTTATAGTAGATAATCATTTAAGAATTAAGATCTGGGCAAGTTGACAGACTAGATAAACCACATTGTTTAGAAGGAACTGTACAGTTGATGTCCCAATTCTTCACGGCTTTCCCTGCAGCTTCCCTTCTTGAATTTATAGTATTTTGATAGTTTTTAGTGCCATCTTTGGTCTATTTGCGCTTGTCTTCCTAAAACCAACTCTTAATGACAACTGAAATAGAAATTTAATCTGAACAGATGTTTGGTCTGCTGAGGCAATATCCAACAGACTCACAAAGATTGGAAGGGACCTCTGGACATCGTCTAGTCCAAGCCCCCTCCCCTGCTGAAAGCAGGGACAACTGCAGTACACCTGTGCATTTTGCAGAGCATTTCAACGTGCATCTTGAAAATTACAGCTTATTAAAAAAGTTAAGCTTGGTAAGTCAAGCTTCCAGAACAAGAAAATCATAGAATCGCAGAATGGTTTGAGCTGGAAGGGACCTTTAAAGACCAGCTAGTTCCAAACCCCCTTCCATAGGCAGGGGCATCTTCTACTAGATCAGGTTGCTCAATTGCACCGCTCAATTGCTTGTACGTGGTATCATAGCATTCCATCATGTTTTACCTGCTTTTTTTTTGTGTGCGTGTCTGTTGGTTTTTTTTCTACTCCACTTGGAGAACCTAATAAAGGAAGTGCTCATTGGCTGGGTGTCCCATAGAGTTTAATTTTGTATAGCAGCTGCTATTTTGTAGCACTTTATTTTGCCAAAGTCCAGTGTTTAGCACTTCTGTTCACTTGTGGTGGGGACGTCATGGAAACTGGGATAAAGTTTAGTGTTGAGTGGCAAACTATGGAAAACTTAAAATTCAAGTGATGTCTCCAGTAGGAGTAGAGAAGCATTTACAGGAAGAGTGGGACAGAAAATAAAATAGGACAGGAATCCCATGCTTTACAATGGAATGTAGTTGTCTCAAATTCAATTCAATATTTTTGCTTCTTCTAGCTTTACCATGTCTTGTTCATTCTGTGGTTTGATGCAAAACACTTGTGCACTTACTCTGCCTGTGCTTCAACCAAGTTCCAGTCCTGTTTGGACTCACTGTTATTGCTTGTTTAGATTTTATATATGTGGATTAGAGCTGAGTCTCTGTGGTGGTACGGATGCAATCTGGATGCCTCTAAATGAAATTAAGAGGCAAAATCTGAAATGAAGGCAACATTTCTCATAGAGTACATAGCTAAATTGTGAACCTTGTTGCTACTGGATATAGTGAAATACAAGTGAGTAAATAGGTTCTGGAAGGCATTAAGCAAATTCACAGAGAACAGATACAGAAGGAGTTACTGAATCTAATGATATGGATGCCACTTAGGCCTAGTAATTATAAATTGTTAATTACTGAGAACTGGCAGGTATATGAAAGGAAGGAAGATTTGTTCTGTACATACCCTGTTTATTACTTTTTTTTTTTCTGAGCATTTGCTATTGGCTAAGATAGCACATAAACTTTAGGTGCAGATAGACCTTTGTTCCATACTGCCATGGTTTTGAGAAGCAGTTCACCTTCTGTATGCTTGCAGGTATTAAATAGATAGGTTTTAACGATATGAAAGAGTTGGTTCTTAAAACTAGAAATCTTTTTCTCTGACAGTTGGTTAGCCATTAATGAGAGCATTCTAACCTCTTGTTTTGTCTGCTAGCTAATATATTCTACTGCTTTGCTATGTGCATCCTCACTTATAAAATCAATAAAAAAAGATTGGACTTTTGTTCACTGCTGCTCTTGTTCTTTGTGCATTTGTTATGAATAACAATGTTTGTTCAGACAAACCTTAGAATAATTGCAAATTTGAACATAAAGTAGAGAAGGTACTGTAAGCAATTGTAGAGCAGCATCTTACAAAAACAGGAAATTTGAGAAAGACACTGACTCTCTTGAACTTTTTTTCCACAATGGACTCCAGGTTTTCTTTTAGAGAGGTTCATCAAAGCACTGTGTGTATCTGTCATCAAAATAGCTGATATGTGAGTTAAACCTTAGATGTTGCCAGTTCAGGCTTATGAAACACCATAGATTTCATAAGCTAAAATCTTCTTTTCCTGCTGAAAGTTTAGGTAGGCTCAAGGGGGGATACTGGCGAGGTACATGGAAAAGGGGTCTACTGAGGAATATTAAGTATACAATATCACACCTGGCTCAGGAAGTGACCTGAACTGAAGGCAGTCAGAGCATGGATGGTAGCAGGAGGAAGTACTACGTGTGCTTGTCCTGTTTGTACTCTTTTCTATGTATCCGTTTTTGGCTGTTGCTGCTGGAAGCAAGATGCTGAGTTGGGCGAATCTTTGGTCTTGATCTAGTATGAATGAAAAAAGGAGGATGTCTCACCCCATGTGTTCTTACTTTGTCTGAGATCAATAATTTCTTATGACTAGGAAGAAAGAATGGGCAAGAAAAATTTTATCTGCTGATATTGAAATAACCACTCCTGTTTACACCTTTCATTAGTCCTCAGAGATCTACTTAACAAGACAAACTTGTTTTTGAAGCTCTGCAATTCATTGATAAGATGCATCTTTTTGGCTGGCGGTGTTAACTCTTTGGCTGTGGACTATCACAATTTGGCACTTAATCTTTAAGGGGATTAGCTCTTTAAATATTAATTTTTGCTGCTTTTTCTCAGGTTCCAAACTCCTAGGGATTATTTCGTCTTCAACCTTAAGAGTTTTGTGAAGGAATGTTAATGCCTTCTGATGCAGTACATCATTCATTGTTGTTTTCTTACAGGTTGTGCTGCCTTGATTGGGATCACCAGTGACATTTCCTTTCAATAGTTGCAAATAGCACTGATACCATGAGCCAGGTTCTTCATAGCTGTTCCAAGGTCAAACTGGTATCTACCAGATGATCTTCAATGGAAGCCTGAAGAACAGTTACACTTTCTTTCATGGATGATTTCCTTTTGATTAATCGGGATTTGTCTTGTCCTCTTTAAGGTTCTTGGAGAAGACAAGGTCTCCGTTATATTATCTGTTGTTCATACTTGTTTTCAGCAGTCTCATGTCCTGTAGGTCGATAAAGAGGACCAGAGGTCTTATTTTATCAGGCAGTAAATGCCTTCTTCCTTAAAAATGGGGAATAGATCTTGGTCAAAAATAGATTTTTCCATCACTCTTCAGTTACTGGCTGAATTTATTGATAGTGCTTGGAAGATCCTTAGGCTAGAGCAATTCTCTGACTATTCCAGATATCCTGCCATTGCTGCACTATGAAGTCTTCTCTGTAGTTTTAACTCTTCCCTTGGGTATTGCGACAGATTGATTGAATTAATTGGACGCTCTCATATTTATTTCATCAGGTTGTGTGAAATAACTTCCGAGTGCCACCGTCCTGGCACCTGTCCACAGCTGAAGGGTGTTGGCAGAGATCCCATTGAGCGTTAGGCTGGGTAATGAGAAGAGGTGGTTGCCTCTGGAGGTTCTGACGTGGAAGGATGGCGCTCAGCCTGCTGACCTGAGGGGAGGAGTTTGGTGTTGAAACCCTGCTTCTGAATCTCAAATGCTGCTGGTAGATAAAAATACCATTGTTTAGAAATAATGGCAGGATATCAAGTTTTTAATGCATTTGCTCACATAAAAAATGGCATCAGCTATTTCAATCTCAACGTCCTTTTTCATTCTAAAAGTGGTATCTCCTTTAGCACTTTGCTGGTGCAGTGTTGATTTGGAAGGAAGGTTACTACTAAACCAGCAGCAGCATTTGCCTTATCTTCTGTTTTGTGTAGCTAGACCAGGCAATCTTGACTTGGTTTGACAGTAGCACAGGTTACAATACGAAATTGAAAGTCTACAGGCTACACCACTTTAACGTGAAGCTATTGTGGTTGCTGTTCTGACTGGGAAATTGCCAACCTTGTGTGTTGAGTGTGTGACACACACACAAAAATAGTTGGAAGTACAGAAAAAACTCTTATTCCAGACTTTCTAATCTTTCTGGATGTGGTCCATCCTGTATTAAGGACGTCAGGTTTTAAAAGCACTGTAAAACAGGACAAAGCTATGTTCATTTTAAGGAGAGTTACAGTGAAGCATGAGCTTGTGACTAAATATATGCTTCCAATTACGATAAAATTCTGCTTTTATTTTAATGTCTGGAATACTGTGTAGAGACTAGCTGTGCTTTTGGTGTCTATTCATTTAAAAACAAAACGAAAAACCCCACAACTTGTTTTCCTACGTAATTACATTATGGACAGTTTAACAAGTATTTTAACTTATTAATCCTAGACTAAGTAATTGGCGTTTGGAATGTCAACTAGAAATTCAGATCGTTTCTTTTTCCTATGTTGACTAAACAATAATTTTTAATGTTTAAAAGTAAAAAAAAAAAAAAAAAAAAGCTTTCAGTAAAAGATAGAAATAATTATTATTGAATTATCTTTACATAGTGATTTGCAGCTATTAAATCACAACAGAAGAAGTTGTCTTAGACTCCATTCTTGTAAAGAACTGTGTCTGAACAATCCATATGTGTAATTAAAGACTTAGTGATATGTGAAGGTCCATATGGGTCTGTGAGTCTGCTTGGGTGGAACTCATTGTGGGACAAGTTTTAAATTGCTAACACCTTAACTGCTTATTAGGATTTCTATCCTGTGAAACACTAGGAATAGTGCTTACAAAGGAAATATTTATGGAAAAAAAAGCATGACAAATGCTTTCAACTCACTTCTTCATATAGTGTTTGCAACCTGCTTTTGGAAGAAACCCACTGCTGTCCTTTTTGAAAATGTGCGTGTCACTGGCATTATGTTGGATTTTATAAAAAGTAAATCTTTAAAAATAGGAATGGTGATTTCTAAGATCAAAGGGTAAGAACCTTTATCAAACAAGATTAGTGGTTCTATAGAAGTGCTTGGGAAGGATTTATTCTCGGTGTATATAATCCTTTAATGATAATCTGCATTACAAATTCATCAGAAAGATAGTATGAACTGTTCCTTTGTTTCCAGCATTTCAAAGGCAGCTGTTTCTGCAGAATCCTCATGAGCTACCAGGATCTATGTTGATTTACAGACTGTAACTTTTCTTTTTAAAACTGATAAATAATATGTCAAATTATTAGATTAGTAAGTACGGCAGAGACTAGTTTTTCTTAGTCTAGTTTATGAATTCAAAACCTCTCCTTTCCTGCATGCGTAAGACCAAGTTAGTAGGTTGCATAAGAGGCCAGTTCTGGCAAGTTAGGTGATCTATACTCTTCCTGAATGTCAGAATTAATTTTTTAACCAACAAGTAATTTTTTAGAATATTTGCATCTTAAGAACCAGGTGATTTATCAAATTAATAGTCCCTCAAGTTTAGTCTCTGATGCAAAAAAGCAACCCTTGTTAGGAAAACAGCATGTTCGTTGTTGTCTGAGGTTGGGGTATCCATGCTTTAAGTGCGAAGTTTAGGAGATGTATTTATGAAAGAGGTGTCTGTTTATTGCCCTGTTCTTCAGAAGTCTTTCCTTGATAATATTTTTGTATAATGTAATATTGTTAACAATATGTTCTTCCTACACAAATACTGGGTGATCATTTTGTCATTAAGACTATGAACTGCAAGAAAATGCTAGTTTTGCATCAGGACTGTCTATTAAAAGCAGATATAAAGCAAATGTTATTTCCCTGTGTTTACATAAAAGAATCGTTTTTTCTTCTGTTAGTCAAAGGACACAGTTACCTGAGTGATGTGTTCCTCTATTACTCAAATATCTTACATGCTGAAATTGATTTTCAAGTACCTCACCAGTTGTTACTGGGTTCTTTTAAAGAGTAGCTGCAAAACGGTTAAGTATTTTATTTGATAGTGTGTTTTTGTTTTTGTTTTCCAGACTGATCTTGATTATGTTAACAATGTTGTTGCAAGCCTGGAAAAAGAGTAAGTTGTAGTTCTAAATAACATTATGATAAGTAATAAAAAGTATTATGGAAATAGAAGTTTATACATTTTTGTATTTTGGGGAATTTGTACTTTTGAACCAAAAGGTATTAGATAATAAATTAAGGGCAATGATTCAGTCAGTTAAGTTGTAAAATAATAAATGGAATTAAGTTGATTTTGTGCACCATAAATAGATTTAGTTGCCATTAAAATAAATGGGAATTTGTGACATCTCTGTTACTGTCTTGTATTCCATACATTCCAAGAGAACTGTAGGGGGAAAAAGAAAAGCAAACAGTGTTTAAAATCTAGTTAGAATTCCAATTATTGGTCAAGAGACTAAGAGGCTATGCTTTTCTGAAAAAGCTATTAGGGAAAACAATATCTTCTTATACAGTAATTTTACTTCACATCCCTTATTTGAGTAAGTCATTGCTATAACCAGGCATAGTAATTCTACCAACAGAAAGCTAGCAGGAAATGTACAGAACTCAAAATATCTCATGACTTTATGATGTTTCTATTGGCAGATTTTCTACAGAGATCAATTCTGGCTTGGTGGAAGTAATAGCCCCTCCTGCATCTTACTATCCTGACTTGTCAAACTTGAAAGAGACATTTGGAGACTCAAAAGAGAGAGTGAGGTTAGTTTATTCCTCCAAATCCTTTCCCATCTCCTCCCACATTCACACTTTTCTTGTTTATAAAATGACAAGTGGGATGTGAATTCTTTAAATGTTTTCTTACTGTAATTCTTGAAAGTGTGGGGAAATTAAATGAGCACTGAGTTCTTTTCAGTCTTATCTGCATGCTGTTCTGTGCATGATCAGAGCCTAATGCTGAGCTTGGTTGAACTCATTTAATGTTAGATTCTGGGAGGTGAATACAGACTTTTGTTGGTGTTTTTTGTTTGTTTACTGTTTTTCTTTCTGAAATATGGTGTAAAACCAAGTAATTCCTGCTGAATTACTATTTAAAATGCACATGTGTTTGTAGTGAAATGCCAGGTAGTTTTCACAAAATCGGAATCAAAATAAACCAATTTTTTGTCTGTATTAAAACATAAGGTGAAAGCTTTGTTCCTTTTTTTTGAGACAGAGGATTTCCTGAGGGAACGATGCCAAAAGCAGTTGTCCTAACATTTCACCAATATGCGTCATTTTTCATAGTGAGATTTACTTTGAATTACCAGTGTGTATTGAAATAACTTTTTTTATTATCCTTAAGTTTTTAATTGAATTTCAGATGGAGAACAAAGCAAAACTTGGATTACTGTTTTCTCATGATGTATGCCCAGAAGAAGGGAGTTTATTACATTCAGGTAAATTTCTGTTCTTTGTTTTGAAATGAGTCTGCATAAATTTTCAAATGAGTCTCCAGAAATCCTGCTGTTGGGTACACCAGAAGGACCTACATAGAGCAGAGATAACATGGTTCTATTCTTGGAGGGCACTGAGTATGGGCATAATGGTGTCTGAGGAAGTAATCTGTGGAGGACACTGTCTCTGAAGTAGAAAGCTATTTGTCATACATGGTTGATTTTATCTTAAGAAGCTTAGCAAAAAAGGTGAAGGAATGTAGACAGCTTAACTACTGTTTTCTCCCTTGTCCCCCAAATGAGGTACAACTGAGTCTCCTAGGCAGAAAACACCAGCATAGTTTTGAGTGGAAATTAAGCTAAAATCTATTCTTCTTTCTCTTGAAAGCAGGTGCAGTGTCACTTTAATATAACTCTGTGGTGTATAGATATATTTTGAATGTGTTGCTAGACTTGTTTTCTTTTTTCTTTCATTTTTTAAAAGAGGTTTTCAAGAACACAGTTAAGCAATTACTCTTAAGTTTAATGTAGTTCAGAATTGTTCCTGTCATGCCTTCCTGCTTTGAAGTAGAAGCCTTACCTATAGGTGTATGGCAGATCTAATGGGTAGCTGTGCTTATGATCTTTATTTAGATTTTGGGACTGTTTCCTCTGGGTGTAACGCCCCACTCATCTAGTTTTTACAAAGCAAGCTATGCTGTCTGCTCTTTGAAAGCTGTTGGAGACTGATTTTTCCTGGAAGCTGTGCAGCCAGTGATATATTGACAGCCTGTTTGAAACTAGGCAGTCACACAAATGTTAGTGCCAGCACAAGGGGGAGAGCATGAATGTTCTGAGAGATAGGACAGGAGGAGCAGCATCCTTAAAGCAGCAGCCTTCACTTAGTGTGAATTAAAAGGATTGTAGTACAGCATCCTGGGAATTGCACTGTCTGGACTAGATTGGACTACACACCTGTTCTTCTCTTTGGCAACTAAAGTAGAAAATGGGGAAATGAATCCTGGCTCTGTAGGTAACGTGTCTCTTAGCTTCTAAGAGGAGAAATTATTTTAGTAGTAGTAGGGAAGTGAGTAAACTGAGTCACATTTTCATACAAATAGTACAGAAGTTCTAGTTTTTCTCCACATAATGTCCTGATGATGTCACTTAGTCCAAAATTATTTCATGGATGATTCTTCTTTGAAGAAAGAAGCTAGAAAAACAATGTGATTTTACTACCTAGTTTACATCTCCATTATGCTGAGATATATTCATAGATTCTTATTACAGTAAGATTCTGGATTAATTCTTCACAAACAGACAAACTGTGATCCCTATAATAGTTATTCTTGTCTGTAGAGTTTAGGCTTTATAGCAGTGCTTGCACTAGAAATACATGGATATGGGTTAGCAATATATTGTAAATCAATATTTCCTATGTGTACTTTTCCTATTGCTTTGGTGTTATTTTATTTATAGTGATATCATTGCTACCTTCCTCTAGCTTGAAGACGACATCGTTGTCAAGCAGAATTATTTCAGCACAATAAAAAATTTTGCGCTTCAGCTTGCTTCTGAAGATTGGATGATTCTAGAATTTTCTCAGCTGGGTTTCATTGGTAAGAAAATGTTCATTTCAATAGTTTGAAAGAACACATTCATCCTTAGACGCTGTGATTAATAGACTTCGAAGCTATCTTCTTTGTACTGGAAATAGACCAAGAATTAGAAATTCATTGGCTTTTTTAGGAACTCTGTGGTTTAACTCATGTTTGCTTTTGTTAGGTTTTTCATCTATTTTTGTATAGCAGTTAAATTCAAACTGTTGGAAATGAAGACATTTTTATAACCAAAAGTTGGTTTATTTATAAGAATATTAACAGTTCAACTGCAAGGAATTACTTATTTTAAATTTGACTGCAGTTAAAATAGAAATGTCATTAAAACGAAATGACTGTGAAGTAAAAGGAAAGAAGCGTAAAAATTAACTCCACCTAAAACAGTCTCACTGGTGTTTATGACAAGAGTTCCGAAAAGAACCAACAGGTATCAGTTTGTCTTGGTTGCTGAGCCTGTTCTATCTTCATCATTCTGCTCCATCCAGAAGTTAGGACAGTCCTCTCCTTAGAGTTAGGTATAGTCTGCCTGTCATTTGCAATCAACAACAGTGAGAGAAGCTAACATAGCATCTGGGGCTCTCATGCATTGACTACCAGGGGACTGATGAAATTACTTCATGAGTATTTGTTCTGTCTTACACTCATACATTTTTACAGAGATACTAGTCTTAACAGAAAAACAATGAAAGAAGTTTTGAAGGGATTTTACACATTGAAAAGGTATTTTGTTATTGCAGTGATGTGTCCTGAACTAATGAAAAGCACCAAGTTGGAGATACATGAGGAAAAATTAAACTAAATCAGGCTGGGGAGGTTCCTATACTATCCTTTCTAGAGCTCAGCAACAGATGTGTTGCTGAGGCAGTAGTTTCCTGATATTCAGCATTTCAGAGACTGATAGATTTGAAAGGAAACCGGCAGTTATCTCCTAACATACTGCTAGGTTACAAAATTGTGCTTTGTATGTTTGCCTGCCAGTCTCATCTATGATGAAGAGCAAGAGAGGAAATGGGCAGAGGGAGGTCTCCTGATCTCCTTTCTGGCTACCCACATAACCAATCTGCTTGGTTGCCTTGGGCTACCAGCAGAGAACGATTTCAGCTGCAACATATGTAACTGGTATCTTTGCCTCAGCGTTGGAGAGAGAAACAGGAAATGGAGCTGCCTATCATGGAGAAATAAGCATTTAAATAATTTACTGGAGCTTTTGCCTTAAATAGACTTGTCTCTTTTGCTAGGGGACCAATTTGCAACTCTTGGCTCTTTGTGGTTCTTGTGGCTGGAGAAATTGCTTGAATAATGGCATCTGATTAAGCTTTATTTCTACTTTTTTTTAATTGTGGACTTAGATGGGGTTAGAGTTTTAACTCCTGTCCTAATCGCACTTTGAATGTAAATTCTGTGTGAAGTTTCTAGGCTGTAGAAGCAACTTACCTCCATTCTGCATTTGCTTAATTAGCGCAGTACAGATGGAATAGTAGAGTGCGACACTTGCAACTTGCATTTTTATAATACTGAGATATCAAAATGGGCATAAAACCAACAGTTTAGGGCAAGCACTGTCTAGCGCCTACAAATATATTTCAGAAAGCTTATTTTTGTATTTTGCCTTTCACGTCCCTATGTTCTCAGCCCTGCTATAGAGGGGACAGTCTAAGCCAGAAGGATTAGTTAGATGGTTCTCTTTAATACTGAGATTTGGCTTAATCATATGCAAAGCTGTATAAAAATATTTGAAAGGTGGTTGTTGTTGTTGTTCCTGTATTGTCTACATGCTGATTGTTTGCAGTGTAGGCTCTAAAGATAGTTGTGATTACATGTATTTGTTATCTCCTTTGGCTGGGCATCCCTGTTATGGTCCTTGTATCATATTTGCTTGCCTGGTATCTAATTAGATCCTATCAGTAGATTTTCAGATGCATTTAGCTACAGTTGCACATCTTAATGTTGTTTTTTACCTAGAAAATTATTTTTTTTCCACTGAATTTATCTACTTATCCTGTTTTTAAGTTTTGAGAGAAGGATTAGCATTCATGAAAGGGATTAATAGTTCTGGCTTGGAGACACATTGGTGTACTGTAACTATATCCTGCATAGAAGTTTTATGCAAGTAATATAGATTTGTCTTGTCTCTACTATTGCTTTATGGATCTTGATGCAGACTGATAGTATGATAATTTGGTAATGCAGATAGCTAGGGAGAAGAGCAAGAGTAGTTGCTTGCAATTTGGGATGATTTTTACGTGCAGATATCTGAGAGAGAAAGTAGAGTGCTGAATTGCTAGTGATTCAGAAGTAGTAACTTGAAAAGAGGTATGACTGATTCATTGTAAGCTATTGCAAGCCTTGATCAGCTTGCAAATTCTGCTAGGAAAGTGTTTTTTGTCATAGTGTATTTCTGAACTGAAAATCTAGCTTACGCAAGTAGTACATGAGGAAGTGGCAAATGCAACTGTTTAGGCTGACAGCAGAATTACAGAATTCTGTCACCTCTGCCATAGAGCAGAAGTTGCTTTCTTTGATTTTTTTTTAATTTTTTTTTTAGATTTTATTTTTTGATACTGAAAGCATAACCCTAAGTGCTGTCAAGGGTCTAATAAATAATGTGTGAGATGTTTGCTGTTTCCCTGGGAAGCTCTGTGGAAGGAGGTGTATCTTTTGGATTCTGGGCTGCGCTGCAGTCCCTGGCATAACACAGTAAAGTCCTGCCAGACTTTTATGAGAAACACCGATTTGTCTTCCAGCTGCTTGTGAGCTGAAGTGCTTTCCTGGGGATCTGCAATACCTTGTCCTGTTGCTATAATGTCAACTGTCAATTTTTTAATGGAGCAGTCAGAGATAAGCCTCTTGGTTGAATTTTGCAGTTCCTCTGGATCTTATTTTATCCTGATGTTTTAAGGCCTGTTCTGATTTTTTTTTAAGTTGTTCTGATTACAGTTTTGCTCAAGTTGTTCATATAAGTGGAAGTTTGGGAAAGAATAGATCAAGTCAAATATCTGAGATATAAATAACTCTAAAGACATTCTGGTTCTAAGGCCGGTAATTTGCATATCATAAACAGGGAAAACATTGAAAGGCTTGAACTATAGTTAGAAAATATGTGCTCACAGGTATAAAGTTATCATTGTTGTAGGCTGAATACATGCATCATAGCGCTTATACAGAAGAATGCAAATGAATGAATGCAAATGAATCTTTGCAGTTTAGAGAACTGTAGAAAAAGTTTGTTTTTTTTTTATTTTGCATGTGTCTTAAACTTGCCAACAGAGTGCTGTGAGAAGGTCAGAACAGTTCACTAGGGATAGCATTTAAATGCACTGAAAATGAGATGAAAGCCTTGGAAGGGCACAATAAATAGCAAAAAAATGTTCCACAATATTTTTTTCAGCCCTAGCACTCACTTTTGTCTATGTAAATAAAACAAAAGTGAGAAAAGAAGAGAGAATTTCTTCCACATCTTGTAAACCTCTAGGGATTTATGGAGCATCATCTTACCTTTGAGTCTAATTCTTTTGTGTTTTGAAGTTTCCTTGCAAGTGTAGCTTGTGTGCACCCAGAATCTGAAACCTCTGAAGTTTTGTCAGCAGTGTCTCCCTGATGCCTGTCTGTTCCCAGGCACTTTAACAAGTGCATGAATGTGGTGCAAGGCTAGCCATTGCTTCAATTCTTTCATTTCCTCTTTGGTTTGAGGCAGTACATGTAGACTCTTATTTTTGCTTAGGTCTCTGGCTTAATGATTTTTGACTGCATATTAGGGATGGCCAATGGGCAACCTGCAGGCTGGATTTGGATGGCATCTGAATGACTTGATGGCTCACAGCTCTGTGGGAGGTCACAGGACTGTGGGGCTCAGGCAAATGCTGCTGCTTGTTCTCAGGCCATGGCTATGCCCCAGGGGAGTCAGGCTGCCGACACCCTCACTAAAGAGAGGCTAGGCAAGGGCTTGGCTGGTTTGGATTCAGAGGGGCTGGGCTGTTCAATGTACTGGGCTGCTTACATCGCAAAGAGTAGCTATGGATGGTCAGGGGTCCAGAGCTTTGAAGAACTGTTTTGCTGCAGGCTTCCCTGCGGAGGCCTGTTCTTGGGCTGCTGTAGGAAGGGTGTTCTGGGGCAGCGATCCATGGTAGTGTGCAGCTGACAGAAATGACTGATGGGTGGATGTTGTGTCGTACTGAAGGGCGAGGAGCTGGGGGAAAGCTGTGCCAAGTTGTGTGTGAAAGGTGGTGACAGCATTTCAGCAAGCAGCGTGTATGTGTCTGTCCTTGGTTAGAGGCAGTGTTAGTCAAGGTAGGTGTCTCAGGCTTGAGGAGCAGAGTGTTGCCTGTCAGTCTTTGCTCCAGTGCTCATTGTGAACTACCATGGGAAGGCTTTGCCTGCACTATTGAACCCTTCCACAAGCTGGGGAGTGTAACACAGAGAGGCCAGCTGGGTCTGAAGGTCCTGGTGCAGGAGGTACAGCCAGCTGATGCTTACCTAGCATCTTTTGACTAGTTGCAGTTGAAAGTGTCAGGCTGTGTTTTTTTGTTTGGTTTGTTGGTTTTATTTCCCTGGTCTGTTCTGTAACATCACCATATTACCTGGAGTCTTCCCTGAGTCAGGGATGACTGACTGCAATGTTGACAGTAGCATGCCAATGCCAGCTTAGAGGAGAGTGCCTCTGGACCTATGCCAGTTTGCCATATGGAAGTAAATATATATATGTATATAGTTAATATATCCTGTTTCTCTTTTAGATGAAATTAGGATAATTTAAATTAGGGAGAAAGAGTATGTTCCTACTCTTCCCTTCAGTCTTGTTCTCTGCTTATTTAATTGTAGGTAAGGATCCTTTACCTTAACATTCAGGTTTTAAGTGGCATGTTCTGTGAGTGTCTTTTCACCACAGATGACAACTGAAGACTACAATCTTTGTACTCTTCAGAAGATGAGGTAATCAAAGGAAGATGTGGTGCTATGCTGTGTCCTTGAGTAGAGAAAGAAAAGGATTCCAGAGCAGCTTGAGTACATATAGCTCCTGGAGGAGGATAAACTGTTTCTTCAGTCAGTCAGCTTCCACTGGGAACAATAGTGTGAGGATGTTTTTGTCTTCTGGTCGTGTGGTATTGTGCATCTCTGTCACCACATGGAAAGGTCCATTTCCTGTGGAAGCAGGTGTGACTGACAGACTGCCTCGACAGGTGTCATCCAGAAATGACGGTTTCAGTCTCACAAACACTTGATGAGCCCCTCCATTTTTCAGCTGATCTTTGATTAGGGTTTCTTGTATTTTTCCCTTCTCCTGTGCTGTGTTGTTGAAAGCAGTAGGCAGAGATGAATCATCAGGAAAATTGGGAGCCCGTTTAGCTGGAAGTGTGACAAGCTGAATGAGCTGTTATTCCACATGAATATTTTACACAATATTGTACAAATCATTTGATTGTTTCCTACACAATTTTAAATATTTACTTTTACAAATAATGTTAAACAATATGACAACAATATAAGTATGCAAATAGTAACGATATACTAATAAAAACCATGACATCTTTCTTATGTCTCTAAACAAGAAAGCTCTGCAGTAGTCCTTTGTTTAGTGGGAGTTGTCCCTTGTTTAGTGGAGCCTCAACTTAGTCACACACAGTATTTTCAAGTGGAGATGTCTATTTGAGGACCTCATTGCAGCAGGCACTAACAAGTAGTGTCAATGTTTTTGCAGTAAAAAAAGCAAAATTTAAGGTTTGTGTAAGGGACAACTTCCTGATTTAGCAATGTCAGGTCAGTTAATGTATGTTACCACACTTCCTTCTCCACCCAGCTGCATGAATGGTCTCCTTTATGATCATAACATCATTCCAAAGGATGAAATAATTGGGGCTTATGTCAGATGCAGCTTCCATATTGCACTGTGTCATGATATAGTGTTTTTTTTATTTTTATTATTTTTGAAAAAGATCTAAAATTAGTGGTTGGTGGTCCATCTCTGCTTTTTGTACCTTCAAAAGCTGAACTTGTGTGACTGGACAGATAACACTTGCAACAGCTCCATGTCTCGGATGCTTGAAATTTACAACATGGAGAATAATAGACGTACATCCGTAACGTTTCTTCCTCTATTTTTGCAGACTGAAAATATCTGTTCTTAACAAGACTGTGTTGTAGTACACGCTGAATATTTTAGTGGCATCCAGATACATTGCAATGAGTTCTTGTTTGAATAGTTGTTCTGTTTTATTTAGTTTTGCATAGCTGACAGCTATGGAAGCAAGGACAGCCTGGGAGCAATACAGAGAAATTGTCTGAGCAGCAAGGGGTCAGGTTAGGAAAGCTAAAGCCCTGATATAATTAAATCTGGCTATGGACATGAAGGGCAACAAGACTTCTGTAAGTACATCAGTGATAAAACAAAGACTAGGGAAAATCTGTGCCCTCTCCAGAAGGAAATGAGAGACCTGGTTACCTGGGATATGGAAAAGGCTGAGGTACTCAACAACCTTTTTTCCTCAGTATTCATTGGCAAGTCCTCTAGCCACACCGCCCAAGTTACAGAAGGCAAAGGCAGGGACTGGGAGAATGTAGGATAGTCTCCTACCCGCTGTAGGAGACAATTGGGTCTGAGACCATCTAAGGAACCTGAAGGTGCACAAATCCATGGGCCCTGAGGAAACCGGTGGATGAAGTTGTCAAGCCCCAGTCCATCATATCTGAGAAATCATGGCAGTCTGGTGAAGTTCCCACTGACTGGAAGAGGGGAAACAACCCCCATTTTTAAAGAGGGAAAAAAAGGAAGACCTGAGGAACTACAAGCTAGTCAGTCTCACCTCTGTGCCTGGCAAGATCATGCAGCAGATCCTCCTAGCATCTATGCTAAGGCACATGGAAAATAAGGAGGTGATTGGTGACAGCCAACATGGCTTCACTAAAGGCAAGTCATGCCTGAGAACTTTGGCCTTCTACAATGGGGTCACAATATTATTGGATAAGTGAAGAGCAACTGACATCATCTACTGGACTTGTGCAAAACATTTGTCCCCCATGATATCCTTGTCTCTAAGTTGGAGAGACATGGATTTGACAGATGGGCCACTGAGTGGATAAGGAATTGGCTGGATGATCACATTCAAGGAATTGTAGTCAATGGTTCAATGTCCAGGTGGAGACCAGTTGATAAGTGGTGTTCCTCAGGGGCTGGTATTGGAACCAGCGCTATTTGACATCCTTGTTGGTGACGTGGACAGTGGGATTGAGTGCACCCTCAGCAAGTTTGCTGATGACACCAAGCTGTGTGGTGCGGTCAACACGCTGGAGGGAAGGGATGCCATCCAGAGGGACCTGGACAGGCTTGAGAAGTGGGCACCTGCAAACCTTGTGCAGTTCAATAAGGCTAAGTGCAAGGTCCTGCACCTGGATCACAGCAATCCCGAGCATAAATACAGGCCAAGCAGAGAATAAATTGAGAGCAGCCCTGAGGAGAAGGACTTGGGAGTACTGGGGGATAAAAAAAAAATCAACATGAGCTAGCAATGTTCACTTGCAGCCCAGTAAGCTAACCGTGAGGGAGATGATTCTCCCCCTCTGCTCTTCTCTCAGACCTGACCTGGAGTGCTGTGTTCAGCTCTAGGGCCCCCAGCATAACAAGGACATGGAACAATTAAGAGCAGGTCCAGAGGAGGGCCATGAGGATAATGAGGGCCTGGAGCACCTCTCCTATGAAGACAGGCTGAGCGAGTTGGGGTTGTTCAGCCAGGAGAAGAGAAGCTTCTGGGGAGACCTTAAAGGGGCCTGAAAGTACCTAAAAGGGGGCCTACAGGAAAGCTGGGGAGGGACTCTTTGTCAGGGAGTGTGGCTACAGGACAAAGGGTAATGGATTTAAACTAAGAGGGTAGATTTTGACTAGATATTCAGAAGAAATTTTTCACTCAGAGGGTGGTGAGGCTCTGGAACAGGTTGCCCAGAGAAGCTGTGGATGCCCCATCCCTAGAGGTGTTCAAGCCCAGGCTGGATGGGGTTTTGAGCGACCTGGCCTAGTGGGAGGTGTCGCTTGCCCATGGGGGGTGGGTTGGAACTACATGATCTTTATGGTCCCTTCCAACTCAAACCATCCTGTGATTCTCTAAAAAATACAGAGTTTTTAATAACATTGAGATTTCAAGTTGTTCATCACTAACATACTTTGTGATGGCACATACTTATCCATTATCTCAGTGATTTCAAAATACAACGTTATCTTTAATCTAAAGTAACTCCAGTTATTTTTAATGTCATTGCAGGTAAAATGTTCCAGTCTCCAGATATCACTCTTATTGTAGAGTTCATATTTATGTTTTATAAGGAGAAACCGATTGATTGGCTTCTGGACCATATCCTCTGGGTGAAAGTGTGCAACCCTGAGAAGGATGCCGTAAGTTTGATTTATTAAGAAGCTTCTGAAATGTTTTCATGTTAGTGAACAAGTTGAGTTTGGTGAATTGAAGGCTAGCATACTGTGTATCCTGAAAGAATCTCTCTTCCTATCACAATTTTAATCTCAAATAAACCTTCAGAGACAGTTTTCAGAAGCATTATAATTGTTGTTTCAGATTTCAGAGATGGATGCGGTAGCTGGTGAAAGAAAAAGTCTGGTTAGTTTCTGTATGTAACACTCCTAAAATAAATTCATTCTTGTAACCCCTGCTGAGGCTCTGCAGAATACTACTACTTGGATAACAGTCATAGAGAAGGTTCCAAATGGCGATAAAATAGAATTTTTGTCCTTCATTCCTCAAGTAGTAGCTCCCTTGCTGAAAGACTGAATAAATGAGTCCTGTGCAAGAAGGAAGAGATGTAAATTTCTCCTTTATTAACTAGTATTATATTTGCACAGCAGTCTTGCTTGATTTCTGGAACAAAACCAAGAAGAATTCAATAAATAAGCCTAGGTTCTTGTTGAGTCTTTTTGGTTCATGTAACATCACATACTTTCAGTAAAAACTCAGCAACCTTTTGTTGAATTTACTAATGTGTTTTTAATCCCTCCACTCTTCATTTCAGAAACATTGTGACCGACAGAAATCAAACCTACGAATACGGTTCAGGCCTTCTCTTTTCCAGCATGTTGGCCTTCACTCCTCCCTGGCAGGGAAGATCCAGAAACTTACAGTTAGTAGCTAAACTTTTCTTTCCTTCCTAGAACAGGCTGATTCAATGAACAATTTTTTTAGCCTTTGAGAAAGCAGACATTTTCTTGGTTAGCATTTTGAATTGTGTTGTAGCAGTTGGAATGAAATCTGATTTAAACTGGTTACTATCAAGTATAAGAACTACCAATCTTAGCTTATTTTTGTGAATATCTGTTAGTGAATATTTTTATTTTTTACTTGATGGCATGTTCATCTTATACTTAGATTACAAGATCTGATATATTCAAAAATGAGTAATGCATTTATTTTCCCATTTTTTTCCAAGTGTTTATTTTAAGTGTAACTACTTGAGAAAAACAGTAAAAAAAAAAAATAAAAATCTGACCAGCATAATGTTTGTCTTTCAATTAGGATAAAGACTTCCTGAAACCATTGCTGCATAAAATCCACGTGAATCCACCTGCAGAGGTTTCCACATCTTTAAAAGTCTACCAAGGGCATACACTAGAAAAAACCTATGTAGGGGAAGATTTTTTCTGGGCTGTCACACCGGTTGCTGGGGACTATATTCTATTTAAATTTGACAAGCCTGTCAATGTAGAAAGGTTAGTAATTATTTGTCTTTGGTCTCATATCTAAAGCTGCTTGCTTGCCAAGAATGCTTGAAGGTAGAATTTGAGGCTGTCATAATAAACTAAAGTGAAATCATCTGGGGTATTTGAAATCTAGCTGAAACTGTGATCATCAGAGTCTTTTCCTCCAATTCTTTTGCTGCTTTAAATGTTGTCTTCCTCTTTACTTTTAATTTTATCTGGAGCTTTTTTGATAAACGCAATTCAAACCCAGTGTTTCTCTGGCAGGTCATAAGGGAATTCAAAAGAAGTCAATTTGATTCTATTTGTGTTTGGTTGGTCTGCTTCTAATTACAATTACAACTGTGCAACATGGTGTGTGCTCCAGAATGTTGTGCCCTGCAGGCTCAGTCCATTGATTGTCCAGACCAGCAGTCTTGCTGGAGCATGTCACAATGTCCCTGTACCTGAAAGTTGGGAACTGTGAAGGGTAGCATTAATTTATTTTGTTAGATTTTGCTTTAGGGCTTGAGAAAAAACACCATGCTAAGACTCCAAGTTGACCTATTTAAAAATCAAAAAATAAAAAGACTTGAAATAAAAGTATCTGTGATTTGTTAGCGGACTAAAAGTGACTTTTCTGTTGGATTTACTGAGACTTGTTTGCTGTTTTGGTTTTTACTGTCTTGCCAACAGAATAGTCCTAGACATACAAAATAAATTGTTTATTTAGTGTCTGTTTAAGTGTTGCTGTGTTAGTAGATTTCTTTTTCCTTTCTTCACATACTTTACATGTGTTTTTAAGGTCAATACCTATAGTCTGGTAGAGCAAAGTTTCTTTGGCTCGATTGACTGGATACTTTTCTTATGAAGGAGCCCTTTCTGCAGTTCTGAACTGAATCCAATTAGTCAACTTCTGTGCATGGGTACATAATCAAAGACTAAGTCTTCACCTTGGCTTAGCACAACAGTGAGGATCAGTAGTTTCCTTGTTCTATGTTGTACCAAACTAGTTCAAGTTTGCTGTGTGACATGTCAAATTACTCTCCCAGTTGATTGCTGTGCTTTAAAAGACTTTCTTGGATAGCTTTCACAACAAGATGTATGTGTTGAGAAATATGACTGCCATACCTCCTTGGATTAAAGGCAGAATCTTTTTTATCCTGTGCCAGTAGTATAAAAAACCTACATATATTTCAAATCAAGTGTATGAATTCATTGATTCTTTTTTGATCAAGTTTTTCTCTTCAAAGTTACGCCGTGAATGTTGTCCTTTCTTTTTAAATAATTTTTTTAAGAATAATATGCCTCTACTATATGAATAGGGTAACTGTAACCAACAAATATTGATCTTAGGTGGATTGTTTTTTTTATTAGGATGAGTCACGTGCACAATGGCAATTCTGGAAAGCATTGCTAGCAAGTGTCTTAGGTCAGCCCTGTAATTCAAAAGTCAGCATGTGTAGGTCTGAAGAAAATATATATTTTTGTATGTCCTACTTTAATGGTGAGGGAATTGGGGGAACAAGTAAATACTAATTACCTATGCAAAAAAGCTGGTGAGGGGTCTGGAGAACAAGTCCTACGAGGAGCGGCTGAGGGAGCTGGGGTTGTTCAGCCTGGAAAAGAGGAAGCTCAGGGGCGACCTTATCGCACTCTTACAGGTACCTTAAAGGAGGCTGTAGCGAGGTAGGGGTTGGTCTGTTCTCCCACGTGCCCAGTGACAGGACGAGGGGGAATGGGCTAAAGTTGCGCCAGGGAGGTTTAGGTTGGATATTAGGAAAAGAACTTCTTTACTGAAAGGGTTGTTAGGCATTGGAATGGGCTGCCCAGGGAAGTGGTTGAGTCACCATCCCTGGAGGTCTTTAAAAGACGTTTAGATGTAGAGCTTAGCGATATGGTTTAGTGGAGGACTTGTTAGTGTTAGGTCAGAGGTTGGACTAATTGATCTTGGAGGTCTCTTCCAACCTAGACGATTCTGTGAAAATGTGGGAAGACGGTGTTCATTATTATGCTTTGAAAAATTGTAGCTAGGGCTAAGGTAGTTGTGTCTACCTCATGTGTTAAGAACAGTCTCAGCAATAGAGGATTATACTATCTTTTTTGGTATTTCTACTTATCGAAGAAAGTCATTCCAGTTTTAGAAAAAAGGGAGCATCTTGGATCCCATTGCTTTCTCAAAGGAAGTCCACTAATTAGAATGTTGTTATGTATTTCGACTTAAAAACTTAGGACTATCATTATCATTTTGAACTATCATTATAGGCCATTTCAATATTTATTGTGATTTGTATTTCTGTTGCCACAGGATCCTCAAAAATACAGTATTTTGCCTTTGTATATGTTGTTGTTGTTATAATTATTTTATTTTCCCTTCCTTTTCCGTCCTATTAAACTGTCTTTCTGTCATGAGCTTTACCTTCTTTTCTGATTTGCTCCCCCATCCCACTGGGGGTGAGTGAGTGAATGGCTGGGTGGTGCTGAGCTGCCTGCTACCTTAAACCACAACAGCATCAGGAAAAGTTGCCCTGTGGGGAGATGTATCTGATTGTGGCAATTAAAAGCAGAAAAGCCCTCTTGTGTTTGTGAACCTACATAACAGGTGCTGTTTGTTTTATGTTGTTGTTTTTAAAGTAATAGAAAAGCTCCTTGAAATCACACCAAATGTTGTCTGCCAAGTCAGTTTGAGGTGCAGCTGCTTAATAGTTCCAGTAATAAATTCTTGGTAAACAAGCTTTCTAATGGAAATATTTACCACAACTGACATAATGAATGGCAGGTCTGTTACGGTGTGACAGAACACCAACTTGTTCCTATAGCTTGTTTTTCCATGCCAAATGTTTTACTGAACTGAATTTAACGTTTCTGTTGAGTATAGCAGTACAGTAATTAGCTTTCATCGAGTCTTTAAATATTTCATTTCTGAGACCTGAGAATATTGTCAGGGATAACAGTGGCAAGGATCTCTTAATAATCTAAAGTGAGATCTGAACTCATGTAGTGGAGCAGAAAATAACATTTGTGGCTATTTTGTGCAAGGCCTACTTGACATAGCCCTGCTGAATGTTGAAGTCGAATGGCTGCTGATTGTTTTAACCCACACCTGAAGAACAGGGATGTGTAAATTGAAATTGTCTAATGTTGCCTAAGTTTGAGCACTCCCTATAGGTTTGAATGACATAAGTTGGATAGTGCATGTGTTTTTTGAAAACACTGATTAACACCAAGGAAGTCCTTGGAAGTGCATAACCCATGGCCATTTTGATTATTGTCAGCTTTTCTGCAATAGGAATTTAGAATGGATATTTACAAAAGTAAAAGGTTTCAGGTTTAAAAAGGAAAAAAAAAAAGCTGTGGAAAATGACAAGGATGTATTTTATACTGTGGGAAGGGAAAAAAAAAAAACCTCACCAATTTATGTTAATTTGCTTTATAATTTTTGGAATATGAGGCTCATTCTTTTTTGTATGTGACTGCTTGGCAGTGTTAGTTTGAATATCTTCAAGAGGGTTAGCAGAATTTTTGTGGTTTTGAGTGTTTTTGGAGGGGAAGGGAAAACAGGGAGGTGGTGATTTATTTATTTTTTTATACCCCATAACACTGCTTTTAACTCTGTAGTTGTCCAGTAGTTGTGTCCTTGCTTTTAACAAGTTGCTGGTCCTAATGTGCCGTTGGTTGTTAATAAAGTGATTTTTATGAGGCTCAACTTGCTGTCCGGAATTTCAACTTTAAACTGAAATCTTAATACTTTGACAAATCAGCTTGTAGATCACATGTACTTCTTTGTGTTCTGATGTTGGCATAGATACTTGATGTGCAGTATTTGAGACTAATCATCTAATTTTCTGTGCTGTTGACCCTAGAATCGCAGGGAACCTGTGATGTTAACCTTGCACGTATGTCCTATGGTGGCTTCTTGCAGTGCATAATTCTCACTCATGCGAGAAATATATATTTGACTAAACTAGAAAATCATTGTATTGTGTGAAGAATATCTTTTCTGGCTCCTGATAACATACAAGTTAATTCATCTGCTTTTAAATTGTTGTGACACTACTGAAAATTACCTGCACAAAAGGTGATGGTTGCTTGCCTGCTATTACTGCCACTAACTTGTAGAGAAAAAGAAGCACAGCTTGTAAAGCATGTTCTCTAGCAGTGAGAATTTAAGTGTTTGTTTTTTTTTTGGTGTTTGTTTATTTTAAGTAGAATAAAGTTGCTAAAAATGCATCATAGCACTTGGTTATATATGTATCTGAAGTATAGTTAATTATCTATGCTGTGGGATGCATGTCCTCTTTTTGGAAGAGATCCACAAAATCAAGTGTATTACAAAGGAAAGTTTTCTACAACAGCTTTCCAAAACTGGCAGTGTAGTGGAGCCTTCTCATTGTTTCCTTTTGCAGTAACAACCACGTAAAACCTAGGGAATTATGAAATCATTAGGGTTTGGAGTAACACAGCAGTAATTTGACTAATGTGTAAGCTGTTCTCTGTTCATAAGCACTGTCCAGTATAGAAACTCTCCTTGCACAATGCAGTATGTTCTACTTTTCTTGTGCAATTTTAGCTGAAGTAGCACACACATACATGCAGCCACACACGGCCACTAGGTGTATGTTTTAGAAATAATCTTTGTTTTGATTTTTAAATATGTAATTATGTTATAGGTTGTTAAAGCTTAACGTCACTTTCATTTTATTAGGCTTTAATGGTGGTGTCAGATGATAGAAAATATTTGGAAGTCTCTTAAATTTATTAGACTTTTGGATTGTCAGTGTATTTCAGGTAGGCTAACGTTTTTAGCATGTATGGAAAAAAAAAGAGGAATTGAGGACTCGATTTCTGTGTTTACATAAGCTTCTGTACTAATGAGCAGAACATCCTCCAATGGATACCCTGACAGCAGGGATTTGGCAGGCAGGCTCCCAGCCACTGATGCTGTTTGCTCCGGGCATGGGAACTCTGCCCACAACAATGAGGCAAGAACTTCGTAGGAAAAGAAAAATAGTACGGATCAGAGACAGAAGAAGGGAGCTCTCTGAGCCAAGGACATGCTGCTTTCTCCTTATGGCACTAATATTCCAGATTGGTGTCTTTGGCAGCGTTCCTGGGTTTACTGTTCTTAGTCAGAAATCTTAGAGGTTTAATGCAGTTGCCTAAATGTTAGGTGTCTAATGCCACTTGAGATACCCTAAAATGCTTCACCTGATTTTCAGAAGGGCTTGAGTCTCTGATATGTCACATTTGCATCTGCCAGCCTGTGAGGATGTCCATACCCAACGGCATCTCAACTGACAGTAAATGCTGATGTTTAAGAAAACTGAAGGGAGCTCCTGGTGTCTGTACTTTCTGGAGAAATAATATTCCAGGTGTGTATGTGTATATGTAAACTTAAATAAACACATACACACACATCTCCAGTGAAATGTGGAAAGATTTTTTTGTTTTATTTATTTTAGATATATTATAAAACATATATTCCAGCTTTACATATTTATGTATAGAATATATGTATATGACCTATATAAAACAAAAATAAAATCTGAAACTTTCTACATTTCATTGGTTTAAGAGCTTAGCAGAATTAACCTTGCAGAAGAGCGTAAGGGCCTTTTAACTAATGTCGATCAGATTGAGAAAGAGCTAAATTTCTTAAAGAAAAGAGTGAAGATTTCATGAGAGAACCTCTCCCTTTAATAATAAAACAACCCCCAAACCAGTACTCACTGAAACCCCACATTAGAAATAGTGAAAATGAATTTAATGCCAACCCCTTTTCTATTACAGTTGACCTGTATGCACTCCAGAGAGCACACTGGAGGTTTAGAAAGCTGTTCTCATAGTCCTCACCGGGACATAATATATATGTCCATAATATATATTGACAGTGAGACTGGCTATTTTGGGCAGAGAAAATAAAATCCTACCAAGCATTGTGCATAAGAGTTAATGGGGTAACTGTTCCTTCCCCACCGCCTCCCACCCACAGTGTTTTTGAGTCAGAAACTGTAACAAGATGAAAACCTCTCATTGGTTTCTTGCCTCTTATGAGTACTTGTGTGTGTATATATATAGGCTTGCAGAATTAAGCTTTTTCTTTTTTTCCCAATTATAAGCAATTTTTGCAAAGGAATGGGTGAGAAGCATAAAGGATAGGAAAAGAAATTGAACCTGAGAGAGGGAAAATAAGTTATTCATCTTTCTTTTATAATATATACAGGAAAAACAAAAAATAACGCATGGTTAATGCCTGTTTCCAGTGACAGTAAATTAACATTTCCTGGTGAGGGTTCTGGGAAAATGACAGAGTGGGGTTAGATTAAATTTCTTTTACCACATTTGCATCCAGTGATCAAAAATCCTGGACAGGATTGGTGGATAATGACTCTTGCAGGGGTGACAGCGTTTGTAGAGAGCCAAAAATTTGCTGACTGAATGTTGCTTTTATAGCAATTCACACTGTGTGGAATTTAAAACTGTTGTCCTGCAGATAGTGCAAAAGTGGAAGGAAACATTTCCTCTCTGCCTTCCTATCTCTTCCTTTTTCTGCAAATGGGATATACTAACATATATCAAATTGCTAAAAAGAGACGTAAGGAGGATATGCAGAGAAAAAGATTTGATTCCTGATATTTACAGCGGACAAAGGCCTGTGTTCATAAATAGATTCTTAGAATATTTTTGTTTAGCATCCAGTGAGATAAGACTTTTGTTTCTTTCAAAACAAAAATGTATCGGTAGTCGATGTGAATTGTGCTTTTTTTTTGGGTGTGTGTATTATTTCCTTTTATAAAGCTGCTATTTACTGGTAAGGTTTTTTTTGTGTGTCCTGTTCTCTGCTCTGTTTCTCATGGCTCAACAAAGCAGAAGATGCACGGAATTGCACTTTTGTTTAAAAAAAATTAACACAATTGGCATTTCCTTTTTTTTTTTGAATAAGATATAAAAGGCAGTAAGACACACTTGTTAATGCCTAAAAGGAAACAAATCAGGTAATGGAGAAAATTACACTTTTCTGAGTCTAAATATGCTTTGATGTGGGGGGAAAGAAGAAAGATACAACCCCTCCATAAGCAAAGTAAGAGGAGGGTGAAGAGGTGCATACTTGCTTTGTTGTTGTTGTTTTGTGGTGTGGCTTTTTTGTGCCAAAAGTGCAAGTGATGAACTAGTACTGAAAGATGGAAAAGTTTAGCTATTTAAAGAATACTAAAGGTAACTCAAGTTAACTGCATTGGCAAGCTAATGATATCTTTTGTCAGTGTATTAATGATGATCGTGCTTCTGTCCTTCCATTCCTCTGTGTTAGGATGTATATGAGTACTGATTTAACTGAGTGGTTTTATTTTTATTTTTTTCCTCCAGCTGACTTGACTATGTAGGTGAATCTAGTTCCAAGGCAGAAGTCAAACCCGCAGCTTTCGTATTCAAATCACTCAATATGGAAACTGAAATCTTATTTGCAACTTTGACTTTGTTCCCTTTTGTGTGTGTTTATTTTTTAGCCTTTGTTGCTCTTTAAATTTTATTGTGTAGGTTTTTATATGCCACACGAGATGTTAATGTTTAGCATTCTCTTTACTCTCTTATTACACTGAGGTCAAGAACCGAATGTATGTGAGCTGGTTCATACATCTAGGAACTTCTGGCAGATAGGAAGTTGTGTCTATTTTTGAATATATGTACAGTAGCTAGTTATTATATCTGACCCTTGCCTCTTTAAAGAGAGACTGAAAATGGAAAAAGGTTCTCTGAAGTTTAGGTACATTGGTATTTCACTTAGCAGTTGTGAGTTAGAGTTACTTTTTGCTGATGACTCCCATCAAGAATGTCCAAATGTGCCCATCTTCATGTTTGGTAATTAAAACAAGCTGTGAAGTAATGTTTTATAAGGCAATAGTTGTTTTTTTTTTAGGTTAATATGTATTTGTTTGGGATTATTATATTCAGAGGTCTGTAGCTTTCAGAATTTTAATTGGAAGGAACGCTTCAGAAGGCACTAGGTTTAAACAGTAGGTAGACAAAAAATATCTTTGATTCAACCCCAGGAAAAATGTCAGGTAACCAGAGGAGAAAAAAAAACACATGTTTTTAGTATTTACACAGGCTGTCACCTGCAAATCCCAGGACAGATGTCAGAATAACTTAGCCAAAAGCACAGCTACTTCCGTGGCTTTCAGTTTCTGTCTTTCAGTCTTCAGAAAAACATTTCATAGCCTGAACGCCTTGTGATTTAGCAGTGTGTCGGGGAGGCAAGTTTTATAAAGGAACAGCTAAACGATGCTTCTTTCAGAAGCTGTAGAACAGCAACTCACTTGTAAATGAACTGTTATTCCTAAGCAAATTTTCTAATTCATAAATTTTATTTCTTAGCAAAAGATTGATTATAGACATGAGCTGTGTATGTACATTCATACTTCTATTTTTAATCTCTGTGTAACTTCTGTCTAAGTAGGTGTTATCTAACAAATGTTCAGGCAAGGCTCAGATTTAAAAATGTCCCTTCTGTTCTAAACATAATCTTAAGTAAGATGTGGAACATATGCATATGTTATAAATGTATGTGCATATGGCAAACACACTGGAAAAGTGGTTTTGACTACATGGAAATCTGCAAATCCGTTTTTATTACTTCCATAAATTGTTTCAGCTTCGTGCCAGTTTTTGAGCTCGGTGCCCTAATGGCATAATATCTGTGGGGAGTGCAGGGGGAGAATCCTCCCCCTTTAATTTCAGAAGTCGATCACTGTAGGACAAACAGCTGGCTGTGTTGTTCTTCAAACCAAACCACCACCTGCCCCCACAGCACCCCTGAAGCATTATCTTCTGTTGAGAGCACAGGATCACAGAGGAGGGTTATTTTTAATTTTTGTGGCTTTTTAGGTGTGTCTTCTCAGAAATGAGATTTGTGAAATAGAAAGCACTACAGAAAAGTACTGCACCTGGGGTTTGGTAGGAGAGTTTGATGATTGCATCTCAGATGCAAGTGTTCAATATCTGGCATTTAAAAATATAAATCTTGGGATTTTCAGTGTTTTCGTGAGAAGAATTCCCATGAATGTTTAGAATAATTGACAGGCTAAAGGAGAGCAATTCAGATCTGCTAGGTCAGAATACATCAGAATATACTTATAGTCCTCTTCTGGTCAGCTTTGCCAAGAGTTTGTTTTGCTTATTAATGAAACATACAGTAAAAACATTTTCTCAGAATGGAAGCATGAATCTTTGTGGGTGTTTAGATATCACTGCTTCTAATAAGATTCATAACATTTTTCTTTAAAGAACTGTATATGTCTTAGGTTGCTTCTGTACATTAGAATCAACTAACCTCTATATTAAACTGCTGTGAGGAAAAAGTTCTTCAAGCACGTACAACACCAGAGCTTTCTGAATCCAGTCAGTGCAATAGAAATCAATGTAGCTTTCATAGATCTGAGTGTGTGATTTTTACTCCTCTTCTGAGCCTTGATAGAAGACATGCTACATGCCTCCGAGTGTCTGTGTATTTTTAAAATAATTCCTCTCATTTTAGGATCACAGACCCTTCTAATTCAGAGTCAGAGAGCTCTGTTTTCTTCTACTTTTTGACTTGTAGCTATGGAGAACGGATTAATGGCAAGTACTTACCTGGCTTCAGATGTACTGGATAAAGACAAACTGGAATTTACATCTCCAATTATGTCTTAATAAATTGCAAATTGAGCTAATGTTTGTAATTTTAATCAAGTGATAATTTCTGAACTAATTTTGTCCCTGGCTGGTGATGTGTTTAATGTAGAAGATAGTGCTTACTGTTTATTTCTCCAGTTTCCATCTGAAGGAAGGTTTGAAATGTGTTGATGGATTGTTACATATTCATTTAAACGCATTAAAAGGAAAATAGGTTTGTTAAAAGTGACATTTGAGTAGGTATAATATATAAGTAGTTTTCAGATAGTAATCTGAATAAACTCCTCTGCGGTCTACTAGAAAAAAATGACAAGGAATAATTTTTCAAGCATTGATACCACCTAGTGGTAAAAAAAGATTGTTACTTTATTTGCATAATGTGTATTTGACATCAAAAATACTATCAAGTTTGTGTTATATATAAAGAAAGGTAAATTAAACCCTGTCTTTTGTAACTGATTATCTACGGGTGCATAGTACTGCAAAAACTGTTAGAGAGTGGGTAGTTAGATTTCTAAGACCTGCACTTCACCAGGTGATACATATAGGGATGGTTTTGATACAGTTCTTGACATTGAAGAATTGACAGTTCCTTGATACAGTTCTCTCCATTAAAAAAAAAAAGTTCATTAAATGCACATCTGAGTGAGGGTAACTTTGTACAGGTTTAAAATAATAATAATAATCCTTCTCTGTGTATACAGTTAAAAGAAAATGCTTTTGTAAAAATAATAATCTGTCTTTGGAAAATAATTTTATATTCAGCTAATGTTATGCTGTGTGTATGGGCTGGGAGTTCCTGGCACAATCATTAATGAGAGTGTGCAGTGAACCAGAGCAGAGAACTGGTCTTGGGGAAAACTGGCCTGGCAAAAGAGTTGCTGCAGATAAGTTCCCTGACCTGGCTCTGAATGGATCTGCAGAGTTCACTCTGCTGGCACAAGGTGGGGGTGACCCATGGTGGGAAGCATCTTTTACTTACAATCAGCCAATGTAGCTCAAAATAGAAGACACATTATTGTAAAACATACAAAGTGATTATTAATATATAAGGTTAAGTTATTAACACACTTAGCTAATTCTGACTGATGTATGTAGGCTATTTTTCCTATTCCATTTACAGGTACTTGTTTCACAGTGGCAATCCAGAGCACCCAGGAGATATACTTCTAAACACAACTGTGGAAGTTCTGCCTTTTCAGGTATGAATGTATTGATTTGTCTCTTCTCCATTATAGGATAAAAGCAAAGTCTGCTAATTGTATTGATTTTTCTTTTTTTTTAGCTGGGTAAGGGAGACATGAATGCTTCTTTTATAACTGTAGGCTTTTGATGCTCATACTTTTTTTTTAAAATTGGATCTATTCACAGAAAACTAATGGAACTATTCAGATGTTCATTCAAAGTGCACCCTGCTATATGTGCTGTTGGTAATTTGGAGGTGAACAAACTCATTTTCTTCCAATTCACTATTACTACTTAAAACAAAAAATAACCAACCAGTCTGCCATCTCCAATGTATTTTGGAAAATGGGAATGCTATGTCAATCTCCTTTTTGACTTAGTAAAAACAAAACAAACAAACAAGACCTCTTGGTTCAGGAGTTGACATGCATCTAAACCATACCACAAATACCTTATAGGAACTTCAGTAACTGGATTCTCAGACTAAGCCTGAATTTTGTTTCAGGAGGGCACTATACTGTCTAAAGTATGTTCTTGCTTGAAAGCAGATGATACAGGTTCTTCTTCTTTAACTGAATATTGTACCTGATCATTTATATCACAAAACTCTGTGTGAAGATTAAGATATTACTTCAAATAGGTTTATTTTATTTACTCTTAAAACAGCAAAGTATTTCTGTCTTCTCCCATTCACGTCATGGGGGTATCTTGAAATTTGTGCTTTAAGTGCTATACAAAAAATTAAAACAAAACAAAAACAAACGAACAAAAAACCACAAATGATCATGGAGGGATTCATTTCACTATTCCTGTAGTCCACTGTCCTGGAAGTGGAAAAAAAAAATACAGATTTCTGACCAGCTCCATCTCCCAGTAAAAGTTTGATTCTAGTTATACGACATGATACCTGGGCTATCATGTTGTACTATAAAATTTAAACAATTTTGTTTCTCAAGACCTCAATACCTTATAGGTAATTCAGTATCTGGATTCTAAGTCTGTTCCTTTCCCCTGATAACTGATTTTTCCTGATAACTGATATACCTTTCCTCAAGGAAATATATTCAGCCATAAAATCAGCAGCAGTCCTTACCTCATCTGGCCCCAAGATATCACGGGAATGGTTATGTCTGGCTTTCAGGTGCCCCTCAAATGGGGACATCCATTAAGCACATAATGCTCCCAAACTTCCATTGCTATTGATGCAATGTGCGGAAAGGTGAACAGGAAATTCTGTACCTGGCGCATTCCTAAGCCATTGGTGTTACCAGAAAATGTCACCACTACAGAGACAGCAGCTGCAGAATGATAGGTGCTGTTTTGAGAGAAGGATTTCTCCACCATGGACTTGAGTACAGCCAGAAGCCCATTCATATACTTCTACCCTGATCCCCCATAAGCAGAAATCAGGTTGGGGGCAGGAGGAATCCTTAGAAAACCAGTGTCCCTAGGCTGGATTTGTCAAGGAACTCAAGCAACACACTCAATAAATAAATAAATAAAAATCCACCAGACCAAAACCAAATCAAACTGCTTTTCAGCACCATCCCTTCAAAGTAGGAAACAACAACAACAAAAAAAAGCTGATGGATTTAATTTCGTGGGCCTGTCAAGAATTTTTAATTGATTCCTAGGAAATTTTTATAGGGGTCTTTTAGTACTGGGTCATGTGATTCTGGTTGCAATTTCCAGGCTGTTTTTGAAGCTCCGGTCTACAATTTCATTTTTCTGTTCTTATTAAAGAAGCTCATTGATATCCACCCTTTTTAGTAAGGTGGTGATAATTGAAATGCTTCCCTTGCTGGTCTGAAGGCTTTTCATTTTACCCAAATTCTTACATCGAAAAGTGAGCTGCAAGATTCATTTGTCATGAGAGAAATCCGGCTCAGCCATAGGAAAAGAAGGCAAGGTTTTGCCTTTGCTTTTCTTCTTCCCTGTTTGCCAGTATCTGCTGTGTATTCTGTTCATGTGGCAATTAGCATATCAGTTAAGTGGGGCACCTGAAGTACTTCCTTTTTCTACCTTGAAGCCAAATACAGTTCAGTTCTGTCTGGAGCACTGCTCCTTTTTCTTTTCTGTGTTGGTTTGTCAAAGGCTATAAATAATTATTCTAGGCTTGTTCATAATTATTTAGAAAAGGTGGATGCTGGATACACACTTGACTTTTGCTGGCAAAGTTGTATGTCAAAATAAATGATCTTATCTGTGCTTTGTTGTCGTAGAATGAAGAATTGGTATTGAGCAAAGAAACCAAAGACAAACGCTTAGAGGATGGTTACTTCAGGATAGGTATGCCACAGACAGCAATGTTTTTTTGTTACACATGTAGAAAGACATGTATTTTGTTACTGTTGCACACGTTGAGACACTTTAATTAAAAACAAGACAGACTTAAAACTCAGTTTTTTGATCCTTCGTTTTGGGTGTGTGACCTTATGTAGGCTTTCCTTACTATTGCTTCCAATATTTCTTCTTTGAGACTGATGGTCTAGCACCACTCTCATTTGGATTGCAGCTACACCCAACTTCTCTGCCAGAGTAGACCCACTTAAGTTATTGTAGAGGCATCTCCAGGTTGCTTAAGATCACCTCTAATGTCCTGTGACTACATAAGTGCCTCTCTGTGAGCTGTTGTGCTCGAGTGTGTGCCGTCAGGGTCTGGGCTTGAACCAACCCTACAAGTAGACAATCGGCTGTCTCCTCGTGGGATGAGATTGCCGTTTCCATAGCCAAGCAGCTGTTGGGGCAAGTGGCAGGATACCTGTTGCCAAGGAGGAGAAATTTTACTCATAGGTTGTATTTAGCTTGTTGGACATAGGTTGGGCATCCCTGTTATAATGAAAGCAAGCTTTTTCATCTTAATGAATTGCAGTTGGTGTATGCATGGTTTAAGTGTAAATTCTAAGTAGGCTTTTAAATTGGGTTCTTATCCGTCCTAATATAGTTGAGGATTCTTTAAATGGGAGTACATTAGGCATGAATGGTGTCCCATGTAGGTGCATTTTTCTGGGCGTAGATTCTGTACTTTGTTAAGAGGAATTAATGGAAGATATACTTTCACTTCTTTCGCAGGGAAATTTGAAAACGGCGTAGCTGAAGGAACAGTTGACCCCAGCCTAAACCCTGTTTCATCATTCCGGCTTTCAGTAATACAAAATTCAGCAGTATGGGCGATTCTGAATGAGGTGAGAGGTGGTATATTCTTTTAAAAATAAAAAGACAAATGTGAGATTTCATTCTTTCAGTGTGTTTGAAGCTCAAAATTTCGGATACCACTGAGAACGTTTACCTCTGATTACTAAGAGAACCGCAGTTTCCTTAAAATATAACTTTCTTTCTGATTCTTTGTTTCAGATTCATATTAAAAAGATTACAAACTGATCATCGAATTCTCCTTTAGAGGAAAAAGAAAGAATCCTTGAAAACTTTTCCTGTAAAATCTGACATCCTTAACAAGTCATAAATTGAAAATACTGAGCATGCACCTTATCCCAAATTTCTTTCATTTTCACTTGAACTCTACCTCTTGTGAAATCTACTGTAGATGAGAAGATTGTATTTACCCCTTCTTATCTGATCCATCCAGAAACTGATGCTCCACACCGATATTGTTCATCTGAGGCCTAGGTTGCCCTCCACTTTAATGTGACTTTACCATCTTATGGTTGCAGAACCCTACTACACTTAATCTGTACTATTTGATAGTATAGTAATATAGAGAAGTTGTACATATTGTTACATTCCTGGAAGAAGAAGAAAAATATAATTATTGTTAAATATGTTTTATGAAGGGGGTACTTTCGGAGTTCCATTTATTTTCTATAATAAGAACCCTCTTTTATAGATTGTCAGGGATATATATTAAAAATGTTAGGGATATTTAATTTATTAAAATAATTTGAAAAGTACATATTTTTATGCAGTAAAATTTTAAATTGATATAGTTTTTTTTATGAATTCTCTAGTTTAAGTTATCTTTCTACATTTTTCTTTGGAGATGCAAACATAAATTAATACCATATTTCAAATATACTGCCATGTTTAAAAAAAAAATCTAGATTAAGTTTCTAAATTATGTAGTTTTGTACACAGAATCTGAATTATGTTCAGTGGCATTAACAGAGTTCTGAAGAGCATTATTCTTTGGAGCTATGAATTTCCACTATGTACAGTTTGTAGCCACATGGAGAGCATGTTGAAATGTCTTATTTCATATTATGTACTAAATCTGCAGTGATTTTAGATTTAATCCATTGCATTTTAGAAGAATTTTTCAATTCCTAACTGTTCTTTCTTAAAAAAAAAAAAAAAAAAGAAGAGGAAAAAGAAAAAAAAAAATTTAGACATTTCCTAGCCTGGACAAATTCATTTTCTGTACTACAAAAATCAGTCCCCAGCTTTCCTTGGAGTGACAGAGGTTAACCTCTTTAAAAAGAGTTAGTAGTAATTAGATATATTGATCTACAGCAGTATCCTCTTAAGCAGTTATTGCAGTATTTATTTTAGATACATTACAGTGAATAGTTCTGGTTTACTTTTATTTTGTTCTATTGTTCAAGAATAAGGTTTCAGTTTGACTTTTTATCGATCAGTGTAATAACTCGCACTAATTTTACTAAGAACTGAATTTGGCTGCAAGTTAGTACCCTGCCTTTTTGTTTCAAGGGAAACAACAGTGATCTTGAATCAGAAACTCCGTCAGGAACATGAAATGGTTTAGATTAAATCCAGAGTGGATTTGTTGCAGTATTAATGCTGCCACTGTTCTTAAGAGTTTTTCTGTTAGGTGCTAATGTGTAAAGGACACAGGCACAGGAAGATTTAAGTTACCCAGTCAGAAATGGTCGGGAAGGAAAGAGGCAGGATCTCCTCTCTTCACTAGGAATGAAGTGCCTGATTGACACCGGAGCGGGGCTGCTGCCCTGGCTTGGGGATTCTCAGCTGCTGTGAACCAGCCTCCTCGAGCTGACATCTCGAAAGGTGGCACAGTTCTTGTGGGGTGGAGGAATTCCCTTATCCCCAACAGCGCCGTGGCCAGGGCACAGACATGGAACACTGCTGTGGGGTCCCTAAACTAGGGCAGGGATCTTGAATTCGTGTCTCCAGCAGGAATGTTCTTCTAATGGATTTGGTCTCTTTTTCATGACCTATTAATAAGGATTAGGAGCCTAAACCTGACTCTCCAGCAGTGCAAGCTGAGAGCTGTCACCACTGGGATATAGAGTCAACTTGCGTTTTCTTCTGCCTTCCTGGCTAATTGTGTTGTACCTTAGACAGTTCAGCGGTATTCAAGTTTGTAAGGTTTATAAAGCTTAATTACTTCTACAGACCATACTTATTTTTTTTTAGCTATGTCATCTGAGAACACAGATAAGATTTGTACACGGAAGTAAGATCTTCTATTTAGACTAACTTGTGTAAGTTGAAAAAATAAGGAAGCTACTAGGCAGGCCTCATTTACTTTTTTTCTGATTATATTGGATGCTATAAATAAAATATGGAAAGCTTGCCTTGCCCACAGAGACTGTGGACAAGCTAAGCACTGGCCTCATACACAGAGTTTATTCTTGGAGTAAGGAAGGTAAGGTAATAATCTCAGAATCCTACCCGAATCTAGCCTGGTATGATGCACAGCCCAGTTAGTTATATGCACAATGGTATTCCATCAAATTATTACCAGTGGCTTTTTATCACAGATCAACTAGCAAAGGTCTAAGGAAGTATTTGTTTTCTTCTCAGCTGTGCCTGGGAATGAATGATGCAGACAAGGTAGGCTCTAGCTATTTACTACAATTTAGATTGCAGAAGTACATTAGATACTGCAGTTTCTTAAAATAAGTAGTTCTGTTGGTAGTGGCTTTCATCTTTTTCTGTGAGTTCATAAGTTTACTGGTACCATTAATCAAGGATGCTGTGTGTACTCTCAAAGCATCACCGTTCCTGATGTTTCATAGTAGTTAAGATGAATCATTGATAATACACCTAATCACACTGAACCCTTCCAGCACTGATTGCAGAACTCTGGTGTTACCATTATATTTAGATCTCAAGAACACCAAGATGAAATTTATCAAAAGCAACAAATTAACTAGTGCTTGATAAAGTATGTTTGGTTGGTTTGGTTTTCATAAAGGGTATTGCATTTTTATTGCATTGTACTAGAAGGAATTGGAAATACTCAGGGCTCCTTTGACACTTGCAATGTTCTTGAGCATATGTACTATTGAAATAATTGTGCCACATTAATACAAATCATGTTCCGTAGATTCAGGTAAATCAGGCTTGGTGTTTTCTGAAAGTTCTGCAAATTTGCTTGGAAATTATCTCTACAGATGGCTATTCTGGGTTTTTAAACTTTCAAATTCTAATCCCCAAGTCAGTCTAGTGAAGTACAAGTCTCCTTCCTGGAATTATGCTTGAAATAAGAAAGCTTCAGCTGTTTGGCTCAACAGTCACTAGCTTGGGTACTCTGTGACCAGATTATGCTCAGAATGGGCTCATCTGTTTTACATATGTCACAAGTTACATTATTACCGCAAGAATTCCTCTCAGCATCTTAAACCAATTACCTGATTTTGGGGGAGTTTTTTTCTATATTTATTTAACTTCAAATTACTTTTGTTTTGGTCTTAAAAATCCCCAGTAGGTCAGTGAATCTTATGGTAATCAAGTAATAGAAAGCGTTTCAAAATAAACTGCATTATCCTATTAGCTCTTTCTGATGTTGTTAAAGCCTCAGAAAAGAAGCCAAAGTTATTACCCAAAACCTTCATTTTCTGGACAAATTATTCTTAACTTCATGTATTAGATGATAAACAGACCAGCTGATTACAACTCTGGCTTTTCTGAGCTGATCATGACTGCTCTGGACCAAGGAAATACAAGTCGCAGTATTATCTTGCTTTGCTCGTTTGGTGGGTAGACTTACTGAAACCTTTGTAAATAGTAAGAACAGGATATGATCCCAAGTTAACACTTTAAAAACAAAACAACTGAAGAGTATTTCTAAAACTCTGTATAAGGCTTCATGCTTTTGCAGACATCTTAACCATTTGTTGGCATTGATAGAAAATATTCCTATAGGCACATTTATTTAATTAAACATTTATTAAATTAAATGTTACTCATGGACCAATGACAGACTGGACTCCTGTTATATCACTGCTTTTCTAGCTCTTCCAAAAGAAACTTTTAAATATCTTGAGTCACTTAAGAGCAAAGCAATTTATACTTTGCCCATATGATATATGATTCCTTGAATGGGCTGGAGTATGATTAGTCTTTGGCAAAACCATATGAATTTGTAATGTTTTTCTTTCATTTTTTTTCAAATATATATCATTTCAATAATGCTTGTTTTTTGTTGGAAATGCTGCAAATGAAATATTGTAGTAATTTGTAGTTTGCTTCCAACTTGGCAAAACATTAATTTTCTAAAAAAGAATCAGAGTTTTTCAATCTTTACTCCCTTGAAATAAATCAACCTTTAGTTCTATATTCGTTCCTACCAGGTAGGATGTGTTCTGAAAAAGCTAAGGCAAGTAACTGTAGTAGAAATGGGAGAAAGCCCTACGTTTTATAACATCGTTACAATCACCAGCATAATGCTGAAAGACTTGTAAGAAACTGGTGTTTTCAGGCTAGCATCAAATACTCATTTAAACCCCCCCGCCCCAAAGACATAATGAATTGTTCTTTGAGTGTTGCTTTTTTGACCTTGGTGTTCTCCTAAGGGTTTTTCTGATTTCTGTTGTAAACAGTGAGCAGCTGCCCCTTCAGGAAGCTTAATTTTGAGATCTGAAGCCTTGTTTCAAGGGGACAAACTTTGATCTCTCTAAAGGCAAGGTATACAGGCCCTGAATCCTCCATTGATTTCAATGGTATTGCACCGTAGGGAACTAAACATGAAAAATGTTCACAGTTGAACTTCCCTGAGTGGGTGATCGCTGGTGCTAGGATTCCTGTTAGGGAATCCTGTACGGTTTAGGCTGTAGCTGCCTGCAGGACAGGAGCTCGTACTTTCAGCCAGGGTGGATGGCGGTTGTGACTGGAGTCCTTAGCCTTCCTTGGATCCGCGGTTCAGTGCTCTCCTTCTTAAGAGGGGAACTTTGCTCAGTGTCTGCTGGGAGGGGAACACAATTCTCTTCAAGCCTTAATAGTGGCTGAAACACACAGTACTGTAAGATGCACTGCCAGCATATTTGGTATTTTAAGGTAAATGTGGTTTTTCCTTAGAGATCAAGTTCTAGTACTGGAATATTAAGTCTTAGTGTATCCAGTTTACTCTCGCATTGTTTTTGAAACTGAATCCTAGTACTCATGTTTCATATTGAACACAATCTTTGGAAAATTGTCATCTTCATTTTCTGGAAGGTGTTGTTTGTGACGGTCAGTTTATACTCCTGCCTTGTGGACTTCACAGCTGTAGGCATTGCCATAAGTCTGCGTGGCCAAATTAACTTGGACTTTCCTTCCCTTTTCATTAACACGCCACTCGTAATAGTGGATGTAATAATACCCAGTGGACTTCTTCAGAGTAGGTTTAAAAACTTGCTGCTATATTTGGAAACCTGATATGGGGTCATGTTAATTGTGCCTTTCATCAATGTTTCTTCTGTGTGCCAGCATTGTCCATGTATAGTTGAAGTAATCACGAAAATAAAGTGATCTAAAGTTCTTTCACAAAAGGAAAGGACGGTTCTATACCTAGAGCTAGTTGTTGCTTTACCATTGCAACACTATTAGGAGTTCTACTTTCATGCAATCCCAAGGCAAGGTATTCCAATATTCTTCTTATATAAAACTGCTCTTTGGTGTCATTTGAAACCCTAGTAACGTAGAGCTTATGCCAGTATGTGTAAAATAGCTGCAGTAAGAGTTATGCTAAATAGACTTGTTGCAGTTAAATTTAAGTTACAGTGTACAATTGTTTTTAGGAATGTACTGCAAAAGTATTTGAACAAAATTGCTAACATGTTTACTGTTGTAAATATTTTAATAAAAATGACACTTCAAACTTTTTTTTACACAATTATCTACAATAAAGAGAAATTTACAACCATTTACAATAAGTTCTTAACTGTTTTTCTTTATCATCAAGACAGCTAAGGTAAAACCAAAGTAAACATTAGATAGATGAAGTCCGGTTTTTATTTCACTCTGTATTTATAGAAGGAACAAAGCATCTTGGTGAAGTTCCATCCACATGCTAATGAGATCAAATAGAGCAAGATGAGAAGTGCAAACGGGTACAAAAGAATAGCTGTGTTCTTCAAAAATGGCAATGCTGAAAAAGAAACAGCAATGAAGCATGTGTAAAGTAGTGCTCTTTCAAAAAAGGTGCTTCATCTAGAACGGCCTTGGGGAAAAACAGCAAGAAAAAATAGTACCCCTCTAGAAGGGGTGCTTAGAAGAAGAGGCTTAGAAGAACAGGCTGGTCATCTCTATCCTCTCAGTCCTACTCTCACCACGGATTTAAGAGTACTTTTGTTAAGCAGTACAGGTAAAGTCCCGAGAAACTGCTTTACCTAAAACTGTACACTTAAACTTGATATAGAGTTTTTATCTAATGCAAACATTTTGAAGTGGATTTACAGAGGAAAAAGAAAACCAAGCTGAGTTGTTACAGGTCTAAAAGAACACGAGGCTGGTATGGTGAAGAACATAAAGCCTGCTGTTGTTTACCCATCTGAAAATATACATTAGGTACATTTTTATCAAACTTCTTTTACCATGAAGAGTACCTTCAACACCCAGCTGAGCCTATGCTTGAAAAATTAATAGGCTAAACTCAAATAGACTAAAATAATGCTCTTCTTTTCAGTCAAATAAGGTAAGTCAAATACTTACCACTGTATCCTAGGAATGTCACATAGATGTAGTAGCCAATTGCTATCAGCCATAACGTGTTCCCAACAAAATATCCGATGACTGAATCAGATATGATGACATCTGAAAGAAACAACTGCTCTCAGCTGTTGCAGTAGAGCATGATTTTAGAGCAGAGAACACATAAAAAGTCTACTTACAATTGATGAAAAACAGCTGGATAAAGTGCAAAATGACTAGAAGTGGATAGAAGGCATTCAGATGAACATCAAAGGCATATCCCCACTCCACATCATAGTCTCTGTTCTGCTGCTTTACCAAGTACTTATTAGAAATGAACCTACACAAAGAGATATTTGAGAACACGGTTAATGCAGAGCTTCGAAGTTGACTGACAAAACACTGGTCTGCGACAGTCAGCCATACGTGATCCTAACTCTGTGCTCTGACCTTTCCGTTATATGGGAGAAAGATACCCAACAATGAGCACTGCTGGTGTTTCAGATTACAGAACAAACCTCGAGACTTTACATTTTCTTCAGCTTAAGGTCTGCCGACATCAGAAAAATGATCCCTTTTACAAGTGGAACAAGAAGTCAGTATGTCCTCAGAAATCAGAAGTTGAGACTGCAGATTTTGTGGTAGCTTTCTCTGAAATACTCTTTGTACCAAAAGAAGGGTCAGAAAGAGGCAGACCCTGGATGCAGAGTAAAGCAAGGCAAGAAGAGGTTTAGACTCATTAGGCACGTGGGAAGCTTTTGCAAAAAAGTTGAGTCTGTACAGAAAGAAAGGACTTGAACCAAAGTGGAGCCAGGTGACTGGTATTTAGGCCTGTAGGAAGCTAACTCAAGACAGAGGAAAACCAGCAGATGCAGAAGTATTTCTGGTTCGGGACAGCATAGCCCGAGACACAAACTGCTGGAGGAGACGAAAGGTATTACTGATTCTATGATTCTACTTCAGGAAGCATTATACTTATGCTCCTCCTCAGGCATTTTATGGGCTGCTGCCCCAGACAGGACAGAAGATGAGATGGGCCTTTCATCTATCAGATGCCATTCTTGTATGTACCTGATTCCTGACTTTTCCAGTTAGAATCACAGAGTCATTAAGGTTGGAAAAGCCCTCCAAGACCATCTGGTCCAACCATCCCCCTGACACCAATGTCACCACTACACCATGTCCCTAAGCACCACGTCCAACCTTTCCTTGAACACCCCCAGGGATGGTGACTCCACCACCTCCTTGGGCAACCCGTCCCAGTGCCTGACTGCTCTTTCTGAGAAGAAATGTCTCCTCATCTCCAACCTGAACCTCCCCCGGCACAACTTGAGGGCATTCCCTCTAGTCCCATCCCCAGTTATCTGTGAGAAGAGGCCGACCCCCAGCTCCCCACACCTTCCTTTCAGGTAGTTGGAGAGAGCAATGAGGTCTCCCCTGAGCCTCCTCTTCTCCAGACTAAACAAGCCCTGTTCCCTCAGCCGCTCCTCACAGGACTTGTGCTCCAGGCCCTTCACCAGCTTCGTAGCCCTGCTCTGGACACGCTCCAGGGCCTCCATGTCCTTCTTGTAGTGAGGGGCCCAAAGCTGAGCACAGCACTCGAGGTGCGGCCTCACCGGAGCAGAGTACAGGGGGACGATCACCTCCCTGGTCCTGCTGGCTGCACTATTCCTGATACAAGCCAGGATGCCCTTGGCCTTCTTGGCCACCTGGGCACACTGCTGGCTCATGTTCAGGAGAGCATCAATCAGCACCCCCAGGTCCTTTCCCTCTGCACAGCTTTCCAGCCACCCTGCCCCAAGCCTGTAGCGCTGCATGGGGTTGTTGTGGCCAAAGTGCAGGACCCGGCACTTAGCTATGTTGAACCTCATCCCATTGGCCTCTGCCCATCGATCCAACCTGTCCAGGTCCCTCTGCAGGGCCTTCCTAACCTCTGACAGACCGACACTTCCCCCCAACTTGGTGTCGTCTGCAAACTTACTGAGGGTGCACTCAATTCCCTCATCCAAGTCATCAATAAAGATATTAAAGAGGATGGGCCCCAACACCGACCCCTGGGGAACACCACAATTACAACTGGGAGTTTCCAATGTCGCTGTTTGAAAGGAACCTATCCTCTTCTGATCAGCATCAGTTTAAGAAGACAGATACATTACTGAGAACTCTTTTAAGTGTCCTTGATTCCTTGTACATTTTTCTTTCTACCACTACCAAGAAAAAGCTCTTGGTAAGATAAAAATTCTTTCTTTTGTGCCCTCACCTTGCCACACTGCAGAAACACTGATGTCCTGTTTTATGGTTCCCTTGCTGAGGTAGAATATATTAATAATATGCTGAGGCCTGGGTTACAAACTGTCTTGTCACTGCCTCTCCCCTTCTCTAAGTCTCTAGACGTCACAAGGTAAAACTGGTAGTGACTACCAGCAAAGGCAATATGCATGAAATAAATAAGAGAAACATTGCTTGTAGTGGAAATAATAACTAAAATCTTCAGCAAGCAGCACAGACCAATTTTCTATCACCCTAGTTAAACATAATCATCCTCAGGCTTACATTATTTAACCAAGCTATTCAACCAAATTAAGGAATGAAGATTCTTTTTTGATTACCAACTTTGTGATCTGGAATTATTGCTGAAGGCCAACCAGCTCAGGAAGAAAGAACACAGAATTAAATGTTCATCATAATACAGACTGATTATTAATCATCTTCTCCAGGAAACAGTAAAGAAAACTATGCCCTTTTTTTTAAAAAAAAAAGCAAATTTTAAAATAATTCCATTAACAGCACAAAACCTACAGTCAACACTATAATTTACTTTATAATTTTGCCCCAAAGAGGGAACCAAGTGTCTCGCAAACAGCAGAAGGCTATCAGTGTCCCAACAGCAATACTGAACTCAGTTTCAGACGTTAATACTTACCACATTAAAGTTGCTATCAGGAGACCAACGCCTACACAGTCTATGAATACAACCCAAAGAAGCAGCTTTATTGTTTCAAAAAAACCCATGTCCAGCACAAATCCAAATCCTACAGTGGACACTAAAAAGAGAAAAAGGATTATTGAAGTTAACTGCAGAAAAGAAAACATGATTTAAATCAATACTTTTTTTTGAGTATGCTGTTATGAAATCTCCAGTTTCCTTTTTATTTTTCACCTTGCAATTTTTTCAGTCCAACAGCTCATTTTTTTCCACCAAATACTAAGTGCATTGCAATTCATTTATAACTCCTTTACAAACTGAAAAATGCTATAAGACCAAGTGCAAATTAACACCAAACTCCACTGCCCTCCCAATTATTTTAAAAATTCAAACAACGCTACAGCAGAATATTCTTTGTTTCATAAAAGCCCATTGTTAACCAAAACCATGTATCTGGTGGGGTATACTTTTATTTTGGAGTTAACAGCTTTGATATAAGTAACAGCAATGTGCAATACAGAAGAGAAGTCAACCAGGGTAATACTTCTGAGTTCTCAATTCAGTCTAACAATTATATGCCAGAGACTGTGCATAGTTTAATTCTGCAATATACAGAATTGCTCTTAAGGCCTTTATTGGAATAACAGTATTTCATCTATAATGTTAAATAAACTGGATGTTCAGTACTTTTTAACCAAAGTATTGCTATGTGACGTGGCTTTTATTACTGTCCGTGAAGTTACAGGGAAGTACCTAGTTTGGAATGCAGTAAGAAGCAAGTTGCAAGAGATTTATTCAAAAGAGCTACAGCTCTGCTTCTGGTTTTCTAGCTGCCAAAAGGATGGGCCACTTTCTTTCCCTCTATTCTGATTACGAGATACTCCATACAGACTGGACTTTTCTCCCCGGAGTAAGAAGGGATACAAATGTGGATCCCCTCCATTTCCCCGCACTCACCGCAGAGCCAGATGCTGAGGAGCACTAGGAAAGCGGGGTCGTCCCTCGCCCACTGGTCCTTGGTCTGCTTCCTGTAGTGGAAGTTCCTGTAGACCCTCTGCGGCGAGGTGAACAGGTAGAGCATCTGCCAGAGGGCGAACTCGAAGTCCATCTGTCGGAAGTGGAGCAGCCTCCGCAGGTACTTGTAGCGCTTCGCCCCGGCCGTGTGCCTGGCCGCGTCCCGGGGGCTCAGCGCCCCGTTGCCCTGGCTGCGGGCGCTGACCGAGGTGGTGGGCAGCATCGCGCCGAGGCGGGGCGTTCAGGGGCCGCACCTGCCTCGGCACACCGAGGGGGAAACGTTTGAGTTTAGTTCGCGTTACGCAGGCCCGAAGCAGGCCGCGAGCAGCGCCGGCTTGGCTGGGCAAGCTACGAGCGCGGGGGCGGCCGTTTCGCGACCCTCCCGTCCCTCCCGGGGCGGCCATTTCGCGACCCCCTCCCCACCCCGGGTCGGTCATTGCATCGCCCCCCCCCCCCCGTTCCCCTCCCCTCCCCTCCCCTCCCCTCCCCTCCCCCCCCCCAGCCGCAGGACCCCCAGCGACCCCCCATGGCTCGCACCCCCTCACGGCAAGGCAGAGCCGGCGGGGGGACGGCGGGACCCCAGCCCGCTTCAGCCCCTCAGGCGGCGGCGGCGCGGAGCGGCAGCGAGGCCCCTCGGCGGTCCCCACCTCACCCGCAGCCTCTTCCGGCAACGCTGCCCCGCGCCTGCGCGGCGGCCGCTGAGGGAAGCGCTAAGATGGCGGCGGCCGCCTCAGGCCGGTGGCGGTACTTGCGTGGGGCGTAGCGGGCGGCGAGGGGTCGTTGCGCGCCGCCATGCCCAAGTACTACGAGGAGAAGGAGGAGGACGGGCGGGCCTGCGGGGGGGTGCGGGAGGACCTGCGGCAGTGCCTGCTGGAGAGCCCCTGCGTGCTGCAGGTGAGCGGGGCGGGCTGAGGCAGTGCTGTGAGGGGCAGTGCCAGCCCCTCTCAGCCCCGTCCCCAGCGAGCCTCTCCTCAATGCCTCTCGACGGCTCCCCGAGCTGCGGAGGGTCCTCAAAAGATAAAAACAATAGTCTTTTATTTGTCATCCAACAGGAGAACAAAAGCCCCAAGCAATGTTTGAGGGAAGGACACTGTAGAAGTTTGCAAAACACGTTTTTTGCATGCAAAAGGTCGATGGTAAGTGCCCGTGTGTTTTCTTCTGCCAGCGGCCAGGCTGCTTGCTGTCCCTCTCCTTGTTTTTTTTAAACAAAATGCTTCAATTCGGTAAAGCTGGTGTCACTAAGCAGCGTCACTAAGCAATGTTTAATGTACTTGCTTCTGAATTTCATGTAAAGTATGAATATTGCCCACTGTTCTCATTGAGAACAATGCAATTCTAGAGTGAATAAGCTAGAAGAGATGCATGTCTAAATTGAATCAGACTTAAAATGTGGCAGCTAGGGTAAATGAGTTACATGTTCTTAGTATTGCTTTCAGTAAGGCTTTGATTTAAGCACTATTTATGGATCGTGTAGTCTTAAGATACTGACTTAGGCTAATATTTTTTTTTCTGTGAGGTCACTGGAAAAAACGTGTGTAGATAATTCTTTAGTTAGAAGGATGTCCTGCTGAAAGGGACTTTCACTACTGATGCAGGCTTCTGCATTTGAAGGTAGGCAGTCATTGTTTCTGTTTGGAGGACTAAAAAGAGCAGGAGTTTCTGTTTTTCTTAAGTGAGTTGTCAAGAAAGGTAGTGAGAAGCCAGTTGTAAAAATGTAATTAGATGATGTTTCCCCAGTTTTGATAGGAGTTCCTTATCCAGAAATAACTTGCTTGTGTTTCCATAACATTTAAAGTAGCTGAGTCATGGCAAAGATGGTATCAGATGGTATCAAAACTTTGTCAACGCTAGTAATAAAAGCCCCCTTCCCCCCCCCCCCTTTTTTTAAGCCAATTGTGATACCTAGTGAGGGATATACAGCTGGAAATCAACCTAAACATCCTGTCCTGTACAAATTGCATTAATTTGTGACAAATGGATGTAAAGATACGCTATGTATGTAATACTTCAAATATTTACCATTTGATACTGCAGCTGCAATACATGTGTCTCTAGATGATGGGTCTGTGTTTCTGTCTGTAGATCATTAAGCAAGCGTGGTGAAACAAGTGTTCTAGCAAAGTGTCTCTAGTCATGTGGGAAGAGGCCTGGCTCTTACCTGCTTCCATTTAACTGCTCCAAATTCTGAGGATGAAGAGTGACGTTTTTCCTGTCCTCTTAACTCTGTAAATCTTTGTGATAGTGCTCTGCCAAAGCTGTTACTTGATATAACAGTGAGGCCAAAAGAGTAGTTTTTGTAAAAGGTAGAAAATAAATGCAACTTAAACTTTAGTATGCTTCAGATATAAAAGTAGCAACAATGTTTAAAACAGAAGTTGCTTGGTTATTTTGCGAGCCCATTGTGAGTTAGCTCTTTAATTTTGCTGCAGTTCTGAATTCTGAAAGAGGGTCAGTTATTGGAGATAAGATACCCATTCAATCTAATATCTAGACGTTCTGGATGTAGCTCAATTGCAATCTATATCTGCAGTCTTCAAGACTGACTATCTGAATTCAGAAGAACTCTATCAAGATCAAAGTATGTTTTTCTGCTTTACTGGGAAAGAACTTGCAATTTAGTTTCAGTAGGGGTTGCGTGAGAGATTATATTTTAGCTTTACTGACTTGCCATCTATTAAATGCTGTTTTTTTTTGTAACTGCCAAGAATTAATTTAAAGTTTTAATAGGCTGAATATTTATTTCAGTTTTTACTGATTTTTTTTTTCCAGACACTTCCTGTATATGTTATCCGTGTCCTCACTGACATTTCCAGTGACTCTCACTTAAACCCAACCTGAATTTTCCTCTTTCTACTCATCAGTTGTTTCGGGGGGGGGGGGGGGGGGGGAACTCTAGGCAGATTTACACTCCTTTGTTTTCATGTGTTTCTTGCCAGTCCCCAATGCTGTTCTTTATTCGTGGTGTTATAGTGTTTATGTCAGAATGCACAGGGTCCTTACCACTTCATTTTAACTTTGTATGAGATTTGAGGTAGTATAATATCTGTTTAATTGGAAAAAAAAAAAAACTATGGCATGTTGGTTATATCACTAATTTTCTGTACAGTGACTTCTGCTTTATTTTGTACTTTATTCTGATGTTACCAGTGCCAAAATAGCATAAGCGCTCTGAAATATTTCTTATGTAGAATGTAGTATGATTTTAATATATTGCCTTCAATTTTCAGTTGGATGCCAGGGCAAGATTCAGAGGAAAGAAGGGATACTGAAGTCCTTGTGAGAAAGAGAGCCAGCCGCAGGAAATCAGGATTCATCAGCACATTAACCAAAACAGAGGCTTAAGTAAGAAGATTGTATCTGCTGCATCCTTTCGTGCAGTATTTTCATAGAAGGTATCTACTGCTGAGAATTCTGACAGATTGACCTGGATGTGCATTTAAATGTTAGAAAGAAGGTGTGCATAAAGCTGCAAGTTCTGGCCAAAATGGGTACCTGTCATGCACTTGTAATAAAATATGTAAAATCAGAATAAGTTGCAAAAGTTATCACCGTGTTTTGAAGTTAAATTTTGGTTATATTAACTCTGATAATGTTTTACAGTTGCAAATAATACAGAATTACAGACTCGGGACTGGTACTTGACAGGTATGCCAGAAGATACCTCAGGACAGAGATGTTTCTGGAGTTGATGAGTTGACCAAGGTTATGAAATGTGTGTGCAAGCTGCTTCCTTCCCAGTAGGTTTGTTACACAATAACCCTGCACTAATAGGCAGGAGCGTCAATGCTTTGCAGTGCCACGTATACAAGGGTGGCATCTTTTTCCTTGTGCTACAAATGCCTTTTAATATGATGTTGGCACACCTGTTTGTTAGCATGGTCTAGTTGTCTGATTGGACAACTAGATTAAAATATGGTTTCTCTAAATTAAATGTCTTAATTAAATGTCTGATTAATCCTACAGTAATCTGATTTCTCATTGTATTGGCACAAGTACAACAGAACGATAGCATTATTTTATTCCGTAACTTGATTGCTGTATGCCAGGATATGGCTACTTATATACTGTTGGATGGGGGAGGAGGGAGTTCCTGACAGGCCAACAGGTAAGGAGCACATGGATGCTGTCACCGTATTCTAGAAATAGTTACAACAGTTTTTAAGTTCCTCTGAGATGACGCTGGACCATCCATTTGCATTATTTTTTCAGGCAAGCATATAGTACTCATCCCAACATACGTACAAACTATGAGTGATGATTTGGACCTTACTGTTTGTTGGAAATTGCGTTCCACAAACTGTGAGAATATTCCTTGTTTTTGCTTCGTCACTTCTCTGAATTCTTTGGTTTGCATTTATGGGTGTAAAATGTTCAAATTGCCATTCGTGTTCAATTAAATTTTAACTAGTTTCTATTAGAACTTAAACTCACACTTCCTTTATTTTTTTTCTTGTGCTCAAGAAAAATTTCACGTAACTCCATAAGTTATGGATGCAGTGAAAAAGCAAATGAATGGAGGAAAATGATGTTTTGCTTTACATTGATCAAGGGTGACTGGCAGATCTGCCTGCAGTATGGTAGTGTTCTTTCATATGTAGGTAACATCTATGTTAGTCTCTTGCCACACCTTGGTAAGGAAGCAGGATTTATGGGGGTAGCAAACATTAAATAACACTTAAACCATGACTAGTCAATATTTGCAACTTTTGTTTAAGAACTTGTTCCTGAAGAACGGGTTTCCTTCCCTCAGTTCCTTCCTTCCTTCCTTCCTTACCTGCCTTTTATATAAGAAATAAGTAATAATATAACTCACATAGAAACTCAAATACTTTCAGACAAGCTGATTAGAAGCAAGATTAGGAAAGAGTGAGAAGGGAGAAAGCCATAGTAACTTCTTTTCTTGGCTAAAACTTGCAGCCATGTAGCTGATTTGCATTTAGTCTGAACAGATGGATGCAACACTTACTGTTGCATTTCATCAATGATAAAATTGATGACTTCTGTGAATGAGCATGTTGATGATGTAATTCTGTCTTAAGCAGCTTCTCTGTGATAAGTTGAAGTGTGTTTATATTGCTTGTATATGTAGAATTTGCATATTTTTTGCAATCAAATCAGCACTGATGTCACAGTTTCATTTTCTGATGATCATGTGAAAACTAGTTCATTTGTTGAAGTGCTGCGAATGTTCTTTGTTTTCCACAATCTAGGTACCACATTATCTATATATAGTAAACTGCTGAATTGATGTGATATCTTTGAGACATCTCAACTTTGCCCAGGGAGGTGGTGGCATCACCGTCCCTGGGGGTGGTGTTTAAGGAAAGGTTGGACGTGGTGCTTAGGGACATGGTTTAGTGGGTGACATTGGTGGTACGGGGATGGTTGGACCAGATGGTCTTGGAGGGCTTTTCCAGCCTTAATGATTCTATGATTACTGCTCTAATTTCAAAATATTACTCACAAGCCTTCTTTGGAAAAAGGTAATTAAATGGGAGTAAAACCAAATTTAAATCTACTTGGCAGATAATTAAATGTCACTTAGAGTGAATGCTACAGAGTAGGAATGGGATGTGGTTTGGTACTTGAGGAGTCTTCCACTGGCTGCCTTATCGCAGGGGACTACAGGCTCGATGCTTCATGTGGTCTGTTCCTTTCTCTCAGACCTAACCACTGAACTTCACCTCATGGTGCTGTGGAAGCTCCTTTGGGGAAGGAGCAGACGGGAGAGCACAGGCAGGTGACTAGCTGAAGCTATTTTTAGTCATTGGCTTAATCCAAGTGTTGAAATTACATCTAGCATTTGGTACTGAATGCATCAGGGTTTCATAAGGAATTTAACAGAAGTCTTACAAGATTTGATCTGTTATAATTTTTTGGTGTCAAAACTTCCTAATGGTTCACTAGGTTATCTAGACCACCATAAAAATGCATGTACTGCGTATCTAAATACTGACTTGCTCAACAGACTATCATTGTTCAATTCCAATATTGTGTAACATCATATTCTGTCTAAAAATGACTAATTATATAATTGCCTTGGGAGTTTAAGCACTGTTCTACTTGAAAGCTGTTAGTGTTTCCTGTGTGACTTCTAAAAATAATTTGTTTTATTAATGGAAAGCCCTAAATACTCCAAACTTGTGCACATGATTGCAGCTTTCTTTCTTCTATTGCAGAAAAATGTTTTCCTTTGAACAATCTGACATTAAGTCTTGCGTGTTATGCTATTCCAGTTTTCTTTTATTTAAAAATACAGATTTCCAGCCCATGGAAGGTTCTGCAAGATTGACCATGTAATGTCTTGGAACTTGTGAAATTGGACTGCTGAGAACAAAAGGTCAAAATGGTGCCCAAAGGCTCTTGGGTGTTTTATAACCACTCCTACACGCAGTGGTAATAATTCCTGTCAGGGAAGTACAGGATGCAGCTTGCCAAAACCTTTCATTGCTGCTCTCGCTTCTCCCATTGGTTTCACGTGGTGGTGGAGTTCACGGGTGCTGGATGCTTTGAGTTCCACGCTGCAGACGGGGCTCAGCCGATGTTGGGACATGTCTGTTGTTACTACATCTCATTTTGTCAGGGAGCATGTTCTCTCCTTGGTCCAGTCCTGCAAACACTTCTGTATTTGCATAGCTGTAAGCACCTATTGCAGAACTACTCACATGTTTATTATGATTAAAAAAAAAAAGGTTGCAGTCACATACTGTGGTTTGAAAATTCTTTAGGACAATTCTTGCTGGTTAGTATACAAAGGTAAGCACGTTGTTTAAGCAGAACCTGTTTAATGAAGGCCCACCTGTATGTACTGAGGCATGAAAGAAGGGGGTTGGCTTTTAACAAGGATGCACTGAGTAACGTTAAAGTGACACCTCTGAAAAGAAAGGACATGGCACCCTAAAAATAATCACTACTGAAAGCTGTTCAGCTTCCTGAATGCATGCATTTGTATTACAAAAAGCTTATTTAATCACTGGTTGAACAAGTTATCCTTTCTTCACTTCTAAGTTTCTGGAGAGTAGCAGGTTGGATGATGGAGCCTGAACTTCTGAAAGGTACTTTTAAATTTTTTTTCCCAAAAAAGACTTTTTAAATAATAGTCTTATTTGAGTGGAACCCGCCAACAAAGTAGACTGACACCTCATGCTCATAAGAAAGGCACTTATTGAAGTCATCTTCTAAAAATTCAGCCCCAGAATGTAGGTGGTAAGAGGCAGCTGTTGTTTAAGCCTTTTGTTGGAAAACTTTGAAACATGGAATTGCAGCAGCTTTGTTGATGTGATGAATTTCAGCAAGTATTCATGCTGCCTTAGCAGTTGATACGTGATTGTTTAGGTTATGTATATTTATTGTATATGTGTATATATATCGACCATTGTGTAAAACTAAGATCATGGCAGAGTTTTCCATCATAAATTGCAGTTGACAGAACAGTAACCAGAAACTTTAAGATCCTTTCTCCTTTCTTTATCCAAATGTGCATGCTGAATTTTTGCTTTATCTGTCTCTGTCATGGTTTTGCTGCAGTTATCTTCAGAAAATTATTTACCAATTATTTCTGTAAGTGGTGCACTCCACAGTGACTTACTTGGTTGACTCTATCCGGAAAAAAATCTGTAAACATAGAAGGTAGCTTCTTGAAGTGAACTGTGCTTTATTTTCAGTATTTACAGTAGGTTGATTAATAATGCCCTTAAACATTGAAGGGAGAAGCTTAATAGCTGCTTAATGATGTTAATAACAGGTGATAAATTTAAAATGTTGATGTATTTAACAGATAAACATTGAATTTATTTTTATATCAAGCTGAGATGTTTTTTTCCCATGATGAAAGCTTTCAAGTGCTGTATTTTTTTTTTTATTTTTTGCAGCTAGGTACTAATGGGCTGCAGTGAAATGGAAGGGAATAATTTCTTAAAGATTTCTGGTAGCAAAGGAAATAAGTGAATCTCTGTGACTTAGTACAAGATCTCCAAAACGATTTTTGCAGTATTACTACTGTTATTGTAAAAGGAGCTAGGGAGAAAACAGTGAATCTAGGAATTGGTCTGTAATTCATAAGTTTTATCATAACCATGCTAATGTAAAATTGTGTTGTCCTTCATTATCGTGAAGGATGAGGAATATATATTTTTTCTGACAATGCGTTTAAAACTAAATAAAAATACCATAACGTTTTTTGAGGAAATGCATACATTGAGTTCCTAAAACCTTGTGTTATGCCTCTCTTAGTCCCATCACAAAACTGTAGTGTTGTTTTAAGAAGGAGATAAATCCCTGTTACAGGGGTTTTGAGTGATCTCTGTATATGTAAAGTCCTCTCTTCTTTCTTTGTAAACTATTGATTGTGCTTCTTAGGTGTGTGTCACATTTTGTCGCAGTGTGAAGTTGGGATCTTGTATTCAATTCCTTCTCCATTATGACCCTGATTCCATTTTCAGTCATAGTTTTTCAGTCTGCTGTTTTCCCAGTATTCAAGGTGTGGCTTTGTAATCTTTGCCTGGATGTATAGCCTATAACCTGAGATTTGCCTTTATGAAACAAACAAAACCCACATACATTTTATCAGCTGTTCCAGATCTGTCATGGGATGGCCCAGTTCTTTTGTTTACCATATTGCTCTCATTTTTGGTGTCCACAAAATCAGCAGTGAATTTAAACTTGCTTTCATGTAGTTGAGGAAAATATTGAGCAGTCTTAAACCTACTGACAGTCCCAGGGAAACTGTGGCAGTGCCTCTGCCCGAGTACACCTCCTCTCTGGCAGTTAGGTTTTGAGGTTTGCTACTTAGGTGTGGTTGGCTTTGTTCTGAACTATGACCAAAGATAAATGTTAAAAACCACATACGTTTGACTAGGCATTGAAAGCAAGCTCTCCTCTGTAAGCTCTGTGTATGGCTTTGAAACAGAAGTGCTTGGATCAGTCCTATTGCCCTGCTAAAAATTGATCTTCACCACTGACAGGTGGAAAGAAAAATGACAAATTCAAGCTCTGTCCCCTGGCTTCTCCCCCAACTTCAGCTCATGTTGAGGTCTCAAGCTGACAGCTTTAGCGGCAGGCAAATTAAAATCCTTATACTAGGGTGATGCTGGGACTGATTCAACTTGGAGCTGGCAGCAGCCCTCTGCAGATCTTACACGGCAGGCTGGGGGGTATCCAGGCAGCTGTGTGCCTCCCTAAATCCCTCTTCAGTGCCTTTTCTCCCTGCAGTTCCCCCAGGACGTGCCTTTTCCGAAACGCCCGGTCCCCCCTAGCAGTGCCCGCGGCCTCCTCTCAGCGCCAGGGTTGACCAGGCGGCCCGGTGGCTGCCGCTCAGGGCGGGCTGTGCGGGGCTCGCAGGGGGCCGGGCCCAGTGGCGGGGCGGGGCAGGGCCGCTCCCGGTGCCGTCACCAGCGAGCTGGCGGCGGAGCCTCGGTGGGGGCCGGCGGCGCTGCGGCGGTGAGCGAGGCGGGGAGAGGCCCTGAGGGGCGAGGGGCGGCCGGGGGAGCGGCCATTATGTGGGGTCGGGCCGGGGGGCGGGCGCCATTTCGTCGCCGCCGCCGCCCGTGCCCTGGGGCGGTTGGCCGCGGGTCTCGCCGCCCGCTCGGCTCCGTCCTCGGCGTGCCCGCGGCACCTGCACGCTTCTTGCGCCCCCCCGGGGGGCACCGGGCACGGCTGTCGTGGCCGGGTGCCCCCGCTCAGCCCTGGCGGAGGGGGAGCTGCGCGGCTCCGGCGGCGATGCCGCGGTCGGGGAGCGGCAGCGAGGGGCGGAGGGAGCGGTGCGGTGCCCGGGAGCCCGTAACCTCCGGTCATTCCTTCGGGTTTTGTCGTTCCCCAAAGGAAACGGGATGCTCGTAGGGTTTGGTGCGCGGCTCGGCGGCTTGCAGGGTACAGCAGACCTGCCTCCGCGGTGCTGATGCGCCCTCGTCCCTTTCGCTTGGCTCTGGCAGAGCAGCGGACGAATGCAGCTGTCGCTCAGCCCCGCTGGCCCACATTTCCCCCGTACAAAACCCAGCCGAGTCAGCTGGTGATGCTCAAAGCCCAGCGAAGTCAGCTGGGGATGGCCAGGGCTCAGCGTGGACTGCACGACGGCGGAGGGGCTCTTTTGCCCCTACAGCCCGGCACCCTGTGCTGGCAGCAGCTCTCCGTCTGCAGGCCGATGCAATTCTTCCTGCACAAGTTTGTAATATCGAGCTTGACCGTACTAACAGCTTGCAGGGAAGGTTTTGCTCTTTAAGCAACAGAAGCAGAGGCTCTTGTATGTTTTTATGCCCTCAGACTGTAAAGCAAGGGAGATAAGCTTGCAAAACCCTGTTGTCCTGGAAACCAGATTATCTGTTTCCCCTTGAGAAACCGCCGTATGCTAATGCTTATTTCAGAAGGTCGTATTTTAAAAACTTAGCAAGGTTTTTCCTGCATCTGAAGACTTAACTCGGTGAGCTACCTGGCTTCTAGGAACTCAGCGGGCCCACAAAGGAAACGCGATGTTTTTGTAATTCTCCCTCAAGTCTCTCAGACTCTCGATGCGGATGTTAGGTGGAAGCAAATGGGGGCAGAAGATGGACATAAACCATTTTAGCAAGAGTTTGAAATTCAGTATTCTTAAATTTAGAAGTCTGGCGCTTTCCAAACTTTGCAGTGGATGTGGCCTCTCTGATTTGCTTCTGCCTGTTGGCAGTACCAAGCTGTTAGCAAGTCATGATTTCAGAGCTGTTTTCAAGTATCCATGTCTAGGTTGTACGCATTTTTCTCGATAAATGACAGTGTTGCGAGTGGTTTAATTTATTTTTAATGCTCTGATTTTAACTTAATCTATAATGGATGGCAGGTTGTAGGGGTCCATGGAGAAACAAACAACCTTGCCAAAATGCGACAAGGAGTCACGTGATCTTAGAAGGGTGGCTCTGTTACCAAAGACAGTGATCAAACCTCTGCAAAAACTCCGTTACTTCTGTCCCACTTGCTGTCAGCTGAGTCAGAAGGCATCAGCTCTCTCCCCAGGCTTGTTTTAAATGTTCCTTCAGCTTAAGATCTGAGATATGTTGAAGGTTGGACATCATCTGTCATGTTAAACCTCTTTAAGTTCAGTCTGGTAACGCAGGTGCTGTATTGAAGGGAAGAACTTCGCCCTGTGGAGCGAAATGAACACTAGGAGAAGTAGCTACTCTATTTCCTACACGTGCTGGTCTCCTTAATCTTCTTATTGTTGTATTAGAACTGGGAAGGAAAATAGGAAGACCAAGGATCCCCTGCAGCTCTTGTCTTCTTGTTAAGGTGAATTCAGGCTTCTGGAGCATGCTTTGTTACAGCAAATTTTAATTATCTAATTACTAGTACATAGGATGCAAATTTAGAATATAAGAATACCTCCTGGACCTTCTTTGTAGATTATTTTGCTGAAAATACTTCCCCATTTCTTGCCTGGGTGTTGCTTGGAGATGAAGCTTGAAACCTCTACCTGTGGGGAGGTAGCAGGTCGAGTACTGTAGGCAGCGTAGCTCAGAGTCCTGTATTACGTGCTCTTTGTTTCTGCCTGTCACTCCTGTTCCTGTTTCTTTTCTGACAAACCGAATTTCCTCCCTATTGTTGGATTATCTACCTAAATCTCAAACAGACATCCTTTGCAGAAAGGATGTTGGAAAATGACCTTGGAAGAAGAAAGCTTTGGAGCGTATCTACCTCATCCACGTCAGTCAGGCAGATCGGCATGGCCTCACGTGTGTTTGTCCAACACGTTGCTGTTTAACCTAGTATGATAAGCTCTTTACCATAGGCAAAGTTGTTTCCTCTGGCCTTCAGATACAAGAACTTTCCCTTTCCCTTTCCCATTTCACAGTCATTTACTGCTCTCTTTCCTTCACTTCCAGTGATATTTTCCTTGCAGTGGTCTGCGTACTGCAAGGAAATTGTCACTGCGGATCAGCAGCAGGCCATCCTGGGAGGCAAAACCAAGCAACAAAGCAAAAGGCAAAGCAGGCTGAGCAGTAAGCTTGGGCCGAGTGAGGTAAGGAAAATAAAAGGGGCATTTGCAAGTTCAAGAAGTGACCGAGAGAAGGGTGTGTGTCTTGGCTGCGCAGGGGAGTGGTGGAGTCATAGCTGGCTTTTGTGGTTTGTATGGCACGTGTTAAGGGAGGCACACAAGAGATAGCAGAAGGAAACTCCCCGGTCGCTTACCAGGCAGTTGCTGCTGTATTTTCCCTGTTTCAGGAGCTGGGGTTAATTGCGTTACATCAGCCAGCACAGGTAGATATCACACTTCTGCTTCTGCCAGGCTGCTGAGCTGGCCGCTTCTCTCTCTCACAGAGGAAAGGGAGGTGCCAGCTCTGCAGAAATACATCTGCACTTCTTGAAAACAATATCTGAAAGCTGCAGTAAAGCGCGTTCACTCAGGAAGAAGGCTGTTCCTGGTCGTTTGTACTTCTACCAAGTGTGAATTTGTTGAATTTATGATATTTTTTCCAAATAAGCAATAAGTACGGAAATGGAAGTGCCAGGGTATGTCCTAACTTAGCTAAAGCCATACTGATGAAATATGAGAGAGTAACATGATTTTCCCTCTGATCTTCAGGATCTTGATCTTAGGTGAAGGAGATTTTCTGTGCTGCTGACATGAGAAAGGATTTCTGTGCAGCTGAGGTTTGTGACAGGTTTGTGTGAAGTTTGTGTGCGAGTGCTCACTGAAAGTTCATACAGCAATGAGCTGTTGTTAAGACCCAGTATGAAATCAGCAGAATACATTGAGAAAGCCATTGACATTCTCGAGTTGTTGCATGTAGACCTGGCCCACTCACGGGAATATGACCTCTTCCCTGTTCTTGTATTTCCCATGAAGGCCTGAGTCGTGTTTGTGGCCTGCTGCTCTGTCATGCTGACAGAGGAGCCTGTTGTGTGCGAGCTGCTATTCCCTAAACGCGGCTCTGTTCTTCCAGTTTGCTGCGGGCAGAGCAGATTTTGTGGTGGAGATAACTGAGTGGTGTGAAAGGGAGTAGCATGTGGGGAAAGGAGCGTGGAGACAGTCGGGAAAAGTGAAGGAGAAAGCAGAGAGGGTGTGAGCGTAGATGGTCCCTGCGGGAAAGAGGAGAGACTGCGACAGAAAAATACACGCAACATGTTTCTGATCCGCGTTTCATAATGCTTGCCTGTGGAGCGCTTTACAGCTGTCCCTTCTGCAAAGAGCTGGAGAAGGAGCCACGAGCCCGTCGTGCCAGCAGGGCTGGGCGATGCCTGCTGGTAGCACTGCACCCCATGGCAGGCACAAAGAAGGGGAATGAGCGCATCCTGAGCCTGGGCAAGAGCCTGGCCCTCATCCTGCCTGTTCCATCTGGCTGACAAAAATTTTATATCACCTCTTTAAACATTACAAGAGCAATTATTCTTTCCACCAGTTCATGTTAATATGACTAATTATAGGAAGCGTAGGTGTACAGGTGTCACCCGTCTTTGGCAACAGCACCAAGTGCTCAGAAAGAATTAGATGCCTGGAATTTCGCCTTGCAATGAGTAGGAGAAGCCTCTCAGGTAGAAATTATGACCAATAGGGGAGGAACAGAAGATACTGGATTTGCTGAGAGTTTGTTCTTCCCCTCTCCCTAACTCAAAATGTGTGGGCGTTGCCATGTTGCTTGACAAAACTTGAAGAAATACTTGAGAAAGCTACATGTGCTCTGACCGAATCCTTTCCCCAGTCTGTTTCTCTTGGCAAGAACAGATTACCCAAGAATAGTTATTTTTTCCGGTTAGTTTGACAAGATCTGTGTTTTAATAAAATTATCACTTTCCAAGAAGTATTGATAAGAACTGTATTTCTGATAGAAGTGCTAGTGGCTATGGTAGCAGCATTTGTGATACAGGCTTCCAGCATGAGGCTTAGATTTGGGTTAAGAGATGGACAAGGAACAAGTCATGTTAACGCCGCATCAGGTTCTCACGAAGCTTTCTATCTTTGTTTGCAATTTCTGTGTCATGGTGTCTGAAATGTTCTGTACTTTATATATTAATGGCAGATTGCAACCCTGTGTACCCAAGAGGCTTTCTAGCCCCGACCAGGCAATCTGTTATGACCCGTAGATTATATACCCTATAAAAAGATCATACAGCAAAATATAGTCCGTCAAGAAATCTGCACAAAAACTTCGAATCTGCAATGAGACTTTGGATGTGTGCGCTCTATTGAACTTTGAGAACATTTCAGGTTAAATATCTAATGAATATATTGAATGAACGTGCCTACATAAAATATTTAGCAGTTCAGTTGTGAAGCGTAGGTAGACCTGTAGGTAGAGAGATATATATGTTCAGGTGTTTTCAGAAACAGGGAACTTCAGCACCCTGCAGGCTTGGGTGTGTGTGAAATGAGCAATTGTATTAAAATCTGTTAGATTAAGTAAGCATGCTGCTAAAAATGGGCTGGTGGGATGTAAATGAAGCCATTAGAAGTTATCAAAGGCTCAGCGTTGGCTTTTTGTATGTGGACTGTGCTGCTTTTCAGTGGGAGCATAATGCTGTCACCTCTCCGCAGGACAGCACTGCCCTGGGTGAAGCGATGGCGGTGGAGTGGAGGCTTCTGCCCTGCTGTGTAGGAGCAGCTCAGCAGTTAGGCTAGCTGAGAGGCACAGGGGGCCTCGGAGAGCTGCCCTAAACACACCCTCCAGTCCTAGTGGAAAGCGGGTATGTGGGGAGATGATTAGTGGGGAATGAACTGCAAGGCATGGTTGTAGATCAGTGTTATTTATAGTGAGATTTTCCTTTCCAGGAAGAGTAGTGAAAACTTTAGATGTCTCCAGGGGCTAAAAACATAGTGTAGGAATAGAAGTTGTTTATTTTCATGCTTGTCTTTTGTTGCCTCTGTGTCCTGTTGCTCTGCAGGGACATTTTCCCCCCTGCTTCCCCTTACCTCAGAGTTAAGGTGCTGCTACTCAGAAAGTGACGTGCTACTTGTTACCCTTGGAAAAACAGGGCGATATTGCATTGTCAGCTTGCTGTAGCATTCCCGGGTCTAGCTTTGAACAACTCCTGCCTAGCTTTGGAGTGTTAAAATCCCCAGAGTGTTTGCTCCTGGGGTATCTGCTGTTGTGTGGAGAAGGCAGGGCAGCACAGTCTCATCCACTGGTGCGTATATATGAGCAGGATAGTTCAGCCCAGCAGTTATCATTAGATGAGCAAGCATTAGGTAACAATCTTCCTTTCCACACCATGTCTAACAGGTCTCAGCTGGAGAGAGAAATGGTGATAGAGTATTCCTCCTGCCAGGATGCTCCCGAGAGCTTTCAGTCTGAGTGTGGAAACTTATTTTGCTGTAAGTGTACCTTTCCCCCCTCCCATTTCTTACTCTGGATACTTGCACTTGAGGCTAGCACCTGGTGAGCTTTAAGGGTGAGGTTGGCAGGAGGGGGAAGAGAAACAGTTCTTTGAAACTAGTTGTGAGAATCCAGTGATAGATTCTTTTAGGACAGACCATGGTGGTCATGTCCCAGGTAAAATAAGGTCATGAATAATTCTTTCTTGGTCGAAGGAGTTGTAAGGCCTGCCTTTTACATGCAACAGTTGAAAGAGTCTCAGAGAATGTATGTGGCAGTAGTATTATCAACCTTGGGCATTTGGAAATCACGAAGCCTTCAAAATTATGAGAGGTTTTTGAAATAATCTTTGTCATGTACTTCATACTTGTCTTCCAGCTTCGGAGCTTTTAGGTGGCTCCCAGTCTTGATGGCTCCTGTTCAACAATATTCAGTACAGTAGCAAGCTGTGGGCATCTTATACATTGATCTTCCATTTTCACCTCTTGTTTTAAGTTTTATGTGCCTGTGAATGGTGCTGAGGAACTAATGTGTCCTGCCAGCTCTATGAGTTGACCTGCAAGGTGTGCTTACAAGCTCTGTGCTGAAACCAGTAAGCTGAGAGGTCTTGGCTCTTGTCTTTCCTATGTGTAACATGTCCTTCAGGGAGCTGGGGTTTTCAGGAAAAGGCCAAGTACTGTGAGACTCGGACAAAACAGTCAGAAAAACCTGAAGGATCCCTGATGGAATAATTGCTGGAGGTTCTACAAAGTCCATGTGTTTCTGGTTTCTGCGAGGCCTTTAACAATGGTCGTGAGGATGGGCAAAACCTACCTTTATTTGGACTTCTGAATACGTCTCGACTTGTGTAATTGTGCATGGTCGTTGTTTCAGGGATTTGCAGTGGAAGATTATGTGCAGGATGCCAGTTTGATGCCAACACCAGTATTTGTATGTGTGGCATTTACCTGGGGCTTTTAGAAAGCGAAAAATCGGCAAAATGCAAAGCAGTCCGGTTTGTGGTATTTCTGCAGCAGAGCAATAAAAGGAGCTAGGCAGTCTCTGAACTGAAGGTTTTGAGCTGGGTGCTTCATGGAAAGCATTTAATTTTGGGCTGCTCCCATAGCCGGCGTGGTGACCCTCCTGTCATGACAAAGGCCTACCAGGGCCCTGAGAGCACAGCGTACCCTGGTGATTTACAGCTGGGGCCTAGTACTGAGGTTTGTAAATTAGAGCTGACAAACACTTGGTCTGGCTTAAACTGCAGCATCTAAGGGTTGGAGGAGGCAAGTGGTAGTAGAAATCCGTCTGTACTTCTGTCCTTTTTGGATTTATTGTTTACCAGCTAGACTGGGGAGCCCAGGAAGGCATATGTCTCTGGGAAGCGTAATGCTGCGTGGCTCTGGAAGGAGAGCTTTGAGTTCTTCTAAAAAGTGTCAAGAGCTTGGGAAACAAAAGAGAAAACAGAAGCGCTATTCTCTGTAAGTAGAAGGAAATGTGATTTCTTTTGTTCTGTTTTTTTGATGACCCCCTTTTCTGGAATGCTGCAGTTATGCTTACAGATTAGGCATGGACTAGAACTGAGACCTCTGGAAACAACGAAGCCATGCAGGTGGAAAGAGATATGCCTGAACAGAAAGAGTACTGTCAGAGCACAAGGTGAGAGGCACGGGCTGTCTGTGAAAGCTGGACAGCATTAGGAACAGGAAAGCCCATATGTATAATTTCCAGGGAAACAGACTTCAAAACACCTTTATAATAATTTGTGGGTAAGACAGGGAAAAATGTCATTTATCTGTCATTATTTTTGTAATGTAGTTGATGGGAAGGGGATAGTGAAAGAACCTCTAGAATTATCAAAGACCGTGACAGTGTAACTTACAGAACTGCAAGAAACCAAACGTGATAAAAAGGGGGAAAAAAAAATCAACAAGGAAGTGGAACTGCGAGCTCTGAGGGAACTTTGGTAGTACCAAAATAACAGAATTAGCAGTCAGAAAGTGAAAGTGTGCAGGAGTATAAAAACTTCTATCTTATATTTCTCAGAAGGAAAATGAAAGGAGAAGCAGCCTTCTGTGCAGTAAATATTCCAAATTTTGAAGTGACGCTTGACGGGCCCACCTTCAGTGCATTGTGTGAGTCGGAAGGTCTGTTGCAGGGGCAGCGTAACAATTTTAAGTGATAAGAATTTGTTGTACTTTCAGAATCAGCCTGGTAAAACACAACAGGGAAAAAACAAAACCCCAAAACGAAACATGAGGTTACCACATTGACATCTGCAGTCAATACCTAAATCAAAGGAAACTATTAATTGCAGTTAATGCGTATAGAAATAGCATTTCACTTCTCAGGGCTATCCTAAAATATTCTGGTTGGTATGCTCTGATTTTTAGAGATGATGATTACTAATATAAAAACTTCCTTTTGGTTAGCCTGTGGGTGAAGAGAAGTATGCAAATTTAGTTAATTTCCAGAGAGGCAGAAAGATGACTTAAAAATAAACCTCTGGTTGTTTATGTGACTGTATCTTCAGCAAGCCATTGACACCGAGGACATTGCTAGTTGACCTGCCGATGGTAATCCCCAGGCATGATCTCATCTTGCCCATTTCCGACAGCTCCAAGATGCACAGCAATTTCTTCTGTCTCTGTCCAAAGGAAAAGCTTTTTATTTCTGACCAGGCACTTTGGTAGGGTATTTTTTTAAGGTCAAACTCTTGTGGGTGGAACTTTGATGGGTTCCTGAAACGCTGGCTCGTAGCCTCTCTGTTAGCTCTGAGTACTGCAGCGTATTGGATGCAAAGGGTTTTTTGTTTCCTACGGAACCAAAAGAGTGGGCTAACATCCCATGGGTGAGCTGCTCCTCGGTCAGTTCCTGTCCGAGGAACAGCCGCCGGTCTCCAAAGAGCTGCTTCCTGACCTTCCCAAAGCATGAGCCTTTCCAGTCTGTGCGGTGGCAGCCAGCCCCGTCCCCATCCTGTCACCTGCAGTCCCATTTACTTGTGCACAGCTGCCATACTCTGTTACAAGGTGAGGGGGTGTGTTAACCAAACCCGAGGAAGGGTTTGGTTAACAGCCTTGAAATGCTTTGTGCAGGTGGGTAAGTGTAGGGGGGAAAAAAAGATTACAGGTGGTTTTCTTTTTTAGTGGAGATTCTTTGTAATAGAGTTCTGTATTTGCCTGAGGTGGTTGTTTGCAGACAAGATTGAGTTGATATAATGGTGCAGGAGGTATTTGTGCTTTCCTGTTGTGGTACGTGTGGTTGGTAGGAATCTGGGCGTAGACTTGTTTTTCTCCTGAATGATGTTGCACAGGGCTGAGAGTGGGAGCTGTGAATAAGGTTGTGGGGACATGCTCGAGGACTTCCTATCTGGAGGTTGAGAAGAAAGGGAAAGCAACACGCTTCCTTTTAATGGTTGAGTAGTTTCATTTTGTTGTTGCTTTTTACATGTTTTGGGGCATTTGTTTGAATTTTCTTTAATAACATTTGGTGAAGATTTGAGAGAGAAACTGCACCTGTGTGTGGATATAGCACGTGCTTATAATTACCAGAATATCAGTATGGATGATAGCCCATCTCTTCTTGTGACAGCCCAGTTAAAGCCATCTTCCATGTTGCCTTTCAGGCCCCTGTCCTGCTCTTGCCCCAGATTTATACAAAGAAACCCTGCCATATCCAGTCCTGACTTGATACCCTGGCTTACTGTGCTCTGGATACTCAAAGTCCTTTCCCAGAGAACTCTTCTTCTGTCACATTCAAATTTGAAAGTGATATTTTGGTACTGATGCCTGCATATGACGGTGCGTGTACTGGATGCTCAGTCCCCCTGCACCATTCAGTATTTTGTGCTAGCAGAGGTGGAAGCGAGGGAAGGGTTTAGACCCAAGAAGAGAAGCGTCACTGGCAGCGACGGCCAGCGTGGAAGCCCTTGACATGATGCACACGATGAGCAGAGTTTGTAGGGTGAGTAGGAAGGGAGTGGTTTCCTCTCTGGAGAACAGGACTTTTACTGGGTAGCAGTGGATGACGAGAGGGATTTGCAACACATCGGAAGCTTTCAGAAATGTGATACTGCCATTTGTTCGCACTGTCAGGCTGACTGGCCTACTTTTCCTCCGAAAAGGGTTCGGTAACAGCTGTGTTAAAAGCCCTCCTAGTGCAGGCCCAGCCCCACACAGCAGCAGCAGTCCCTACCTGTTGGAGCTGGAGTTTCTCTTTTCCATCTGCTTGAATCTGAAATGTGCTGCTGCTGGCAGCAGCTCAACCCCCAGGCTTTAGCTGAATTTCCATATTCATTGCACTAGTTGTTGGCTCGCAGATGGAAGCGGAGACAAGTTCTCTGCTAAAGAGTCACAGAAAATCTGCTGCTGTCTGCACTGCCGCTTTGCTGATACCACAGCGTTCAATATGGCCAGTGGGGTAAAGCCACCACAACTCCTAATTAACTTTATACCCCGCTTCCGCTGCCAGAGAAGTGCTTGAAGCAGTGTGGGTTTGCTCCTGTTGTTGGAGTACTGATTTCGGGCGAAGCTGAAGTGAAAGAAGAAGGGGGGGGGGGGGGGGGGGCATCATTGCAGTTTGATAACACATTTATATATTTATTGTTTTAAGGTGTGATGCATCAAAATCAGCTGTCTGTATTTTTCAAGCAAGTTGTTTTTTAATTTTGTTAATATAAAGATATTTTGGCGTTACGAAATGTGTATGCAACACCTGGGACGGCATTGCACAAAGTTCCCATTTAATGCCGGAGCTTTAGCCTCTCTAGAACAGAGCGTTTGCTTAATCATACCCTGCTGGATCTTACCTTCTGCTTTTTCCACCCCTCTTTTTCACCCCCAGTTCAAACGGCTGGCTGAATATATGTGCTTTGGATGTCTCAGCATGAAATTTTGCAGATGGCCACCAGCCTTAATACACGCGAAGCTGTGATCACAGTTTTCTAAACAGTGCCAGAGATGCTGAATTATGTTTTCAGTATTGCCAAATCTCTTTAATCAGTCTTGACTGAAAAATGATGGCAGAAATCCCGGATTAGTAATGGTGCTTCAGTGAGTCATTAGCAGTGAGATCTGATTTTATGAGATACTTCTTACAGGCACGAAGGGGCTGGCGTAGGACGGAAGGGGACCGCCATGGTATGGTTGAGTGTTGTGGTTTAGCCCGGCTGGCAGCCAAACACCACACAGCCGTTCGCTCACCCTCCCCCCTCCCTCTCCAGGATGGGGGAGAGAAACGGGAAAGTGAAGTCTGTGAGTTGAGATAAAGACAGTTTATTAAGACAGGGAAAAGAATAACAACAATAATAATAATAATAATAGTATTAATAACAGTAATGTGTACGAAATAAGTGATGCACAATGCAATTGCTCACCACCCGTTGACCGATGCCCAGCCTATCCCCGAGCAGCCAGCCCCCCCTCCACCCCGGCTAGCCACCCCTATATATTGTTCAGCATGACGTCAGATGGTATGGAATACCCCTTTGGCCAGTTTGGGTCAGCTGTCCTGGGTCTGTCCCCTCCCAGCTCCTGCTGCATCCCTAGCCTGCTCGCTAGCAGGACAGAACGAGAAGCTGAAAAGTCCTTGGCTAGGTGTAAGCACTGCTCTACAACAATTAAAACATCAGCATGTTATCAGCGCTCTTCTCATTCTAATCCAAAACATAGCACCCTGCCAGCTACTAGGAGGAAAATTAACTCTGTCCTACCTGAAACCAGGACATTGAGGCAAAGCCATGTTGGGTTTCTTGGGCATGTACCAGAAGAACCTTCCTACCTAATTTTCTCAACCCAGTCCTTTTTGTAGCTAGGGTCTAGAATCCCATGCTCTCTGCTGATAAGATTTTGTAAGTCAGGACTGGATACAGGTGCCACTTTTCTGCTGTCTCAGCAGCACCTTGAGAGCTGTGGGGCTAGGGCTGTGGGGCAAAGGGTGACTCCTGTCTCCGCGTTAGAAACGTTTGATACTAAACAAAAATAAAAATTGTCATCCGCAAGGGCATTCAAGCTTGCACCAGTATCTCCATAATGAGTATCCTGGGGGACACGGGGGGGGCTTTCTGTTGGTGGTGGTTCCAGCCTGGTGAGAATTGCCCGTTGCAGAAGAAGGCTTTCGTGCCAGCTCTGATGCAGGCCAGGTTTCCCCTTGTGAGCCCTAAGGTGTTGGTGAATGTTCTCTCTCTTTTTTTTTTTTTTTTTTTTTGCTTTAAGTTTCTGAAAGGTTGTGTTTTGACAGCTCTGAGGAATTAAGACTTAAACAAATCGTGTATAAAGTTTGAGCAACAGGAGCATATTTTCCTTCACACTGCAGGTCTCGAACTGGAAGGCCTGTTTTTAGCGAAAAAAGACACCTACAGAGAAAAAAGGCCTCTTTGTTTGGATCACCTTGGTTTCATACAAACACTAAAAAGACCATTTTCTAAGCTCCTGTCCAGAAATATTTCTTAAATGTACAAGTTTAACTGAGCAAAGTGATTAAACTTTTTCCATTATCCAGACTAAGAGCTCTGTTTGAAGAACATGAAGCACTTGTCTTCTACTTGGATTGAATGCTTCTACTTTTAAAGCAATCTATTTCTGCTCACCACTTAAATAAGAAACAGGAAAGAGAAATGTTGTGGTGTTTTTAATCCTACTTGAAAACATTTGCATGAGAAAAATGCTGTATGTTTTTCTGGACTTGTGCTTAAGTTATAGGAGAAAGGATATAACAAGTTTTATTTTGTGCCAATTTAAGTGGCAAAGGTGTGTTGCTTATTTTTGTCCTTGAATTTTGTCAGGATACTTGGAATAGTGATCACTTTTATATGTGCAGACATGCATTTTCTAGGATTTTGTTCAACGTTTCACTCGTCTGGTCACTAACAGTCCTGTTGTTAGATACAGAATTTTACATTTATATGCCAGAGTTTCAATGTCTGTAACTGTGATACCATACACCTTCCAAGTTCTTTCACAAGTGTATGCTCCAGATTTTGGATCATGATTTAGGTTACAATTTTTGCAGATATTTTTAGAAATTTCTTTAATATTTGTTGTTCAGTGCCTGTGGTTTCAGATTTTCTTTGACTTTAAAGTTAGTGAAGGAACAAAATATTCAAGAAAAACAGTAAGTTTCTGTTTATTAAAAATTTACATTTTAGCAACATATATTTGAGCTTGAGATGTTTTCTTGGTGAAGGAAAAGAGAAGCAGTTCAGACCAACCACAGGCAAATTCATCTGTAAGATAGTCAAATTACTCGTTTTCTTCCAGGTAACAGTAGATTAAATAGAAGAGGGGAATAAATATATTTTCATGTCTAATTAATAGATGTCAATGTCTGTTGAATGTAATGATGGTGTCTACATAAAGCAAACATGCATTCTGTGCTCTGGCTTTGGGACAGTTTTGTAGTTTTTGTGTGTGTGTTTATTTTTATATGCTGTAAAGTTCTGGACTTCAGATGCTAAATTTGTTCGGATCAATCTTCCTCCTCACCCCCCAGATAATTCTAAATGTATTTAAATGTACTGCATTATTGTTATTTTCTTCCTTTTGTCCTCCCTCCCTTTTTAAGTGAAGAAACCAAATCCCACAAAGCGCATTTGGTATTTTTGGATTCCCATGTCTATTTTTGGCTGCTTGCATGATGGGGGGAAAAATGTGACACGGCTCTTAGCAGAGTGACATACAAGGCTCCACGCGTCTGTTCCCTGGTGGGAGTTTTAGTCCTTTGTGAACGTCCCGAGGAAAAGCGTAAGCACGAACATTGCAGTGGTTCTTTACGGCCCGGGGTGTTTCGGTTGGTTTATTGATACAAGTCCCCGCCTGCATCAGAATCTGCGACTTTCCTCTCCTTCCCTGCCTCTGGTTTTGTCCCAGGCAATCGCTGACAGTGGGCAGAACCAAGGAGGGACCTCCAGCGGCACAAAAGGAGCCTCGTTGGCATTGTCAAGCCAGCGCCGCGCTGCCAGGCCAAGCATTCAGCTCTTTGCTTGGTCCTGGGCCTCACCTGAGCTTGTGCTGCCCGTGGGCTGTGGGTTTCTTGAGTTGTTACGCCGGGTGATTTTAATCATATGTCTCTTTTTGGGCAGTTGAATGAGGCTGGGGTCCTGAATTTGAGAGGGAAGTTTTTAACGTAATTTTGGGTTTGCACAGGGATACGAGGTATATGGCACTTGCTGGTTGTTATGGTATGATCAGTATTGACCTTCCTTTGGAAAAAGGGTTTGGTTTTCCCTTGCAATGTGAATGTAAACTTTAATACAAAGAAGTGTGTTAATGTGTGAGAAATTAAAATGAAGACTTCCTTATTGCTCAAAGAAAACAAAGTATCAAAAGGGAGATAGCTCAGGACAGTAAATTATTATGATAATTTATTTGCTGGACAAAATTGTTGCTACCCTTGAAAGTGGCTTTTAATTTCAGTGAAATAGAAAACAGTTAGTAGCTGTGTCTTTTACTGTGTGGAGGTCTCCAAAAATAATGAGGAAGCCATTCAAAATAGTTTTTTCTTTTGACCCGTTGGCTGCTTTCCTCTTTGAACTGGACATAATAATGACAGATTTGCTTAAGAAAAGTTCTGGGCACACGCACTTACTATTCTTTGGTGATGGCCACAGAGAGGGCAAATAAGTGAGACAACTGTAGATGGGATTTTGTTCAGGAGTAGTTGTTTGTATACACATCTCTGGGGGACACACACGTATAAACCTGTGAACTTGTGCATGTAGGTAACTTACATGGATGTACAAACTCCTAGATCTGGCTTTGTGGCTGTACAGATCGCATATTTGGCTAAGTAGGGACAACAGACCAGAAGTTGCAGGTAAAAGAAGACAGGCTAATATTTTTTTCTCCAATATTTTTCTAAGCAATTCCTTTTTAAAGAAGAATTTCAAGTTCTGTTTTGTTTCAGGAGCATAAATAGGTCACACCGAGTGCATAGAGTTAATGCTGACTGCGAAACCCAAGAGAATGAAGACTACACAAAACCCAGCCCCATCTTTGCTCGTGATATCTGCCAACTCTCAAGCTCGGTAGTCTTTGTTCTTGGCTCTTGCTGGTGTGGTTACAGACTGCTAATTCTAGGCACTAAATTGGTCACAACAGACCTTGTACAACCTGGCTATTTTCCTCTCTTTGTGGTCTGTTTGTCTCTTCCTCTGACATCAGTGGGTGCTAGATCAAACTTTTATTTCAGTTAGAGATGGGAATTAAAAATCTCTACGTGTTTGCAGCAGGAGAAAATGCAAGCAATGCAGGAAGTAGTGTTATTTACAACAGCCTCATAATTTTGGCTTTGTAGCAATTGTTATAAGTTTGTTGCAAGTTCATTACCTTCCGACCCTGGTTTGTGCTGCCTGTGGTTGTCACAGGCAATTAAACCTGAAAGTCTCACAATCAACACTTGCTGTACTTCTAGGTGGAGACGTGTCATCTGGTGTGCAGGAAGAGGCCACCTTCTCGCGCTGTTAAGTCACAGTCCTGTAGCCTTGCATCTCGGCCTCTAAAACCAGGCAATCTGGTGAAAACATCTAGCAAATACCTTACCCACTAGCATGAGTTTGCACCTCTGCAGCTGTAAATGTTGCAAAATCGTATTACTTGCTTATACACGTTTTGCTGTTTATTTTAAGTGCAGTGAGGTGTTGTATTGCAGGATTTATATTTTACCTGAATTCTTCATCTGAGCTATTTTATTGTGTAATAGCTGTTCCTGCAAAGGTAGAACCTCAAACCAGAGCAGACCAAGGAGGAAGGAAATAATTTGTAACTAATCATGTCAACAGATAGGGAACAAGTTGTTCAGGATTATAAAGGCATATGCATTTCTCTCTTATGATATACATAAAAGAAAAAAATTCTTCTGGTGGGCCACTAAAATAATTTTTTACCGAGCTGTTCTTTCCTCCTGGAGTGTAAGTCCTCAAGAAGTTTGAAATAGGACGAGCAAACATGAGGCAAGATAACAAGCAGTATATGGGGAAAAATACTGCTAGAATTTGTAGCTTTTTGGTTTTAGATGGAAAAAAAAAACATGACTTCTTTTAAACAAAAATGGCATCATATTCTGGTTCGTCAACAAAGTCTTGCCAGGTGAGAGTTGAGGTGTCTGCACGTAGCTTCTTTGGGGAATAGAAACCCCCTGCTTTAGCTTCACTGTCTCCTTTCTACCCACAGACCTTTGGACCCCAGAAATGATTAAATGTAAAAGAAAATACAAAACTGGTCGTTAAGCATAGTTTAAGCAAAGTTAAGAGGTTTTTAGGTAACTGTTGGAAACCAGCTAAAACAGGATATGCTTGTTCGCATCATCATTGCTGTTTTTGAGGAGGATGCCTGCATGCTCCTTTTTGTCTGGGCTCTAACCCAGTTGCTTGCACCCTGAGTGGTGTGAGCCTGCTGGTGGAGGCTGGGTGGGAGTGAGGGACTGACTCAGAATGGTTTTTTTGCAGGTTTTACAGGTGTAACCAGCACCAATCTGGCTTGAACCAACTTGCTTAGGCTTCTGCAAGGAGCCATGTTAGAAAGTCTTGTAATAAAGAGGTGAGAAATTACACAACATATCTGTGTCTGTGAGTTCTTCTTGGCAAAGGGTTGTGGGAATAATGTGCACAAGCCAGCTGAGGCCTAAAGCACCGATGGATTTCAGCTGGGGATAGCTATCTGTAGCCAGAGGAACCTGAGGTCTCTGTAGAGTTTTTCCTTAATGTTTTTAATTCCTGCCACTCAGTTATTTAAAGTACTTTTGCTGTATTAAGCAAAGGAAACAAGGAAATAGTTGCCATAAAGGATTTCTTAAGTAGTTTACGTTTTACAGTAGAGGTTCTCAGGTTTTGTGGTCACTTTTTCATTTTTATGGTCACAAAGCCTGTCAAAAGAAACACCAGAAATGTGGATCACAGATGTGTTAGGTCTGCTAGTCTCTGCTTTATTGTGTGCCTTGTGTCCCCACAGATTCTCTTGCATTCTTTTTATTCATTGATAAATGGAATATTTCAGCCATATACAAAGTGAAGTACTTCAGAGCTATGTATATCTGTTGATCAGTGCTTCCTGTCTATTTTCTGAAGGGTACAAATTTGCACAAGTCTTGAGACACTTGGGATTGACAATGTGTATTGGGTTTCTCTTCCTTGTCTGGTGCTGTGCTCAGAGAACCCCAGGCACAAAACTCTCACCTTGGGAAACTGAATTCTTCCTGTGTTGCACCCAAGCCTACATATTGAAAACAACTTAATGTCATGTGTTGGTGCTTTTCCTGTGCTGAGGTAAGTTTCACTGACATCAGCGAAGTTACTTGTGGAATAAGGAGATATCTGAGTGGAGTCAGTGTTTTAGATACCTTCTGTTAAAGAAATTATGCAGCCATAGGGAAAACCACTTTGTCCTTAAGCATTTTTCAGTGAAATTGAAAAGAGTCACTGGAGGGAGAAAGGGAGCTGGCTTTGTGGCGGTGGAGTCAGAGGGCAGGAATAATTAAGTTGGCAGCACCCAGCGATCTAACAACGCGTAGGAGATGCCTGTGTTTTTTTAGGGGGAAGTCTCACATTGCTGTTGTCCTTCTGAGAGTAAAGCACAGTCCTTACGAAGGGAGACAGCTCTCTTTTTACAGGGTTATGGAGAAGGAGAAACAAAATTCATTGCAGAGATCCAAGATAAAACTACGTTGCTAATACTTCTGACCTGCATAGGCTGCCTAACATAATGTTAATAATTAGGATGGTACTTGCACTGATACTTACTACAGTATCTACTTATTTCTAGAATAGGAAATTTGTCTTCAAATGCTTACTTAATGTAACCACTTGAGAACTTCAAGGAGTTGCTGATTTGTGTGGAAAACCATGAATTGGGAAAACCTCTCTCTTATTTAAGTAGCCGTCAACTTTAAACCTCTCTAGTCCTAGTGATAGTAGCAGAGGTAGATAGTCACCTTTTTCATTGGAAAACCTCTGAGTAGTAATCCTGTTTCTTACCTTTGACTCACCTGTCTCCTGCCTTACTTTTTTGCATGTGACTGTCATATTCATATTCACCATGCAGCCGTCTCCCCCAGGGATGGTCTGAGAGGTCAGAAGGTGTTCTTGCGCCGTGGCTTCAGCAGGTCTCAATCTGTGAACAGTCTAGCTTGTAAGAGATGTATTTGGGATGATTTTGTCTATTCAGGTCAGTGAGCTGAGAATCTGACCTCTTACCCTGTCACTGATGTTTAACTAGTAATCTTATGCAGGTGTATTCTTAGCTTGCTGCAGCTGTAAAGAAGTTTATTTATCTGTGTTTGTATATATATATATATAGTTTACAGCAGAGAGTATTTAAGCTAAGTGACCTTGGTTTGCTATTTGCTGTGGTTCAGCTGATGTGTTATAACTCATTAAACTTCAGTACTTTGATCCTTAGCTTTTATCTTTGTAGCCATAAATGTAAAATGTCTGATCATAGCAAGCAGGTCTTCTGAGTCCACGGTTGGCATTCCTGTCTGTTGCGTCTGTGCTTTTCCTGTGTCTAAGATTGTGTTATGCTATTTTGATTCTAGGAAATATTCCTTGAACTCCTTCCTCCACCCCAGCACCCTGAACGCCAACGTTCTGGTCCAAAGTACAGTTCTTACGGCGTAATATCTGGATTGTATTAGCTATTCTTCATCAGTCCCTTAATCATATCAATCACAGAGTCATTAAGGTTGGAAAAGCCCTCCAAGATCACCTGGTCCAACCATCCCCCTACCACCAATGTCACCACTATACCATGTCCCTAAGCACCAGGTCCAACCTTTCCTTGAACACCCCCAGGGATGGTGACTCCACCACCTCCCTGGGCAACCCGTCCCAGTGCCTGACTGCTCTTTCTGAGAAGAAATGTCTCCTCATCTCCAACCTGAACCTCCCCCGGCACAACTTGAGGCCATTCCCTCTAGTCCTATCACCAGTCATCTGTGAGAAGAGGCCGACCCCCAGCTCCCCACACCTTCCTTTCAGGTAGTTGTAGAGAGCAATGAGGTCTCCCCTGAGCCTCCTCTTCTCCAGACT